>NC_090265.1:1102266291-1103640666 GCF_040414725.1 Anabrus simplex | reverse complement strand
TTACTGGATACTGGCCGCACTTAAGTGACTGTAGCTATCGAGTTCGGTCACTCCAGTTCCGGAGAATATTTCTGCATCCATTATATCATTTCTGAGCCATGATTCAAATCTCATTACTATATCTGATAAGTATATATCTATTAAATTACTTAATCCCATTCCTTTTTTACAATACTTCTACAGTTCAGCACTAACATTTTAATGTCATCCCTACGTGACTTCTAGTTCCCTGTTTCCTTATCACTTTATGAATAATCGATACGTAGTTAAATTATACAGGGATCGTCACTGTCTTTCCAGTAATGTATTTAAAGTGATCACCTGAATGAGACCAGTTACTCTACGGAAATAGCGAAACTTTATGGAAAATTTCTCAAGTTCAGACAAGATTTTGGTACATTAAGCTCGTTTAAATGTCCTCTGCAACCTCATTAACCACACGAGGAACGTTACCTTCCATCATGGCTCTCAAGTTATGATGAGTGGCAAGAACATAAAGGTTAGTTGTGGAATAACGTCTTCTCTGCTCAAGAACTTTCCTAAATACGTTCATCTCTGAGCCGGAAATACTCAACACTTCACTGAAGTGTTTCTCGTGATTCCATGAGTCTGCTGGCTACCCATACTACACGTGCTGTTCCTTGTTTCATCCCCTTGTAACATCTTTTTAAACGTCATTTTTAGATTAAAAATGTTTGTTCTTGAAGAGTGAATAGAATTAGAGACATATTTAGTCTTTGTGTATCATAAAAAGATTCCCTTCATTAGTATTTCAGCATGCCGTTAACTGAATTTACCAGGATTATGAGCAAACTCAGAGATAACTAGGGAAATGCTGATAAGTACACCACGCAGAAAAATTTATTTAAGGAACTTCACACTAAGAACTAAAGAGCTCTGAATGCAGTGCATTTATGCAAATGAACTAGAGAAATGTTACAGCTAAGGATTCTGAAATACATTTGATTGAAGGAGCAGGAGCTCTCATGGCGCAGGTTCTCACGGCAGTTTCATCACTAAGTCAGAATAGTCGTAATAACAAGAATAAGAATACCTGAGACAGACAGGCGTCTCGTGCAATGGTAGTAATTAACTATCATAGTGAAGGAATGTGAAAGGATATCCTAACTATAAGTAATAAACTTAAATGTAGGATGGCTGGTTTATTTATATTTCATGTTGTATTGTTATGGAGGCGCAACGTTACATTGTTGAAAGATAGATGACTATAATGGCGGTCTTGGATTATACAATGGCGTATTTAAACAATGGCTTATTTTAAAAGAGATAAAAACACGCCCGTGACATACAATTAAATTTATAAGTATTTCTAATATTTGTCCATTTGAAAGTTCGAATAATCTATACTCTGATTAAATCACTGAATAGTAGTAAAGTCCTATGAATATTTAAAAACTTCATAAGGAAATTATTTAAAATTTGCCATATAATCGTGGCTTAAATATTTACACAAATCTATGATTTGAAATACAAGTATACATAATATAACTTAATCTTGGCCATATTTGAATTTAATTTCATTTGAAATTTAGATTTGAATCCGTTTGAGTTGGTTTGAGTTGGTGAATTATCGTTTCTTCCACCCGCGCTTCTCAGAAAAATCCTCACGTCAACACTTTAGGTTATTTCATTGAAACCAATATAAGTTAGGTTTACATCAATGGCAGCAACATCAAGACACTCATAAATTATGAAAGAGATTCTTCCCCTTTTAAAATAACACAATTCAATTCAGATGTAAATGTCATGAAATTGATGAGGATTGATTTCAAAGGTAATAAACATATGTGGTACCATCTCAAAGTAAATAATGAATCACACCAACATGCGAATAAAATAACAAGAACGTGGCATCAGCTCGTTTCGAGAATTGGTAAAGTACATCCCAAATATTGCAATATGTATAGCCACACTGGATCAATGATTCTGGATCGCTCCACGATGAAACGCTGAAATAAATTATCATGCACATACGTAATATTACAATAATACTGCCGGTGCTCACTGGGTCTGGTTAGGTTCTCGTAGAAATGTACCTGTAATAAATAACGAGAGCACGACTTGTCATTCCCTTGCTACATTCTATTACCTTTATATTACTTCATTGCTATAAACGATCTATTCATTTCTGTATTCGAAGAGTCTATTCAATAAATGCCTCTCTCATAAAATATCAACTCATAATAACACGTAACTTCAGTAAGTAACACATAGATTCTGCAACACGTAGACTCAATAACACGTAGATTCAATAACATGTAGATCCTCAATGATACGTAGCTTCTCAATAATATGTAGCTAACACTGTCCTCGATTCTCCTGTAAATAATGTTACCGTACAATCCTGCTATAAATCTGGTGCATAACTCTCAAATAGAATTGCTATTCTACACAGCATTACTGGTACAAATATCATTTAACGTCACGATGCATAATTATTATTTCGAAGATCCTAATTTGTCTGACCCATTTAACATCACTGAACTTAATATTTAATGAAATCTAACATCCAGAAATTCAAAATAATGAATGAGATCTAATTAAATCATCAATATTGCGCGTGACTTTTGATTACTAATTGAAGACTGGAAATTCCAAAGGGGCTAAGTACCATTTTTGTGAAAAATGAGATTTTGCTGCCTGTAGGAGGTATGTATCAAGGCCAATGCCTGAAGAAAGGTTCCAAGTCCGTACGTGCTCCTGATAGTTTCCTATGACTGCTCCTAGATTGCGCGGGTGGTACATCCAGCGCATGATGAATGTCGATAGGGGCTAAGTCCACTTTCTGCCACTGGCGCTCTGCTCTTTATCAGTCGCCATATGTTAATGAAGATGGCTTATGTTACAGTGCGTAGTGATTCTATAGACTGTGCTGGACCAAAAACAATGAAAAGAAAACCCAAAAGTGTAAGTAAGAGAGTGGTGGAGAAGAAAAGGAGAGTGTCTGGTTTATCATACAAGACAAGAACAGGAAAAGCAATATCACCCAAGCAACGGCCAAGCATGCAGGTATGAGATCAGTGCGTTAAAATTTAATGCTTCACAGTAATATTGCATGATATTCATTGAATATTATAGCAGTTTCCTGGATTTCTTGCAGTGTTATTAGCGACAGTAATATATAAATATAACTTTGTTGCATTACAACTAACACGTTTGCAATATTTTGTTACCTGCAAATGCGGGTATGATTGTCACTCCTTGTCAGCAGAACATAAGACGAATTTATTTACTATGTTCTACCAGGAAGATGAGCAGACACAACGCACTTTTTTAATGGGGCTCATGGATGTTATTCCAGTTCAACGTCGGCGAAACGGAAAGTATGCAGATCCACAGCGAAGTCGCCGCCAGTGTACATTGATTTTTACGGTTCCTGATGGTGTGGGTGGACATAAGCAGGTATGTAAGAAGACCTTTATGGATGTTTTTGGTATTTCGAAGAAAAAAATACAGTCGATGGCGCAGAAGAAAAAGGGCGGTGATACCGTTTTCTAAGACAAAAGAGGAGGAGCATTTAACAGAAAATACACAGATGAAGATTGGCAGATGGTTCGGAACCACATTAAAATGTTGCCTAGAGATGTGAGTCACTACAGTCGAAAGCGTACAACGAAGGAGTACTTAAGCCCTGATCTTAATATGAACAGGCTATTTACTGCTTTTAAACTAAAATATCCAGATACTAATGTGACATATAAATTTTACAGAAAAGTTTTCCTTACGGATATTTCACATGTATCCTTGCGAAAGCCACGATCAGATACATGCCGAACATGTGACCGACTCGTTCTAGAAGCTAAGGCAAATCACCAGAATGCTTACAAAGCTAAGCAAGAACTTGAGTTGCACCATCGCAAAGCCGAAAAAGCCGCATCACTGTTAAGAAGGGATGCAATTTTTGCAACGTTACCAGATAGTGATACGAGCACTGTATCCATAGGTCTCCAACAGGTAATGTTTGTACCATTCCTTACACATTCAGATATGTTCTATCTAAGACATCTCTCATGTTACAATTTCGGAGTACATATGCATGATACTGGTGACGCAACGATGTGTATGTGGAATGAGAGTGAAGGTGGCAGTGGGGCCAATGAAATCGCGTCCTGTTTATTTACATTTTTCAATCAACTACATAGCATTACAATGAAGAGAAAGCTGTGTGTATGGAGTGACAACTGCTCCGCACAAAATAAAAACAAAATAATGCTAGTCGTGTACATGTTCCTTGTTTCTTGTGGTATGTTTGAATGTATTGACCATAAATATCTCATATCTGGACATAGCTTTCTGGCATGCGATCGAGATTTCGCAATGATCGAAAAGAGAAAGAAGACAGTGAAGTGTGTTATTCCCGATGATCTGATGAAGTTAGTGAGATCATCACGTCATGCAAAGCCATTCAGAGTTTTGGAAATGCATGACTCTCACTTTCTGGACTTTAACACAGCAGCAGATAACTTGCTCACCACCAACAAACTGAATATATCAACTGCATCTTGGATCAGAGTAACTGCCCCAGGAGAAGTCAAAATACGAAGAACCCTGAATGAACTTGAAAAGTGGACGACATTTAATGTCCTGAAGAAGGGAAAATCTGTTTCAGATTTCCAACACATTGAAATAAAGCAAGTTGAGAACCGCCATTGTATTTCAAAGGAGAAGAAGAAAGACCTTTTAAGCATTATTCAATATTTACCTGAAGAATATAGGAAGTTTTACCAGGATATTTGTAGTTAAAAGTGTGTAAAATGTCACAAGAAGGTATTTGTTACTCTCCTTCCACATCCTCTTGCTATTGTAATAATTTGTTTACATCAGAAGAAAAGTGGACTTACCCCTTTTGTCATCAAAAGATAAATGGACTTAGCCCTTTTCTAAATTATCATTTTTGTTTTGGTACTATGTGCTTACTAGTTGTTCAGTTAAGTCTGTGAGTTAACTACCAGGCCACAGCAGCCTCTAGTGTGCAATATGAGTGTATTATTTGTGTCAAGTAATTGTTCAGGGAATAAATTGGTTTTCTTTAATTATCTCAAAACTTTCATTTTGGTACTTAGCCCCTTTGGAATTTCCAGTCTTCAATTGAAGATATACGTCCATAGGTACCTCGATTTATGTCCGATGACATGATATCAATCTCATATTTCGAGTATTCTTTCTGCTCTGCTCATTGCAATGGAAAAATATGTACACTAAATTCAAATAAAACTTGGAGTACATAGCGCACTGCTACACAATAGTACACATTATCATTGGCCAAGTGCATTTAAATTAAGAGTTACTTGAATGAAATATACACGCGGTCGAGAAATTGTACGACTCCAGTCTTCAAGAAATTATCACAGCTAAACATTCAATTTAAATGTTATATTCCATAAATTCGACCGTACGACGTTTACTGGTCGCGTCTCTTATATAACGGCGACGATATCTCTATGTGTGTAACACGGCGATAAATATGTAAAATGTATCAAAGCTTAGAATTGCGTCTGTTCCTTTCGACATCCAAGGTAAGAGTGTGGTGTATCAACAACGGGCAGTATAAGCTTGTCGCGTTTGTACAACTTCAATCGTGTCATACTTTGAATATCGAGTTTCCATACTCAATTTCTTTAATTATCCATGCGGCGATTAAATCAAATCATGACGTGAATTACGAAATATTATTTCATTTCCTCAAGTTTTATAGTCAATCATTTCATTATTATACTGACGTATTGTCATTCCATCGTATTTCAAAGATTATTATAAATGTAAATTATGTTCTCCATGAAGCAAAAATTATTTCAAATCTATACGAGGAAAATGTCACATTATGCTACCAATGTTACCAGTGTATATATACAAAACTACATAAATACAGCTGCATACACTTTTACAGATAATAAAATAAAATTTTTATGGTACGAATTGACCATAAATACACAGTGCTACATGATATGAATATGCAATTAAGACCATTGACCCAACATGAAACAACATAAACAAATACTTCTACTAGATGCAAGGCGATCTATATACCATTCAGATAGATATATTCATTGATGTGTGGATTAAAGTATTCTAAGACCGTCACTGCCATTTCAACAACTAACTTGGTAGGCCTAATATACTATTTGTAAAACGTGGCGGTTTATAAGGTAGAATTAAAGCTTCCACAATCTCCTAAACCACTATTCAGGGTCGAATCATGTCGATGTTTTATTTACATTCTGATCAGGTAGCCAATATTTCGAATGCTTTACACTATTCTTTATCAAATTTGATTTAAGCTCTCTAGGCAGTAGCCTGTACATAAGGTACGGTATATAATGCATTGGCACTGTCCAACCTGGACGATGAACTTCTTTGGCTAATAGAACAAATCTGCACTAGTCATTTGAAAATATAAAGGACATTGCTAAAAATATTAAAAACTCGTTTCTATTACCCGATACATCATTCTCAAGATACTTAGCATTATAAAAGTCCTCGGCAACACTTTTGAGGCAGACAGCCTCATCTTCCAAGCAATACGGCTCGTACATCTGAACGGTGATACACATTGATATTTATAAGGAGTAACTCGGCATTTCCAAATTAGTCACCACATTAATATAGAATTCCATATCCCTACAAGGTCACATTATTATATCACCACCGTCGCATCGAGGGCTAGAATTATTAACTACTAGTGTGAAATATCATCAAGCACTTGTGTGTCGATTACATGCATATGACTATTTCTGCATAATCGTGTTGATAGTTAATGAATCTGATTTTATGCATTATCTTACTCCAATTAATGTTCTTCTCCTAGTCATACTGCTTAGAAATCTTCGTACTTTCAGAGTATAGATTAAAGGTTATAAAGAGATCTGAATGATAGACCATCATCCGTTTCAACTCTACAAAATATTCTTAGATTCTTGGAAGGCGAAGGCCGCCCCATCTGTTTTTTTTATTACAGGCTGTTGGCAATCTCTTCGTCTTTGTGTGGTTTTTTCAAGCTGATTACGAACTGCTTGGGCGTTTCAACATAACCGTAAGTTTCCAGCGCATGTATTGTAGTTGTAAAACTACTGGGGAATATTCTTTTAAATATAAACTTGATGTGGATATAATTCATTTTAGCTCAAAGCATATGACTGAGGGATGTCAGACCCGGAGACGAATGATGGTATCGACGAAAGAAACAGAAGTCTAATGAAAAAGCGTGAAAAGGTCTCACAAAGCTGTTGTACTGTAGTTGAAGTTGGAAGAGAGCAAGGGTTGTCCAAGCCAGGCAGGAAAGTTGAAGGTGGGAAATCTGAAAGAAGTACGTGGCAGCGATACAGGTAATGTAGGGTGTCCGTTGTTATCACTCCCATCTTAGGAGTTGAGAGCTCATGGTTATATAGTTTACGAGAGTGATATTTTTGTGTGTATGGCCGCATTTAGAAGATCCAATGACGTGTCTGTCATCCGACAATTCTATCTTATACGAAAAAAGAAGGTAAATTAATCTGTATATTATAAAAACTCATTAAGACTAACACTTGGTATTAGATATTTTAATATAATACATGAACTGTAAACTCAGATAAATTTAATTAATAAATTGTTGTTACCTCATGTCAAGTTGATGAGTACTGTTTATGATTATATATTTGTCGTACCTCAACTCTTAGTTTGTCCATATAAGTTAATTAAATTTTCCTTTCTCCCCATCGGGGCGTTTATTCTTCGGCTATATCTCTTCATATTGCCAAGCACATGTATATCTTCTCTTTTTGTGTCGCACGTCATGCGAGGAACGTTAAGCGAAACATAACGTGGCAAGGATAAAAATAAGGAACTAAAAGAGCAAGGCAAGTTTAAAAATAAAAAGACAACTTTATTTTAGAAGTTACATTTAAGGTTCGTGGGTTGTTTCAATTGAGTTAGTTTTATGTCTCTTAACTCTTAAGTAACAAAGTTTATTCGAGTGAAATGAAATGAGCCACCTGCGGACGAAACATGACCTTTTACCTCTGACTGAATTTCTATTTTCTGTTTGATTTGCTTGTTGTTTAAACGGACTTAACATCTAGATTATCGACCCTTCCTATTTTCTATTTAGTAGCACTTTTATAATTATTGAATTATTTATTTCATTATTCTGATTATAAAAAGCAGTGGAACACTATCCTTTTCCAGGTTAGGAAGGACCTTAGAGTAGTGAAGGGAAAGAATTCCATTTTACGTAATCTCGGACATACGTGGAATAGAGTATTTAGTCCTATGCCTGGCCGCATTCATCTCCGAGAATTAATCTGTTGTTCATTGGTGGTGTATCGTGAGCAAAATTTGGGGTCATATGCCCAATTTGTACTATTTCGCTTCTAATTTTGGGCTTTTTGATCGGAAATGAATACACGTCCTTCCGGGTGAAACTACCGCTGCTTTTCCACTCGGGTGAGGCAACCTCTTTTTCTGATTACATTCGAACATACTGCTGAATACGTTCCTTGAATTCTTGTCGTTTCATTATAGGAATTAGGGACGATTAGTTCAGTGGCTGTACAGTACATACAAAGGAGGTCATCAAGTGCATAACATGCTCTTGTGTTCTGATGTCTCTCCATATGCAAAATATTAAAAATATTCGAGGTTATATATTTAGTAATGCCTTAATTGAAGCAAAATTCAAAGTCATCGCTTAAGTCTGTCTCGAACGACTACATCATAAATCACGAATCATGCACTCGTAGGACCAAATATAAGACAAGCACCCGTAGAACCAAACAGAAGACGTATTAGACGTATTCCTATCCATCTAGTAGACATATTCCTATCCATAATGAAATACTGAAATTTCGAAATCCTAATCCTCATAATTATACTGTTTGGTTTATAGTTGATAATCGGATTGGACAAGAATAAATTTCCATGCTGACACAGTATATTCTGTTTATAATTATCCTGACCTATTGTTCCTCAGTTCTCCTCAACACAATTACATATCAATGTAATGTTCACTAGATACTTATCCTCACAATCTTAAATTTCCTCAACTTTTTACACCATCTCACGGTCATACTGAAAGAATGGCATTGTGTTGTTATCAAATTGTCATTTAGTAGTACATAGTATCAGACATTACTTTGACTATTTCGAAGTTCTATGAAACATTAAAAATTACTTTATGTGTTATATTTTTTACGAAACATTATTAACACATCTTGAAACACCATGATTTCGTCTAAAATTTGTTCCATTGCTTATGACAAGTATCAAATTATATGGAATCTCTTCTATTTATTTTACGTAGAGATAATAGTGTTCATATTACCCCTCACCAACTACTTTCACGTTTTCAGAGACACCTAGTTGTTTGACTTTTTAATGTATGAATCTTTAAGTCATCAAAAACAGGGCTTCAACATTCCTTAAAACCAAGCAGAAAGAAAACTGGGAATTGATGATAAGTGGAAATTATAGGAAGTGGAATGTAATGTAAGCACTTTATTGTACGTATAGGTATAAGAAATATGATATATTCGACTAATTTTAATTGTCTACATCAAACATTTGACCTATGTTGGTAATGATAGAGGGAAGTTTGAACAAGGTTTGGACGGTTTTTAACATTAAATGAGATGGAAACTTTTACGAAAAATCAAGTAAATATCGGAATGAATATCAAGGTAGAGTGTAAACTGAAAGACATGGAGGTAAAAAATTCCAGTAATTTAATGTAACCATGAATGAAGGAGTAACAGTTGGAAGGATTGTGCAGAAAATAACTTCAACTAGATGTGCATAACGAAGATGGTCGGATTGTACTCAATAATAAATATACAACGAAGGAAGCTGTAGTAAGATCAGGTATGTGGAAGGAAACTAGTGTCCATGACGATGATATTCTTTCAAATGTAAATTACACCTACTTACTCTTAAGAAAACGATCAAGTCTAAACATGCACAATGACGTCATCACTGCAGCACGTGCTTACTCTAGTTATCCCGATGCATGTTTAAACTTGTTCGATAAAGCTATGCCTTAACAGAGGAAGAGGCTATAACAGCCACCGCCATCTTGTGTAGTAGCCTCTAAGTGTTAATTAGCGATGTAATAGCCGTAAATATAGCAGGACGGTACTCTGTTGAACAAAGATGGCTGCTGTCAAATAGGCACGTAGAACTGTTTTTAATTTTCCGCAACCACATTTCAAAGGTAAGTAGCTAAAGAGTGCAGCACCGAGGTAAGCGATGAAAGATAGCGGTAGCTAAAGATGGCAGCACGGTGCTGTGTTGATTAAAGATGGCAGCTGGTCAAATAGAATTTTTCAAATTATCCGCCACCACATTTCGAAGGTAAGTAGCCAAAGAGGGCGGCACTGAGGTTTGCGATGCAAGATGGAGGATGACACCTGTTAAAAAAATCACGTGGATTTTAAATTACCAGCAGCATCGTAAAGAGGGCAGCATTAAGATGCCAGATGGCGTATGACAGCTGTTACGTAGAAACTACCCACTACTACGATAAAAATAGCAGGACGGTGCTCTGTTGATTAAAAATGGCAGCATGTCATATAGAATTTTTAAAATTGCCGCCACCACATTTCAAAGGTAAGTAGCTAAAGAGGGCAGCACGACGCTCTGTTGATTAAAGTTGGCAGCTTGTCAAATATAATTTTTCAAATTGTCCGCCACCACATGTTAAAGGTATGTAGCTAAAGAGGGCTGCACGGTGCTTTGTAGATTAAAGATGGCTGCTGTTTTCCCGCTACTACGATAAAGATAGAAGTACGTGCTCTGTTGATTAAAGATGGCTGTTGGATACAATTTTAAATTGCCGCCACCACATTTCAAAGATATGTAGCTAAAGATGGCAGCACGGTTCTCTGTTAATTAAAGATGGCGGACGACAGCTGTTAGGAAAGCATACGGAATTTTTCAAATTGCCCGCTACTACGATAAAGATGGCAGCACGATGGTCTGTTGATTAAAGATGGCTGCTCTCAAATAGAATTTTTCAAATTGTCTGCCACCACATTTCAAAGGTGTGTAGCTAAAGAGGGCAGCACGGTGCTCTCTTGATTAAAGACGTCACGCGTCGTCACGCAGAATTGCCTGCCGCCACATTTCAAAGGTATGTAGCTAAAGAGGGCAGCACGGTGCTCTCCTGATTAAAGATGGCTGCTTTCGAAAAGAATTTTTCAAATTATATGCCACCACATTTCAAAGGTATGTAGCTAAAGATGGCAGCACGGTGCTCTGTTAATTAAAGATGGCGGACGACAGCTGTTAGAAAAGCATACGGAATTTTTCAAATTTCCCGCTACTACGATAAAGATGGCAGCACGATGCTCTGTTGATTAAAGGTGGCTGCTGTCAAATAGAATTTTTCAAATTGTCCGCCACCACGTTTCAAAGGTAAGTAGCTAAAGAGTGCAGCACTGAGGTTTGCGATGCATGATGGCGGATAACAGCTTGTCAAATAGAATTTTTCAAATAGTCCGCCACCACATGTTAAAGGTAAGTAGCTAAAGAGGGCAGCACTAAGGTTAGCGATGCAAGATGGCGGATGACAGCTGTTACGTAGAAACTACTCACTACTACGGTAAAGATAGCAGCACGGTGCTCTGTTGATTAAAGACGGCAGCAAGTCAAATAGACTTTTTTTAAATTGCCGCCACCACATTTCAAAGGTAAGTAGCCTAAGAGGTCAGCACGATGCTCTGTTGATTAAAGATGGCAGCTTGTCAAATAGAATTTTTCAAATTGTCCACCACCACATGTTAAAGTATGTAGCTAAAGAGGGCAGCACGGTGCTCTGTACATTAAAGATGGCTGCTGTTTTCCCGCTATTACGATAAAGATAGCAGCACGGTGCTCTGCTGATTAAAGATGGCTGCTGGAGACAATTTTAAATTGCCGCTACCACATTTCAGAGATATGTAGCTAAAGATGGCAGCACGGTGCTCTGTTAATTAAAGATGGTGGACGACAGCTGTTAGAAAAGCATATGGCATTCTTCAAATTGCCCGCTACTACGATAAAGATGGTAGCACGATGCTATGTTGATTAAAGATGGCTGCTGTCAAATAGAATTTTTCAAATTGTCCGCCACCACATTTCAAATGTATGTAGCTAAAGAGGGCAGCACGGTGCTCTCTTGATTAAAGATGGCTGCTGTCACGTGGAATTGCCTGCCGTCACATTTCAATGGTATGTAGCTAAAGAGGGCAACACTATGCTCTCTTGATTAATGATGGCTGCTGTCAAAAAGAATTTTTCAATTTATCCGCCACCACATTTCAAAGGTATGTAGCTAAAGAGCGCAGCACTAAGGTTAGAGTTGCAAGATGGCTGATGACAGCTGTCAAAAAAGTACGTAGCTTTTTTTACCGATTCAAATCTCGCGCTAGTGAGGTTAAGGTGGCAGCACTGAGGTTTAGATCCGTCAAGATGGCAGCACTGAGGTTAGCGATGCGTTGCTGTCGATGACAGCTGTCAAAAAGCACGTGGTTGTCAAAAAAGCAAGTGGTTTTGTTTACCCTTTCAAATATCGTGCCAGTAAGGTTTAGTTGGCAGCTCTGAGGTTTAGGCCCGTCAAGATGGCAGAAGTGAGGTCAGCGATGCGTTGTTGTCGATGACAGCTATCAAAAAACACGTGGCTTTGTTTACAAATTCAAATTTCCCGCGGGAGGAGGAGCGGGCAGCTGGGAAGGCCCCTTGGGTGGCGGCGGAGGAGCGGGCCACTCGGAAGGCCCCTCGGGTAGCTGCAGTAGAGTGGGCCCCTCGGAAGGCCCCTCGGATGGCCCCTCGGGTAGCTGCGGAGGAGCGGGCCCCTGGGAGCCTGCGGAGGCGGAGGCCGCCGAACCCCCCAGTTTATCTACTTCTGTTTCTGTATCACTGGAAGTGTTGGTCGATCTGCTTTGGATAACAGCTGGCTACAAGGATTGTTCAGGATTTGTCATGGTTGAGAGAAAGTCCATACTTTATTGCCCGGTTGTTTACTGATTGGAGATCTAAGATTAATTTCTCGGTTGTTTCTAAAATGGCATCCAGTCCACAGTCCATGTACAGTTGCACGTCGTCTGCGTATAAGTGATGTCTACTCTACATAATAGATATAGACAGAAAATTGATATACAGTGAAAAGGTAGAGGCGCTAGTATACAACATTGACGAACTACTGTTTCTGCGGTCCGCCATGAAGAAGATTGGCCACCTTTGTTGGCAGTACATTTCTGCCGACTATGTAAAAAGGAGTCCATCCAGTTCAGTGTGCTAGTTGAAAAGCCTAATAGGTAAAGTTTTGACAGTAACAAATCATTGTCTACAGAATCGAATACCTTGCTGAAGTCGAGGAGGACCATTCGTGTGGCCTGTCTGTCTTTCGTGTATCGTTTGTCTTATGTCATCAGTCACTTTAAGAGAAGGCAGTACATGTTCTGTGATTCTGAGAAAACGTGTTTTAAATGTGCCTAGAGTACATTTTCCACCGACATTTGTTTTTATTTGATTATAAACAATGCACTCTAGTTCCTTAGCTCCTGGCGAAATTATGTTAATGAACTGATAGTCAACGAAGTCTACTGAGGACATAGTCTTTGCCTGTGGACGTACCAGTCCAGATCGTGGAATGCACACCATTCCGTAAGAAATAATTACAGATTTAGGTTAGTAAGGGATGATTGAGTCTAATATATTCCTCAGCATTACTCCACCAATAGTATCAACTCCATTGCATTTGATATGATTTTCCAGAGTGCATCCCTAACTTGCAATGGTGAGATGTCCCTGAAATAGAATATTAATACTTAAGTGTTATATTTCTCAACAATAACATTCTGCTTTGAACTTTGATTTAGTGTGGTGCGTGGTGATACGAAATAATCGCTTAGCTTTTTCAATGATATATCGGGTTCATTAATTTCGTGTGTATTTATAACAAAATGTTTGTTCGCCTAGTCCAGTCAAACTACATGCGTATCGCAGTCGAGCATTTCTTATTTCCTGTTTGTCCTATTATGAAATTTTCGGTAGACATTAAATTTGTCCTCCGTTGGGTCGCGTTTGTATTTTCTGTCAGCTGCTATTAAACGTTCAATGTCTTCATTTATCTATGGGGATTTTCCTTTCTTAGTTCGTATTATGAGTAAAGGAGCATGCCTATCAAAAGTGGTAAGACTAGGTCATTGAAAGTGTGAATCATGTCATCCATTTAAGCGTATTCTGCTGGAAAAAATTGTTCTCTATACGTCAAAACATACTGAGGTCCCGATGTAGTCTATCTGAATATTGTTGTGCATAAACCCAACTCCATGTCGTTCATTATAATGACATTCTCCACATAAACTTTAATATGGTTTAAGCCGTATAACGTGACCTAACATTGCTATCCATTTGACTAGACTGAATGTTTACATACTAAAATTATTTGTACCCTGAGCATTACAGATTGTCCTATGTGACTTTATGGCAAATTGATTTCTCGCTTAGTATGCAGACCCCACCACTTTAGTCATTTTCTCCAGATTTACGTTGTTGCTTACAGCCATTTCGTGCATAACGCTTCAAGTTCGCACAGCAGACCAGGTAGAAAACCCATTTTTACTCCAGAGTATGTACCTGAAACAACTGGTACGGTACTTAAAATTAAACTTGAGAAATTTCAGGTCAATGTCAGTGACACAATCACGGGTCTGAAACATTCTGAAACATCTTGTTCGTAAGAGATGTTCCAACTGTTGTATGGAAACGTTCGTAGAGTTCATGAATACCTTGAATAATATTTTTTCATGCACATTTTTCGTGGTGAAGCCTTACCGATAAAAATCAAAGAGGCCAAAACTAAACTGAAATGCAGTCCTTATGAGCAATACATTTCTGCCGACTATGTAAAAAGGAGTCCATCCAGTTCAGTGTGCTAGTTAAAAAGCCTAATAAGTAACGTTTTGTCAGTAACAAATCAGTCTACAGAATCGAATACCTTGCTGAACTTAAAGTTGATGAAGCATTAATTTTCTTTAAATTAAATACAAAATTGGCTCCTAAGCCCGCCATAAATGTAGTAAGGCCGGCTGTAAGCAATAAAAGTTTAGATAATCAAGTATCAACAAATGCTCTATTAAATCGAATAAATAAATAAACTCCTGCTGTAACCAATGTTGATGAATGAACCAAGGCTGATACGGGCGTTGGGGCAGCTATAGCTGATGGTATTCATGAAGAAAAGGGAATTTGAGCACTCTTAGTTATAGTTATAGCAGCTCTTGATTGGATGATTCGATATCATGATGAATTCGGCACTTGATGAACATTCAAAGGAGGGCGCTCAATTGTTGTTACAGCATACGCAAGCTTTTAGTTTTCAGTAACTCTTTATAGAGTGATCATTGTAACAGGAATCGATACCACAGGAATATGAGTTTGTTTTCAGGAATAACTCACGAACTGGCCAGAATTCAAACCGCAGCTGTCGTGGTGAGAAGCTTGTGACGATATTACTTGTCTATCATATCCCCTATAGGCCTATATTGTTAAAGTAAGGGAATGAGAACTATCAAATTTCTGCCGCTTCATGCAGCCAGTATGTTAGTTAGCAGGTCGTCTTCGATGCTGAAATTGTTCAGTTGGGTCCCTAAGTAAGCGATTTGTAATTAAAGATGTTCAAATGAGGAAAATCCAAGTAAACTAGTCTACTAGCACGTTAAGGACCTTTTTATGGCACCAATTGATCTATAATCTCAAGTCTCACAGAGCGGCTAGTATTTGTAGGAAATTTGAACGCATTAAATGTTTATTAATAATAGTATGGTATTAGCCATGTAACGTGAGTGGCAGTAAAACTGTTTGAACGATGATCTGAGAGCAAGTAACACTGTTCAACGTCTCCACCGTAAAGACGCCTAGGTTTATGGGATTAATATCTCCTGGCGCCATATACAAGCTCTAATAAGTTTTAAGCTCGGTTCTGTTGTTGAATAGATGTCGGATACTTCCGAGCACAAGCTTTATGTCTGACACGTGAACTAACACAGTTCATTCTAATAAATACACGCGTGGGTGTCTGATTACGTTATAGGTGCTCTGAAGTAGCCTTGCACTATTATTGATGACACATGTGGCACTGGCGTACTGTAATCCTACAATACTAAGTATCGAGAAAATCTTCAGAAAGCGTCGTTTAATATGAAAATGGTAGTTATAGATATGAATGAAAAGAGATCGAACATGAAAGCTGAAAATACCTTAAAAGGAAACTGGGAGATAGTCGCCAGCAGAATACCAAGAAATTTAGAATCTCTACTATTTTCGTTGGATATAAAATGAAAAATGGATCATCCACTCCTGGAAGTGTTATATTTTACTAGATGTAAAGGGGATTTCTCATCCTGAAATGATTTCTGAGTAAGTAACCGACATCGGAAATAGCGGGAACAATTCAGTATAAATAGCAATCAGCCACGAGTGATATCAGACAAACTTCTCAGTTATAAACCAAGGGAGACGTTACTATTTAAAGAGCCTTGATATTTAATCGCATTTTTATCATTAGAATTGTTATTTGCTACATTTTTCAAGGATTTGCTCTTGTGTTTAAGGCAATGCGCATGTATGATTTCTTCTCCATATCATATGACTTCTTGGTAAGTCTGTACTGTGTGACTTCATTGCAAGTGTATCCTTATATGACTCCATGGTAAGCCTTTCCGTCCGTATCTTCAACTAAGTGACCGACCAACTGTGGCCTCACTCTCTCATAGTGTGGGTTACTGTAGTCACATCCTAGTTCGTGAACCGTGGGCAACGGCTGAGTGGCGTAGTAAGTGATCTTGAGAGTCGGGATACCAGTTTCTACGGAATGGGAGTGGGCATCTCGGACATATACTGAGTCATGGCCTTTCTTGAGGTCAGGCGGCTAGGGCTATACAGTCCACCGGTGGTCCCTAATCCGTTAGAGGAGAAATCGTCACTTGGACTATGTGTAAGTAGGGTAGCATCCTGCTTCGTGTATTTACCGAGCTCAGAACATTTTAAGCAAGCCTCAGACCTATGGGAGTAACGGAGTCCCACTCCCATTTGACAGGCAAGGGACTCCTTCGAAACAACTTGGTGAACGAAATGGAATTCGATGGGGAGCTATCATTATTAATGGGCCTTATGAAAGAAAGAAACTATAACTGGCTGAATAAGCAAAGAGGATGCATATGGAAGTGCTTAGGAGTAAGTGATATACGGCCAAGGGGAGATAACGAGGAAGAGATAGGAGATTATAAAGTGTACTTGACGGGGGGTAAAAAGGGAAGAGCAGAGTGTGGTATAGGGCTGTTTATCAGAAATACCATTGCACGCAACATAGTTTCTGTTAGGCTGGTAAATGAGCGAATGATGTGGGTAGATTTGGTAGTTGGAGGAATTAGGACGAGAATTTTCTCGATGTATTCACCATTTGAGAGGGCAAATGAGGATGAAATTGAAAAGTTTTGTAAAGCATTGAGTGACATCGTAGTCAGCGTCAACAGCAGGGATTGGATAGTGCTAATGGGCGATTTCAATGCAAGAGTTAGGAATAGAACTGAAGGATACGACAGGGTGATTGGTAAATGTGGGGAAGATATTGGAGCTAATACGAATGGGAAGCATAAATTGGACTCCTGTGTTATTATGGGTTTACCAGCCACGAATATATTCTTCTAGCATAATGTTATTTACCTCCCCACAGGGAAAAGTAGGAGTATCAGATCCATAATAGATTATATATTAACGGACGTCAAATTCAGGAAATATGTTAGGAATGTACGGGTTTTTCGTGAATTTTGGGATGTAAAAGATCACTATATGATCCGTAGTAAACTAAGTATCTCTAGGCTTAGAATAGAGAAAGTGAAATCTGTATGCAAACAAACAAGGGTAGAAAGGCTCCAGGACGAGGAAATTAGACAGAAGTACACGGATATAACTACTGAGAAGTTCCGAACAGTGGACTGTAAGCAGGTTCTGGATATAGAAAGAGAATGGGTGGTATACAGGAATGCTGTAGTAGCAACAGCAAGGGATTGCCTAGGAAAAACTGTGTGTAAAAATGGGAACAAGCGAAAATCTTGGTGGAGTGATGAAGTGAGACCAGCTTGTAAACTAATAAAGACGTCTTATCAGAAATAGCTCGAAAGAAGGGCTGATGCAGACAGGGAATTTTACATAGATGAAAGAAACAGAGCGAAATAAAATGTTGTTGAATCCAAAAAGAAGTCGTGGGAAGATTTTGGTAATAACCAGGAAAGGCTAGGCCAAGCAGCACGGAAACTTTTCTGGACAGTAATAAAGAATCTTAGGAAGGGAGGGTTAAAAAGAAATGAACAGTGTTTTGGGTAATTCAGGTGAACTCATAACAGATCCCAGGGAATCTCTGGAAAGGTGTAGGGAATATTTTGAAAAACTTTTCAACGTAAAAGGAAATCTTTTTTGTGGTGTCACGAACGACGGAGCTCATGGGGAGGAGGAAAATGATATTGGTGAAATTACGCCTGAGGAAGTGGACAGGATTTTAAATAAACCCCATTGTCATAAAACAGCAGGAATAGATGAAATTAGACCTGAAACTATGAAGTACAGTAGGAAGGCAGGGACTTATTTTTACTTTAATCGTTC
The DNA here is from genome assembly GCF_040414725.1 of Anabrus simplex. Taxonomy (NCBI): domain Eukaryota; kingdom Metazoa; phylum Arthropoda; class Insecta; order Orthoptera; family Tettigoniidae; genus Anabrus; species Anabrus simplex. The sequence continues at coordinate 1,103,622,033 of NC_090265.1, read as the reverse complement.
GGTGATGTTATACAGTATATATATATATATATATACAAGGCAAAATCAAACTTTAAAGTCCATCCTTCTCAGCCACTCAGTTGAACCGGGTGTGAGAGCGAAAAAATCGTCAGGAGTGCCACGGTACGAATGAAGAGGACAGCGTTGGACCAGGTGCTCAATCGTCTGTTCTTCCAGGTTACAATCACACATTGGTGGACTGATCCAATCCCACTTGTACTTGAAGTAATTGCAAGAACAATGTCCAGACCTTAACCTGTTGATGCGGCACCAGAGATTCCTCAGTAGGTCAAAACCGTTTGGTTTCTTTGTGGGATCAAGATGGTTGACACTTGTTCCCAATGTTTTCGTTGACCACCCATGCTTCCACCTTTCATTTAGGTCAATTCCATCTGCAATGAGTTGGCCTGCAGTGACACTTGCAGGTCTTGTTGATTGAAGTCGCTACAGTGATGGATGACAGAATTCTTTGTGCAGTGGCAAAGAGGGTGATGCAAAGATTTTCTTGGCTTCCCTTAGTAGAGCTCGCTTCCGCCTTAAGTGAGGTGGAGTGATGTGATTCAGTACAGACAACCAGTGATATGGATGAAATGGCTTCGTAGAATAATAAGATTATCATGGAGTGTTGGTAAGGTACATTCAGATGGGACGAAAGCAGTAACTGCACCTATCTATGAGCGAGGGAACGGGATGAATCGCAACAACTATCGAGGTATCTCTTGGATTAGTATACCAGGCAAACTACTCGATGTCATTTTGGAAGGGAGGTTGCGATCAGTGGTTGAGAGGAAGGTGGATGAAAACCAGTGTGGTTTCGGTCCATAGAGTGGCTGTCAGGATCATATTTTCAGTTTGCGCGAGGTAATGGAAAAATGCTACGAGGGAAATAGACAGTTGTGTTTGGGTTTCGAGATCTAGAGAAAGCATATGAGAGCGTACCGACGGAAAAGGTGTTCACCATAATGGGGGACTAAGGATAGATTATTAAATTCAATAAAAGGCATTTATGTTGACAATTGGGCTGCAGTGAGAATTGAAGGGAGAATGAGTTCGTGGTTCAGGGTACTTTCACGGGTTAGACAAGGCTGTAATCTTTCACCTTTGTTGTTCGTAGATTACATGGATCATGTACAGAAAGGTATAAAGTCTCAGGGAGGGATTAAGTTAGGTGCACACATAGTAAACAATCTGGCCCATGGTGACCACTTGGTCTTCATGGCAGATTGTGCCGAAAGTCTGCAGTCTAATATCTCGGAACTCGAAAATAGGTGAAATGAGTATGGTATGAAAACTAGCCTTTGGAAGACTAAATTGATGTCAGTAAGTAAGAAATTCAACAGCACTGAATGTGAATTTGGTGATACAAAGCTGGAACAGGTAGATGATTTCAAGTGTTTGGGATGTGTGCTCAACCAGGATGGGAATATAGTAAGTGAGATTGAATCAAGGTTGCAGTAAAGCTAATGCGGTGAGCTCGCAGTTGCGATCAACAGTATTCTGTAACAAGGAAGTAATCTCCCAGACGAAATATCTTTACATCGGTCAGTTTTCAGACCAACTTTGCTTTACAGGAGCGAAAGCTGTGTGGACTCAGGATATCTTCTTCATAAGTTGCGAGAATGATTGCTGGTGCAAACAGGTGGGAACAATGGCAGGAGGGCACTCGGAATGAGAAGATAAAACCTAAGTTAGAAATAAAGTTGATGGATGAAGCTGTACGCATAAACCGTCTTTGGTGGTGGGGCCATGTGAGGGGAATGGAGGAGGATAGGTTACCTAGGATAATAATGGACATTGTTATGGAGGGTAAGAGAAGTAGAAAGAGTCCAAAGCGGCGACGGTTAGTCTCAGTTTCTAACGATTTAAACATAAGAGGTATAGAATTAAATGAAGCCATAGCACTAGTTACAAATAGGGGATTGTGGCGAAATTTAATATATTCACGGAGGCCTGCAGACTGAACGCTGAAAAGCACTTCCAATTTTTGGCCATTTATGTAACCGCATACACATAGGCAACATACAATTTAAGTTCAGTTTTTCACATAGTTCCCAAGAGACTATAAACACTTGATGGAACGGTCAACCGACTTTTCAATTCCGGATGCGTAGAAACCACCTCCAGCGCTATGTAACCACCTGGGGATAGCTGCTTTCATCTCCTCATCGTTTCGGTATCGACGACCACCGCTAATTCTGGACTGTATGGAGGATGTTGCCTTACCTCCCACTTGAATCGCTGCACCAGTTCCGACATTTGGCGGGGCTTCTGAATTGTTGCGTTATGGTGGAACAAACTCACACCGGCGCTCAATTTTCCCAGCCGCCTTTCTTTAATTGCCTTACGTAGCCGATTCAATGTTTGACAATACAACGCCGAGTTAATTTGCGTGCCTTTCGACATATATTTCACGTGCACCACACCCTCCCTGTCAAAGAAAGCCCTTGCCATTAACTTTCTTACTAAAGATTGTACCTTGGCCTTCTTTCATGGTGATGTGGTATGCACCCATTCCATCAATGTTCTCTTTCTTTCGGGGGTGAACGGGTGGACCCATTGTTTCCTCCCCTTTGATGATTCGCCGCAGAAGCTCGTTGCCCTTCACAGAATATCGTTGCAAAAATGCCTTCGAGGATCGGAGACGTCGTCTCTTGCGAACATCGGTGAGCAGACATGGGACCCATTTTTGACACAGGTTACGAAATCCAAGGTGCTGGTGAACAATGGAGAACACACTGCCATACGAATTATTCAGCACGCTGGTAGTTTCCTGCAGTGTTACGCGCCGATTCTCTCTAATGATCCCATCCACACAGCCAACATTTGCAACGGTACTAGTCTGCTTTCGCAGATCCGTGCGTCCGGCGTCAAATTACTTACACCACTTTGCAACACCTGGGCGAGAAATTGGACGCTCGCCATATACAGTAGTGATTTCGTGATGAATATCCGTGCAATTGAGCCTCTTAGACAATAGAAATCCGATTGTTGCACGCACCTCTAATTCGGAGTGGACATCCAGTTGACAGGCCATTGAGCCTAGCTCGGTCTGGACACACAACACGACGAGACACCACACTAACCTTCCTGTCGGACGTGTCAGAATTGCTGTAGCTTGCTCCGCATTGGCCACGCTCAAGACACACAGCGTGCTCTCGCGGCGAGCAAGTGTAACTTATTTTTGAACCGCCCTCGTATATTACAGAAATGTATCAAAATATATTTAAATATTGATACACTAGCGAGACCTAGCGAGTTCATATGCAATATGGAAATGAATGCATAGTTTTGCAGATTTGTAAAGCAGAAATAACAAGAAGAAACATGTACATTTTCCTTTGCACATAGCCATTTGCAATCGCCGAATTTATTCGTTATACGATCTACTTTCAGATCACAATCAGCAAGACATGAGTAACCTTGAACGTCAATGGCACACTCTGTGACATTACTTCGGCCACTGGGTGTCGAAATATATAAATAATTCGTTGCAGGTATTTCAATTTGCTCAATAGTCTAAACGATACCTTTTGGATATAGACTTTTGTATTTGCATTTTCCCTCAAAATACTGTGTTCTTTATCTTCTCTATCGAAAAATGACGTATCTTTTGTCGCCTCCTTCGAAGGACAACGCTGTTAGAAATTAAAATGCGCATTGACTATTTCTCGTCCGCCTCTGTGGTGTAGTGGTTAGCGTGATTAGCTGCCACCCCCGGAGGCCCGGGTTCGATTCCCGGCTCTGTCACGAAATTTGAAAAGTGGTACGAGGGCTGGAACGGGGTCCACTCAGCCTCGGGAGGTCAACTGAGTAGAGGTGGGTTCGATTCCCACCTCAGCCATCCTGGAAGTGGTTTTCCGTGGTTTCCCACTTCTCCTCCAGGCGAATCCCGGGATGGTACCTAACTTAAGGCCACGGCCGCTTCCTTCCCTCTTCCTTGCCTATCCCTTCCAATCTTCCCATCCCTCCAAAAGGCCCCTGTTCAGCATAGCAGGTGAGGCCGCCTGGGCTAGGTACTAGTCATACTCCCCAGTTGTATCCCCCGACCAAGAGTCTGAAGCTCCAGGACACTGCCCTTGAGGTGGTAGAGGTGGGATCCCTCGCTATGTCCGAGGGAAAAACCGAACCTGGAGGGTAAACAGATGATGATGATGATGATGATGATGACTATTTCTCTCTAATTATTTCCTTAATTCTACTTTCTTTGATTTATCTTATTTACTGCAAATTTTATGATATGCATATTCTGTAAAGTAAAACATAATACTGTTTTATTTCTAAGTGAGAGTCTTCCATTGCTTAAATTAACTTCTAAATATCAGCAAGGCAAATAGCTTCGAAACCTTTAACACGAAGATAATCTTTTACCTGTAATAATGCCGGGCTGAGTGGCTCAGACGGTTAAGGCGCTGGCCTTCTAACCCCAACTTGGCAGGTTCGATCCTGGCTCAGTCCGGTGGTATTTGAAGGTGCTCAAATACGACAGCCCTGTGTCGGTAGATTTCTTTTTGTTTTTGCTAGGGGCTTTAAGTCGCACCGACACAGATAGGTCTTATGGCGACGATGGGACAGGAAAGGCCTAGGAGTTGGAAGGAAGCGGCCGTGGCCTTAATTAAGGTACAGCCCCATCATTTGCCTGGTGTGAAAATGGGAAACCACGGAAAACCATTTTAGGGCTGCCGATAGTGGGATTCGAACCTACTATCTCCCGGATGCAAGCTCACAGCCGCGCGCCTCTACGCGCACGGCCAACTCGCCCGGTGTCGGTAGAATTACTGGCACGTAAAAGAACTCCTGCGGGACTAAATTTCTGTACCTCGGCGTCTCCGAAGACCTTAAAAAAGTAGTTAGTGGGACGTAAAGCAAATAACATTATTATTACCTATAATAATATTGTATTTCTTTTATTCTCCCTCACATTTGACGCTTTTTTGTCTTATCTCTTTGTAACCATCATCACTCATTAAAAGTATGCCAGAAGATTATTACACGAAAGGAACATTATTCAACTCTTCTCTCACCATGCCACTGATTGTTATACCTCCTGAACGAGAGTGGGAGATAATGCGGAAGGAAATCGTCGTTAAATTGTAATTTGTCGCTGATGTCACGGCAGTTACTGCACCATTCATCAATACAAACATCAGAAGATTAAGTAATATCGTGGGTAAACACAAAACATTCGGAATAAGCAGGCTAGTGGATAAAACCAGTATATTTTGCTGAGGTCCCAATTGAAAATTATATTTATTTGACCATTGAACAAACCGGATCACCGACAACTTACTTTCGTTCTTATCAGTCGCCCAGTGGCCGATTTATTTAACCTTTAGATACTCGCGCTCAGTTTTCCCCCTTTATTACTCGCGTGGGGTCTTCAAGACCTCCGGGAGTGTATACATTGAAAAAATACCCTAATTATAATACAATTGCATCTTATTTTACTGCAAATACTGCACCACATTAAAAAGTATGTTTACAAGAAATCAATACGCATTAAGTATTATAATGTTCATGACAGTGTTCTTTCTTGCAGATTACAGACAATTCTCACACATTTTCCTCATGTGTTCTCCACAGACATATTCCTTGCATTTTTCATATATAATTGTCATTCTCCTGTCCTTTGACCTAGGGCAAATCACGCATCTCTTTCTTGAATTGTCTTGCTCCTCTATATCTTCCCTGTCACCATTATCTGTACGTAGTTTTTTCTTGAGATTCCTAAGCTGGCTAGGTATAGCAGCACTCCCCAACAGCCATGGTTTCATGAGTTATTTCGCCAGCTGTTTCAAAAATACTCTCCTTGGCATGTTTTTCTCGTGGCTGGAATTGAATTTCCATACAACGAAACTGATACGAACCACATTGAAGAGATGATAGAAGACAACGAGTGTCCATCGGTTGGTTTGTCGTGCTACGTTGTAAGTTTGGCATAAATTGTCATTTGTGTCTACACTACACCACCTTTCGTGCTGTTATAAAAATGACCCATTTCCGATTTCTTCTTCTCGACCTCTTCAATAGCTACCATGATGCATGCTGGAGATCAGTATTACTGCTTTATGATTGCTGAATATTTCACAGTCTGGATCAGAATCAGAAGCAACTGGGACATCATCATCGCCGTCGTCTTCTTCTACTTCTTCTTCTTCTAAAAGCCACTGTTCAATCCTGTATTTGACGACTGTGCCTTCCAGCCATATTCATCTGCAAGCGGAATACAAATAGAAGTAACCCAGAAATATGAGAGAAAATCGCTCTATTTGCTGCACTGTATCTCATGTCAAAGTAAAAGTGCCTTATACTGTAGTTTATAGGCTTACCTTTGTATGTTAACAATTCCCAGATATCACAAGAGGTTCAGATGCTGGCCAAAATATGTGTATGACACGTTCACATCATCAAAACGAAATAAATAATTAGTTATACGCAATATGTGAAAGAATATGAAAAGAGTTACCCTAGTTTATTTGCATACGTAATTACTCGCGTGGGGTCTTCCAGGCCTGGCCACTTCTCTCCACTGAGTACCTTAGTTGGCAACTACTGAACTGAGCTCCTCTTCCCACTACATGAAGCTATTGCATGTGTCAAGGTCACACGTAGTCACTTCGGGAAAATATAACAATTTAAAAAGGGAGTGGGTCCTCAAAAACCCCGCGCGAGTAATTAAAGGTTAAGCATTATATGTTGAGAACATAAAGCCCATCCACATCACGTCATGGTTAAAATGGATCAATTCTGTGACTGAAAGTATTATCTGTATGTACGAGTATTTGTTAAAATATTATCGTAAAAATCCTACGACAAAACTGATATTTGGCAGCAGAAACCAACAACAGCAGTATTATATCAGCAAATTCAACAGCTACATCAAACATCGCATTAATTCAGTTATGTTGGTGGTTACTGGTTCGTTTGGGATATTAATTGGACTTTTTATGATTTTATGGCTTTCCTTACACCATCTGAAAATGAATTTCGCACCATAGTCACCGGGTTTCAATGCTCGTTCGCCAGAGTAGTGATAATTACACCATCTATAATAACAACAACTACAACTATTACCAGCACTGAATTAATTTCTATTAACGCTGTATTATTTAATTCGACTTGTTTTGTTGTGAATGTTCACCCCACTTTGAATAGAAGCTACCCACCTATTCGCCGTACCGGACTTCGCTGAAACACAGAGCAATACGTTCGGGTGAACCCTGTACTCTATGTTGTGTCATTAGATGTAAAATGCTCCGAGCCACTGATTTATTCACGAGTTGTAATTCTGCATGAATAGTTCGAATACGTTTCCCTGACTCGTAGAGATAGTAATCAATTTATTGCTCACTACATTTTCTGGGATTCTGTGTCGCACATCACTCCCACCTACAAGCGATAATAACTCTCGTCTCCCACTCAGCATTTTACATGACCGATCAGACGTATTAAAGTAATCCTTCTGATATGGAAACGCAGAAAATATCCCAGACATTAAATTTAAGTCAAACAGGAGGTAGGCGAAATGTGGAAACATTACAAATCTCCCTTTGATACACAAATTCAAAATATGTTATTCTGAATACTGGAAACCACAGTGACCACGAACAGCAACCAGGATAGGGGTCAAATCAAATCAAATCAAATCAAATCAAATCAAATCAAATCAAATCAAATCAAATCAAATCAAATCAAATCAAATCAAATCAAATCAAATCAAATCAAATCAAATCAAATCAAATCAAATCAAATCAAATCAAATCAAATCAAATCAAATCAAATCAAATCAAATCAAATCAAATCAAATCAAATCAAATCAAATCAAATCAAATCAAATCAAATCAAATCAAATCAAATCAAATCAAATCAAATCAAATCAAATCAAATCAAATCAAATCAAATCAAATCAAATCAAATCAAATCAAATCAAATCAAATCAAATCAAATCAAATCAAATCAAATCAAATCAAATCAAATCAAATCAAATCAAATCAAATCAAATCAAATCAAATCAAATCAAATCAAATCAAATCAAATCAAATCAAATCAAATCAAATCAAATCAAATCAAATCAAATCAAATCAAATCAAATCAAATCAAATCAAATCAAATTACCATGTTGTTTAATTATGTTTTTCTTGACAACATTCTATGACATTTCTTGCTCCCTGAGAGCAGAACAATATACATAGAATGAAAGCTACCGAATAGGACGACGGAAGTAGAAGTTGTTTCCGATCACTCTGTTTATTAACCAATAATAATATTTAGAATCAATCCGTGAGGCCTCGAAAAATTTATTTTGCTCTTTGCTCTTGTAATCAAAGAAACAGCACCATCCTGCTAATATTGGCATGGGACTGGAGAGAAAGGCACTGTGGCGAGTAGTTCAGTTCTAAAAACGTGTTACGAGGTCGTGCAACCAGTAAATAATTGGGGACGCTAATGCAAGGATAACAAGACTTGCCAGAGCGTGACAACAAGAGTTAAAATTCGCTGGCTCCTGGGGGAAATTATCTCACGTAATTTGAAAGTAGCATGGAGACGTGAGTGGATAAGTTGATGGAAAGCTTTACACGCTTTAGGAAGGTCGCATTCATTGAGTTTTATCTCTTGTGGATCATATGACATATCCGTGCCCTTGAAAATACATGTTAATCATTGGGAAACACTTCAACGTTTTTCCCGTTCTTGGATGAAGATAGATTATTCTACTGAAATATGTCATTATGAATACAAGCATACCTTCAATTTTTCCAACATGTATAATTCTTGTGAAAAATTTCATGGCATATGAAGTAAAAGTTATACGCACGATGATTTTTTCTTCAAGGCGCCGCATGAAGACGTTCTCTGAATCTTAGTGGCTCATATCATTTTCTTGCACGCTCACCTAAATTTTTGCAACTGTTTCGTTAAATTATTGACATGCAACAGCACGTGTGTTGGGTGGGGTGAGGCATAAGGGGTTAGACCGTTTAGGAGAGTGAGTAAGTTTATTAATTTATTATCTTTTGTTCAGGAATTTTTTACTACGCCGTAGTTGGTAATGAAATCGTGCTATATTGAATTATGGGAGTGACGTCATATGTAATAAATTTCAGCCAATATAGTGTCTCTTCAGTCGGGATGAATGGGAAATAACGGACGAGACCTTGTATTTTGTTACATAGGTATGGGAATAGGTTGGTGAGCCTTACCTTCGATAATGAACGCATCTCTGCCTCGTACATATTATACCAAGAAAGATTTTGCAAGATTTACATTGCTAAAATGTGTAGCCTACTTTGTACTTTGGGAATATGAAATACCTTTACCCTTGGAAAATACATGTTAATTCATTAAAACTTAAATTAGCTATTTTAGGTTAGATGCCTTAATAAATTGAATTATTAGCTCCCTTCTATTTGTGCGAATTTTCTTCACTGTTATTAAAAAATGATGTAAAAAAATGGTTGGTTTCCAACTTCCCCATGAATGATTTTTATCCGTTCAAATACCCTCATGGAGCCACACTCCATGTTCATTATTGACAGCTACTAGGTATCCGGGAAAATTATCGGTGCGAGTACAAAATAGTATCTTTCATAGAAAAGTTGCCTTTCATTTCACAGTAGACCATCGACATTCTTTGCAAGTAATATCTGTAGTCTCCTGATTTCTGTTCCCTAAGAAATGCTTTCTGACGTTTTTAATTAGTTTCAACCCTTCGTTTCCTATACCATCAAACACTGCAATGAGTTCAAAACTTTTATCAACTGTCGTGAATGGGGACCAATTACACCTTTGATTTTCTTCTCACTACCCTGGTAATTTCTTATATATCGTCGTTGCCGGGACAAAACCTCCTATGTGATAATATTTTTGGAAATATACTGACCCGCAGCACATACATTATGAAGAGCGAGAATGCCTTGGCAATATGCACACAATATTGCACCTTAGATGACAGAACCTTACCGGTCAAAGTTCTAAGCTAAAATATTTCACAAAGGAGGTTTTGTCCCGGCAGCGACGATATGCTGAAATGTTAACATTCCTCTTTCTACCCTTTATATACTTTATTATTAACCTAGCTTGATGTGTAAGTGTGGAAGGTACCTACTGAGTGAGTAAACAATATTCGTATGCATCACATTCTTGGACTGCTTCCAGTTGCGTCATAGGCCAATTGTGGACAGTGAAATGTTTAGAGAAAAACAGTAATATTTTGTGTTAACCCACCTGCATTCCCGTAAGTATGATAATCATTTTTAGGCCTCCACTTATTCCTCAGTTTAAGTATTTGAATGTTATGTTCCATGATTTCGTAAGATTCCTTTGTTACCTTTGTTTAGTACTGTAAAAACGTACTGTAGAACAATCACATGTTTATCGGTATTATAAATGGATCGAACGGTTTGCATTTAGCCGTTTACCTCATTATAGTATGCGAGATTTTATTTCTTTACAACATATCTAATGCCCCTAACCTTGCAATTTCAAAATATGTCAACAACTGTAACTTCCCCAGCATATTCCATTGTTGCAATTGTGATCTTAGCAGCTCGGTTTCTTGAATCTTGGAGAGGTTAAAGATTTTAAGGTCATTTAACTACATCTGAGAGATCATAATGTGGTTTGTTGACATCACATTGATCAAAGTCAATATATTTAAACATCCTTGTCTCTTCATTTATCTGTCTTCCTTCATTTCCAAGTTTCGGAGCATATTGTTCTGGAGGAGCAGGACTAAGTTCAGATAGCCGTACCGTAGAAAAAAGATTTAGATAATCCACTATTTTCATGCTCTTTACATAGACATTGAGTACTTTAAAGAGACGGAAATGGCAATTGATTAAGCAATCTCGCAGTTCCCTCCAAACATTTTGAACAACTACAGGCATGGATGAACAAGAACCTCTAGGCAACTGACGCAGCCTATTCGTACGCGAAGCACTGCAGATATAGTCACTAACATAGCGCACAAAATGCAGGTGATAAGCTTTTATTCTAAGAGAATTAATGCAATATTTCAGATGCTTCATAGTGAAATCTTAAAAAACTCTTTTCTGACTCGTGTCTAAATTTACGTGACATGTTTGTAGGTTAATTCTCCCATCACTTAACACAATGTAAGACATAGTTCACATGATTGAAAGGCACCAATGAGTCAGCGGGGTTTCATCCCTTAATTTGAAGCCTAATCACAAGAAAATACCCGGTTTACAAATTAGGGGTGATTTTCAAAATTAAAAAAAAAACCATACATGAGAGTGAAAAACGGAAATTAAAAAAAAACATACATGAGAGTGAAAAACGGAAGTAGTATTTCTGTGGATCACCTGATTATATTTCAAAATCGAATTGCTTATTTACCAATGTAATGTCCGACTCGTTGGCTGAACGGTCAGCGTACTGGCCTTCGGATCAGAGGGCCCCGGGTTGGATTCCCGGCCGCGTCGGGGATTTCAACCTTAATTGGTTAATTCCAATGGCACGGGGGCTGGGTGTATGTGTTTTCTTCATCATCATTTCATCCTCATCACGACGCGCAGGTTGCCCACGGGAGTCAAATAGAAAAACCTGCACCTGGCGAGCCGAACCCGTCCTGGGATATCCCGGCACTAAAAGCCATACGACATTTCATTTCACTAATGTGATGAGCCCATAGCTTTGCCAAATAATAGTAAATCGTTGTAGAAATACGTGTTTGCTATTCCCGCTATGGAGTACTTTTAACTTGCATGTGTATTTGAGAATTCGAACATATCTTAGCATTATTATTATTATTATTATTATTATTATTATTATTATTATTATTTTTTTTTTTTGATTCGTTGTGCCCAGCTGTGGAGCGCGTTTGAACTTATTTTGCACAATGTTTCTTCTTCTTTTCTTCCCAATATCTCTTCATTTTTTCACTGTGTTCCTTTCTGCGTGTTTCTGTCCAGCCTGTATTTTTTCTTGTTGGTTTCTCTGCAAATTTATGTTTGTTTACTAAGCTTCTAAATTTCATTCTATCTTGAATGGTTTCGTCCTCAATACCCATTTCTTGTAGATCTTCATGAATTTCTGCTAACCAATTGTTGCGGATTTTCAGGGTTAGAGCTAGATTTAGAATTTTCTTAGTCAGCCTGTTGTTATCCATTCTGTGTAGGTGTCCGTAGAATTTTAGTCGTCTCTTTCTGATGGTATCTGTGATTTTTTCTGTGAATTGAAAAATTTCGTGTGGTTTCTTTTTCATCCAAATTCCATTTTCGAACTTTGGTCCTAGGATTTTTCTGAGAATTTTCCTCTCTTGTTTCTCAATGCTTTTCATTTGTGACCTGCCGCCAATGATCAGTGTTTCAGATGCATAAAGTGCCTCTGGTTTGATGACTGTATTGTAGTGTCGTAATTTTGCATTTTTTGATATACATCTTTTGTTGTATCTGTTCCATGTGATTTTGTAAGCCCTTTGCAGTTTAGCAGTTCTTTCTTTGTTAGCTTCCTGATTTAACCCTGCTGGCTGAATAATTTCACCTAGATATTTGAATTTGTCTACTTGGGAAATTATTCCACAGTTGGTGATTAATGGTTGATTGTCGAATCTTGACTTAGTTCCTTCCATAAACTGCGTCTTTTCGAATGAAATTTGAAGTCCGGTTTTTGCGGCTATTTCATTCAATTTTTCTATGGATTGGATTGCTTCTTGTCTGTTGTTCGAAAGGATCGCAAGGTCATCTGCGAAAGCTAAGCAGTCAAGGTGAATTTTGTCTTTAAGAAGTCTGCCAATGTTTATACCTTTAGTTTCTTTTCTCCATTCACGAATCACTTTTTCCAAAACTAAATTGAATAGTAGTGGGGATAGTCCATCTCCCTGTCGGACGCCAGTTCTGATTTCGAACGGTTCAGAAATTTCTCCCAAGAACTTAACTTTTGATGTTGTGTTGGTCAGAGTTTGTTTAATCAATTCCCTCGTTTTCCTGTCGACTTGAAATTCCTCTAGTATGTTGAACAGGGTCTGCCGATCTATGGAATCATACGCTTTTTTGAAGTCAACAAAGGTGATTACTGTTTGTTTGGTTTTGCGAATCTGTAGTATGATTTTTAGGTTTAAGATTTGTTCTGCGCAGGATCTCCCTTTTCGGAATCCAGCCTGATAATCTCCGATCAGGTGGTCTGTTTGTTTCTCTAATCTATTAAGTAGAGCTTTAGAGAAGATTTTATATACGAGTGAGAGGAGAGAAATTCCTCTGTAGTTGTTAATATCTGATTTGTCTCCTATTATTATTATTATTATTATTATTATTATTGTTGTTGTTGTTGTTGTTGTTATTATCATCTGTAGTTTGAAATATCCCTATGTCAATTTGACATTGTTCCCTTTCTTCCTTCATTTCTTTCTTTCCTTATTGAATTAGATTGCAGCGATGATTAGCTACTGAATAAACGTGACCCAAGGTCTATGTTCTTAGCATTAGCGTGCGTACTGCTGCAACAAGGAATAAAACATGTCAGTATGTTGTTCAATAACCAATTATGGTCACACAGGCGGCCCATGTGGTTGTGGCATCAACATGTCATCAGTGGGAACAAACAAATTCGTGGAAGAAGAACGACAAACGGCAGTTAATTGAATTGAAAAGTGATCACGGACCGCAAAATTAGTGAAGTCGCTTTCTTCGACATTCTTGAGATTTAATCTGTTACATGGAAATTTAAATATATATTTAACTTCCTCAACCTAGTTCTTTAATTGTTTCAGAAATAAACAAAAACTGGTAATGAACAAGAAGAATATTAATTCAAACATGCAAAAATATATTACGAAGAATAGATCTGGGAACCGGTACTTGACTAAATCACGGACTTATTTTCTGCCCTCAATATTTCCTTCAATAATAATAATAATAATAATAATAATAATAATAATAATAATAATAATAATAATAATAATAATAATAATAATAGTTGAATTCTGAAGTGATTACGGACCTCATAATTAGGTAAAGTCGCTTTTTTTTGACATCATTTATATAAGTATTTAATTTCCCCAATCTAGTTATTGAGTGTTTATACCTTGCATGCAGATTTGAGAAATCGAACATATCTTAGCATTATTATTGTTATTGTTATTATTATTAACATCATAATCATCTCTATTTTGAAATGTCGCTATTTCGATTTTTATATTGTTCCCCTTTTTCCTATCTCTCTTTCTTTCTTTCTATCTTTCTTTCTTCCTTTCTTTCTTTCTTTCTTTCTTCCTTCCTTTCATAAGTGGTCAATTCGCAAAATGATAACAATACTAATATAATAAATATCTTCTGGGCAGTTATGCTGTGGTCCACTAATAGTAGTATAGTAATCCTAAATTAATTGGTTAAACACGTACCACCAACTTCTTTTCCAATTTTGGGTGACGTCAGGGTGCTAAACTTTCGTGCTGTAGAAGTCCTTTTACATTCCAGTAAATCTACAGACACTAGTCTGACGTATATGAGCACCTCTAAATACCACTGGGCTGATCTGGAATCGAACTTACCAACTTTGCTCACAACGTGAGCGCTTCTACTGTCCTAGACACCCAACCAAGCTCTACCAGATGTATGCGTAAGTCTTCTCCGGTTTCACTAACCGCGAACAGTACGCAGCGTATGAATATGACATATACGTCTGTTTGTTCGTTTGACATTAACCTACAAAGACACACAAGTTGAGTCCGCCAAATACTAGCGTCTGTGCTGTATCGTTCAGTGATCATGTCGACGTTTGTGCCTGAAAAAGAACATTTGCAGCGTTTCTTACTTCATAAAAAGGAAAAGGCCGTGGAAAGTCATCGTTTGCTGGTAGAAACATATGGTGAACATACTCCGTCGATTTGAACATGTGAGAAGACAATTTAAACACGGTTACTTCAATGTGAAAGAGAGTGCGTGTTCTGGTAGACCACAAAAGTGCGAAGACACTTGTAGCCCGGCGAAACCCTTAACGCACAACGCTATCGCCAACAAATGATTAATTTAAATCACGCATTCATCGAAAGACGACCAAAATTGCCCAGAAGACATGGCAGAGTAATTTTGTTACACGACAAAGCGCCGTCTCACACAGCTAAACCAGTGAAAGACACCTTGAAATCGCTTG
The DNA here is from genome assembly GCF_040414725.1 of Anabrus simplex. NCBI lineage: Eukaryota > Metazoa > Arthropoda > Insecta > Orthoptera > Tettigoniidae > Anabrus > Anabrus simplex. The sequence continues at coordinate 1,103,606,925 of NC_090265.1, read as the reverse complement.
GATGGGACATCCTTCCGCACCCGCCGTACTGCCCCGACCTGGCGCCATCTGACTATCACCTCTTCGCATCAATGAGGAACGCGCTCGCAGAACAGCACTTCAGCAATTTCGAGGAAGTTGGAAAATGGCTCGACGAATGGTTTGCCGGAAAAGACAAGTAGTTTTTCTGGCATGGTATTCATAAATTTTCTGAAAGGTGGGCGAAGTGTGTAGAAGCTGAAGGCCAATATTTTGAATAAACAAAAAATGAATTTCTCTTAAAAATTAGTTGTTTCATTTACCACAAAAACCTGAAATAACTTATGCATACACCTGGTACGTATTTCACGTGCCTGACTGACGAGGGAACGGTACGAAGTCGGACGGCGAATTTCGATTTGATTTTTACATATTCGTGAAGGTCTCCTTAAGCTGAAACAGGTAGTGGAAGTCTAATTTTTCGCTGGTCCTTTTTAAGGGGCCATTTGGGAGTCCAAAGTTGGCGGTGCGCGCAATGAATTGTACAGTACATGCCGGCACACGTCAGCGCTCACAGCCAGCGGCTGTCTTGCCTCGCCTTCCCTCTCCACTCCTTCGGTTTTCATCTGTCCCCCACCACATACGCACATACGGCTGCCTACAGTTGTGTACACGGGATTGCGGGTGAAGGCTGATGTTAGTTGGGACATTTTCTTTACAAAGATGAATTCAGTATGGAATAGATAAACAATAAAAATAGTTTGCAAATCACTACTTAACATACAAATAATACATAATCAAATATCATCCGCATCATCATGACATTCAAAGTGTTCAAGAAATGACTTTTTCTAACACAGTATGGCATTGGTTCATTGTTCATGGCATGATAGTGAAAATCTAACACAAAATGTGAATAACAAAGCACAAGACAACAATGTGCGCACCTTGTAAACGAAAAATTGGTACAATCATTTCCAGCACACGTTTTATCAGTCAAATCATGAAAATTCGTTTGAGAGACAGTATGAAATTGTAGTATAATATCATTAATGGAATCACCACCCGCTTTCCAACCATATTTCAGCATTGGTACAACACAATCAGCTTGTAATTGGTTATGCGCTAGTATTTGATTAGTTATAATGAAAAGTCTGTTTTTTGGTTGTAATTTTGCCTGGCCGTGTAAATTCCTTACCCGGAAAATGTTTTCCATTCGACGGACTAAACATTTAGTTGTCGGAAGAGTCCAAGATCACACGGCTGGCAAAGATACATAGTTTCTTTCGGTATGTATTCAATGTGTACATGTTTGTTCGTCAGGGATTCAAGTTGTGCATTTTTGCCCTGGCCACTGAATGAATCTACGAGAAGAAGATTTCTTCCGTCTTCCTGTAATTGCGGATGGAAAACGTTTTGGAACCAGTCACGTACATGCCCTTTCCCCATTTTACCGGAAGATGAACAATCAATTACGACATATTTAAAGGCATCCATGTAGGCTTTGATACTTTATTGTACTCTAGGTCCAAACTTTCCATTAATTTTTTGGAAAACGATCAAGAACAAATGTCCCATTTCTCCGGCTTTAGAAATGTGATATTGCACTGTGTGGGAGTGCATAAAACTATTTCGGCAAACAACCGTAGCAAGAAAGTCTTTTACACCACGAAAATCATAACTTCTCTGTGTTGCCATTTCGTACACAAATCGGGGCTGGTCCGAATTCCAGATATTGGCCTCCGGTATCTCTTTCTTTTCTTACACTTCATTAATGAATGTTACAAACTTTTTAGCCACTTCGTGTCGAACTTCTTCGTCTGTTTTAAACGTTTTACTCACTAGTTTGGTTACTTTTCGGAACCGAATTTTCAAACGCCTTTTATGGTTTGTCAAGTGTGAGTCGCTTTGGAGAGAGTGTTTGGGGCAATACAACTCTCTACCCTCACCAATCCAACGCTCAATGTCCGATTTTGTGACATATAAATAACGCATCCTTGCCTTGGTGAACTCTTCTTTCACATAAGCTCGAACCATTGTACATTTCCTAATTTCTCCATTGTGTTCAACGTGGTTGACGATTCCAAAAATTTGTCTCCGAGTCTTCTTATACTTCCGTACAGCGTACATAGGTCCTCGTTCCTTTATTTTTTGATACATGTCCAGCAATGATTCGGAATCATAATCTTCCACTGACTTACAGGAGCTTCCTCGGCCATCACAAGACTTGTTATCTTCGTTAAACTCATCTCCGTGTTTGCGTTTTTTCGGTGATGTTGTCCCCTTTTCAACGCCATCTTCGTCTTCTGAATCAATGAAAACGGCTTCTTCCTCCTGAATAAATTCGCATTTTCCCTCCAAAATTTCATCAAACTTTGTCTTTATTTGTATATACAGCACATAATTTGCTGTTCATCAGAAAGCCCTGTAGCTTTCTGAATATTAACACCGAAGGCATTAATAAGAGCTGCACTAATGTTGCAAGCGGCCATAACAAAGTGAATAATCCAATGCGATCTCCTGTATGTGGAATAGCCATCAGTCGTGGAGAACTTAACCGAATAGAATAGGACTCGCCGTCCCATATACACAACTGTAGACAGCCGTATGTGGTGGGGGAGAGAGGAGAACCGAAGGAGTGGAGAGGGAAGGCGAGGCAGGGCAGCCGCTGGCTGTGAGCGCTGACGCGTGCCAGTATTCATTGCGTGCACCGCCAACTTTGGACTCCCAAATGGCCCCTTAAAAAGAACCAGCGAAAAATTAGACTTCCACTATCTGTTTCAGCTTAAAGAGACCTTCACGAATATGTAAAAATCAAATCGAAATTCGCCGTCCGACTTCGTACCGTTCCCTCGTGAGTAGCTCGGAAGACAAAGTGCTGGTCTTCTGAGCCCAACTTGGCTGTTTCATTCCTAGCCCAGTACGGTGGCATTTGAATGCGCTCGTGTCGGTAGATTTACTGCAACATAAACTAACTCCTGCTGGACAAACTTCCGGCACATCGGCGTCTCCAAAAACCGTATATGTAGTTAGTGGGACGTGAGAGAATAACATTGTTATTATTCGCATTTCATGTCTACTTGAGATGCCATGAGCTGCACTCTACGAGGTTTACTGCAGGCTGCTCTACACCTCATTTACAAAGTGTTGAATTACGGTATAAATGCACGTTAACTTTGATTATAAATCTATAGACATCGGACAGTTCTGATTTCTATGGTCTAGCAGGGCCGTACGAAGGAGGTGGCGAGAATGGCGCCCACCAAGTGCGTAGGCACGGTGTGGGGGATGAAAAGAAATGACCATAAAAACCAAGGTTGTGTTTGTACGATATACTGTGTAAGTAAAAAGGAATTCGAGAATAACCGTTCTATGGCTGATCAAAAATATTACTGGTGCTATTAGTTGTTAAGTTCCACTATGAGTGAAAGAAGCTACCTTGTCGATAGAATATGACAAAGCATCAAAAGTCTGCTTCATTTAAAGCAAGGAAATGAAAATAAAAATATATTTAGAACACAATTCCTGCGAAGGAATAATTTCCACTCATAACATTTATAGTTTTTCAAACAAATGTTACAGTGAATTGACAATTTTGAATTGTTAATAATTTAGAGATTAGAGGCTATCATTTGATTTTAATATAATCTGATTTCAGTTAGTAGGCTATGTTCTCAACGATTTATTACAGCCCTTTTCCTTTGATTTTTAATTAATAATTTAAATATACTATATATAGTATGGTGAAAATAATTATAGGCTTATGTTCTTTATTATACCGTGCTGTTATTGTCATGCATGAAGGATTTCGGGGATACAAGGTTGAAAATCAGTAGTAATGATAACATGCCGGAAACGAGTGAATTATCTCTACAAGTTAAGTTATTGCGCCTAGAAATTACGAGTAATGTATCTTTGACCACCGATACTATGTAAAAGGCGGTAACAGACGGCTCGTTATCATTATTAATAAGATTTCGCTTGCGTTCACAAATATTATGTAGTGTTAAGTTCGTTCGCCAACGTAAATTTCGCCACGACGTCGGTATGTTAATTTGAACACGAGGGCTTTGATTGTGAGAAGAAGCGCATGGTGACTTTGATTTTTGCTTCATGGGCTTCATTCATTCCATTCCTGACCCGGTCAAATGACCGGAAACAGGCAGTGGATTTTCATTTTCAATTTCAGTAATCATAACTGATAAACTGCATTTTTCGATTTATGAACGTCCCAATATGTTAACAAATTATTTAATGAATTAATTTCTTAGGATCAAAGGCAAAATTAATAGTAACGCCAGAATTATGTTTACAAATATTCTCGAACGTCTATGGTAAGGGATGAACTCAGAACACTTGTTCGGAATTACCTAATTAATAACTGTGACATCTTCAACTCATCTTTCCATATTCTGGAAAACTATTAATATTCGGACTACTAGATAACTGAATCGCGATTACATTTTAGACAATTATTGTGAACCGAGCTCGATAGCTGCGGTCGCTTAAGTGCGGCCAGTATCCAGTATTCGGGAGATAGTAGGTTCGAACCCCACTGTCGGCAGCCCTGAAGATGGTTTTCCATGGTTTCCCATTTTCTCACCAGACAAATGTTGGGGCTGTTCCTTAATTAAGGCCACGGCCGCTTCCTTCCCACTCCCAGCCCTTCCCTGTCCCATCGTCGCCATAAGACCTATCTGTGTCGGTGCGACATAAAGCAACTAGCAAAAAAAATATATATATATATTGTAAGTTCATAAATTATAAGCGTGCCTAATCGCAGGGTGACTAACCTCTTGGAACTGAAAAAACGTGTTCGTGAAATAGTTGGATAATTCAAGAGATCACCTTGGGTTACAACAGAACGAGGATTTCTACTCATCATGTTCGAGGATATGGACCAATCAACCCACAACCACGGCCTGAAGAATGGGAAGCCGTCACGAGTTCCTGAACTAGGCTACACTTAGCCATGAATCATGTAGAGGGGATCCGATGATGATGGCTATTGCACTGATCTAAACTGTACATATGACGAAAGAAACCACTATGTAAGTCTATTCCATTTAGATTTTATACCAAGATAATTGTAATTATTTTAATATCTCCTGTAAAAATATGGCCAAGAAACTGTATGTACACTCTAATTAACTGCCGAATTAATTTTCCAATAATCGAGTGAAAGAAGTCACGTTCAAAATAATTTATTTGGTGAGCACTTATTTACTTAAAGTTGTTACTCCGTACACGTGATTTAACAGATTCAAGTTATATTTGGTGAGCAGTTATTTATTTAATGTTGCAACTCCATACAAGTGAATAACAGATTCAAGTCATTAAAATTTAATGACAGTCCATTAATCAAGTGTAAAATGCTGTGAGAATTCGATTCTCGGCTCTTCCATGAAATTTAAAAAGTGGTACGAGGGCTGGAATGGGGTTAACTCAGCCTCGGAAGTTCACTTTCGACTTCCACTTCAGTCATCCTCGAAGTGGTTTTCCGTGGTTTCCCTCCTCTCCCCCCAGACAAATGCGTAACGTAAGGCCACGGCCGGTTCCTTCCCCTTCCCTTGTCTATCCCTTCCGATTTTGCCCTTCCCTCACAAGTCTCCTGTTCAGCATAGCAGGTGAGGCCGCCTGGGCGAGGTCATGCTCCCCAACTAAAATTTAAATTTTTGCCCCCTTCATTATAATTTCTCTAGATATGGCATCTAGCCGTGGACATTTGTGTTACCGGAAAAAGTCTTCAATTCTTCTTCTTATTTTATCTTCTCTGTGACTGTATGTAACAATTTTCTTTTAAAACCTTACCTCGCCCCTAAGCGCTGATATTCTCTCATATTTCATTTGCCTATCCCTTCGACTCTGCTCTTGGAGCGTTCGTTCCTGCTTGGTGCTGTCCCCTGTTGGCAGCGAGTCTAACTTCGCTTGCTCTGACCAATGAGCGCGCGGATGTTTCCTTCTCACTAACGGTAGCAGTGAGGGAGTGTTAGTCCGCCATTCTGTGTTGAGTCGCCATGCAGTGAACTTGTGAAATGGAACGTGGTGGCGTATGGACTTGGCCTGTAACGATGGAGCCGGGATAAGCACCCTTGTTCAGGTTGTAATCATCCTGGAATGTTTCTAAGGTCGTCTTCTACTGTTTATTATCTTTCCTGTGGATTATCTTATTTTAGAACAACTTCAGGTATGCACGCCCGCGTGCTATTTACCTTGTGGGAGTGATCTCCGCATCATGATAGAGCTGTCAAAAAATGTAAGTAACGTCTTGAATTAAATTTGGTGACTTTCGGCATGCGAATTCGAAAATCCTAATGAACCAGGACATCTGCTTCTTATGGTCATCGTTTTGAACTATGTCACGGAACTTGTGAATATCACGTCAATGTTCTGAACCTTTTAAAATGTTTTCCTCTTAATTTTATTTCGTTTGGAGAGATTCTACTGGTGTAATTTAAAATTTAATCCTGCTAACAAGATATTTTTATTAGGAATTCAAGAAAAGAAAAACTAGAGGCAGTTGAAATGTGAATCTGGAGAAGAATGCACAGGATAAGTTGGACGGAAATGAAGAGCAATACCGAAGTCCTCAGAGAGATAAGAGAAGAACGGAGTCTGTTAACCGAAACTGAAAAACGGAAAATAAATTTTATTGGTCACATTCTGCGGCATGAGGAGTTCCTTTGTAATATCATTGAAGGAAAAATTGCTGGAAAAAGAGGAAGAGGACGACCCAGAGTGTCGTACTTCAAGAACCTGCTTCTGAAGATGAAGTGCAAGACCTACGCTGAGTTGAAAAGACTGGCTCAAGATAGACAACTGTGGCTGCAGCGACAAGGCTTAGACTTTAGAATATGATGATGATGATGATGAACAAGATATTTATTTCTATGAGGGTGGAGTTAAACTGCCTCACTATGTATGAAATTGGATTAATTACCTTTTTTATTAATATTATTGCCAGCAAGCTTTTAAATTATAATGCAATGCATTATGGATTTCAAAATTAAGTCAGAGGCGGTTTAACTCCCATGTGAGTTTCTGCAAGAGTTTTTAAATTATTATCTGATCCCATTCCTAATATTCATTTTCTGGACCGCATTGAACCTAAGGCTTTCTCTTCTTTTTCTCCTCCTCCAAGAACCTCTTCATCCTTTCACTTATAGTCTTCCTTTCTCTCTCAGGTGTGACCAATTTGGGTCTAAATTTTGGTGGTTTCTCCTGGAGGTAAAACTGCAGCAAAAGCAATCCACGCCTTCATAGGAGAAATCTGGAGAGATGAAATGATACCCAATGATTGGAAGTGTGCATTTATACACCCACTGCACATGAAAGGTCTCTGGACCAGCATCAATAACTATAAAGGCACCTCTTTTAAAGTACTAATGAGAAGAGTTCCAAGATATTAGACTGCAGGCTTTCGGCGCAAACTGCCATCAAGACCAAGTCGTCAGCATAGACCAGACTACTTACTATACTTGCGCCTAACTGAATCCCTCCCTGCCACTTTATGCAGTACCTTTCAGCAGATGATCCATGTAACCTACGATCAACAAAGGTGAAAGATTACAGCCTTGTCTAAACCCTACAAGTAACCTGAACCAAGAAATTTTTCCTTCTATTATCACTGTAGCCCAATTGTCAACATAAATGCCTTTGACTGATTTTAATAATCTACCTTTAATTCCATAGTCCCTCAATATGACGAACATGTTTTCGCTCGGTACCCTGTCATATGCTTCCTCTAGATCTACGAAACATAAACACAACTGCCTATTCCTCTCGTAGCATTTCTCAATTACCTGGTGCATAAAAAAATCTGATCCTGACAGCCCCTCTGCGGTCTGAAACCACACTGGTTTTCATCCAACTTCCTCTCAACTACCAATCGCACCCTCCCTTCCAAGGTGCCAGTGAATACTTTGCCTGGTATGATAGTCAATGAGATACCTTGATAGTTGTTGCAATCCTTCCTGTTCCCGTCCTTATAAATAGGAGCAATTACTGCTTTTGTCCAATCTGAAGGTACCTTACCAACACTCCATGTAATCTTTCTACCCTACGAAGACATTTCATCCCCGCCTTCCCAATGTACTTCACAATTTCAGATGTAATTTTATCTATTCCTGCTGCTTTATGACACTGGAGTCTATTTATCATCCTTTCCATCTCCTCAAGCGTAATTTCACCAACATCATTTTCCTCCTCCCCATGAGCTTGTCTGTTCGCAACACCACCAGGAAGATTTTCTTTTACGTTGAGAAGATGTTCAAAATATTCCTTCCAATTCTCCTGTGATTCTCTGGGATCTGTTATGAGTTGACCTGAATTACTCAAAACTGTTCATTTCCTTTTTCCCTCCCTTCCCAAGATTCTTTATTACTGTCCAGAAAGGCTTCCCCGCTGCTTGACCTAGCCTTTCCATGTTATTACCAATATCTTCCGAAGACTTCTTTTTGGATGCAACAACTATTTGTTTCTCTCTGTTTCTTTCATCAACGTAAATATCCCTGTGTGCATCGGCCCTTGTTTGGAGCCAACTCTGATAAGCCTTCTTTTTACGTTTACAAGCTTCTCTCACTTCATCATTCCACCAAGATGTTCGCCTTTTCCCATCTTTACACACAGTTGTTCCTAGGCATTCCCTTGCTGTTTCTACTACAGCATTCCTGTATGCCTCCCATTCAGTTTCTATATCCTGAACCTGCTTACTATCTACTGTTCGAAACTTCTCACTAATCATATCCATGTACTTCTGGCTAATTTCCTCGTTCTGGAGATTTTCTACGCTTATTCGTTTGCATACAGATTTCACTATCTCTATCCTAGGCCTAGAGATACTTAGTTCACTACAGATTAGATAGTGGTCTGTGTCATCGAAAAATCCCCGGAAAACTCGTACATTCCTAACAGATTTCCGGAATTCCAAGTCGGTTAAGATATGGTCTGTTATGGATCTGGTACCCCTAGCCTCCCATGTGTAGCGGTGAACAGCCTTATGCTTGAACAATGTATTCGTAATTGCTAAACCTATACTAGCACAGAAGTCCAGCAAACGCTTCCCAATCCTGTTAGCTTCCATATCTTCCCCACATTTAGCAGTCACCCTTTCTTATCCTGCAGTTCTATTTTCAACTCTCGCATTGAAATCGCCCATTAGCACTATTCTATCCTTGCTGTTGACCCTGACCACGATGTCACTCAATGCTTCATAAAACTTGTCAACTTCATCCTCATCTGCACCCTCATATGCTGAATATACTGAGACAATTCTCATCCTAATTCCACCAACTGCCAAATCTACCTACATCATTTTCTCAGTTACGTGCCTAAGAGAAACTATGTTGTGAGCAATGGTATTCCTGATAAACAGCCCTACCTCAGACTCTGCCCTTCCCTTTCTAACCCCCGTCAAGTATACTTTATAATCTCTTCCTCGTTATCTCCCTTTACCAGAATAACACTTACTTCTAGCACATCCAGATGCATCCTCTTTGCTGACTCAGCCAGTTCTACTTTCTTCCATAAGCGCCATTAATATTGATAGCTCCCCATCGAATTCCATTTCGTTCGCCAAGTTGTTTCCAAGGAGTCCCTCTCCTGTCAAATGGGAAAGGGACTCCGTTACTCCTAAATGTCCAAGGCCTGCTTAAAATGTTCTGAGCTAGGTAAATTCATGAAGTAGGATCCTCCCCTACTTGAACATAGTCCAAGTGAGGATCTCTCCTCTAACGGGTTATGGACCACCGGTGGATTGTATAGTCCTAGCCGCCTGAGCACAAGGAGGGCCATGACACAGAATATGTCCGAGATGCCCACTCCCATTCCATAGCAACTGGTGTCCCGACTCTCAGGACCACTTACTAGGCCACTCAGCTGTTGCCCATGGTTCACGAACTAGGACGTAACTACAGTAACCCACACCATGAACCATGAGTATTTAAATGACCGGCCAAAAATTTTTATATGGTGTTATGGAATTTTGGAAGTTGTCTTCAAGACTTTCCCAAAAGTCATTTACCTTTTCCGGGTTTTTCTTGTTATCGTGCATGGATAATAGCGTATGTTTCATGACCAGATCTACAGGACAGAAACGACATCCTCTCTTTAGTTGAGGTGAAATTGATGATGGACTCCAGAATGTTACTCTTAACCATAGAGGCCGTAACTAGGATCGTTATATTTGGATTATTTTTCATTGCCGGTTTTCCCTTCTAAATTCTATAACCACTAGATTACATGTGATTTTCATCAAGATATATTGTCTCTTGAAGTGTAAGTATGTGCAAATCTCTTTCTCTCAAAACATCAGTAATTTGTTCTAATTTAATTTTACAACTTTCAGGAGCGTGTTGATGTTCTGTGTTCAGAGCAGATTTTTTTGCTTTGTCCGTATCTTCCTTGAGGAGGTTCTGGGAAGCTCCGACTCTTCTCTACATGACGTCTCACGGCGTTGGTTGATTTCCGTTTCCAGCTGCCTCCTGGAGTAGTCTTTCCTGAGGGTCTTTCTATCATTTCTTACGCTGAAGTTAGTTAGTTGGTAGTGTAGGCATTACCTGCTACTCCGAATTAAAACTGAGGTTGTAATCTCCAGAGTTTGGTTCTCGTCGCCATAAGACCTATCTGAGTCAGTGCGACGTAAAGCAACTAGCAAAAAAAAAAAAAAGTTTGGTTCTTCCTCCCTCTAAACCATTGGCAATCTTCCTCTTCTACTTTAGAGACCGTTTTCCCTTTTCCTTTGCCTCAGTTGATTTGCGGGTGTTTGTTTGGACGAAATATTCACACCTGTCCTGCATATCTAAAGGAACCTCCCCTATCAGCCACGGGGACACGCCGTGTCCGGGTTGAGGCCCTCCCATCCCAATATATTATGTAAGATCATGTCCAACCCCTGCTTAGTTCCTGGAGTATGTTTACGGCCGTACCTCTGGAGGACAGACGCCTTACATTACTTGTCTTAAAGGTGGCTGGCATTATGATCCGTCTGTTTGATCTAAACAACGCCAAGAATTGAAAATAGAATGCACATCTTCTTGCGGTTTCTTAGCGATGGCAAAGAAACAAAATGGGTGCCAGTTAGGCCAGATAGTTTAGTCAATTATATCGAGTGACTCCCTAGATTTTGCTATCTATGGCATAATTGAAGCAATTAATAAGATGGCTGACATTGCATAAATATTAAAAATATGAACCGAAAACACTATGAAACTAGAGAAAATTCACTTGATAACAGTACCACAAACTTGGTACTCAAAATGAAGTCACTAATACACCTCGGATGCCACAAATGGAGCGCAGATCTTCTATATAGGCGGATATTAGACGCAGCACCATAACACATGATCTCATCTGCTGGGCACGGATCATATCATCATATGAGTTTATACTGGATTTCAGGCCATTGCAAGTGAGCGTTACAAAAACACTGTATCAGGCTTTCCAAATTGTCATACCAATGCCATCGCGTCCTGATAATTTTGCGTCATATTTGGAGGACTTTCCGTAAAAGAAGGTAATATAACCATGCGCCCAATCCTTGAAGTTTAATTTACAGCTCTTACATGCAGTGCTTCAACTAAACCTGCGTATGTAGCGACTGCAGTCTTTCCTGCTGATTACGGACAAATGTAAGACTGCCACCTTCGATGTGTAGAAAATGTATCTTCCCCGAATTCAGAGACAATTTGTATCAAATGACCTGCCTTGGATGGTTTTACCTTTGGCATTTTAACCCGCACTCGAAATGGTTATACACAACTGACATCTACAAAATTTACAACTAAAACTGACCTGAAGGAACAAGGAAAAGAGTACACTGGCAGAAACACCTCACTGCTGACGTCACACTGTGAACACACTTTCCTGGCGAAGTGTTAAAGGCTTAGCCCTCGTCTGAAGGTCACCCAAGAATAGCTCAGCTCTCACCTCCTGTTAAGATACAAAGTGAGGGATGTACAAAGCTACGTACTCAGCTCACAACTGAGTGCAGAAACTTTCGAAGATGAACCTTCTCGTAAACCTTCAAGTACGTCAAGATATAGGAACTGATTGATTGATGACGTAAAACGTGGATTCTTATTTAAAAATTAACAATAAGAAAAATAAAATAATTAATAATGACAAAATAATGGCGCAAAAAGCGAAAAAATGACCTAAAAATCAAATACATCCAAAAATGACGAAAACATGACTTAATAAATACGCATTTCTGTTATCTGGGGGCCATGAACAGGATTTGTATATAACTTAGCAATTTCTATGACGCACCAATTAAAAGATGACATGTCACTGAAATCCGGGCCCTGGTAATCAATAATCAAATGTTCAGTTAATTTCCCAGCATTAATACCAGGATTAAAATCTACTGTAGTGAATAATCCCGGACTTGAAATCTCTATCAAATATATTCTAACATAGTGATATTCTAGCGGATTTTAGTTTTCCGCTCTCCTCCAGCTGGCACTGAAATATGCCATCCTGCCTCTCCACATGGCCAAATAAGTACGTAGGTCATAGGATCGCAATGCATACTGTCCAAACCTATAGGCCTATTTGTAAGTCCATTCTGTTTAGCATAAACGTTAAGGTGTTGGTATGAGGGTGGAGCACCATCGGATGACTCGAAAAAACCTCAGAAAACGTAGAATAGTTATATCTCCGATGATGTGACTGAGGATCATGATAGAAGCGTGTCACTAAATTTTTCGGTGCACGATTTTGTTTGGAAGCTATTTCTTGTTCCTCACGTTACTTTGTCTTAAAAATTTGTTTTACGTCGCACCGACACAGATAATTCTTATGGCGACGATGGTACAGGAAAGGCCGGGGAGTTGAAAGGAACGGCCGTGGCCTTAATTAAGGTACAGCCCCAGCATTTTCTTGGTGTGAAAATGGAAAACCACTGAAAACCATACTCAGGGCTGCCGACGGTGGAGTTCGAACCCACTATCTCCCGGATGCAAACTCACAGCTGCCCGCCCCTAACCATACGGCCAACTCGCCCGGTCACGAAAATTTTGATGTACAGTTTGTAAGACCGAATGTAAGGGTTACGGTGAATTAATATCCGGTGTATTCTCTGAAGAATATTTGCTCTTAAGGGGGGACCTACTGTACACCTTTGAAAATAGAAAAATTGGGAGCATGACATTTTTTACACAGCAACGGAAATTATTTCTAAAAGGAAACTTAGTATGACAAACACATTATTCCTTGATGACATGCCTATATACTTAGAAATCATATAAGCCTATGTCATTACATATAATTAATTATTCAAAATGGCAGTGTATCATGCCCAGTATTTTGCCTTTTCCCTAATAATTTCCTAACACATGAATATTTTTCTATGATTATTTTCTTATTATGATTAGTGATGCTATAGCTTCAACCTGAACTAGAATCAGTGAAGTCTATCAAGTATAAATATTTTTTCAAGGAGTTATTTTCAAGTAGTCAATTTTTTTCAAAATTTTCTTTAGAAAATACTTTTTTTAAAAATTTTACCAATAAAGATCAATAATTCTAGTATATCTTCTTCGTTTCTATGATATATGCATGCATGCAAAATTTCATTCTAATATCTTAAAAACTTTCAGAGTTATCAGGGAAATCGTTCTGAAAAACAAAAGTTACGTGAAACGAGCCATAAACTTACCGATAAAGGGCTTGCGTGGGGGTACAGGGGTTCACGTTTTTGGTCATAACTCCGAAAGTATTGGAGATATATTAACCAAAGAATTGCACTCTTATAAAGAGAGGGGTTCAATTTTTTATGAAAAAGTAAATTGAAAAATCGCATTATTGGTCGATCAAATGTGTTGGTCCACCTTGGTGCATTTGTACGTCGGAACTGGTTATCTTATGATTCTAAAACATATAACTGCCCACAGGAAGGGTTTCTTGCATTGTGAGAGTATAAAGATGAAATATAATGGTGGGCTTGAATTTTAAAGCAATAAAGTACATGACCCAAAATAAATTTATATTTGCTCTGAATTAGACAAAGAGCAGTGCGTTATTTTAGTGACGAATGTTATCCCTGAAATTGCTGGACTGTTTATTACTCCCTGTGAATAAATCATTCAAGTCATCAGGTATATGACTCTCAGGTAATTTCAATTTTATATTTGAACTAAAATAGCCAGATGAAGTTTCTTGAGCTGAGAAGTACAACGCGGAGCTGTAACTGCATTTATTACTACTTAAATACCCCAAATTGAAGGAAAATATCTCAGGTGTTGTATATAAAAAAGCACAGTTATATTGAATTAGAAAAAAAACTGTCGTGTTTGGTAATTTATATGCCGAACTTTCTTTTCCTTCCGGCCGGTCATGGACTTTTCTCCCTTGTTTCGTTTTTCACAATCACCTTTTTGCTGCGACCAGGCGCGACCATGAGAGTAATTTTCTTCAGAAGCCATGTACTCTGTAACCTGGAGGTCGGTTTTCGAGCTGTTGAGGAACACCAGGGAATATAAGCGGAACGATGATATTGCGAATGTTGTAATTGAACATTTAGGCCTTGAGGATTGTTCTGAGGATGTATACAAGTCAATAAGGAAATCTGTCAGTAGTTTGTGTGCTAAAATTCTATCACGGTGGACAAAATATAGTAGAAAAAGGGACAAATTGCTGAAGTACAATAAAAGTTGGTTCGAGCAGAGAATGAGCCTTGCAGAAGGACGTGCATCAGAACAATGTCAGGATGAGCCTGCCAGTACTATAGCTCATTCCATGTTAAGAAAACTGTATTGTTCTTATGACAACAGGGTTGCCATATCGGACGGCTCCGCTCAACGCCATCACGGAAAAATGGCTGCACATACATTTGTGAAATTCAGTATGTAAGTTCAAGACAAAAGGCTGAAGAAACTAAGCTACAAATTTCTTTTATGAACTAAAGGGGACGTGAGGTTTACAGGGGCCACTTTTAGTTTGTACAGAATCAGAGGTAAACTACGGCAAATAAGAAATTTCAGCACTGAAATATAAGGCAAATTGCGAGAGAAAATAGACAAATAATTTTATGGGCTCGAGGGGCGGGGTATGTATTTAATTGCATTTAATAAATTTATCCAGACAATAAAAGCTAGAAAACAGACGCAATAAATAAATACTGCAGATGACTAAAAAAGATCACAGCATTTATATCAAAGAAATAAATCACACACGAAGGCTTATCGCACAACTCTCACTCAATACAATACGTTTACGCACTGATTTAAAGCCTAAAATGCACACGCAATAAATAAATAAATAAATAAATAAATAAATAAATAAATAAATAAATAAATAAATAAATAAATAAATAAATAAATACTGTACATGACTTCACTACAGAAGTTCAGGGAGGGAACGCGTCTATTAGTTGATATCCGAAGCAAAGTGCTGGCAATACCAATGATGGAAACGGCTAGAAGATTCTTCAGAGAGGCTTCCACTTATAAAGATATTACTGGAGTAGATATAAATATAATAAACCGTCTACGTGCCATCGTAGAAACTCTTTCGTGTGGGTATGCCATTGATAAAGTGACATTTAGCATGTACGCAAAGGAAAATATACTTACAAAAATACAAATCGTACTACATGCCTGTAACTTTGCACAAACTCCTGGTTCATGGAGAGGAGGTCATTAGGCACTGTATTATACCTAGTGGACAACTCTACGAGGAAGCGCAGAAGACCAGGAATAAAGATAATAGAAAAACTTCCAGAAAGACACAAATACTGAGCTTTTCCATACGCTGCTTATATCATCGGACCCTTATATTATCTGCTTAGGGAAATCAAGGAGGAGGAAGTTGATACAGCTTTCACGCGAAGTGCTCAACTTACTGTCTGAGCCTCCTGTATCTGGATCTACCGAAGGAGAATGACAGTGACGATAGCGATTCTGATGTAACTGCATCTAATGAATAAATTTTTTGGCAATTACATGTATTCCTGTATCTCTTTTTAAACATTCTAAACAGCATGTCCCACTATTAACATCTATTTAATTTCTTAAAGCTATAACGAAAAATGATTGAAATTACAAAGATTACTAATGATTCATTCCCTCTTCCTTGTCTATCCCTTCTAATCTACCCATCCCCCTGCAAGGCCTCTGGTCAGCATAGCAGGTGAGGACGCCTGGGAGAGGTACTGGTCATCCTTCCCAGTTTTATCCCCCGATCCAGTGTCTGAAGCTCCAGTGCACTGCCCTTGATGCGGTAGAGGTGGGATGCCTCGCTGATTTCGAGGGAAAAACCAACCGTGGAGGCTAAACAGATTAAGAAAAAAAAAGAAAGAAAGAAAGGTTACTAATTCTATTCTTGCGGTAGTAATTTGTTCTTTGTACTTGATTGACCACATGCTTAATTATTTCCAATAACAGCAGTTACATACTAAGTTTTATGTAAATCGGTCCATTAGTTTCCGAGATACGATTTTTGGCCGGCTAGATTCCTGAAATTACGCACTGTGGGTCGTTGGAAATATCGCAGTGAATTTGAATTCGCAATATGAAGCTGTATCGTTGCCTACAAGATACACAAGGCCGGGAAATACAGCACACTAGACTCGTCCTCGAGATGCTTCCGGCAAGTGCCGCTAGAGTTCTCTTTACTGTTCTGTCTCGCCCGCTCATTACAACACGTTCGAATATGAAAAACTATAAAAATTCATTAAAACTAGTAATTTCAGAAGGCAGCAAATATTTAGCGTCGTTTCACGGTATTTCTCTTTTTTTCTTCCCGTAAAATTAAATTTTAATTAAATTTGTGTCCGGGTTCGATTCCCGGCCCTACCATGAAATTTGAAAAGTGTTACGAGGGCTGGAACCGGGTCCACTCAGCCTCGGGAGGTCAAATGAGTAGAGGTGGGTTAAATTCCCACCTCAGCCATACTCGAAGTGGTTTTCCGTGGTTTCCCACTTCTCCTCCAGGCAAGTGCCAGGATAGTACCTAACTTAAGGCCACGGCTGCTTCCTTCTCTCTTCCCTGCCTGTCCTTTCCAATCTTCCCATCCCTCCACAAGGCTCCTGTTCAGCATAGCAGCTGAGGCTGCCTGGGCGAGGTATTGGTCATCCTCCCCAGCTGTATCCCCCGACCCAAAGTCTGGTGCTCCAGGACACTACCCTTGAGCGGTAGAGGTGGGATCCCTCGTTGAGTCCGAGGGGAAAACCGACCCTGGAGGGTAAACGAATGAAGAAAAAAGAAGAAAATTAAATTCATTCTAACAGGAATAATACTCCTAAATGACCAATTTTAGCATGCTTTTCAATTTGGTTTGCTTTTGGTCAAGTTCAGATACCGTAAAACTTTCTTTCTGGTTTCATTATCCGTATCCTACTTCTCAATTTACAGATTATTTTCTGTAATCCGGTATTTAATTTTCACATCCGTAAATTTTTTAGATTTAACAAAGATACTAGTAGACTTTCTTTGATATAGAAACGAGACTTGTACTCCTTTTATCGTTTGTGGCTGACATTTGAGGATATGGTATGTTCATCGTTATCTGAATCGGAACTTTTACTAAATTTTGATGGCAATACATCATTTTGGGAGCTGGACGCTTCCTGCGTTTGACATTTTCTTGTTTGTGAACAGGATACACAATGAAAACAGAAGGAAATTTGATTGATGTGCTTACACTGATATCTATTTTATGAGAAGAATTGCTAGGTACCTAAAGAGATCCTTCACCTTGCCTAGAAAGTTTGCTTCCATTTCTCCCTTAAACCGCACTCGGAAGGGAAACTATGGAGCGTCAATTTTCATGCTTTTTTAGTGTCATCCGGAATACAGAGAGGTACACAACAGTGCACCTTCTTCTCAACCTCACAGACACTCACCGACAGAAACAATATCCACAATAAATTGCACAAAATCAACACATCATCACAATTACTCCGCATATCACAATGTTAAAGTCCACCAAGAACAGAACGGAAACCTGACATCTAGCGGCCAAACCGTGAACACGGTCGGGCCGCTTTTTCAGCGACAAATTAGTAGCTATGTCCCGGCCTTGTATATCTCGTCGGCAACGACTCTATCAACTACAGCAAAATAATTCCAGTGAGTCATCTTCTGTTGTTTACATGTTACAAATCCTGTGCTCCAAACAGTTTAATTATTGACACCCCCCCTCCCTTCGCGTCAGAAATAATACGACCTGTGTAGCAACATCAGGTTTCCAGCTAAGTCGACGAATCTTTGAACTATACGAGGCAGAATTCTACTGTAATATATCTTGCTCGACTTCCCATGGTGAAAACGTGTTCTCTTCTGACCACGATTGGATTAGATATGCACGATGTATGGTGTCTTTTCTCTTATTCACCAATAGTGTTCTGTCAGTTTCTCTACCAGATATGATAATGATGATGATGATGATGCTGATGATGATGCTTGTTGTTTAAAAGGGCCTAACATATGAGGTCATCGGCCCTACCAGGTATGTTCAGCCTTTGAGGTCTTACCTTCGTTCTTTCATAATTAGTCACCAATGTAAGACCACGTTTATTTTCAAATACTTATTCAATTACAATTTGTTCAGTAGTATACATATTAAAATAGAACACATGTTATTCGAAGCACTTTTAACTGAAGTACGACTTTTAACCGAAATGACCAAAAACATATATTTCCTTTTTAAAATGTAAAAGTAGTTTCCTATGTTATGTTATGTTATGTTATGTTATGTTATGTTATGTTATGTTATGTCATGACAAGGGGGATGAGTAACGGAAGGTCTGGAGTCTGACCTCGACTGACTCCTTTCCTTCTCTATTACGAACTCAGTCTGTGACGAAGCGAAACAAATCCTACTGATTTTCTTGAAATGAAACGGTGGTATGGTTCATGGTGTGGGTTACTGTAGTCACGTCCTAGATCGTGAACCATGGGCAACGGCTGAGTGGCCTAGTAAGTGGTCCTGAGAATCGGGATACCAGTTGCTGCGGAATGGGAGTGGGCATCTTGAACATATTCCGAGACTTGAACCTGCTTTTGCTCAAGTGGCTAGCACTATACATTCCACTGGTGGTCCCTAATAAGTCAGAGGAGAGATTCTCACTTGGAATATGTGTAAGTAGGAAAGCATTCTTCTTCCCGAATTTACCGAGCTCAGGACATTTCAAAAAAGCCTCGGACTTATGGGAGTAAAGGAGTCCCGCTCCCATTTGACAGGCGTGGGACCCATTGGAAACAACTTGGCGAACGAAATGGAATTCGATGGGGAGATATCAATATTAATGCGGCTTGTGGAAGAAAGAAAGTGGAACTGGCTGTGGCAGCAAAGAGGATGCATCTGGGTGTACTAGGAGTAAATGCTATTCGGGTAAGGCGAGATGACGAGGAAGAGATAGGAGATTATAAAGTGTATTTGACGGGTGTTAGAAAGGGAAGGGGTAGGGATGTTTATCAAACACAATTGCACCCAACGTAGTTTCTGTTAGGCATGTAAATGAGCGGATGATGGGGGTAGATTTGGCATTTGAAAGAATAACGACGAGAAATGTCTCAGTGTGTTCACCAAGTGAGGGTGCACATGAGAATGAAGCTGACAAGTTTTATGAATCATTGAGTGACATCATAGTCAGGGTGAACAGCAAGGATAGGATAGTGCTAACGAGTGATTTCAATGCGAGAGTTGGAAAGTGAACTAAAGGACACGAAAAGGTGATTGGTAAATGTGAGGAAGTTAAGGAACCTAATGGGAATGGGATGCGTTTGCTGGATTTCTATGCTGGTGTTGGTTTAGCAGTTCTTCAAGCACAAGGCTATTTACCACTTCACATGGGAGGGTCGGGGTACCACATTCATAACAGACTATATAATAACCTACTTTGAATTCAGGCAATCTGTTAGGATTGTAGGAGTTTTCCGGGGATTTTTCGTTGATACAGACCACTATCTGATCTGTACTGAACTAAGTATCTCTAGGCCTAGGATAGAGATAGTGAAATCTGTATGCAAACGAATAAGCGTAGAAAATCTCCAAGACGACGAAATTACACAGAAGTACATGGATATGATTAGTGAGAAGTTCCGAACAGTGGACAGTAAGCAGGTGCAATATATAGAAAGAGAATGGGTGGTATACAGGGATGCTGTAGTAGAAACAGCAAGGGAATGTCAATGAAGAACTGTGTGCAAAGATGGGGAAAAGCGAACATCTTGGTGGAATGATGAAGCGATAGCAGCTTGTAAATGTAAAAAGAAGGCTTATCAGAAATGACTCCAAGCAAGGGCTGATGCAGACAGGGAATTGTACGTAGATGAAAGAAACAAAGCGAAACAAATAGTTGTTGAATCAAAAAAGAAGTCGTGGGAAGATTTTGGTAATAACCTGGAAAGGATAGGTCAAACATTAGGCAAACCTTTCTGGACAGTAAAAAAGGATCTTAGGATGGGATGGGAGAAAGGAAATGAACAGTGCTTCGTGTAATTCAAGTGAACTCATAATTGATCCCAGGAAATCACTGGACAGGTGGAGGGAATGTGAAAATAAAAGAAAAAAGGAAATGGAAGACCTTTTTCAAAATTTAGTACATACGATATAGTCAAATATGTATTATGGAACATCGGTTTTTTTCCTAAACCAACTTTGACCCATTTATTCCGATTAACAGAGGGTCTACTGTATAAACAGATGGAAGGAATATTTTGAAAATCATCTACTGTAAGATTAAATCTTTCCTTTGATGTCGCTAAAAACCGAGATAATGGGGATGAGGACAATGATGTTAGTGAACGCTTGAGGAAATGGACAGGATGGTAAATAAACTATACTGCCATAAAGCAGCAGGAATAGATGAAATTAGACCTGGCATGGTAGAATATAGTGAGAATTCGGGGATGAAATGGCTACAGGTGCCTTTGCTGGCAGGACCTAGTGTTTACAGTGCACTATGTTTCTGGTATGGGCTAGAGCAATTTTGTTACTTTCATTGACCTGTCTCAGCTTTATCCTTAGCTTTGACAAAATGAAAGTGACTGAGGTATGAGTAATGCTAGTAATGCCATTCCTTCTGCAGCCAGTCCCTGCTATGAATGGTGTGAAAATATTGCTCATAGGGTCAGTTGGTGCATGCATTTCAGTGGGCTTGGCAGACTGATGTGTAATAGCAACTTGTGGCTCGGTGAGGAAAGCAACGGGAAACTACTTCACTCCTCATTTTCCTAGTACGCCTCTTCAGTGATGCCTAGGCCATCTATGACAGCTGATGGTGGAACTGTTGGGGATCCAACCAGCCTTCGGGCTGAGGACTAAACATACATACATACATGGCTACATAGAGTAAAAGTATTGGCAAGGATTGCTAGTAAGGTATCTTCTGATTGGATTAAAAATAATAATTTCACTTATCTATAAGCAAGGCTGCCGGCCCCGTGGTGTAGGGGTAGCGTGCCTGCTTCTCACCCAGAGGCCCCGGGTTCGATTCCTGGCCGGGTCAGGAAATTTTACCTATACTGAGGGCTGATTCGAGGTCCACTCAGCCTGCGGGATTAGAATTAGGTATCTATCTGACTGTGAGATACAAGGCATGGTGTTCACTGGCATTTTGGAAACGAGGGTGCGATCAGTGGCTGAGAGTAAGTTGGATGAAATCCAGTGTGGTTTCAGACCACAGGGCGCCCGTCAGGATCAGATTTTCAGTATGCACCGGGTAATTGAAAAATTGGAAATGAAAACGATCAACCTCCAGGAATTTCCACTCGTCAGTGACTAGAAAAACCAGCAACAATACCTTTACGAAATTCCTTGAAGTTAACTCTGGATATTGTTAAAAATTATGCATATAAATGCATTGACACAGGCAGTATCAGTAAAAGATTTAAAATATCCTCCGTAACCATTTTCGCCTCTTGCGTTCATTTCCATAAAGCTTCATCAGTTGATTTAATTTGACAGCAAATTTCATGTATATTTTGTAGTCATCAGTGACTTATGGGCACGGTACTTCCATGAGATTACCATCATTCTTTCCCTTCGCATGAGTACCTAACTTTTCTTGGATCATGGAAATTTGACAGTACATGGACGCACCTTCTTCCACTTCCTTGTAGCAATAGGGTCACTTGAAAACCACTGATGCTCCCCAGGAGACATTCTTTGTCATTCTTGAACTTGGATATGTTTCTGTGTACTACATTGACTGTTCCACAAGCACTGATAGAATACGTTTCTAGGCCTTCTATTAGAAATTAACTGGTGGGGTAATTATCACTGTACACAAAGTAATGTTTCCTCTTCAAATTAATTTCGTAGCCTATAAAGATAGAGGGCACTGGCACATCTTCGGCGTGAGTGCAATGTTCTCATCCTCATAGTCTCACAAAAACACTCGTAATCGCAAGAAGAGAGAGAAATACCCAAACCTTTTTATCTGATCCATTCCATGAACCTCATTTGAACTCATTACAAGTTTTGTATTAAATGTTGCTGAGAAGGTAGCCACATCTCGCAACAATATTCTAACGATGGTCTGCTTGGAGTGCGAAACAAAGTAATCAGAGTTCTAGATGATACAAAATGTGCGCAGTTTCTTTTCAAAAACCAAGTACCTACTTTAGAAACTTCCCTAGAAATGTTGTCTAAATATTTGTCGAAGGGAAGAACGTAACAGTATGAAAGTATCACACCGAGGTCATTTATTTCATTCACACGAGCTATTTGAAAATTGCATAAATGGTAACGTTAATGTACTGGTTCCAACTTACGTAAAAATGTAATTGCATTGCATTTTGAAGTATTCATACCAAGTGGCCACTTTTTACACCAGCTACTTAGGAGGTTTAAGTCAGATTATAACAAATTACAGTCCAACTCACTATTTCTCCCCTTAAAGATCTTTAGATAGTCAGCATAGAGAAGGCAAATATTGTGTTGTATAAATGTTGTCACATCATTTATGAATACGACAAAGAAAAGAGGGCTCAGTAAAGAGCCTTGACGGACACCGGAAGTAGGGTGGTACGGCTTAATACCACATGATTTTACTAGTCAAATCCTGTTAGTGAGATAACTTCCAATCCACTCCAAAAGAACTTCAGTATAAAGACTAAATTTCATTGAATAATCTGAAATATCGTCAAAATCTACTATTTACACCCGGTTGTTTTAGTGTTTTGACTTGTACATAGTGAAACGTAAGGAGATATGGAACTAAACGAAGACTCAGAGCTAGCTGCAAATAGAGGATTGTGGAGGCGTTTAGTTAATTCACAATGGGTTACAGAATGAATGCTGAAAGGCATAATAGTCCATAATGAAGCTGTATGTGCGTATGTATGAATAGCAGTATTCCAAATATAAGTTCTAAACTTGTAAAGCTTCATGTCAAATTGATAAACCATTGTTATTAATGATTCGCTCTAATAATTTGCACTGCTCTTGTTACAGCAACAAAATACTAGTGCAAAGTGACAAACCTCACACACTTAGTTTCACGGCAGTGGTAAAAGACACTGACTAGGCAGATGTTCTGTCTATATACGAGAAGAAATAAATAAATATGAATGAAAATAAGCGTTGTTCTGATTTAGCAGCATTCCAAACACAGATGGAAATGAAGACTCGGTTTGTAATAAAAGTTTCTAGAATACACACACATTAAATCAAAACATGTCTTACACTTGACAAATATTATCCACTATGTATAGTAACTGAACTAAAAAAAGAGGTAAACTTTGTTTGTATGTAATGGCTAATCTCAGGAACTACTGGACCGATTCTAAAATTTCTTTTACTAATGTAAATATACATTATCCCCGAGGGACGCAGGCTGCATTATATTTTCAAAACAATTCGAGGGGTGTGACGGGGAGAGAGATATAAAAGTAATAGGCTAATTTAGGCGAAATATCGAATTTGTCGTTCAAGGACGAGACAAAGCTCATTTTAAGCCCCTTGAAGCAAAGAACAAAACAAGGTAAGCCCTGTGGGCCCGGAAACCATGTTTTAAGGCCCTAAAATAAACCGTTATTGAAATATTGGCACCACACTGCCTCTTCTCTAGGAATCGGATAAAGAAATGAACTGCCGTAACCATGGCGACATCAGCTCCAGGATTCTACAGCAGCGAGATTATGCATGTACGTTTGGGCATAGCTGCCAACCAAACTTGGTACACGTATGACTTACTATCTGTAAGAAATATACTGTTCTGTAAGACACTCATGGGACCCTTTTGGACGGGGATGAAGTATAAAAATAATACAAAACGACCTATATTGATGAAGAATCCATAGTTTTTAGGGTCGCTAAGGTGAATACTCACATTCCAGATATTAAGTCCAAAATCAGTCCCATTGGCACGGTGGTGAGAAGGGTCGGAAAAGAATATGTTCAAAATGATCGAGATTACGTATTAAAGTAAGTATGTTTCAGAATAGCTCTCAGCTAAACTCGGTACACGTACGACTTACTACCTGGAAAAGAAAAACGACTGTGAGGGCAAGACACCCCAAGCAGCCAGATATTGATGTCGAATCCATAGTTTACAAGGTCCCCGAGAGGAACTGTGAGCTGGGTGCTGCTTAAGTCATAGTTTGGCCCCAGTCCGAATGTCCAATATGACCAAGATTATGGATGTATGCGTGTATGCTCAAGCAAATTTGGTACACATACGACTTACTGTCTGGGGAAGAAATGACATCCAATAAATGGGTATTGGACCTGTCGAAAAGTACTGTACTATATGACAAAAGTTATAGAGAATACAGTTTATGATAATTTATGTCTTACACAGTTTTACCGTACCGACTATGATAATGGAATTCGTGAATTTAGACTTGTGTTGCTTAGTTCATATCAACGCCGAGCATTGCTACCATGGAAATAAGGTTCAGTCGTGTTCAGTGGCAATGGTTTTCGTCATGATTGTTTTAAGGAGTAAAATAACCACATGGTCGTCGGTCCATATCGACGAGAAAAATTGTGAAGATTATCTTTAAAAATTAAGAAAATCGTAAGGGAATGATCTCTTGAAGAAAAAGAATAAAAGGAGTGATGACTGAAGATAATTTAATGTAATCGGTATGTTAATTCGGGGAATGAGGTACTACAATCCAGGCTATAAATAATTTTATTCACGCTTAGTGAAATGGTACTTTAGGGGAAGTCCTAACGTTTAATTCTTAAATGTCTATGTAATTTCTTTTTTGCAAGTTGCTTTACGTCGCACCGACGCAGATAGTTCTTATGGCGACGATAGGACAGGAAAAGCCTAGGAATGGGAAGGAAGCGACCGTGGCCTTAATTAAGGTACAGCCCCAGCATTTACCTGGTGTGAAAATGGGAAACCACGGAAAACCATCGTCAGGGCTGCCAAGTTGGGCTCAGAAAGCTGGCACTAAAATTACATATTCTACCACATTAAAGGAGAACAACAAACTGATTATTTAGAAATTTAGCTTAGTCAAATAAAAAAAGTTTTCACTTAGATTTCACTTCACTGGATATGTGGAAATACATGATAAAACTGTTAGAATGATATTATCAAGGGAAACAGAAAGGGATTAGTTAACAGCGATCATGATGGCGATAGGCACAAATATATAACCGTATTGATCCGTAAGTTATTATTGAATACAATCCACAGGTTTTACAATTAAAACGTTTGCGACGGATCGCTACAACCTATAACTTTTCTGTTTGAAATTTAAATATTTATAAATGAAGTCGGAAGAAAAACCGCAACTTCGATGCTTCATCAGTGTGCGTAGTAAGTACTGTAGCTCTAAACAGTACACGAAAAACAGGGAATGGCAAAGAGGTTAATTACTTCCCCTAGCCCAGGAGAATGTATTCCGTACAGCTTGGCAACAATACATACAGTACATATGCCTGGTTGGTGGTTAGCGGCTCATTTGATTAGTAGACCATATAAACGTTAGTACAAAGTCAAGAAAAACGTTTTTCATCAACTCGTAGCAGAAGTACGATCGACCTTGGCATGGTCTATCGTGTTGTGTTGAGTGAAATCAGCTGTAAAGTAACGTATTGAGTGGTTCGAAACTCAGCCATATAAGTTAAGAGGGGAGGACTTGGATAGGGGGATATGAAAATCAGTGTTTCGCCTTATTTTACGATCTGTGATTGAATGTCCGCGAATATTTGACCGATCCTTGGTTTGGTGCGCTTTGGTGTTCTTATGGAATTAATGACATGTTTGTTTTAACGCATAAGGCATGCATAATAAATCGGGGTAATTACGGTTAAATGCTACATGATACCAATAATACTGTCCGACTCGTTGGCTGAATGGTCAGCGTGCTGGCCTTCGGTTCAGAGGGTCCCGGATTCGATTCCCGGCCGGGTCGGGAATTTTAACCTTCATTGGTTAATTCCAGTGGCCTTGGGGCTGGGTGTTTGTGCTGTCCCCAACATCCCTGCAACTCACACACCACACATAACACTATCCTCCACCACAATAACACGCAGTTACCTACAAATGGCAGATGCCGCCCACCCTCATCGGAGGGTCTGCCTTACAAGGGCTGCACCCGGCTAGAAATAGCCAGACGAAAAAAACAGTAATACTACATCAAACACTGTATGCAGAGAAGCTTAATAAGCCAAAAATAAATTTGTCTACACGAGTATGAAGTCGCGGGTACTGCTAGTTTTATGTAAATTGACCTAAACCAAGCTTTAACCTGACAACAATGTTTAAATGAAAAATGACATAATTTACTTCAATGTTCTTATGCACCAGAATCGGCTAAGATAAGTTACAATTCTCTGCAAGCTGTTCTGGAAAATCGTTTTAGAAAGTGTTTAGTAAACACGTTTTTGTCCTCTGGGACTATTTCACCGCTAAACCAATCGTTTCTCATTGTTGATATAAGCCAAGGTCTTACCCAGCAAAGCCTGCTGAAACTTCTCTCCGGTGAGTACTTTGCAGCGGGCAGAAAGATGCGAATTTTTTAAACAATACCTACATTTGGGTAAAACTTCTTACTTTGTTTTAAAAGTACCAGGAATTGCATATCATGTTGATAGTCCTTGTTTGTCAGACGTTTTACTAAAATTCTACATCAACCATTAACATATCTATTTTGTATATATTGGAAACAACTATTATGGAATACAAAATTTCTTCCTTTTGTAATGTTTTCATAACTGAATCATGGAGAAAATACAGCGATTCCAGAGACTGTACGAATCTATAATATTATAAAAGGAAGTGTCTGTCTGTCTGTCTGTCTGTCTGTCTGTCTGTCTGTCTGTCTGTCTGTCTGTCTGTCTGTCTGTCTGTCTGTCTGTCTGTCTGTCTGTCTGTCTGTGCGCGATGCCCAGCAAAATCTACAGCACGTAGAGATCTGAAATTTTGAACATAGGTAGATGGAAAGGGGTCCGAATGCACCTCGAAGCCGGAATTTTCATTTTCGCTTTCGTTGGTGAGTTATGAACGAAAAACCATCGGAAAACGTGCATTGGGATATGACAATCCAACGTTCTGTCACCAAGATTAAATGCATAGAGTCGCTGTCGCTAGGCAACGTACATAAGATTCGTAGAGAACACAACATTCAAGGAGCCATTTTACGTCCAGGACGTAGGAAGCTGATTTTGGTCTTATATGGTGTGAGGGCATATGACGGTGTTGATGATGATTCGTCCGTCGGATCGGGACGTTAAGTCTTGAGCTATTCGAGAGGAGTGGCATATGTGCCGGCGCCGGGTTTCATCCTCTTCATTCTTGCTATCATATATCATGTCATTCATTTCTTTCAACAAGCAACTTTTACAAGAATTACCCGCTGTTCTACACAGTTACAAGTCTATCGACTACACGGCAGAGCTTCGAAAGACTTGGAGTCACGTGGAGTACCCTCGAACATCTTAGAGCGGACGATTGTGGCACCAATTATCCTTCTTAAGTATAAGAATCCTGCCCTCTGCAATGAACACGACTCTGAAACTGATGACTAATATTATTGAAGCCATTCTCATGATTGGGCATGCCGCGAGCGAAGTAATATTCATTCCTCGGATTCGAATAATTTCTTCGGATATACAGTTTAAGTTTAGATCTCTGCAGTCTTCAAAATAAAATTTCTCTGTAATAATAAAGCAAGCATAATCTTCTTCTTCTTACTATAATAAAAATGGATGCATGCATGTATGTGTGTGTGTGTAAATGACACATCTCCTCCTAAACCATTGGAGCAATTTCATCCAAACTTGGTACACTTATGACTTGCTATCTGGTGACGAGCACTGGGGGGGGGGGGGGGAGTAAGCCATCCGTAGCTCCCTTAGGGGTGGGGGGTCAGGGGGCAAGGTATAAAAATAATCGAAAAAAGTGCTGAATCCACAGTTTTCGGGGTCGCTGAGATGAACAGTGACACTCCCCATTTTTCAAATGTCAAAGTTCAGCTCCCTTTTGCATGGGGGGTGAGGGGGGAGTGATATATAAAATTAAACGAAAATAATGTCGAATACATAATTTTCGGGGGTCGCCGAAGTGAATTGTATACTCTGGATTTTTAGTATCAGGAGACAAACAACGTGGGGGTAAGAAAGCCCAGGAACCATTAGGGGCGGGGGGGGGCGAGGGGGTCAGATAAACAAATTAACGAAAATAATGTCGAATCCATACTCTTCGGGGTCGCTGAGATGAACAGTGACACTCCGAAATTTTTTAAAGTCCAAGTTCAGGCCCCTTCGTGGTGGGGGGCGATGGGAGAGTGATATATAGAAATAATGATATATAGAAATAATAGTGTCGAATACATAGTCGCTGAGGTGAATAGTGACACTCCGGAATTTTTAGTATCAGGAGACAAACCACATGGGGGTGAAACACCCCCAGGAACCCTTAGGGGCGGCGGGGGGGCGCAAGGGGACTGAGATATTCAAATCATCGAAAGTAGTGTCGAATCCATACTTTTCGGGGTCGCTGAGATGAGTAGTAACATTCCCATTTTTTAAAACTCAAAGTTTAGCCCCCTTTAGGGTGGGGGAAGGGGGAGTGAGATATAATAGTAATCGAATATACTGCCGAATCCATAGTTTTCCGGGTCGCTGAGATTAATAGTAACATTCCGGATGTTTAAAGTCTAACTTCAGCACCCTTTGGCAGCGTGTTCAGCTGGAGGTTAGCTATCGCTGTTAATATTGTGGTCAGTTGTATAGAATAACAAATTTATTAATGGAAAAGAAAAATTTGATTAGGATTTCGCAAAATCATGCTAAAGGAAGTAAGTCTACGAAACCTTCAAAACTCTGCGGCTGTTATAATAGTGACAGCGTAACGCCAATTTTTGGTAGCGCTCTTCGGACCAAGTACGGTTCCGAATCAACTGACGTATTTTACGGCATGAACATTCCTATCGTAGCATGTTGTTTTGTCCACAAATTATTTCAAGGGTTGAGGTGTGGAAAGTATATCATGTAAGCAGGAGGTCGTGGAAAACGTTCAAAATTTCTCTAGAGTGAAAATAAAAAGGGGCTGCCTGGTCGAGACGTTAAAAGCGTGCTCGGTTCGCCAGGAAGGACGTGAGTTCGAATCCCCGTCAGGATGTCGTAAACTTTAAGAAACGAGATTTCCACTTCCGGAGGTGCATATGGCTCTAAGGTTCACTCAGCCTACACGAAAAATGAGTACCATGTTAATTCCTGGGGGCAAAGGCGGCCAGGTAGAGCTAACCACTCTACACTATCAAGTGCCGAGGTTACGCATAGTGGAAGCCTTTAGCTACCACCCCTCCAAGGTTCTTCACGGCCTGCACGGAGATGACTTTGCTTTGCTACCTTTTAATAATAAAAAAATTGTCTAGAAGTTGTTAAGAAGGCCCATTTCTTCGCAAAACCCGACACTGCATTTAAAGCCTTCTGCATCCCCCCTGGGGTTAGAGTCATCAAAATCACATCAGCAGCAAAAATCAATCCCCATTAATTACCGGCACTGCCCAATTGCTTTCCCCATGCCCTTCCAAGATATCGTTAATAAATAAAATAAACCAAATTGGCGATAATTTGCACCCCTACTTTAAGCCTACCATGAACTCTAACGGTTTGCTCAACCTATGGTCGGGTTCGAGCCCCACTGTCGGCAGCCCTGAAGATGGTTTTCCGCGGTTTCCCATTTTCACACCAGGAAAATGCCGGATCTGTACCTTAATTAAGGCCACGGCCGCTTCCTTCCACTTCCTAGCCCTTCCCTATCCCATCGTCGCCATAAGACCTATCTGTGTCGGTGCGACGTAAAGCAAATAGCACAACCTATCGTCTCCCAATTTTACACAGAACCTGACTTACCTATATACCCCTCTACTACCCTCATCATCTTTCCCTAAACCCCCAACCTTCCCAGTTTCTCTAATAGATCTTCCCTATCCACCTTATCAAACACCTTTTCAAAATCGATTGCCGCCACATACACCTTCCTTCTTGACAGGCTCCTATACTTTTCCAGAACTGTCATCATTATCATTATATTATCCACTGTTCTTTTCTTTCTTTTAAATCTTCCTTGGAAATCAGACAATACTTCATTCTTTTCTGCCCATTCACTCAAACTGTTCGCCAACACCCCTGTGTAAATTTTACTTAAGGAATCTAACAGAGAAATTCCTCTATAATTATTCAAACTGTTGTTATTACCCTTCCCCTTATATACTGGACATACAATTCCTATTTCCCATTCCTTCGGGTACTTCCCCTGATCAAAGATCTTATTAAATAGTTTCACTATGCCCTCTATCATTGCCTCATTTTTGCTCATTTCTTTCCAAAACTTATTATTGATCCCATTACAACCCCCTGTCGACCTGCCCCTGATTCTTTTTATCACTGTTAAGGTTTCCTCCCTCGTAATTTCCTTGTCCAGATCGTAATTTGCCACTCTTCTATTTCTCCAAATTACTTCATCCCCCGTCTTCCTCCAGCATTCTTCCTCCTTACCCCCGAGTAATTCACCAAAGTAGCTCACCCACTGTACATCTGCAATGCTCTTTACCTCTAGACTCCTTCTACCCTTTATCATTCTGTTAATCCTTTCTCAAACTTTTTCAATGCTGTTAGTTGTTAAGAAAGTACAGTAGATATTGAAATACTATTTTTAGGAAGAAAATGTCATATACTGATAATCTCCATGTGTTTCATAATATGTTACATTTTGAGTCGTGTGTGCTTAAAAGCTAGGTAGTAGGTACGAAGACCTGATATATCGGTCACTGGCCATTTAACTCTCCCCTGGAGCTGCTAACATTTCCTTCCATCGCCTTTAAAGCTGACCTCCACACACGTTAGTCACAAGGGGAGAAAATGTAATCCTGGCTAGAGGTTAGCTCTTTATAAAAGAGTAAAACGGAAGTGTGGTAGCATATTCACGCCTCAGCTGTAATATAAGAAAAGGCCGGAAGCCCAGGAAGCCACGGGGATATCCGTATATGGTCGGCGCAGCACTGTTGAACGTACTTCTCTGTAGAGTGCTTGCTAGAACAGACAAGTATAGATGAAACAGCAATTGGGATAGCTTGGAATTTAATCATTGAACAAATGAGTGGATGACATGCTGAATTTTAAGTATGTATGTGGTAAGTACTTGGAAGTATATTCAATCTCCGTTTCTCCATGTACAATCGATTCAGAGAAGTAAAGAACATAGTGCAAATAAGGCTGTGACTTCTGCTTACACTGCTATAATTGAAGTTCAGTGTACGCAGGACTTAAAAAAACACGAGAATCTAAAATAAAGAGCATATACGAAGGTCATTTCATAAGTTATAGCAACTGTGTTATATCTTCTAATAATGCAGCAGTATTGTAAATCCACTACATGCGTTTGAATGCCAATGGAATGTGCTTCTCAATACTCAAACAGAATTGGGTCCAGGTACAGGAGCTAATCGCAAAGAGCAATCGAAGTATAAGTAATCTAGCTGTCGTACACGGCTTCGCGCGGTCTGACGGTCGAAAAGGCTCCAAGTATAAGTAAAATAGCTGTCGTACACGGCTTCGCGCGGTCTGACGGTCGAAAAGGCTCCAAGTATAAGTAAAATAGCTGTCGTACACGGCTTCGCACGGTCTGACGGTCGAAAAGGCTCCAAGTATAAGTAAAATAGCTGTCGTACACGGCTTCGCACGGTCTGACGGTTGAAAAGGCTCCAAGTATAAGTAATCTAGCTGTCGTACAAGGCTTCGCACGGTCTGACGGTCGAAAAGGCTCCAAGTATAAGTAAACTAGCTGTCGTACACGGCTTCGCACGGTCTGACGGTCGAAAAGGCTCCAAGTATAAGTAAAATAGCTGTCGTACACGGCTTCGCACGGTCTGACGGTCGAAAAGGCTCCAAGTATAAGTAAACTAGCTGTCGTACACGGCTTCGCACGGTCTGACGGTTGAAAAGGCTCCAAGTATAAGTAATCTAGCTGTCGTACAAGGCTTCGCACGGTCTGACGGTCGAAAAGGCTCCAAGTATAAGTAAACTAGCTGTCGTACACGGCTTCGCGCGGTCTGACGGTTGAAAAGGCTCCAAGTATAAGTAAAATAGCTGTAGTACACAGCTTCGCACGGTCTGACGGTCGAAAAGGCTCCAAGTATAAGTAAACTAGCTGTCGTACACGGCTTCGCGCGGTCTGACGGTCGAAAAGGCTCCAAGTATAAGTAAAATAGCTGTCGTACACGGCTTCGCACGGTCTGACGGTTGAGAAGGCTCCAAGTATAAGTAAAATAGCTGTCGTACACGGCTTCGCACGGTCTGACGGTTGAGAAGGCTCCAAGTATAAGTAAAATAGCTGTCGTACACGGCTTCGCGCGGTCTGACGGTTGAGAAGGCTCCAAGTATAAGTAAAATAGCTGTCGTACACGGCTTCGCACGGTCTGACGGTTGAGAAGGCTCCACGTATAAGTAAACTAGCTGTCGTACACGGCTTCGCGCGGTCTGACGGTTGAGAAGGCTCCACGTATAAGTAAAATAGCTGTCGTACACGGCTTCGCGCGGTCTGACGGTTGAGAAGGCTCCACGTATAAGTAAACTAGCTGTCGTACACGGCTTCGCACGGTCTGACGGTCGAAAAGGCTCCAAGTATAAGTAAACTAGCTGTCGTACACGGCTTCGCGCGGTCTGACGGTCGAAAAGGCTCCAAGTATAAGTAAAATAGCTGTCGTACACGGCTTCGCACGGTCTGACGGTCGAAAAGGCTCCAAGTATAAGTAAACTAGCTGTCGTACACGGCTTCGCACGGTCTGACGGTTGAAAAGGCTCCAAGTATAAGTAAACTAGCTGTCGTACACGGCTTCGCACGGTCTGACGGTTGAGAAGGCTCCAAGTATAAGTAAAATAGCTGTCGTACACGGCTTCGCACGGTCTGACGGTCGAAAAGGCTCCAAGTATAAGTAAAATAGCTGTCGTACACGGCTTCGCGCGGTCTGACGGTCGAAAAGGCTCCAAGTATAAGTAAACTAGCTGTCGTACACGGCTTCGCACGGTCTGACGGTTGAAAAGGCTCCAAGTATAAGTAAACTAGCTGTCGTACACGGCTTCGCACGGTCTGACGGTTGAGAAGGCTCCAAGTATAAGTAAACTAGCTGTCGTACACGGCTTCGCACGGTCTGACGGTTGAAAAGGCTCCAAGTATAAGTAAACTAGCTGTCGTACACGGCTTCGCACGGTCTGACGGTCGAAAAGGCTCCAAGTATAAGTAAAATAGCTGTCGTACACGGCTTCGCACGGTCTGACGGTCGAAAAGGCTCCAAGTATAAGTAAACTAGCTGTCGTACACGGCTTCGCACGGTCTGACGGTTGAGAAGGCTCCAAGTATAAGTAAAATAGCTGTCGTACACGCCTTCTCACGGTCTGACGGTCGAAAAGGCTGCAAGTATAAGTAAACTAGCTGTCGTACACGGCTTCGCACGGTCTGACGGTTGAGAAGGCTCCAAGTATAAGTAAAATAGCTGTCGTACACGCCTTCGCACGGTCTGACGGTCGAAAAGGCTGCAAGTATAATAGTAAAATAAGTAAATAAAGTAAATAAGTAAACTAGCTGTCGTACACGGCTTCGCACGGTCTGACGATTAAAAAGGCTCCAAATTTCCTGATGTCCCTCGCCTTATAAAATAACGCACATCTTGTCAAATTATATTGTGCAGACTTCAGTGATATGTCAGAGGGTCATAAGTGCACTTTCCATGGGCCTCTCAGTCATTAAGTTTCCGAGAATCTAGTATTACGGTCCCCTCCTTTGCATTCTTACCAAAGAAGAGCTCGGAAAGGCGGGAGAGTGAAAAACTACATAAGAAGAGAAATGCAATAGCACTCTGATTATAAGTCAGCATGGCTATTAGAGAAGAAAATAACTAAGGTAGGAATGATCGTAAAGATCAAAACAGACTGAGGCAATGAATGAACTGCGACAACACAGAATAAAGCCCTAATATATACAATAATGTGTATGACGAAAAACAGTTACTTAAATGAGCAGTGTGAAACGCTCTGATATAACGTAAATGAGAGAACTGCCGGCTTCCTCTCTGAAAGCATAAAGCCAATGAAATACAGCAGCATATAATAATGCTGATATATAACAATTAATGTGTATTATTTCTACAGATGGAATGTATACATTTTCATTTTCTTTGACTGTGATAATCAATAGCTTACAGTATATCATGCTATTTGATATTATATGAAAACCAAGTCCTAGGCACGAAAACTACTGACTAAGGCGCGAAAATGTTTATAGCATGTTTGGCAGATATAAGTTTATTGTTCTCCCATGGAAGTGGCCGCCTTGGAAATATCATTAGAAATAAGACAAGGTTTTATTGAGGATATCCCTTCTATTTTTCTGCCTTGTAAATAGCAAAAGCGACATTTCAATGCTATTCACTATCATTATGCCGGTAAGAGAATGGAAATATGTAGGAATTAATGTATTATTTGAGGGCATGGGTTTGAATTAGTGCTGAGGTTTTGAGTGGTTCAGTGGAAAGGGTCTGATGATTTAATGATCTAAGATACAAACGAACTCAGGTATGGAATGAAACAGCAACAAGAGTACAAATAGTTATACTTTATATTTGGTGATTTTGAAGATATGAACTAGATGTGAATATAGAACAAGGCTTATGATGAAGATTTATTAATTCAGAAATGTTTTCAGACTAAGCACTTAATAGTGTATAATGAAGATATACTTTTGTATTAAAAATTTTAGCAAACGCTGAAGTGAATTACAAAGGAAGGTTGATTTGACTGAAATAAATAATTACTTCACCTTCCTTTTTATTCTAGCCTGTAGCGAATGCAACTCACATTTTAAAATTGAATGCAGCAAGTGACTTCTAACCATGATTCTAGAAATATGGAATATGACGACACAAGCAAGACCGTGCGGATAGTGTTTGGCATTCAGCCAGTGAAAGAAGAATAATAAAGATCAACCCACACAAGTCCTCTTAAGAGACATCTTACAAGCAGTAGATAAATCTGTGCATTTAACACCCACACGAACTTCAGCAGAAATGAACACGAGGAAACACGTCCAACCCTCAGGACACCACCGTGTGTACCTCAAGTGTTGAACGTTTGCGGTTTCAACAAAGGAAGGGATGGTCCATGAACTGCAGATTTAATAACTGTCGAAAACAAGAATTTTGTTACATCCTCAGTGAATTCAGTTATTTCTGTATTTCCACTTAAATCGCAAAGCAATGCGCTGCTTAAGTATGATAGGCTGTCACAACATTGTGTTAATGACAGTCAGTAGCACCGAAATGGCAACATAGAAGTGAATCAAGAACTTACCTGTATATTTAATTTTACTGTGTGTGTATATATATATGTCCGACTCGTTGGCTGAACGGTCAGCGTACTGGCCTTCGGTTCAGAGGGTCCCGGGTTCGATTCCCGGCGGTTCGGGGATATTAACCTTAATTGGTTAATTCCAACGGCACGGGGGCTGTGTGTATGTGTTGTCTTCATCATTTCATCCTCTTCACGACGCGCAGGTCGCCTACGGGAGTCAAATAGAAAGACTTGCACCCGGCGAACCGAACCCGTCCTGGGATATCCCGGCACTAAAAGCCATACGACATTTCATTTCATTACTGTGTATATATTGTAATGTATGAAGCATGGTTGAATGCAAGATACCGTTCTAGAATTTGTCTGGAGAGAGTGGAAAATTCGATGATAAAGAACAACGTTGAAGATTATCATTAAACAAACCTCCTACCTAGTTAAAACAAGAGATCTATCATAGTAACTGTTCTAAAATTTATGACTTAAGAGCGATATTTGATGAGTTCTCATCCGTTGTAAGGGGAGCAAT
The DNA here is from genome assembly GCF_040414725.1 of Anabrus simplex. NCBI lineage: Eukaryota > Metazoa > Arthropoda > Insecta > Orthoptera > Tettigoniidae > Anabrus > Anabrus simplex. The sequence continues at coordinate 1,103,570,683 of NC_090265.1, read as the reverse complement.
ACCGCGTATCTGACAATGCACTAGCTACCCATAACTTTCCTTAAGACTGGTGACGTGTCACGCCTCCCACCCACATATGGATGTTCAGTCCATCAGAACAATTTTTCCTAAGCTGATGTGCAAAGGAAAATGAACCGTACCGTACTGTAGTAATGCATGTTTGCATGAGGTATTTTGGCACTCTTACAGTATAATAGCCAACAGCCGTAGCCGTGTTGAAACACCGGATCCCGTGAGATCTCTGAAGTTAAGCAACATTGGGCGTGGTCAAGATTTGGATGGGTTGCCACGTGCTGTTGGTGGTGGGTAAGGGAATGGAGGATCGGAAAGGAACTGGCCACCCTACCGTACGTAAACTCCGGCTCAGGCACACATCTACGGATGATCGGACCTGCTTACGGGCAGAATACACCCTTACCTTCCAGTTTAATATATTCCAAGTCCATGATTCTGTTAAGAGTAAAATTCTTCTTCCTCTTCCTGTCTGTTTTCCAATTCATTGGGGTTGGAATCTGGTGTACATTTGGTCCAGTTTTGCTGCCAGGTATCGTCCCTGACGCCAACCCTACATGAAGGGATGTATTCACTAATGTGTGTTACTGTGGTGCGTTGTATGCACTGTAGATGAAGGGGTGTGTATTAAGACGAACACAAATACCCAGTCCCTAAGTCAGACGAATTTACCGTACGCAGTTAAAAATCCTCATCCTTGGGCCATCTGAGCTGAAGCTCGGAACGCTGACCATTCAGCCAAGTAGCTGGACTTCCGAGTAAAATGCTTCAGCTATAAATAAAGCCAACTGTTGAAGGAATATAATAACGTTACTTCTTACACTACTTGATTACCGGGAAACATTTACATTGTCCTATTCTAAATTCAAGTACAAAATGGACTTCTAAGAGTTGTTGTTCCACGGTACCAGACAGAACTTATTACATTTAGACTGATACGTTCACAGCCCGTATTAATACATACATATCTTTATTTCCACCATAGTACATACCACCGGTTAGGTAATAAAGATAACAAGCAACTACTGACCCCTAAGTCTAAATTTACAATCTATTAAATTTACTCTGTAGCATCCCACACGTGCGCGGATATCCAGCACCAGATGTAAGACGCTACCTTAACTACAAGCTACACTAACATCCTAAATAGCTTATTCTATTGCCTAAAACTAAATTAAAAGAACTGATTGATCGTGGTATCGCCCCTGGCAAGGAAAACTGACCTTCCAACCCGAGACACCACTACCAGCCCCGCCTCTTGCGGTCAGATACCGGACCCCACGAGATATCTTTTTGTGTTCTTGCTGTATGAAAGAAGTAAAACTATGGCAATTCTTTATATATCACGAAGACAAGAGTAATTCGTCCGACAACAACACTATTCTGACAATGATGGTTTGAACTTGAAAACCATTTGACCGTTCTCCAATTAGTTAAACGATACTCTCGTTCGTCACCAGATGGCGCATAATTCGCTATTGTATTTCGAGTAGGAATTTATGTCGCCAAGTCAGATGTTTCATGTTTATATCTCCGTGAGTGGCAGAACAAACAACAAGGACATCCGACTAATAGAAGCTAGTAGGGGAGGGGCAGGACAGGATGAGCATGATAAAAAAAATAAAGTCAAGTGCAACGGTAGAGAGAGAAGGATACATTAATTGTGAATATATATAAATGAATAGAGGAGTAAGACAAAGCATTGTTGAGGTGGGAGATGGAAAATGATCAAAGAAGGTTAAAGCGTTAAAGCGAAGAAAAGGCGACACTTCTAGGAACACAGCAGTTAAGAGTGACCCATTTGGTGAAGAACAAGAGTATCGTTTAATCAAATGAATAAGGGTCAAGTGTTTTAAAACTTAAAATCATCATTACTAGAACTGCTGCAGTCGACGTTTTTCTTCTGAGGACATGGGGCAAGGTTCTAAAAACTGAAAGAATTGCCACCGTTTCGATGAAAAAGTGCTATGTTATATTCTCACATACATTTTCATGATTACATGATTAAGCCTCGATCTGGCGTTATACAAGGCATTGCATACCTTCAGCTACCTTGTTAGCAACACACAGTCGTAAACCGGACCACCCTCTAGGTGGGGCAATTGGGGCGGACGCCAATCAATCAATCAATCAATCAATCAATCAATCAATCAATCAATCAATCAATCAATCAATCAATCAATCAATCAATCAATCAATCAATCAATCAATCAATCAATACTGATCTGCATTTAGGGCAGTCGCCCAGGTGACAGATTCCCTATCTGTTGCTTTCCTAGCCTTTTCCGAAATGATTTCAAAGAAATTGGAAATTTATTGAACATCTCCCTTGGTAAGTTATTCCAATCCCTAACTTCCCTTCCTATAAATGAATATTTGCCCCAGATTGTCCTCTTGAATTCCAACTTTATCTTCATATTGTGATCTTCCCTACTTTTATAGACGCCATTCAAACCTATTCGTCTACTAATGTCATTCCACGCCATCTCTCCACTGATAGCTCGGAACATACCACTTAGTCGAGCAGCTCTTCTTCTTTCTCTCAATTCTTCCCAACCCAAACATTGCAACATTTTTGTAACGCTACTCTTTTGTCGGAAATCACCCAGAACAAATCGAGCTGCTTTTCTTTGGATTTTTTCCAGTTCTTGAATCAGGTAATCCTGGTGAGGGTCCCATACACTGGAAGCATACTCTAGTTGGGGTCCTACCAGAGACTTATATGCACTCTCCTTTACATCCTTACTACAACCCCTAAACACCCTCATAACCATGTGCAGAGATCGGTACCCTTTATTTACAATCCCATTTATGTGATTACCCCAGTGAAGATCTTTCCTTATATTAACACCTAGATACTTACAATGATCCCCAAAAGGAACTTTCACCCCATCAACGCAGTAATTAAAACTGAGAGGACTTTTCCTATATGTGAAACTCACAACCTGACTTTTAGCCCCGTTTATCAACATACCATTGCCTGCTGTCCATCTCACAATATTTTCTAGGTCACGTTGCAGTTGCTGACAATCTTGTAACTTATTTATCACTCTATAGAGAATAACATCATCCGCAAAAAGCCTTACCTCCGATTCCACTCCTTTCTCATATCGTTTATATATATATATCAGAAAATATAAAGGTCCGATAACACTGCCCTGAGGAACTCCCCTCTCAACTATTACAGGGTCAGACAAAGTTTCACCTACTCTAACTCTCTGAGATCTATTTTGACCAGCACTCGAGGGGTCTCAGTACATTGAAGGAAACAATGTTTATACTTTTATCATGTTTTTGGTAATTCATGTGTAAAATACACAACTCTTGTTTAGTAGTTTACATTTCCTGCTATCAACTAAGAATATTATTGTAAATTCATTTGAATTGACAGTTTGGTGCAAATATTTAGATAATATTATACGTATTAAGCATTTCATTTTAATTATATTTATCTTTATCTTTATCATTAGTATTGTTTGTCTGTCCCTAGAAGTTAGTTTTGAAGAATTAGTCTTATTTATAATTTTTTCTACAATCCGGCGTTATTATTGAAAGTATTTAACTATAAGAAAGTGCCGAGAGTACTATCTCCGCCAGAAGTGCAATTTAATAGCAAATAAACAATATAAGTTGGAAATAATAGTGATAATAGTCATAATTAACCAAATTCTTAGAAATCCTTTAGAGAATTACACAAAGGCCTACCTGGGCTAGTAACTGTCAACGATTAAGTAAGAAGTACTTAGCTTTAGCATTCCTTCAATCTTCTGAACTGTGGCAAGCAGAATATTACTCATTTGTCAACTTTCATACATATCTTTTTTATTTAATTGGCATGAGGGGTCGTATTTGAAATTGATCCTACGTGGCGACTGGATATGGTACTGAAGCAGACTTTCTGAGAGTAAAAGAAACAAGCTTATTTTGGAAACCTAATATTAGGTTGCGGAAAGAAACATGTTCGGGACAATTACTTAAACTCACTGGAGACTGGAATAATGGTAACAGGATTATCAAAATATAAGAGTGCTTCAGGAAGTAAGAAGACGGATGGAATATGAAGCTGTCAAGTGCAAACCTCGTCTAATTCAACATTTAGATAAGTTAGTTGAGCGTATAATTCAGTACTTTCTGCTGGTTTCTACCTGATAGTGTGTACGATTTATGTAAAACTGTCAACTTAAAATATTTTTAAAATTTAATTGTTGTAACCTGACCCGAATTGTTTATACTTTCATCATGTTGTTTGATAGTTAGTGTGCAAAACACAACTGCAGTTTAGTAGTGTACATTTATTGTTATCAATAATTACGAGGACTGTAAGTAAAGTACTGGTAACGTAGTCCAGACACTCCCAGGAGATCGGGCATGCGCAAATAGGATGTGGGAACGATCAGGTGGCGCTGTTGTTGATGTGGAGTGTATATTTGACAGGCATTCACTTGGGAGTGTTGTCACTGTGTGGCGTTGAAGTGAGTCGATTTTACCGCTTAAAAGCACGTTTCCGGAAGGCGATCAGCTTTCGTGGATTAAAATCGAGGTTGACCGTGGCAAAAATGCGTCGGAATGCTTTCGAGGATTACCTGAATCCTGTGGCGAGAATGCGTTACGGTACAGTACGTTTGCACCATGGGTCAAGGCGTTTCGTGCGGGTCGGAATGGGACTGCGGATTTGCACCGTACCGGTTCCTCAAGATCAGATTGACATCGTGAGTGATCTCGTTGCAATAAGCCATCGGTAGACTCTCCGGCAATTATGCGCAGAGGTTGGGTTCAGTCATCAAATGGTGTGGCATGTCCTAGCATGAGGAAAATTGCGTCCCATTGTGTTCCACATTATCCCACCGACGTACAGAAATTACACCGATTTGCACTGGCTGGCATCCACCTGGACAGATACTGGAACGAAAGAGACACATTTTCGCACCGTATTGTCGCCATTGATGAAACGTGGGCACGAGCGTACGAGTAGGAATGGAATGAATGGCCTCAGCCAGGTTCACCACGTCCACAGAAATTTCGACAGGAACCGAGTCGCCTGAAGCTTATACTGATTGTGGCATACGACTACGAGGGTGTTATTATAGTCTACTTCTGTTGAATAGCACCAAGGGGTCTGCTGTAAGCTTAACGTCATCTTGCTACGGACGAATCAACGCTAACTGCGTCATATGTCCTCACTCCATATCAGCACTGCGGTAAGGTTTGGAAGTGAATCCAGAAAATCCACCAAAGACCTGGAACCGCCTAACCACGGTGTCATACTGAACAGCGCCTTAACTATCATATCCACCAGACGGACTGATGTAGGATTATTTGAATAATACTCGTCACACTTCTTCGATATTAGGAACTGAAGACCCCGAGAAAAAATTTGGTGATTAAAACTGCTTGTGTTCACATAAAATGATCCTAATGATAGTGTATATTTCATGAGTTGTTCTTTCTTTTTTATCCAACGACACTGTTATCTGATTTCCCTGGTTATCTTTCCGTTTCTGATCTTTCCTAAACCTTTCTTTAAAGTTGAAAAGGCTTAAGTGAATCGTTGTTACACATCGCGGAATGTGAACGTAATAGTTCTGTATTATGGCATTATCCATCTGATTTCTGAGCTCCGCCCCGGATGCGGAACAATCATGAACACATGAGGGGAATGAATACCATGTGAGTATACATAGCTAGACTTCACATTAAAAAAATCAATAGGCTGAGGACATTAGGGCATCAAAACCCTCTTTACGCAACCTAAATTGGCATTAAATCTTAAAATGGACACTGAACTTCGGCATAATCAAGATTATATTAAGTTTGTTAATTTAAATTTTAAATTATATCATGAATAATGCTTTAAGAGGGATTTCACTTTATTTGGAAGTACCAGATTTTTACTGATAAACATTATATCAAGAAGGAATGGGGAAAATACTAGTTTGTAAGGGAGAGGAGTTAGGGATTGGATTAATTTACCTAGGTAGATGATTGATAAGCCGGCCCCGTGGTGTAGGGTTAGCGTGCCTGCCTCTTACCCGGAGGCCCCGGGTTCGATTCCCGGCCAGGTGAGGGAATTTTACCTGGACCTGAGGGCTGGTTCGTGGTCCACTCAGCCTAAGTGATTAGAATTGAGGAGCTATCTGACGGTGAGATAGCGGCCCCGGTCTAAAAAGCCAAGAATAACGGCCGAGAGGATTCGTCGTGCCTACCACACGACACCTCGTAATCTGCAGGTCTTCGGTCTGAGCAGCGGTCGCTTAGTAGGCCAAGACCCTTCAAGGGCTGTAGTGCAATGGGGTTTGGTTTGGTTTTAGATGATTGATAAATGTCTAACTTCTTTAATATCATTTAAGAAGGGACTTGGCAAACCAACGATAGAGAATCTGCCACGTGAGCGACAGCCTATGTACAGATCAGTGTTGATTGATTGATTGATTGATTGATTGATTGATTGATTGATTGATTGATTGATTGATTGATTGATTGATTGATTGATTGATTGATTGATTGATTGATTGACTGAACATTACTGAAACTATTGGAACGACTTATTCTCAAGCTACATTCCACTTGAATGCTGCGAATTTTTTAAGGTTTTCTGAAGACTATTCATGCCTCACTTCAGTCTGATATTTCTAAGTTGAGAGCATATTCATTAAACCTTACACGATGTGATCCGACAACGCATAGACAATAGCAATATCTTTAATATCGTAGAAGAAGAAGTTCTGCCGAAGACATCAGTTTTGGTTCTGCATCTTTCCAACCAGGATTCCTTTGCAGAATCTTCCCGAATTCTGTCCCTAAGGCTTTGCTCATGTATGTATTTATTGACTGAATCAACACTCTTCTGCAATTGCTGATTGCCACAATTGACAAAGTACGGCGTATTAGAATACAGAAAAGTTTATCTTACAGACATATTGTGGTGGAATGGTTTTTAAATTGGCAAGATCCGAATAGAGCAAGATCTCAGATTATTTACGGATCTACGCTGTTCATAGGCAGCTAGAACTTTTTCCAATTTCCTGAACAAGGAAGGTATAGTGTCACGAACGCTAATCGTTAGGCCAATAAACTCGATCTCATTCAACTGGTACTTGCTTTTGTACAATGGTACGGTGGGCGCGTTTTGCATCTCAAGGTGAACTTCACCAGGTTGGATGACATGGTGCTCGAATCGGATGGTCGGATCGATAATCAGTCCTTCCTTGTCCTTATTTTTAAAATAAATAAATATGTACATTCATCTTAAACTGACTATCATAGACAAATGTAGGACTTTTTCTTGTACACGAAAGTTTTTACTGTGCAGTTCTTCGGCAGTTAACGTGAGTTTCTCAGCATTTCACCATTGAGGTAAGAACCCAGAACGTGAGCCAGAGTTCCTTTCTCACTGTGACATAGGTTTTCGACCTGAGTTCTGCAAGAAACAGTTCATTCTGTAGGAACATTTGATGTCATTTTGACTGTCATTCAATGCAACAAAGTGCTTGGTGAAGCCGAATCCAGTTGTCGGTTGAAGTGTACCTTTCATAGAGCTCTACACTGAACCCCTTCTGTGACAATGAACACCAAATAGCCATTTCATGACTTCTTAGCTCTTGGCCGATTTCTTTGGATTTGGAAGGATGTTGCTTTTATTGGGGAATCTGTTAATATATCAGTGACGTTGAAGGCCTGTAAACAGTGCATGGTTTGGGATGACAGTTCACGCATCTACAAAAACTTGGTGTTACTGATTCAGTAAACAGCCGTTTCATGCGCTTATTTGTTGCAGATGAAAATCCTAGGAATTTTATTCATGACAGTTTCTGTACTGACACCACCACCTGCACTTGCATTAGCTCTCTGACCTCCATTGATAGTATGATAGATGGCAGTGTACAACAATATCTAGCGACTCTTTATAAAACACGTCGCCTACGAAACACTGTAAGTCCCGCAGATAAGAGGCTGACCGTGTATGGCAAGCTAATAGTTCGATAATCATTCACCAGGTTCGTAGCTAAGCTCCCTACTTTCTGAAGTTTTAAATGCGCACAGTTCGTAACTTATTAATGAAGTATTTTTATCTCAAATCGCCTCATATCTTACTCTGATATTTACAAATCTTCATTCCTGCACTATCTTCTCAAATTGAACATGCAACTCCAGTAGGTCAAAGATTTTGAAAGAAGAAGAAATTAACAGACTAAGGCTGCAATTCTTTCATAGATATAAATTGTGCCGCTTTCTTGACTTTGCCGTTAAGGTTTCACTGAAGTTCCAAACCTTCCTGTTGAGAAGTTTCTTACTGACAATGACTTCCATCATTCGCTCGCACTTCTGTAAATGATATGTGGCAATGTTAATTAAAAGTGGCTTTAGAATTTGTTTCTAAAACAAGCTGTGGAAGCCATCATCACAAGTGTAAAATGTTATTTCTCTTTTGAATTTGTCTTTCAGGAGACTGGAGCAGTTCGTTAGTAATTCTCTTTGAGGAAGTCTAAGAACAGCTGAAATAAAAAACAGAGACAGTTGTCAGAAGTTATAAAAAAGGTACATTGGATATGTTAATCCTCAATTGGAATTGAAATCGTATTAAGAAAAGTGCTGGGATTTGAAATGCAGGACTCGATATTTATTCTAAACAACCTTTAGAATTTGTTCTTTCTTCGCTATGCGGACCAAGTATCCTGCTACCATAGCAATTGAAATGTTGGTCATATTAGCTGCAGTTTCTGAAATAAAATAATAAGCGTTTATTACAATTAGATTAAAGTAAATCAAGAGATTAATTTATTTTATGTAAATTACTTATCTATGATTACCTTGCATGGATTTGTCCAATATTTTAAGAACATGTGCTGGAGCAGTAGGAACTTCGGCACACACAAAGAGGCTTCTTATAATGCAGTCCATTTTCTTAATAAGTTGGTGCACGATGTCTTAGTTCAACATTCCCATGTTTCCAGCCAGCTATCAGACAAGTCTGAAGTGTTGACTTAACGGAATATATATACATATATATGCGAGATACAAGATCTTACATTCATCCAGGTTGTTATCACCCGCTTTATCCCTTAAATGGCTGAAGAAGTGTTCGGTATCTTTCTAGAGGTACTAATAACTTACTGAAGTCCTATCTCTGATATGCCTAATACATATAGCGGAGCTAATGTTTGGTGTCCAAATTGACCCCGGCTTGTTGCCTTGCTGTGAAATAGCTAGAATCCGCTGCTGTCTTGATGCTGCTCCAAATGGGAACTTATGGAATGACACCCCGTTTGGGTAAACTTTTCCTTGATATACAAAAAGGAAATATGTAATACACACCATTTTATATCTTAAATCTTTACTATAAACGATATAATAAATAATAAATAACTAAATAAAAAAAGGAATATAGTGATATACTACAGCCGTATAAACATTTTCGACAACACCAGAGTCTGTCTTACCATGTTTGAGAGTCGAAGAAAGCAATTGCAAGCACATGTATTATGAAATACTAGCTGTTCCAAAACATTTCTCTTTCGATCATTAAACTGTTTCGCCTGAGCTATAAATCCTCATTATTACGATTTTTTTTTATCACAGAGGAGTTAGAACAATTCGATTTTCCGCTGTGAGGTTTTCAGAAGATAGACTGAAGGTGAGGGCGGCCTAATGTTTAGCCATATACTAATATCACAGCAGCCACGATGCGCCTGATTAGATATGGGCTACAAACTCATTGAAATATTACCTGCCGGTTTGAACAGAAACACACTGCAACATCAAGTCCGAAATTATTATACTGCTAAAGGAGCATCACATGGTAAGGTTGTTACATTTCTTCTGAACTATATAAGTCGAGCAACGTTAACTTTTGTGCACATATTCAACGGGAAGTTCGTTACTAAAATCAAACCTCTTAGACATTGCATACTCCGACTCTCAAACAGACTGGAGATCATGTGATACGTGGACCCTATACAGCTGCGTTGTACGTCTTTTAACAGTAGCCATCACCACCACACCATCACCAGTTATCCCAAGTGGCGCTCCTTTATTTCTACTCCAATTCACATTACCTGCTCTATTTCTCACTATTGACATTTAATAGAAGCTTTCAAATTTCCGACAGTGAAAAGGGTTTTCTCCGCCTCTGTGGTGTAGTGGTTAGTGTGATTAGCTGCCATCCCCGGAGGCCCGGGTTCGATTCCCGGCTCTGCCACGAAATTTGAAAAGTAGTACGAGGGCTGGAACGAGTCCACTCAGCCTCGGGAAGTCAACTGAGCAAAGGTGGGCTCGATTCCCACCTCATCCATCCTGGAAATGGTTTTCCGTGGTTTCCCACTTCTCCTCCAGGCAAATGCCGGGATGGTACCTAACCTAAGGCCACGGCCGCTTCCTTCCCTCTTCCTTGTCTATCCCTTCCAATCTTCCCATACCCCCGCAAGGCTCTTGTTCAGTATAGCAAGTGAGGCCGCCTGGGCGAGTTGCTGGTCATCCTCCCCAGTTGTATCTCCGACCCAGAGTTTGAAGCTCCAGGACACTGCCCTTGAGGCAGTAGAGGTGTGATCCCTCACCGAGTCCGAGGAAAAACCTACCCTGGGGGGTAAACAGGTTAAGAAAAAGAAGAAGAAGAAAAGCGTTTTTATGTACCTTTTCCTGTGCCATTCGTTAGTTAATGGTCAAACATCCAGAAGTACAATGTTAATATTACGGGGAATTCCCTCCAGAGCTGAATGGTAGTCGAGACGTGATGCTCTCAATATCAGTTGTTTCTCCTCTACCAGACGTAAATGTTGTAGGAGGTTTAATATACTGAAGTAACCCCTGGCCATTAGGTTTAATGTTCGGCTCCATGGCTAAATGGTTAGCGTGATGGCCTTTGGTTCAGTGGGTCCCCGGTTCGATTCCTGGCCGGTTCGAGAATTTTAACATTCATTGGTTAATTCCGATGGCTCGGGGGCTGGGTGTGTCTGCCTTCTTTATAATTAGAAATCGTCATAGGAAAGGTCCCATCCTCATAGACGCGCAGGTCGCCTGCACCAGGCCTCTTCGGAGGACACAGACCATTATTATTATTATTATTATTATTATTATTATTATTATTATTATTATTATTATTATTACATCTATTATAACTTAAGCTGCCTTCTGTGACAACAGTGGTGCGGCACCACATTCTCTATGCGGTCCGTCCTTAATGTTATAAGAGGTGCCTGCAATAGGTGGTATGCGAAGTAGCTCAGTAGGGAAGAGCTTTCGCATCACTGGCCATTCGCATGGGCCTTTGCAAGACTACCGTTTCTAGGATCAATTCTATCTTGACTGCGCGCCAAAATGTTTGATCACTAACTACCTACTGGTAGCTTTTCGAATTTCAACCTTGAAAGCCTTGCAGGCTGCCATTAACAAGGGATATAATGCTATTTCCTTTACGTCCCACTGACTACTCTTTTACGGTTTTCGGAGTAACCAGGGATAACAGTGGCGTTTGAGCGACAGTGGTCTAGCGCCGCGGATGTCTTGATACGACCGCGAAAGGGTAATCAGTGCCGAAAGGGGATGTTGGATTGCCTGGTGTATTTAGGAAGGTTAGGGGGGTGGGGGGAAGTAGTTGACAGAAGATTAGTCTTTGCACCTAACGTTATTCTGTACTCTTGTACTGGGCTATGTTCCTACGTTAGTACTCCCTTTCCGGTCTTTTGTCCAAACAGGTAGGTCACAACGAGCTGTGAGGCGAGGGCGGCGCCTTGCGGCAGCCCAACACAAAACAAGGACGTATGGTAATACCTAGTCGAGCTGGGTTAAGAGATGGCCATCCTTCTTACAGCCTGCACCAGGCACCCAGTGACTTCCATCTTTTCGGGCCGTTGAAGAAGCACCTTGGTGGTAAGCGATTCAGTGACGATACGTCCGTCATGACGTGGATTTAGGTGCTGGACTTAGATACCTTCCATGCGGGGATCAAAGCCTTGGCGTACCGTTCAACAAGTGCTTGGACAAGAATGGTGAACAGCCATCCAGTCTATTCTCACCGCTGCCGAGGACGTCCGACACCTCTCTCAACTCACCCAGATTCGCACTATTGACCCACCAACCACGCCCACCCGTTCATATTTTCCCCACCCTACAATTGAAGATCTTGTCACATTTGTTACACTCTCCTTGATAAATATCCATCCATACAATAGACACCTGGTCTTCACACACCTTCAGGCTGCAGCTAATCAGACCCTCATCTCAATTTTCTCACTACCCATTCAGGCTTAAATACTCATTTTAACTTCACACCCTTAGAAACTCTGTATAACCCCCTTCAACCTCCTCTCAGCATCAAGAAATGGACAATAGCACCGTATCTTAGTGACTTATTTTAATGCACTATGTATGACAAGATTCAGAATTACTTCAGAACGTCATGCTATTAGAGAATTCTTGCATTGGAAACGTCCTTATTCTTAGATGTATTTATAGCAGAATATTTTTTGTATATCATTTGGCGTAGGATGAAAAAAGAAATAAAGGAAAAAGAAAAGAAGAAAGAAAAAAGAGAAAAACACCCTTCTTATGTTATCGTGTGATACTCTTTAAGATTATCTAATAATGAAAAGTATTGTTTATGTTTATAAATTCTTTTCTGCAACTTTTGGAAATGCACATTTAGTAAAGCTTAGTAAAGAAGCCAAACCCCCCTACCATCTCCCCAATTTTTCACATCCGCGTACCCACCTCTCTCATCCATCAAACCTTCCCACCCCGCCCGCATCTCTTGGCCAGAGAGAGGGCGTAACCCTCTAGGTGGCTCGCCCCACCCCTTCAGGGTGGGGAATGAAAGCATTAGATGTTTATGGTGCGCTGAACATAATTTTCTTGATATTTACTGCCGACTAACGTAATATGTAGAAGCAAGTCATAAAATAAAAGTAAATTTTAAAGGTGTTTATGTAGTCACTTTTCGCAAAATAAGCTTTAACCGTTAAAATTAACATTTATAGGCACCAACAAAATACCAAATGCCTTTTATTCATCACAATTGCACCCGAAATTGATTTGTAATTTTACTCTGCATGTTTAGCACGTACAGGAAGAAATATTAATTTTAGGAAAAATCAAACTGCCATCTCCAAGGCCTAAAGATTTATCTGAAAATCTTCAACACACACTATGATTGTTAACACAATAACTCGGGCTTTCCAGTCGGTCAACACATCGTCGAATTTAAAGTTTGAAACTATACAGAAATATAGCATAAAATGAATCGCATCAATTTTCTAGAATAATAATGAATTGAAGATGAAGGACATAAAAGTATATGAGGAATGAAATGAATATACAAATACGATGAGTTTATGGAAGATAAGGACGTGTATATTGGATTATGTACATTATAATGAAGACGTTTAAAAAATCAAGAAAACATCTTCAGATCTTGGCAAATGTAACTCTAATATTTTTAACTAAATAGCTCCTCAAATTTATTTACACTACTTTTTAAGAATACAGTAGCCTATATGATGGAAAGATTTCAATGTTTTCGGGCTATTGAGTGCCTATGAATAGGCAATATGATTGGTGAACTGTAATGAATAACGACATACAGGCCTACAGTACCTACTTTTCTATTGAAGTATCCTGTTGGTATTCCCCAGTAAGCTGATTTCCTCACTGTTGTGCGTCACCTGCAATATCTTGAAGCTCGAGATCGAAACTCGAAGTAAACTACATCCAAATTCGTATGACTGAAAATGTTACTTTCTACTTCACACAGAACCTTCATATCTAAACGTCTTTTATATCTCATATCGATTATCCTCCCGTCACTGATACCACGTGTTCTTCCTTATTGATACTTCTCTGCTTTTAATTCCCGTTGATAATAAAAATCTCGAGGCATCGAAGTCCTTCAGAACTTTGGCCTCCCAAGGCCAGTGTTGCTTATGGAGATGACCTCAGTTGTTGGGTGACACGTTCTTAGCGTTACGGCAATTGGTAGCCCTATTGCATGGCTTTCTTAACCAGGGCTGCTGACTATCTTATCTGTTGGCTCCTCAGATGAACTGACGATTGCAGCTAGACTGGTCGAGGATGGACCCCGGCGTTCCTGTGTACACTTTACACCATGAGATTCATTTCATTGATATTAAGATACCCTGAATCCATTTAATTTTCGTCGAGGTTTTGCAAAAATCCTCCACGTTGCAGAGATAATTTGCCTGGGAACTTTTTCTGTTGCAATGAAACTCATACGAAACTTTTTTCATCTGCAATAATGAACCAATTTCACGTAGTCACTGGAAATACTGGGCAATACTTCTCTCACTGCTACTGACTAGCGTCAAAATACTAATACATCCATCTCTCTGGCAATGACTGATTCCATAAGTATGACACAGTCCTTATTTTTCTAGTGTGAAAATGGGAAACTATGGAAATTCTTTTTCATGGCTGTTGACAGTGGAGTTCGAACCCACAACCTTTCGAATTAAAATGTTCATCTAGACCAATTGCACCACGTATCCAATTTATCCGATACTGAGAAATATGTACCCGGGTTGTTCTACATCACAACTGAAAACCTAAACTTCAGCAGACGGTCTTCTACTTAATGATTTTGCTTAACATACGTAGGCCTAATATTAAATGAGGTCATAACTAAATATTCAACATTATAGCACTCGGAAATACCATTCGGCAATTTATATGGATGGGAGAGAAACGGATCAATGTTAGGAGTGGAATACAAGAGACGATTATTAAATCTTAGAATAGACGCTTTTCCCTAATGAGGATTTCTGTAAAAAGCAGTTCAGTACTTGAGAAGATAATTGGTACTTCATCAGTAATTATATATTTATATAGGACATAGTTTATGAATAACAATAATAATATTTGAATCTAGAAGTATCCCTAATAAGCACTCAAATATACGGTTTTATCAATAGATCTATGTCCATCTATATTCATTATACAGTGTTAGTTTTTATTCTTTTTTTTTTTGTAAAGCATAATAGTGCTACCATCAGCTTTCAAATGTTAAAAAAATTCTCTCTTCTTGCTAACGAAATATTTTTCCTTTTATCATTATTAGATAGATCTTATGAATCTCTTTATACAATACAATACAATACAATACAATGGATTTATTTTGTCTGGCAAGATTAAGGCCATTAGGCCCTCTCTTCCATCTAACCAGAAAATACAGTATCTACATGTGCAAATTAAAATAAATAGACTTAGGCCTACAATTGAAACATCTTGCAACTACTAAACAATGCAATATTATGATGAAAAGCAAAAAATTAAAAATAGGAAAGATAGGAAAATGATGATGATGATGATGGTGATGATGATGAAGATGATTATTTACACAATTATGACATGATTACCTAATTTCAATTAACCTTGATAATAACAGTGAGATTATATAAAGTCTATAGTTTGAGGAAGGCTAAATCTACAAAATTTCCATAACATGCAAATAACAATACAATAACAATAACATAGGACATCTATTACTTACTAGGTACCGGTGACAAAGTTGCCTAAAACTAGCAGGTGAGGCTCCTCTAACAGAGACGGGTAATGTATTCCACTGTCGTGCCGAAGAAATAACAAATGAGTTTGTGTATCGTATGGTGCGGTGAGGTGGAATAGATAAGAGTGTACCAGATTTTGACCGTGTTCCGAAACTGTGATTGGATGAGAGGTGGTGAAATTTACTGTACAAGTAGGGAGGTGAGCATGAGGAGATTATTCGATGAAGAAGGCATAAAGCATGAAGATTACGGCGCTGCTTGAGTTTTAGCCAACCGAATTCATCGTAGGCAGGTGTAACATGGTCAAAGTAACGTAGGTCACATATGTAGCGAATACAGGCGTTTAGCGCGCGTTATAGTTTGTCGTTAAGAGTAGCAGTCAGGTCGTTGTACACGGTGTCACAGTAGTCGAAATGAGGTAATACAAGAGTGCAAATGAGGCGTTCTTTTAATACTCGAGAAAATATGTTGCGGAAGCTTCTAAGTGAGTTAAGTGTCGCAAATACTTTGCTGGAGATGCTGGTAACCTTCTGCTTCCAGGAAAAATGTTCGTCTATAATAACACCGAGGTCTTTGACAGATTCACTGAAATCAATGGGTGAATTTTGTAGGTTGAGTTTTGGTAAAGTGAAGTTGCTTATGGTTTTTGAACAAAGCCGAGGAGTGAAATTAATATAGCTTGAGATTTTACGTTATTTAATCTAAGTCCATGCATGTCAGTCCAGTTACAGATTTCTTGTAAGTCTCTATTGAAATTTTAAATTTCGTCGGTTAGTCTTTCCGGTTCACAGTGCAAATATAATTGTATATCGTCAGCGTACATGTGGTGTCTACAGCTGTTTAACGACGACGTAATATCATTGATATAGACAGAAAATAGGAGCGGTCCTAGGTCAGACCCCTGTGGAACACCAACTTCTATGGATCGCCAGGAAGAATATTTATTACTGTTATGTCTTACACACTGCAGACGACCGCGGAGGTATGAATTCATCCACTGAAGACTGTTTGTCGAGAACTGGAGTTTAAATAATTTGGAAAGTAGTATGTCTATGTCAACTGAGTCGAAAGCTTTAGAGAAGTCAAGAAGAGCTAGGATGGTAACTTGTCTTTTGTCCATCGCATTGCGAATGCCGTCGGTAACCTTAAGTAGTGCAGTACTAGTGCTGTGGTAACGTCGAAAACCAGACTGGTGTTCGTCAAGAATATCGTGTGTTTGCAAGTAGTTGGAGACTTGTTGGTGTACAATGAATTCTAGGGCTTTTGAAAGGACCGACAATATGCTCACAGGTCTATAGTCGGTTACGTCTTCAGGCGGTGATTTTTTAGCGAGCGGGACGACAACGGCAGCTTTCCATAAGAAGGGATACGCGCCAGTCATTAGTGAATGGTTAAATATGGCTTGTTTAACTTGCGAAGGTGTCACATGTGAAAAGTAGAATTTTTCTCTGTCAGGTGCAGGGGAGTTGTAATTGCTGTATAGTGTTCTATGTTTCCTTTACTCTGTCAATGGTATGTCCGGGAGTGGTAAAATATGTATTGAGGGAGTCCAGGGACATGTCAATAGGATGATTGTATCATTGTTTACCTATTCCCAAGTGTCTTAGTTCTTTCCAAGCCATACCAGGTTTAGTA
This sequence comes from Anabrus simplex, assembly GCF_040414725.1. Lineage (NCBI taxonomy): Eukaryota > Metazoa > Arthropoda > Insecta > Orthoptera > Tettigoniidae > Anabrus > Anabrus simplex. Next base: position 1,103,553,527 of record NC_090265.1, on the reverse strand, counting down.
TTTTGTTTTAACAGGGTATGTGCATATCTAATTCTAGCGTTACGTACTGCCTGTGATGTTTTATTCCATAGCTATTTAAATGCGTCAAAATTGTCTTGTGTCGGTTGTCGCTTAAACTTTCTGTGTGCGGCATCTCGTCTTGCCATTAACTCTTTTAGCTGCAGGTTTAACCACTGTGCTGGGGCTCGTGTTACCCGTACTGTTTTCGGCGGGGCGTGTCGATCATAGAGCGCTGTCAGATATTCGTTAAATATATTTACTTTAATGTCAACGTCGTCAACTGTCAGTATATGGTGCCATGGAACATTTACTGCGTCTTCAGTAAACATACTGTAGTCAATTTTAGAGAGATCTCTGAATGCAATAGTCCTTGGTTTTGTCTTTCGTGTCTTCAAGGAGTAGGACACGTATATTATATTATATTATATTATATTATATTATATTATATTATATTATATTATATTATATTATATTATATTACATTATATTATATTATATTATATTATATTATATTATATTATATTATATTATATTATATTATATTATATTATATTATATTATATTATATTATATTATATTATAGGAATAAATAAGTGTACACACCTGGGGACATAAATTTATGAGGATTGGGATCAATCATTAGAGATTAAATGTCAAAGAGAAAAGTCTAGAGCAGTACTTCCGAGTATTTTGAAGATATTTAGGTGTAATTATCTGCACCTTCAATAAAATAAGACAGTTGTAATGTTATTATTTTTCAACTTGCTATTCTTTTTTTTAAATATATTTGCTTTACGTCGCATCGACACTGATATGTCTTACGGCGACGATGGGATAGGAAAGGTCTATAATTTGGAAGGAATCGGCCGTGGCCTTAATTAAGGTACAGCCCCGGCATTTGCCTGGGGTGAAAATGGGAAACCATGGAAAACGATCTTCTGGGCTGCCGACAGTGGGGCTCGAACCCACTATCCCCCGATTACTGGATACTGGCCGCACTTAAGCGATTGTAGCCAACGAGCTCGGTTTTTCAACTTGCGTTACGTCGCAACACAACAGATTGGTCCTATGGTGACGGTGGGATAGGAAAGGGCTAGGGGTGGGGCGGAAGCGAACGTGCATTAAATAAGGGCCACTCCCTAATAAGGATTTATAAACAGCAGTTCAGTACTGGTACTTGAGAAGATAATTGGTAATTCGTCAGTAATTGTATATTTATGTACGAAATAGTTTATGAATTACAATACAAATTGAATGCACGAGTATGGAAAATCACGAAAAGCATATTCCGGGCTGCCGACAGTGGAGTTCAATCCCACCATCTCCCGAATGTAAGCTGGTAGCTACGTAACCGAAGAGCGTAGCCACTTGATCAGTATTATTTTAAACAGAGGAAAACGTTGTAACAAGAGGAAATGTAAAAGATAAACCATTTTATAGCAGTGTTTGGTGATCGAAATTACTTGTCCGAAAAGTTGAAGGGTAAAAGAGAATAAAATTATTTCCATCCCTCGTTATTTGAAGAGTAGCTACTGCACTGTGTAGTTATAATGATTGAGACCTACGGCTCGATAGCTGTCAACGTCGCACGTCTCAGTGGGAGGGACAGCAGTTTCTGCCAGCACGTCTGCCTCTAAATCGCTACATTAAGCGATACACACATTTTAAAACTTTATACTTTTACGTTCACAGATACAGTATTTATATGCAGGCATACGATATTAAAATGTAGTAACAAAACTGGAGCCTACTTTCTTATACAAATGTCTCCCAAAGTTCACGTTTGCTAGTAAAATATAAGAACTATGCTATTTTTCATGTATAATTTTAAAACATCATAGAATTCGCTAAAAGGGAATCATATTTCCACTTGATTAATTTTGAAGCACATATACAGTCTTTCGTGGAACCAAACCGGCTGGCTCTTCAGATTCTATATTTTCGTGTGTAATGGACACATGGCACGGCACAACTGTGGTTGTTAATTTTTATCTGATCAGTACAGCTTCAATGTTCTTGAGATGGAAGCAATTTTATTTCCAACCCCAGATCAGCAGTAATCAATTATAATGATTCAGGGATTATTTATCACTGCATAACGAGATGCCACAATAACATCTTTCCACACTCCACTTTGACAAAGTCCAAATTAAGTATGAAACTTTACAGTACAGTGATTTGTGTCTAATGTACATAGTATCGTGACTTCAACAGATAACAAGATATAAATTCAAATAAAATGTTTCAATTTTTTGAACGAAATCAAGAATTTACAGAATCTGGTCCTGTATCAGACGTTACCTATTTCCTACATTGCTCCTTACAATTTGATATAGTTGATGTGCTCCTACTTTCAACAGGTATGGAATTCCAGGTGTGCCGTGCGGAGACCACACATGACTATCTGTAGCCATGTGATCGGTGAATCGGTATAGTTATCACAAAGGACATTATCGAGGAGGACAGATTGCTCGAATTAACACACTACACTAGACCGCCATAATAACCAAATATCCCTGACACGTATCCCTTCAATTTCAAACACGCCCTGGTTGAATTCTACATCACATATAGTGCATGTTGGATGTAGTCCAATATGATTGGTCGTTACATTGTATTAAAGCTAATCAATCCAAAAATTTCCACCAATAGTGATTTAGTCTTACGTTTGTCTTCATAATAACCACGACGTTAAGGAAAAGATTACCCCGTAGAGTATTCAACACACTTTTCTAAGTGACATTATAGCATGTACGTGCTCGAATAGCTCAATTACATGAACAGCAGTAATGTGTGGTTGGTTCTTTTTGTGGGGGAGGGGGGGGAATGGGGGTGACTTGAGGCAAATGATACCCTTCGATAAACTTCCTCACAACAGTGAAGCACACTGCAAAATCTTGACACTCCTACGTCATACGAAATAAGTACACCATTGTTTACTGCTCATTTATAAGGTCAAATTGCACTTGAACATCCTAAATTTAAACTTATCCTACGTTTCACAGATTCAATAATTGAGTATTGACACCTGTTGAGAACTGTCACACTATTGTAGGAAGGAAATATTAAGGTACTAAAATTTACGTAGGCCTTGTACATTACGTCTTAAATATTATCTATTTGATGGATATATTGCAACTCATTCTTTCCTGTCAACGACTCTCTTACTCGTGTGTCACACGGAGTAATTCATACAAGTGACGACTCAACAGTTAATATGTATTGATAAACAGTTAATAATATAGTATTCTGTACATATTGCATCCTATAGAAAAGGAGATCGTCGAAAAATAATCTGGAGAGTTTGTGTTTTGACCCAGTACGAACAAGTATACTAATTTCGTTGAAGGGAATAGTAGTGTATCTAGTTTAAAGAGAAGACATTGAATCTTTCTAGAACGTCAATATATTACTACTTACTTGGTTCACATATTCCATCAATGCGCATATATTTGAAATCATGCCTTGAAGATGCATAGGTCAAGATATTCTAGCAGAAATGCATAAAAAGGTGAAGAAGAAAGTTTAAGGAAGGTCCTTGAAAAGTAGGATTCAGCGTGGACCTACTCTATAGTCCGCGCACCTTTTAGCAATATAATTGTGTACTGGGGTGAAGAGTAAGGAGGGAGCTCTCCCGGTTCCGGTTATACTGCCAACTGACTGGAAATGAAATCTGAATTGAATCAATAATATGATCGATCAATATGAATTTTCTAAACCTTTATTATTTTACTCCAACAACTGTGTCAGACACACATTATTTAACATTATATAACATTTCTCGATGCGAATCTTGTTCCTAGCATGAATTCCATAGTTTGGCTTTGCTGTGTAAACAGCAGCAGTACTAGTACGTAAAGTGTACGCCAGATGTCACACAGCGATGCATAAGCGATTTATAGTTTGTGTTTCAAAGGTTGCCAACACAAATCTCGAAGATAACCGCAGTCGACCGATTCAGCACTAGGGTGTGCATGTATCACTAAAAGGTGGGCGTACTGCATGTCTACGTGATGGCATAGCTTCATAAATTGCTATATTAGCTTCAAGGGGTTTTAAACGCACTGCGCCTCAACATTCCCTTTTCATAACGTTGGTAAGAACTGCAGCAATATAGAGACCACGTGATTTAAAGAATGTCGGCCAATAGTGCTGTAGTTACTATGAATATAGGTAGAACGTGTTGTCACCTCTGGACTTCGAGTCACGGTTTACAGAAACACACACACACACACACACACACACACACACCTCTCTCTCTCATCTGAATCCTCATCGGGTTATGCTGTAGATAAATGAAGAGCAAAGGTTAGGTTCACCTCAAAAATTATGACTAGTTTATTTAGAAAATGGTTCCATTCATTTAGATCATTCCAGCGCACGAACACAAACATTACATACGTACGGTGCCCTACTGCACTTTAAAGTTCCGTCCAGGCGAAAGCCGGTCTCGAACCCAGAGTACAGTAGTGAAAGAACTCTCACAGACGTGAGCTGGTGCACATAGTCTTACCTGAACACAGTCCTCTTCATTCAGCCGGGTAAGCGCTCTTCTCAGGGATAACATGGGTATAACGGGGCAACATAAAGATAAAACACTAGGACATGTGCCTACTCAGGTAAGAATTCGCTAAATCAAATAAAAAAATCTAACAGAAAACATCGCTGCATTCAAAGTTTAACAAATAGGGATTTATTACACAAAATTGAATTAATTACAAATGACAGAGCTTTTCAATATGATAGGGTAAAATGACGCTGAGCCGATGACAACCAGTTCACTGCCTTCACGAAACAACTGTGCTGCAACAAGCATGTTACAATAGTGTAAGTAACGAAGTTTAAAAAGATGGATATCTGCTTAACTACTCATAAACAGTGATTCCCATAAAATTTACAATGCCTCGCGCCGTCGAACCCCGGTGCAAACAAAATCACCACACAAATTTACAATGACCTGACTCGGTCACGAACCCTAGTCCCATGACGAGTAAGGCGTCCAAGATACCTATGCAAACAATATGAAAGGACCCAATCAACATATACATGGGTGTCAGTATAAAACGGGTCAGTGTTAAAATTTTACGTAAAACAAATAGGACATAAAAAAAAATCTCTCCCTGCTTTCAAAACATGAAGGTCGTTTCTTCCCCCCTGGCACACTTGACAAACTGCAGACGACAATAACCAACTCACTTGCCTGTGACGTCAAGCTCAACGACCTCCACCCTCACCACTTCACTCGCATCAGCCCCCTAATTTATGAGCACAACTGGGGCGGCAGGCTAAATTCTTGCCTTTCAAAAGAACACCTCACGTAATCAGCTGCTAAAGCCCTCTTTTAAATATACCTGGGCTATCTGCCCTCGTCTCAATATCTCCAGCAATCTCGCTAATCTTACTTATGCCTCTCATGGGCTAAAGCCTGGTGCTACAAAAACACTAATCATTAAGCGATAGTCACATTGCCATACTAGGCATCTCCAAATATATTCAATACACTCTCAATTGTTGGGCTCTCTCATATCAACTGCAAATCTTACTTCTGCCTCTCATGGGCTCAAATCTCTTAAATATTCGGACTCGCTCGCTCTATCAGTGAATCTGGGTGAATTACTGGTCATGTCTTGGTCACAACTATACACATCTACGTCTGCAGAAACAAATGCCAAAATGCGATCTAGTAAAAGTACCTATCTGTTAGACTACCCTCCTATGACCAAAGGAGTTCGATCAGACCCTTACAAACACACGTACGTTAAAATAACACAATCAAAATGAAATTGAACACGCTAACAAGGACTCTACAAATAACATCTACCTTAACGTACGGGGTTCGAGTTTGAGGCCTAGCTCTAAATTACAAGGAAAAATTTTCCTACCATAACTAATCTGTGGACTGACGGCCCCCATATTCCTATCTAAATTTAAATGACATGCTTGAAACAGAATTGGAAAGCTCTGACCTTATTTATCGGGACATAACGGAGCGGCCATCCCTGTGGACCACTGGATCTACCACATCATGATAGACTGCGGAGCTGGCAGCAGATACTGTTGACCACTTGGAGACATTCTTGCTTGTGTGGCGTCTTCGTACAGCTCCCTCTGTAGTTGGAAGGTGTCCCCTTCGATGTCGTGCTGATCAGGTGCTCCCAATGTTCCTGGATCGATGCCCGTTGTCGTGTTGGCTTCAGCTCCTGGTTGTGGCTTCTTTGCAATGATGATGTCAAACACTCGTTCTGACTTGATGCTGGGGTAACTGAAAATAAATTCATATATTACAGACTGTCCAAACTCGATGCCTGTCTCCACTACTATCGTGTCTCACACGTCACATTGACCAAGTCTCGTTCAGAGTTTTAACCTGGTACACAATAGTTTCTTCACTCCTCTCAGTCACTGTTCTTTCATCCTATCACACGGACAACACATAGTTTTAGAATTCCTCACCTGAGCCAATATTAATTCTAGCCTCTCGTCAGTAATAACTTGACCTCATAGAAATATGAAGCTACTAGTTCATTAGTCTCTTAGAAGCAGTACCTCATCTCCCCATAGCATATTCTCACAGGTAAAATCTTAAATTCAGCTGAATATTCAAGTTGCTTACTTACTTCCTCGCAGATCTAGCTGTACTCTTCGTTTGTGCTGCTCGAAGACAAAGCGTTGTTCTCAGTACCGACACGCAGTATGACGACTCGTTCAAGCAGTCTTCTTGTCCACGAATGAGACTGATATGCCAGGCTGCCTTATTTTATAATCCCGGATGGCGTCATCAAGCCGCTTGGTCGCGTGCAATCCGCGCGCGCCCGCGAAATTTTTTTTCCCGCACTAAGTATATCATGAGCTCTAATTAACGAATGCATTAATGAATGCAGCCCTAATGCATATCAACATAAAGCAGAAATTATGCAGGTTGCAATTCTTGTCTCAAATCCAATGCAACTCTTCCGTAACTAAAGATATTAATTTAATTCTTTCTTCCCTCCTCATATACGTTTTTCCGGGATCTGGGAAGCGTCCCCAATCTTCATCAAGAGGCTTGGCTTGGGACATAACTCCTTTTAATGGGTTTCTGGAGATTTCTCATCATGACGCTCGCACACACTTCACACAAGAACGCTTCTTCTGGACTTCTTTATGACATTTACTGTAAGACACTGGCTTCGTGGGTGGCCGTGTGTTATTCCAATATCCAATACTAAAATTAATCCAATTGTCCCAACGAACAGGATGGTTCATAGACCCCCGTGAACGACAAAATAAAATTTTGCTAAGAATTTAATTTTCCTAAATGCCGAGATCATCTTCTCATTGCAATCATATATGCTGTCAATATTCAGAACTTCATGGCACGGGACTATCTTCAGCTACAGACATGATAGCCTCCCTATCCTTCCTAACTTGGTAATAGGCATCCAGCAGAGCTAGAAATCTCCTGTGGTTACTCTCGCAGTCTTGACACTCCGTTTCTTCGCGCTGCTCAGATAGCTGTTTCTGGTTCCCTGGAGATATCATATTTACTTCTTCTTCTTCTTCACCATTTGGTCCATCAGGTTGTTCTTCTTCGTCGTTATGTTCATCTTCCTCCGGAATGACAACCTCCTCTCTGGCAATATCTCTGGTGTCTTCCTCCCCAAATTCTTCTTCCTCTTCTTCGCCTCCTTCTTCTTCTTCTTCTTCTTCACCATTGTCTAATTGATATTGGCATGGTTGGAAAAAGGGCTTAAGATTTGATGAGTTAAAGACCTTCGTCACAGTAGCGTCCAAGCTTTGTACCTTGTATGAGTTATTCTCATAACTATGAATTATTCTATACGGTCCAGTGTATAGCTCAGCGAACTTATGATAGTATCTCTCCGTAGGGTTAGAGACAGTGGGTGTCTTAACTAACACCAACTCGCCCACTTGTAGGGGTCTATGAAATCGCTTGTTCCTGGTTCTTCGCAGCCGCTTCTCAGCCTGTGCTTTTAAGTGTTCCGCAACGTTACTAACACATATCTCTCGAGCTAGTTGAGGATCCCTAGGGCACGGAATTACATTTTCCCAAGGACGTTTAGGCAGCTCATTATTATGAATCCAAGCTGGAATCATACCGGTCGATTCGTGTCTGGTTGTGTTAATACACTCTGTGATAATAGGCACTACAGTGTTCCACTTATAATGTTCTCTCGGGCAGTATATCCTACAATACTTGGATATCTCCTTCATGATACGTTCACTCGGGTTAGCTTGCGGATGTCTGATGCTGGATAAGACATGCTTGATCCCTAGTCTTTCTAGTTCACGCTTAAACCCTGCAGCAGTGAATTGACTCCCATGATCACTTAAGATGCTCTCAGGCTTACCCATAATGGGTATTATCTTTCTTTTGATCTGCGATAGCGTCGAACGAGTATTCGCCTTTTGAATAGGGCATAATGTAACAAATTTACTGAAGACGTCCATACAGACAAGGATGTACTTTAAGCCCCTAGTAGCAGAGGGTAAGGGACCGAAGAAGTCTATTGCATATAATTTACGTGGTCCCGTAGGTATCAGTGGTCGTGGCGGTTGCTTCAGAAGGTACGGATTTGGTTTCACCCTCTGACAGATGTCACAGGTACGCAGGATCTTCTGTACCATCGACCTCATTTTAGGCCACACGAAAGTTTCCTGCAATATCGCTACCACTTTATCAATTCTGAGTGTCCTGTCGAGTGATGAGCTATCCACACTAAGTCAATTTGTACTCGAGGAGGCACCACAATTCTAAATTTCGTATGATTCTCATCCACAAATTTATGCAAAATGTTGTTAAAGTAGTGATAATTGGCCGCTTTACGCTCCGCTTCATCGTACTGTGGAGTCCCGGGTTGGAGTTCTTTCCGAAAGTACTGGATCAGCCGTCCGGTCTCTGAGTAATTTTCCTGTTCCTCATGAATATTCCGAAGTCTCTCCAGTATATTCTGATCCTCTTGGTCTAACATAGTTAAGTGTATTGTAAGTTCCTCCGGATTAGGATTTCTACTCAACGCGTCAGCTAGTATGTTCAATTTCCCTGGGCAATGTTCTACCGTGAGGTCGAACTGCTGGACGTAAAGTGCCCATCTACTGACCCGTGCATTAGCCATGTCCGTCTTAAGAATGGAGGTAAGTGCTTTGTGATCTGTTCTAATCACTACTGGGAATCCGTATACATACTTTCTCCACTGTGCTAAGGCAGTAACTACGGCTAACATCTCCAACTCGGTGGTCGTGTATTTCAACTCGTGTCCTCGTAATTTTCTACTCATGAACGCCAAATATGATATTTTATGCTCCCTCTCGGGTGTTTCCTGGTAAAGCACTGCTCCGACTCCTACTGCAGAAGCGTCCGTCTGTATGATGAACTTCCTATCGAAGCTAGGGTAGCCCAATTTTACGGAATTTTCTAAAAAGTACTTTCGTGTTTACAAAAGCTTTTTCTTGCTCTTCTCCCCATTTCCATCTATTATTGGTCTTCAACATATCTTGAAGAGGCGCCACTGTATCCGTGTAACCGGGACAATGATTGGAGAAAAAGTTCGTTAGGCCCAAGAACTGCCTAACGTGTTTAATCTTGACCGGCCTAGGAAAATTCTGTATCGCTGCAATTTTAGCTGGGTTCGGCCGAATGCCTTGACCGTCGACATGTCCCAGGAACAATACCCTGCGCTGACAGAATTGTGATTTTTCAAAATTAACCTTGAAATTGCATCGCTCGAGGTCCTGAAAGAGTAAATTCAATTTTTCCATGTGTTCTTCTAGGGTTTTAGTGCAGATTAAAATATCGTCGATATACCGAATCGTAAACTCTTTTACCTCGGGACTGAGGTTCGATTCCAGTGCCCGTATCAAAGCGGCACAACCTGAGACCAGGCCAAAGGGAAGACGTAGGAAAATATACGTCTGGTTATCAAATAAAAATCCAGTTAGCATATTGTTACTTGGATCCAAAACGATATGGTGAAAGCTTGAGGTCATGTCCACCGTACTGAAAAATTCCATATCTCCGAACTTCTTAAGAATATCCTTAAGGTTTGGAGGTCTCTCATACTCGGGGACTAGGCGTTGGTTCAAAGATCGTGCGTCTAGGCACACGCGCACAGTTCCATTTGCCTTGGGCACTGCACATAACGGGTTTAAAAACGGACTCGGGGACTTGGCAATTATCCCGTTCCTCTCCACGTCTTCGATTACCTCCCGGACCTGGGGTAACATTTTCTCTGGAATCGGATATGGTCTCTGTTTGAAAGGCTCCCAGTTATTTACACATAATTTGTATTGGTAATTCGGGATCTTTCCAGGCCTCGAACCAAAGACCGTCTCATGCCTCATCAATAACTCCTGCAGCCGCCCCTTGTCTTCCGGACTAATCTTTGCTTCTTCGATTTTACTCGGCAACAGTTCCAAAAATTTTTCTTTCTCTTGCTGTTCTTCCAATTCGGATACCATAATTTCGAACTCCGGAATAATTTCTTCGTGACCCTGTAGCCACCTTTCTGACTCAAGTTCTTCCGTCTGCATGTCCATTGTCCAAATACGTTCACCGGGTTGGTAATCCTGGTTCTTGTTTAACTCTATTCGTTCCTGGTTACCATTTAATTTCAACTGGATAGAGTTTGTACCCATGTCAATAACAGCTTCGTATTCTCTTAAGAAATCGGCTCCTAATATAAGATTGTATTCCATTTTAGGAAGCACAATACATGGATGGGACACCAGTATATCTCCAATCTGGATGTCAAGTAGTACCTGCTCCTTACAGGACGTTACTTTGTCAGGTATAATACCCTTAATTTTGACCTTTGAAATAGGTATGGACGGGATACGAACTCTGCTTTGAATTTCCGAAACTAAGGCCTGTGATACGACACTGACCGTGGCTCCAGTGTCCGCCAGACAGCGTACGTTTAAATCGTGAATTCTCGTATAAATTACAGGTAATTCTTTAGGTCCGGGCAAGTTACTTTTATTAGGATCCTCTAGTAGATCATCAGGAGTGATAACCCAATTATGAATAGCTATAGTCATCCAACCAGCATCCTCGCGAAATATTCTATCTCCTGGCACTAAATTTTTCGTTTTTTTATCCTCCCTCTCGATCTCGGCAAAGCTGGGTGCATTTGGGTTGAGACCCTTCTGCCTGGCTCCATTATGAAATTCTTGGTATGCCAAGCTCGCAGCTCCAGGGGAGTTGGCAGCACTGTGAGTTCGGATTGCTTCCTACCATGTGTCGTGTTTTGACATATCCCCCGATTCTCTTACTCTCGAGTGGTAGGCGCCTTCTTGTCTCTCACTATTTCTCGGGCGCAGTGAACTCTCCCTAGGCCTGTCATATCTCGCTCGGTTCCCATTCCACCGCTGGCTGTTACTTCTGGGGTTGTAACGTTCACCGTCTCGTCTCCAGTACGGCCGGTCATTCCGCCGCTGTTCGAATGAATTTCTTCGGCGTTCTTGCCCTCTCCATCGGTCCGGTTCCTCCTGCCATGTGCTCCATCTTCGAGGTCGCCAGTTCGTATCTCCTCTGGGTTTAGGATTTTCTTCATCTCGTTCCCTCCGGGTAGGTGTTTGAGTGCCGGAATTTTGACATTCCTTGTGGCTTCTTTCTCCTATCTGCTCTTCTGCCTGTACGTTCACATTATGGACAGTCTCTATGGCCCGTATACGTGGCTGATGCAATACAGACGTCTGGTCCCAGAGCCTAAGCATTTCTTCTGCTGCCACCGCCGTCGTAACATTTGCCGCGATAAGAGCCCTCTGCACCTCTACAGGCAGCTGTCGGATAATGGTTGTGACGATTTCCATTTCTTCGGGCTGATGATCTAGCTCTTGCAAACGTAAATATTGGGAAATGAAGAACTCGCTTAGTCTAGTGGGAGTACTATTCGCATATCTTCGTGCGTAGAGCTCCATTCTCAGCGCCAACTGATGCCCCTGATTCCAGAATTTATTCAGGAATGCCCGTTTAAACTCATCATAATTCTTAAACGATTGCCCAAACGCCTTAAACCAGGCTCCAGCAATCCCTCCAAGATACTTTTCTGCCGTGCGTAGTCTGCGCTCAGGTGGTATCTGGCCTTCGTCCATGTAGGTCTCTAACTCTTTAAGGAATGAACGGGGCGTGACCTCTCCATTCCCCTCAAATTTCTTCGGTTTCTCCTCAGGTGCCCTAATCCAATGGTAACCCGGGAAAACACTGTCCTGACTGAATAGGGTTGAATTTCCTATCCTTGGCTTAGCCCTAAATGATTCTCCTAGTATCTCATGTCCCTCTTCCTGACTTTCATTCAGGCTGTCATCTCCATACTGGCGTTCCATCGGGCTATGAGTCCTACTCAGCTTCCGCTTCTTTACGCCGTTGTCTTCCTCAATTTTTAATTGGTCCAACTTATCACGCATATTCTCCATTTCATGTTCTAACCCTAGTATACGTTTCTCAGTTGTCCGTTGTTCCTGCTCACGGCACTTCTTCAAACCCTGGACCTCCGCGCTGATTTCCTTCCTAGTTTGTTGTAAATCCAATTCTAGTCCAGCAATTTTAGCCTTATTTTTCTCGGCCGTCCTTTCATATTTGTCTACCACTTCTTGAGTCCTAGTCTCTAGTTTTTCTTCTATTCTGACTAGTTCTTCTTGAGTATTATCCATACGGACTACGACTGCCACCAGGTTCTCTCTAACTTTTCCTAGTTCGGACTGGGTCTCCTTATCTTTTTCTTCCATCCGCTGTTCTATTCCCTCGATACTATTCTTTACTTCCCGGATTTGCTTCTCTACCGTTCTGTGCGATTCTTCCATCTGTTGACTCAACTTCTCGGTCGTGGTGACACAGCACAGCCGCACATTCTCTATTTTCGTATCTAGTTCTGCTATGGTTTCCCTAGTCGCTTCATTTTCAGAGGCCAATTGCTCCAAACGAATGCTAGTGTGTTCCTTTAGCTCAGTTATTTGGTTAGCTACCCGTGTTTCGGTGAGTACTAATTGTTCGGTCACCCTTTCTTCGCACTTCGCGAATTTCTCCGTGAGTTTCTCGGTCATGGTTTGTGTAACCTTTTCTTCGGACTCCGCAAATTTTTCCGTAAGTTGCTCTGTTAAGTGTTCTTTAAGTCCCGTCACTTGCTCCGAGTTCCTAATTTCCTGTTCTTTAAATTGTGCACTGACTTGGTCGTTCAAACGCTCACCGTTCTGAACCAATAGCTCACTATTCCTAATCACTTGTTCGTTCAAACGTTCACCTATATCCTCCCTAAGTTCCTCTTTAAGCGCCACAAACTGTTCTTTCATCTGCTCGCTGAGTTGCCTCAGCACCTCTCCTATGTCTACCGACATTCAACTCACTTGTCATAAGGTCCGGCGGAAAAACCGCTCCGTATGTCCTCGATTAAATTTCAAATACTATAAATTTCCTACACTTTCCAATTTATCAAAATGTTCCTACTGCTAAACTCTCGAACTTTCAAAGCCTAAATTGGCTACCTCAATCTAATATCATGTCATTCAAACATAGGGTAACCGTCAGTACAACACTATGATACAAAATATATATACCACACAAACACAAAATTCTTCAACAGAATGTCATAAAAACAGCAGAACTACAACATGCAAAAATCCAAGCTATACGATTATACACCTGTAAAACACAACACCCTGCAGGACAAATCCCCGCACGAATATCATCCATCACTCCCAGGAAACCACAAAATCAGCACATCCTCGCTAAACACCATCAACAGCAATATCCATATACTAATGGTATGACCAAAGACATAACATCACAAAATACCTCTCTGAACTGGCAGTCATTCAACCTCACAAGTTTAACAACATACTCCAAATATATCATCAAGCTAACAGTACAGATCAAAGTCCAAACTTGGTATACCTGCACACCCCATAATTGAATGCAGCTGTCATAACATCTGCCTGAAATCAAGCCTTGCACGACCTTTATTTACCGAAATATCAGGTCCTGCTTTTATAGACACACGTTATGACCTATAGCCCTATTCTATTGGGAAAATCAGTAAAATACCACTTGGTTGTGTGAGCTCGTTTACACAAATATCAAGCATCACCTGACGGCATAATAAAACAAGCTGTATGACCCTCATTACAGCAATATCGGGTCCTCAGTTAGCCATACCAAGTTCACAATGTAGACAAAGGCGCACTGGTCCCTTTTACTGAAATACCGGGCCACTCGTTGCTTGGCCATAAATATTATATCGCTATTTTTACACTATCTGGGTAGCCCTCATTTACAGAAATCTCGAGCCCCACGCTGGGCGCCATTTATACTATGTGCCCTACTGCACTTTTAAGTTCCGTCCAGGCGAAAGCCGGTCTCGAACCCAGAGTACAGTAGTGAAAGAACTCTCACAGACGTGAGCTGGTGCACATAGTCTTACCTGAACACAGTCCTCTTCATTCAGCCGGGTAAGCGCTCTTCTCAGGGATAATATGGGTATAACGGGGCAACATAAAGATAAAACACTAGGACATGTGCCTACTCAGGTAAGAATTCGCTAAATCAAATAAAAAAATCTTACAGAAAACATCGCTGCATTCAAAGTTTAACAAATAGGGATTTATTACACAAAATTGAATTAATTACAAATGACAGAGCTTTTCAATATGATAGGGTAAAATGACGCTGAGCCGATGACAACCAGTTCACTGCCTTCACGAAACAACTGTGCTGCAACAAGCATGTTACAATAGTGTAAGTAACGAAGTTTAAAAAGATGGATATCTGCTTAACTACTCATAAACAGTGATTCCCATAAAATTTACAATGCCTCGCGCCGTCGAACCCCGGTGCAAACAAAATCACCACACAAATTTACAATGACCTGACTCGGTCACGAACCCTAGTCCCATGACGAGTAAGGCGTCCAAGATACCTATGCAAACAATATGAAAGGACCCAATCAACATATACATGGGTGTCAGTATAAAACGGGTCAGTGTTAAAATTTTACGTAAAACAAATAGGACATAAAAAAATCTCTCCCTGCTTTCAAAACATGAAGGTCGTTTCTTCCCCCCTGGCACACTTGACAAACTGCAGACGACAATAACCAACTCACTTGCCTGTGACGTCAAGCTCAACGACCTCCACCCTCACCACTTCACTCGCATCAGCCCCCTAATTTATGAGCACAACTGGGGCGGCAGGCTAAATTCTTGCCTTTCAAAAGAACACCTCACGTAATCAGCTGCTAAAGCCCTCTTTTAAATATACCTGGGCTATCTGCCCTCGTCTCAATATCTCCAGCAATCTCGCTAATCTTACTTATGCCTCTCATGGGCTAAAGCCTGGTGCTACAAAAACACTAATCATTAAGCGATAGTCACATTGCCATACTAGGCATCTCCAAATATATTCAATACACTCTCAATTGTTGGGCTCTCTCATATCAACTGCAAATCTTACTTCTGCCTCTCATGGGCTCAAATCTCTTAAATATTCGGACTCGCTCGCTCTATCAGTGAATCTGGGTGAATTACTGGTCATGTCTTGGTCACAACTATACACATCTACGTCTGCAGAAACAAATGCCAAAATGCGATCTAGTAAAAGTACCTATCTGTTAGACTACCCTCCTATGACCAAAGGAGTTCGATCAGACCCTTACAAACACACGTACGTTAAAATAACACAATCAAAATGAAATTGAACACGCTAACAAGGACTCTACAAATAACATCTACCTTAACGTACGGGGTTCGAGTTTGAGGCCTAGCTCTAAATTACAAGGAAAAATTTTCCTACCATAACTAATCTGTGGACTGACGGCCCCCATATTCCTATCTAAATTTAAATGACATGCTTGAAACAGAATTGGAAAGCTCTGACCTTATTTATCGGGACATAACGGAGCGGCCATCCCTGTGGACCACTGGATCTACCACATCATGATAGACTGCGGAGCTGGCAGCAGATACTGTTGACCACTTGGAGACATTCTTGCTTGTGTGGCGTCTTCGTACAGCTCCCTCTGTAGTTGGAAGGTGTCCCCTTCGATGTCGTGCTGATCAGGTGCTCCCAATGTTCCTGGATCGATGCCCGTTGTCGTGTTGGCTTCAGCTCCTGGTTGTGGCTTCTTTGCAATGATGATGTCAAACACTCGTTCTGACTTGATGCTGGGGTAACTGAAAATAAATTCATATATTACAGACTGTCCAAACTCGATGCCTGTCTCCACTACTATCGTGTCTCACACGTCACATTGACCAAGTCTCGTTCAGAGTTTTAACCTGGTACACAATAGTTTCTTCACTCCTCTCAGTCACTGTTCTTTCATCCTATCACACGGACAACACATAGTTTTAGAATTCCTCACCTGAGCCAATATTAATTCTAGCCTCTCGTCAGTAATAACTTGACCTCATAGAAATATGAAGCTACTAGTTCATTAGTCTCTTAGAAGCAGTACCTCATCTCCCCATAGCATATTCTCACAGGTAAAATCTTAAATTCAGCTGAATATTCAAGTTGCTTACTTACTTCCTCGCAGATCTAGCTGTACTCTTCGTCTGTGCTGCTCGAAGACAAAGCGTTGTTCTCAGTACCGACACGCAGTATGACGACTCGTTCAAGCAGTCTTCTTGTCCACGAATGAGACTGATATGCCAGGCTGCCTTATTTTATAATCCCGGATGGCGTCATCAAGCCGCTTGGTCGCGTGCAATCCGCGCGCGCCCGCGAAATTTTTTTTCCCGCACTAAGTATATCATGAGCTCTAATTAACGAATGCATTAATGAATGCAGCCCTAATGCATATCAACATAAAGCAGAAATTATGCAGGTTGCAATTCTTGTCTCAAATCCAATGCAACTCTTCCGTAACTAAAAGATATTAATTTAATTCTTTCTTCCCTCCTCATATACGTTTTTTCCGGGATCTGGGAAGCGTCCCCAATCTTCATCAAGAGGCTTGGCTTGGGACATAACTCCTTTTAATGGGTTTCTGGAGATTTCTCATCATGACGCTCGCACACACTTCACACAAGAACGCTTCTTCTGGACTTCTTTATGACATTTACTGTAAGACACTGGCTTCGTGGGTGGCCTTGTGTTATTCCAATATCCAATACTAAAATTAATCCAATTGTCCCAATGAACAGGATGGTTCAGTACATACAAACTTACAGGTCTGTTTTGATTTTTGGCCTACTTCCCTGCCATTAGTCAGGCCTGCAGTGATGCTGAGCTGGTGTGGCACTGGATTTTGTAGCGTAACTCTGGTGAAAGTCCACAGTGTATGTCTACACTCGACGACAACTGGTGGAAAAATGACTGACATCAGTAGGACTATTACGAAAGCTCGTTGAATCATTTCACAACGTAATTTCCCACTTAGATCATATGTTCTGTGATTGGCTATTTAGTTTCTCCCATTACGATCACGTGACCTCGCTTAGGTACTGTAATTTTCGTTACAGTTTTTGTGACACTCAACTGCTGACTTTACCCATCATTATCACGGCTGGGAAAAAAAGAATGACGTAATTCTACGGTAAAAACATAATTATTGTAATGAGGTATCGGTACCGTAAAACGGGATGAGAATATGACGGTGACATTTCATATGTCTGCCCCTCCCACCCACCTGATGTCAAATATGAGATTGAAGCCCACGCTAGTGCTTTGTTTATAGTCAAAGGTTGGCAGCCATGATGTTCTTCCTGCATTTATTCTTTCACCTTGGCGCGAGCAGTGCGTTTATAATTAATCGTCATCCCCGCTCTTTTGTATACATTTACATTGTCTTTTATGTGCCGCATTCGCGGTGAATTGTAAGGAAAAGGTAAATAGTTATTATGTATCCTTTGGTTTTCTAGGCCATATCTCAGTAAACATGTTGTTATCATAGTTTCTCATGAATCGCCCGCCCAGGGACAAGAATTACTTTCTTACTTATTATATAATGTATGTTTTAATTTTACTGTATTTGGTATCTGTATTTTCACTTTTTAACTTTAATGTTTAGTTTAATATTTTAATATTATATTTAAAATATACTTAGTGTGTTTATAAACATGTATTGTACTATACGAAGATGCTACATAAAGGAGCTTTTCAGCCTCAGTGGGATGTAAATGACCAATAAATTCAAATTCAAAATATTCAACAACAACAACAACAACAAAAGCTGAACACCTTTCAGACACAGGTGCATGACGATGAAGTTCAAAATATTTCGGAGATGGTACATTTTAGGACCTTGAAAAATGACTAAGTTTACTGTATATCGAGGAGAATGTGACCTTATCGTTCACATTTCGCTGAAATCAGAAGGCGATGTCACATATGACCAGCTGTGTAGCACTCGTCTCCTCTGTTGAAAGCCTGGATATTGACCCTCAATTTACTATTCACTATAAAAGCGTTTTAACGCTGTCTATTAAAGGCGCCAGCGGTTAGAATTACGTTATTAGAAATATGGAAATTAACCAGTGTATGCAGCTCTTTGTGCCCAGATTAAATTTTGCCAAAATATCAGGAGCTAATTGATGAATGCGTGAAATATTTAGGGTTTACTAGGAACACAAACCGAAAAAGGTCATATTATGTAAATTATCCATATACAAAGAGGATGTGAACTCCTTGTTGATAATACATAGAAAATAGTGACATCTACATAATATCCATCTTCATTACAAAAATTGTGTAATTTATATGGAAATACGTCTATAATAATAAAAGGAAGTGCTTGCCTGTGTGCATATGTTTGATGCCCAGAGAAATCTACGGCACGCAAAAGTCTGATATTTTGAACAAAGGTACATGGAAGTGGGTCCGAATGCACCTCGAAGCCGTATTTTTCATTTTCGCCTTCGTTGGTGAGTTATGAACGGAAAACGTGCGTTTTAAATGAAAATTCAACATGTTATCCCCAAGGTTAAATGCGTAGATTCACTGTCGCTAGACAACATACATAAGGAAGGTAATACAAGTCAAGGAGCCGTTTTAAGTCCGAGGTGTATGAAGCCATTTTCAGTCAGTCCGTGATATCCGAAATGTTCGTCTGTATATGTGAGATCCGCAACCAAGCCCACGGAACGCAGAGAGATGTGTTTCACAACGACATAAAAGTATACGTGAACAAACGTTTATTTTCTCTGAATCTACTGTAGAGAGGATCTGGAGAAGATGCTGTGTTCCGGAATATGGTCTTTGAGAAAGCGTACAAAATGAAAATGATGAATAAATAACGGTATGGTAAACAAATAAATAATTAGGCGATTCGTGATGCATCGCATTAAAAGGACGTGTTTTGGGATTACAGTAGAAGAGAAAGACCATAACATGAGCAGTTATAAACAGTTATTAATTTATAATAATAATAATAATAATAATAATAATCATAATAATAATAATAATAATAATAATATATTTTTCAATACACCGTTCTAAATAGGGTTGGTGTCATGAAGGACATTTGGTCATAAAACCGGGCCAAGTCCACTCCCTATATCTCACAAATCTAACAACGTTGGGATCGGATCAGGGTAAGAGATAATAATATATTATTATTATTATTATTATTATTATTATTATTATTATTATTATTATTATTATTATTATTATTATTATTATTATTATTACATGTAGGATTCAATAACACCGTTGAAATGAGCATTTTAAGACTGAGTAACCAGCGTAACGGTCTTAGCAGCTGTGAGTCGAGCTGATTACCGCAGACAGTAGAAGCTATATTTAATGTGAATGTGCTCAGGTACAAAGCCTCAAGGCGATATATTTACTGGCACGTAAGACAACTGTTGCGGGACAAAATACGCCACCTCGGCGTCTTCGAAATCTTTAAAAGTAGTTATTGCGACATAAAACAATAATAGTATTATTTAGTTCATGGCGTTCTGTTTCAGATCATCAAATTACACACACAGCACAGCACACCACCAACCACTGCAGGAACGCCTAATTTTTCAATACACCGTTCTAAATAGGGTTGGTGTCATGAAGGACATTTGGTCATAAAACCGGGCCAAGTCCACTCCCTATGTCTCACAAATCTAACAACGTTGGGATCGGATCAGGGTAAGAGATGGACATCTATACCCTGTGTTCAGGGTGCTATGAAAATTAAAAGTTTGGCTAAGTCTCGCAAGCCAAATACTGTCGGGATAGGAAGACTACAAAAGGTCAGTAAGTGAGGTCTGATAGAAAGATGAATGTGGTGAAGCTGGTTGAAGTACATGTAAGCAATGTCAGACATGGCTAGGGGTTCCGTCGTTTCAAGTTTAGAGCCTAGGTTTACCACTTTTAGTGGCCTCTTACGACAGGCAGGGGATACCGTAGACACATCCTATGTCCTAAATAACGAGCACAGGTATTCTCATAACGTAACAGAAAATGCAGTCATAAATAACGAAAAATGTAACACCTAAAAAACTACAACAAGAAGTAAATTCACAAATTATAGAATAATTTAAAAGGCTGTGGTATCTTTTTTCTACACGTGTGTGAATCTCTCACTGTACTGACCGTTATTACCAAACCAAAACAATGAACTAGTTAGAAACAGGAAAAATTGCGGGTAACCACAAACTGAAAGAGGGAATGAAGTGAAATATGTCTTCCTGTCATGCATACAACGAATTAACAGACCCGGAAGCACTGCCTGGCTGAAAGAAATTGAACGAACGTCCGCCATGTTTTCAGTGGTGACATAGGCAAGAGGGTGTGGCTCTCGAATGGCGAAAAATGTTGAAAATACGCATTATAGGATCACTGATGCAAAATTGAAGACCGTTAGTCGAAAGCATAGAGTATTAGTGATAATAGAGTGCCAATTTGTTTCCCATTTTCACACCAGACAAATGCTGGGGCTGTAACTTAATTAAGGCCACGACCGCTACATTTCCAAACAGCAAAATCATTAATAAATATAAACACCAACCTACAACCACCTTAACAAAAGAAGAACTCACAAAAATTCTTTATCTACCTTTACGTTTAATAATAAACAAGTCTACCAAATCACAAATATATTTAAATAGCATGACTTTATAATAGCCTTCAAAACTTATAACAGAAACACAGATATTTTACACAATACTAATTCTATTAATCATAGAAATAAGTTCACCAAGTCAGGTGTTTATAGACTCAATTGTAATAATTGTAACGCATCGTATGTCAGTCAAACAGGTATGAACTCCCATGAAAGATATTTAGAGCATGTTAACGACCTTAAATATAATACAGTTTCGGTCATGGGGCAGCACACGGTGAATACTCACCATTTCACTACTATCAAGCAAGTCATGAACATTCTTAGCGTTGCTAGGCGGGCATTAATTCCATTGTGGAGTTTTATCTCCCGTATGCAGTTATCAGACTGTGCCTCTTAAATAGGTTTCTGATAAGTTCACCTGCATACACCCCAGCGTCAGTGGGTAGGGTCTGACACATCCCACTCTGACGAGTCCAGTGTCAGACCTAAGGCGAAATGCTGGTTAATAGAGCTAACGCCTGAAAAGCCATACATCTAATTTTTGATCTGATTTCTGATATGCTCTATTGGTGGAAAAATATCAAATTCCCTCCATGGGAACTTAGAATTTCCATTCTTAGCGTTATACAAAAAGGCCCCCTGCTCAATATTACGGTACATTTTTTATCCATCTGGAACAGTTTTTCAATCCCAACTTCAATTTAAATGAAATTTCAGGGAAATCAAACATTTTATTTGGCCTTTTAATTCCTATTTTTAGTAATCGTATCTCAGATAAAAATAATTACTTCTTTTATAAAATCTTTAAATTTCTCTCTCAGCAGCAGTCTTTCTTTCCGCGTCCTTCAAGCCTACCTTAGACACCACTTCTCTCCTCCCTCAACCTCCCACATCCTACTCTTCCCATCCTTCCTTCTCCCCCTCTCTCCCTCCCCCACTTCACATACCGTCCCTCCTCCCTCTTCTCCCTCTCTACTCCTTTGTTTATATTGCCTGCTTCCTACAAGTTAGTGCTTGCGCCCTATCCATTCCTTTGTTTATATGGCTTGCTTGTTGCCTGCAGAATGTCAAAGCTTTTTCCACATCAGACGTAGATGTAGACTATAGGCTAGATATAGATTATAGAGATGACTCTAATAAATAATTTTTCTCCGTTTAATTTCTTTTCTGTACGATTATTCATTCATAATTATGGCTATCATTTCCAGATTTACTTCTTTGCCTGAGTTCCTAAGTCACTTAAACACATCATGTTATGACAAGAAGATCATTACCATAATTTTTATTTTCATGTATTTTAATATTATAACTATTCCTGTAACACTGTCTTTGTCTAGTATACATATGTTTTAGTTATCACATAACCTGTTTAATTTATTTGGCTGATGATGGCCACTAAGTGGTTGAAACTATTCCCAAGACTGATGTAATATTAACTTGATATAGTGTATTGAAAGGATGGAACCTCTTGCCGATTTATTTCTTACATAAGAGGCTGACAACTACACGACAAATCTTCTGAACAACTTGGTGTCACCTGGAGTACCCTCGAACATCTTGGAGTGTATGATTGTGGCACCGATTATCCTTCTCAGGAATATTAATCATCCTTCCCTCTGCAACGGAATATGACTCTCAGTCAAGAAACTGATGCCGAATGTATTGAAGAAACCATCATAACTGGACATGCCGTGGGCGTAGTATCCATCCTTCGGATTCAAATGATCCTTTAGGATTTCCCGTTTAGATTTAGACATCTGCAGTTCCCCATTTGTTTGAGTTTAGATATGTGTATCAACAAGGCACAAGGGCATCATTTGCTTGAAGTCGTATGCCTCGATCATCAGAAGCGGTGCTTCCCTTATGCTCAACTGTACGTGGGTTGGAAAGACAAACACACTATACATATTAGGGTCCAAAAGGAAGGACAAAGTCCACCTCTGTGGTGTTGTGGTCGGCGTGATTAGCTGCTAGCCCCGGAGGCGCGGGTTCGATTCCCGGCTCTGCCACGAAATTTGAAAGTGTTACGAGGGCTGGAACGGGGTTCTCTCAGCCTCGGAAGGCTCGATTCTCACCTCAGCCATCCTGGAAGTGGTTTTCCATGGTTTCTCACTTCTCCTCCAGGCAAATGTCGGGATGGTACCTAACTTAAGGCCACAGCCGCTTCCTTCCCTCTTCCTCGTCTATCCCTTCCAATCTTCCCATCCCCCCGCAAGGTCCTTGTTCAGCATAGCAGGTGAGACCGCCTGGGTGAGGTACTGGTCACCCTACCCAGTTGTATCCCACGACCCAAAGTTTGAAGCTCCAAGACACTGCCCTTGAGGCGGTAGAGGTGGGATCCCTCGCTGAGTCCGAGGAAAAAATTGATCCTGGAGGGTAAAAGCAACCTGTATCTACCCTTTATCCTCTTACCTCACATTTGGTCACACTTAACACTGGGTTAGCTGTGAATGGCTATGTCGTCATGGATTTGTCCAGCTCTTCAGTCGCATTAATCATTGTCAAGATGTTCCAAAGTTACGGTAATTGTGTCCATGTCCGGTTGCTCTCTTCTCACAGTTTCTCATTATCCAAACAACTACTCATCACTCACAAGAGATGGCCTAACACTTTCTGAGAGTCGGTGTTTGTAGTCATTTCCAATATAAGCTTTTATACAATGAGTTGATAAAAAGAATACCCATGCGGTGTAACATTTATAAAATTCTTAAATATTGTATTTGCAGTGAAATTGCAGAGTACACAACCTTATAGAAAACTAAACGAAATCCTAATTACAGCTGTAATTTTTCTTCAGATTGCTTGTATAAAGCAGTGCAGACTGCCTCACTCCTCATCTTGCATTGCACACCTCATTATAACACTGCCATCAGTTATTGCGGTTTCCATATGACTGCAAAACCAGTCTACCGGCTGAAGAGTTAAGAAACAGGCAATCCTCGTGCAATATTTTTGTTATATACAATCTTGCATTCATTACATTTTAATACAAGTTGCTTTCTTTATTGGCACACTATTTTATCCACAGAAAGTACAAGTGGCTTGTGTGTCAACAGATTTGAGCATTTACATCACAAGGCTCTGGAGTTTGATATTGGGGTATACTTCGAGGCCAATGGACATGGTACGGTAGTTTTCAAGCAAGCTGCAAAATGTTTTACATAGTAAGGACTGGCCGAGCCATAAATCAGAGATATCAAGAACATTTCAAGGCATTAAAGTACAACAAATATTCAGCTTTTACGGAACATATTATAACAATAATCATAACATTTTAAGGATCGAGAAGGACATGGAATTAATTGTTAAAGGTAATTATGGATTTTAACCAAATACTCGAAAATATTTGAAATATCCCTAGCGCAGATAACGGAACCTGATAAAATTTTAAATGAAACAGTCGCAAGCAACATATACCTCACAACCTTGAGGTAACGTATTATCATCTGCTCCAGCGTGCCCCATACTTAGACCTGAACGTATTTCCAATTTCCATTTCGTACTGAAGTCGTGGATTCGCAGAGATTATTAGACAGTTATATTCGACGGCTGATTTCTTTTCAATAAAGTCGATGGACGTTTCCACCACGCAGATCAATCAATCTCACGTAGTATAATTCGCAATACCTAACCTATAGTACACTAAATTAATATCTGCTTGTATTAGTATAATATAAAAAACTTTTGATTATTCTCATTTAATATAATAGAAAATCTAGTAAAGGAAAGAAAATTAAGTATCTCTGGAAAGAAGATATCTATCTTCAGTTAAAATTAGTTAATTGTATTGAATCGATTCATCAGAGACCTTTGATTGTCTAGAATTTTTTTTACAATTATGTACATTGAAAAGTAGAAAATAAGTCTGAAATTATTTTGTGAATCTGTTCCTATAAATTAAAATCACATCTCTGATTCATCTTTTTATAAATGAACTAGCAGAAGTACCCGTTCTTCGTACGGGTTATCAGAAACTGGCTTTATTTACTCATACTATCGGTGTGACTGACTTCATTAGATATTTATATCACTGGTGTATTTACTTAAGTACGTAGAAATTATTTGGAATTATAGTGTATCTTCTTTTTCTTTTCTTCATGGGGCCTCTAAATATTAGTTCTTAATTAGCGTCGACCTCTAAGATCTTTTGCTACCATGTTTTTCCTTCATTCCCAGCTAGATATACCTGCATCCTTCACAAAGCTGCAGGTTTAGTGTAAGTATACTTTCGCTAGATAGTACCACAAATATAAATATTATTGAATATATTTGTTTCATCCGACATTTCGTAACTATTACCAATGATCAAGGAAATACACGAATCATAAAATAAACTACAATAATTATCGAGAATTATAATTCTCAGGGGTTGTCACTCATGTCGAACATCATATAATGAATCTGAGTATAAATGTTGAGAATTTTTTTCAAGTCATGGGCGCACTATCTTGATAATTGTGTACAGCATATAGGTTGCTTTCATGGTTACAATGATCGTAAAAGCGGACCAAAATATCGGCACTAATAACATTAGTGATCCTACTACTCCATGATTTGATAGAAAATAGTTTGAACTATAGGTAACAGATTCCGCAAAATGCTGAAACCTAAGCCAGTAAGTAAAAACGGAGGCCCGTCGGCAACCGCTGATCGCTGTACTACGGATATCTCCGGGCCTGTTATTTTTATACTTCACTCCCTTTCTATCCCCGCCCAAAGGAGTGCTATGAGCGTCTTATACAACAGTTTATTTTTACCAGATAGTAAGTCATATGTGTATAAATTTTGGTTGGCAGATATGCCCAAACGTAGGTACATAATCTAGCTGCTGTAGAATCCTGGAGCTGACGTTGCCATGGTTACGGCCGTTTGTTTCTTTATCCGATTCCTAGAGCAGGGGTAATGTGGTTCCAATATCTCAATAACGGTTTGTTTTAGGGTCTTAAAACATGATTTTCGGGCCCGAAGCGTTTACGGAGATTTGTTCTTTGCATCAAAGGGCTTAAAATGAGCTTTGTCTCGTCCTTGTACGACAAATTCGATTTCGCCTATATTAGCCTATTATTTTAAAAATTTTATGGGGAGGTCCCCGTACGTTGTTTCCAATGTAAAGTGTTTGTTATGGATTTGTGATATAACGGCAGGCTCACTGCCTACTGCCATTCACAATCGAGTTGGGAAGTTTACATTATAATTTCAGGCCCCATTGCCTACTATGCGGACAGAATCGATTTGGAGAGTTTTCGTTAAAATGGCAGCCCCCCTTTCCTACTTCCAGACAGATTACAGTTTTTATTATAATGGCAGGCAATTTTCCTACTATCACTCGAAATTGAGTTGTGCAGTTATCATTATAATGCCAGGCCCATTTTCCTACTTCCAGCCAGCTTACTGCCAGTCACACCAAGTTGGTGAGTTTCCATCAAAATAGCAGGCCACTATGCCTAATGCCAGTCACATTTTAGATGAGGACATTTCTTTATAATGGCGGGCACCCTTGCCTACTGCCAAACACAGTCGGGTAGGGGAGTTTTAAACAAAACTGCATGCTCACTTGCCTTCTGCAAGTCAAATCGAGAAGTGAACTATTCATTACAATTGTAGACCTTCCTTATTAATGACAGTTACACAGGAGTTGGAGAAGGAACCCTTTCATACTGCCAGTCAAAGTCGGTGTGGGGAGTACTGATTACAATAGCAGACCCACCCTTTCTCGATCGCTAAAAATCGACATCAGTGAATATATATAGATCGACATACGAAAGTATATGCGTGTTTACAATATTGAAGACCTTCATTTACAGATTAACTGCTACTAAACGTACGTCATATCGACAAAGGATTATACTATAAGACACGCCGGATTTAGTGGCCTAAATGGCTGGTCCTATGATATGTAATCTATTCTTGGGTCAGATTGAGTTAGAAACGTGGAACAGGGTAACGTTCTTGTATGATTATCTCACATTACATTAATTTTCGAATAATTATGTGACGGCTACATACATAGCATTTGGCTCATATATGGCTACTGGGTGGGCCAATTTTCGTGAAGAGTTTGATGATTCTGTATTTCATAGAAGTAATCGAAGGTATGAATTATGCATGTGAAAATTCCAAATTGACTTAACATCCATTAATAGAGAAAAATCAAACGTAAAAGTGATACAGATACGGCAAAAAGTCATAAGACCAAGGTTGTAGATCATTCCAAATTGAACGGAGATTGTGCAATCTGTTATGTGATAGGAATTTCCGAAGGTCTGCACCATCATAAAAATTGCCTGCATATTTCGATATTCTTCGGGGATAAAAAGTGAAAAATTTAATGATCTTGGATGTTTTCCGTTCGTTACAGTCTAAAACGTATAATTTTGTCAAATTTCAATTATCTTCTTTTTCTTCTGGCAGATTATGCCGCAATCTGGATTTTGGGCGAGGCGGGTAAAAATTAGGACTTTCAGGAAACTAAACCAAAAATTATGCAGATGGTCATTATTGCCCCTTAAACGGAAAGCTGTACGAAAATTTCGCCAAAATAGTCATTGTAGAGGCACACAGTCGTTACGATTTGATTTATGTAGATAAGGAATCTGCTCCATGTAAAACACCTTTTTGGCTATGTCCGCTGGACTTAACCTGCAAAACTGACCATTCATGATATCTCCCTTATTAATCCTCCTGACGAAAAAATGCACATGAAAAAAAGGTTTAGAGGTGGAATTCCATCACGTTTGGTCGATTTCCAGTCAGGTTGGTCTTGTTCTGTATATGTTGTGGAAGAGTAAAATCACCATTTCGGTTCCCTATAAACCGCCAGTCCATTCCGGAACATGAAATGTTATTTACGTTTAAAACCTACCTTTGGACAGGTGGATGCTAAATATGAATTTTGGTTCGAATATCTTCAGTAGTTTTCAAGTTGTAAGGAATAAGCTTTACACGCACCCGCTCGTGTGTTAAGTCCGATGGGACTTGTACAAAAAAACGGTCCGTTAATGATATCTCCCTTATTAATCCTCGTATCGAAATGATGCACATGAGAAAAAAGGTTTAGAAATTAATATCTACCGAGGCAGGTAGATTTAAATTAACGTTGGTTGTGTATATTTTGTGGAAGTGCAAAATCATACTTTCGGTTTCGTATAAACCCCCAGTCAGTTCAGGGATTTAGAAACAATATTTGCCCTAAAACCTATCAAGGACAGGTGTATTCTAAATATGAGTATTGGTGAAAATACATCCAGTAGTTTGTAGCACTCGCGTACATACGGCGTAATTAAGGAAGAAATAATACAGTTAAGAAAGTTGAAAGTAATAGAAAATGGATTATAATTGAGGGCAGCCGGAAAACGACAAATATGTAAATGCCAAGTTAATGTATTGGAAAATCAAATGCCCCTCAATAAATTATGCTAGTGTGAGTTATGGATATAATAAAGCGGTAACAGAGGAGAAATTTAGGTCCATTGATTCCTAGGTAAACAAATAATAAGAAGATGACTAATGGTGTTATTACTTAATCTATTCGAAGGCGGTTATAACATCAACGATATTCCGCCAATATCCCGCAGATAGGCCGATTGACGCCTCTCTTGCCTTCTACCTAAGGAACAACCACGAATTTAAAAGCATGATGAGGAAAATGGCAATACGTTACTTCCCTGCTGACATGCAGTCAGAGACGTTGCCATGGTAACCTGTAGGTTCGTTGTCGGTCTGTCGGTCACTCAATGCAGAGCATGGTACCAGCAGAAAATTGTAAATTTCTCCGTCATGTAAAGAGTAAGGTAAATTACGAACATAACGAAAGTTGTTTATAATTAAGAGACGTTTCACGTACGGTAAACGAAGTTTACAGAAAATCAATAGTATAAGAGAAAATGGAGGAAAACCATTCTGGTTTTCTTATAAACCCCCGTCTATTCAAAGATTTTAAAATGATATGCATATTGAAACCTTCCCCGGGATGAGTATACTCTAAATATGAAGTTTTAGTTGAGATCTATCGAGCCGTTTCCACGTGATGGTGGAAAAACCATACTGCTTTTCGTATAAACCCCCGTCTATTCAAAGATTTTAAAATGATATGCATATCGAAACCTTCCCCGGGAGGAGTATACTCTAAATATGAAGTTTGGTTGTGATCTATCCAGCCGTTTCGACGTGATGGTGGAAAAACCATTCTGGTTTTCCTATAAACCCCCCGTGTATTCAAAGGTTATAAAATGATGTGCATATCGAAACCTTCCCCGGGAGGAGTATACTCTAAATATGAAGTTTACTTGAGATCTATCGAGCCGTTTCGACGTGATGGTGGAAAAAACATTCGGGTTTTCCTATAAACCCCCGTCTATTCCAAGATTTTAAAATGATATGCATATCGAAACCTTCCCCGAAATGAGTATATTCTAAATATGAAATCTGGTTGAGATCTATCCAGCCGTTTCGACGTGATGGTGGAAAAACCATTCTGGTTTTCCTATAAACCCCCCGTGTATTGAAAGATTTCAAAATGATATGCATATCGAAACCTTCCCCGGGAGGAGTATACTCTAAATATGAAGTTTGGTTGAGATCTATCCAGCCGTTTCGACGTGATGGTGGAAAAACCATTCTGGTTTCCCTATAACCCCCGTGTATTCAAAGATTTTAAAATGATATGCATATCAAAACCTTCCCCGGGAGGAGTATACTCTAAATACGAAGTTTAGTTGAGATCTATCGAGCCGTTTCGACGTGATGGTGGAAAAACCATTCTTGTCTTCCTATAAACCCCCGTCTGTTCCAAGATTTTAAAATGATATGCATATCGAAACCTTCCCCGAAATGAGTATATTCTAAATATGAAATCTGGTTGAGATCTATCCAGCCGTTTCGACGTGATGGTGGAAAAACCATTCTGGTTTTCCTATAAACCCCCCGTGTATTCAAAGATTTTAAAATGATATGCATATCGAAAGCTTCCTCGGGAGGAGTATACTCTAAATATATAGTTTGGTTGAGATCTATCTAGCCGTTTCGACGTGATGGTGGAAAAAACCATTCTGGTTTTCCTACAAACCGCCCGTGTATTCAAAGATTTTAAAATGATATGCATATCGAAACCTTCCCCGGGGTGAGTATACTTTAAATATGAAAATTGGTTGAGATCTATCCAGCCGTTTCGACGTGATGGTGGAAAAACCATTCTGGTTTTCCTAGAAACCCCCCGTGTATTCAAAGATTTTAAAATGATATGCATATCTAAACCTTCCCCGGGAGGAGTATACTCTAAATATGAAGTTTGGTTGAGATCTATCCAGCCGTTTCGACGTGATGGTGGAAAAACCATTCTGGTTTTCCTATAAACCCCCCGTGTATTCAAATATTTTAAAATGATATGCATATCGAAACCTTCCCCGGGAGGAGTATACTCTAAATATGAAGTTTGGTTGAGATCTATCCAGCCGTTTCGACGTGATGGTGGAAAAACCATTCTGGTTTTCTTATAAACCCCCCGTGTATTCAAAGATTTTAAAATGATGTGCGTATCTAAACCTTCCCCGGGATGAGTATACTCTAAATATGAAGTTTGGTTGAGATCTATCCAGCCGTTTCGACGTGATGGTGGAACAGACAAACAGACAAACAGACAAACAGATACAATTTTATTTATATAGATAATTTCGCTGCTGTAGAATCCTGGAGCTGACGTTGCCAAGGTTACGACAGTTCATTACTTTATCCGATTCCTAGAGCAGGGTTAGTGTGGTGCCAATATCTCCGTAACGGTTGGTTTTAGGGCCTTAAAACCTGGTTTTCTGGCCGGTAGGGCTTACCGAGTTTTGTTCTTTGCGTCAAGAGGATTAAATTGAGCTTTGTCTCGTCTTTATACGACAAATTCGATATTTTGCCTATATTAGCCTAATTTTTTTATCTCCCCCCCTTGTGCCCCCACTTCAAATTTTTTTGAAAACAAAATACAGCCCATGTTACTCACTTGCAATATAGCTTTCTATACGTGAAGTAATTTTTAAAATCGGTTCAGTTGTTTTTGAGTCTATTCGTTACAAACAAAATTTTCCTCTTTATAATATTATAGTATAGATGAGATAATATTCCTACATTAATTCTTGTTGTAACATTTACAGATCTATCTGGAAAAAATACTAAGCATCAATCCGTTGCCTTAAATTAAATATCCTTATCTTAAATATTTATGTCCTCACATTTCCATAATATCAATAAATTCGAGGATATAAATCACATCAGTAATATCAGTATCGGTTATATCAGGTAATATCAAGTAACATCGAGCACATAGAATCTCAAATATATCGAGGATAAGGTTTATTTGTATCATTCTGGAACAGCTTTTTATGGATACGTCAGGAAAATGATAAGCGACAAGTCATTTACTATATGTGCACTCTTCAAAATTATCATCTATCATCATTACCAACAGCTCGTGTGAATATCACCTCTCTCATAAATTCTATAAGTTAGGTCAACTCTATAAATATGTCACATGAAACATGTCAACAGGTCATTAATAAATTTATGTCTATGAAAATAGTAATTGTATATCATTTAAGAAGACTCTTAAAAACCATTACCTTTAGCAATATGTGAGTAACCTTACCAATAGCATAAATGTGATAAAATAAGTACGATGCATTTCTATTTATCAGGTAATCATGACTATGGATGAAATTTAGGTTAATGTTGGTTAATGTTCTACTCAACTTTCCTTGTATGGATTTATCTTGATGACTTATACGTGCCTACATTCTATATGTGTGCTATACAAATCATATTCAATGTTGGATATGGAATATCAAAGAATTATCACTCAATATGGAATTAAATATATTATTAACCTTAAGTTGCATCAATCCTCTTATTATAACCATTGCAATAAATCATTCTCTTCTTTATTGACGAAATAATAATTATCATCATTATTCTTCTTCATATCCACTCATTCTTAATATATATATCATCTCCTCCATGCCTCATTATCATATTTTTTATTTCATGTCAGCTACCTTCAGGTACACTTTGACTTAACGCATTGAATTCCATAACCATAATCTATTTGCATGAATATTCCATTTCTTCTTAATTCACTTCTGTTTCACTTCATGTCACACTAGCCTGCAAAATAAAACTTTTTTGTGCGGTAAAAACGAAACTAGGTGTGTTTTATGAATTTCTTAACGCAGAATTCGAGGAAAAGTTAGTTTTGGCGAATCACGTCTGGTTTGGTGGCAATTTTACAAAATATTATTTTGTTCTTACGAAAAATTGTTGATACTTAGTACTGATTAAATTTGATGTATTAATGTAAATTACAGCTTGCAAAACGCAATCATATTTTTCATGTATTGAATACACATAAATGCTGCTTCGTAAGCAAGTAGATATTATGTATTATATTTTTAATGTATATTGAAATTCGTGAAACTGAAGCATAAAGCGCCTATTTAGTTTCGACTGTGCAGTTGCTTTTAAATTAATATAACCGTACCTTGAATAAAAATTACATGGTTATGCATACATAGTTTTGTTACTTACATTATGTGCAGGTTAGATTCACACCTCCGTCTTTTCCCGTTTTCCGTGGAATTTCCGCGTTTTTGAAGTTCTTGATTGATCTCTAGAAGGGTCGTCTCGTGCAATCGACCAACAGTAATCGGCCATCATATTCACATCCCAACGTCCCTGATAGCGTCGTTCTGCATCTTTGAGATCCTGGTGAAACCTTTCACTTTGTTCTTCACTGACAGCTCATAATTTAGAGGGAAATAATCCAGATGCGAAGCTAAGAAATGAAGCTTAAGGCTCATATTACAACCGAGTTCCTTAAACATTACTAACATTTTCCTTACAATTTATTAGTATTGAGGGTCCTTAATGTTGCCAAGGAATTTAATCACTACATCTTTGAATGCGTTCCATGCCTCTTTCTCAATTTTGATCATCGTGTCTGTGAAAATTTTATCCTTCATCTGTTTACGAATCTGTGGTCCATCAAATACGCCTTCTTTGATTTTTGCATCCAATAATGAGGGAAATTTAGTGGATAAATATTGGAAGCATAGGCTACTTTTATCTAATGCCGCGACATACAGTTTCATCAATCCAAATTTGATGTGCAAGGATGAAAGTAGAATTTTTCACGGTCAATAAGACTTGCATTCAAGACATTTTTGGATTCTGGTTGTAGTTGTTTCCTTTCTGTCCAATTCACTGTATCCCAGTGTTTATCCCGTGCCCTGCTATCCCATTCGCATAGGAAATAGGGAAATTTTGCATAGCCTTTTTCTTGTCCCAGCAACAATCCAATGATCTTCAAATCACCGCTAATTTGCCACCCATGCTCATGATATTTAATTTTTTCAAGCACCAACTTTAAGGTCTCGTATGTTTCAGACATTTTTGTGGAGTGTGCAAGTGGACGTATGCCAGAACATTTGTATTATGAAGCAAAACAGCCTTTAAACTTATTTTGGAAGAGTCAATAAAAACACGCCAGTTACTAGGATCATACTCTTTGTTTCCCAATCGACGTAGAAGACTTGAAATATCCGTACAAAATACAAGTTCATCTTCTTGAGTATAATACTTTCGGACTGTTATCTTTGAAAGGAAACTGCTTTATCAGTCCATCATAAACATTACACAAGGGCTGGGGCTTTTAACACGTCTGATTATTCAAGTGGTCTAAGATGAAAGACAAACTCTCAACTACCTTGTCTTCGATCCTACATACCTCGCGGTCTATTGCGTATCTGGGAGAGTTTGTTATGAATTTACCAGGAAATCCCCAACTACAAAATGAAAATTTAGACAGTAATAAACCTATAATAAAATGCAAGCAACAACAAATCATATCACATAATTGTATTCTAAAAAACTTTGCGCGAGAACACCTCTCAACATTACATCTTACGAATTCATGCAGATACTAAAACACCGAATTGCGTCAAAACTCGACGTGATAGGAAAAAAATAATATCATTTTCGGAATCAGGGCAGCTATTTCCATAAGAATTACATATTCTCTATTTTACCGCAAAATCATGTTGGCTAGTGTCATTCATATATCTTCTCATAATCCAACTATAACCTATAAATGGCACTGAACTACCTCCATTTTATAAAATACAAACCCTAACTTACTCATTACATAAACCATTACATAACTCTTATAATTCACATACGCTGACCTCTTTTATGTATTAGAAAACATTACGAACGCATTTACAGGTTATATACATATCCCATTCACATCCTAGCCAAGGATTTTTTATATCGTTCAGATGACTACCTATCATCCCTTTACATTGTCACATGTATATGTTATCTCACTAAAATCCACTATTTATGAGCTAATTTGAAAATTTCACTGCCTCACTATTTATTCATCACATAAGATAAAACATTTTATTCAAAGGCCTTAACGCTACTTTCTGCATTGACGTATATGACTTATCTTTTTTCCTGGTCTCTGGGATGCTGTGGGACAGGTCATGCTTCCCTCTGCGTCATCTCGGGCAAGTCTTATCTGGCCATCGGGCCATGATCTTCTTAACTCATGTTGACAGGCATTTCTTGCGCGAATGTAACAAAAGTACATACAGACAGAGTCAGTTTCGTCATCCTAGGAGCTTCACTGCCTTCTAACATTAATATTTGTTAAAAATGTGACGTTTCTTTACGTTTCGACTCTGATTTTTCTTGTAGATTACCAATATGTCTGCCTAAAATTCAATTATCTGTTACTATTCTATTTGATACATTGATACTCCTAATTGCTGTGACTTAAATATTTCTTTTTGATCAGCTATGAATGCTATTTGCTGCTGTTCGGGATTCGTGACGTAATCCTTCCCGCAATCTCCTTATCAATACGACACTTTATTTTATTTGCCTTTATTTTACGTGTTTCGGAGTAGTATTCTGTATCTTATGTCTTCTTTTCCCAAATATTGTATTGGTTTTCTTCAAATCTCAATATGCTGGTTATATTATACGATTATTTTGCCACGATCGGTACGTTGCTTCTTTCAGTCTGCAGTCTTTTTACGAGAAGTAGTAGTAACAGTGATATAACAATCCCAAGCTTTATTTTTTTCACCGCCGCCTTGATATATCTTGTTTCGGTTACGCTATATATATCACCTTCTCGATATCGATGATTGAAATCATGTGCCGTATCTATTCGTCTCGATGCAAGTGCGTCCATTTTAGTTCCAAAGTGTCAATTTATGACAGTGAACTGGCACACTATGGTATGTCATACATATTCTTTATATCATCATTCATTTTCATATGTATTGTGTGCATAATTTAACAGTTTTCCTTTTTTACAGTTGATATAAACAGGGGTTCATTTTAACTATTTTAAAGCTCATGTAAAATCAAATGTTTTAAAATTCTTTCAACGCTGATGATGGACCTTAGAGTCCGAAAACTGGTTATAAAATAACATTTAGTGTGCTGACACGACTGTATATGACTGATTATGATAATGACTACTTTTAGATGACGATTTTTCCCCGAATGTATGTTGCCATGTGTATATGACAGGGATAACATTGTCGAAACTGGACTATTACAGGAGACGACTTATTAAATTGTGATTGGGCGTAATAAAGTGGAGATGTCGAACATTAGTGCCTAAGAGGATCTCCTGCACTGTTTTAACATGTAAAACGGGTCACAAGTGTTTCAAAGTCCGTAAGCGCTGGTGCTAAGTTGAAGACAAGTTCTAAACCAGCGCTACGCCAGTGATATAGCTTCTTCTTGTATTCGTTACACTAGGAGTTTACTTCAGGTTACAGCTATCTCCCGAGTATGATAATGGGACGTCGATTATAGTAATGGACAGGAATATTGTACCTGTTGAATTTAACCACATAGATGTTATCTATGTATTTTTTCAGTATTTCGCGCTTGCTGATGTGATTACATTGTGTTTGGCTGCATTCAATTTTTTTATCATGCATATGTATTTCATTATGCTGAGTTCGGATGGATGGAACAACGTTGTTTTGTTTGATGTTAATGATACCTTCCTTATATTATTTGGTATTCTCTTTCGTGTTAAAGCTAGGCCGTTCATTAATTAAATTTAAGGACCGATGTTTGATTTAATCCGAAAAGAGATAACCGTAATTTGAAAGGCAAATAGAAATTACCGTTAATTCTAAACCATGGATGAGCAACATGTCAAGCCATTTCCCAATGTGTGAAGGCATTAAAGTACAACAAATATTCAGCTTTTACGGAACATGTTTATAAAAATAATCATAAACTTTTAGGAATCGGAAAGGACACAGAATTCATGGAATTTCATGGAAGTATCCTCGAAGGAACCAGTAACCCCATAAGGCACGTCCCTAGGTGTCGGATAGGGGGGAACTATATTCAGTAGGGCTGGTTGAAATATCCAATACAAGCCGCGGACCAACAGGTAGCCAATTTTTGGGGGCTTTAAAATACTGGGACACACTTTCTCCAGCGGTAATCAATATCGAAGAAGTCTACAGTTACTCTGCTGACTGCCAGTATCAGCAGTAGGACAGGCGGCGGATGAACTCAACATAGGGGTCAACGGCAGCATCTGCGTCCCAGTCAGCAAGATCAATCTGGCTTGGCGTCAGGCGGCAAGCGGTTGTCAAACATTCGCCGAACTACAACTGATCATTAGAGTACGCTCTATAGGGAGCAGGATAGCGAATAGGTCACCTCTCCGCAACTGTGAGATCCATAATAGGTTGCCTCCCCGTAAACATCAGGCTCAGGATAGGTCACTTCCCCGTAAAAGTGAGATAAAAGTCATGACAGCTGCCCCGGAAAGAGGTAAGGTAGTGAAAGAATTACCAAACATGAGAATTGGTACAAAGAATGTTGGCACACCTACTGGCAAGACTTCTGAGCTGGCTGATCATGTGGAGAGACGCAGATTCGACAACTTAGCTCTGCAAGAGACAAAATGGAGAGGTAGTAAATCTAGAAATAGTGGTCGTGGATACAATCTCCTGTGTAATGGTGTGAATAGCTTGCGAAATGGAGTCGGCATAATCTTTGTTCAACACCTAACAACCAGATTGATATCAGTCAAGAGAGTAAGCCATTGAGGTTTTGGACTGGGAGAAGGAAATGACCAAAAAGAGACGATTCTTCAACTGTTTTCGGCTTATAATCTGGCAAAAGGCAATACTCGTTTCCAGAAGAGGGACGAACACCTTATTACATACAGAACTCAAACTCATGACAAAAATGTTGGCACACAGATTGATTCAGTCCTTTACACCTAAGACTGCTGAAACAATTCGTTGAATCCAAAGTCATATCAGGGGAACATTTCGCACTATAGCATAGGCTTATTTTCGGTGAGATAAATGCCCTTTACCCTTGGTACCAGATTTAATTGTACAAAAGACCAAATGGTTCAAGCTACATCTCAAAATTTATTGATGACATCAAGGCTTACATTACCCAGAATATAAAAGATAGCATCAGTGCAGATTGCCAATGGGCTCAAAATATTTGCAAAATAACAGCTAGACAACATCTGGGAGTCTCAAAAGGAAGACTGAATATCAAGAAGGAGGCGTGGTGGTGGAAGGAAGTAGTCCAGGAGGCACTAAACGAGACGAAATTAGCTTTCAAACTGCGGAGGAAGTCCGGGAATAGCCTAGAAGGATTGCAGTTCAAGTTGAGATACAATGCGGCTAAGAAATCTGCAGAACCGATTGTGGTTAAAGCTAATAAGAAAGTCTGTTCAAGGATTCTATGAAGGCCTAGATATTCCAGAAGGTATGAACTAAATCAATAACAATGTTTCCCAGCGTGAAAAGCATT
The DNA here is from genome assembly GCF_040414725.1 of Anabrus simplex. NCBI lineage: Eukaryota > Metazoa > Arthropoda > Insecta > Orthoptera > Tettigoniidae > Anabrus > Anabrus simplex. The sequence goes on along the minus strand of NC_090265.1, from coordinate 1,103,515,677 downwards.
CCAGGGATATTACTGCCATGAAATATATCAACGACAGAACAGGCAACCTTCTTACAAAAGAAACCGAGATCAAAAACCGTGGCAGGAATATTTCACTGACTTGATAAATGAAAAATTCCCCAGAGACAAAGCGGTTCTTCAATGTCCTGTGCAGGGTCCTGAGCCAATGTTCACCCGGTCGGAGTTCATACAAATGTGTCAAAAATGAATAATTGCAAATCAGTAGGACCTGATGACATTCCATCTGAGCTGTGGAAGTTTCTGGGTACTGAAGAAATTGATTGAAGATGTTTAATAAGATCCTCGCTGGCGCACCCTTGCCGGAGCATTTAGAGAAAGGGTTTGACCGCGTTCCTGGGGAAATCAATTGGACTGCACTGAGACACAAAAATGTTCCGGAGGAGTATGTGAGGCTGATTCAGGACATGTACGACTACCCTTATATCCCTGGTATCTCTGGGAGTTTCTCTATTGAGGTTTCTGCTCATCAAGGTTCAGCTTTGAGTCCAATCTTATTCAATACAGTTGTTAACTCTCTCACAGGAACATTACCATGGACTCTTCTCTACACAGACGACATCGTCCTAGCTGGTGAAACACGTGAAGAGGTCGAGACAGCCTTAGCACTTTGGAGAAAAGGTTTTGAAACAAATCAATTTAGAATAAGTCGTAAGAAGACGGAACATACGTTCTGTAAATTCGCCAAGATGGAAGTTCAATGTCCACTCAATACAATTTTCTTAGCGTGTGAACTACTGGCAATGCTGAATAAATTCAAGTACCTGGGCTCAATTATTCCACCGATACGACGACTGATGGCGACATGAAGTATCGTATCATAGTTGGATGGACCAAATGGCGTTTGCTGACAGGCATCTAATGTGACAGGAGGATGGGTATACAGATGAAAGTCAAGATATACAAGACTGTTGTTAGACCTGCTCTCACTTACGGCTCCAAGTGTTGGACAAGGCAAAAGAAGCATGATCAGCAAATACATGTAACTGAGATGCGAATGCTTCGATTGACAGTGGGTGTCACCCACTCGGACCGAGTGCGCAAGGAGCATATACGAACGAGGATCATTTAATACGGTCCCTATCTGTGAGAATTTGGAGGAACGGCAGTTGCGATGGTACGGACAGGTACAACGTCGAGATGAAGATCATCCCGTCAAAAGAGTTCTTGCAGTCGAGGAACCAAAGAGAGGACGCGGGCATTAGAGAGAAACATGAAGGCGTGTAGCCGAAAAGGCCCTGAGTAGAAACGGCGTTCCAGTGGCGGAGGCATCCAACCGCAGGAGTACACTCTATGGATCAGGAATGCCGACTCTGAGTGATACTCGGGAGTGTCCATTGTGGGCACACATACGGCCAGGGAAAAAGAAGGGATTTCATGGAATATATTATGGATTAATGCTTCCCTCATAATATTTGGAGTGCATATGAGTCAAGTTTTCTTGTTTGAGACATTACGATGAGAATTTAAACATAATATTGCGGTGGAATATCAAAGCAAAGCAAAGCAAAGTCATCTCCGAACAGGCCATGAAGGCCCTAGCCTGGGAGTGGTGGAAGGTAAATACTTCCACTATCCGTAATCTCGGCACTTGATGTGGTAGAGTGGTTAGCTCTACGCCTGGCGGTGGAATATTAGGTCCTGTTATTATGAGTAAGATATGTATTGTTACCAAGTCAATGGAATTCATCCATTGGTGTTGGAATTCAATCACGCAGTAATGCAATCTGATTTTGTGCAACTCTTTGCTCTTTGTGATGTTCGTAATTTCACCCACCATTCACTCATTTTATTGACTAAATGCAATACTGTATATTACGATCGAAGGTATTTATATGGAACTCTCACTTACACGACCGACACTGCAGTAACTCTTGTGAGAATATTGTGTGATCTTTGACTTGAAGGTAGCTAGGCGACCATAAAGAACAGGTATCGTATATTATAAAGAAATACCCCAGGGTTCCAGTGTGATTTTCCTGCCATTATTGTCATTAGATTATTTTGAAATTTTAAAATAATTGGCAATTTTCTGAAAAATCTATGTTATGTATCTTTTTTTTACTAGTGGCTTTACGTCGCACCAACACAGATAGGTCTGATGGCGATATGGGATAGGAAGGGTCTAGGAGTTGGAAGGAAGCGGCCGTGGTCTTAATTAAGGTACAGCCCCAGCATTTGCCTGGTATAAAAATGGGAAACCACGAAAAACCATATTCAGGATTGCCGACAGTGTGATTCGAACCAACTTTCACCCGGATGCAAGCTCAGAGCCGTGCGCCTCTAACCGCACGGCCAACTCACCCGGTACGTTTTTTACCTATACATATATATACGCTGTATTCATAATGATGTATTTCAGGATTTTTGCATTCATTTGCCAGTTTTAAGACGAACAACGTCATTATTGCTACGCTCGTATACGCTGGAAATTATGTCTGAGTCGCCGAAAACTTTCGATATGTTAGCACGACGTTAAACGACCAAAATATCTCAGAATATATACATAAACAGTAGTGTGAAGAAAGCAATGAAAAATGAAAATTCACAGCCTGTTTCCAGTTTCAACTGGATTAGGAATGAATGAAGTCCCCATCTAGCGACGAGGATAGGAACTGTGTCGGCTGCCGAAGCCTGTCGCAAGCCTCTGGAGCAATGATTAATGACTGACAGATAAAATGAAATGATATTGGAGAATATTGTTGGAATGAAAGATGACAGTGGAACCCGGAATAACCTGAGAAAAACTTGTCCCGCCCTCACTTTGTCCAGCACAAATCTCACATGACGTGACCGAGATTTGAACCAAGGAGCCCAGCGGTGATAGGTCGGTGCGCTGCCGCCTGATCCACGGAGGATTTTTGCAAATGCAACCATATTTTCTAAACTATTCTCACTCGGTACTCCTATTCACACAAAAAAAAAGTTTAACTTATGTAGAATCACTCGACAAAATGTTGTAATCATCATCATCATCTGTTTACCCTCCAGGGTCGGCTTTTCCCTCGGACACAGCGAGGGATCCCATCTCTACCGCCTCAAGGGCAGTGTCCTGGAGCTTCAGGCTCTTGGTCGGGGATACAACTGGGGAGAATGACCAGTACCTCGCCCAGGCGGCCTCACCTGCTATGCTGAACAGGGGCCTTGTGGAGGGATGGGAAGATTGGAAGGGATAGGCAAGGAAGAGGGAAGGAAGCGGCCGTGGCCTTATGTTAGATACCATCCCGGCATTCGCCTGGAGGAGAAGTGGGAAACCACGGAAAACCACTTCCAGGATGGCTGAGGTGGGAATCGAACCCACCTCTACTCAGTTGACCTCCCGAGGCTGAGTGGACCCCGTTCCAGCTCTCATACCACTTTTCAAATTTCGTGGTAGAGCCGGGAATCGAACCCGGGCCTCCGGGGGTGGCAGCTGATCACGCTAACCACTACACCACAGAGGCGGACTATATATTTATTAAGCAATAAAATATCTACACTGGAAACTGGGGTAAGGAAACTATCCGGAGAATCGAACAATAATTATATTATTCCACGATACAAGCATTGTTCATTTTAACTTTCCTGAAATTTCCGATAGTCACGTCCACTACTGACCAGATTAAGGGCAGTAAAAGCTTTCCATTTGTACACTAAAAACTCGTAGAAATGTAAACCGGATGTCGTTAAGAGGATTGTGGGGGATGGAGAATGTCCACGTCATAAGTAGCTTACTGATCTGTCGTGTTTTCATTCTCCCACTGTCGTAGCGTATTATTTGAACTGTAAATAAAGGGTCTAAACTAACCCACATAATGATTCACTGATATGAAGGGATTAGGAAAAGAAATCAGCACATGACTCTTTCAGTTCGTTCGATGAAAGTTGAAGGCTGTAGTAAGAATTAATACAACAGATGTCACGATTTTAGTTAAAAGTGGTCTGAAACGTGATTGCACTCGGCCATGCAAGAAAGCACTGTAAGTACCTAGGTGTTAAAAGCAAGGGGTGATCTTAATTGGGGTAATCATATTAACGAGGTTGGTAAGAAAGATTACAGATGACTTTGGGAGTATTTAGGGGTTTAATAAGGATGTAAAGGAGAGGCCTATAAGTCTCTCGTAAGACCGAATTAGACCTATGTCTCCAGTGTACGTGACTTTCACCAGGACTACTTGATACGAGAACTGCAAAAAATTGAAAGGAAAGGAGCACGATTTGTTCTTGGTGATTTCTGACAAAGGAGTTGTGTTTCGAAAATGTTGCAATCTTTGAGCTGGAAAGACTTGGGAGTAAGTAGAAGAGGTGCTCGACTATGTGGTATGTTTCGAGCTGTCAGTGGTGAGTTGGCGTGGAATGACATTAGTAGACGATTAAGTTTGAGTGGAACTTTTAAAAGTGGGAAAAATAAGTAGATAAAGTAGGAATTCAAGAAGACAAATGGAGGCAAATTTTCATTTATAGGACGAGGAGTAACGGAATGGAATAAATCATCAAGAGATATGTTTGATAAATTTTCAATTTCTTTGAAAGTGTTTAAGAAAATGCTGGGTAAAAAAAGATAGGCAATCTGCCACCTTGGCGATAGCCCTGAATATAGATAACTGATTGATTGATTGATTAATTGATTGATTGATTGATTGATTGATTGATTGATTGAAATGAAAAGAAATGTCGTATGGCTTTTAGTGCCGGGATATCCCAGGACGGGTTCGGCTCGCCAGGTGCAGGTCTTTCTATTTGACGCCCTGAGGCGACCTGCTCGTCGTGATGAGGATGAAATGATGAAGGGGACAACACATACACCCAGCCCCCGTGCCATTGGAATTAACCAATTAAGGTTAAAATCCCCGACCCGGCCGGGAATCGAACCCGGGACCCTCTGAACCGAAGGCCAGGACGCTGACCGTTCAGCCAACGAGTCGGACATTGATTGATTGATTGATTGATTGATTGATTGATTGATTGATTGATTGATTGATTGATTGATTGATTGATTGATTGATTGATTGATTGATTGATTGATTGATTGATTGATTGATTGATTGATTTAAAATACTACTTTTTGACCGGTGCTTTGCCATCCGACATCTCACCAGTTACAGCACCGTACAAAAATCTATGACTGCTCAGTTAGTTAATTAGTTACTTAGTTAGTCAGGCAGTCCTTGTTCATAACGTGGTTCTTGCACTCTTACATCCCGTTGATTTATATTTACTGTATTATCCATTTGAGTATTTTCGTGTATTTTATTTAAAGTAGCGTAATTTATAAAATCAGTGGTTAGTGCAAGTCACGGGTTCTTCTATGAAATTCATCTTGTCCTTTCAGTACTGCATGATTCATATGATGAATTTACTCGGTCCACTGACCTGTCAACTGTTCGCCCCTCTGTTCTCTACGCAGTGTGATAAACAAATACTAGCATCGCCTCACCAAAGTGCAATAGTATTTAGAATAAGTAATTATTTTTAAGTATGCAAATCTCATTGAAATGAAATAGATAACGAAATTCGAAAATCTTTAATTTTTACCTCTCATTAAATCCTATATAGACACTTGTCACAAATCGACATTGACAGTCATATTTCTGAAAGTAGCAGGTTGAAAGCTGGGTACGCCCATATATTACATACAGTATTGCGACCGTATCGGTCATACACATAATTAATTATAAATTGGTTTATGCAGTGGAAACTTTTGTCAAGCTCATTTGTCCATGTCAGCGTCAAGTTGCAAGAGATTGCACAACACCTCCGACTTGGTGGTGCAAACGTGAGTCCGCTGGAGAAATCCACAGAATGAGAGAGAGTTATGAAAAATGACAAGGAAGGACAATATATATTAACAAATCCGCCCACTAAAAATGGCCGAAACACTGTAATGCCAAAGTGCAAGCTTGATGTGTAGTGTAAGGTTTCGAGATAAGCATATTAATTAGTAAGGGAAACACCGGCATATCATATGTTTTTATAGAAGACTTCTGACAGAATTCTAATTGTTTATAAAAATTTCAACGTGTGGAAAATTACGCCACCAGAAGGTTATATAAGCACCACTAGCGTACCCACGCTACTAAGAACGCAGATCCCGGAAGGGGAATCCCCGGAAAGGCATCGTATTGATAGCAAATTTCAGAGAAACCGCCAATCGATTTGTTTCCCACACATAACCAAGTCTGAGTCACACATTTGACGGCATTGCCTATGTTACACAACTCCTAGAAACACTGATATGAAAAATGTGGTGGGGACTGTTCACCGTCTATTGTTCGTGTAGGGGTGAATTTATATAAGGGACCGCCATGTTGAGGAAGGTATGACTTGACGTGAAATATTGGAGGCTGACACACGGTCCGCCGGTGTCCTGGCCTTATCATTATACGGGAGTGCTAATGCAAATTTTGCCAGTGTTCTGTAAAAAAATTAATTCCAGGTTACACAGAAAGTTAAAGTACTGAAAGTGTTTGAAAATTTAACTAACGTGACAGGTATACTGCCAAAAATTCAATCGCGGGAATTGTGTTTAAGTTTACAAAATTGTGTTAGTGAATGACGTAATTTAATTCAACGTCATTAGACTTGTTCCAGTAAAGAAGACCCTTGGATTACGAAGGTGCTCAAGATGACAGAAGAGGATTCGAACCTATGTTCCACGCCAGGCCATTAGGGGTTAAACGACGGGAAGGGGCGTTCCCAAGGTCCGAACCATGGATTTCTCTACATGATGATGAGTACATTAATATCTTTGTAAATTACGGGTTTTTTATGAAAATATGTAGATCACGTAAGATAGGTTAATAATTGTAAAATGCATGTATTTTTATTTAGGGAGAGACTTTTGAGTAGTCTTCATATTGTTTTAAATAATGTTTATTTACACTGACTGACAGAGCAAATGCAACACCAAGAAGGAGTGGTCAGAACTTTATGCCAATTGCAGGGTACACTGACGTCACTGAGGTATGCTCATGATGTGAAATGCGCCGCTGTGCTGCGCACGTAGCGAACGATAAATGGGACACGGCGTTGGCGAATGGCCCACTTCGTACCGTGATTTCTCAGCCGACAGTCATTGTAGAACGTGTTGTCGTGTGCCACAGGACACGTGTATAGCTAAGAATGCCAGGCCGCCGTCAACGGAGGCATTTCCAGCAGACAGACGACTTTACGAGGGGTTTGGTGATCGGGCTGAGAAGGGCAGTTTGGTCGCTTCGTCAAATCGCAGCCGATACCCATGGGGATGTGTCCACGGTGCAGCGCCTGTGGCGAAGATGGTTGGCGCAGGGACATGTGGCACGTGCGAGGGGTCCAGGCGCAGCCCGAGTGACGTCAGCACGCGAGGATCGGCGCATCCGCCACCAAGCGGTGGCAGCCCCGCACGCCACGTCAACCGCCATTCTTCAGCATGTGCAAGACACCCTGGCTGTTCCAATATCGACCAGAACAGTTTCCCGTCGATTGGTTGAAGGAGGCCTGCACTCCCGGCGTCCGCTCAGAAGACTACCATTGACTCCACAGCATAGACGTGCACGCCTGGCATGGTGCCGGGCTAGAGCGACTTGTATGAGGGAATGGCGGAACGTCGTGTTCTGCGATGAGTCACGCTTCTGTTCTGTCAGTGATAGTCACCGCAGACGAGTGTGGCGTCGGCGTGGAGAAAGGTCAAATCCGGCAGTAACTGTGGAGCTCCCTACCGCTAGACAACGCGGCATCATGGTTTGGGGCGCTATTGCGTATGATTCCACGTCACCTCTAGTGCGTATTCAAGGCACGTTAAATGCCCACCGCTATGTGCAGCATGTGCTGCGGCCGGTGGCACTCCCGTACCTTCAGGGGCTGCCCAATGCTCTGTTTCAGCAGGATAATGCCCGCCCACACACTGCTCGCATCTCCCAACAGGCTCTACGAGGTGTACAGATGCTTCCGTGGCCAGCGTACTCTCCGGATCTCTCACCAATCGAACACGTGTGGGATCTCATTGGACGCCGTTTGCAAACTCTGCCCCAGCCTCGTACGGACGACCAACTGTGGCAAATGGTTGACAGAGAATGGAGAACCATCCCTCAGGACACCATCCGCACTCTTATTGACTCTGTACCTCGACGTGTTTCTGCGTGCATCGCCGCTCGCGGTGGTCCTACATCCTACTGAGTCGATGCCATGCGCATTGTGTAACCTGCATATCGGTTTGAAATAAACATCAATTATTCGTCCGTGCCGTCTCTGTTTTTTCCCCAACTTTCATCCCTTTCGAACCACTCCTTCTTGGTGTTGCATTTGCTCTGTCAGTCAGTGTATATGGAAACGGAAATTATGTAATATGGATAAATTTTCGAACCTATAAAATGTTAATTTGAAGTAGAGCATGTGCATGAATTTTTGATGTAATATCTGAAAGGTAGAGAGTGCTTTGGATTGAGAGGGTCAAATATAGATTTGTTTTATTGGTGATTTCAAGCCGTAAAATGTATATTTTTCTTTATATGGAATATTCACCCTATATGGGTAATGCATAACGGTAGTGTTTTATTGTCATAATAATCATGGGTATAGAAAGGCACTCTGATTTTAAAGTAAATTTGCATGAGTAGAATACAGAAATGGTCGTATTAATTTGTGTATTTGTGACAAACCTGGACACGAACGGACGTCCTCCCAATTTAGGCAGAGTTTTCCTCACTTATCAAGAAGTAGAGGATTTTCTTTGAAATTAGAATAATGTTATGGTTACGTTTAGATCCATTTGAGAATTTTTTATCAGAGTTCAAATTTGTAGGAAAACCATAGGATTATTTTTCTGTGCGATCCAATAGATGTGAACCCGATATTCCATGTGTATGGATGTGACCAAGAAAATTAATAGTGGCTTCATGTGAGTTATGAATTTGTAAGTTTTCTGAGAATTACAAAGACAATGAATCTTTTGAATACGATAAGAGGATATTGTTGAAATTATATATATTTACCACGACGTTTTTCTCAAGGAGGCTGTTGTCTCGCTTTGAATGTGTTTGAAATGAAGGATCTTCGGCCAGCCATTACAGGGTATGGCTCTGCGATAAGTGATTTATGGCTTTAAAGGGTGTGTTCTCCCTTGTAAGAGGGATTCTACCAGTATTATATTGTTTGTTGATCTTATAAATAATTGAGGTAAGTATTACAGAGACCCATTTGTCGGTGGCATTCTGTGGAACACCGGTTCAAAGTCCAAGGAAAACCCTGGATTTTCCGTCACACTCAAAAATGTTGTTTGTTTCATAAAACACAGCCAGTCGCATGTGTTTATTGTTGACCCTTCTGTTTGTAGTGTGTGTACAACATTTTTTGCCGAATGTGTTCTTTAAGGTTTATTTCATGTCTGATATTGAATTCGAGAACAAGTTCTATCTCGTGATTGTTCATCGGGTTTATTGCGATGTGGGTTCGATTCTGGACCCGACATCGGTTTCATTTCATATTTGATTGTGATATGGTATAATAACGTTAGCTTATTATTTTTGTTTATTAAGTAGGAGTGGAGTTAATTAGTTAGGCGACCACTCAAAGTTATCACCGAGTTTAGCGTAGATTGTGTGTTTGTTCTAACAATGAAGAAAGCCTTAGATGAGAAGCGTCGTATTTAAATAAATATTCCTGTACTTAAAAACATTTCACATTAATATTGTTTAAATGATCAAGGTGTATTTATCGTCATGTCCTAAAGAATAGAAACGATCAACGTGATAAATTTTTGATCAAATATAAAGAATTTTTCTCATTCTCAATGAACGGAGTCATATCTCCGAATTTGTATTTAGTTCATCAGACATTGTACATTACATTTTATTGTAGTATTATTCGGGGTTACGTTCAATTATATTTGTGTTTATCAAGGTATATTAAATAGGTTTTTAACTTTTCTTTGCTTATCATTTGCCAAAGAAATGCATCCTATATTTCCCCTCTTCATTTATGCCTTTAAGTTAGTTCAGTGTTGTATTTAGATGTTATGCCGCGAACGCACGTTGGCCCTGGCAGGCCGGAGGTTTGATTCTATGGAACGGAGGAAGTGTAGTTGATCCTCACCCATCATTATGAAGTTTACTTTTCTTCGCTTACTAGATGAGGTGGCATTTGACTCCAGACTGAAAAGGTACTATACCATCGAACGCCTTGGCATATAGTGCTGTACGGCGGTAGACCGGTTTTTGGGGCAATGATGCTGTCGTATAGTTCTATAGGGTGGTGGCGTGGGTGGTATTTATCAGTATATACCCGTACCTTCTAAGATTACTTTATTGTGGATCTGTGTCACGGAGCTCAGCTGCTGAAAATTTAGGGAAACGTATAAGGCAATCTCTGAGTTGATAGTTAAAGAAGTATCTACAGTAAATCGGTTCCAGCGCGAGGAATCACACAGCGAGGAGGCAGACACCGACGATTTTACGATTTATAGATGAAAAATGCTTGGCACATCCATTCATGTCTGAAATCGAAATACTGCATTATTTAACCATCTCTTTACTCAACAACCGTTGTAAAGGAATTATTTTACGTTGGATTCAGTACATCTTGAATACCTTGCAGAGGTTGTAGAAAGAAGTGGATCCATTATTTTCTTAGAGCTTTTCAATTTTTTCGAAATAATCACGTTTAACAATTAGATAATCTGGCATTCCTTTACTCGTTCAGAGTGTACAGAACGTTAACACATTTAATATTTTTTATCTTATACTATAAGTATACCACAATATTATTTATGTATTTAAGCGTTTCAGATTACTGGATATCTATCATACTCTTTCAGAGTTTCCCAAGGTATGGTTAAATAATTTTACAAAAAATGTACCTGTTTTGAAGAATATGTATCAAGTACAAATTAGTAATATATCTGCAGGTGTTGAGCCTTGAGTAGCTACCTCGTGTAACTTCTAACAGATTTGTTTATTTTCAACTTTGTCGTACAATTCTACTACTCTCTCGTATCAAAGAGAGAAGAGAAGCTTCGTCACATTTCTATCCAATTATAAGGAAGATGTTGAGCTCAAAGGTGACACATCTCATCTTCTTCAGTAAAGTAACTCTCATCCGTTCAGAGGAAAGGAGAATCAAATATGAGGTAACAGAATAAGGTTGTTCCGCTTTGCTTGCAAAATTGTATTCTTACTAAATAGTATCTACGAATAATGTTGGTCATCTTTAAGATATCATTATAGACATGTAAATATTTCCTGGAAATGAAGCATGATGTCCACTAGACTCTCCAGTGATTCAGGGACTGCGAACTAAGAGTCACGTGTTGGTCATCGCCATGTAAGCGGATATCAACATTTGTCCTTGTTATATTAATTTTATTTGAAGGAATTAGTGAGAATGAAAACAACCACTCTCTGCGTAGTAGCTACTAAAGCGATCTTTTCCATTTGACCTTGGGTCCAATATTCAGCTTTTCCTAAAATTTAAGACCTATTTAGGATATGGAATTGAGTACACCCGTCTTCGTCATAACGATCGAATCAATGACTTTTTTCGGAGTGTATACCACAAGCAACAACGACAACAACAATAAGTACAATAACAGAAATAATACGATTAATAACGAAGAAAGTGGTTAGTCGTTGTATATTGCATTTCCAAAATTGCGGATTCAATCCTGGCTGAAATTGTTGGCATTTGCCACTGTTTAAATTGGACGACACCATATTGTTGGCTTCCTGCACTTTATACAACTCCTGAGGGACACAGTTTGTGATAACAGTAGGCAAATATATAGCAAATAAAGGGACGTTAAGCAGTTGACATATATATTACATCAATTATCTCTCCGTACAATTATCTATCAGTAGTTGTCCTTCGAAGTTTTCGCTAATACTTCGTTTATGTTTCGGGCGGGATGTACAATGATTAACGCTTCGTCAGATTCCACTTGTTTCTGTCATGTTTTCATAAAAGTATTGCTCCAAAACTACTGGAGTAAATGGCATGAAGGCAAGTACTTAGTAAAGAGAAGGTGTTAGGTAAAGATAACTAGAGTGTAAATTAATGCAATATTTATAAGTATACGGGATTTTCAAAGCGGATTTTAGGTGTTGGTGCACGTATCATCCCAAATGTTAATATTCGAAGAATGTGCAAATAATAAAAAGTACAGTATAAAATATATGTTTAACTCACCGTCGAATAGAACGAGCCGCTGTTGACATAATCTGGGAAAATTATTTTCTGTTTTACCTCCTCAGTACCGATAACGACCGTCTGTAATGTAGAGGTTATTCTGGGTGTGATTTCCTCCGGGTGTATTCAGTATTATCCAGTATATTACTTATATAGCTTCGGTTATCAAACACGCTACACTCTCAAGTGCAAGGGCGAGGTGGTCCGCAGTGTTCTAAACTCATTATAATAACCAACAATAACATCTAGTCTGCGTAATATTAATCGCATGCTCTGTTTCTTCTGCTGCCATTATTCTACACTGGATGACATTAATGTTGAAAGAGTTACACGTTCTCCCTTTTACACAAAAACTAGCCCATCAACGAATGTACAGTCACCCGAAAAAAAAGGAAGAACAAAAGTTAAATTCCACTTATTATACAGAGACAGTTAATGTTACGTCAAACCATTCATTCCTGAGTGCATGGTATCGTATCAACACCTCGCTGGTATAATTTTCTCAGAAACCATTCAATCTGGAGATATAACATCATATACAGAGTTTGGATCTGCATTAGTGATGAATTATATTTTGAAAATAACTGAAATAAAATATGATAACTTACTAAATGCGAGGAACATACTGTTTGCTCATTCTCTTTCTCCTTCTTTCTTTCCTTCTTTCTTTCTTTCATTCATTCTCTCTTTCATTTTTCCTTTCTTAATCCGTTGATTTTTCCCTGAGACTCAGTGAGGGATCCCACCTCTATCACCTCAGAAAAAGTGTCCTGGGGTGTTAGACTTTGGGTTAGGTGTACAACTGGGGAGTAGGATCAGTACATCACCCAGGCGGCCACACCTGCTTGTGGGGAGGATGGGAAGATTGGAAGAAAAAACAAGGAAGAGTGATGGAAGCGACTGTGGCCTGAAGTGAGGTACCATGCCGGCATTTGCCTGGAGGAGAATTGGGAAATCACAGACAATCTCTTGGGGGATGGCCGAGGTGGGAATTGAACCCTTCCCTAGTCAGTTCACCTTCTGAGGCTGAGTGGACCCCATTCCAGCTCTCGTACCACTTTTAAAATTTCGTGGAAGAGCTGGGAATCGAACCCAGGCCTCCGGGTGTGGCAGCTAATCACACTAACCACTACACCACAGAGGTGGAGGCTCATATTTTTCTGAACTAGTTAAGAATAAGAATAAGAATAAGAATAAGAATAAGAATAAGAATAAGAATAAGAATAAGAATAAGAATAAGAATAAGAATAAGAATAAGAATAAGAATAAGAATAAGAATACCGAGCTCGATATCTGCAGTCGCTTAAGTGCGGCCAGTATCCAGTATTCGGGAGAGAGTAGGTTCGAACCCCATTGTCGGCAGCCCTGAAAATGGTTTTCCGTGGTTTCCCATTTTCACACCAGGCAAATGCTGGAGCTGTACTTTAATTAAGGCCACGGTCGCTTCCTTCTCACTCCTAGCCCTTCCCTGTCCCATCGTCGCCATAATACCTATCTGTGTCGGTGCGACGTAAAGCAACTAGCAAAAAATAAGAATAAGAATAAGAATAAGAATAAGAATAAGAATAAGAATAAGAATAAGAATAAGAATAAGAATAAGAATAAGAATAAGAATAAGAATAAGAATAAGAATAAGAATAAGAATAATAAATCGAACGCGTAAGTTTAATGGCCCCATGTAAAATTGGTTCTAAAAGACGCTGGAGTACCGAAAATTCGTCTTAGAAGAGAATACAGGTACGTCTAATACCACAAATTACCTGCCTAAGCACTCATTAAAATATTTTAAAACACTGGAGCCAATCGTCTAACCAACTTTACTACTCAGCTGACAACTTTCGTTGATTACATCTACTGATGGGCAAGTTTTTATGCAAAAGGCAAAACGTATAATTCTTTCATACAATGGCAGCAAAAGAGACAGAGCATACAACTAGCAACAGTCAGCCTCTGATGTTATTGTTGGTTATTTACGGGTTTTAGAATACTGTGGACCAGTACGCCCTTGCACGTGAGTGCCTAGCGTGTTTGATTACCGGTGTTATAAGCAGTTTTCGGGAAACAAAAATAGTAGGTAGACTATATCCGCAACATACTGTAATCTAAATACGAACTTCGTATAATTTTAAGAATTCTATAGCTCACGATATTCTAATCCACTTGTTGAACAGTAATTCTAAAAAAATGAGGAAATAGCTACTTTGCTGTATATGAGCTTCTATTATACTCAGCAATCGACTTCATGAACAGGGGCATACGCTGAGGGTGTGAGTGAAATGATAAATCCCCACTCCCCCCCCCCCCCGAAATTTTGAAGTTTAGAATTTGTGATTGATTATGGCAACCTTGTAAACGAAAGACTTCAGGTAGCTCATTACTTTGCTTTCAATTTGAACTACGTATTGACCAACAATGTGCTGATGCTCACATTAATAAATATTACTTACATAAGTTTTTCTTCTAAAACCAATCATCCTGAACCAATGGACTTCATTTCTGCACTTAACATTTTGCGACAGTGATATTTTCCCAACAATACATAATACAATACTGAAACTGTTTGCTGTCTTACTAGTAACCACCGTCACACCAGAACACTCTTCTTCATCCCTGAAATATTTACAAGGTTATTTGCAGAATATGACTGCACAGGAAAGTTTTAATCTCTTAGCTCTTTTGTATGTCCACAAAGAAGAACAAGTGACCGTAAAAAATATAATATATGAGCTGGCCAGAAGAAAAACAGGAGACGTCTGCTATTATAATCGTCAGCATGAATACAAATGTGTCTTAATTAAATAACTGTGTTAAATTTAATGCTTTAATATAATAATTTCACAATATGCACCCAACATTATTTTATAGAAGTCCTCAAATTTTAATATTGAATATCCTTCACCTCTACACCGAAAATCATTCCTGGGTACGCTCCTGTTTATGAAACATCACATTTATTATTAATGAACATAAGTAAAGTGAGTGGCCCAGCAGAAATATTCCGCATGATGCAAATCTCTATTTTTGAAAACTTCATTATTAGAGAGATATAACGTATTCTTTGAGGTATATTGCTTGCAATGTTTCCAGTTAAATCTACGAGGTTCTCTGCAACAATGGATCAGCAATAAGGTAGCATATAAGAAGATGTACAATATTATAGGGAAGGATCCACCTTTCAATACACCGTAGTAAGTTGAACTAAAAAGTAGTTACAACCTGTTTTTTGGGACCGGTTTCAACACATTTCAAGTGTCATCATCAGCCAATTAGCGAAGATCTTAAAACAACTAATATATTGAACACAGGCAAAAAAATTAACATTGTATCATATCGTAGCAATTCAGTTAATGTTCAAAACACAATAATCACAGTCAAGAGAGTAAACAGAACATCACTATCTTGCGCCGAAAACAAATATAGTTAAAGTTCATAAGCAGATCAAGTATGCACTTATGTAAAGTCGTTGCTAGGCAGGTCTTGTAGGCATTTATTTCTCCGGCCGAAGAGTAAAAGGTGACGTGAATGAAGTCTTAGGAAAACAGTGTAGGATTTAATTTCGTCAAATTCAAAGTGGATATATAGGTTTAAAATAATTTAAAACGTTAAAAAAGAATAAAGCCAAATAAAAATATATTAAAAAATAGGAAGAAATAATGAAAGAAATACGAGGTTCGACTCGAAACAACTTGCCGTAGTAATTGAAAAAGAAATGATAAATAGAGAAAGGGGGTGGGGAACGTTTATTAGAGGGTGGTGATGGTGGTGGTGGTGGTTATTGTTATTAGAGGAAATACAATTGGGCAACAATCCTTTATATAATACTAATTCGAGGAAAAAAGAGGAAGAGAACCGACACTTCGAAAAATGAAGATATCGGTTAAAGGAAGAGAAGGGCCACGAAGGGCGTGAAAATGAAAGACTCCCTAGCCCTCGCAAACCTAATAGCATCGGGGTCGGAAAAGAACAAGAGTTGACCAAGGGAGGTCGGACAGGGTAGATTAAAGTGAGGAGCCTGGCACAAGTAAGTGGAAGCAATGCCAGGACTCAGCTAAGGGCCCCGTAGTCGCCAACCCACGCTCCGAAGTTCAGAGCCCCTGGGGGATGGAGGGTGGGAAGGAAAGAAAAATGGAAGGGATCCGACACTTCGAAAAATGAAGATATCAGCCAAAGGAAGACAAGGGCCACGAAGGGCGTGAAAATGAAAGACTCCCTAGCCCTCGGAAACCTAATAGCGTCGGGGTCGGAAAGGAGAAAGAGTGGACCAAGGGAGGTCGGACAGGATAGATGAAAGTGAGGAGCCTGGCACAAGTAAGTGGAAGCAATGCCAGGACTCAGCTAAGGGCCCCGTGGTCGCCAACCCACGCTCCGAAGTTCAGAGCTCCTGGGGGATGGAGGGTGGGAAGGAAAGTAAAATGGAAGGGATCCGATACTTCGAAAAATGAAGATATCAGCCAAAGGAAGACAAGGGCCACGAAGGGCGTGAAAATGAAAGACTCCCTAGCCCTCGGAACAATTTCCCGTCGATTGGTTGAAGGAGGCCTGCACTCGCGGCGGCCGCTCAGAAGACTACCATTGACTCCACAGCATAGACGTGCACGCCTGGCATGGTGCCGGGCTAGAGCGACTTGGATGAGGGAATGGCGGAACGTCATGTTCTCCGATGAGTCACGCTTCTGTTCTGTCAGTGATAGTCACCGCAGACGAGTGTGGCGTCGGCGTGGAGAAAGGTCAAATCCGGCAGTAACTGTGGAGCGCCCTACCGCTAGACAACGCGGCATCATGGTTTGGGGCACTATTGCGTATGATTCCACGTCTCCTCTAGTGCGTATTCAAGGCACGTTAAATGCCCACCGCTACGTGCAGCATGTGCTGCGGCCGGTGGCACTCCCGTAACTTCAGGGGCTGCCCAATGCTCTGTTTCAGCAGGATAATGCCCACCCACACACTGCTCGCATCTCCCAACAGGCTCTACGAGGTGTACAGATGCTTCCGTGGCCAGCGTACTCTCCGGATCTCTCACCAATCGAACACGTGTGGGATCTCATTGGACGCCGTTTGCAAACTCTGCCCCAGCCTCGTACGGACGACCAACTGTGGCAAATGGTTGACAGAGAATGGAGAACCATCCCTCAGGACACCATCCGCACTCTTATTGACTCTGTACCTCGACGTGTTTCTGCGTGCATCGCCGCTCGCGGTGGTCCTACATCCTACTGAGTCGATGCCGTGCGCATTGTGTAACCTGCATATCGGTTTGAAATAAACATCAATTATTCGTCCGTGCCGTCTCTGTTTTTTCCCCAACTTTCATCCCTTTCGAACCACTCCTTCTTGGTGTTGCATTTGCTCTGTCAGTCAGTGTGTGTGTGTATATATATATATTGTGCCCGTCATAGTCAGTCTGCGAACACGAGACACCCCAGGGGTGCTCAGTTCGGTGGCTGTAGGCTTATAAAATAAATGAATGTGGCAGGATTTTATCATAGGGTTCATCAAATAAGTACGTTCCAAGTATAGAACAAATGTGACACCTTTATTTAATTAAATGCAGTATTGGCCATCCTAAAATCTATGATTATGGTTATGATCGTTACGTTATGGAATTTAATATGGCTCTTGATGTAACAAACCTATGTGCAATCAAATGGGATGGTACACGACAGTTATTTCCCTGACATTCTAACAGAGTATTTACATTGTGAAAAAAAAAAAAAATTTCTCGTCTTTAAAGTTATTAAATTATTGGTTTAAAGTTGAATTAAAAATTTTCATTCAGAAAAATGAGGTCTGGGCCAAGCCTTCATCGATAATCTGGAAAAAATGCAGTAATTGTAAGAACGAGTATAATAAAGAAATATCCAAGATTCAAAAGTTAACACTTATAGCAAAAATAGAATTTACAGTCGTTGTCTTAACAATAAAATGAAAAATTGAATTTGCCTTGGTTTTCTCTAAGTTAATCCGAGACGTCGGATATACCTGTTCACGTCGTCTCACATCTCTTTCCGTGAGAATTATACTGAACGTTAAGTATTTGACCAATAATTAAACAAAATAAAACGCCTTCTGGGCTTGCAAACGTAAGTAAATGGGGAGAATACCATCCATGTGGAAATCCTGTCCACTATCAATCGATAATATCAGTGTCACATATTTCAGAACAGAACACATAAAAAATAATCCTCTAAATACTAACAAATAACTACTTCTACAGCTAACTACGGAAATTGTCAAGAAGACTGTGAGTACCAAGAAGAAAATATCTACACTATGTACATGTCGACGAGTGTCGATCAACCGTATTACTCTCCTGTTAACGAATTTATTGAGTTACAGCAAGATTGAATTATCACATGAGAGCGAAAAATTGCATCAACGAATGAGCTGATATAGTCACGAATCAGATATTATTTAGATATTTCGTCGAAGTCCTGTTCTTTAGACCTAAGGCCTTCTCGAACGTTCGTCTGTACCTTGAGCTTGAAATGACTGGATTACTTGAGAAAATTTGGGATATTCCCACGAATTAAAAAGTACATCAATTAACATGGACTTTCATTTTCTTCATCTGAAGACACTAACATTAGACTACACTGCATTTATCGCGAATAATCCATTAACATGTGAAAAGCTCAGTTTCACGAAGATTCATGCCAATTATTCCATATACTCTACACGTACAGTGTACCACAATGACGACCCTAACTTGTCGCATCTTAATCTCAAATATGTGTAGCCATGAAATATCAGGACCTACCATCGTCCTACAAATACATAATATCCACTTAAAAGTGTCTCGATGATTAATTACTTCAACTAATTATCACATGCTCCCGATGCACATGTTCACATTAAATTCGTACATAGAATTCGGACTCAATATCCCGATGACACGTTGTCTCAGACACGAGGTACAAGTAGAAGTTCCATTACAAGGAAAATACAGAAAATGTGGACGAAATATCCTACCATTAAATCCATCGGACATAAATTAATTCATATTCATGACGAAATTTACTCAATAAGCAAAGATGGTGTCGATAACACATGGATAACTCTATCAGAACCCTCACTGTCAAATTCATGGCCACATGGTCATTAAGTAATCGCATGTGTCAGTTTTACGACGTATTCGAGCAAATAAACAACCATAAAAAGTGTCAAAATAGCTTATTAAGAAGAAAGAAAGAATAGAACAAAACTACATAGAACAGATATAAATGAGACGTAATCGACTTAACTTATAGAGAAATCTTCATGTCTGGAAGTCTGGGTTCTCAATCAGCCATGCCAGGATGAAAGAATCTGCATCCCGACGCCGCTGACGATGGTCGATAGTTTAGAACTTCATGGTGAAGCACTGGTAATCCATGATGCGAAGTTCCGTCCTCTTCTGGAAATATTCACGTCCACGTCTTCCGCGTCCACTCGTAAGAAAGCTGAAACTTACACAAAATGCTTTAGAGTAGGCTCCAAACACACACGTAACTGTATTTTGGAAATGACACGTACTTAAGGGATTAATATCTGCACATTCGACGTCTGATCACAGCACTGTTCTAAATTGTATCCAATTTTCAGACGTGTAGAGCACAGGAGTGAAGCCAGTATTCACGACGTTCCACGCTGAGCGACTGAAGGTGATAGTCCAGGAACACGCCAGTGTGTGAGTGAGAATGGGTACTCGTATCACATGACTTAAATATCATGTCTGGTGCACATGCACGGAAGTAAAGTCAATTTAGGAACTAAATTCTTCTACTGTACGAATCTACAATTTCATCACCATTTTAGCCACAAGGTCGTGCAAATTATTTCAAAATTTCAGTTTTTAATTTATATCCTCCAAATGTGCTATTTTTTTATCCAGTTTATTTTACTTTAGTCCTTGAGCCTTCCGTAAGTATGCACGTCGCCACCAAAGATATTACAAATATTTCATTCATATCGTTCCTCGCAATTACAGGTGACACGCGCTGGCCTCCTTCTTTCACTCGCCAACCTTCATTTTTTAATTTTTATTCCGTTAGCCAGCCGGCCGCTCTCCGCACAAAAAAACTCGTTCTCGCCCTTGTCCAAGGTCGCGCGCACCCCATCTCGCGAAAAGCGAACACAAGCCGCACCAACACCTGTTCACTCATTTGTGGCCTCACGGTCACATCCACCTCTTAATGGGACAAAATTTTTTAAACAAGGTTAAAAATTTTTAGATCATGTTCATTCCTTAAAATGTGGTCCGTATGCTGCCCACTTCACTGTTTAATTTTCCATGGTATTTATAATTTCCAAGCATCTATCAGTTGTCTGAACGGTAATCATTCTGCACGACACAAACTGGTATTTCTTCGACAGCCGACCTGGGTCTTTTCTTTTTTCTTTCTTCACTCTTCTGCTTTACGGTAGAGTCTTAGGTTCGAGGCATTGAATATAACTGTTCGTAGGAGAGTAATAGTTTGATATCTTTACATTGGAGTCTTTCTTCTGGCACCCTGATTTTCAGGTTGATATTGTGGTGCTGAAGGATTTAATCTTCTATCGTCATGAGGTGAATTCCGGTGTCGCTGGAACTGTGGGCTCTCGGCTCCCATCACATCTGGATCGGTGTCTTGATTATGAATGGCGTCCTTCCATTTCGAGCCTTTTTCAGTATCCTTCCTTAATTCTTCAATGTACCTCATGCTTTCTCGATGACGGTTCTCCATCTCGTCTCTGAAATTCCGGTAGTTACGATCCGAATAATATCTAGGTCTATCATAGGGCCTATTCCGTCTGTAGTCCTGTGGTCGGTCCCGTGTCCTGTAATTTCCCCTTCTTCGGACATTCTTCGGATCTTCCATCCTGTCCTCTCTGGGTCTCGTTCTTCTCTCTTCCCATCGACGATCGTACGCTCTGGGATGGTTTTTGTACTCTTTAGGTCCACTCTGATTTCCGTTTTCAGGCGTTGAAGTCGAATTCCGGTTTTTCGGAGTGTCTATTACGTTGACCTGATAAGTATTACTTCTTTGAGTTTTCGGTACTGTTGAGACATTCATGGTGTGGTCGAGCTGTCTGAGGATGGCCTCAGCCTGCACGGCGGTCTGAACATTAGCAGCAATGAGTAAACGCTGTACTTCCACAGGAAACTGCTTTGTCATCGCTTGAACCAACTCATTTTCAGATGGTGGAGTGTCGAGGTCTTTCATTCGTCGTACTTGATTACAGAAGTAATTAGCGTACTGCGTCTGCCCATCTATGGAATATTTTCGTGAATACAAATCCAACCGTAGTGCTTGTTGCAAATCCGCTCCCCAGTATCTCTGTAGGAATAAGCGCTTGAAACCTTCATAGTCTTCAAACGTATAACGGAAAGCATGGTACCAGTTGAGCACGTCTCCCTCTAAAAATTTCTCCGCTGTTCGCAGATGTTTTTCAGTAGGGATCTTCTGTTCACGAATATATTCATCAAGGTCCCTAATGAAATTTTTAGGTGTGACCCCGTTTAAGTTGTTGAATTTTCTAGGCCTGTCCTCGCTCATTCGGATAAAATTAATGATTTGAGGTACACTTTGTGCCGGTGTAGTACTGAGATTTACTGTGGGTTGTTCAACGTGGGTAATATTCTGAGACGATTCAGCTACGGGCGATATTCCTTCTGTTACAGTAGATTTAGCCTGTACGACCTCTTCGACATTACTCTGTCGGTCCATTAATGATGTCACTAAGACTCTAGTGCTCCTATCCTGCAACTTCAAGAATCCTACTTCTTTTTCTAATTTTTGGAGGGCGTCCATGTTTTCCTCCATCTTCTGTTTCCCGGACTTGACATCTCCGGCAAGATTAATAATTTGTTCGAGTATTTCCGACTTGTCCTTGTCAATCATGCTCTTGATATCATCGAACTGAAGTGAAATATCTTGTATCTCCATTTGGTTGACTGAGATACTGTCCTTTACGGAACGGAGATCATCGTCGACCTTCTCTTTTATTTTCTTTAAGTCTTCTGCGACCTCTCCTCTAAGATTTTTCACTTGTTCTGACATCTCTTCTTGTGCCGTAGAAATCTCTACCTTTATAACATCTATCTCCTTCCTCACGGATTCAATGTTATTTCTTACTAGGACTACGTCACTCTGGAGAGCGGTGACCTTCCCGGTGATAACCTTATTATCCTCTTTAATCTGGCTCGTCAAAGTAACAACTTGTTCCAGGGTTTTTTTCTGATTTTCCCTGCACTCTAACACGATATTGTCAATCCGACAGCTTGTTTCCTCCAGTTTTGCATATAGTTCGTCACGACCCTTTTTCGCCTCTTCCTGTGCCTTCCTAATCTCTTCCTGTATCGCAGCACCCATAATGTTCATTTTTTGACTCAATCGTTCATTACTATCTTCCTGTATTTCCTGTATTTTCCTACTCTCTTCATGCATCTTCCTAAATTCCTCTTTATTCTCGTCCTGTGCTCTCCTACTCTCTTCCTGCATTTTTCTGAGTTCCTCTTTATTCTCCTCCTGTGCTCTCCTACTCTCTACTGTCATAGTCTCTAATAACTTCCTAATCTCCTCGAGATCCATTCTATTATTCATAAAGTGACCTGTGTCAGCAAACGCCGAAATGCAGAAACTTTCCCCCCAGACATGTTGATTGTGATAAGGCAAATTCAAGTTTCATGAAGAAAATTCCTAACCCTCATTTTTCCATGTGAAACATATCATCATAAGTAAAATATTCTGAAAATTCCGCGTACTCTGTTAGAATTCTACCTAACTGGGATGGCATTAAATCTGAAATGAACCTGCCGAACCTTGAATAATTAATAATTTGAGCAAGTCAATTTAAACCACGTGGAGAAGCAATTAACCAAATTCCACGATGGATTAAGCCACTTTTTAAGCCACAAATCGAGCCCCACGGAAGGGACTAGCCACTAAGATGTGCCCGTCATAGTCAGTCTGCGAACACGAGACACCCCAGGGGTGCTCAGTTCGGTGGCTGTAGGCTTATAAAATAAATGAATGTGGCAGGATTTTATCATAGGGTTCATCAAATAAGTACGTTCCAAGTATAGAACAAATGTGACACCTTTATTTAATTAAATGCAGTATTGGCCATCCTAAAATCTATGATTATGGTTATGATCGTTACGTTATGGAATTTAATATGGCTCTTGATGTAACAAACCTATGTGCAATCAAATGGGATGGTACACGACAGTTATTTCCCTGACATTCTAACAGAGTATTTACATTGTGAAAAAAAAAAAATTTCTCGTCTTTAAAGTTATTAAATTATTGGTTTAAAGTTGAATTAAAAATTTTCATTCAGAAAAATGAGGTCTGGGCCAAGCCTTCATCGATAATCTGGAAAAAATGCAGTAATTGTAAGAACGAGTATAATAAAGAAATATCCAAGATTCAAAAGTTAACACTTATAGCAAAAATAGAATTTACAGTCGTTGTCTTAACAATAAAATGAAAAATTGAATTTGCCTTGGTTTTCTCTAAGTTAATCCGAGACGTCGGATATACCTGTTCACGTCGTCTCACATCTCTTTCCGTGAGAATTATACTGAACGTTAAGTATTTGACCAATAATTAAACAAAATAAAACGCCTTCTGGGCTTGCAAACGTAAGTAAATGGGGAGAATACCATCCATGTGGAAATCCTGTCCACTATCAATCGATAATATCAGTGTCACATATTTCAGAACAGAACACATAAAAAATAATCCTCTAAATACTAACAAATAACTACTTCTACAGCTAACTACGGAAATTGTCAAGAAGACTGTGAGTACCAAGAAGAAAATATCTACACTATGTACATGTCGACGAGTGTCGATCAACCGTATTACTCTCCTGTTAACGAATTTATTGAGTTACAGCAAGATTGAATTATCACATGAGAGCGAAAAATTGCATCAACGAATGAGCTGATATAGTCACGAATCAGATATTATTTAGATATTTCGTCGAAGTCCTGTTCTTTAGACCTAAGGCCTTCTCGAACGTTCGTCTGTACCTTGAGCTTGAAATGACTGGATTACTTGAGAAAATTTGGGATATTCCCACGAATTAAAAAGTACATCAATTAACATGGACTTTCATTTTCTTCATCTGAAGACACTAACATTAGACTACACTGCATTTATCGCGAATAATCCATTAACATGTGAAAAGCTCAGTTTCACGAAGATTCATGCCAATTATTCCATATACTCTACACGTACAGTGTACCACAATGACGACCCTAACTTGTCGCATCTTAATCTCAAATATGTGTAGCCATGAAATATCAGGACCTACCATCGTCCTACAAATACATAATATCCACTTAAAAGTGTCTCGATGATTAATTACTTCAACTAATTATCACATGCTCCCGATGCACATGTTCACATTAAATTCGTACATAGAATTCGGACTCAATATCCCGATGACACGTTGTCTCAGACACGAGGTACAAGTAGAAGTTCCATTACAAGGAAAATACAGAAAATGTGGACGAAATATCCTACCATTAAATCCATCGGACATAAATTAATTCATATTCATGACGAAATTTACTCAATAAGCAAAGATGGTGTCGATAACACATGGATAACTCTATCAGAACCCTCACTGTCAAATTCATGGCCACATGGTCATTAAGTAATCGCATGTGTCAGTTTTACGACGTATTCGAGCAAATAAACAACCATAAAAAGTGTCAAAATAGCTTATTAAGAAGAAAGAAAGAATAGAACAAAACTACATAGAACAGATATAAATGAGACGTAATCGACTTAACTTATAGAGAAATCTTCATGTCTGGAAGTCTGGGTTCTCAATCAGCCATGCCAGGATGAAAGAATCTGCATCCCGACGCCGCTGACGATGGTCGATAGTTTAGAACTTCATGGTGAAGCACTGGTAATCCATGATGCGAAGTTCCGTCCTCTTCTGGAAATATTCACGTCCACGTCTTCCGCGTCCACTCGTAAGAAAGCTGAAACTTACACAAAATGCTTTAGAGTAGGCTCCAAACACACACGTAACTGTATTTTGGAAATGACACGTACTTAAGGGATTAATATCTGCACATTCGACGTCTGATCACAGCACTGTTCTAAATTGTATCCAATTTTCAGACGTGTAGAGCACAGGAGTGAAGCCAGTATTCACGACGTTCCACGCTGAGCGACTGAAGGTGATAGTCCAGGAACACGCCAGTGTGTGAGTGAGAATGGGTACTCGTATCACATGACTTAAATATCATGTCTGGTGCACATGCACGGAAGTAAAGTCAATTTAAGAACTAAATTCTTCTACTGTACGAATCTACAATTTCATCACCATTTTAGCCACAAGGTCGTGCAAATTATTTCAAAATTTCAGTTTTTAATTTATATCCTCCAAATGTGCTATTTTTTTATCCAGTTTATTTTACTTTAGTCCTTGAGCCTTCCGTAAGTATGCACGTCGCCACCAAAGATATTACAAATATTTCATTCATATCGTTCCTCGCAATTACAGGTGACACGCGCTGGCCTCCTTCTTTCACTCGCCAACCTTCATTTTTTAATTTTTATTCCGTTAGCCAGCCGGCCGCTCTCCGCACAAAAAAACTCGTTCTCGCCCTTGTCCAAGGTCGCGCGCACCCCATCTCGCCGACAAGCGAACACAAGCCGCACCAACACCTGTTCACTCATTTGTGGCCTCACGGTCACAATATATATGATATGATATGAGTAAAGGAATGGAATCAGTTGCGGATGATGTTATTCTCTATAGAGTAGTAAATAAGTTACAAGATTGTGATCAACTGCAAAATGACCTCGATAATGTTGTGAGATGTACAGCAAGCAATGGTATGTTGATAAACGGGGTTAAAAGTCAGGTTGTGAGTTTCACAAATACGAAAAGTCCTCTGAGTTTAAATTACTGCATTGATGGGGTGAACGTTCCTTTTAGGGATCATTGTAAGTATCTGGGTGTTAATATAAGGAAAAATCTTCATTCGGGTAATCACATAAATGGGATTGTAAATAAAGGATACGTATCTCTGTACATGGTTATGAGGGTGTTTAGGGGTTGTAGTAAGAATGTAAAGGAGAGGGATTATAAGTCACTGGTAAGACCCCAAATAGTGTATGGTTCCAGTGTATGGGACCCTCACCAGGATTACCTGATTCAAGAGGAAAAAATCCAAAGAAAAGCAGCTCGATTTGTTCTGTGTGATTTCCGACAAAGGAGTAGCGTTACAAAAATGTTGCAAGGTTTGGGCTGGGAAGAACTGGAGAAAAGAGAAGAGCTGCTCGACTGAGTGGTATGTTACGAGCTGTCAGTAGAGAAATGGCGTGGAATGATATTAGTAGGCGAATAAATTTGAGTGGCGTCTTTAAAAGTAGCAAAGATCACAATATGGAGATAAAGTTGGAATACAAGAGGACAAATTGGGGCAAATATTCATTTATAGGAAGGGGAGTTAGGGATTGGAATAACATACCAAGGGAGATATTCAATAAATTTCCAATATCATTGACATCACTTAAGAAAAGGCTAGGAAAGCAACAGATAGGGAATCTGCCACCTGGGCATGCAGATCAGTATTGATTGATTGATTGATTGATTGATTGATTGATTGATTGATTGATTGATTGATTGATTGATTGATTGATTGATTGATTGATTGATTGATTGATTGATTGATTGATTGATTGATTGATTGAGTCTTGTTCCATTACGCAATCGGAGTGCATTAATGTTCCGCAAGAGAAATACTGGGACGCCCAATTTTAGCGGCAATTTGTGCTGTGTCACACCAGGAAGATCCAACTATTTTAAAAACTCGATTGGATAATTTACAACTTAGTCCGCATTCATGACGCTGTCAATTGATTTGTAGGTAAGAGAATCGCCTGGAATTTTTTCTTGAACTGCATGGTTGATTGCATTGACGTCGATGATTTTTGGTGCGACAATAGCATGTTCGCAAATCCATTTATGGCTTTTATAATTGGTCGCAATTTGCGAAAAAGCTTTCTGAATGAGGTGTTCGATGGGGCGCACAATGACGCAAAAGTTCAATCGAAAAGAAATACATTTTGTGGTAGCATCAACTGGTACTTTTCTTTCACCAATGTTCAATAGCTTGTTTTGAAAATATGTCTGCCGACGCATCTCGCTGAAAATGTTCGTGCATGTTGGTTTTAATGTGAGTTTTAGCGCATCTCTCCAAAGATGCGATGCTTTGAGACAAGTATGCAGCTCATCAGTTGGTGTTGATGTAGGTATCACTGGGAGAGTTAGTATAAAATCGACAGAAAGAAATGAGAGTGCCACCGAACGGTTGTGCATTTGATCGTAAATCTCTAAGAGTTCGATCAAGTGTTTTAAGGGATTTCTTATGACCCATAGTGCATTCGTCCCAGACAATGACCTGGAAAATTTGCAGAACATTAGCCATGCCATATCCTTTTGAAATGCTTCATATTGGAGTTTGGTAGAAATACATATACAATGGCAATTTGATCAGCGAATGTGCTGTTCGTCCATCATCTAATAATGTAACCGCAATACCTGATGAAGCAAGATGATGCTTGTTGTTTAAAGGGGCCTAATATCTAAGGTCATCGGCCCACCTGATGAAGCAAGAGCCAAAGCAATTTCATTTTGAGATAGAACGTGAGTGAGTATTGAACAGATGGCAAACGCTTTTCCAGTACCGCCAAGCGCATCAGACCACCTCTGCCATTTGACACGGCATTCATACTTGTGTCGCAGACCAATTTTTGTTCCACAAGGAAAAACTGTTCGTTTACTTCAATAACTACAAGCAATTCACTAGCATTGCACTTCTGTTCTCTTACTAAATCGCGATCGCAAAGTTGACATGCAGAACGTTGTGGCGCAATCATGCCAAGTTGAATGAGTTCTTTGTTTTTGATGGTTTAGCATATGTCCTCGATTTCGAACAGAGCTTTATTGAAAATATTTTCCGAGAACTCAATGGAATTGTCATTGCTAATGGTACGAGGACGATGCAAAGTATCTTCGCTAAAATCCTCTCTGAAATTTCTACCCAGATCTTTAGGTTTGGATAGCGAACATGTGGTTAAAATGATGGCGGATAATGTTCGAATTTGTCGCGGATGACAAGTGACATATGCACCCGTCAATGATATTTCCCAGTGTCTGTCATTTTCGAACAAATGAAGCATTTGGAAAGCTTCTCTGTACATCTGGCATTCTAAACCATCGACCGTCCTCAAATTTGCAATTGAAATATTTGCAAGTATTATTTGGATGTACTGTGAAAATACGGCTCAATGCAACCGACGAATACAGATTTTGATAGCCTCCCAACACGCATGCCTTGCATATCTTCTTGGATATCGCATTCCATGTACTGTATAGTACTTTGGAACATCTGCGTAAAATAATGTTTTGGCAAATACATCTTCTTCATAATGCGCAAAAAATGCTGTAAGTGTTAAGTGCGCTGCTTCAACAACAATGTCTCGTGCCGTTAAAGAGACTTTTTGTCCACTTTCAAGATGAACACTGAGATGAACAACATTGGCATGGCGACTGTGAATTGGAAAACTCAGAATACGCTAAACACCTTCGTTGCTGCTGATATATCGACCTGTTTGAAATTGAGTAACTTCATCGTTGCGCGCATCAGGTCCATCAATACTGAATAATGACATATCGCTGCCTTTGTTGACATATTTGAATAAATACTTGATGGATTTCATAGATGAAAATATTCGACGTTGATATGAGCTTTGAATGCTTTCGATAAGGAAGGAGAATATGGCACTATCCATCTTTTGTTGATTTCAACTTCAACATTTCTCATTACGATTGTTGTTGTGTGACCTCCATCTTCTGGTTTTCTGCGTCTGTATTGAAGATATCCGTCATCACCAATGCGCGTTTCATGAACAAAGTTTCTGGGAAACATTTTCGTGCATTTGTTATCTACCATTCAAGGAGATAGTGGATTCATTGCTCCGCATGATCCATGCACCATGTTTTTCGTCGCATATCGACCAGCAATCGATCTTCTTCAGGTTACGAATTTCTGCAGAAATGACATCATCAATTTGAGCTGCACGTATCTTTGTTTTGAGCCAAATGAGGATATGAACGTGTGGAAGTCCTCTCTTCTTCCATTCAATCGCATATATCTAACATCGAGTATCACCATAAATGTGATACTTCACAATTAAGCCAATCAATTTATTGAGTTTTTGACTGAATATTCGTGCAGTCAAATCGTGTCCATCGGATGGTAGCTGACCGGACAATAGAAGCTCTTTTATCTAGTCCCTTGATGGATTGTATGCAAATGTGATTTTTAAAAAAAGTCAGGGCAGCCATATGAACGCACATATGTCGTGGCATCCTGTGCGTATTCATGCATATGCAGTGGGCTGCCATTGAACGTCGTTGGAAGTATGACCATTTTGCCAATTTTCGAACCATTTCCATCGTTTAAAATTGCATCTCGTAAATGAATGTATTCTTTTGAACGCAACGATTTCTGATTTAAGCGAATGAATAACAAACGTTTTTTTTTCAGATAGGAGGTAATATTTGTACCAAGTTTAATTCACAACTATGCACAAACATACACACAAACATCCATAATCTCGGTCGTTTGGACATTTCCTTCTCTTCACCCCTTCTCATCCGTCCCCCTGCCGATTGGGGCTCAACGTGGACTTAAATGACATCCAGAGAATCAATACGCATTTAAGCGACCCTAAAACTATGGATTCGTTACTATTAATGGTCATTTTTATTTATATATATATCCCCCCCCACCTCCCCACGTGGTTCTGTGGGTGCCATACCCCAAAACAATTACGAGATAGTAGATCACACTTGTATCAATTGTGGTTCATAGCTACGCTCGAACATACGTACGTCCCTTATCTCGGTCATTTTGGACAATTTTGTTTTACCCTTTCTCAACCCCTATGCCAAGAAGAGCTGAACTTTGACTTCAAAAAACCCAGACTTCCAATCCTCATCACAGCGACCCCAAAAACTGTGAATTCGACACTATTTTCGATTATTTTTGTATTCCACACCCCCCCCCTGGTCACCCACACCCCTAAGCTTGCTAGGGGTGACTTTCCTCCCACACGCTTAGCCTCCTGGTAGTAAGTCTACCAAGTTGGTCAAATCGCTCCAGTAGGGCAGAAAACCATGGATTAGACACTATTAATGGTCCTTTTCATTTATATTTGTATCTTACCCCTTCCCCTAGGCTTTCAAGGGTGTCTTGCCCCACAGCATTTTTCCCAGATAGTAAGTAATATTTTTGTTACGGAGTTATCCGTGGTAGTTAGAGGTGAGAGAAGGTGCTGGGATGAATAGGTCTCAATCTACGAAATTAAAGTTAATTTAAAATTTAACACGGTTATATTTTCTTTTCAAGATCAATAGATAACACATATAACAGGTGCACAGTAGCCTAGCAACCAATCAAGAATGTACAATTACGGTAGTTACAGGATTTGGGCTCTGAGACCCAGACACACAATTCTTGAGCAATTAGCCCAACTTTACTCGAATATACAAGATTCAACAAAAGGGGGAGAAAACCCCTATCATGCCCGAGGGCACTTACTCCCAATTACACAGTAAAGCCTCCTCGAGGCACACAGAAACCTTTTATGAAAGAGCAACCCGCTCTCAAAGTTCCAGCCTATCAAAGGCCACACCAAACTCAACTTTCAAGCTGACCTCCAAACACATGAAAACAGGGGTAAAAATACCCAACCTACTGAGGCCTATTAAGTAAAGAAACAGGACAATTACATGGCCTCCAAAATACCAACTTGAGAGGAGGCGAAACCGCACTCCAAATACGCCTTATTAAAACCTACTTGGCACTAGGCCGCTAATGCAAGGGCTAATCCCATACTAAAGAGGTGACTTATATAAGAAAACGATTTACATTCCATTAGAAGTGAAGAAATGGTAGTAAAAATAAGTTCACCTCAAAGCAATATGAGTGGGAGCTCGAGAGGGTTAAGCACTCTCTATCCCCATATGTAGTTACAGAGGCAGAATTTAAATCAAGAGTCTTTTACCATTTAGAGGAAAGTTACATGGTAGAAGGTTTCGAACCCGCCCCGAGGGTTACACTGCTGAGCTGGCAAGAAAATAAGTTATAAGACGGCCATTACCTGGTGGTTGAACTGCTGCCCGAAGAAAGAGGCGCTTCCCACCCCCTCCTACATAATTTGCACACTGATAGATGTTACTGAAGTGGCGCAGAGACCCGAAAATCAGCAGTTTATATACCCTCGCGGAACATTCGAGACCTTTCAGGAATGATAACACCCGCCCACAATCATTTTATTGGCTAACAACGAAAACCCCTACACCAGATGAAGAAGAAACACATTATTGGTGGAAAATTAATTAGAGAAATTCGGGATTGGTAAATTGAAAACAAGGGAAAAGAGCAGGGTTATACAGCCAACCTAAACAATGACTGAAATAAATTTAACAAAGAACAAACTTTTAAACACAAAATTTCTCCAAAAAAAAAAAACCAGTTCTTTCACTTCGCACTAGGGTGCACCATTGTAGTCCTTCAGTAGTGCCATCTAGAAGAGAATGTTCACACTTCTTACTGCAGGCAAAACAAAAATACATCGAAAACGACACAGTTCAGAACACTTCAAAATTTACAAGTAGGGACATCTTCTGAGAAACTTGAGAATCAGCACTGTAGTTAAAGTTCAGGCTTCCTCCAGTAGAGGAGTTTCAACTGGCGCAATGTTTGAATTAGCGGAGTGGAGGTGTACCGCCCGGTGCAATTTTCACCAAAATTAGTTGAGAGCTATGCTGGAAAATACACACACACATCCATAATCTCGGTCAGTCTGGTCATTTTATTTTTTCACCCTTTCCCATCCCCCTATGCTAAAGGCAGACTTTAAAATTCCGGAGTATCATATTCATCTCAGCGGACCCGAAAACTATGGATTCGACACGATTTTGGATATTTATATCTCACACCCCCTGACGATGTCAGGGTGTCTATCCCCACGCGGGTAGTCTCCTCATAGTAAGTCGTATGTGTACCAAGTTTGATAGAAATCGCTCCAGCAGTTTTGAAGACAAATAATCGTTCGGTTTTAGTTATATTTACACTTCTATCCACTACCCTGGGGTTTGTGGGGGTGTATTTTCGCAACAGCATTCTTCACAGTTAGTAAGTAACATTTGTACTAAATTTAGTTGGCAGCTATGCTGGAAATTACACACATACATCCATAATCTCGGTCATATTGTTCATTTTATTTTTTCACCCTTTCTCATCCCTATGCCCAAGGGGGCTGAACTTGAACTTTAAAAAATCCGGTGTGTGACTATTCATCTCAGCGACACCAAAAACTACGGATTCAATATTATGTTTGATTATTTTTATACCTAATTCCTCTTTCCCCCACCCCTAAGGGGGCAACGGATATCTTACTACCGCAGTGCTCATCGTCAGAATAACAAGTAATAAATGTATACATTTTGGTTAAAATTACTCGAGTGGTTTAGAAGGAGATGTGTCATCTAAACACATACATCCCTTTGTATACTGTATATACTGTACTAGCAAATGCAGCCGTGCTTCGCTACGGTATTCAACATTGTATACGGACTTCTCCGTAAATTACTATATAACCAGTGAGTAGGATGATATTAAATTCCATGTCTCTTAGAGCTATCCGAGAAACAAAACAGGGAGGACACCATACGTTGTTTCCGATGTAAGGTAGGCATTGGGCAAGTTTTGTAGATAATGGCAGGCCAAACTTCCTACTGCCAGTCACAATCGTGTTCCGGAGATTCTACTCTAACGGTATGCTCACTCGGCAACAGCCATTCACAGTAGATATGGAGAGTTTTCATTGTAAATTCAGGCCCCTTCTCCTAATGCCAGTCACAATCGCAATGGAGGGATTTGATTATAATCAAGACATGCAGCGCTATTTAACGTATGCTGTAGATCTCTCCAAATTGAACCGCGATTGTGTTATCTGTTTTGTGAAACGACTTAACGTTTAGCCACTAATTATCCCGAAACAAAGGTCTGCACCGTCATTAAAATTGCATCCACATTTCGATATTCTCCGAAACCAAAAGTTATACGTTTGAACAGCTTGGAATTTTTCTTCAAAGAAAAGAATGACCAGGTTTCGGGATTAGCACTCGCATACATACGGAGTAATTAAAGAAGTTAAAATTAATAGAATATAGGAATATAACTGAGGACAGCTGTATAGGACAAATATGTACTGTAAATGCCAGGTGGATGTATTTGAAAATAGAATGCCCCCCCCCCAATTAATTGTGATGGTATGGGTTACGGATATAAGAAGGCGTTAACAGAGGATAAATTTAGGTGCAGGGATTCTTAGGTTAACAGATGAGAAGATGGCTTATGGTGTTATTACTTAATCCTGAAGAGGCAAGGCAGAGGCAAGAAATTAAGCGGAAAAAAGAAGTAGAATAGAAATACAGTAAAAATTATAGCGAATGCCAGAAAACGTACGGTGGGATATAACGGGATACACCCCGCAGTACTCTTCAAATACTAACAACGACCCTCAGTGGTATTCGAGGACGATTGTAACCTCACCGGGAGAGTTGGCCGTGCGGTTAGGGGCGCGAAGCTGTGAGCATGCATCCAGGAGATAGACACGAAAAATAAAAACCACTGATACGGTCTTGAGTTGTCCTAAAATGGATAAATATCTGATAAATTGGCAAACCAAAGAAATTACAGACAGCAGACCCCCTAAAACTTTATTTATATAGATAGTAAGAAGAAGATCAGAAGGAATGACTGGACATGCTGTTAAAGCTGTTAGGCTAGTACTAAAGACGTTCAGCTTCGATCACGAAGTGTGTTAATGGCACATGACACTGTATCATAACAAGGTTGTAAAGAGTATGTTACCATTAGCAGTTTAATATAAAATCGTATCAGATTACTTTTTCTGTGCCATAGATATTTCAATATTTACACAGGTATTTAATTCTACACCCTAGTTACCTTTAAAAATTAACTTCGTATTTTCCTCAATGCCTTGAAAATTATAAACATGTTCTGCAGAATCTGAATAACAGTTCTATTTTGTAGCCTAAAAATGTTAATGGTATCGCTGATTTAGTGTCCGTCCATTACTTCCAATGTAAATCATGCTACAGTGATTACAAGTGAGCCTATACACTCCCGAATTGGTTAAAACACCTCTTTTGTTGACATTATTTGAATTATGGATTCGTTCTGATATTTTCTTCTTTGTTATAAAAGCTGATTTTAACTTACATTTCATGAAGATATTTGCAATTTTTAAAATTTCGCATCCGAAATGTGTAACTGTTACATAATGATTACTATCTAATTTTTCTTTTATACGCTTCCTTTCCTTTTTTAGCGTGCTGGCCTTTGGTCACAGGGGTCCCGGGTTCAATTCCCGGCAGGGTCGGGAATTTTAACCATCATTGGTTAATTTCGCTGGCACGGGGGCTGGGAGTATGTGTCGTCTTCATCATAATTTCATCCTCATCACGACGCGCAGGTCGCCTACGGGAGTCAAATCAAAAGATCTGCACCTGGCGAGCCGAACATATCCTCGGACACTACCGGCACTAAAAGCCATATGCCATTTCATTTCACCATGGCAACGTCTCTGACGTAGGAAAGTAACGTATTGCCATTTTCGTCATCATTCCTGTAAACTCGTGGTTGTTCCTTGGGTAGAAAGCAAGAGAGATATCAATGGGCTATTCTGAGGGATACTGGCGGAATACCGCTTGAGGTTACAATCTAGCTATTTGATTTATGTCGCACCGACACAGATAGGTCTTATGGCGCAATGGGGTAGGAAAGACCTCGGAATGGGAAGGGAGTGACCGTGGCCTTGATTAAGGTACAGCCCCAGTATTTGCCTGGTGTGAAAATGGGAAACAATGGAAAACCATCCTCAGGGATGCCGACAGTGGGGTTTTACGTACACGGTTCAAAATATTAGGGGAACTTGTTTAGTAACGTCTGGCACGTGAACGTTAATTGGGTAGATGGGATTCCAATGATCGTACAGCATACTGTGAGACCCTAGCTACTCAGTGTATGTCAAATCAAAGTTATACTCCATCTCTAGGCGTAGCCATGCATTAAACTGTCAGGTGGCCCCTCAAAACAAAGTGAACAGCGGTGCGTCCGTGTGTCGTTGTGAGGTACACAGACTCGGAGTGGCTCCAGATACCTAACAAATACCTATATTTCATGACAATAATAGTCTATAGATCCTTTCCGTGTTGTAATATTCTGCAAGTTCAGTGCAAACTTCAGCCACAGTTTAAACCTGTCTGTAAGACGCAACGGAAGTCAATAAATAATTATTCACCTGAAATTCCCTCAGTAATTCATTTAATTTAATCATCCGGCCGGCGAGGAAAGATTTTTCCTCAGTGCGCAATAATTGATGGGCTGTCACTGCTAATGTGAAATTAGTCTTCTGTGAATGTTCTGACAGGCAGAAAAATAGGTCGATGTTTCTTATCGACCCGAGAGAAGCAACGCTGGTTGGAGACGAGCAAACTAACGCAATGCTATTAGCATCGTAATTGTGCTTCCGGCTCCTCTGTCAAGGCTTCATTATGGTATTGAACGTAGCAAGTATCAATTTCAGGAACTACTCGCGTCAAATAATGTCGGCCTCTGGATCCTAACATCGTGAGCACTGGTGTATACTGGGATCAAGACGGGGGCTACCACTAGATTTAGGTTACCTCCTTTTCGACGGTTAGGGGCTGCCTGGCCGAGGCGGTAAAGGCGTGCTCGGTTCGCCCGGAAGAACGTGGGTTCGAATCCCCGTCAGGAAGTCGTAAAATTTAAGAAACGAGATTACCACTTGCGGAGGTGCATATGGCCCTGAGGTTCACTCAGCCTACACCAAAAATGAATTCCAGGTTAAATCCTGGGGGCAAAGGCGGCCAGGCGTAGAGCTAACCACTCTACCCCATCACGTGGCGAGGTTAACAATGGTGGAAGCCTTTACCTTCCACTCCTCCAAGGGCCTTCATGGCCTGTACGGAGGTGACTTTGCTTTGCTTTTCGACGGTTGGTTTAGTGAAGTACGCGTTTTTGGATGCAGCCAATAGCCAACGGAGAAGCCTGCTATAGTCAAGGCTGCTTCACAAATTACTGCCCTGGCCTCTGTCACTGTCAATATTCAACACCTGATCAATGTTGATGGTAGCCTACTATTTAGCAAATTAAAGTCGTTAGTAAAGTAAAAGCCCGACTTTGTGGCTAAATGGATAGAATGCTTGCCTTTGGTCCGATCGCCTCGGTTCTATTCTCAGAATCAACCGCCTCGTACTGTTAATTAAACTGGCTTGGGGACTGGGTGTTTATGACGTCTTCGCCATTCATTTTATCCTCATCAGGTCAGCACCAAGTCTTATACAGATGCAATGCACCATTATTATTAGTATTAGTATTAGTATTAGTATTAGTATTAGTATTAGTATTAGTATTAGTAGTTCGCCTCTGTGGTGTAGTGGTTAGCGTGATTAGCTGCCACCCCCGGAGGCCCGGGTTCGATTCTCGGCTCTGCCACGTAATTTTAAAAGGTACGAGGGTTGGAACGGGGTCCACTCTGCCACGGGAGGTCAACTGAGTAGAGGTGGGTTCGATTCCCACCTCAGCCATCCTCGAAGTGGTTTTCAGTGGTTTCCCACTTCTCCTCCAGGCGAATGCCAGGATGGTACCTAACTTAAGGCCACGGCCGCTTCCTTCCCTCTTCCTTGTCTACCCCTTCCATTCTCCCCATCCTTCCACAAGGCTTACGGTGTTATTACTTAAGCCTGAAGAGGCAAGGCAGAGGCAAGAAATTAAAAGGAAAAGTAGAATAGATTTTTTTTGCTAGTTTCTTTACGTCGCACCGACACAGATAGGTCTTATGGCGACGATGGGACAGGGAAGAGCCAGGAGTGGGAAGGAAGCAGCTGTGGCCTTAATTAAGGTACAGCCCTAGCATTTGCCTGGTGTGAAAATGGGAAACCACGGAAAACCATGGAACAATATGTCAGGTGCTTACATTATAACGTACTTTAGATTTCCGTCGTTCCCATTTGAGATTTGGGCTTCACCGATAGCCTTGGTAGCCCTCTGCATACGCCACTATTCGTGTTCCACCAGCGGGATCAAAAAATGAGGTATTTAAATGCCGGTCAGTTAGTAGTATAGTAATAGCACCTGCTAATACAGGTAAGGAGAGGAGGAGAAGAGCGGTAATAGCTACACCTCATACGAATAAGGGTGTTTGATCTAGTGATATTCCAGGAGCCTTACTTTCACTTTCGTTCGCAAGTCCAGTTATCCAGCACAACAGCTACAGGTGGACAGATATGAACCACGGATGCTGAGCTCCCGCTATACTCGACGACTGATCCTTAATTCGAATCCAGAGAAAGCCCACCACCTCTACGTCCAAACGCAGTGAACTACGCAACAGTGACAACTAAACAGCCGTCCCACAACAGCAGCAAATCAACAGTACCACACAACACTACAATACTCCTCACAGCAACGACAGTTAGCACTGCTCCAATTCTACTCACGACGCGCTGATTCCACAACTGTTTAAAGTTCATGGTAGTACACACGCAGTGCTCCTAGGCAGTACACAAACAGTATTCCGCTCTGTACGCTACGATACTCTGTCTCCGGCGCAATACAGACGACAACCAGCACTACTGCCGTCAATCTCCAGTCACTCCACGACAGTCCATCGACAGTGCTCCAGTCAGTAACCTACTCCAACACGACGCTCGACACTCAGACGCAACAACACCTCCTCGTTCAGACTCTGGTCACCCCAGTCCGACGCTAAACTCTAACACTGACTGACTGTTCGCGGTTAGCCCCCTTTTTATAGCTCGGGCGATGAATGGCGGGATATTCGCGATGTGGCTAAAGAGGGAAGTTTCTCATTTCCGTTCCAGAAAGCTCACGGGGAAACAAGACGAAGCGAACAATACAGGGACATGCAGGCCATGCCCTCGGGTTGAGAGCTCCCAGTTGACTCGTTAGTTCCTTTCTGGAAATTACCGAAAATGTGCTATGCAAGGGCTGGCACGTAACAACATTACAGCTCAGGTCATTCATGTTTTTCAACCTTTTATTCTTCTTATTATGATTACGACTATATTTATTAATGTAATGAATTTTCTCCCAGACACCCTGTGTTCATAAGGCATCTGTACTGCTGTGACATTTTTATTTTCTTAATCATCTCTTAATTTACACACGACACACCTCTCTGCCAACTACCACTGAAACACGTAATAGTAAACAGATCGCACCAAAAACGGTTTATATTGGGAACAACATTCTAGATTAAAGTAGGATATGGTGAACCCCACTAAGGTGCGAGAAAAGTATTATTATTATTACATCATAACATCGTTAATTTCCTTCATGTAATTAAGTACTTCTTTCTTTCTGTCTTAATCTGCTTACCCTCCAGGGTTGGTTTATCCCTCGGACTCAGCGAGGGATCCCACCTGTACCGCCTCAAGGGCAGTGTCCTGGAGCGAGAGACATTTGGTCGGGGATACAACTGGGGAGAATGACCAGTACCTCGCCCACGTGGCCTCACCTTATATGCTGAACAGGGGCCTTGGGGGATGGGAAAATGGGAAGGGAGAGACAAGGATGAGGGAAGGAAGCGGCCGTGGCCTTAAGTTGGGTACCATCCCGGCATTTGCCTGGAGGAGAAGTGGGAAACCACGGAAAACCATTTCCAGGATGGCTGAGGTGGGAATCGAACCCACCTCTACTCAGTTGACCTCCCGAGGCTGAGTGGACCCCGTTCCAGCTCTCATACGAATTTTCAAATTTCGTGGCAGAGCCGAGAATCGAACCCGGACCTCCGTGGGTGGCAGCTAATCACACTAACCACTACACCACAGAGACGGACTGTAATTAAGTACACGGTAAGAATATATCTTAAAACTATTTCTAGTTTAATATCTGGTTTAACAACTTATGAGTCTTAACACTCCCATATTTGTACTTGTCCTCACAAACCAGGCTATTTTAGTGGTTCTAAAAGTATTCGTGTTCTGTACGTAAGTAGTTAATATTAACTTATAATACATCACCTGAAAGCTGCTGTCTTCGACATTTATATCCCAGTCACTGCACCCAAATATTTTGAATAGTGTACAAAAAATAAATACGTACCTCCCTATTGTTCTTTATTTATTCCGAAAAAAGCACCTAATCCGTGGCTTATACAGGGGCATTTTAAACTTATTTGTATCTCTACGAATGAACGTGTTACAATCCTAATTTATGCTGACTGCTAATTCATAAACCATATTTTTTCTCGTTATGGTGTACTGTGTTACTCATAGGCTTTTTCATTACAAAGCATAGATCTAAACATTGAAAAGTTGTTTTCGAAGCATTACGATTTAGACCTACTGAAAATTACGAAACATATCAGCAGTACGACAGCCTCCGTGGCTCATGCGGCAGCTCGCAGGCGTCTAACTGCTGGGTTCCGTGGATCAAATCCCGATCACTCTAAGTGAGATTTTTTCTGGACAAAGTGGAGGCGGGACAGGTTTTTCTCCGGCTACGCTGGTTTTTCCTGTCATCCTTCATTACAACAACACTTTCCAATATAATTTCTTCTGTCAGTCATTAATCATTGCCCCAGAGCAGTGTGACAGGTTTCAAGAGCCGGCACAATTCCTAACAATTCCTAACCTCGAATGACTGGAAACAGACTGCGGATTATCATTATTATCAGCAATGAAAATGAAAGCCTACAACCTGCTTTCCAGTCATTGACCGGGTCAGGGATGTAATAAATGAAGCATATACATGCTGTTAGTACGATGGGGTCGCCACTCCCAAAGTGAGTTGACTGATAGATGCTATGAAATGAGAATCGAGAGTGTTGCTGGAATGAAAGATGACAGGGAAAACCGGAGTAGCCGGAGAAAAATCCTGTCCCGCCTCCGCTTTTCCAGCACAAATTTCACATGGAGCGACCGGGTTTTGAACCACGATATCCAGCGGTGAGAGGCCGACGCGCTGCCGTCTGAGCCACGGAGGCTCTTATATTTTATTTTATATTATATTATATTTATATTATATTTTATTTTATCTTATATAACAAATCTGCTCTCAAGTATCTCATCTTTTTTTTTTTTTTTGGCTAATTGCTTTACGCCGCACCGACACAGATAGGTCTTATGGCGACGATGGGACAGGGAATGGAGAGGAGTGGGAAGGAAGCGGCCGTGGCCTTAATTAAGTACAGCCCCAGCATTTGCCTGGTGTGAAAATGAGAAACCACGGAAAACGATTTTCAGGGCTGCCGACAGTGGGGTTCGAACCTACTATCTTCCGTATACTGGATACTGGCCGCACTTAAGCGACTGCAGCTATCGAGCTCGGTCGTGCCTTATCTAGCGACACAGTTTGTTACTCCATTGTATTACGAGTATGTGTCTATAACCAAGTCCGTATAAATTACAAGCAGGGATTTTAAGTGACATGATGCTTCGGCCCGTGGATGTTACAGGTTAGGACGATTTCGAAAGAACAGAAGTTCATAAAATCTACAGGTATGGACGCTAGAGTGTTAAAAGGTCAACGTGTGGTGGAATGTTAAATGTAGGAACTATTTAATTACTTTCTTTCTTAATCTGTTTACCCTCAGGCTGCTTTTTCCCTCGGACTCAGCGAGGGACCCCACCTCTACCGCCTCAAGGGCAGTGTCCTGGAACGTGACACTTTCGGTTGGGGGATACAACAGGGAAGGTGGACCAGTACCTCGTCCAGGTGGCCTGACCTGCTATGCTGAACAGCGGCCTTGTGGGGGAAAGGGGAGATTGGAAGGGATAGACAAGGAAGAGGGAAAGGAGCGTCCGTGGCCTTATGGTTTGTACCATCCCGACATTTGCCTGAAGGAGAAGTGGGGAACCACGGAAAACAACTTCAAGGATGGCTGAGGTGGAAATCGAACAGACTTCTACTCAGTTGACCTCCAGATGATGGGTGGACCCCGTTCCAGCCCTGGTACCACTTTTCAAATTTAGTGACAGAGTCGGGAATCGAACACGGGCATCCGGGGGTGGCAGCTAATCACGATAACCACTACACCACAGAGGCGGACGCTATTTAATTATTACAAATAGAAAATGGAGTCATCTGTGATGTGTGTTATCCGTCATCGATAATTTAGAAGATAAACTAACTCGTCGGCAGAGTCTGTTTGGTTTCTGCCTTGAAAGGAGCGATCTACTGCCTGAAGATCATTTGGAACAGCTCGGAATCATAGTCCACAATGTGGTTCCATTACTTCAGGGATCAAGAAAAAATTCCTTGGTTACAGTATTTCTCAGCTCCATAGAATCAATTTCGCACATCTTCTGTGACATGCACCCGGACATTGTTATGCAGAAGGATGAATGAATAGTTTTCGTCGTTTTCAGACACTCTAACCTGGTTGCGGTTGCGATATGCGTCACACATGTGAATCATAATCAGTTTTGCGACTAGTTGCCTTCCAGAAACGAACTCTTTTCGGAAGGTGTATTCACTATTGTGTGTTTCTCTAGTTGTCGGCAATGCGGTGTGTTGGTTTTGGAGGAAGAAGTGTTTATGAATATAAACACCGACAAACACTCTCCGAGCAGAGGAATTCACCAGACACAGCTAAAATCACCGACCCGGCCGGGAATCATACCCGTGACACTCTGAACAGAAGGCCTCAATGTTGTGCTGACAATTCAGTCAAAGAACAAGATGATGGCCGAGTATTGCACTAAATTCGTGGAACACGACCTGTGACTAGCTTTCAGAAAGAACAAAATGGTCACACTTTCTGCACAAACATCGTTTTGTACGTGTCGTAGACATAGTGGCTATGTTCTTAAGCAGGTCAAAGACAACGTGTATTACAGTAAGCAACGCAGAGGAGTAAATCTTTAAAACAGGTATCTATTCCGTGTTCTAGTTAATTAACTGTTTCCACTATAAATACCCTAATCAACATATAACGTATCTTGTCCGGGTTAAATACTCCAATTTATATTCTGTATACATTTCCAAGGATTTTTGTTTACCATTGTTACTCAATTTTCCCCCAAGAAAAACGCGTCTAATCAAAAACCATTTGCAAAATAATTTGGGTTTATTTCCCTTCAGAATTTTATTAGTAAACTAGCTGTAGTACCCGGCGTTGACCTGATAGTTTTTGAATATTTACCTTTAAGATTTGCATTACCAGTTAGTTACGTGTGATGTGAATTTTTATAGAATTCCTTTTTGACTTGCAGATTGATATGTTATGATCTATTGTGTAGTTTTAAAATTATTTAGATGTGCTTGATTTCAAGTTTTAGATTATTTAATTTTCGAGTAAAACTTCGTCCTTATGGAAGCTCGAATCGATTGGGAAGTATTTGATCCTGTCAAAAATTAATAAGTTATAACTATATGTCTTTAGCCGTCGCACTATAGATACGATGTACAGGATTTCAACTGTCAATGAGACTGCCCCCTCCCGCCCTCCACCGCTAAGATATATAAAATCTGGATTCTCACCATTCATCTCAGTGACCCAGAAAACTGTAGATTCGGCACTGTTTTCGATTATTTTTATATCTCACTCCCCCTCACCCACACCCCAAAGGGGGCTGAACATGAATTTAAAAAAATTCGGAGTGTCACTAATTATTTCAGCTACCACTAAAACTATGGATTCGATAATATTCTAGATTATTTAATACCACCCCCCTCGCCCCCTGCCCATAAGGGTGCTAGGGGTGTCTTACCGTCACGCGGTTTGTCTCCTGATACTAATTGATAAGTGTACCACGTTTGGTGAAATTGCTCCAGTGGTTTAGGAGGAGATGTGTCATTTACACACCCACACACCCACGCACACACATACATCAATTTTTATATATAGTAAGAAGAAGAAGATAATATTTTTATATGTAGTTTTTCGATTAATTTTATATCTCACCCCCTCCGCTCCCCACTCGGACTTGCAAAAAAATCCGGAGTAATACTATGCATCTCAGAGACACTGAAATCTATGGATTCGAAACTGTTTTTAAGTATTTCTATATCTCACCCCCACCCCCTTTGCTCCCCACCTAAAAGGGGGCTGGACTTTCAAAAATTCTAGAGTATTACTTTTCAACTCAGTGACCCCGAAAACTATGAATTCAACACTATTCTCGATTATTATTGTAACTACCCCCCTGACCCTCTCCCTTAAGGGCACTAGGGATGGCTTACCCCCCACAGTGATCGTCTCCCGATAGTAAGTGATACGTGTACCAAGTTTGGTTGAAATTGCTCCAGTGGTTTAGGAGGAGATGTGTCATTTACACACACACTTCCATTTCTATATATAGTAAGATTTTTATACTCGTACTTCACCCCCTTTCCATCCCCACCCAAAGGAGGCCTATGAGTGCCTTACACAACAGTATATTTTTTCCAGATATTAAGTCTTATTTGTACCAATTTTGGTTGGCAGCTATGCCCAAACGTACATGCATAATCTCACTGCTCTAGAATCCTGGAGCTGACGTTGCCATGGTTACGGCAGTTCATTTCTTTATCCGATTCCTAGAGCAGGGGTAGTGTGGTGCCAATATCTCCGTAACGGTTGGTTTTAGGGCCTTAAAACATGGTTTTCGGGCCCGTAGGGCTTACCGAGTTGTGTTCTTTGCGTCAAGAGGATTAAATTGAGCTTTGTCTCGTCCTTATACGACAAATTCGATATTTTGCCTATATTAGCCTATTATTTATATTTTTCCTATAAAACCCCCGTCTTTTCAAAGATTTTGAAATGATATGCATATCGAAACCTTCCCCGGGGTGAGCATACTCTAAATATGAAGTTTGGTTGAGATCTATCCAGCCGTGTCGACGTGATGGTGGAACAAACAAACAGACAAACAGACACGAACAACTTTATTTATAAGAAGATTTGAAATGACAAATTGAAGACTTCACATCATGGCCACTTTACGGTATATATTTATTTAACCCACTTTCCCCAGCTTACACTTCACTGACAACCGACCCACTTAATTTAATGAAAATACTCCACATTATAACAATTTAGAAATTCAATTTCGATTTTAATTGTATCCTGTTCTAAAAAGCACATATGATTACTCTTTAAGAGATTGAATATTGTCAAAT
This sequence comes from Anabrus simplex, assembly GCF_040414725.1. Lineage (NCBI taxonomy): Eukaryota > Metazoa > Arthropoda > Insecta > Orthoptera > Tettigoniidae > Anabrus > Anabrus simplex. Next base: position 1,103,471,276 of record NC_090265.1, on the reverse strand, counting down.
ATTAAGTTGTAATCTAGAAGAACTGGATATGCCTTTCATTTCCTTACTTCAGCTCTTTAACTGATCTACCCCAATAGTATACGAAAAGTATTGTATTAAGTATTCCTTTACAGTTAGGTTTTTACGAGGACTTTAACGATGATCAAAAATCTTATACACCTTTGATATTTTTCCTTGAAAGTGAATGATTATGACAGGTTGCATTGGAATTCAAAGCATTCTTGAGTATCCCATTGCCTCTTGATGTATTAATCTGCTGAAGAAAATGTAGTTGCATCCAGGAGATAATGGGTTCGGACCCCACTGTCGGAATCCCTGAACATATTTTTCCGTGGTTTACCATTTTCACACCAGCAAAATGCTTGGGCTGAATCTTAATTAGGGCGAGGACCGCTTCTTTCCGACTCCAAGGCCTTCTTTATCCCATTGTTGCTATAAGATTTATCTGCGACGTAAAACAAAATTCTAAAAATACTTTTTTTTGCAAGTTGCTTTACGTCCTACCGACACAGATAGGTATTGCGACGATGGGACAGGAAAGGGCTAGAAGTGGGAAGGAAGTGGCCCTGGCCTTAATTAAGATACACACCGGGCGTGTTGACCGTGCGGTTAGGAGCGCGTGGCTGTGATCTTGCATCCGGGAGATAGTGGGTTCGAATCCCACTGCCGGCAGCACTGAATATGGTTTTCCGTGGTTTCACATTTTCACACCAGGCAAATGCTGGGGCTGTACCTGAATTAAGGCATTGGCTGCTTCCTTCCAACTCCTAGGCCTTTCCTGCCCCATCGTCGCCATAAGACCTATCTGTTTCGCTGCGACGTAAGGCCACTAGCAAAAAAATTAATGTACAGCCCCGGCATATGCCTGGTGTGAAAATGGGAAACCACGGAATACCATCTTCAGGGCTGCCGACAGTTGGGTGCGACCCCACTATCTCCCAAATACTGGACACTGGCTGCACTTAAGCGACTGCAGCTATCGAGCTCGGTATTCTAAAATGAAAAAAAAAAATATATTTTAGTATAGTTTTGCTTTTTTCTAAGAAAGAGTAAATCATGAAGGAATTAGTATATTTTACATTATTGAATCATTCCCATTCAGCATTTCCCTCAGTAGTAAAGAATCTGTATTCACATTTCTCTTTCAGTCTGTCAATGGCTATGAACTGACAGGACAATTTTTAAGCCGATATTTACTAATTTGGGAGCTGCCTCTGTGAATCAGTGGTAGAGAGTCGGCATTCGTATCCCAAGATACCGGGTTCAAACCAAGCAGAGGTATTCGTACTTTTTAGGGGCGGAAGAAAGTTCATTCGACACTGCACGTCGTACGATGCCGGCATATAAATGATCTCTGGTGACACATTTGGTGTTTACCCGACATTATTCATTAAATTTCAGCCATAGACGCCAAAGAGAGTTTTCGTTTACTCGGTGTGCCATCTAGCGGCCCTAGAGTAAAACAGAACGTCGAAATTGATGAGCCGACAGCCAGATGGCGTCTAATCGAAATGTCAGCACACGGTAGCTGGGGCCATACGATTATTATTATTATTATTATTATTATTATTATTATTATTATTATTATTATTATTATTATTATTATTATTATATTATTATTATTATTATTATTATTATTATTATTATTATTATTATTATTATTATTATTACTAACTTGATATTTAGAATTAATTTTCTCCTCAATCTAAAACGTATACATGTACGAGCGATTTCAGGTATCGCTCAGTTTCAAATAGGTTTTAAAATATTCATGAAAATGCCAGTAACAAAATACCATACCATATTGCCATAATCATGCGTAACTATTTTTTTTTTGCTAGGGGCTTTACGTCGCACCGACACAGATAGGTCTTATGGCGACGATGGGATAGGAAAGGCCTAGGAGTTGGAAGGAAGCGGCCGTGGCCTTAATTAAGATACAGCCCCAGCATTTGCCTGGTGTGAAGATGGGAGACCACGGAAAACCATCTTCAGGGCTGCCGATAGTGGGATTCGAACCTACTATCTCCCGGATGCAAGCTCACAGCCGCGCGCCTCTACACGCACGGCCAACTCGCCCGGTCGTAACTAAATTTAGCTGAGTTAAATGTAACTTATTGTATCACACACTACTATATGTGTAGCTAGTAATGAAATGACGTAGATGAACGATTCCATGCTGCAGAGTGCCTTGAGACTATCCTTAAAGTACTTCTTCGTAGGGGTATGTGTTCAAATAAATTCCAGAAACATACTGGGTACGTGATTTTTTTATTATAAGTATATAATATCATTGTTAAAATGCTAAGAGTATGGTGCACACCTGAATAACACAGGTTAAGAGACGCCTTACAACAAGCTGATAAACAGCCAAGTCCCTACAGGTTAATACATTGTATAACTGAGACTAGAATTTAATGAATTCGCCATGACGTGTTATCCAGAGGTAATAATAGCTTGAATTTAGAGAGATAATAACAGTACTTGGAAAACTCTACTAATATTTACATAACTGGGTTAGTGTTCATGTAGGTAAATGATCCACGAGTTACTTTGCTCTTATAACAGGAGTTCGCACTAATCCTCTTCTATTAAGTACACTGCTTAAGGCTACACTTCATGTTACGAGGGGAAGATCGAACATTCGCCTACCACGAAGAACGACTTCCGTGAGTTAAAATTCAATTTATGTCAGATTTTTCTATACTACGGCTCTGGCATTGTACACTGCTTACCTTATTTAAAGTTTTCAAAAGTAATAGGAACTTTCTTTTTACACTGCGACCATTTTACAACTTGATTTTTACGTTTATAATATTCCACCACCTACGCATGTTTCTCTAAAAGTACTGTCCGACTCGTTGGCTGAACGATCAGCGTACTGGCCTTCAGTACAGAGGTTCCCGGGCTCGATTCCCGGCCGGGTCAGGGATTTTAACCTTAATTGGTTAATTCCAATGGCACGGGGGCTGGGTGTATGTGTTGTCTTCATCATCATTTCATCCTCATCATGACCCGCAGGTCGCCTACGGGAGTCAAATAGAAAGACCTGCACCTGGCGAGCCGAACCCGTTCTGGGATATCCCGGCACTTAAAAGCCATACGACATTTCATTTTCTAAAAGTACTGGCTTTTTTCTATTACGCCACCAAGGAAAGAAAGAAGGAAGGGAAGAAAATTACGATCCATGAGAGTTGGATGACTGCACCCGAAGAATTTTATGTATGTAATGAACGTTAGTTCGTCGTTTAGCGTGTAGGGCTGAAGAAAGTAATTAAAACATGAAAATCATTCAATGAGATTGGCACACCGTCAGGACAAAATCATTCTTATTCAATGGGATGGTCACTAAGAGGGAAGTATTTTGATTTTTTCTAGGTTCGGAAATATTCTTATTATTACTCTTCTCCTACGTAGCCACTCAGTCAAGCACTCCCAAATTTACTTGTGGTCTGTAAGTCTATTCATGAGACTTTCTATCATTAGTTATTTTGGGAGCCTTCTTTCAGTAAAGCGGATTCAAAAGATATTTTCCTACTTGTCTTTGGCCTTCATCCTACCTTGGTCTTTTCCTCCATTTCCAACAAATGATGTACCAGGGGTGAAATCTCTCGCCTCATTATATGACGTAACCTGCGAAACTGCCTCTCTTTAAACTTCTTATTGAAAGCAGCGCACTTTAACGTCCCTCGCAGATGTTCATTTGGGAGCCGATCCTTCAAAGTAATGACACCAAACAACCGTAATATACATCTTCATCACATTCAGTTGTTGACCATGCTACTTTTTTTCTTTGCTGGTTCAACGCTCAGCTATACGTAAGAGTGAGACGGATGATAGATTCATACGCTTTGTCATTCAGTTTGACCGGTACCGTCCTGTTGGAGATGACTTCACTTAACGCACCGCATTTCACCAACATATGAAGGGGTTAAAGTCAAAGTGGTGTAAGTCAATTTTCGGTAGAAGTTGACTTAGGCACAGAAAGGCGATGTAGAAATAAAAAACTGTTCATAGAAAAAGTGGAGTAAGTCAGAGCTTCACTCATTTCGTCGTTAGATGGCAGCACAAGTTAGACTGGTAATGGATCATCTGTTTTGCTGATAACTGAAGTGGTGTGAGTCAGACTTACACCAGTGTGGTTGTAATTGTTCCGCGATGTTCATCGAGTGTTGAATGCATGCGTGAATACTCAAAGAAACGATGGATTCTGAAATAAGTTTAAGTGATCCGTTGGATGAGCTGGAGTCCAGTGATGAATGGGAGCGTGAACAAGGAGAAAACACATCAGAAACAGATGATGGTAAGTACTATTCACCTTCTAACCTCTCAGTTACTCACCTACTAACCTATTTTGTTGCAACGTTTTTAGCAAGTACTTACATTAGATTATGCCTTAGGTCCTTTTGGTCTACTATTCCCTGAATAATACACCTTTGTAATCGGTTCGGAAAAAAAGAAAGGAAAAATGGAGGAAAATGCATGAAGAGTGATGTTTTTAGTGAATTTTCTGTGATTATTGAAAATGGTCGTGTTGAGTATCGTTTTTCACGTAATTTTGAATGCTGAATCGAAGCTTCCCCTGCAGTTTTTTATTTCGGTAGTAAGTGTAACAAGATGTTTGTTGTTTCAGAATCAGAAGGAGATGCAGAGGTAGACGGCGGACGCCAGCGCAACCATTCCAGCGAATTTCCTACTGCTGGAACTTCTGAGAATCGAGAAAACGCTCACCCGAGAACGAGGAGAAGACAAAAACACGAAAGTAAAGCTCAAAAGCGAAAGCGAGCACGAAATTCAGGGCTCCCGTACGTGTCCTCTAGAGGAAAAGAAGTGGCCGGTAAGCTGTATCAGAACTTTGATTGTAAATGTAAAAAAAAGTGTGTGGAGAACGTACCTGAAGTGGCGAGGCGAGAAATTTTCGACACCTTTTGGAAGCTAAGCAGTTTTTCTGAACAAAACGTATTTTTATGTGGTTTGATTGTGCAACAGAAACCTAATGTAAGACGCCCACGAAATTCAACGAGAAATGCAAAGTCTGTTTCAAACAGCTTCAGATTCCAAGTCAGAGGCAATAGCGTTACTGTGTGCAAGCGTTTTTTCTTACAAACACTCCAAGTTTCGGATGGGCGAATGACAAGGGCAATACAAAAAGTACGAGAGGGTCAACAACCAGGAAGTGATGGCCGAGGACGCCATCCCCCCAAAAATAAAACACCGGAGGCTGCCATGAATGGTGTGCGTGACCACATAGCATCTTTCCCATCGTATCAATCGCACTACAGTAGATCAGAGAACCCTAACAGGAAATACCTTCCTCCTGACATGAATGTACGTACAATGTATGAACTGTACAAAGAAAAGTGAGCGGATAAAGGTGATATTCCTGTTTCTGAAGCCATCTACCGTCGAACCTTTAGCAATGAGTTCAACTTGCATTTCCACCGGCCTCTTAAAGATACGTGCACCAGATGCGATGTGCTTGACAAGAAGATTGAAGTGTGTGAAGATGAAGACGAATCTACAAAGCTGAAGGCTGAAAAAGAATTACACCTCAGAAATGCCGAAAAGGTGAGAGAGGCTAGAGATCGGGACAAAGTGAAAGCACGGGAAGACGAATCTTTCTATGGTCTGACATTCGACCTCGAAAAGGCTTTGCCATTTCCTGTTTTGACGACGTCCGTGGCTTACTATAAGCGGAATATGTATTGTTATAACCTTGGCTGCCATGAACTTGGAACAGGTTTAGGCTTCATGTTCTGCTGGGATGAAACGATCGCTTCTCGTGGGTCTCAAGAGATTGGTTCCTGTATCGTCAAACATCTTGCAGCAAGAGCGTCATCTGCTAGGCACATAGTGTTGTACAGTGACGCATGCACGGGCCAAAACCGTAATATTAAGTTTTCCTTGTACCTCATGAAGTACATACAGGGCCCTCAAAGCAATGCAGAAATTATCGATCACAAATTTATGGTAAGTGGCCACTCTTTTCTACCCAACGACGCTGAATTTGGATCAATTGAATCGTACGCAAAGAACAAGTCCATTTATACTGCAGACGACTGGTACAGTATCATAATGAAGTGCCGAAGGAACAATCCATTCATGGTGACGAAAATGAGCCGAGAGGATTTCAAATCTGTTGCAAAGTTGGAAAGTTGTATCACGCGACGAAAGAAAAATGAGAACAACATTGCTGTTAATTGGTTGAAAATTCAATGGATACGAATTTTGAAAGATCAACCTTACACTCTCTTCTACAAAGAAACTGTGAATGAGGATATCCCATTTTCTAAACTAAATCTAAAGGCAGCAAAGCCCGGTAGGCGACATTCTCTGGCCAACGTTTCTCAAGATGTTTTGTACCCAAGGGGAAGGCCTGTTACCGAGGCTAAAAAGAAAGATATGCTTGATCTTCTGCCATACATTCCACCAGTGAAACATGAATTCTTCGTTTCCCTGCGAACCACTATTGAAGAAGGTGAGGAGCTTGTAGATGCTGGACCTCTGGAAATTGTGGAAACCACATATCCTGATGAAATAGACTGAATCCGTATTGCCATGTTAAAAACATTAAGACTCCATTCGTGATAAAAAATTAAATTGTTTGTATTATTCTTATACTTTGTGTAATGTTCAATAAAAATGTGTTTGAGAAGTGCAAGTCAACTTTACATCATTTTGTTGATGTCCATAGTGGTGTAAGTCTTTGGTTTTAGGTCATACAGTGGTGTATGTCACAGGCTTTGGTAAGGCACAGTGGTGCAAGTGACTTTGGTTAGTGCGTGAGGTACAACTTTTGAGCAAAAAAAATTTCAAATCAAGCCTAATCCCTAAGTTTGGACCTACGTAGTACCTCTAAAACAATACCATCACAAAAACTTGTCTACTGAATTAACTACAATACCTTTCGCATTATGCTCATTTCCTAAAAACGATGATAAAGTGACTTACACCACTATACCTTTAACCCCTTCATATCGTGGAAGTAGAATATCTCGAGAGAGTCTGGACCACAGCTACCGCTGCGTACGCGCTGAGGCTAGGTGCTGGGGCACGCGGGGGTCCCGGCAAAGCCACTGACCTGAAGGATACACGTTGGCGGAAGGAATACGCTACACCTATTATGTTTTGTTTTGTATTTATACTGAAGGTTAATGTAAGAGCGAGCGGGGTAACCGTGCTACACCCAAGCTCTACTTGTGGGTTTGAAATCCGTAAATCCGTAAATTTTCAGATTTTTTCTACCTACTTACCTATTATCATTTACCACCGTTTATTTTATCTTTATTATCTCTGAAATTGTTGATATTTGTGTCAGGAAGGGTATCCAGCCGTAAAACATCACGTTCGATAATTACATCTTCGACATAAAATGACAATGGTAGGGGGTGGTGGACGATGTGTATGCATATAAGGTAGGAGGGATTATCACTCAGGGTAGTCTATAATGAGGAACTTCATATTGTTTTCTTTGTTTTTCAAAATACGTTCTTAAATTCCTTCTTACAGGGTTCACGTTCTTTGATCAGTATATAAAGGTAGTCTTTCGTGAGTTGCATACGTTGAGAGAAACCCTGATGGTAAAGAGTCAATTAGATGTTGTGGCATACGAAGTAAGCTACTATGTGTGTAATAGGTTTAAATAGCATCACTCACTAATGAGAAATAAATAGTGCGTAGCGCATCGGGCTTAACGTTCGGCGCACAAACTTCGCATTTCAGCTGTGTTTGCTGTTAACAATGTTCGTTCTGTTAGCCACAGTTTCTGCTTTGTCTTCTCCAAGGTCGCTCCTCGTTCGTTGACGATCCATAACCTTCAAGAGTTCCTAAGCACACACTGATGTTGACGGTGTCGGTACATTCCTATTTGTTTACACACATACCACACTTTTTTCAATGGTAGGTGATTAATGCTGTAATCGAAATCGCTTGTTATATATATTTTTTTCTTTTCATGCTAGGTGTGAGATTATATTATTTAACATTATCAGATGTGAGTTAGTTGAGTGTGAAAACTTACTACCACACATCTCCGTGGAACAAACGCTGGACAGTTAGCTCACTTCGTCGTGAAAGTGTTCCAGTTAGGAAGCCAGACAGATGTTGGCTGCGAGTTCCAACCAAGTGTTACGCACTCTCTACAACTTCAAATGATTTCCTGGTATTCTTACCGTCTGCTTACTTCGCTGCTCTACTGGTGCAACTCCCATGTGGTCGTCGTGCTCGCCTGGCTCACCAGGAACTGTGCTGCTCTCCTCCGCTCCCTTCAGCCCGCCGCTACGTCACTATGACCTACACTTTGTTCTCGTAACTTCTAGATTTGCCTCGCCACGAGTATATAAGCCTGCTCCTTTCTCTGATCGCGGAGAATCCAGCTTGCATTGAAAGCACAGGATATCCCCGCATTCTCCGTGGTAGGGATGCGAACAGGGAATTGGCCAGCCAAGGGCCTAGTTGCCGTGGCGGACACCCCAGGAGCGGACAATCTGCGGAAAATGCGAATGTTCGCGAACATGCTGGTGTTGGTCGAGCCGCACCACTCCCTAGCCACTGATCCCCAACCGCCTTCCACTTGTCTCGCGACTGCCCCCACGGCAGCGACCCCGCGTACTCTAAGTGCGTTAACTCCGGGGGAAAGCACGCGGCTAATTTTAAGGACTGCCCCAGCCGCAGGGACTTCTAAGCCGCCTATCAAGGCAAAGGGCCAAAGGGTGACAAGCGTGGCAACCCTAAAGCCAAAGCAGGCCCTTCAGGCACAGGCGCTTCACGCAAGAAGAAATCAGGCCCCTCAGGCTAAAAGGACCCTTCAGATTCTGTAGGCCCTTCAGGCACAAACGTCCAAAAACAAGACCCTTCAGGCACCCAGCGCCCATCAGGCGGAGGCATCTTAAATTTCAAACCTATACGGACGGAGGGTGAACACAATCCCTGGCCCTCAGCCCAACCAGCCCCCACCACCGTACAAGCCAAGACCTCCGACAAAAACAGAAAGAAGGCCCAGCCCCATGCAATGAAAAAAGGCACGTTAAGACCACACAAGCTCCCCCCGAGCTGCCACAGGGCCCGCCCCAGGCCAGCTCCACTCCCCGCAGGACACCTGCCGACAGCAAACCGGCGTCCGCACTACCACCCCCTATGCCGACCCCTCACATCACACCTGCACCACCATCCACACAGAAACAGGTACAGCAGCCCGTGGGAAACATGGCAGTAAATGCGTTCAATGAAAGGATAGAAGATATTCTGAAAACCATCTTTCTGAACTTGAACCTCACGCAAATCATAACCACTGGGGTTTTGATGGCCAACATGCTACCATTCCCCTGGCTAAGGGACGTGGCTAATGCGATCTCTGACCTCCTGACCCGACATGTCTGGACAACACGACGACGAAAATAATAATAATAATAACAATAATAACACGCAGGGACTTCAAGCAATAATATGGAACTGCCAGGGCGTCAGGTCCTGAAAATTCGAACTCGAAGCCTTCCTAGCCGCGAATACCATACACGTAGCTCTCCTAACAGAAACCTTCCTTCCACCGGGGAAGAAGTTCACCATAAGAGGCTACAAATTACACAGAAGTGACAAGGCTAATAGAGTCGGAGGGGTGGCAGTTCTAGTAAGGAACGACATTAAACATGTGGAACTAGACTTACCAGAACTGGTCGAGCTGGAGGCATGCGGAATTGCCATGCCAGTGCGAGGAACACTCATCAATGTCATATCGGCATACGCCAGACCGAAAAGCCTTAACACACAAGACACTGAAACGGTACTAAGGCTAAATTGAAACACGATCCTAGGAGGAGACCTAAATTCGAAACACGACAGTTGGGGCTGCCTGAGACCTAACTGAGAAGGCACAAGGCTGTACAACCACATGCTATCCCAGGACTACGTGGTAACAGCCCTCAGTGAACCCACGTTCCTAGCGACGAACGATCAGGTCTCCGATATACTAGACATAGCCCTACTGCGACATATTCCTCAAAGGCACAGCATAAAAGTCATAAACGACCTAGGATCGAGGTATCAACCAGTGGTATTTACACTGGAAGCGAAACCAGAGGAATATGCGAATAACCCCAAGCGCCGACTCAACTATAAAGCAGCCAAATGGGGTAAATTCGAAAGAAAACTCGATTCGCTCCAACACGGGACCGAGGACATACATATAATAAACCCAGCCCAAACGGATGAATCCTTAAAACACTCATAAATGCGATCCAGGCAGCCACAACAGCGAGCATCCCGGTACACAAACCTAAACAACACACTAACATCAAAATACCGGCCCACTTTGAAGATCTAATACGCAACCGCAAGCAACACAAGCGCAACTGGGCCCAATACCACTGCGATGAAGACCGGATACGTAAAAATGAACTTACAACTGAAATCGAAATCGAACTAATGGAATACAGGTCGCGGATCTGGAATAACAAACTGAGTACGTTTGACACAAATACGAGACCTGTGTGGAACTTAGCGAGATATTTCACGCGAGAACTACACGTGATCCCAACAATTAAAGGACCTAACGGACCAGTATACGAAAACCAAGATAAAGCCGAGGTAATAGCTGACTCACTGGAATCGGCCTTTACACCCAATGACGAACCGTCAGATCCCGCCTTCACTAGACAAACAGAGGCCAAGGTAGCAGAATTCCTAGCAAACGCACCTATGCCCGAGGTTAAGAAGACTAATATCCACGAAATTAAGTGGATAATAGATCACCTCAACCCGAAGAAGGGACCCGGCCCAGATGAGATTCAGAACATAATACTCAAAAAGCTAACTCCGAAAGCCCTCGCACAAGTCACTAAAATATACAATGCAATATTTCAATTGCAGTATTACCCGGAACAGTGGAAAATGACGAGAATCCTTGTATTTGGCAAACCAGGAAAGGACAAATCTAACCCTAATAATTACAGTCCCTTCAGCCTCCTGGACGCCCTCAGCAAAGTATTCGAGAAAATACTGCTGAAAAGGCTAATAGCACATATCAAGAAAAAAAGGAATCATTCGAAATGGAAAATTCTGTTTCAGGAACGGCCACTCCGCCCCGCAACTGCTTACCCGGGTCATAGAACAAGCAACCGTAGGACTAAACAAGCTCTATAAAAATGAGCCTGCGTCCTTCACTCACCTTCATCCGTCTGCAATGTCGTGTTTTTACGTTTGCTCGTTGGTAATTCAATGACTAAAATGTAGTTACAAATTACGTTCTGGTGCTAAATTTTTCTGCGTTCTCAAGACAACTCCATGAGTTGCTGAACCAACGACCTGTCAAGAATGTACAGTCAGTCATCGCACAGTGTATTAATAGAGCTAGCTCACTCCCTACTACATCTAGTGAACAGTGAACAGCTTCGCTTTAAAACTCGTCCTGAAGTTTACCTAGCAATGCATTCTGGTAACAAGAAATTTTAGTGGACTCTTGTAAGGAAAATACAGTCGTCCTTGAGTCAATAAGGAGTGCGGATGTGCTGAGTGGAGCGCGGGGCAATGGGCAACACGTTGACACAATACAGGATAGCGATTGGTGGCTCAAACTGTGAAATGGGAAGTAGAAAGGAGGGAAGAGTGAAGTTAAAGGGTGAATAAAAGGGGATGGTGGCAACTCTACTGGTGGCGGCGGTGGTGGCGGTGCTGTTGATAATAGGAGGAGTGGAAGTTAATCCTGGTCCAGGGCCAGTGGGTTCCATTGGATGGGAAGAGTTCGAAGCGATAAGAGAGATGATAAGAGAGGCATGTCAGACGGAGCAAATAAGAGAAATGTTTCGAGAGTTATCTAAGGAGTTTAAGGACCTACAGTTGAGTATTAAGGAAGATGTGAGGAAGATATTAGAAGAGTGGAGTGTAATAAAGATGAGCTGGATCTGTTGAAGCAGAAGGTAAGAAGTTTGGAGCGTGACCTGAGAGAAACGAAGAGATTAGTAGAGAGGGGTGAGCAAGAAAGTGTGAGGAAGAATATTTTCATATATGGTGTGCAAGAAGAGGGAAAAGAGACTAAAGTGGAACTAGTGTATAAAGTGGTGGATGTGGTTCAGAATAGGATGAAGATCAACTTTAGTGAAGTTGATATAGACAATGTGCACCATGTGGGGAAAGTTAAGGGAAGGAGGCCCATCAGAGTGAAATTATTATCTACATTGATGGCGGACATTGTGATAAGGAATTCGAGCAATTTAAAAGGAGAGAAAGTGTGGATAAGAAGGGAGATGAGCAGGGAAGCTATCGAGGAGAACAGAATTCTAAACAGACATTGAGGGGAGGCAAAAAACAAGGCCTTAAAGCATATATTAGAGGGCAGCAATTGGTGGTTGGAGACGGCAGATGGACACGTATATGGGTGGTGGGCCGGCTAAAGAAACTTGACAAAGAACATCAACAGCATCAGAAGGAGACATTGACGGCAGAGGGAGAAGCGACGAAGGTCACAAGGAGAGTGGCAGTGACGTAGAAGAGAGTGATATTACGGAAGTGAGCGAAATCCACATCATATCAGGTGCAGGAAGTAGAGAACTGCTGAACAACAGTGTCAGCAACCAGATGGTCGGGAATGCAGAGACCTCGAGAGGTCGATGAAGCAAGTAAATGTCACGAGTGGTGCTGAGTGAAGTGAAAGGGGTGAATGAAGGTAGTAGGAGACAGGGTAATGATTCATCCTCACCGAGTAAAAGGAACAAAGAAAGTAAAATGGAGAGAAGGCAGGTGCTAAATAATGAAAGATCATTAAGTTTGAAAGATTTATGGAGAAAAAAGGCGTAGGTACGGAGAAAGGGAAGGAGGAGGAGAAGGAAAAAAGGGAAAGGAGAGAGATGAAGAAGACTTGCAAGGAAGAGTGACAAGAATTAGGGGTGGAAGTGGAGAAGCACAGAAGCAGAGAGGGGGAGGGAATAAATAAATAAATATGACGATAGGGTTGTGGAATATTTAGGGGTTGATGGGGAAGCTGGGGAAGCTGGGGAACAAAGAAATTGAGAAATTAGTAAAGGAGTTTGAGATAATTGCCCTAGTGGAGACTTGGTTAGGGAAAGGGGTAGAAATTGAATGGGACGGGTATAGAGTAGTCAACGTGATGAGGAAAATGGTGAAGATTGGAAGAAACCCTGGTGGGATAGCAGTTTTAATAAAAAATGAGATAGCGGGGAGGGTAGAGAGGCTACAGAATGAGGTAGAGGGGGTGGTGTGGTTTAGAATTAAAACGGGAAGTGACGCGAAGGAGGCAATTTGTGTGGCTCTACTATATAATCATCCTAAGGATTCATTTTATGCGAATAAATTTTTTGAAGAACTGATTGAAGAAATAAACAAAATTTAACGGCTGTATGTGGAGGATGGAATGATTTTAATGGGGGATTGGAATGCAAAAGTGAGTAATAGGGTACCAGATTATGGGAGGGAGACCGAAGTGAGAGGGTATAGAAGAAGGAGTAAAGACTAAGGTATAAATAGTTATGGAGTAAGGTTGTTAGAGCTATGTGCTATAGAAAAATTATATATTTTAAACGGATGGATGAGGGGAGACAATAAGGGGGAATTGACATACATCACATCGAATGGAGGGAGTGTAGTAGATATAGGAGTAAGCACGGAAACAGCGTTAAGTGAAATAATAAGCTTTGAGGTGGCAGAATGTGGGACAGCAGAACACATGCCCATTAAGATAAAACTAAGAGGTGAGGATGGTGAAGTGAAGAGAGGATTAGGAAAAAAGGGTGAGGTATAAAGAGGGATGGAAGTATATCTGGAATGATACTACGAGTGAGAAATTGAGATTTGAGTTAAAAGAGAGAGGAGATAGTATAAGGGTAGAAATTGAAAGGGCGCTGGAATGAGATGATATGGATAAAGTTCTAAAATTAATAGAACTCCCAGTATGGAAGGTGGGATAGAAAGTGAAGATAAGAGAAGGGAGAAACAAAAACAGAGTCATGGTGCGGTTCTATGAAGACTGTAAGAGGAAACGAGAGGTTGTAATGACAGCTCTAGCGGAGTTTAAGAAGGGAGGGAAACAAGAAAAGAGGGAGGAATATTGCGAATTAAGAAGAGATTACAAGAAGGTACTGAACGAGAAAAAGAAATGCTGGAAAGAGGCGGAAGCTGAAATAATAAACGGATATTGCAAGGAGAAAAGATTTGAGAGGATTTGGGAAGCGATAAATAAGATTAAAAAAAACGAGGTCAACGAGGAAGGGAATAGATATAGGGGAAAATGAGTGGGTAGGATATTTTAGAGATCTCTTGGGTGGGAGGGATACTGGCATGGGGAAACGGGCAAGACTTACATTGTAAGAGAACTAGAAGCACGAGTACAGATACTAGATGAGGAGATAACAAGACAGGAAGTAATTAGGGTGTTAAGTAAAGCAAGAACAAATGCAGCACGTGGGGCGAACGGTATTACAAACAGGGTAATGAAGGAAGTGGGGGAAAATAAACCGATGTTGAAGGTGATGGTTACATTTTTTAACAGGATCTGGGAAACGGCGAAATTTCCTAGTGAGTGGAGAAATGGGGTATTATGTCCAATATATAAGAATAAAGGGAGTCGAAGTAATCCTAATAATTAAAGAGGAATAACATTCCTTTACTCATTGTCGAAGGTGTATACAGGAATTCTAGCCAATAGGATTTAAAATTGGGCAGAGCAGTATGCAAGGATATCGGAATATCAAAATGGGTTTAGGAAAGGGAGAAACGCGATGGATAATGTGTGTATTTGGATACTTTAATTACGAAGTATGTAAAGATAGCAGGGATGTGATAATATGTAGCAGCAATTGATTTAGAGAAAGCCTTTGATGCAGTGAATCGGGAGGCGCTATTTACTAGATTAAGGGATATTGGGTTATCAAAGAAAATGAGGATGGCAATAGAAGGAATATATGAGAAAGTACTGGTGAGGATTAAATTACAGGGGCTTGGGTTGAGTAAGTGTATTGAGTCGAAGAGGGGTGTGAGACAAGGTTGTAAGCTGTCACCGATATTATTTTTAGTGTTTATAAGTAATATATTAGACAGACATGGAGGAGAGAGATGGCAATGTTCTTGGATAGGGAAGCGGGCATTACCGGGCCTGCTATTTGCAGACGATCTATTGATCTTGGCACTAACAGCAAGTGGATTGCAAAGAGGGTTAGAAGAGGTTGTGGAATATACTAGAAGATGGGCTCTTAGAGTGAATGTACGGAAGACGCAGATAATGGTACGTAGGAAAAGGAAAGCCAGGAAAGAAAACAATTTTTGGATGGTAGAGGAGGAAGAAATCGGACCAGGGAAATATTGAGTATTTAGGCGTAATGATTAGTAGTAACGGACCATGGAAGGATCAGGGCAGAAGGGCCAAATTTAAGGGGAGGGGAGCACTTACAGCAGTGGGAGTATTAGAAAATAAATTCCCGGATATGAAGTACAAAATTCAGAGAATGGTGTTCCAATCACTGGCAAAAGTAAGAAAGTGACATGGGGTATAAGTTTGGGGATTGGAGGAGGGTAGGAAGGAACTAAACCAAGTGGTGGCGAAATTTAGTAAGATTATGATGTGTGTTCCAGAATGTACTGCAAATATGGGGGCTAGATTAGTATATAAAGAATAGATAGAAATTACAATAGTTAAGAGGTGATGAAGTATTGGAAGGGAATGGAATAAGGGAAGGGAAGGGAAGGGATTTAATACAAGAGGTGTATAGGTTCCAGAAAAGTATGGAAAACGAAGGGTACTGGGTGAATAAGTGTAAAAATAAATTAAAAAATTAAGGGTTAGAGGATCTAGGGTGTACGGGATGGGGGAGAGGGAAGAATGGGTATGGAAAGGGGTAAAAGGGAGAGTAGCAGATATAGAAAGACAGAGTTTAATAATGGAATGTAGGGAAAGAGACGTGCTATCAGTATTAAACAAATTGGTGGAAGCAACGAACCTGAGAAACGAATTTGAGGACAGAAGGGATGAAAAAAGGTTTATACTGGTGGGTAATGGGAGTTACGAAAAACAGGGGATGGGTAGGTCGAGAAAATAAGGATAGATGTATTTTATATGGGGAGGGGTGGTCGGACCTGCATATATATAACCAGTGTAGTGCGTTAGAGAAGATTAAAAAGAAAGTGTTGAATAAGAAAAAGATAGAAAAAGTAGAAAAGTGTTATATGATGATATCATGGTTGTGCAGAGAGTGGGGAAGAGGAACTAATATATAAAAATATTTAATTGCGGTCAGAGCTAGATGTTTAAAGAAATTAAGGGAATAACAGGTAGAATGGTGTTTCAGAGAAATGGGAAGTAAGATTTAGACGAAAGTGTTAGTTTATATATAATGTAAATATAATAAGAAGAGATCTGTATATACTGGTAAAAGAATGTATTATAAGAAGAAGATTGTAGATATTGATAGAAGATTGTATTAAGAGACGAATAGGTAATATCTAGATAGTGGTGAATAAGATGTAGTCGAATGTGTTATGTTACAGATAATGTAGTGACAATAAGAAGCGATTTGTAGATATTGGTATTAAGAGACGAGTTGGTAATAGCTAGATAAGGATGAGGAAGAGTTAGACAAATGTGTTATATTATAGATAATGCAGACATAATAAGAAGAAGCTTGTAGATATTGGTAAAATATTGTATTAAGAGATGAGTAGGTAAATGCTAGATAAGCGTGAGGAAGGAAAACCGTGTTATAAAGAAATTAGATAGGTGAAAGTAAGTTGAGAGAAGAACTGTAAAGAGGTGGTATAATCATTGAGTTGGTAATGTTTAAAGAAATGTGGAATTAGTGAGTGGTTTTTAGACTAAGAGACGTAAATAAGTTGGAAGAACTGTGAGAAGTAAGGAAACTGTTGAATTGTTGGCAAGTTCGGTGTTGTAAAAAGTATTCAAATATTAACTGTAGGACAAAGTGGAAGAAAATGAGCAATCAGTGTGTAAACTATAGAGACTAAGGTGCAAATAAGCTAGATGAAAGGTAGGGTGTAAGTGAGAAAGCGAAGACTGAAAGATGTGGGATAGGGAGTGGGAGGTATAAGAGGTGGAAGGGTAGGGTGAGACTGACCCACCCCAAGGTGAAAAGCATGTCCGCACGTGGTGAAACAGGAGAGTCAAGGATGGGTGCTGGCATGTGTAAGAAAGGCGACTCGGATTCAGCAGGCGGGACAGTAGATAAGAACGTGACGGGACACATGATGGACTGGTTTCCGCCTCATGTGATTCGCCACGCAAAGAATAGGAGGGAAGCACATTGCCAACTAGGTGTAAGTGGGGAAGACATCTGACCCTCGAGGCGTGGCCGACAGTGGTATCACGGGCTGGACGGGCAGTTTCCTTACCAGGGCGATACCATGACCGACCAGTTCTTCTTTTAATTAGTTGTAGGTAGTAGAATAAATAGTTAGCAAGTTAGAGTAGATGTAGAGGGTGCCCTAACATGCGGTTAGGTTATCCGCCCATGTTAGAGGCAGCTCAGTAGATTTAGTTAGGGGTGGTGCCGTGCATGGTGTCTGGAATCTCGCCCGTGCGGGGCGCCACTACATTAGTTAGAGTGTAATTTAGCCATACAAATTTAGATTAAATTAGTTGTACATTAGTTGTAGTTAAGTAGTTAGTCTAGCTTTGGAATAGTTCCTTTATTCCCTTATACCGATGGTTTGTAACTATGGTAGGGTAATAAAGATGTTATATCATATATCCTTTATATCATATTATGAGAAAAATGGAAATTAAATTTCGTACAGTTTGCCAAATGTGTTGTAACCAACAGTCAGTAAATAAAGTTCATTAATCGAAAATTCGGATCAGAGAAATCTCACTACAGCAACTGGGAACCCCTGCTGGGTTTCGTTAACTCTACTAAGTTTAGCCAAATAAACTGTGAAACTAAAAAGAGCACACGCTCCGTTGTACAATGCCATAAAATTACCATTCAGTTTTCGGTGCTGCTCTGCGCTCAGCTGTCCCCGTTCATGTTGATCATCCTGTCCAATTGCGTCGACTTCCTTCCCTTGATGTATCTGTAACCGATGACTCTCTATAATAGGGTATGCTTGGTTTTCTTATCCAGCCTTAATCTGCCCTTTTTTCCACTTCATTATAGCAACACAGACCTGAAAAGAAGCAGCACATTCTGTTTTAAAATAACAAAGCAATTATGCAAAGAAGAAAAAGTTGTGTCTGAGAAAGAATAAAAATTTCTGCATGCTTGGTTAAAATAAATGAAGAAATTATCAACACTCTACTGTACAGGATTCACTTGGTGATATCCCTTCTCCATGCCTTTATACGTCATCTTGAGATTCTTTTTAAGTAAGTTCATTTTTTCTAATTCATCCGTAGAGAATTTTGAGAATTGACCTGGTAGGAAAACAATCACGATTTCCTCATCTTCACCCTCAATGTCAACCATTATTTTCCTTCCGAAGCGTGTTTCCACTGCTCTCAGTTCTTTCACCTTAAAAGGATGGTTAATTTTCAACTCGCTTAATTTTCTGTTGTGAAACTGAGATGCCTTTGTTATCATATTTAATTTCACTAGCATATTCATTACTTCAAATATTATTTTTCTTCCAGAAATAAGAAAACATGCTAAATAAACATCAACTCTCTAAATGTATAAGAAAGAAAAGTAGTAGAGAAGTTCTCTTCTTTTAACTAGATGATGGTAGGCAAGCCGTACTCCGGTCCTTTAATACTCCCTGCCGCAACTTCACTCCTCAACAGTCGGGTGGAGTCGTTGCTTTTTAACCTTCACTGAAAATTACAAGTCGCCACGAACATCCTGTTCAACTTTCGCACGTAGATAACCTTCAACAAGCTATGAAGTGCACAAGCTGCACTGCACCTCTCCTTGTTTCCACCTCACACGCAATGACCTTCAGTAAAGAACAAGTTAGTTCTTGCATAAATTAACATCGTGTTCACCTTACCCGGACGAGTGAACCCTAGCGCAAATCCAGTCCCATGGTCACCTAGACTGCACCTCGCCCGCAATAATCTTCAAGACAAATTGGCTCTAAAATAAGTACCCTGCGGTTAACATTCCGCAGACGCATGGCCTTCAGGTCAGTGACTTTGCCGAGGCCCCCCGCACACCCCAGCACCTAGCCTCAGCGTGTGCACAGCGGTAACTGTGGTCCAGACTCCCTAGAGATATTCTACTCGTGGATATTTACAAAATAGAAATTAAAATATATTCTGAAAACCGATAGCTGAGAAAATGCATAAAGATTGGCACTTACCATGCGTGCAGTGCAGTCAGAAACTAAAGCTGAACTACTGAGGAAACAAGCAGGTTGTAATACTCTGTCACCTGTTATTACAATATGTTTTAGATGGTGTCCCGAAATTTGTCCGCAATTAATACGGAAAATTAACAAGCCAATTCTAGGAAGACTGATAGCGAAAATTAAACTGACATCTCCTGTGTTCTCGGGACCGAATTTACCCCAATTCAGATTTCAAGCCAGTTCAAACCCATTAAAACACAGTTTCCTTCATAATATGCAGATATTTTCGTATATCACCTTTCTAATCCGTTAACATCTTTGAAGAGAGGAAAGCAATGTCAAATTACCTCATTCGTCATCTTGTCCGGTATGGCTCATTTTGGTGCCACCGGTGGCGTTTTTGGTTTCATAACCGCACAACCTTTGGTGGTGTTATTGAAGTAACTAAACAGCCCCTGGACTGACGACCTAACAGACATGCAATATATTTGTAATGATTTCTGTGTTAATGGACTTGACTATGCCTGCTACCGGTAATATAGCGCCATCTAAATCTAAAAGTCTTGCTGAAGACAGAAGATCAAATGGGAATAAGCTTGCTAACAGGATTGAACTTGCACTGTTAAGGTGAAATGTAAAGGAAGTCAGCTTTATGAGCCGAATAATGTTATTATGCTAACGATACGAACATGGATATGATTTACCTTTATGATAATATAAACCTATCGCGATAATCGGGCTACTTCATAGTTCGTTTTAAACCGCATACACACATGGATATATCATAGGGGTCCAGGAAGTTAAATAGTACTTCGTTCTTCGATGTATGTCACAAAATTGGGAGAAAATTTAGGTCCGAAAAGATTAAGCTCTTAGTCATGACATACATGCTGCTTCTTATCTGAACTCAATGGGGATGGAAACCAGGACACTGGGGTTGGAAGTCTTTAGTTGATATAACGTTGTTCCCATTCTACATATACTGAATTAATGTGTGTGACTGAAATGTCGTTAAACAATTCTAATCTAAAATAAATTCTTGCAGACAAACTTGTGATTTCATGTAATAATTACTGTAAGGCATGATAATTTACGTAGAATACAACACGCAGGGATGTGATATTTCATGCACTCAGACGACCTTGTAGAGAGGCTAATAATAATAATTTCATCCTATTCCTGAGGGGATTCTTCATGCATGTGATAATACTAAGATGATTCAGTAAATAAGGTCACAAGTTCTACTTACAGGTATACTATTTGGGTGAAGATAATTCTTTCACATGGGCCACATAATCTCCATGTATTGGTTTCAATGGTATATTATACCAAGGTCTCTATAACCGCACATAAATAAACAAAAATAATCAAGTGGCTGATGTAGATGCAAGCAAGTTCGCTGCACATCACTGTCGAACTGTAGTCTCTTTTTTCTCTTTATACCTTATTTCATTCAACACCTGACTGGTGGGGTGGACCACTCACTTGGTCTCTGGCCAAGCGATGGGTTGGTTAATCCTCCTCTGCCTAAATGCTTTTTAATCTACAAAAAAGGACCGTAATCGGTGGTTCTGGAGCAGGAGAGGGTAGTTCAGTAACTCCCAAGCCGAAGCAACTAACCTGTAGTTGACCCTGCTACAATCGTGCAGCGACGCTATATCTTTCAACATCGACTCAGATCGTGTTTTATGCTTTCTTCGCGTACTACAATGTTTGACCATATTTTGCCCTGTTAGTGATATTAGAACTGTACATTTTTACTAGTGGTTTAATGTCGCAATAACGCAAACAAGATTTCTGCAGTGCTAGAATGGGAAAGTGTACAGCCCGAATTTTGGCCCGTGTAATCATGAAAGATCACGGAAAAGTATCTTCAGGTCTTCTGGCAATGAGGTTCGGACTAACCACCCGCAGTTCAAGCTTTCATCTTCATGACCACTATAACATACCCAGCTCGCTCATTTTTGGGATAGAAGTTGTTGTAGTTGATGTCGAATGGCCTTGAGAAGAAGCGGTGCTGTGCCAGTTCTGGTTTGGTGACTTGTTGGAATGAATTCGGAATCATATGTGTGTAAGAGGGCTTGTTGTTTTACTTTCTGAACAGCCTATGAACAAAGTTGTTTCACATGAAATGATGGATTTTGAAAAACAAAACCTAATTTTTATATTAAAAAACTCCATGAGACGGTGCTATTGTATTGGATACTTCAGTTTAAATGTCCTTGCATGTAGGTGCGAAATTCTTTGAGTTCTGGGTTGTGATGGAATACGACAAGACATAATATGTAAGTAAACACACACAGAGCAACAACAAGTCATTATCATTTTCAAAGGGGACGGCGAAGAACTTCCCATCCAAGGTTGAGTTATAACTTCACACAGTTAGTGGGCATTCAACTTGCGCAATTCAAGATTTGCTATTACGCCGTCCGCCGTTACTCATGGAAGATGTTCCCTGCTAAGCAACCCCACAATGTTATGAGCAGGGTTAGGATATTTAGGTGCGCATTTTCTTACGTTAGGGTAAATTAAAGCTGTCCTGAAAGATATCACAGTGTGAAATTTTGTTTCTATTTGCGAATAGAGGCATTTTCCATGCACCTTTTCCCCTTCAATGGGACCTTTATCCCTTTTCTCCCAACCATGCCCATAATCCACTTTGCCCTCTTTTCTTCTTTTAATTCCAATTTATTCTATAAGATTTCTAACCAATATAAAATATTTAACTTTCAATTAACGTCTCCACAGCTTGCTGTGTACGTGCTAATAGAGAGCCTACCTCTTTCAGTAAACACCGAGCGGGAGTTGAAAGCACACCTGCAACAATGAAAAATAATTGTGTGTTCGACAAAACCTCTTTCTCTCGCTTTACCGTTATAATGTAGCGTGCAATAATGCAATTGACAATGAGCGGTTCTATCCCACCAGAAACAGTAGTGTGCTGTTCGTGAAAGTGAGTTTGTTACTGTGAGAGACGTCATCTGTTCACATGAATCCGGAGCCTGGTGACGCAGAGATGTCAGCAAACGCACCCGCGTAGTTCCCAGAATTTAGACTGGATTCTGCTCGAAGCTACTAGAAATCGCTGAGAAATTGCAGTTCCAGATGAGTGAGAACATTCTGGTAAATTTCGCGGTGTTATAAGAGAGTGTGGACAGCAAGTGAGCGAGTGAGCGCAGGAGTGAGTTGTGTGATAGTCGCAGTGAGTTCGCATGTGAACCGGTGTTAGCACTTTGTTACATTACTAAACGAATGTACTAATAAATTTTACCATGCCGAAAGTGTCTAGTGCCCGATTTATTGCTCTGGCTCAGGAATCCAAACAATATTTCATAGAAACTGATATAACTGTTATGCGATGTACTATTTGTGATTCAAGAGTTTTGTTAGATGATAAAAACCAGCGATATTGCATCGAACAGCACATTTCCAGCCCTAAGCATCAAATGAATAAGACTGTTCTAGCAAACAAATCACGGCAACCTCTGTTACGAAATGCGTATCAACAGAGTTATTCTTAAAGCCAAAATTTGAAAGAATTAAACATTGATTTGTGTGAAGCTCTTACTCAAGCAGGAATTCCACTCAATAAGGTGAACCATCCAGTCTTCAAGGGATTTCTAGGAAATTATAGAAAGATGTTCATGCCCGATGGGAGTACTTTTTAAAATAAGACTACATGGAGCCTGTTTACCAAGAAACCATACAAAGAATCAAGGAAAAATTGTAGAACAAAGTCTGGAAAAACAATGGGGTATTTTTATTTTCGTGAAGGAGCAGTTATATGGCTTTGCCAAAGACAAACTTGAGTCTAGTCTTCGGAAAAATCCAAACATTGAGAAATTTGCCACATCTCTAGAGTTGCCATTCAGACTTAATACAAGCTTTGCCCAACTGGTTTCTATGCATGTCGAAAGAAGCGTTACCATCTAAAAATACATTCTATCACTTAATAGAAACAGATTTACTTTTAAGAATGTAGAGATGCTTAATATCTTGAAGTTCAAGAGCTTCATGTTTTTTTTTCCTTCTTTCCATTAATGATAATTTGATGTACGTGTTTGTAATTCAATAAACTCGAATAGAGGAAAGAGAAATCGTTGAATTATTTGAATAAACTATCACCATGTTTTACCTTTTTTAACTTATTTGAGCACCTTTCCCCTTCATTTTTTCATCTGAAATTTGCACCTAAAAATCCTAACATTGATTATTAGTATTCCACCCCTTCGTCAAAATCCATTCAACAACAGACGATTCTAAATTCATTTTAACATAAACATTCGTACTAGAAGTTATCAATTGAAACTTCAAAAATGTTTTAATGTATTTACTGCACTATATCAGTGCATTGTATAATATTATATCCCAATCAAATCTTCATAAAAGACACATAGTTTACAAGAGCTTTATAATATGAATTGATCACAACCTATGCAATATCCAATTTAGTCGAAGTAAAAAACGTTTTTCCCATTACATTCTGATCACCCAGAATACAGTGTATGGTACCACATTCTTAATAAGGCAATAGTTAAACTTATAGTTTCCAATGTTTCAAGAACGTAGAGGGATCACAGTTCCCCTCTTTAATATGTAGACTGGTGTTGATTCTTAATTTTGTTTATTTAGCTCTGCAACTTATATATATCTGAAGACGTCCCGTAAAAGATGATGAAACATTTATTACGGTTTCAGTGTGTTTGTTGATTCATTGACTTTTATATATCACAAATCTTATTGAAAAATGTGGATAATACATATGTACAAGTAAAACTTGGCGTCAATACGGAGTATGTTGTGAAATACATTATATGTACACAGTGGAGTATTGGAAGTTGACACAGTAAACGAAAGAACCATACAGTGACGGTCCTAGAAATCCATGTCAGACAATATGACACTATGATTCCAGTGGAATCTGAGGCACGCCAGTTGTCACGACAGTGATATTGGACATACACTATTTGAAGGATATTCGTCATGTTCAAGCACTACGAACATTCAGGAATCTTTATATATCGGTTCATCATGTGGGAATTGAAACAGATATAAGTGCAGTTTGACCGTCATTATTCTCTGGGAACAGAATAACTTCGTTTGTGAATATTTTTGTGATACATGAAAAGAAGGAGAAACATCGCCGATTGGAACAACTTGCTTATGAGGCCCCAAGGAAATGCCAAAACCAAATCAAGACAATGGATATTACTATTCCTGCCTGAGAAGTTCTGTGCTCAACTGACTTGAATATAAATATAAGGAATACCACTTGCTAAACGCCTAGACTGATTAACAGGGATGATACTATACTGTTTCATGTCAACACTGGAGCAGAGTGTAAACATCAAAAATAAAAATGCACAAGTTTCACGATACAACTATTTCTTATCCACTACACTTGCCAGAGCTTTCGCCCGTCGACTAACATATTTTTCAAATATGAAGATACGTTTTTCAAGAAAACGGTTCAACAATGAAGCAGCCGTCAATACTTTGCGTCCAGAAATTAAAGAATTTTTAAAACCGATGGAAAAGTATGTCATCTCGTTGGTTGAAGTATATTGAATCTAAAGGCTTAATGAAGGTAATTTTAGCACAGAGGTTCTATTGTTTGAAGATTTACTACCAAATATGACATCCCACGTGCAATAACTTGGTAGGTTTGAAAATTCAAATTAATATCCAACTTGTAGATGTTTTGTAGTGGTTAAACAAGCGATTATTGTGTTAGAAGTCTTGATTCCAACACATAACATAAAAATCAACTCATCTTTGCTTATATTTCGTTCAACACAGACATTATATAGGAATCCCTATGGACTAATTGGAGGCTCCTTGAGAGACAGCCACTAATAGATTACATTATGCTTGGAGGCTCACTTGGTAAACTGCTGTAATGAAATTTACTGCAGAGACCTGAACGTCATAATGAAGATGTAAACAAAGTAGTTAACTCTGTAACTCTGCAGGAAGATACAGTTTATACGTACAGTAGGTATTATGAATTTAACTTGAACAGGTGGAAGTTGGTGACTTGGTAAAATTAAGGCTAGATTTACGTGTCGTTAATGTTCTAATCAATGTATGTGATGTTTCTGAATGGAGACTTAAATTTATATACAATACCATAAGTATTTGGATATTACGCGAAGTAGTAGCATTTCCTGTAATATTTTGTTTCGAGTGATTTTCTTGTTGAACTGTTGTTGTTCTTGTAGGATAATTATGTTTCTAGCATTACTTTATTATCATTGTAATGTTATTCTAGTAGTAAGCTCAACCTATAGTATTTTAAGCCGTAGTGTTAAGCACTGAAAATACTTACATTGAGTATGAAATTTTATACGATGATGCTGGATTTAGAATGTTAAACTAGTCGTATATCTTGTAATATTTTCTTTCCACGGGATTGCTTGTTGTACTCTTGTTGTTGTAGTTGTTGTTGTTATGTTTAAACATTATTATAACTTGTAACGTTAAACTAGTAGTAAGCTCAACCTCTAGTTTTGTAAGCCATAGTGTTAAGTAGTGGAAATAATTAAGTTGTGTATGAAACTGTATATGATGATACTGGATTTATTATGTTAAACTACTAGTACTTCTTGTAATATTTCCTTTCCATGGATTTGCTTGTACTCTTGTTGTTTGTTTGTCTGCTTGTTTGTTTCTTTTTTGTTTGTTTGTTTGTTTGTTTGCTTTTTTGTTTGTTTGTTTGTCTGTTTGTTTTACGGCCAAATGTCCTTCTTGACTCCAACCCTTTGTGGAGAGATAGAATCACTATTGCGTGTTTCTGTTGCGGTTGGTAGTGTTCTGTGTTGTCTATATGTTAAGATGAGAGTGCTGGGACAAAACACAGAAACACAGTCACCGAGCCAGAATAATTAATTAGACTCGATTAAAATCCCCGACTCGACCGAAAATCGAACCCGGAACCCTCTTAATCGAAGACTTCAACGCTGAAAATTCAACGAAGGTGTCGGACTTGTGAGTTGAGTTACTAATCCTGTTAATTTTTAAACTATAGTATTGACCCACGGTGGAATTTCAGTAGTATACACTATCTAATAAAACTTATTCCGCCATTCCTACGTCTTGTTAAACTGAAACCTGAAGTACGGCCGACAGTGGTGGTAAACTACCCAGATCATTTCAATCCCTCTCAGGCGTTTGTGTTTGCTGCTGGTGACGTCGCTGTGACGTGCAATCGTGGAGGCACAACCACAACATAACCGCGAGAAAGGTAGGCCACACGTAACACCAAAGAGCGCCGACCATCGGACTTTGTGGAATGTCATCAGATGAAGGGTGAAATAATCACCCAAGGTTTGGACACTGCCACAAAATTCCCCACGTTATACTATATTCTCAAGTATATTTATTTAAGAGTACGTAATTAATTCCTTGAATGTATGTACATACTGCCACCCGCATTGTACTAAGGACCTGCAATGACATGTCTAAGATCACGGCATAGCAGTTGAAAAGATTTCGGGCTAACGATAGGAAGCAGGTTTGGTGGGTGGGAAGGGGGATGTGCCGATGAAAGAGTTGCAGGTCTCTAGGGCGTAAAATACATCACGCGGATGTTAGAAATAAATGCGCAATTTATGTGAGACGTGGATTTTTTAGGAAAAAAAATGTGAAATCATATTGTTCCCAAACTTCGTCGACTCGATCACATATTCCAAGAAGGTTAGACGGAAACAGTAGACGTACTGGGTTGAAGATCATAGTGCTCGACCTCGACAATCGACTATTCCAACGAGAACGCATTGTCTTAGCAGGATTAGCATACCCAGCACTGCTTCAACGACTATTTTGCAGAGTTTCAACAAACGGGGTATCCACCACGCTCGTCGCATATTAATTTAGTATACTATTGAGGGAAATTATTGAATAAGTCCATTCGCATCCAAAATTTTGCCCGTGAACATGCGAAGGAACTATTGGATGCACCCAGACAATATGGTTTAACATTATATCGTTCATATCGCGTGACGTCATAGCGCTCCAGCCAATGGAAGCTTAATTTTCTAACATCCATTTTCTTGCGGAACACGTGCCACGTAAAGTTCTTACACTTTTATGGGCTAGAGGGACCCTGTACTTTACTAGACTGCTATTCCGTGATATTTGGAAATATTGAAGAACATGTATCTTGCAAGTCGCCATGATTTTACATACGGCGGTTAACATTTATGTAGCTCATATCATTTCAAATGTTCTTAGATATTAATAACGAGTTGCAACAACAACAACTAAAGATTCATGAAGGAAGCAAAATCAACAACCCAAATTTGTCGTTTAAAATTTTATACGGCAAGTATTTTGAAAAAGTACCGATTATGAGTTTATATTTGCATACGTGGTAGCATAGTTTGACATAGCCGGTCATGGCTAATTGAATCGTTGGCCGATAATAGGTAATTTTCGGTGCTGATCACTTCAAAATCAATCATTTAAGCAACATTGGCACTCTTATGCCAAATGTAATGAATATAATTAAGTCGGCAGAAGAACGTACCGAATAATCAATAATTGATTGATTGATTGATTGATTGATTGATTGATTGATTGATTGATTGATTGATTGATTGATTGATTGATTGATTGTTTGATTGATTGATTGATTGATTGATTGATTGATTGATTGATTGATTGATTGATTGATTGATTGATTGATTGATTGATTGATTGATTGATTGATTGATTGATTGATTGATTGATTGATTGATTGATTGATTGATTGATTGATTGATTGATTGATTCAGTTTGGCCCCCGGACCGGCAGCAGCAGGTCTTTCCAGTGTGTGATGGTGGTGAAGATGACCATTATTAGGTCTATCTTTTCTATGTAAATACATATTTGTTTTCAATTAGCTACAATTAACGTTTTGACATATCTTCGCGAATTGGAACATTTGGAGCGAATTCTAACGTATTTTATTTTCCGTATTTGTTGACATGTCTATCCTTAGAACATAATTTTACATATTTGATTTAAACTCATATAGTTTTACATAGTTTAATGTTTTATTTAAAAAAGCCTCGGTGTTTTACGGCTTAAAAGTTGTCTTTTTAGGAACATAATTATTTTTACTAGTATCAATAATTCAAAGATTCAAAGCTGCAACCTTGCATGGACTTCAAGTATCCTGAAAACAATCGACTATTCCAACGAGAACGCATTGTCTTAGCAGGATTAGAATACCCAGCACTGCTTCAACGACTGTTTTGCAGAGTTTCAACAAACGGGGTATCCACCACGCTCGTCGCTTATTAATTTAGTAAACTATTGAGGGAACTTATTGAAGAAGTCCATTCGCATCCAAAATTTTGCCCGTGAACATGCCAAGGAACTATTGGATGCAACCAAGACAATATGGTTTAACATCTCTAACATCCATTTTATGAAATATGGCAAGAAAGTTCTGCTGTGTGAACATTCGTTTGTTTCTTGGTAGCTTTGGCCTTGTCACACAACCTGCTTTGACCCGTGTCAAAAATGCTTAACTCGTGTTCAGTCTTTCTCTTTTTCAGTGCCTTTCATTTGTACTCTTTTCATATGTATTGAAATTTGACATGACACAGATATTCTTTGAATTATTTTTAAAATTTTTCTTAATTTTTCGGTATATTACTCGATATTTTGAACATGTTTTAGTCCACATATATGTACATATTTCGCCATGTTTCTTGCAAATCCTATCACTGATGATGATAATGTGATAGGCATAGTATGAAATCCGGTGTCAGCACATAGCCTACTTCTGTCGAATAACTCCTCCAAGTTGTCCGCTCAAGGTTGGATATCGCCATTCGACGGATGAATCGCCATCAACTGAGTTACATGCCCTCGAACCACGTGAAAAGGTCTGGAATTGAACCCAGGCTTTTTGTACGAAATCTAGTGATAAGATAGTGTATACCGCCACCTCATCTACCCTACCGACCGACATTCTCGTGGTATTTTTTCCGCCAACGGGACTCAAACCAGCCAACCATACAGACTTGACGCTTTAACGGTCATGACCACCTGGCGATCATATTCTAAAAAGACTTGCCAGTACAACAACACCTGACATCTATCAGGAAATTAAAGATCAAAAGGTGAAGACCAAGCCATCCATACTTTGCATTTCAACCACCTCGTCAGGATCTCTGCTCAACGAATAATTAGTTAGGCCCATTTTGAGGAAATCTATATACAGGAAGTCTTCATATAAATGAACGACTGATTCCAGATGAAAATCTCATTCAGACCACCACATGGCTTACTGGATGACTTGGAAGTCACTCAACCAGCTACACTCTGCTAACACAGGGTGCAGGTTCAACCAAATTCAGTGTGAAATCTACTTTCTGACATTAATCTGGTTTCATCTTCACGGTCAGCATATGTGTGTGCGTAGCTGCTTTCACTTGTGTCTGTTGAATATGTTGTGATTGTGAAAGTTTATAGCGTCGTAGTCTCAATAATCTAGGTAACATTCATCCTAGTCATAATCACTGGAGAAAGTCTAAGGGCAGAAGAACAAAAGAAGACAATTCACTCATTTACTGATAAAAAATACAATGTCAGTAATTTGAATTCTTAATCAGAAGTTAGAGTTAAAGCAGGGTCTGCTCCCAATGTACGTTACTCGAAAGTAACCTTCTTTTTTTTGGAATTGAAAACACTTCTTATGAATCAGCTTGAACTTCCACACGTACAGCATTCATAATTATTTTGTAGTATCCATTTTAATAACCGTTGATAATGATCAGGAATATTTTGCTCTAAAAATGTTAAAACAAGTATATTGTATGACGCATATTGACGACCTCGTGGTCTAGGTGTAGGGTGCCAGCCTTTCACTCGGGGGCCCAGGGTTCGGTTCTTGGCAAGGTGAGGGATTTTTACCTGGATATGAGGGCTGGTTCGAAGGCCACTCAGCCTAAGTAGTAATGAAATGAAATGTCGTATGGCTTTTAGTGCCGGGATATCCCAGGACGGGTTTGGCTCGCCAGGTGCAGGTCTTTCTATTGGACTCCCGTAGGCGACCTGCGCGTCGCGATGAGGATTAAATGGTGATGAAGACAACACATACACCCAGCCCCCGTGCCAGTGGAATCAACCAATTAAGGTTAAAATCCCCGATCCGGCCGGGAATCGAACCCGGGACCCTCTGAACCGAAGGCCAGAACGCAGACCGTTCAGCCAACGAGTCGGACAGCCTAAGTAGTAACTGATAACAATTGCGGAGCTACCTGACGGCGCGACGGCGGCTCCGGTCTAGAAAACAAAGAATAACAGCCGGGAGAACTCGTCGCACTGGCCACGCGTCACCTCGTAATCTGCAGGCTGTCACTCTGAGTAACGATCACTTGGTTGACCAAGGTCCATCCAGGCCCTAGCGCCACAGGATACTGCATGTTAAGAAAATATTTTAAAAATAAGCAATCTCCTCAAACAAACAATAATGGTACAATTCACTGCATTCTTTTAACTTTTCTAACCTGAATAACTGGTTTACAAATGAATAAACTAATATGTCACAACTGAAATATTTTGAAAATGAACCACATTATCAATTACCATAATTACTACAATTGTTTGCTGGATTTTGAAACAAATTTTAAACTTCCTTTGGATGAGCCGAAATAATAATCTCTCTTACATTTTAACGTATATAGGGCTGAAATTATAGCAGATATAAATTTAAATAAAGTAAACTACTCCCTTAACAACCGTCAAAGAACATAGGAGGGACTTTCCGTTCGGTCAGAAAAACTAATCAACGTATGTAACACATGTTTCTCGTTGGAATTCGTAATTTCCGTTTCTAGTAAGAGGAAGTACTCTTTACTACACACCATCAGAATGCTTAATTATACAACCGCCATTAAAATCTAAACATACTGTAACCACTTCAATATCATGAACGAATCCTCAAAAATCAACGAAATTTCTAGTACAGAGCAGGCCTAAGCACATTCTTTTGCCATTTTCCAATCGGAAACTCGTCCCCTCACTACCATACACTGGAATCCAGCTTTCCCACCACGATTACCTGAGAAGTTGGTGTAACCCAATTAGAGGTTGGTGTACCTAGTGTTGCAGTAACAATGGCGCGAGTAAATCATAAACTTGTATTTAAGGCCACTATTCCTTAAGTATTACGGCTGGTGATTCATACGTCACCTAATCTGATACAAATTACTGAACTGAAACTCGCATGTGCTATGAGCAATATTTCAGGTTTAATTTGAAGTAATTACTTACTTTGGGGACTGTCACGTCTCCTCAGATCTTCTCAAATTTTCTATGTCGCAGGTTAACTGCAATGAGTGCTTAGGAAATTACGAAAAATAATATTACACGAAAAATGTAACGACTTTTTCTGTGATCATTATTGTATTTAGGAGAATATTATTTACGTTATTTTGAATTCGAAGCTTCTCTACATTCGGTTTAAAATGTTCGTATTTTTAAAAAACCTAAGTTCACTGGGCAAGTTGGCCGTGCGGTTAGAAGCGCGCAGCTGTGAGCTTGCATCCGGGAGATAGTGGGTTCGAACCCCATTTTCGGCAGCCCTGAAGATGGTTTTCCGTGGTTTCCCATTTTCACGCGAGGCAAATGCTTGGGCTGTACCTTAATTAAGACAACGGCTGCTTCCTTCCCATTCCTAGGTTTTTCCTATCCCATCGTCGCCATAAGACCTATCTGTGTCGGTGCGTCGTAAAACAAATAGAAAAAAATACTAAGTTCATTATATGCAGACTTTTTTGTCGGACTTGAAGTGGAACATCTTGAACGTCACTTCATCCATGTTCTAGCATATTCTGAAGTAATTAATTTGCAAAACATGGCCGTCTCCACAGAGGCCATGGAGACACTTGTAGAAGTGGACGGTAAAGCGTTTCACTGTACGTAACCCCGGCATAAAGTGGGATACAGAGGTTATCTCTATATCCGTCTACGTTTGCCCCCAGTAAATAACCTGGTACTCATTTTTTGGCCTCACCAAAACTGGAAAACTCGTTTCCTGACGGGAAATCGAACCCACGTTCGTGTGGATGAACAGACTCGACTCGGCATTCCCCTTCGTTTATTTGACATATCACATCAATTATTGCGTTCATCTTAATTTAAGTAATTGTAAGTCAAATACGAATGTTTATGATTAAAAGGAGAAAGGTTGAAGGTGAGTTGGTAACAGAATCTAACAGCAACAACGTAAAGGCGATAAAATAATTGAGTATACATTTCCTTTTTCAGACTGGGGAGTTAACAGTTATAATTAACGACTAAATTGTAGTTTGTTGCTAAATTTTCTTGAACTAAAGCACGTACTTGTATTATCAATTAATTATTCAGAATAAACCTGAAGGTTAATTGTTGAATTGATTTAATTAAACTTTATTTGAGATAATCTTATAGTTTTTAATCGCTTACTTGTTCACTTGAACATATTTAGTTTATATGCTTATTCAAATATTTAAGCTATTGACGTTGTCAATTTTTATTCAAGTGGTGCAATCACTCTTTTACTTTTCTAAGTTATTCAAACTGAATTTTGGTCTCCATGCTTTGTGTATCAGCACAATTGACTTCATTAAATGTTGCCCGAAAGTCTACGACTGGCCCAAGTAGAACTGGAGTTTACTTCGTTTCAATTAAGACTCCATTCGGTGCTTTCTGATACCCTGCTTTGGTGTTCAATCGGTGGACAATATTACATTAAAGGAAAATTCGGAACTCGATTACGAGAGACTTAACATTCATGAAGAAAACAAATTAAACTACTACTTCATTTGAAACAAGATTTTAGTTTTAGGGTTCATTATTAATGATGGTTTTAGAGCAAGATAACCTCAGAAGGCAATGGGAGTAATTCATAAAGAAGCAATTGTAATTCTTTATTAATTTCGAAATAATTATCATTTTTGTATTTTATTTGTTTCTTTTCATTTTCATATAAATTCATTATATTTATTTTCTTTCCATATTTTATTTACTCTTCATAAATCAGAGTGAGTACAATTCTCATTTTTTAATCCAAGTTTTTATGTCTTCCTTCGTGCCGCTTTGATCATTCAATGAAGTGTGCAGGAGAACAGAAGAAACGCCTCGAGATACATAAGTGTAAATACATAAGTATATGCTTATTCTAACTTTTTAATCATCGACAATTTTAATTTTTTTTCAAGTGGTGCAATCACGCTTTAATTTTTCTAAGTTATTCAAACTGAATTTTGATCTCCATGCTTTTGCAACTACCTCCACTGCAGCTGTACCAAGATAGGACTTGCTATAATACGAAAGAAGGAACAACCTACATAATACAGATTTGAAAAGTATATTAAGTTCACTACAATCACGCTAAGAAATCCCAAAGAAGTAAAATACCAATAACAAAAATATTAAATACTATCAAATGTATCCGTACGGTATTCTACACTGTATACGGATTTATGCGTGAATTACTGTAAAGGCATTGAGTAATATTATATTAAATTGAATTTATCTTAGAGCTATCTGAGAAATAAACAACGAAGACACCACACATTTTATCCGATGTAAGGTAGGCATTGGTTTAGTTGATAATGGCAGGGCATATTTCCTACTGCCAATCAAAATCGAGTTCGGGAGTTTATACTATAACGGCAGACTCACTTGTCAACTGCCATTCAAGTAGAGATGAAGAGTTTTCATTATAAAGACAGGCCCGTCTTCCTAATGCAAGTCACAATCGAGGTGGAGAGATTTGATTATAATCGAGAAATGCAGCGCTATCTAACGTATCAACAATCAGGCACGGCAATAATTCATAGGCCGAAAGATGTAGATCTCTCCGAATTGAAGGATGATTGTGCGGTCTGTTTTGTGATACAACTGACCGTTTAGCCACCAACTACCACGAAAGGAAGGTCTGAACCGTCATTAAAATGCATCCACATTTCCATATTTCGATATTTCCATATTTCGATATTTCCATGTTTCTACATTTCGATATTTTCCGAGGCCACAAGTTATACATTTGAGCAGATTGGAATATTTCCTCAAAGAAAAGAGTATCCAGGTTTCGGAATTAGAACTCACATACATACGGAGTGGTTAAGGAAGAAATGAATACATTCAAGGAAGCTGAAATTTAATAGAAAATAGGAACATAACTGAGGACATCAGTACAGGAAAAATATGTAAATACCAAGCGGATGTATTGGAATATAGTGTTCCTCAGTAAATTGTGATGGTATGAGTTACGGATATAAGAAGGCGGTAACAGAGGAGAAATTTAGGTGCAAAAATTCTTAGGTAAACAGATAAAGATGCCTTGTTGTGTTATTACTTAACCGTAAAGTGGCAAGGCAGAGGCAAGAAATGAAAGCGGAAAACAGAAGTAGAATTGAAATACAGTAAAGATTATAGCACACGCCAGAAAACAACTTACAGTGTTAAGTATTGGGCTACACTCAGCGGTACTGTTTATATATTAACTCTAAATACGCCCCTTATTGCTATCCAAGGACAATGTTAATTCAGATTGAGTTTGTAAAAGCAGTAATACCGGTATTTAAAAATATAATATTATGAGGAGGGTTTCACATTTTAAATTATAACTTTCTTACTTAAGCCTAAACGACTCAGAGAAACTCAGACTAACCCCAGACATTTAATTAATTTTAAGAAATACACAATAGAGGCAGACTAGCGCCAGTGTGATTAATGTCAGGCAGCATTTACCTGAGTCCAAATCACACAGAAATGACAATTTAACTTCTACTAATCCAATTACGTTATTTCATATCCGAACCAAACCAAACCCCATGGCCTACGAAGCAACCGCTGCTCAGCCTGAAGGCCTGCACGAGGTGTCGTGTGGTCATCACGACTAATCCTTTCGGCCGTTATCTTACCGTCAGATAGTACCACACCAGCTCGATAGCTGCACTCGCTTAAATGCGGCCAGTATTCGGGAGATAGTAGGTTCGAACCCCACTGTCGACAGCCCTGAAGATGGTTTACCATTTTCACACCAGGCAAATGTTGGGTCTGTACCTTAATTAAGGCCACGGCTGCTTCCTTCCCAGTTCTAGCCCTTTCCTGTCCCATCGTCACCATAAGACATATCTGTGTCGGTGCGACGTAAAGCCTATAGCAACAAAAAAAAATGTACCGCAATTGTAATCACGTAGGCTGAGTGGAATTCGAACCAGCTCTCAGATCCAGGTAAAAATATCTGACCTGACCGGGGATTGAATCCCGGGCCACAGGGTAAGAGGTAGACACGCTACCCCTACACAGCGGAGCCGACATTTCATATTCAGAAAAAGACAAAAAAAATGTATCCGATCGTTTTAGAAAGATTTCTGCAGTCGTGTACATTTTAAACAATATGTTCAGAGAATTGAGAAAAACTTGCTGTAATGACTTATAAAAGAGGAATCATAAGCTATGTACCTTTCACAGAAAGATATTATTTCACAAGTTTCCTTTTTGTTGATATTGAAGGATATTGCTATCGGTACAGGAGTTTGTAAATATTTAATGTGCCCTCCAGTCTGCTAAGAGACAGGCAATTTTTATCTCACGGTATGTAATCGTACTTTAGTTGTAGACTGCTGTCATTTGAACATGTCTTCATATTTTCAATAAATCAAAAGTGTAGAGTCTGGATTTCAATTACATGTATCTGTTCCGAATGTTCAAACAAAACAGTTACAACATGACCCTTATATTAAAATGAGCGACATTATCATTTATGAGGTACCCGTAGGCCTGTATACTGTTCTTTCTGTTTTCGGGGACTGAAATTCAAATATGTGTTTATTTATATATATTTATTTTTGTAGTAGTGTATTTTTGAGTCTTCTTATTCAGTCTCTAAAGGTTCTTCTTCTAATTTTTATGTGCGCCACCCATGGGCTTTCTAAAGGATTTGTATAGATTGTTCAGTTTTTTATACAGAAGTACCTTTTAATATTACCACAGCCTTGATATTATGTATATGTATTGCGTGTGTACACGGTAGTCGGTATAGGCTGTCATTAATTTACTAAGGCGGGTGTTTTCATATGTGCGAAATGTAACTTCATGCATGAATTCCATACGATCTCCTCGTCAAGCTGAAGAGCGCCCGCAACATGGCGGTACGCGCATGGATATGACTTCTCCCGTCACACGCTTCTGCGCAGCCAGCGGTGTGGGGCCTTGGTATGTCAGGTACAGACTTCAACTAATCTGATACTCCCCAAGAATTAATCTTAATGTGAGGTACCGCATTAACGTAACATTTTATGTAACTGTAAATGTATATCACATTATCATTTTCACATTTAATCACTAGTTACATACAGATACATTGATGGAAGCACTTAACGTGAAACTGCTGGTAAGAGGTTTTAAATCTGCTTTTTGGTGCAGCACCTTTAATGTGTTCGGGGAGTGCATACCACCATCCTGAGGCGGTGACAGTGAATAATTGATGATATGTGGTTGTTCGGTGTACAGGCATTTTTAGGTGGGAGACTGAGCCAGTACTATGGGGATGGAAAGAACCATGATGACAAAAATTGCTAGAGAAGTAAGCAAGTATGTCTTCTGAAAACATCTGGTAGTAGAGAATGGTAATGAAAGTGGTTGTGAAGGTGAACATAGCCATTACATGACAAACACAGGGTATCCGACGATAGCAACTTAATAGGGGTAGTAAAGAGACGATGTGAACTGATACCAATGGGGTTTACTTATGCGTAGACAAAAATAGGACCTCTCTTCAGGTGTGATAAAACTATATGCAGTAAACAACGACGAATTAAAATTCACAACGGCCGAATAAAGACTTCAACAAAATTTAAAATACTGCTGCGTCAGTTACCATTATATACATAAAACTGTGTCTCTAGACTAATCAGAAGAAACTTACTCCTCAATCATTCAATATTACAAATAAAATAGGGAATCCTGTATCGACTGTCATGCTATCAAGCCCTAAACTTCCCATTTCTATAGTTCAATGGATTTAACTGCGTTGTACGGAAGACGAGGTTGGACATTCCTATGTAACTTGCTTTGCCGGTGCAATCAGAGTGCACATAACTGGAAACAGGTGGTCTCGTGTTTCATTCAAATGGATTTGCTCTACCAAAGATTAATCTGCATTGACAGTGTGCACAGGGGTATTCATTATCACACGTGTTATATCACGTTCAATGATCAAAAGAACGATGTAAGCTTTGTTACGAAGAGTTATTACTATCCTGTCACAGAGTTGAGCTAACTGTATTCCAATGACACTCTAAAACAAACTTGTGTAAATTTCCTTTCGCTGCTACTTTAGTAAATTCTAACTACACTCATGCTCATAAATTAAGGATGATTGCATATTGTGGTGCCACACAACGTGGCACTACACTAAACTGGCGCTAATAGCATAGGCACATAGTGAACACAAACGAAACATATCTGTAAGTCCACGGTATTGGTGATAAGTTGAGAAAACACATGTGCTACAAAGCGCCACTGTTTCCTGCGCATATACCCCGACATCAATATGGGATATGATCACCATGCACACGTACACAGGCCGCACAACGGGTTGGCATACTCTGGATCAGGTAGTCGAGCAGCTGCTGGGGTATAGCCTCCCATTCTTGCACCAGTGCCTATCGGAGCTCCTGAAGTGTCCTAGGGATTTGAAGATGTGCAGCGATACGTCGACCGAGAGCATCACAGACGTGTTCGATGGGGTTTAGGTCTGGAGAACAGGCAGGCCACTCCATTTGCCGGATATCTTCTGTTTCACGGTACTCCTCCAAGATGGCAGCTCGGTGGGGCCGTGCGTTATCATCCATCAGGAGGAAGGTGGGACCCACTGAACCCTTGAAAAGGCGGACACACTGGTGCAAATTGATGTCCCGATACACCTGACCTGTTACAGTTCCTCTGTCAAAGTCATGTAGGGGTGTGCGTGCACCAATCATAATCCCACCCCACACCAGCAAACCAATACCTCCATACACGTCCCTTTCAAGGATATTAGGGGGTTGGTATCTGGTTTCTGGGTCACGCCAGATGAGAACCCGGCGAGAATCACTGTTCAGACTATGCGTAGACTCGTCGGTGAACATAACCTGGGATCACTGTTCCAATGACCATGTACTGTGTTCTTGACACCATGCTTTACGGGCTCTCCTGTGAACAGGGGTCAGTGGAATGCACCTTGCAAGTCTCCGGGCGAATAAACCATGTCTGTTCAGTTGTCTGTAGACTGTGTGCCTGGAGACAAGCGTTCCAGTGGCTGTGGCAAGGTCCCGAGCAAGGCTACCTGCGGTACTCCGTGGCCGTCTGCGGGCACTGATGGTGAGATATCGGTCTTCTTGTTGTGTTGTACACTGCGGACGTCCCGTACTGTAGCGCCTGGACACGTTACCTGTCTGCTGGAATCGTTGCCATAATCTTGAGATCACACTTTGTGGAACACGGAGGGCCCGTGCTACGACCTGCCGTGTTTGACCAGCCTCCAGTCGCCCTATTATTCTACCCCTCATAACGTCATCAATATGTGTTCGTTGAGCCATTTTCACAACACAGTCACCATTAGCACGTCTGAAAACATCTCGCTGAACCGTACTCTGACATGCACCTCTGTTTATTAGGACTGCTGCCAGCGCCACCGTGCGACGACCGCAGGTCAAACGCACCACATGGTCATACCCCGAGGTGATTTAAAACCGAAAACCGCCCACCATAGCATTTTTTCACCATGTATCAGCATTAACCTTAATTTCTGAACATGAGTGTAGTTTAAGAGTTGATTCGGGGCAAGTGTTCAACAATCGCGTAGCCTATACTTGCTGCTAAAGAAGTCACTCACATCAACTGCTTCCTGTCCGGATCAAGGCTTAGTGCAATTTGAATAGCGATAACAAACCTAGGCCTACAACGGTCAACGAATCGTTGGCATGTCATTCCTTGGAGGATGGAGATAATGGTAATGTACGTGTAATTCTCTCTTTATTGCAACAGAATTTCAAAAACATTAAAAGAGGAGAATGAGATTTTAAAGGAGAAGGTACGTTTACTGGAATCGAAAGTACCGGTACCAGTAAACACTCAGAACACAGGTGGCTCCGTGAATTCTAGCGCTTGGTGTCAAGTTGCTTCAGATTCTAGGAGGAAAAGTGTACAGTTAAATAAGGACAAGTTTGTAATTGGTACCAAAAATAGATTTTCAGCCCTGAGGGAAGTAAGCGATACGCAAGGACTTATCCGTATGGGAAGCAGTCAAACGTATAGCACACACTTCGTTACAAGACGTGGCAATGTTAGGCCTAAAACCCCGCACAGTACACCGGCGAAAGTGTCGAACATTCTTATATTTGGTAATAGCCAGGCGAGGGGAATTGCGGAGAAAATGAACAATGAAAATATCGCAGCATCGGCCGTCATCTATCCTGGGGCCCCAACCAAGAAGGTACTGGAAAACACGGAACAGGCAGCAAGAAATCTCGGAAGTCGTGATGCAGTAGTGATCATCGGCGGGACGAACGACGTAGCTCACAACGACGCTAAGAATGCCATTTTTCAACTTAAATGTTCATTAGGTAAGCTGACTCACACTAACATCTTTGTAGTGAACGTGCCCCGCAGGCATCATTTGATTAGAGACTCGTGTGTGAATATTGAAGTGGACAAAGTTAATACAGATATGGTTAAAATTTGTAAACATTTTCGTAATACTCAGGAAAATGAATGCAGCAGTTTCGAGAGACACTGTTACACAAAGCATGGTCTTCATCCAAACAATTCAGGTAAACGAAAGATTGCAAATATTGTTCTAGATTTTATTAATCATAAGATATGTACTGTAAGAAAGGCAACTCCCTTGAGTTATAATACTGACCAGGTAAACTAGTAGAAAGAGCCAGCTATACTTAAAGCTGGCTCAGTCAACGAGAAAATGAAACTATTTCTATTTACTTTTCTTTTTTTGGTAGTTGCATTACGTCGCACCGACACAGATAGGTATTACGGCGACGATGGGACAGGAAAGTCCTAGGAATTGGAAGGAAGCGACCGTGACCTTAATTAAGGTACAGCCCTGGCATTTTCCTGGTGTGAAAATATGGGAAACGACGGGAAACCATCTTTAGGGCTGCCGACAGTGGGGCTCGAACTCACTATCTCCCGATTACTGGATACTGGCCGCACTTAAGCGACTGCAGATATCGAGCTCGGTGTAAGGAATTTCAAATTACCCAATTGCAACAGTCAAGTTTTAAGGAGGAAGGGGTCTGAGATAGCTCTTGGTAAACTGTCAGAGTGTAGTAAATAAACAATTAAAATTCAGTACATTGATGGAAACTTACGAGACTGATGTAGTGATACGACTGGAATCGTGGTTAAGAGAAGGTGTGATAACAGAGAAGTATTTCCATAAGAGTACACAGTCTATCGTAGAGACCGAGGATATAAAATGAGAGGGAGAGGTGTTTATTCTGGTGAAGGAAATTTATTGCTCACATGAATGGTTTACTGATGAAAGGGATGAAATATTAGGGATAAAATGAGTTTGTGATAATATGAAGGAGGTGGGAATTATAGGAACATATAGGTCTGGAAGAGAGGAAAAAGACATGGAAATATTTGAGAAAATAATAGGTTACACTCATAAAAACAATAATAATGATATGGTAATAATTGGGGGAGATCTAAACTTGCCTAAAGTTGAATGGAATTTAGCTGCAAGTGAAGCCCATGAACAGAAACTTGCAAATAAGTTCATTTGGGAGGGACGATTTGCACAAGTAGTACAAGAACCGACCCGTCTCAATAACTTGCTAGATCTATTCTGGTTAAACCATGGGAAATTTTTGATAAAACTGAGGTAATTGAAGGAATAGGTGACCATAAGGCTGTAACAATGGATGTAGGACTCGTACCAAAAATGCTTAATGAGAGGGACACACAAGACAAGAAACAGAAAAGCTATAGTTGATGAATTTGGGACTTAAATCACAATTCAGTTGTTGGATAAGTGAAGGGAGTAATGTTGATACACTTTGGGATAAATTTAAAGGAATCATTTGGGAAGGAGAGAAGATATTTGTACCTGTTAAGAAGGGTAAAATGACCTCATACCCTGTTTATTATACAAGGGAAACAAGAAAATTAGAAAGAAGATGTAGAATAGTAAACAGGAAAATCAAAGAGTGTAGGGAGAGTAGAGAAACTAGAAAACAGATAATGAGGGAACTGAATAGAGTGGAAAAGGAAGCAAAAGAGAATTACATGAATGGCATACTTCAAGAGGGTAATGACCACAAAGGGAAATGGAAAACGCTGTATTCATATATTAGGAATCAGAAAGGAAAAGGAATCCAAATTCCCACAATGGTCGGAGAAGGGGGTGAACACTATTTAAGAGATACTGAGAGTGCAAATCTATTTAGTAGGGAATTCAGGGATTCAGTAGAAGATTGTCACGAGTTAGAAACCAAAACAGAAGATAGAGCGGGAGAGCCACATAGGGAAACAAGAAGCTTCTCATACACAAATGAAGATATTTTCAGAGAAATCCAACTGCTTCAGCAAGGAAAAGCAGCAGGGAGTGATAAAGTTACTGGGGAGGTACTAAGACAATGGGGTGGTACAGAATACCTTATTTAAAATTTATCTTTGACTATGTCATAAATAATAGTGTAATACCAAAGGAATGGAAGGAATCTATAATAATAATAATTTATAAAGGAAAGGATGATAAAAGGAAAGCGGAGAACTACAGACTAATCAGCCTGACCAGTATAGTTCGTAAAATACTGGAGAGTTTAATAGCAAAGTACATCAGAGGGATATGTGATAATAAAAATTGGTTCATGAGGAGCCAGTATGAATTTAGAAGGAAATTTTCTTGTCCGGCACAACTGGTGGGATTTCAGCAGAACGTATCAGATCAGTTGGATTCAGGAGGCCAGGTAGATTTCATAGCCATAGATCTTTCCAAAGTCTTTGCTAGAGTGGAACATGGAATATTATTAAATAAATTGGAGGGAATAGGAATGGACGTAAGGGTTATACGTTGGATAAGAACATTTCTAAATTCAAGGGTTCAGAAAGTCAAAGTAGGAAATAATATATCACAGGAAGAGAAAATTTGGAAGGGAATTGCACAGGGTAGTATAATCGGTCCTTTACTTTTCTTAATATGCGCAAATGATTTTGGGAACAATATAACATCAAAAATAAGATTGTATGCAGATGACATAATTGTTTATAGGGAATTAAATAACATTGAGGATTGTTCCGAATTACAAAGAGTCCTTGAGAGTATCCAACAATGGGCTGAAGGAAATCAACTGTTACAACATTTACAAACAGGAACTTTAAAACTGAATTCGAATATACTTTGGATGAGGTAGTTATCCCAAAAGATGACAAGTGCAAATACTTAGGTGTGAGATTTGAAAATAATTTGCACTGGAAGGGTCATATTGGTGACATTGTTGGGAAAGCATACAGATCGTTACATGTCATAATGAGGCTGCTTAAAGAATGCAACAAAGAATAAAAAGAGAAAAGTTACTTAAGTATGGTTCGTCCATTATTGGAATATGCAAACAGTGTTTGGGATCCTCATCAAGAATACCTAATAAAAGAAATAGATAGTGTGCAGAGGAAAGCAGCAATATTTGTAACAGGGGATTTCAGGAGAAAAAGTAGTGTATCAGAAATGTTAGAGGTACTTGAGAGGGAAACTCTAAAGTAAGAGAAGGGAGAAAACTAGACTCATAGGATTATATAGAGCCTATACAGGAGAAGAAGCATGGGGAGATATCCGTGAGAGGCTTCAGTTGGAAAATAATTTTATCGGCAGGACTGACCACAAATATAAAATTAGAAGAAATTTTAGCAGAAGCGATTGGGGTAAATTTTCATTCATTGGGAAAGGCGTGAAGGAGTGGAACAGCTTACAAGGAGTAGTGTTTGATGCTTTTCCAAAATCTTTACAGATATTCAAGGAGAGAATAAACAACAACAGAGAAAATAAAAGAAATATTAGAGGTCATTCGACCAGTGCAGGTTATAGTAAATAAAAAATGTGTCTGAAGAAATTAATTCCATCCCCTGGTCTATGGAGTTTGGACAGCCAAAGTAGGGGACTGCCTGTAGGGGTGAAGTACAGTGGGGACTTTGAGGGCCCTGGGACCGCTACGGTAGCTGTGAAGGCCCTTTAGGAACTCTGAAATTCGTGGCAAAGGGGGCTCAGGTTGAGACGCAGCAGGTCGTTATGGTACTTAGGTTCCAAAATTGGTTTAAAAAAGTAAATAAATGCAATGTAATTTGAATCTTATACCAGTTGTATAGTATTATTTGAAGTAATTCCACACACTGTGTATGAGTTGACTATGTTTGTAAGTACAGGAGATATTATAAGTAGAATTTTGTAAACAATATGAATTTATTAAGGATGAGCTGTGTGTTTAATAGAAAAAATTGTTAGCGTAAATTGTATAATATTATATTCTAAGAAAATGTTCTTCTCTTGTTAATTTAAAATTTAATGCTTCACAATAATGTATTTTGGTTTACCATTTGCCACCTGAGGTAGACACCTCATTTGCAAGTAAAGAGATTTTGATTAGATTTTGATATGATTTAGTGGTCAGTGGAGTATTTTTCGACTGTCCCCGTGGCTCTGGCTTTGATTTCGGTCAGATGGAGGGATTTTAATATTGAACGGCTAAACCCTTTGGCTAGGAAAATTGGGTATTTGTGCTGTTTCGGGACCCCTGAAACTCTTAGACCATACATAACGCTGTACCCCACCAGAATGACAGGCAGTTTCCTATACACAGCAGATGTCACCTAACCTCATCGGACGTCCACCATACACTAACTGCACCGGCATAGCAAAGCGACAAAACATGATAAATTTCCTGTGGTATCAATACTGTCTTCTTCAGTTGGTGAGGAACCAGACATGGTGTGTATGTTGGATAATAATCAATCAATCAATCAATCAATCAATCAATCAATCAATCAATCAATCAATCAATCAATCAATCAATCAATCAATCAATCAATCAATCAATCAATCAATCAATCAATCAATCAATCAATCAATCAATCAATCAATCAATCAATCAATCAATCAATCAATCAATCAATCAATCAATCAATCAATCAATCAATCAATCAATCAATCAATCAATCAATCACTACTGATCTACATATTTTTTGCTATGTGCTTTACGTCGCACCGACACAGATAGGTCTTATGGCGACGATGGGACAGGAAAGGCCTAGGAATGGAAAGGAAGCGGCCGTGGCCTTAATTAAGGCACAGTCCCAGCATTTGCCTGGTGTGAAAATGGGAAACCACGGAAAACCATCTTCAGGGCTGATGACAGTGGGTTTCGAACCCACTATCCCCCAGATGCTAGCTCACAGCTGTGCGGTCCTAACCACACGGCCAATTCACCCGGTTGATCTACATTTAGGGCAGTCGCCCAGGTGGCAGATAACTTACCTGTTGTTTTCCTAGCCTTTCGTTAAATGATTGCAAAGCAATTGGAAATTTATTGAACATCTCCCTTGGTAAGTTTTTCCAATCCCTAACTGCCTCTCCTACACATGAACATTTGCCCCAATTTTTCTTCTTGATTTCCCACTTTATCTTCATATTGTGATCCCTTCTACTTTTAAAGACACCAATAAAAAATTT
Organism: Anabrus simplex; assembly: GCF_040414725.1. Lineage (NCBI taxonomy): Eukaryota > Metazoa > Arthropoda > Insecta > Orthoptera > Tettigoniidae > Anabrus > Anabrus simplex. Next base: position 1,103,426,325 of record NC_090265.1, on the reverse strand, counting down.
TCGTCTACGAATGTCATTCCACGCATTCACTCCACTGACTGTTCGGAACATACCGCTTAGTCAAGCAGCTTGCCTCCTTTCTCTAAAGTCTTCCCAGGCCAAACTTTGCAACATTTTTATAACACTACTCTTTTGTCGGAAATCACCCAAAACAAATTGAGCTGCTCTTCTTTGGATTATTTTTAGTTCGTGAATCAAGTAATCCTGGTGAGGGTCCTATACACCTGAACCATATTCTAGTTAGGGTCTTACCAGAGACTTATATGCCCTCTGATTTTAATCCTTACTACAATCCCTAAATACCCTCATAACCATGTTCAGAGATCTGTATCATTTACTTACAATCCCCTTTCATGCGATTAACCCAATGAAGATCTTTCCTTATATTAACACCTCACTACTTACAATGATCCCCTAAGGGAACTTTCTACCCATCAACGCAGTAATTAATACTGAGAGGACTTTTCCTATTTGTGAAGCATACAACCTGACTTTTAACCTGTTTATCTTCATTCCATAGCTTACTGTCTATCTCACAACATTATCGAGATTATTTTGAATATTCTCACAATCTTGTGACTTATTTACTTCTCTGTAAAGAGAATCATCATCCACAATAAGCGATATCTCTGACCCCACTTCTTTACTCATATAATTTATACATATAAGAAAATATAAAGTTTCAATAATACTGCCTTGAGGAATTCCCCTTTTAATTATTACAGGGTCAGATAAAGCTTCGCCTACTCTAATTCTCTGAGATCAGCTTTCTACAAATAAAGCGACCCATCCAGTCACTCTTTTGTCTAGTCCAATTGCACTCGTTTTTGCCAGTAGTCTCACACGATATACCCTATCAAATGCCCTGGATAGGTCAATCACGATACAGTACATTTGACCTCCTGAATCCAAAATATCATCTATGTCTTGCTGTAATCCTACAAGTTGAGCTTCAGTGGAATTACCTATTCTAAACCCGAACTGCCTTGTATCGAACCAGTTATTAATTTCGTAAACATGTTTAACACAATTAGAAAAAACGGATTCCAAAAGTGTACATGCAATACATGTAAAACTGACTGGCCTGTAATTTTCAGCTTTATGTCTATGACACTTTCCTTTATACACAGGGGCTACTATAGCAACTCACCATTCATTTGGTATAATTCCCTCATTAATAAAATAATTACTTCAGATATGGTACTATTTCCCAACCCATTGTTCTTAATATATCCCCAGAAATCTTGTCAATTCAAACTGCTTTTATAATATTAAATTTTATCTTATTGTAAACATCATTGTTGTCATAGGTAAATTATAATACTTCTTTAGTACCTTAATACTCCTCTAGTATTAGTCACCTCCCCTGTCTGGATATTATCATTGTAACCAACAATCTCTACGTACTTCTGACTGAATACTTCTACCCTTTGAAAATCATCGCATACACATACACCTTGTTCATTAATAAATCCTGGTATGTCCTTCTTGGAACCTGTTTCTGCCTTGAAATACCTGTTCATACCCCTCCATTTTCCACTAAAATTTGTATGACTGCCAATTATGCTTGTCATCATCTTATCCTTAGCTGACTTCTTTGCTAGGTTTAATTTACTAGTAAGTTCCTTCAATTTCTCCTTACTTCCATAACCATTTCTAACTCTATTTTCTTTCCAACCTGCACCTCCTTTTTAGACTCTTTACTTCTCTATTATAATATAGGGGGTCTTTACCATTCGTTACCAACTTTAAAGGTACAAACCTTTTTTCACATTACACAACAATTGCTTTAAACCCTTCCCATGTCTGTTTACATTTTTATTTACCGTTTTCCACTTTCTTAAACTCCCTCATGACTGCTTTATCAATCATATGTCACTGCCTAATAATCCTACTTTTAAGACCTTCCTTTTTGTCACATTTATTTTTAACTACGACCAAAACAGATTCCTGATCACTAATACCATCTATTACTTCGGTTTCTCTATAGAGCTCATCTAGTTATACCAGCACCACGTCCAGGATTTTCTTCCATCTAGCTGGTTCCCTCACTTTCTGAATCAGCTGCCCTTCCCATATTAACGTATTTGACATTTGTTGGCCATGCTTCCTGTCGTTCGCATTTCCTTCCCAATTGACATTTGGTAAAATGAGATCACCCGCTAAAATCAGGTTCCTTTCCATATCGTTTCCCACAAGTAATTCTGAATCAACGTCAGCATTACCCTTTCTCGGCCTGTACACTCCAAAGACATCAAGTTGTCTATTATCTTTAGAGATGAGCCTTACACCTAGACTTTCAAGTTTGTCATCTTTATCTTTTTCGTAGCTTACAAATTCTTCTTGCACCAGAATGAATTCTCCCCCTTCTACCATACTTATCCTACAACTACGATACACACTCCAGTTCCGTGAGAAAATTTCTGCATCCAATATATAGTTCCTCAGGCATGACTCAACGTCTATTCAATATCTGGTAACTATATATCTATTAAATTACTTAATTCTATTCCTTTATTTACAATACTTCTACAGTTCAACACTAACAATTTTATGTCATCCCTACTTGACTTTCTGAACCCTTATCCCTGTACCCTTATCACTACTCCCTAGGCCACACTGTTTCCCTGAAAGTTCCTCCTTATAACCCTTATATACGAATTTCCAAACTTATACGTATCACTGCGGTTAAAGAGAAGGCTATCTGAGCTCAAATCCCTATCTCCTGTCCACCCATTAGGATCTACATATCTCGCTCCCAATTTCCCACATACCCACCCCATGGTCACATTTACATCACTAATCACCTTCCAGTCAGTATTCCTTCTACACAGTATTCCACTGATAACAGTCTCCGCTTTCTTAAACATCCGTGCTACGTTTACCAGATGCCACACATCCCCAGCTATTTTGGTACTCATACCTGCTAGCCTTACGTTGTCGGTACCAACGTGAAACGCTGCTACCTTCTCTTTTCCCTCCTCCTTCTCTTCTACTTCTACTCAACAACTGCCTGAACCTAATTCCTGGATAACGTTCTACCCTGGAACCCTTTCCTCCACACACTTTCCTAACATGTCTAACAATAGAATCCGCCATGACCAGAGCCTGAACCCTACCCAACTCATTCGATCCCCTCCCCTCCTGGTCAGCCCTATCTTTCCTGATGGCTGTAGAAGCTACTTCCTCCTCCCTTTCTCCCTCCCATGACCCTGTTCCTACTGTCTTTTCCTATCCCATACTCTACATTTCCCTTACCTACATTTTCCTTCTTTCCTCCTACTTCCACACTTCTCAGCAACAGTTCCCTGTACCTCATCTTCCACCTGTGGTTCTACATGTAATGATTCGTACCGAATTTTCAACAGAAACCTGTCCTAGACTTCAAGCGAGGATGAAGTTGCTATTATGTCGATATGAAACTTTATAAACTCCGTTGTAGACCCTCGAGATATCCGCATATTCACGCAGTGCAGAGTATGAAACCCTAAAGTTTCTGAGATGAAGATAAAACACTAACACTTGAGTACTGGCATTAACACAAGTTAAATCTATAAACATAGATGATGAGCGGTGATTACTGAAGTGTTCACTCGTCCATCTTCAACGTTGATAAAAGCTCTGTCTGTTATAAGTTCTTGCCATTGCATCACTAGATCGCGGGTTCAACCCCGACAGGGGTAGGCGGATTTTTCAAGGCGGAAAAAAGTTCATTCGACACTCCACGTCGTACTGTACGATGTTTGCATTCAACAGATCTCTAATAATACATTACCCGACAAAATTACTTAAATTTGAGCCACTCATCAACCACCTGAGATCCAGTTGTTTTCTGCCACTTGGGAGAATAATTAAGAACTTCAGATTTTATTGTAAATAAAGAGGGAAGAACTCTGCACATGGTTATTAGGGTATTTACAGGTTGTTTTAAGAATATAAAGGAGAGGGCATATAAGTCCCTGGTAATACCCCAACTAGAGTATGGTTCCAGTGTATAGGACCCTCACCAGGATTACTTGATTCAAGAACTGGAAAAATCCAAAGAAAAGCAGTTCGATTTGTTCTAAGTGATTTCCGACAAAAGAGCAGCGTTATAAAAATGTTGCAAAGTTTGGGCTGGGAGAACTTGGGAAAAAGAAGACGAGCTCTTTAAATAAGTGGTATGTTCCGATCTGTCAGTGGAGAGATGGCGAGGAATGACATCAGTAGACGAATAAATTTGAGTGGTGTATTTAAAAGTAGGAAAGGTCACAATATGAAAATAAATTTGGAATTCAAAAGGATACATTGGGGCAAATATTCGTTTGTAGGAAGGGGAGTTAGGGATTGTAGTAACTTACCAAGGGAGACGTTTAATAAATTTCGAATTTTCAATTTAAGAAAAAAGGCTAGGAAAATAACAGATATGCAATCTGCCACATCGGCGACTGCCCTAAATGCAGATCAGTAGTAGTTGATTGATGATGATGATTAATTGATACGTTCTGTTGGCATTATTTATTTATTTAATTACTTTTTAAATTGTATTATTGATTTTTTTGTGTCGTTATAAGCTGCAAAGTTAGGATTTGTTAGCACGTAAATTACAGGACAATGAAAATAATATATAAGTTATTATAAGAGGGTTGGGGCATAAGTGATGGCTACTGCTTTTTCCATCATAGTTTGACTATATTACCACGCATTGGCTATATGTCCTGGAAAGCATGACACTCGTAGTACGTGGGCACAACACGAGATGGCGGTGCGTTGGCAGGTACCACGCATAGGACGGTTGGACAGCAGTAGTGAGTCATACTAAGAACAGCGTGCGTACATCAAACTGGCCGTTCGCCCAGGGTTGCAATACCAAAGAATGCCATAGAGAGCTTGTGGAAACTGTGGGGATTAATGCCCTTCCATACTGAACCGTTTCCAAATGGGTAGCATCACCTCAGAACGTGCGTGAAACTAGCAGCGACGTGCAATGGTCCGGAAAACCTGTTAGTATCCGGAATGGTGTGACACGTGCAGTAATAACCCAGTGCAGGGACGTGGACAGAAGATGGACACTACTTGAGTTTAAAGCCGTAACATGCAGTGGAAAACGAACCTTCAGCAGAATTTTACTACGATCATCATCAGCTGAAAACCACCACACACTCACTTACGTGAAAAAGGGGACACTGTATGCCATATGCTATGATCGCATGGTACGCGACCGGCAGTAAGGCGAGCAAATGCTGGAGAGGATAGTGACCGTAGAGTAATTTTGAGCCAGGGCGTAAAATCTAGAGCTCAAACGCCATTCTCCAGAATGGTGACATACACATCTCAAAAATCCGGCAAAACCCTTCCCCTGTGATGGTGATGATCATTGTGGCTCATGACGTCATCGGCACGATTGCGTGTCATTTCGTTCCACATGGCACAACGGTGCAGAGACGGTTGCGTCACGGCATTAGGGTCAAACACGCGGATCATTTCAACAATGTCATCCTTCTCCATGACAACACCAGATCGCATGCAGCAGAGGCTGAACGGAGGTAACTTCAGCGCTGGTGGTGAGAAGCACTTACGGACCTGTCTCCGTACATTTTCACCTCATACCCATAGTGAAAGAACAATTGCGTGGAAAACAGATTGGGGCGCGAGAAGACATTGCCAACGCTGCGAAACGTGAGACCGAAAAAATCGCACATGTTGAGGGGACTGGTGTCTGAAGTCTCCGGTCTATTTTGAGGGTTTACCGTTAAAATATTCTGCAGGGTATGGATTCCATGGATGACAGTTTACTTGCTTTATATACTACACCTAGTAAATCAGCTCGCCATTATTCACACATTCCACAGCAACTTACGCTAATCACCCCATCTGTATATTTCCATTTTATCTGATAGATCCAGCAATGGTGCAAAAAGTATAGTTGCCATGATTTATGCTCTAACCCTCGTATTGTAAAACGAATGATAACTAAGCTAAATGTATGGAGGACACGTAGGGTCTAATGAATAAAGGAAACAACGCTTAACACAAGCATTCGAAGCATGACAGTGAAATGAACACAACTATATCACTGAGGTTCGATGATCTAAATGGTAAGTCCCTTAAGACAACAATCATCATCATAATCATCATCATCATCGTCAAATTAAATGTTCTAAATGTCCACCTCATGCTCCATGATTTGCTCCTGGAGAATTGATGTATTGCTCAGTTGAGTCCAGGCAGAAATACATAATATTATGAAGAAAATACAACGTCATTGTACACACAACCCATCAAGGAGCTTCACCTGTCAAAATACATCATTAACGATTTTGCTGCTAGGCAGAAATTGGAGTTCCACGACGTTAGCGTTAGTTTGCTTGTTTTTCGTAACAAGGTCTGCTACCTTCCTTACCAAATAGGTTCTCGTTTTGACTGACGAGCCGAAAGGAATCCCAAACAGAGTTCAGTTCGGAGGAAAATATATACCTGGGATCTTAAAATTTAATACAATACCTAAACGATTAATGCTATTAAAATTTCAGCTTATTATGTGCGTGTACCGAGCTCGATAGCTGCAGTCGCTTAAGTGCGGCCAGTATCCAGTAATCGGGAGGTAGTGAGTTCGAGCCCCACTGTCGGCAGTCCTGAAGATGGTTTTCCATGGTGTCCCATTTTCACACCAGGCTGTACCTTAATTAAGGCCACGGCCGCTTCCCTCCAATTCCTAGGCCTTTCCCATCCCATCGTCGCCATAGGACCTACAGTATATATGTCGGTGCGACGTAAAGCAAATAGCAAAAAAAAAAACTCTATTATATGTACGTATAAGTCAATTTCCTAGGAAACTTTTCTAACTCTAACAGTTTTGAATGAAATGTCTAGTTTTATATGCGCTTTAGTGTATAATTTATCCAATAAAAATTGCGCTTCTTAACGCATTAAAAGATCATTCCAGTCAATGAGCCAGGACACTCACAAGTCTGGCGCAGAGCTGGAAAACTACGTACAATGGAAGGACGAATGTAATAATAATAATAATAATAATAATAGTAATAATAATAATAATAATAATAATAATAATAATAATAATAATACAGTAGGAAGAAGAAGAATGCTATTGGCTTTACGTCCCACTAACTACTGTACTTCCACGAATTTCGCAAACGCCGCGGTGACAGAATTTCATTCGGCAGGGGATATTTTACATGGCGATAAATTTACCGGCACGAGGCTGACATATTTGACTCATTCAAAATACCGTCAGAATGAGCCATATTAGAACCAGGCCACTAGGAGTCAGAAGGCGAGCGTTCTATCTCCGAGCTACTCAACCTAGTGTGCAATGTAGTATACAATCTCTATGGCCCTGTTTTACGGTCTGATGTCCTTCCTGAAGCGAACTCTATGTAGAAGCTATTTCGTGTACTCGTATATGTAATGTTGGTAGTGTGGTGTGTTTATGTGAAGAAAAGTGTACTGAGACAACATGAACACCCGTTTCCAGAGTCATAAATTAACCAGACGTGGTTAAAATCGGCGAACCCATGACTGTCTGAACTGAAGGCCTTGGCGAAGACCATTTATCGAAGGAGCTGGACTAGGAATGAAGTTTAATCAATGATATAACATGTATTTTAATAATTATTATTATATTTGCTTCACGTCCCACTAACTAAGTTTTCGGTTTTCGGAGACGCCGAGGTGCCGGAATGTAGTCCCGCAGGGGTTCTTTTATGTGCCAGTAAATCTACTGACACGAGGCTGACGTATTTGAGCACCTTCAAATACCGCCGGACTGAGCCAGGATCGAACCTGCCAAATTAGGGTCAGAATGCCAGCGGCTCAACCGTCTGAGCCACTCAGACCAGCAATATGTATTTTTAATCACTAATATAGCTTTAGAAGTGTTTAAAATAACACACGCTTTTTGCTACAGCGGATTCAGCTAGCTTGTATGCATGAAAGGCGGCGAGGTGAGATGGAAGAGTCACTCCTTTTTTCGCAGTGACGAAAGTAGAATTATCACATGATCTAGAGTTCCTCGATTATGTTTGAATGAGGTCGAAGGACTCTAATTCGCGTCGCTTCCTACAGCTACTTTCATACTAATAAGGTTCGCATACTGTTTGCATTGATTGAAATTCATATCAATCTGTAGAAAAACTTCACGTGTGCGGAGTCGCGGGTAGACGTCAGACTTTTACAAGTACTGTAGACCTATGAACAATATTCCTACCACATATAAGTATTACTTGTTAGTTTCCTTCTCTGAATATACTGTATAAGGTAATTTATCAAGAGTGTTCGTCCGACTCTTTGGTTGAATAATCAGCGTTGAGCCTTCGGTTCAGAGATCCCGGCTTCGATTCCCGAACGGATCGGAGATTTTAATCACGTATGATCATTTCTTCTGGCATGGCGACTGGTTGTTTCCGTTTATCCCAACACTCTCTTCTGCATATTCAGACAACACACTACACTACCAACCACCAAAGAAACACGCAACAGTGAATGCATCCCTTCAATCTGGGCTGGGGACGGGAAGGGCATCCGGCAGTAAAACAAGGCCAAATCCACAAATATAACACAGGTTGCAGGTATGTGAAAGTGGTAAAAGAAGAAGAATATGTGTTGTAATTCGTATGTTATCAATGTTAACATACAGTTTTTAGATAAATTCGGTGCATTTATTACACATGTATGGACACTCTGTTCTTGTACTCTTCCTTAAAGACTAAGACATTTATATAGATGAGCTTGATAAATGGCATTCAATTAATGACTCTCGACCTAATTTGGAAGACACGGCAATAAGGGAGAAAGGAGGAGAAATGGACGGAAATATAAAATACAAAACTCCAAGTTTGTAAGCCTGGTCTGTTGAAATAAATTAAAAGCATATTTCATTCTCATCCTTTTAAGGTATTCACGTCGGGGAGAAGTGGACAAGTTCATAATTTGCATGCAAGGGGATATGAGAACAGGTGAGGCGTTACTAATTAAAATGAATACCACTGTAGTATTAATACCACTGCAATATATCCCAGCATAACTTCGGAGAAACTAAAATGAATAAATATTATCTTTGTGGCAATGGAAGGAGAAGTGTAATAAAGTATAATGCATTACGTGTATATAACAACATATAAATGCGAATTTGACAGTGAGAAAACTCTTGATATAAATTATGCACCTAAGTTGAAAATTATGAATACCATCTGTGTCATTTGTGCACTGAGGAGAACGCAAAGTTCCGTTGTGCTCTTATCTTCCTCCCCGGATTAGTGTTTGAGGGTTGGTCTGCGGATCCCAAGTAGCTGAAGTTTTTAAGGACAGAAGTAAGTCCATTGGGCACTCCATGTCTGACGATGTCTGTATGTACAAGATCTCTGATGACTCAGCCATTGGTCGGCAGACACCGTTCCGCTTTCTCTTCCATCTTAAACGTTGAAACTGACACAATGGCTGCGTAAAAGTCGTCAAATCTGTACATATGTGCATGGTTGCTACTGCCATATGAATTTTATTCTTATTCTCATTATTATTATTATTCATTAATTATTTAACTAATTAATTAAGTAATCAATCAATAACTACTGATCTGCATTTAGGGCAGTCGCCCAGGTGGCAGATTCCCTATCTGTTGTTTTTCTAGCCGTTTCTTAAATGCTCGCAAAAAATTGGAAATTTATTGAGCATATCCCTTGGTAAGTTATTTCAATCCCTAATTCCCTTACCTATAAATGAATATTTTCCCCAAATTGTCCTCTTGAATTCCAGCTTGATCTTATTTTGCAGTGATCGGCTATAATGCACTACGTGACTTTACCCCAAAGAGCATAACCCCAAATAATATACCACAAACGACTAAGCATGAAATAATTCTTTAACTCTCTAATTTAGCTGAACACATAACAACTTAGTAAATAACACCAATAATTCCATTCAGTACTAATACCTCAATGTTCCAAAATTATATCAAAACATTTAGAAGACAATATACTCATCTCACAAGGAACTAAATATACAGTAAAATGGTATAGACGTAATGAGGAGTGTCATCTATCCAGTAGGTTTAAAATATTGTAATGTGCGGTATTACCCGATGCTCAAGATTTTCCCTCACAGCCCTGCGTATTGAATTCTGAGCTACACTGCTTACGATAGCATGAAAGATATTTCAGAATTTAAGAAGTGCGTCGGAGATCTGGCTTCCTGTCATATACTAAATTAATATTTCTTCAAAAGGTACCTGTCTTCATTTCCATATATACTGTACACTTCAACAGAATGTAATGAGGTAGACGGACCAACGTTACACGGCGTTTGATGTCGACCTGCTACCACTCAGAGTAATGAGAGTACACGCAACGTTCTCTTTGTAAGACAGATTACACTCTGTCAATGAAACTAGATGCCCAAAGAATGTCAATATTTGATTTCCATGCATAAAACGTAGTTGTAATGTTATCGGTTTATTTGTTTCTACGAGTTACATGGGAAATAGTTGCATAAGATATTTAGTTCTGCCAAGTCATATTTTGCCATGGCTTACCAGATTACTCTAAGTTCGTCAGAATGTTTTGTTATCCAGATGAGCTGTATATAGGCAGATATCTAAAGATGTTAAAAATCTAATTTTTCGGATGTTGACTGTTCTGGTGACTCATTCATTCTGAAAAAGGTATCATGAAACTCAACAACCGCCACTTTCAGAAATATTGGTGGTGGTGATTATTATTTTAAGCCGAAGTGAAACTGTGTAACCATACTCTCTGAACACTAATCACAGCAAAATGGAGGAGGTCTGGCCTTTCTAGGAATTACAGTATCGGGGAAAGAAAGGGCTACGTAGGGCGTGAAAATACACCCTTAAAAGTATTTATACTAGAAGATACACTTATTTCAAATAAATAAATAAATAAATAAATAAATAAATAAAGCAAAACTTCGTGAACTAAGGAAGAGTTGTTGTAATAGCAAGGAATTTAATGTGAGTGATCACAACTTTGATATAAGTAAGTGATTACAATTTCCAAGCAAAAGAGTAATTTATGACGGAAAATGAATAGTTGAAGAGAGACTCTAGTACGTTGTGAACCCATCTCTACCTTGGACACAATATGTGATGTGAGTGGGAAAATAGGCATACAGGTTTCGAATGGTATTTTGGTTCTCTAGATCGTGGGAACTCCTAGGCTGCTGAAGTTGTTGTTCAGATAGTCCAAAGCATGTCCCATGGGCGATTAATCTGGCGAACAGGAAGTGTGGCAATGTTCGGAGACATTCTTTGATATCCTTGTTCTGTGCGGCTGATCATTTTTCTGCTGGAAAAATGATTGTAGAAGCCTTGTCAGGAAGGGCAACATATGCACCTGCGGAGTGTTCTGCAGGTCGTGTACCTTGTATCACTACTGGGGGTGACCAGCCGTCGTAAGCGATGGCACCCCAGATCGGTACACCAGCAGTACCTTTTGACGCAGGACGCAGCAAAGGCAAGATTGATAAGCTAACCATGATATCTCCATACAAACATACAGTCATCGTAGGTGCACAAAAGAAACCTGGATTCGTCCTTAAAGAGAGCCCGGTTCCAGTCCGTACCGACCGCGTTTGTCGCCCACGACACCTCTGTAAACAGAGACTACGTTAGATTGACCCAGACCGAGCTCAGTAGCTGCAGTCGTTTAAGTGCGGCCAGTATCCAGTATTCGGGAGATAGCAGGTTCGAACCCCACTATCGGCAGCCCTGAAAATGGTTTTCCGTGGTTTCCCATTTTCACACTAGACAAATGCTGGGGCTGTACCTTAATTAAGGCCACGGCCGCTTCCTTCCCACTCCTAGCCCTTTCCTGTCCCATAAGATCTATCTGTGTTGGTGCGACGTAAAGCAACTAGCAAAAAAAAAAAAAAAAAAAAAAAAAAAAAAGATTGACCCAGTGGCAGGACACGCAATGAGGCTAAATTTCTTTGAGTCTGAAAGTGGTTTGAGCAGACAAGGGGTCCGTAACGGTGGAACTATATGTGCCTGCATGGCGGACACCATTAACAGTTGATCTGCTCATGCTTATCAGACAATCTAATGAACCTTTCTCCTGGCGGTTAGTCGACACCATACTGACCCAGTAGCGTGTGTGCGTGCCCTCACGCATACGCTAGTCCAAACACTCCCTAATAGCCTGATCAGAATGGCCTAGGTGACGAGAAATTCATCGATACATGTTTCCAGTCTCGCGCATTCTTTAATGCTCATGCGCTCAAAATCCGATAACGGGGTGAAATCTAATGCATTGCAATTTAAAGGTACATTGGGTGGTGGACGATCTTTCCACAACCGGAAGATCCATTCCACAGCATAAGAGTAGCCTCTGCGAGCCTTTGTACTGACCAGGGATAGCAAGCAGGTTCACGACCTCTGGTGGCAAGACTGTTCAAATAATCACGTCACTACTTTAGCCATTTGACTATCAGCTTGAGATGTTAATGTTATTGGCATTACGTCCCACTAACTACATTTACGGTTTTCGGAGACGCCAAGGTGCCGGAATTTAGTCCCGCAGGAGTTCTTTTACGTGCCAGCAAATCTACCGACACGAGGCTGTCATATTTGAGTACCTTCAAATATCACCGGACTAAGCCAGGATCAAACCTGCCAAGTTGGGGTCAGAAGGCCAGTGCCTTAACCGTCTGAGCCACTCAACCCAGCAGCTTGAGATGTAACTGCATGCCGAGGTTAGCAGCAAAATGGCAACTCCTTCATGGTGCGATTATTTTTCGAAAGGGTGTTGATGTTGATGTTTTATGTAAATTCTGGTCGTGATGATAAACTGAGATGATAACAATCAATCATCAGACACCACAGATCTGCATTTAGGACGGTCAGCTAGGTGCTAGTGTATTTTGTTTTATTTTTAGTGCATATATTCGTGCATATTTTCAACATTTTAGTGCATGTGTGCATGCATATTTTTGAAGTTTTTAGTGCATATGAATCCGGGCCCTAGTGATTACATAAAGGGATTGGCAAATGTAGCGAGGTCGAACTTATGTGGTGTGATATTGTTATACAATGTATCTTTATTATTTCGGCTGTAAACATTTTGCTTTTCTATTTCCAATAAAATGGCAAAGGCTTTCAGACCGTGGCTGCTGTCCAGCAAGCACGATGTTTTCTCTTTAGTCGTGATGCGCTCGGACTGTGGCAGCAGAGGCCTGAGTAGGTCCCCGGACGTTTTTTTTTTTTTTTTGCTATTTGTTTTACGTCGCACCGACACAGATAGGTCTTATGGCGACGATGGGAGAGGAAAGGTATAGGAGTGAGAAGGAAGCGGCCGTGGCCTTAATTAAGGTACATCCCCAGCATTTGCCTGGTGTGAAAATAGGAAACCACGGAAAACCATCTTCAGGGCTGCCGACAGTAGGGTTCGAACCTACTATCTCCCGAATACTGGATACTGGCCGCACTTAAGCGACTGCAGCTATCGAGCTCGGTCACCAGACTTTTGCTAGTGTGCAGGGTGCGGGAGGAGCCTGGAAAGACGATATGGGCTTGTCAGGGGAAGGAGGAGTTCCGGCGGGTATGATCTATCCGGCAGAGCCCTCAGTAGGTCCCAAGAGTTTGCAAGTGTGCGGGGTGTGGGAGGAGCCTGGAAGAACGATATGGGCTTGTCAGGGGTAAGAAGAGAGCAGGCGGGTGTAAGCGCTGAACGGCGGAGACCTCAGCAATATTGCCAACCCCTTTAAAATGTACCTAGGCTTTTCACCCCATGTCTTATATTAATTGTTGTTAGAGATTAATTCCAAAACATTTTACAAAACAATGAATTCCATTATATTGACTATTTAAATAATTCATTTCTATTATGCAGTTAGAACAAAGATTCAAAATATAACCGTAACGTGATGGCAATATTTGTAGGATGGTAAAATTGTTAAATATGTTGTCATGCTTTGAAATTTGAGCAGGGAGATATAAATTTGGGAGTACACTGTTTCTTTTTCCACATTCATCATTTGGAAGTGGCTACTTGGTTTTACTAATTTGGCTTAACGCGACACTCCGAAGATAAAAATTTTGGTCATTTTGGTGAAATTTTATATGACTGAAATTGAAGAGATTGAGTTTATTTTGTCTTGTCACGAAGTTATTCCGTTGAATTAAAACAATTTATCACTGTAGTAATGCTTTGTTTGTCAATTGTAATTTACATTTACGTCCAATTTTTCTCCCATAATGTTTTTCCAAGTGTAACAAAATTTGTATGGTATATGTATCACAGCTATATTAAGAAACCTGCATATGGAATTTTTGATTACAGAATTTTTAAAGTAGTAGGGATTATTAAGTCCAAATTTTAGAACGTAAAAATTACACAAACTCTGGTACGATATATCTCCTTATATAAATTATGTACAAAAAATCGACACGTAGTGCTTTTAAGAGAAGTATTATCTACCTAATTACGAATTTACATTAACACGTTAATTAAATTTCATGAAAAATGGAATTAAAATAAAAAGGAATTGATTTTGGAAAACTATTCATTGTATATGAAAGAAATCTTCGTGATATCTCTACTTTTACGTAGGTGACATTCCCAAAAATGTTCGTGAAAATCCACGCACTAGGTAAAAATATTTTTTTATCTCCGGAGTGTCGCCTTTAATGTTAATATTGTTACATGCCAGCCCTAGCGATATCTCCTGGAAGGAACTAGTGAGTCAACTGGGATCTCCCAGCCTGAGGGCATTGTGATAGCCTCTCCCCTGTATCGTTCTCTTTATCTTTCTTCCCACACACACCTTCTACAACACAAAACGGGAATGTTCTATCTCTATCCAAGCCCCGAATATTCTTGTATTCCGTCATGAGGATATATCCAAAAAAGGATGCTAGCCGCGAACAGTCAGTGTGTTGGAGTTCAGTAGCTAGACTTAAATGGCGTGTGTATGAGCTAGGGCTCTACCTATGATTAATTATAATGATGAATACGGCACACCACCCAGCCCCCAAACCATAGGAATTGACCAACGAAGGACCCTCCCGTCCAAAGGCCAGCACGCTAAATCGCTAACCACTTAGCCATGCAGCCAGACAATAGTTGGACTTAGGTGGCAGTAGTGGTGACTGCCGCCAGTGACTGACAGGTCTCAGAGTATTGACTGGAGTACAGTAAGTGTACCGACGTTGCGTGAGTAAAATTGGAACACTGTTAATGTTGTTGTTGTTGTTGTTGTTGTTGTGAGGAGTATTGTAGTTCTGGCTAGTACTAATGAATTGTTGCCGGACTGAGTAGCCCAGACGGTTGAGGCCCTGGACTTCTGACCCCAACTTGGCAGTTCCGATCCTGGGTCAATCCAGTGGTACAGTGCGTTTGCTTACGGGTGGGGCGGGGAAAACCTCGCTAGCGGACTTGAGAAGCGCCAGTCAAGGTCGAGAAGGCGGCAGTTGTAAGTCAGCGAGCTGTTGAGCGCGTATGTAACGCAGTGGTTAGAAATGCAAATGCAAACTCGTGTCCTCAACCCGAGGTGGTACAGCTCTTTCCAGGCACACCCCCATCGGGGGTGAACGGTTAGAAATGAAACAGGCTAAATATTCGCTTGAACAGAGAGTTTTATGTACGATACGTATGTAAAAAGCAGAGTCATGTAGAGAGGTGCGCAGACAATTTGCAATGAAATATCCGTGTGCTCCAATTCCGGACAGATAAACTGCTAGAGGACTTGTTAACAAACTAAGGACAAGAGGATCGCTAAATGCTTCAGTTCCTCAGCGAAAACAAAGAGTAATGAGGGAGGACAAAATTGGTGAAATCAATGTATTATTCGCACGCTCTCCGAATAAATCTGTAAGACGTGTCTCACAACAAGTTAGTGTTTCAACAACATCCATTTTTACTGCCACTAGACTACTTCTAAAATTAAAACCATGTAGAGTGCATATCGTGCGTGAATTACGGCCCAGAGATGATGAAAAACGAGTTCAGTTTTATATTATTACGGGCGGTCATGTGGGTCCTAATTTAATATTTTTTTTCTGATGAGGCGTAGTTTCATCTATTCATCTACTAGGATTTGTTGCCTCACAGAACAATCGGTATTGGAGTATACGTAATCCCAATATAATTCATGAGTTTCCATTGCATTGCGAAAAACTTGGTGTTTGGTGCACCGTTACAGCGAAGCGAATTATTGGGCCCATTCTTTTCAACATACAATAAATGCACAAAGATGTCACACTCTAATACTCGCGCCATTTTTCCAAATGTTATCAGATTAGGAGAAATTTGATGGGTATTTCGAACAAGATTCAGAAACAGTCCATACAGCTCATGGGTCCATGAACGAATTAACTGACGTGTTTGGGAAAGGATCATTTCTCAGGGTTCATGGCCGCCACCTTACCCCGACTTCACAGTGTGTGATTTCTATTTGTGGGGAACACTAAAACATAATATCTGTACCGGGTGGTACACCTCCACGCCGCTAATTCAAACTTTGCGCCAGTTGAAACTCCTCTACTGGAGGAAGTCTGAACTTTATCTACTGTGTTAATTCTCAAGTTTCTCAGAAGATGTCCCTACTTGTAAATTTTGAAGTTTCTGAACTGGGTCGTTTTCGATGTATTTTTGTTTTGCCTGTAGTAAGAAGTGTGGAGATTCTCTTCCAGATGGCACTACTGAAGGACTACAATTATGCACCCTAGTGCGAAGTGAAAGAACTGTGTTTTTGGAGAAATTTTGAATTCATAAGTTTGTTCTTTGTTAAATTTCTTTCAGTTATTGTTTAAGTTGGCAATATTAACCCTTTCTTTCCGCCAGTTTTGAATTTGACCAATAAGGAATTTCTGTAATTAATTTTCCACCAATAATGTGTTTCTTCTTCATCTAGTGTAGGGGTTTTCGTTGTTAGCCAATAAAATGATTGTGGGCGGGTGTTCTCATTCCTGAAACGCCTCGAAATTTCCACGAGGGTATATAAACTGCTGATTTTCGGGTCTCCGCGCCACTTCAGTAACATCTATTAGTGTGTAAAGTACGTAGCAGGGGGCGGGAAGCGCCTCTTTCTTCGGGCAGCAGTTCAACCACCAGGTAATGGCCGTTTAATAACTTCTTTTCTTGCTAGCTCAGCAGTTTAACTCTCGGGGCAGGTCCGAAGCCTTTTTACCATGTAACTTTCCCCTAAAATGTAAAGACAACTTGGTATAAATTCTATCTTTTTAAACTACATATTGGGATAGAGAGTGCTTAACCCTCTCGAGCTCCCACTCATATTGCGTTGAGGTGAACTTATTTTCACAACCGTTTCTTCCTTAACGTAATGTAAATTGTCTCCTTCTATAAGTCACCTCTTTAGTATGGGATTAGCCCTTGCATTAGAGGCCTAGCGCCAAGTAGGTTTTAAATAAAGTGTAGTAGGAGTGTAAGAACGCCTCCTCTCAAGTTGGTATTTTAGAGGCCATGTAATTGACCTGTTTCTTTACTTAATAGGCCTCAGTAGGTTGGGTATTTTTACCCCTGTTTTCATGTACTTGGAGGACAGCTTGAAAGTGGAGTTTGGTGTGGCCTTTGATAGGCTTGAACTTAAGAGCGGGTTGCTCTTTCTTAAAATTTGTTTCTGCGTGCCTCGAGGAGGCTTTACTGTGTAGTTAGGAGCAAGTGCTCCTGGGCATGATTGGGGTTTTCTGCTCCTTTGTCGAACCTTGTATTTGGGTACAGTTGGGCTGATTGCTCAAGAATTGTGAGTCCGGGGCTCGAAGCCCAAATTCTGTAAAAACTGTAATTGTACATTCTTAAATTGTTGATATTCAACTGTGTTTCTATCATTCTTGTTATTTCTTGATCTTGATAAGAAAATATAACCTTGTTAAATTCTATCTTAACTTTAATTTCGTATTTTGAGACCTGTTCACCCCCGCACCTTCTTTCACCTCTGCACATCCACAAATCTCGGTAACAATATCTATAGGAATAATCCGCACAACATAGACAAATTGAATGTGAATATAACAAGCGAAATTGAGAAAATTACCGAACAATATCTTACCCGTGTGAACCGTAATTTGATTAAACAATGTCAGAACTGTGTGGGAACAGACGGACACCACTTCCAACACCGGCTATAACAAGGTAAGTACTGCGTAAACTAATTAATTACTTGATGTGTGTTGTTAGCACTGGAAGCATACAGATAGCTGATTCACGCCCGACTGCGTAGCTAGTGCCCGGCAAGCTATGCTTCGTGTCTCAAGTACCGCTGTGAAGAGGAGGCGGACCTCCTGTTGATTGAATCGGATAATACGATTACAGCGCTCCTCCGGTGATCTCCCGTACTACCAATGGAGGCAAAGCAGTTACGGAGCTCCGGAGGTTAACCGGAGGGCCGCCTCCTATTCGCAACAGTAGCTCCGAGTGTAAGGACGTAGTGGGCTGTAATTTCAAACTTACGTCCATGAATGTAGGCGCCCTATAAAAATCGTTACCTGCATACACAAAAAATTGATCAATATCACCGATACTCCATACAATACCCCTTAACAAAGAACGTACATTCAGAATAAATAATGCATCCTCTCATTTATTATCAAGAAAATGCAAATATATCGACATATAACACATACCCCATATACCTGTAGGTATAAACCCTGTAGATACAACAAACAATATGTCTAAATAGGTTCGGTTGTTTCTCAGAAAAGTGCAGGCCCTACCTGTGCAGAACTTACACAGTACACTTCGTTCATTATTATTATTATTATTATCATTATTATGGAAATATTCCCATTATATTGACGCTAGAATACAGTAGTTTCAAGTGAAATTTGAATTCGCATTTCATTTCTGGACATATGTAAAAAACGCGAAAGACGTGCAGAAGTAAGGGATGATTATATACGAGGTGTTCAATCGGTTCAAGTCTGTAAGTGCTGCGCTTTAAAACATGGCACAAATGACTCATAAACACAGGCCCCGCGGTGTAGGTGGCAACGCGTTCGCCTGTCACCCGGCGGCCCCGGGTTCGATTCCCTGCCGGGTCAGTGTTTTATATTTAAATTATTAATATCCCTGGTCTGGGGACTGGGTGTTTGTGTCATCCTTAACGTTCCTTTCCTCACATTCAACACTTTACACTACCGCCATTTACATAATACACGCAGGTTTCCTCACATATGGTGCAAGTAGAGGCAAAAGATCTTCAAAGGTCGACGCCCCGAACATATAGCATTTAAAAAATTTAAAGAAGGAGTGTAGTTTCGCTCATTAATAGCGACAAGTTATAAATTTCTGTGAAAATGCTCATTCATTCCTCCCGTATGAAGTTCCCACTACGCGCTTGTCATTCAGTGTTTTGTTTTAATGCTAGTTGTTTTACGTTGCACCGACACAAGTCTTATGGCGACGATGGCACAGGGAAGGGCTAGGAGTGGGAAGGAAGCGGCCGTGGCCTTAATTAAGGTACAACCTCAGCATTTGCCTGGTGTGAAAATGGGAAACCACGGAAAACCATTTTCAGGGCTGCCGACAGTGGGGTTCGAACCTACTATCTCCCGAATACTGGAAACTGGCCGCACTTAAGCGACTGCAGATATCGAGTTCGGTCATTCAATGTTTGTACGTAAGAATGCTATCTGTAATATCGTCCAATAATAAGGGTACCGGTATAAACTGAGGGGCCTAGTTTCTCATGATAATAGTGACAAGTTATAAATTCCTGTGAAAATGCTCTTTCATTTCTCCCGTACCAAGTTCACACTACGCGCTTGACATTCAATCGGAGGTTCTGATACATAATTACGTTTGTACGTAAGAATGCTATTTGTAATATCGCAAATAATTAAGGTATTAACTGAGGGCCTAGTTTCGCACATTAACAGCGACAAGTTATAAATTCCTGTACAAATGCTCGTTCATTTCTCCCGTACCAAGTTTAAACTACGCGCTTGTAATTCAATCGGAGGTTATCCGGAGGCACCGATTGAAAGCGCCCGGAGCCTCCGCTCCGTAAACAACCGCTCCGTTAACAACGCTAGTCTCAAGCCCGCAACTGGCTAGTGCCAGGTAAGCGAGGTTTCTCCCGCCCCACCCGTAAGCGAACGCTCTGTATATGAAGGTGCTCAAATACGTCAGCCTCGTGTCGGTAGATTTACCAGCACGTAAAAGAACTCCTGCAGGGCTAAATTCTGGCATCTCGGCGTCTCCGAAAACCGTCAAAGTAGTTAGTGGGACGTAAATTAAATAACACTAACATTATATTGAGTTCTTGCAGACGTGTAACGAATGTTTAGTTGTATTAAATTGTTCACTTTGTTTGAAGGTGAGTAACGGACGTTCTGTGGAATCAAAATACTGTAAGGAACAGTCATAATCTTTTGTGGGGGTCAGCAGCCCTGTCTTCAAACATCTGCATGCAACTGTTGTGTGTTAAGGAGCTAAGCATGCGAGCGAAGATGAAATGTAGCTAGTCAATAAGAAATATCGCTTGTTCACGTAAAGACCGCACAGCTGAAGTCCTGCTGTAAGAGACTTGTAAATAGGCAGCAATTAGTGGAATTGGGTCATTCTTGGTTAACTAGAATTGGATCATCCTAGAAATTAAGTGAGAGTGGTATAACGAACAATGTTTTATTCATAACAATATTCGTAGCAGTCATTAAAAAACTCATTTTTTTTTTTCAGTATCCTAGACTCATCTCCATTTAACAACACAAAACCCTAGTGGAACATCACTTATGAATGACAGACTCCGATACAATAGTCGCCCACCGAATCACAAGTTGGCGGGTTCAAATCCGGCATTGATGATCTGACATTTGAAGGGCGGAATAAAGTCCATTCGGCACTCCATGTTATCCAGTATCAACATGTAGGCCTAAATAATTTGTGTTGACAGAGCTGGTGTTTACCCGACAAATAAATTAAAAGTCAGCCATAGGTCGCAAAAGAGAGAATTTCTACGCCATCTGGTACAGTAAAGTGGATTATCGAAATTGACATTCGAGAAGCCTAAATGGCATAAAATCAAAATGTCTGCACAGAGTATCTGAAGACGCATGAACAAATATTATTTTCCTTCTCCTTCAATATTTTATTATTGCTAGTATTATTATTTCCTTAGGTCACATACTTTTCGTCTGGAACATTGGCAAGGATAAATTAGTATTAAGCCCAATCAAAAAATAATATTTTCTAATTTTCCGTAGGAACTGAGACATAATTCTGTAGGTGCTGAGAACTACGCGTTTCTGCAGGACTTTTCCAATAGTGAGAAGCCACATTAACACTTTTGTAAATCAACGTTCCTGCTACAGAGGAGAGATAGTTTTCTTCTGTTTCATGACCTTCTCATTATTCATTTCATTTCTTACTTGCTTTTTTAAAAGCAGCATTTCGCTGCTCCGAAGCCCATTGCTGCTTTATGGCAAGACTGGGGAGATACCTTATCTTTAGTTTAGAGTTTTTGATCATAGAAATTTGGTTTTCAAAATGTTCAGTTTTAAAGCGATTAAAATCAGTACAATGACATACAACAGTGGCAGGCTGCTATTCCGTTACAATTATAATTACGTTTTTTCACAAAAAAATTGCCACCGTACTACGACACGTCTTAGAAATAAAAATTAGGTATACAGCATTTCGGAGCACGAATAACGATCGTGGTAACACGATGTAAGCACGACCTTACGGGACTAGTATCTTACCAGTCAGCAAAGACGACTTTGGTTTTGGGATTGAGGAAATGTCTAAAAATATCTCCAGAACGTGCTTCTCCTTATGGTCAGTGCCGAAGGTGTAGGACTAAGGTAAGAGGGTTGGCAAATGTAGACAGTGGCCAATCACGATAATCCAAGGGAAACAAACCTAACACTTGGCGTAATCATATTGTAGATTGGAGCGATGTTTTCAGTGGTGGCCTAGATATGACATCATCAGAATAATTGTCCGACTCGTTGGCTGAACGGTCAGCGTACTGGCCTTCGGTTCAGAGGGTCCTGGGTACGATTCCAGGCCGGGTCGGGGATTTTAACCTTAATTGGTTAATTCCAATGGCCCGGGGGCTGGGTGTTTGTGCTGTCCCCAACATCCCTGCAACTCACACACCACACATAACACTATCCTCCACCACAATAACACGCAGTTACCTACAAATGGCAGACGCCGCCCACCCTCATCGGAGGGTCTGCCTTACAAGGGCTGCACTTGGTTAGAAATAGCCACACGAAATTATTATTATTATTATCAGAATAATTCACTTTTAAATGTACAAATCACATATTATGTCAGCAGAATTAAATTGTTTTCAGACATTTCCAAATATAACAGTTGTTAGTTGAAGTAACTTCAGTTTCTGAAATAATCTAGTGTGATATTAAACAATCAAGTATCAACGTTTCTGGAATTTCAGGAGAAGAATCACTCGCTTGTCTCCGCTTGCGCGCCCATGGTTGTGCATTTTACGACATAATATATGCATATTTTATTCATTTCAATGCACTATTCAAACCACAGGGATGTTCATCTTACTTTCCTGGTGCTTGCTGTGCAGTATCAGATGGACCATACACAGGAAACTGTACACCGTAGTGATGTGCTCGGTATATATCGAGCGATATGGCACAGGGTTAGGAGTATCGATCGATCTCGGTGTCCTTGACACTATACACCACCCTTCTCAAATGTTAATAGGCCCTCTCTCTACCTCCAAGCGCTCAATATCGCCTCACGTGTATCCCACTACCTCTCCTGAGATGTTGTAAGCTTGTGCGTCTAAAGACACTCCCAATATTTATACTCAAGACCACCTTACGACGTTGCCTTTAAAATACTGTTTTTCACGAAATTCCTGACAAAAACGAAGTTTCTATTATTTATTGATCTGTATGTGAATGCACATTTTGTTCCTCTCGGTCACCCGGCGAGTTAGCCGTGCAGTTAGGGGTGCGCAGCTGTGAGCATTCGGGAGAGTTGGTTCGGACCACACTGTCGGCTGCCCTGAAGCTGGTTCTCCGTGGTCTCCGATTTTCACACTAGGAATCTGCTGGGACTGTACCTTAGGGCCACGGCCGCTTCCTTCCCACTCCTAGTCCTTTTATATCCCATCGTCGACATAAGACCTATTTATGTCGGTGCGATGTAATGCAAATTTTATAAAATATCTTCCTCTGCACCACTGATCTGCATATAGGGCAGTAGCCCAAGTGGCAGATTCCCTATCTGTTTTTTCCTATCCTTTTCTTAAATAATTGCAAAGAATTTGAAAATTTATCGAACATTACCGTACCCTTTATAATTTATGCCAGTCCCTAACTTTAACGAATATTTACCCCAATTTGTCCTCTTGAATTCCAACTATATATTCATATGGTGATCTTTCCTACTTTTAAAAACACCACTCAAAACTATTCGTCTACTAACATCATTCCACGCCATCTCTTTTCGAACAGCTAGGAACATACCGCTTAGTCGAACAGCTCGTCTCCTTTCTCCCAAGTTTTCCCAATCCAAACTTCACATCATTTTCGTAATGCTAATCTTTTGTCGGAAATCACCCAGAAAAAATCCATCTGCTTGTCTTTGGATGTTTTTCAGTTCTCGAATGAAGTAATCCTGGTGAGGGTCCCATACACTATATGATTTTTCACGAGAGTTTAATCCTGATGTAAACAAATAGGCGGAGCACCTTGGCTTTGCACGTGGACACAGACGTAGTTGATTGGAGAAGCAACCGTCGCACTCACTGGACTGTATGCGAGCTCGAAGAAAATTAGTACGTGGCATTAATTTAATTTTATCTTAGTTTATTACATTTAGATAGTCTGAAAGAGTACGTAATCAAATTAAAATATGGTTGTCATATATACCGGTGTGTATCTATAATTTTTTTAAATAAAACTGATTAAATAACGAGATATGAAGGCAGAAGGCGTGGTGTAATGCAGGAAGTCTTCTCATAGCGAGGGAAAGTCCCAAGCTGTACAGTGTGGAGATAAGGTGTTGCATCTTGCAGCAGCTGTCAGTGTCAGTATTCACAGTGAGAGAAATGGAGCAAGAGGTGCTCTATCCTACGATAGCTTTCTTTAATATTCAGAAATGAAAAATAACGTAGGCCCTAATCTTCAGCAGTAGATCTCCCGTTAGACCCCTCTGTTTAGTTTCGCACAGCTCAAAAACTGTTCCTCGTCTATTTTAGGTAATATGCGCAGCACTGTATGTCCGAACACGAGACGTTGACGGGGCGGAGGTTGATACTACACGCTCAGCGAATCACAACTCTTTCTTTGGCTGAGGCGTGGACATGCCTTGTTTACATCAGGATTAAACTCTCGTGAAAAATCATATAGAACAATACCCTAACTGGGATCTTACCTAAGACTTATATGCAATGAAATGTTGGGTCTCCAAGAGTACCACCATCGCATGACATAGAACATCCAGTGGGAGGTAGTGGTTTCGAACCCCACTGTCAGCAGTCCTAAATATGGTTTGCCGTAGTTTCCCCATTTCCACCCCAGGCAAATGCTGGGACTCTACCTTAATTAAGGCACCGGCCGATTCCTTTTGATTCCTAGCCCTTTCCTCTCCCTTTGTCGCCAAAAGACCTATTTGTGTGGGTGCGAAGTAAAGCCAATTGTAAGAAAAAATAACATGTGTTTACCACGGGCGCACCGGCCTCTCACATCTGGGTTCCGTGGTTCAAATCTTGGTCACTCCATATGATACTTGTGCTGGACAAAGCGGAGGTGGGACAGGTTTTTCTCCGGGTACTCCGGTTTTCCCTGTCTTTTATTCCAGCAAAATTCTCCACTATTATCTCATTTCATCTGTCATTCATTAATCATTGCCCCAGAGAAGTGCGACAGACTTCGGCAGCCGGCACAATTCCTATCCTTGCCGCTAAATGGGGGCTTCATTCATTCAATTCCTGACCCGGTCGGATGACTGGCAACAGGTTGTGGTTTTTCATTTTCGTTATTGATTTTCATAGTTGCCACGGAAGATACATACTAGAAGGAGGACAAGTGGGTAATTTTCGTTTATTTCCTCACTCAGTCAGACGGTGTTATTACATTTATCAATACCGGGCGAGTTGGCCGTGCGGTAAGGGGTGCGCAGCTGTGAGATTTCATCCGGAATATAGTGGGTTTGAATCCCACCGTCGGCAGCCCTGAGGTTTGTTCTCCATGGTTTCCCATTTTCATACCAGGCATATGCTGGGCCTGTACCTTAATTAAGGCCACGGCCGCTTCCTTCCCTCTCCTAGGCATTTCTATCCCGTTGTGCTGGACCTCCGTGCGTCGTGGGACTTAAAGCAAGTAGGTAAAGGTAAGGGTTATTCTGCCCGAAGGCAGGTCCGAACCTCCGCAGAGGTGTTCCTGAGCCGGAGTTTACGTGCGGTAGGGTGGCCAGTTCCTTTCCGCTCCTCCACTCCCTTACCCCCCCACCAACAGCGCGTGGCCACCCATCCAACTCCTGACCACGCCCAATGTTGCTTAACTTCGGAGATCTTACGGGATTCGGTGTTTCAACGCGGCTACGGCCGTTTGTCTAAAGCAAATAGTAAATTTAAAAAATCAATCTGACAAGCTCACTGAAGACTACACATCAAACGACCCTACAATCCATTCTTTGCCATCATTTTCCACGGGGATCGTTTACCGAAACATTTTGGTACTGGTGTATTGTATTTTAAGATAATAATAATAATAATAATAATAATAATAATAATAATAATAATAATAATAATAATAATAATAATAATAATAATAATAATAATAATATAAAGCACAGCGAAAGTCATCGCCATGAACTATAATTCCATAGAAAATTAAAAGCGCCGGTCATGCCAGCTTCAGCAGTGCAGAAATAGCGCTCGTCTTGACAAGCCGCAGATCGAAAAAGCAAGCCAGGGCGGGGGTAAACGGCCTTCAGCAAGGTGAAGCGAGACACATGTCAACAAGCTGCCGGCTTCAGTGTGTGCAGCGAAGTTCAGCCTGGACGAAAAGAGACCATTCACACTGCAGTGGAGCAGCGATTACGGTGAAATCTTGTTGAGAGTGAGGGCTGCATTCCTGCTAAATTGGATTGAGGTATCCCTCAAATAGCGCTGTAGAAGTTTCCAGATAGGACGCAATATAGTGCTGTAAGACTAACGGAAATAATTACAAACCAGTACACGAAAATCTTAACAAAACATACAAAATAGTGAGGGAAAGGGAGTCCAGAAAGAATATATTAAAAATTTCCAAGTAATTAATTTAATAAAGGCTAACAACAAATAACAGAAATGACCAATGAAAAAACAGAAAAGCGCGGAAGAGTACACTTTCGGTACCAATTAGAAATTAAGTTGCCGATGACGCAAACAGTCATGTCAAGGTGATGCAGCCAATCAACAAGCAAGAAAGAATGACGTAAGGCAGCGAAAATTAGGCAAGCAGTGTTCGTATAACCTGTGACATGATTGCACGTCGAAGGAAACTTATAATAAATTAACGAAAAGTAACCAGACCGAAACAATATTAAGGTAAGAACAACATATAACATAAATTCAAACAAATAGGAGAGGTACCGAAAATAGCGAAAATTATCAACAAATTGTACGTTCATGGACGCATGAACCAGCCTCCAAGAATTCACCAGGTACTCATTTTTGGTGTGAGCTGAGTGAACATCAAGACCATATGTACTTCCGGGAGTGGAAATCTCCCTTTTATAAATTTTGTCTTCCTGACGGGGAATCGATTCAAGATCTTCCGGGTGAACCGAGCACACCTTTACCGCATTGGCCAGGCAATCCCTACTACTACTACTACTACTACTACTACTACTAATAATAATAATAATAATCATCATCATCTCTGGCGGCATCGGGAAGATTGAACTCGCCCCACATAAAGAACGCACCCTTGTGCACGATGCAACCTTGCATCAGGGTATAGCTTCCTAAACTAGTGTCATTCGGCGGCGTCGAGTGAGCATGAGCGTCACTGCTCTTTGTGTCTCGTTGGTGTAATCAATGTAAACTATCTCACATGCAAAGGTGTACTAAAACTGTATGTGGTGTAAATAAACATTTTATCCATGAGGGCTGATTTATTTATGGACGATGTGGAGCCGCCTACAACCTAGACTCCATAAATCCAAAGCAGTAATATTCAATAGTCTATATTAAAATCAACTAGTAAAATAAGATTATATCGTGTTGTTAGAACTAAGAAGAGAGATAAGACATTTACTGTAAAATATTGCTGCTTGTTCTTTTAACAATAATGTCTGGAGAATGTCTGTCTGTTGGTCTGTCCGTCCGTTCCGTACACAAATCCATACCATTCCTCCAATCTGAACCAAATTTTGTATACTTACTTTTAGGACCCTGGGGGTAACTCTGTCTACAAGAAATGTTACAGCTTTCTCCTTTCCATAGATTTAGAATCCCTGGCACAATAAAATAGGCTAATAAAAGCAAAATATAGATTTGTTTTATAAGGAGGAGATAAATATCATTTTAAGCTTCACGACTTGCAGAACAAAACTCTGAAAGTCCCTACGAGAAAGAAAAATATATTTTGATGCCCTAAAACCAACCGTTATGGAGATATTGGCAACACACCACCCCTGTTCTAGGAATCGGATGAGGAAATGACCGGCCGTGACCATGGCAACGTCAGTTGAATCATATTTCATAAGACTACAGGCTTGGTGTTCGAAGTATACACGTACGTGAGTGTAGACAAGGCCAAGGACAGATCGTGCTTAAACATTTCTAAACTCATAGGTAGCGTTAATTTGCTGAGACAATTACGGCTGCTGGACACACATTTCCATACTCTTATCAGCACTATGATTATGAATAGAACAGCGTTAATCTGTCAAGGTACCCCTTATGATTACTGGAACCACATTACTCACTCACACACTCACTTACTTACTTACTTACTTACTTACTTCCTTGCGTCCTTCCTTCCTTCCTTCCTTCCTTCCTTCCTTCCTTCCTTCCTTCCTTCCTTCCTTCCTTCCTTCCGTCGGCATCGCTCTAGGGATCCCTGAGCCACGCAAGTCTTCTCAGAACGTCAAGGTACTAGACCCTGAGTGAGGCACATGACCATATTATTATCACGATAATGATCTATTCGCTGCCGTACCATCTAAGCTATGGACGTCTTGTGTCTTATCCATTATCATCTGACAACTGGGCAATTACTTTCCAGTTTATGGTGTCTCCGGTTATAATAAGCAATTAATAGAACAGACATGACACGAGCACATAACTTGGAATTTATTCCTTACTTACTTACTTGCTTACATCTTATAGAAAGAGACGTTCCTTTCATTCCACTATCATTACCAGGAACTCTATGAAGGTTACCGTAACTTATGTTCAGTTTCAGTAATGTTACTTTCGCTATTTACAAGATATTCTCTTTGCATTTTTTAAATTGGTACACATATCACTTAATGTCTGAAGAAAAGCACTGTGGGATGAGACACCATAGCAATCGTAGGTGTGGATGTTGGGAAGGGGTGGCATATGCAAGTAATAGAAAATGGTGTCGAATCCATAGTATTCAGGGCCGTTCAGACACTCTGGACGTCAGTTATGTGGCGTAGATACGGGCGCACCTTTGCGCTCCACTGTCGGCGTTTATGAGGTTATGTATGTTTGTATAGTTTTATTTGTTTTAGGAGTTTTAACAATTAATGAGGATTTAATAGATTCAGGATTCGTTTTTTTTTGTGTTGTTTGTGGTTAACGATAGTTGCCCTCGAGTCGTATTCCCCGATGACCAGGGTGGCTCAGCAACCAAATACGATTTCGGTATGTAGCAGATCTGGATGGTCGCCCATCCGGGCACTGACTACGCTCAAACTTGCTTTTGGGGTTGCAGTGGGACTGTACAGATTGGTTAGGTGCGGTGAATAGCATTATATAAATTAATGGAATTTATATATTTAATACTAGTATGCAGGTATTGTAACCTTGAAAAATAGCTATTTATATCGGCATTTTGCGGCTCACCCCGCCTCCGAGAACCAGTGCGTCATCTGGTGTGATGTTTACTAATGAGAAGGCAATTTGAGAAGACTTGGGGTGTAAAGTTTGGAGGAAGTGAAACTTTTCATGGTAGGTCTTGGCAGGATATTCAGTCCACTAAGGAGCCCTAGGTTTGGTTGATTTTGGCTCTTTAGGAGACTGAGAATGAGTAATAGTAGATTATTAATTTCTAGGTTGGTGAGGGAGGTGTGGAGGGAGGGAGGGAGTGTGTTTGAAGATGAATAGTGACACTCGATATGTCTTTTAAGTCTATGTAGGCCCTACAGTACCTGTTGGCATTAGGGGGGGGGGGCGTGGTGAAAAAGGAAATGTCCAAATTGAGCGAGATTATGGATGTATGTGTGTATTTCAGCATAGCTCTTATGCTTTGTTACACGCCAAACGTACAATGTCGAAAAAATAATCTGGGGGTAAGATATCCCTGGCACAACGAAGGGAGGGTATGACATGTAAAGATAATCGATATTAGTGTAGAATACATCGTTTTCGTGGTCACTGAGGTTAATTGTAACACTCCGGATGTCGTTTAAGAGCATGTTCAGCCTCCGTCGCCATGGGGGTTCAGAAGGGGCGAAAAAGATAATGTCCAAAATGACTGAGAAGAGTGTTGATGTCATAGCTTTCGGGGTCCCTAACCTGACTGGTGGCAGTCCCAGTAAATGAATCAGTCGGCAGGTCCATAGGTCCACAAGAAAGCAGTTTAACGCGTAACTAAATGATCTCAAATTAAAACTTAAAACTATGCCATAATTTTATAATTATAATTGTACACATGATTTCTAAATCTACAGAAGAGTTCGTAAGCTATCAATCAAAAATACAATAAATAAATATACAAAAATTCACTTCAAATAGGTAATACAAATCCTAAAGTAAAACATTCAAGAAAAGTACCCGAGCAGAGTCGAGCACTACAGCAAGTCCATAATAAATAATGATAATATTTCTTACGTTTTAATATGAGAACAAAGTCGAACAATAGTTAGTGAGTCGGCTACAATTTTTTCCACTAAATATACAGTATTTTTTGTTTATAAATTAACAGTACATTTGTCACCAGTAAATAAATCGTTCCGCTTGCACCAAACAGAAGGCCACGAACAGCGAAGTCTCTGTTGTCGTAACTTTTACGATATTTCTCCTTCAAAACAGGAATGTAGCTTTCTTGTATGTTCTCTTTTTCCTTTTCTACTTGATCCTTGTGTCTGAACGTTTTATATGTAAATAGCCATCTCTCTATCTACAAGCGCTCAATATCACCACACGCTTCGAACGCGTATCCCACTTTCTTTCGGGTCAGAGACATAGACAGTGACAGAATATTTTTCGTCACCACAATATTTACAAATCGATTCGCTCCCGTACTTTCTAAGGTATGGACGTCTTGTGGCGTATCCGTTATCTTCCAACAACAGGGCAATTATTTTCCAGTTTATGGTCTATCCGGTTGTAATAAGCAATTAATTGAAGAGGCATGATACTAGCACATAACTTGGAATTTCTTCCTCCTTAGTACATCTTATGGAAAGGGACGTTGCATTCATTCTACTCTCATTACCAGGAACTCTATGAAGGTTAGCGTAACTTGTGTTCATTTTCAATAAGATCGTATACTCTGATGATGTAAGTTGGTTAATATATCATGAAAAGTTGTTAGTTCACACGATGCAACGCTCCCATGCCTTGGATATGGCATCAGCTACTAATCTTTCATAGCAGCCTAATATTTCAGTAACTTCCAGGTCCACATTATTGGTTATAATTGAAAACGTTCATCAAGCGAGGGTCGTCACATTTAGACACTGTATTTGAAATATGCAGATGCTGCAATGGCACTTCTCACGCACAGTTTATTTTATTTTATTTATTTTTTTGCTAGTTGTTTTACGTCGCACCGACACAGATAGGTCTTACGGCGACGATGGGACAGGAAGGGGCTATGAGTGGGAAGGAAGCGGCCGTGGCCGTAATTAAGGTACAGCCCCAGCATTTGCCTGGTGTGAAAATGGGAAACCACGGAAAACCATTTTCAGGGCTGCCGACAGTGGGGTTCGAACCTACTATCTCCCGAATACTGGATACTGGCCGCATTTAAGCGACTGCAGCTATCGAGCTCTGTCGTACAGTTTATTAAACCAAGTCCACACATCTTTCGTGGAGCATGTTGTTAAAACCTCTGTCGAGAAGACCAATGATTTCTTAGACATTGCGTCGAATTATGACATCCACACTCTCTAGGATATGACGTGAAATCTTTATTAGCGGTATCATCTGCAAGGAGATAACGTTGATTGGTTCTGCTTTAAAAGTGGTGATTATGTTAGTTTCTTAACATTTTGGTAGAGGGATATAAGTACATTTTTATTATAAATTAAATCTTCCCTAAATGTGAAAGCCAACGGCCGTAGCCGTGTTGAAAC
Source organism: Anabrus simplex (assembly GCF_040414725.1). Taxonomy (NCBI): domain Eukaryota; kingdom Metazoa; phylum Arthropoda; class Insecta; order Orthoptera; family Tettigoniidae; genus Anabrus; species Anabrus simplex. The sequence goes on along the minus strand of NC_090265.1, from coordinate 1,103,394,886 downwards.
ACCGGATCCCGTGAGATCTCCGAAGTTAAGCAATATTGGGCGTGGTCAGGAGTTGGATGGGTTGCCACGCGCTGTTGGTGGGGGTAAGGGAATGGAGGAGCGGAAAGGAACTGGCCACCCTACCGCACGTTAACTCCGGCTCAGGAACACCTCTGCGGAGGTTCGGACCTGCCTTCGGGCAGAATAACCCTTACCTTTAAATGTGAAACCTAAATATAGTATGGTCTCATTACTTGACAGAGATGATGAAATGAATATCCACAGTCTGTTTCCAATCATTTGACCGGGTCAGGAATGGATTGAATGAAGCCCCCATCTAGCGGCGAGGATAAGAATTGTGCCGGCTGAGGAAGCCTGTCGCACTCCTCTGGAGTTGGAATGAAAGATGACAGGGAAAACTGAAGTACCCGGAGAAAAACCTGTCCTGCTTCAGCTTTGTCCAGCTCAAATCTCACATGGAGTGACCGGGATTTGAACCACGGTATCCAGCCGTGAGAGGCGGTGCGCTACCGCCGGAGTCACGGAGGCTACCTGACAGAGATGGTATAAGGTGCAATTATGCATAATTTGTAAGTTATGTCTTAAAAATACGCAATCTATTGAAAATCAATGTGAGTATTTTGAAAGTTCGCTTAATATACGAGTGTTTACAAGTCAATGCAATTGGGAACCAATGATCTAAATTAATTGATTACGTTGTTCTTTATTATTTATTCTGCATTTCCCCTGGTCACTTCCGTAACAAATGGAAAATATTTCGAAAATGGATGGTTATCGATATTTAAGCTGTTCTTTTAATTGCTGTATTAATATGAATTTAGTGGGTAAGAATTATGGATTAATTTTCTGAACTTCAACATTCACTGTACTTACATCTCTACAGGTGGTAAGGTTATCTGATAACCCCATTTGAGTGCTTTATGTCATGGATATGCCCTTCTTCGGTAATTGACTCTCAGAACAAGAACACAAGAAATTATGTTCCATTACATGACGATTTGTTTGGTCAAGGATGAGTGTTAAATATAGCAAGTAAGTTGATAATTATGACTTCATCCTATCCCATGGCAAGTCAGTTAATTTTCATTTAATATTTAATATTCGCCAGATAAGTTTCGTCTCCATTCTGGGCTACAAATGTATTGATAATGAAACCATAATACATTTAGGTTTCATATTTAGAAATTATTTTATTTATAATAAATATGTACTTGTACTGCTCTACCAAAATTTAAAGAAACTAACACAATCAACACTTTTAAAGTAGAACCAAAAACTCAATATAATATATCAATACATGCACCGAAGGAAATACGGTAAGGTAATTCATTGTACACTGAACGGTAAGTTCAACAGCATTGCCTAATAACGGGTTGGGCCCACTTTGTTGGTCATAATGGCTTGAAAAATTTGGAAGAGAAATTCCAAAATGTCGCAAGACATCGACGTCCAATCCATGCTAGGCTTCCAGGAGAATCTCCTATAGTTGACTCACGTTTTTGGAGGCGTGGGAGCTGCCCCTTCACAGGGCGTTCCAAAATTTTCCCGAAATGTTCGACAAGTTTCGATTCCGAGGATTTTCGGTCATGATAGAGTGGACAATTCTTTGCATATTCCTCCCACCAGCCACTAGTGAGCTGAGCCCTGTGACATGGAGCATTGTCCTGTTGAAATGTGGCATTATGGTGGGGAGAGACTGTATGGATACACGGGTGCAGAGTGTTCTGTAGTCTTCTACATTCAAAACGTGTGGTACGATGACCAATTGTCCTAGGATAAGTTAGGAGAATACTCTCCAGACCATGACACAGCCACGGCCTGTTGGACGCGCACGGTATACGTAAGCGAAACAGCCTCATACTCCTTTTTGTCAGATATGGACTCTGCCATCAGCACGATGTAACAGAAAACGAGAATCATGTCTCCAGACAGTCCTCATAATTAGGCCAAGGTCCGCTAACGTTTTCTTTGGGCCCACGCAAGGTGTTGTTTGAGATGGCATGGGGTTAGTCGGGACACATTTGTTGATTTACGGCTTCAGAACTCGAGTCGACACAAGATAGACCTTTATCCCATGGTCATTGTTGGAAGCGGGCGTCCCTGTCCTCTGTTGTATCGGAGGACCAAATGGTCTACCGTAGAGCGTCGTTGCTGTGATATCAGTTATGATAACCAACGCTCGCCAGATAAACGGGTACATTGTGGTCTTTGTCCAGTTTACGTCACCTATACAGACATTTCCCTTGTAAGTTTATGAAGTCGAGCATATGAAACACCTATTTAGAAATCAGGTGAGTTTGGTTTATAATTTTACAATCGTCGACAGTTCCTAAAATGACTTACTGTATATTAAGAAGTAACACAACCTTTGTTAATGAAGCAGAATGACAACTTCAGTGTCCAAGAAGACATTTTACATTCCGGAGGAGGTTCTGGGAAATTTGCTCTGCCAGAATCAACTTCGAAGCCTCATCGGCGAGCTCATTTCATTGCATTTGCTACAAAAGCTATACGAATATCGTAGTGTAGACAAGAGTGCTTTCTAGAAAGCTGACATTGTAAATGCATCACAAATCTCTCTCCATGCCATCACTCGAGAAGACAGAACATGGCAGAGCCACAAAACCAATATGTGTCAGACAAATACCAAGGGTTCTGTTGGCAAAGGAGTAATAACTTCTAAAATTAGCAATGATCTGCTGAACTGCAGCAATAACTGTCCTTTACATTGTAGAATATATATCAATTTATTGACATAATGAAGTTGTGACATGTACTACATTACAAATACGTTACACATTATTACGCAACAATTTGTTCCTGAAGTATTACATATTGTGTAATATTTTGATATTCTCTATTGTGTCATTTAAGGCGGGTTAAATATTGTATGTAGGTGAAGATTTTTATATATAATTATACTGATAGTTCTTTAAATATTGTAAAGCAATCATTCTGTTATTGGGGCATAATAACTGCGCAATGACGATAATTTTGCACTCAATCGTTAAGGTAGGGAGAGGTAAAGGAAATGTCAGAGGACACTAACTCCATTGTGCGGAAATCATTCAAATGTTATGGGAGAAGAGTTGTACGTTAATGCTTCCAATATTGGCAGTTTGTATTCTCTATAGTTGAAATAACCGATAGCCTACTAACTAGCATTCCAGGTAGTCACGTAGATGGAATTGGTCTGAATTATGCATGTATGTAAGCCGTGTGTTCTTGAAGTGAAGCACGTGCTTATTCAGATTAGAGGTCTGAAATGTGTAACAGATTATTGAGAATATATCGGTTTGGTTTTGGTCGCGAGTTACAGATTATTCTGTCAATATACTTAATGTCAATAGTTCGGGCACTACATGTGTCTTTTGCTTGGACACATTTCTGAATCCTGTTGTAATTAGTGATAAGTGAGCGCTGTGTTTTAAGATCACCCGTGGTCTCGCTGACTAGATTTGGAATCATTTATCGGTTTATATGTGAGTTCAATATACGTCTGGAGTGCTAGGCCTGGAACTAGGCTAAGGGTTATCGCATATAAATGTCGCTACAAGAAAATTGTATATCGTAGCCAACAACTGGACTAGAAAATACGACTAGCAACGTGATTCAATACTGCATCTCGAAATAAACCATGGACTACAGGATTAGATAAAAAAAAGTAGTTAAGACCCAACAATACAAAATTTTCTATCGTTTTCGGTAGTTTGAAGTAAGGCGCATGTAATAGAATGCCCAATGTCCATTATTTGTGCCTAACGAGGAAGAGTAATTTCAATTTTCTTATTTTCTTCTTATTTATTATTATCAAATTTTGAAGGATTCGTGGTAACCTCTGACGCCCAGTTAATACCACTTTGAAAATTCGTATTATTAGTCATATGAATTTGTAGATTTTCATTAATACTCTTAAAGATTTAAGTATCTCAGTAAAATTTCAATTAACGTACAAAGGTGAGTGAATTAATGTAAATATTAGCAGTGTTTTGAAAACTGGTGACTAAAGTAGTTGCAACCATTTATAAATAGCACACAGGACTGTACAATTCAACAGAAAAGTATATGACTTTTGTTGCTTGTTTTTGGTCTGGGGAAATTGAGAGAACATATAAATCAGTTTGTTGTTTGATTTTATGTGACCTTGTATAATGAGACCTGCGACTGCAGTCAAATGGTAAGTGTGCAAATTTTTTATGTACTAAATTATGGGTTCATCTCGGCAGAGGTGTGCGTATTTTAGAAAATGGCGACAGATAGCAGTACGCCATACTGTTAAGATCGACAAGAGACAAGCGACCTGGTGAAGCATACTAGGTGTTCATTCAGCGTAACTTGCGCGGAAATCTAATTTAGATGCTGCAGCACAAAAAGGGTAGATAAACACGCAAGCAAGCAAGTAAAGAAAACCAGCTTGTAATTTTACGTAATTATTGAGGTCGCTTTTAGGCATAACCCGAAGCACAGGGACATGGGTTTTAATTTCAAAAATTCTTTATGCAGTATCAGGTATTCTAACTAGGGCCATTTTTTGAGAAGTGAGTGGTTAAATAACTCGGCTGTCACATTCCACTTACCGTAGTTAACAACAGTGGTGTCACCTGCAAGAGAAATAAATTTGATGATGATAATGTTGGTGATCATGATTATGATTATTATTATTATTTTATTATTATTAATCAGATTCTGTCCCCTCACAGAGGACTGGAGTTATTTTTCAAATTTTATGTTCCCCGTATCAGAGTTGCCGTTGAACCACTGTAGGCGGTTCCACGTCGAGGATAATCTTCCGACCATGTGCACGTTGCACTTCTATGATCAGTTTCATCAGACTTTTTTTGACATTTCATAAAATGTTATCGAAATAGGCTGCTTTCCAGCGTTTTGCAATTTCCTGGCACTTCTTCATTGGTTAAATGGTCTACCCATGGGATATTTAATAATATTTCGTGGCACTTCCACATTTCCAAGACCTGGAGTCCTTGGTGCACATCCTTGAACACCGCAAAGCAGCATCGGTAACAAATAGCCAAAGAGTTTCGAAGCGGCTTGTTATATTTATTATTATTATTATTATTCTTTCTTCGGTTTTGGCCCGTAAGTGGCCACGGCTGGTCCGCGGTCCAACAGCTCTGCACTCTGACCGGCCAATCAAGCAGAGGAGGGGGTGGCTACTGCTCTACAGTGGCACTAGATCTCTGCATTCAGTAGACGGGACAGGGCTGGACCTCACGGCCGGCCCCACCGTCGGCTGTCCGGAGAATGTTTTTCCGTTGGTTTCCAATCTCCTGCACTGTGGCGAATGCCAGGACAGTTCCTTGTATAGGCCACGGTTGCCAACCTCCTCACATTCTCCGTGCATCTCCTTCACCACAACAAATCTCCCGGCCTGAGAGACGGCCTCGCCGTGTAAGAGGCCCACCCAGCACTTCAGGGGAGGAATGAAAACATTTTAGTTGTAGTGCGAGAGAGTTAGTTACCTGTGAGATTGGACGGAGTGACTGTGAGTGGATCAAGAATGCCTTTACGACGACGAAAGGACCAGTATCAAGAGCTCACTGCGCTTGAACGAGGCCGTTTAAAAGGGCTATTGCAGAACGACTTGGCAGGAATATCTCCACTGTGCATGCGTGCTGGCAGCAGTGGTCACGAGAAGGTACGCTCGCAAGAAAACCGGGCTCCGGACGTCCCCGTGGCACTACCGAGAGGGAGAACCGCCGTATTCGGCGTATGGCTGTGGCGCGGCAGACTGCGTCTGCAGCAGCAATTCGAGGGGCAGTTGGCACCACAGTGACGCAACGAACTGTTCGAAATCGGTTACTTGAAGGACCGCTCCGAGCCAGATGCCTTGCGGCGTGCATTCCACTGACCCCAAACCACCGTCGTCTGCGACTTCTGTGGTGTCAAGCGAGAGCTCATTGGGGGATGGAGTGGAGGTCGGTTGCGTTTTCCGATGAAAGCCGGTTCTGCCTTGGTGTCTGTGATGGCCGTGTGTTGCTTAGAAGGAGGAAAGGTGGGTGCCTGCATTCCACCTGTCTGCGGCGTCGACCATACTGGACCCACACCGGGAGTTCTGGTCTCAGGAGCAATTTCCTATGGCAGCAGGAGCACTCTCGTGGTTATCCCACGCACCCTGACTGCAGATGTGTATGTCCGTCTGGTGATTCGACCTGTTGTGCTGCCATTCATGAACAGCATTCCCGAGGCTGTTTTACAACAGGATAATGCACTCCCCCATGCCGCTGTTGTCATCCAACGTGCTCTACAGTGTGTTGACATGTTGTCTTGACCTGTTCGATCCCCCGATCTGTCCCCAATCGAACATGTATGGGACATCATCGGACGACAACTCCTGCGTCATCCACAACCAGCATTTACCGTCTCTGTATTGACCGACCAAGTGCAACAGGCTTGGAACTCCATTCCACCAGCTGACATCCCCGACTCTACGACAAAATGCATGCACGTGAGCATGCCTGCATTCAACAGTCAGGCGATTACACCGGTTATTAATGGACCAGAACGGCACATTTGCAATGGCTTTTCTTGCGCAGATATTTTTCTGTATTCTTGTATCTTTAATCAATTAAATATGTTAGCTCTACAAATATATAGCCAAAATGTTCGTATTCTACAATCCTTGTTTCATGGTGTTTGGATATTTTTTCCATCAGCGTATTATTATTATTATTATTATTATTATTATAATTATTATTATTATTATTATTATTATTATTACTATCATTATTATTATTATCGGAATTAGTAATAATTTACCATGTATAATAGAAAATAATAATAATAATAATAACAGTAGAATTTTTTTTATTTATTCATAAGCAAACGAAATGGAGCTTTTTCCGCCGACCTCAACTGATGTCGAACTAAATATTTTAGAAACAAACAGGCAACGACTAATTGACTCTGACTTGAGGTCTGCTGAAGTAGTAAATAGAAAGACGTCTGGAGGGATAGAATCATTCTGCGGCCTTTTGAGGAAATCACGTTGGTTTAAGTTTGGTAATATTTTATTAGCTTCGTAATGATCATGATCTCTTCAAAACTCAAATATTAAGAATTTGACCCGCTCAAGAGTTATGTTAGAATAAACGTTCTCCGCGTTTATTACGGATATTCAAGCAAAAACTAACTTACATTATACAGTCATTTATCTAATTATTTTCGATTCACAATGCATGCCCACTTCAACTTAAGCGCTAGTGTATTTAAAATCAAACATTACACCCGACCTTTCTACTAAAAAGTGCATGTTAACTAGACGTATTCTATTTGAAGCATTAGCGTACAATACACAGTGAAGAAACTACATGCCCTGCATCCGCTGTACGTAAATGTTCACGTTAACCTGCTGATTATTTACGTGCTGAAGCTTCTGCGATGTGTTATATTAACACAATTTACTTAAACTTTTAAGACATTTACTACCGGTATCTAATAGTGATGGGCTTTGTTGCGGGTAATTACATAGCGGTCAGAGAAAAGTTCGTGACCCCAAGTATTATTTTACCCGTAAGTCTGGACTGTGCAATGAAACGCTCCCATTTCCAACTATGTAATTACAAAGAGATCAATCCCACCTGCCCACCGTTCCGACTCTCGAAGCCCTTTTGAAGAGTAGGTGAAATGTGATCACGGCCCAATCGTATGGAAAACATCATCATTCTATGAATGCACATCCGTCGATTCTTCAAACGTATTGGACCATGTCCCAGTTTTAGCAAGGGACACCGTCATATGGAACACTTTACAGGCTTCATTATCAAGAACCCTTAGTTGAAGATAATCAGTCTCAACAGTTAATTAAATAAGATCAATTTTTCATTAATAAATGGTTATACAAGACAGGACACGTAGTCTCATACTGTATTTGTGTTGTCGCGATTGGGTCATATACCAGTACTTGCAGAGAGATTTATGTGAGCCAGTTTGGAATTCCACAACAAATTCTGAGAAGTAAAGGGAGACATGGGCTAGTAAGCACCTAATTTTTCCCCTTAACACATCAATCAACCACCAGTCAGAGAAGCCAATCACCACGACGAGAATGACCATTGAAACATCGAACCACTCTGCTTTGAATTCTTGGTCTTCTTATATTTAACGAATTCGATTCTCAAAGTAAATGGTTGTTCCTTATCAGAGGATTAAAAAAGTGGTGATTATTGTTTTAAGAAATATCTAAAAGATCAGCAAAGTACATGAGGATATCTATTCATGGCTCAAAAGTGGCATGCACTTGTTATAGTTAGGCATAGATTTCGGCCGTTGAAGAGAAGAATTTGTTATGGAATTATGAAGCGAGAAATTTGTATATTTCGAAAAGGCGTACAATTTCCGGTGAATGGTTTCTTGAGGAATGTGTATAAAGTAGGTTACGAGAGAGAGCTGCATATTTGAATTCCGGACGATTGGAACCACATATTTTGTAATGCATTAATAATGATGGTGATAATGATGATTATTTTGCTCACTGTTTCACTTTAAGGGACCTATGGGCTAGGACATTGTGCCGTTATTCATTTTTAAACGCAGCATTGTCCATTGTGTACGAACCCACTTGGAAGAAATAAGTGACAGACTAAGACTATCTGGAGAGGAGTAGCTGAGTTATTTTTAACGAATGTTGGCAGTATATAAAAGTACGTTATCACATAACACAGACTATTATTATATATTTCGATAAATATGAGACCCGTCCCCTTTCTACAGACAAACTGACCGTCGACGTAGGTAAGGGTCCGCTTAATAGTGTCGGCACGTATAAGATTGATAGCTTATCGGGGATTGGAGCTGCGGTGATCTCTCATGCCTCATGCCTCGTGCAGTCTAAGAAGCTCACAGTACCGTGACGAGACAGGGAGCAAATCGCGATTGGTTCGATTCTTCGATTCAGGTTCAGGGAGGTTATCCTTAAATAATTCGTCTTATTTCTGGTCAAATATGACATCACAACACCATTGTTAATTTCTTGATACTAATCTTTACGGCCATGTATTTACTTTTATTTATTTGCTATTATCAGATCGTTTGTATTATCATAAAACCTCGTTAAGGTAACAAAACTTGAAATATGCTTCATACAACTGCAAATGCACTACACGGAATGGAGATTTGTATTTTGGCGTTTCAAATTCCCCCAAAATATTCTGGAAACCTCCTGGAAGAGCGTTACATCATGCCCTAGTGTATAATCCAGGACGTAAAGACCATTTCCTCTCGTGAACAGGCACCTACGCTCCAACTACAATCAGTACGAACATAGTTTATCGAAAAGGATTCGGACCTGAGCAGTTACAATGAATGTCCTTATCCCCTGCAATGAGTTAGCAACAATTTCAAGTCTCATTCATAGATCAAATGTGTACTTATTCTCACAGTGATGGATTAACGTACCAGGTAAACACACAATCGCCTTGGCATTACTAGTGATAAAATCCCAATATTTCTCAAGTAGCCGTGTCTACGTATTAAGTGCAGTCTCGCATGCCTTCAATGGAAACTATTACGAGCAAAGAAAATTTACTTTACTCTGCGAGTAGTTCTGCTTTAATATTATATGGTCAGTGAACATCTAAATGTAACGGAAATGATACCAGCATTGTACTTCAATCATCCTAGACCAAAGAGTAGGAAAATATTACACGCCTTTCATAACGAATTTATAGTGACGAATGTAATCCATGAATACTTTACAAGTAAGAAACAAGGGGAACGAACGAACCTTCAGGGAAGTTTGTTAGACATAAATTAATCATAATTATTTTTTCCTAGCATTATGTAGAAAACTGATCGATCATGAGTGCATGAGGTGCATGGGCCGCGAATATCGGCAATAAACCGTGAAAAAGTGGCGGCGTGTGGTATGGTCCGATGAATCCCGGTTCCAGTTGTATTGATATGATGGGCGCGTGAGAGTGTGGCGTATGCCCCATGAAGCTATGGATCCTCCGTGTCAACAAGGTTGTGTCCAGGCGGGAGGTGGCTCATTTCTGGTCTGGGTGGCGTACTCGTGGTCGCAATTAGGCCCCATTATCCGGCTGCAGCGAGCGCTGACAGATGCACATTATACGGACATTCTCTCAGAACATATGTATCCCTTCCTGGCCGTAGAGTATCCTGATGGGGATGCCATGCCTCAACAGGACAATGCGCCATGTCACCGCTCTTTGGTGGCACGAAGGTGATTGAAGGAGCACTCCAGTGAAGTTACGACCATGGATTGGCCTTCCAGATCCCCCGATCTTAATCCATTCGAACATTTATGAGATGCTGTCAATGCTGCTGTACGCTCCATGAATCCCGCATCAACTACACAAGACCAACAGCTGTGGGTAGCAGATGTAGGTCCAGATCACTCCACAACGATTCCAACACCTTACAGAATCGATACTTCGCCGTATTTCTACCGTTTAGAGGGCTTACGTAGGAGCAACTCGTAATTAACATCACATTCAGTGTCTTGCCATGACTTGTTGTCACTCAGTGTAATATATTGTATAAAATACCGGTACTAGCAAATGTACCCATGATTCGCTACGGTATCCTACATTGTATATGGATATCGAAGTAAATTCCGTGTTTCTTAGCGTTCTTCGAGAAACAGCATAGATTGTAAAGTGTCATTAGCGGAGTTGGGATGATAATGGCAGGTCCACTTGCCTACTGCCATTCACAATCAAGTTGGTAATTTTCATTACAATGGCAGGCTCCGTTGCTTACTGCGTGGTCACAATCTATTTGGGGAGTTTTCGTTACAATGGCAGGCCCCATTTCCTACTTCCAGACAGGTTAAAGTTGAGGAATTTCTATTGTACCGCAGGCACATTCCCGACTTCCAGTCAAAATTGAGTAGTGCTGTTAACATTATAATGACAGGCCCGTTTCCATTATAATAGAAGGCCACAATGCCTAACATCAGTCACATTCTAGATGGGCAAATTTGTTAATAATGGCGTGCACCCTTGCCTACTATCAAACACAATCGGGTAAAGGAGTTTTGGAAAAATAAAGCATGCTCCCTTGCCTTCTGCCAGTCAAATCGGAAACAGAGTTATTTATTTAAATTGTACACAGGCGTTGGAGAAGGATCCCATTCCTACTGCCAGTCAAAGTCCATGTGGGGAGTACTGATTAGACTAGCAGACGCCGCCTGCTGACAGTCACTAGCGATTTATAAAGCATTAATTACAATGCAGACATGCCCTTTCTGGATCGCTACAAATCGACTTCAATGAATAATTATAGATCGACATACGAACGTATATGTATATTTACCTTCGTTTACAGATTAACGGCTGCTAAACGGTGCGTCTTATCGACAAATGGATTGTACAATAAGACGTTCCATTTAGCGGTCTAAATGGCAGATACTATGATATTTTCTGGTATCTCAATGGGTAATAATGAGTTAGAAGTTTTGAATAGGCTGAAATTTGGGTACATTTTTAACAACTTACATTCGTTTTGGGATACATATCGTAGAAGATAGAATCATGAAATTTAGCACGCATATGGCCATCGGTTGTATCAATGTACGGGAGAAATTTTATGATTCTATCTTTCCTATAAGTGGGTCAAGCTATGAATTATACGTTTAAAAGGCCACAAAATTTACCTAAAATCAAGAAATGCAGCCATATCTAACTATAACGGAAAGAGAGATACGATAAAAAATCATAGGACCAACGTTGTTGATCACTCCAAATTGAACAGAGATTATGCCATCCATTTTGTGATACGACTTACCGTTTAGTCACCAAATACGTCGAAAGGAAGATCTGCACCGTCATTAAAATTGCCTGAATATTTCGATATTTTTGGGGTTAAAAATGAAAAAATCTCGTTATTTTTCCGTGGGTCACAGGCTAAAAGCTATCATGTTTCCAAATTTCAATTTTCTAGGTCGTCTGGAAGACTGTGCTACCATCTTAATTTGAGGGAGGGGGTTAAAAATTAGGACTTTCAGGAAACTTTTAAGTCCATTAAACCTACAGGTTATCGATTTGGGTAAATATAACGAATGCGTTCTTATGCTAAGCCCCAAATTTGAAACTCCCAGAGTAGCCACCACAGGTTATTTTGAGAATTTTGCACTTTTTTAGGGATTCTCAAGTCATCAGCTTCTCTGGTGCCGGGTTTTAAGTTTCTAAGATGCCTGGTTGTGCCTCATTAATTCACGTTTATTTTCATTTTTATACCTTAATTTATGTATAATTATATTTAGATCGCTCCAAACCGACTTTCACTCCCTTCCCTAGGGGTTCTAGGGGTGTCTTAACCCTACAATACTTTCTTCAGATAATAGGTAATATTTGTACGCCGCTACCCCAAAGGGGGACGAACTTGTACTTTAAAAATGCTGAGTGTTACTATTCATCTCAGCGACCCCGAAATCTATGGATTCGACACTACTGTATTTTATATTATTTTTATATATCACTCCCCACGCTCCCCACCCCAAAGGGGGCTAAATTTGTACTTTAAAAATCCGGAGTGTCACTATTCATCTCAGAGACCCCTAAATCTATGGATTCGACATTATTTTCGATTATTTTAAGTAACACTCCCCACTTGCCTCCCCACCACAAAGGGGGCAGAAATTGGAATTTTAAAATATCCAGAGTGTCAGAATTAATATCAGCGACCCCAAAAACTATGTACTCGACATTATTTTCAATTAATTTTATACGTAACACCCCTGAAACCCCACGCCTAAATGTGCTAGGGATGGCTTTCTCCCACAGTGCTCGTGTGCAGGTAGTTAGATATAAGTGTACCAAGTTTGGTTGATATTGCTCCAGTGGTTTAGGATGAAATGTGTCATTTAAATACATATATACATACATACATACATACATTTATGTATATGCCTATGTTATTTTCTTTTTTATTTATATTGTGTATTAAACATTTCATTCAGAAAATAGTCTTACTACATATTACTCGTGGTTGCATCTTGCTCAGACACTGTTCCTCGCACTGCGTGCTCGTGAAATTGTCGACAAGACGAAACACACTCGGGATATTATCTTCGATAATTATTTTATGTTGATTTAGCGATCTCATAAAGGCTGTGTTAGATGCGGCGAGTGGCTTTACGTCTTGGTGGTCGTGGTATGAATTCACACCAATACATCTGGGATTTTTGAAATGTAATTCATATCGCTGTGGTCCAGACTTCAAGTAAACGGGGAGGTGCTGCAGTTAAGATCACGATATCCAGTCACGTAAAACTCCAGTCTTATTTGCTGATCCGATTTGAGCAAGAATCCAGTGTAAGGGGTGATGAACCGATGAGGGCACTGGTATGGAACAAAGAATTTTGAATTTCCAACTAGAATTTTAAACATAATAGTTGTAGTTCAGTCACTGAGGTTGTATGAATAAGTTTAAATTATAATATATTTACATGCATATTTCGAACAAAGAATTCAGAATTTCCAAGTAGAATTTTAAGCATAATTGTTGTAGTACAATTACTGAGGTTGTATGAACAAGTATAAATTGGAATATATTTACATGCATATTTCTTACCTTAAACTGATGTCCGGCTCCATGGTTAAGTGGTTAGCGTGCTGACCTTTGGCCACTGGGGTCCCGGGTTCGATTCCCGGCAGGGTCGGAAATTTTAACCATAATTGGTTAGTTCCGCTGGCACTGGGACTGGGTGTATGTGTCGTCTTCATCGTCATTTCATCTTCATCACGACGCGCGGGTCGCCTACGGGCGTCAAATCAAAAGACCTGCTTCTGGCGAGCCGAACTTGTCCTCAAGCGCTCCCGGCACTAAAAGCCATACGCTATTTCATTTCACCTTGAACTGATGTTGGAGTATGATAAATAGTGCTATTTCGTACAACGACAGTGTCTTGGGAGGAACACATGATCCCACGGATACCCCATTCTTACTCAGTGTTATTAAGCACAAGTTTTACATCCGCCCCGGTGAGATCGCAACCTGGGTCATGCTCAATCAGTTTTACAGAACAAAATCAAATGCGGTTTAAGACGATATAAATGAAATGTGACAACGTACACTTGAACAAATTAATCGCACCAACTGGTAACCGATTTTCATTGACAATGACATGCTTCATTATAAAATATATTTTCATTGGCAGGAAGTAAGCGTATATTTACTGCAGCCTGCATTTTCTATATAAAGCGAAGGAAATAAAAATTAAGCGGATATTCGTCTGGTAAGTCTGTATATACATGGGTCTGTATTTTTATTCTCGCGCGTGCAGAATGAAATATAAACTCAGCTACAGACGATGCCAGACTCATGTTGAGAAAGTGTACGTCAAGGAGAACCATAGAATAATTAATGCTGCATCTCAGAAAGCAACTGCCATTCACACCAAGACAGTGGCATTGTCAGGCGACAAGGAGCATCCCTCCTTCCAGAATGGGAATCAGGCCACTTATCAGCTATTCTGAAACTAATTCCATCGGGGAGAAAGCAAACTTTTCTATAAAGATAATGCATCTCGTAAAGAAATGAGGCAATTGTTATGGTGAGGAATATTGTAGGGTTTAGCCTAGTAAGTTGGCTTCGCGGTCTGGGTCAAGTAGCTCTGAGCTTATAATCGAGATAGGGTGGGTTCGAACACCACTGTTGACAGCCTTAACGATGATTTCCGTGGTTTCTCATTTTCACACCAAGCAAATCCTCGGTCTATACGTTAATTATGACAAAGGTTGCTTCCTACCTGCTCCTAGCCCAGTCCTTTCCTACCGTCGCCGCAAGGCCTATTTGTGTCGGTGTGCCGTAAAACAAACAGCAAAACGTAAGGCAGAATGGAGTCCGGCCTGTAGGGGGCAACACGTCTGCCTGTCACCCGGCGGCTCCGGGCTCGATTCCCATCCGGGTCAGGCGTTTTTAATTGTAAATGATTAATATCCCTTGCCTGCGGACTGGGTGTTTATTTCGAACGTTCCTTTCCTCACATTCAACACTCTACACTTCCGCAATTACACTTACACGCAGGTTCCTATCATATGATGAAAGTAGTGGCAAAGGATCTGCCGAGGTCGACGCCACGAACAAATATAATTTTAAAAAAGGGCAGAATGGAAGAAACAATGAATTTATTGCTTTATATTACTAGCTGCTGTACCCATCGTTGTAGGGTTAGTTTTGTACAGTTGCAGCAATCTAGAGGGAATTAGTAGCTGCAGAAGAGAGTGTGAGCATCACATAACAAGTCAGAGAGTGCAATGCCATTGCAGATTAGTTTTAGAGACTCTTAAACTTCGCCTGTGCTGCTTTCTCTTCGTACTGGTTTACTTTCATATCCATTCCGATAAGTCCATATCCAAATATGCCATTTTTTTCTGCACTCGGTGTTGATATCGCCGATTCAGTAAAACTTGACAGAAAAATACACATCGTCGCAATCAAGACAATTGACAACAATAATCCTTTCATTACGCTGGTTGTAGTAGCTTAGAGCTGCCCCATTTTCTTATTAATTATTAAACCAACTCCGTCAATTCCAGTTTGATTTTATCTTGAAACTTCTGTTGTTGCCTTACCAAGAATGTTAGCCGCTTTGCAACGTACTAAGTACAGAATGTATTGCGGGTTAGGGTAAGCCTTCGCCTGCAATTATTGGAATGACCATTTAATGCTTGATTTTATGATTACTTAATTTTGGCTGAACTTAGAGACCTATCAATGTCTCATAATTCACCGGCAGGTAATTCCAGAGAGAATAAATAAAAGTGAAGCAAATCGGTTCAGTAGAACGGACAGAGTGATTTGCTAGAGCTGTTTTTAGTAAACTCTTTGAACATATAGATACTACTACTACTACTAATAATAATAATAATAATAATACCGAGCTCGATAGCTGCATTCGCTTAATTGCGGCCAGTGTCCAGTATTCGGGAGATAGTAGGTTCGAACCCCACTATCGGCAGCCCTGAATTAGCTGCGGTTTACGAACTCAATTTCGAAAAATTTACAATAACTAACACTAATTGTGATAGATTTAACGGTTGTAACAATAAAATGATAATATTTATTTATTACAATTAAACGTTCAATCCTTTCAATATTTCAACAAAAATGAGAAAATATCTATTTGTTAATGGCACGGATCATCGACAAGATTTTTTTTTTTCATAGATGACATTGTTTTCAAACAAACCATCTCAAAACTAAGGTTCGTAGAAGAAAACTATTATTTATATACTAAATTATTAAATTAATTACTAAATTAATTCCTTTATTAAATTATTAATTTAATAATTTAATTAATAAATTAAATTACATTATACTTACCATCTAGGAACCTTATTTTTGATATAAAGGCCAAAGGCAGACATTTATACGAGTGGAGGCACACGCTTCCCCTAGTGCACCATCACTGCATTGTCCTACATAAGAGGCTTTCAGGGGTGTCTCAACGGCGCACTACCTGCCAGCGTCTTGGAAAGGTGTAGCAATCCAACTGGTGAGCCCACTGCTACACTGGGACGAAACGCTGGTAATTTCACGTTTGAAAAAGCCCAAAGAGCTTAAATGTTTTTAAACTAAGTGCGGGCCGATGACCTCGATGTTAGGCCCCTTTAAACAACAAGCATCATCATCATCTCTAACCTAAGTGCCTTAACTACCTTGCTTTCATATATTAGTTTTATGGGATCATTAAGTTAACGAACTATGTAAACTCTAGATACAATGTAAAAGAACATGATAAGAAAACAGACAGTGGATACTGTTTTTAAAGCTTTTCGGAATAATGCTTACTCTATCTGTAATTTATGGGTCACAGTTATGGGTTCTAAGAGTGACCGTGAGCAAGCAAATAGAAACATCAAAAATACAGTTCTTGCGGCCCTCGCTCAACATCTCTCTCTTCGATAATCAATGGAGAATAGATGTCGGACAACACATTAATACTAAACATAATATATTCGATCACATTAAATTTAAGAATCCTTGGAGCAATAATTTATCCATTCTTTTACAAGTTCCTTTAAGTCGCACCGACGCAGACAGGTGTTATGGCGACGATGAGATGGGAAAGGCCTAGGAGTGGGAAAAAAGTGGCCGTGGCCTTAATTAAGGTACAACCTCAGCATTTGCCTGGTGTGGAAATAGGGAAACCACGGAAAACCATATTCAGGGCTGCAGACAGTGGGGTTCGAACCCAATATCTTCCGGATGCAAGCTCACAGATTCGCGCCCCCCAACCGCACGGCCAACTCTCCAGGTAATAATTTATCAACAATGGGTAACAGACGTATAGCATCTCCCATCAACTTACTGTGTACACATCGACAAGGAGGTAAATGGAAGAATAAACATGAAATTGTGCGAAGATCAAGTAACCTTGGAACGGAACAGGACTAATTATCAAATCCGTAATGTTTACTAAGATTTATATAAGATTTATATAATAATAATAATAATAATAATAATAATAATAATAATAATAATAATAATAATAATAATAATATATTTTGCGATGTGATTAACTGCAGTCACGTCCTAGTTCGAGAACCATGGGCCCTGTGAATCGAGATACCAGTTGCTGTGGACTGGCAGTAGGCGGCTCGGGCATATTCTGAGTTATGCCTCTCCTTGTGCTCAGACGGCTAGGACTATATAAACAACTGGCTGTTCCTTGCCCGTTAGAGGAATGATCCTCACTTGGACTATGTGTAAGTAAGGGTAGCTTCCTGCTTAACAGAAGGTTCACCGAGCACGCTCGGAACGTATTAAGCAAGCCTCAGATCTATGGGAGAAAAACGGAGTCCCACTCCCATTTAACAGGCGAAGGACTCCTTGGAAACAACTTAGCGAACGAAATGGAATTCGATGGGGAGCTATCATTATTAATGGGGCTTATGGAAGAAAGGAACTAGAACTGGCTGAGTAGGCTAAAATCACACCGCGTGCACGGTTCTGTTGGTCAAACCACCGCCATCTGGTCAGACAGAACAAGATTCGCGTCACTAGTGTTGATGGATGTTTTTCCTGGGAAACATGCTTCTAATTGATTGAGGGGATAGAAGTGAACCAGGCACTGAGAAAACGGAGTTAAGCTGTCTCTATATTCGCTCACGAAAGTTCTGAGACAGGAGGGTGTGTAAGGAGATAAATTAACCTTACTGGTTTTTCAATAACAAGTTTTCATTTCTGGAGATTGCACGAGAGGTTAAGTATTTTTATTTTATTTTATTGGATAGACATGCAAATAATTACTCAATCCCTTATACCAACATATGCAGATTCAGCATCTTATATAACCCCATTTTTATCGCTAACTGACATTTCCTTTTTTTCACGCGCAGTACCGAAGTAGAGTATGTGTACTGAAAAGGTGCAGTGGGGAAATTAGTAGTTAGGTTGTTTTCCGTTGTTTTCCTCACTAAGCCAGAAATATATCAGTCTGTCAAGCTCATTGAAATGCTTGCATCTACTGACCCTATGAGCAATACTTACACACCATTGATCACAGGGGCTGGCTAAATAAAGGGTAGCAATGCTTTTTTTTTTCTAGTTGCTTTACGTCCCACAGACACAGATAGGTCTTATGGCGACGATGGGGCAGGAAATGCCTAGGAGTTGGAAGGAAGCGGCCGTGGCCTTCATTAAAGTACAGCCCCAGCATTTGCCTGGTGTGAAAATGGGAACTACCGAGCTCGATAGCAGCTGCAGTCGCTTAAGTGCGGTCAGTATCCAGTATTCGGGAGATAGTAGGTTCGAACCCCACTATCGGCAGCCCTGAAAATGGTTTTCCGTGGGTTCCCATTTTCACACCAGGCAAATGCTGGGGCTGTACCTTAATTAAGGCCACGGCCGCTTCCTTCCCACTCCTAGCCCTTCCCTGTCCCATCGTCGCCATAAGACCTATCTGTGTCGGTGCGACGTAAAGCAACTAGCTAGTAGACAATGGGAAACCACGGAAAACCATCTTCCGGGCTGCCGACCGTGGGGCTCAAACCCACGATCTCCCGGATGCAAGCTCACAGCCGCGCGCCTCTACGCGCACGACCAACTCGCCCGGTGGTAGCATTGCTAATATCATGCCTTAGTCATTTTCACTTTGTCAAAGTGAAAGATGCGATTTAGATCAATTAAAGTAGTACATTTGATCTAGCCCATATCATAAGACATAGTGCAGTATAAACACTTCATTTCTCCGGAAATAGGTCTGGACTTACCAAATTCTTGAAGCAGATATAATATGCATATATGTCGTCCATTAATGATTTATACAAATGCAACAAATTACACTTTTTATAGCTTCCGTCCAACTCTAGTAGTGCAGGCTATGTACACAGGAAATCTGTCCTCAGTAACTCCTGTGACACCTCGAGCGGTACATTATCACTGTTGCAATGTTGAGCAGTACAGCGTCATGTTTCATCCGTACCTTATTGAATACATAGTACAGTACTTTCTCCCTCGATTTGTCAACGGTAGAAACGTTCTCGCAATCTCATCTTTCATCATCAGCTGATACAGCACGTGTAATTACCTGAACCGTATAAATATCATAGGGAATATTGACCTTTGTTATGGTTATTCTATATTTAGTTCGTTATCAGACTCTTGAGGGGGTCTCTTCAACGTCCATGTCCACTCGGACAACTCTCATTTACGCGTAATCAGGGTCGGGGGATGTATCAAGCACCGATTTCTGAACTGCTGATAGAATTTCCTCCTTCCAAGTGTTGTCCCGATCATCTAAAGGATAAAGATTTATTGAGCGAGTTGGCTGCGTGATACATTCCATTTAGACATTTAAAATTTTTTAGACCTAGTATAGTTTAGGAACCTCCTGTTGCCATTTCTTGATTGAAGCAGTTTTTTTGCATCCATCCCCTGGCACAGGGCAAAGCAAAATGTAGCTTCCACCGAAGTCCCAGTCTCATCCATGGCTGTGACAATATGGAAGCTCCTGGGGTATGCGTGGTGCTAAGTAATTACATTCAGAGCAGAACCAGTGCGTCTGAGTGTTATGAATGATGTTGCTCATAGGATCAGTCGTGCTGCAACAACACTTTCTGGTACAGTGAGGAAAGCAATGGCAAACTAACTCACTTCTCATCTTGCCTAGCACTCCTCATTTTGGCGCTGCCATTGGTTTTTGCAGTTTCCGTATAACAGCATAAACTTTGGTGGAGTTATTCAAGGATCCAACCAGCTTCTGGGCTGATGACCTAACAGATATAGATACAGATAAATTAATAACACAAATAGTGTAGATATTAGAATTTCTGTTGACTTACTAAGGGTGTAGCAATGAAGAATGTACATCATCTATCAAGAGCCATAACTGTCCTTCATTTTCATCACTGTATTCTCGCTAATTAGCCTGGGGCGAAAGATTCTTTGGATTGAATGGTGAAGTGCTCTGAGTTAAAAGAACTTTCTACCGAATATAAAGGAAAGGTTAAATGCTTCAAAGAAAGATTTCCAGTTCAAAGCGATCTTTACGTCTGAGACAATGGATGCAGTTAACATTTTAATGTAAATATTATCGATATTGTTGAAATCAATACGACATGTTAGGAGAGTTATCTGGAGAGTTTTATTTTACCGTTGATAATCAGACTGAATTTGTATTATACTTATTATCAGCGATTTGGTTTAACATGCTATTGAAACTTGTTTAATTGGAGGACAATTTTCTAGTAGTTAAACCACCTGACTGCTGTGGTGGTGGTGGTAGCAGTGATTACCGTTTTAATGAAATGTATAACCACAAACCATTCGTTCGTAACAGTAATCGGAAGGGGAAAGGACGAGCGACAACCTTTCTAAGAATGAGGATACCAGCACAAGAAAGCGAAGAGCCACGAAGGACTCCGTAGATCCGGCAAACCTAACATCATTGAAGTGCGAAGACAACTAGTGTTGAACAAGGGAGGTTGGGTAAGAGATATGAAATTAAGTACCTAGCCTAGAAGTAATATAGAAGTACCATATCTGAGGTACTTATTTGATTATTGTTTGCATGAAGAAGCTATAATGAATGGAGTGTGGTTATAATAGCACCTGTGTATGAAGGAATGGGTGATAGACATAAAACAGAAAATTACAGGCCAGTCAGTTTGACATGCATTGCATGTAAGTTTGGCAAAAAATTCCTTCAGATTATATTTAGATAGATAGATGTCTTTATTTTTCTTCCAGATCTACAGCAATGAAGCCTTATTGATCTATTAAGGGAGAAAAATAATAATGTTCAACCTAGGCAGCATAAGCTGACATGCGCATATAATAACTCTCGTAAAGTAAACATAACTAACAACAAACAAAGGAAAAAGGCAATATTAATGTAAATAATAATAATCAAATGGCAATGGTGCAGTGATATCTTTTCAGATATAAAACAAAACCTCAAAAATCTCAATATTACTATTAAGAAAAGGGATAGACCGAAATCAAATATAACTACTGCAACAAGGTATTCTCATCTGTTGGCAATATGGCAGTAATGGAGAAAGAAACTACAACTGGCAACATAATAAACTAAAAACTGGCAACTTATTACTGAGCCGAGTACAATGCTGTGTCCGACTGTATCTGCACTTTAGACAGAGAGTATGTCACTTCTGGCCGGGTTCGCACTCAGCGCATTCTTTCTTGAGCACTGCCCTCTCTTACATCCTACTTAAGTTGCAAACCTGGCTTCGTATTACCTCCATTGTAGTGCCGGTGTGCAATTTATTCACCTTACGTTGCGTTACTGTTGAGCACTATTCAGCCTCTATTATTTCACAATATTTATTAACTTTAGAATCCAGACAAATCACCACCTTAAATTAAACCATATTCACTCACAGTTAACTAGGACCCTCAACTCATAAGCAAGCCATCCCCACCTATTAGCGTTATCCTTAACACCTGTCCAATTTACAATCACTCTCTTCCTCATTCACAACGCATTTTCCCGCCTCCTAATTTGCCTATTTAATCACTCTTATCATTTAGTCACTCTTGACATAGTTATGTGTAATACACACACACTCAGCTATTCTCATATGTACAGCACTTTACTTTCTACTGCAAATTTCCTCTTTTGTTTCTTGTCACTATGCCTTCGTCCAATTTGTTCTTTTTACCCCATATCTCTCTTAGGCTCAGACTTCTCCCTTTCGCCAGTGCACCTCTTGCTTCTTCTTCCTGTCTCCCAGCCGTATTTTCACTTGGTTTGTGAGCTCTTGTCACATCTTGAGTTTCCGCTCCCACAATCGCTCCCTGTATCTTCCTTTCTTCTCTCAAATGGGACTCCGAGGTCAGCTCCTTAATTAGTGCCCTTGTCGCCCTGGTCTCCTTCCTTATCTCCTTCCTCATCTCATTTACGAATTCGCTGGTTCGTTCTTCGATCGTTTTGCAAATCTCATCTGTCAAGTTCATTACTTCTTGCTGCGAGCTTAGATCCAGTGCCTTGTTTTCTTTGGTTCTTTCTTTGCCTCCATGACCGTTTCCGCCCATTTTACTGTCTTTGATTTGCCTTTTTCCACACTCTTCCCCACTACCACTTCGTCCTTCCTATTCTCTTCCATTTCTCGTAATTTCTTCGTTGTCCACATTCTGGTCCAAAGTCCATTGGTTACTACTAATTGTTGGCCCTTAATATAGGCTCTCAACCCTTGCATTTTAGCCCGGACCAAATGCTTCTTCAGAGTGTTTATATTCTTTACCCCTTCTCTTCCCATGCCCCTTTTAATCCAAATTTTTTTATTCCGTATATTGTCTGCGCCTCTTAACACTATTTCCGCCATCAGGGTGGAAAACAACTTCAGTTTTATCGGCCTATCACCCCGTTTTTTACCTATCCTTTCTACATCATCAATATCCACTTCACTGAAGTTAATTCTCATCATTTTCTGGATGACTTCCACCACTTTGTAGGTTGTCAGCACTTTATCTTCTCCTTTGTCTTCCGGCACTCCATATATAAATAAGCATGTCTTCATACGTTCTCGGCTACTGTCTCCAATTTCTGCTTTCAGCTTCACCACCTCTTCCTCCATCTCCTTTATTTTTGCTTTGAGTAATATAATTTCTCTCTCGCTGGTTTCCACTTTGTTCTTTGTCTCTTCTGTCTTTCCCTGTAGCCAACGTCTCATGTGTTCAAATTCCTTCATTTGTTCTTTCATCATATTTTTGATCTGTTCAAACGGGCATACTTCTTCCACCACTTCTTTCACCACTCTTCTTATAACCTCCACGTCTTCCCAGTTCATGTTGCCACTGGGGGTTGGGCCGGGGTTAACCTCTACACCTCCTATGGTTAGAAGTACCATAATCACAGCTACCACCAGTATCATCTCGCTCATCATTTTTGTTTCCACTTTACCTCCTTTAATTTTGGCTGTTTCATTCTTCCATCTCCTCTGCCATCTTCCAATAGCTGCACGATATCGATCCACGCCTATCATCTTCCTCTTCCCTCTCGTCTTACTTTTCCACACACCGTTCACACTCCACGCCGCCTCTCCCGGCACTTCAACTCAATACGTCCGTCACCGATCGCTGACTAGGTTAGACTTCCTTCAGATTATATCAGGCATGTTTGTGAAATTAATAACTCGTTCGATAGAAGACAGTTCTGGTTTAGGAAGGTTATTCATTCCACTGAGCTCAACTTGTAGGATTCCAGCAAGATATAGCAGATATCTAGGATTCAAGAGGTCCAATGGACTGTATCGCGATTGACCTGTCTATGGAATTTGATAGGATGGATCATGGGAGACTACTGACAAAAATGAGTGCAACTGGGCAAGACAAAATAGTGACTGAAAGGGTTTCTCTATTTCTAGAAAATAGATCTCAGAGAATTAGATTAGGCGAAGCTTTACCTGACTTTGTAATAATTAAGATGGGAATTCCTCAAGGCAGTATTATTGGACCTTTATGTTTTCTTATATACATAACTAGCAAATGTACCCGTGCTTCGCTACGGTATTCTGCATTGTATACGAATATTGAAGTAAATACTGTACATGCAGTAAATAAGATTGTTTTAAAATAGCATGTCTCTTAGCGTTATCCGAGAAACAGCATGGAGAGGTCCCCATACGTTGTTTCCAATGTAAAGTGCTTGTTACGAATTTGTGATGATAACGACAGGCTCACTTGCCTACTGCCATTCACAATCGAGTTGGGAAGTTTACATTATAATTGCAGGCCCCATTGCCTACTGCGCGGTCACAATCGATTTGGGGAGTTTCCGTTACAATGGCAGCCCCCCTTTCCTACTTCCAGACATATTACAAACTGAGGAATTTTTAATATAATGGCAGGAAACTTCCCTACAACCAGTCAAAATTGAGTTGTGAAATTATAATTATAATGACAGGCCCCTTTTCCAACTGCCAGCCAGCTTACTGCCCGCCACACCAAGTTGGTGAGTTTCCATCAAAATAGCAGGCCAGTATGCATAATGCCAGTCACATTTTAGATGGGTACATCTGTTTACAACTACGGGAACGCTTGCCTACAGGCAAACACAATCGGGTAAAGGGAGTTTTGAACAAAACTGCATGCTCCCTTGCCTTCTGCAAGTCAATTCGAGAAGTGAATTATTCATTACAATGGTAGGCCGGCCTTATTAATGCCAGTTACACAGGAATTGGAGAAGGGCCCCATTCCTACTGCCAGTCAAATTCGGTGTGGGGAGTACTGATTATAATAGCAGACATACCCTTTCTCGATCGTTACAAATTCGACATCATTGAATATATATAGTTCGACATACGAAAGTATGTGCTTATTTACAATAATGCAGACCTTTATTTACAGATTAACTGCTGCTAAACGGTACATCATATCGAGAAAGGATTGTACCATAAGACGCCGGATTTAGTGGCCTAAATTGCTTGTCTTATGATATATCATCTATTCATGGGTCAGATTGAGTTAGAAACGTGGAATAGGGTTAAATTTGTGTAAGATTATCTCACATTGCATTGCTTTTCGGATCATTAAGTGACATAGCATTTGGCTCATATATAGCATTGGCGGACCAATTTTCGTGTAGAGTTTGATGATTCTATCTTTCCTATAAGTGATGGAAGGTATGAATTATTTATGTGAAAAGTCCAAATTTACTTAACATCGAGAAATAGAGAAAAATCAAACGTAAAAGGGATAGAAATACGACAAAATGTCGTAAGACCAAGGTTGTAGATCACTCCAAATTGAACGGGGATTGTGCCATCGGTTATATCATAATACTTCCCGAAGGTCTGCACCATCATTATAATTGACTCCATATTTCGATATTCTTCGGGGAAAAAAGTGAAAAATTGAAAGCTCTTGGAAATGTTTTGTCCATTACAGACTAAAACGTATAATTTTGACAAATTTCAGTTTTCTTGTTCGACTGGCAGATTATGCCGCAATCTGGGTTTTCGGTGAGGAGTGTAAAAACTAGGGCTTTCAAGAAACTAAACCAAAAAATAAGCAGATGGACATTATTACCCCTTAAACGTGTAGCTGTACGAAAAGTTCGCCAAAATTGACAGTGTACAGGCACACAGTCGTTACGATTTTATTTATATAGATAGATAAGGAACCTGCTCCAAATACAACACCTTTTGGGCTACATCCGCTGGACTTAACCTGAAAAACGGACCGTTTATGATATCTCCCTTATTAATCCTCCTGTCGAAAAAATGCACATGAAAAAAGTTTTAGAGATGGAATTCCAACACGTTTGGTCGATTTCCAGTCAGGTTGGTCTTGTACTGTACATATTGTGTAAGAGTAAAATCACCATTTCGGTTCCCTATAAACCGCCAGTCCATTCCGGGAACATGAAATGTTATTGACGATTAACACCTACCGTTGGACAGGTGGATGTTAATGTAAAGTTTGACTCAAATATCTTCGGTAGTTTTCAAATTGTAAAAAATACGCTTTACACGCACCCGCTCTTGAGTTAAGACTTGTACCGGAAAACGGTCCGTTAATGATATCTCCCTTATTAATCCTCGTATTGAAATGATGCACATGATGAAAAAGGCTTAGAAATTAATTTACATTAAGGCAGGTAAATTTACATTAAGTTTGGTTGTGTATATTTTGTGGGAATGCAAAATCACGGTTTCGGTTTCGTATAATCCTCCAGACAATACAGGGATTTAGAAACAATATTTGCCCTAAAACCTACCCAAGGACAGGTGGATTCTAAATATCAAGTTTGGTGGAAATATATCCAGTAGTGTCCAAGTTGTAGACAAACAGACAAACAAACAAACAGACAGACACCAGAACTGAATATATGCCGATGGTCATTATTACACCTGAAACGGATAACTGTACGGAAATTTCGCCAAAATTGTCAATGTACAGACACAGTCTAGAAGTGCAGACCTTTATTTCGATAGTTACTGCTTTGAAACTGTACGACGTATCTACAAACGGACTTCACCATCAGACGCCTCTTTCAGTGCTCTACATGGTTGGTCCTATGATATCTTCTCGCATTTCCTATATTAGATTATTAGATTATTAGATTATTCCTATATTAGATTGAGTTATAGTCATTGAATGGGGTGAAATTTTGTACAGTTTTCACATACTACTTTATATTTTTGATACTCATGTGACAGCTAGAATTATAAAATTTGGCTATAACATGGCCAATGTTCATGTCACTGTGCGTGCCGAATGTCATGATTCTATCTTTCCTATAAGTGTGCCAAATGATAACATATACGTGTAAAAGTACAAAATCAACTTGAAATCGAGAAATACAGCTGTATTTAACGTATTAGAGATAGAAATACGACGAAAAGTCATAGGACAAAAGTTGTAGATCTCTCCAAAATGAAACGCAATTTTCTTTCTGACCTGTGATATGACTTACTGATTAGACACCAATTACCCCGAAACGAAGGTCTGCACCGTCGTTAAAATTGCATCCATATTTCGGAATTTTCCTGGGCCAAAAGTTATACATTTGCATAGCTTAGAATATTTCCTCAAAGAAAAGAGTGTCCAGCATTCGGGATTAGCACTCGCATACATACGTGGTAATTAAGGAAGAAAATAATACAGTTTAGTAAGTTGAAATTAATAGGACATCCGGATGACGACAAATATGTAAATACCAAGTGAATGTATTGGAAAATCAAATGCTCCTCAATAAATTATGCCGGTGTGAGTTATGGATATAAGAAAGCGGTAATCGGAGAGAAATTTAGGCTCAGGGATTCTTAGGTAATCAGATAAGAAGATGAATATTTGTGTTATTACTTAAGCTATTCGAGGACGGTTATAACCTCCAATGATATTCCGCCAATATCCTGCAGAATGGCCGATTGACGACTCTCTTGCTTTCTACCCAAGGAACAACCACGAATTTAAAGGAATGATGAGGAAAATGGCAATACGTTACTTCCCTGCTGGCAAACAGTCAGAGACGTTGCCATGGTAACCCATATATTTGTTGTCGGTCTGTCGGTCACTCAATGCAGAGCATGGTAACGGCAGAAAATAGTAAATTTCTCCGTCATTTGAAGAGTAAGGTAAATTATGAACGTAACGAAAGTTGTTTATAATAAAGAGACCTTTCACATACGGTCCACAGAGTTTACTGAAAATCAATAGTATAAGAGAAAATTGAGGAAAACTGTTCTGGTTATCCTGTAAAACCCCCGTCTTTTCAAGGATTTTAAAATGGTATGCATATCAAAACCTTCCCCGGGAAGAGTATACTCTAAATATGAAGTTTGGTTGAGATCTATCCAGCCGTTTCGGCGTGATGGTAGAACAGACAAACAGACAAACAAACAAACAGACACGAAATGTAACCACCGATTCGGTCTTGAGTTGACCTAAAACGGATAAATATTTTAAAATTTGGCAAAACAAAAGGAATTGCAGACAGCGGACCCCTACAATTTTATTTATAAGATTGATATGAATAAAGAAGTGGAATCAGAGATAAGGGATTTTGCGGATGATGTTATTCTGTACAGAGTAATAAGTAAGTTACAAGATTGTGAGCAACTGCAAAATGACCTCGATGATGTTGCGAGATGGACATCAGACAAAGGTATGATGATAAACGGGGTTAAAGGTCAGGTTTTAAGTTTCACAAATAGGAAAAATCCTCTCAGTTTTCATTACTGCTTTGATGGGCTGAAGGTTCCTTTAGGAGATCATTGTAAGTATCTAACTGTTAGTATAAGGAGAGATACTCGTTGGGGTAATCACATGAAAGTGGATTGTAAGTAAAGGATACATATCTCTGCACATAGATATGAGGGTATTTAGGGGTTGTAGTAAGGATGTAAAGAGAGGGCATGTAAGTCTCTGGTAAGACCCCAACTAGAGTATGGTTCCAGTGTATGGGACCCTCACCAGGATTACTTGATCCAAGAACTGGAAAAATACAAAGAAAATCAGCTCGATTTGCTCTGGGTAATTTATGACAAAAGGGTAGCGTTAAAAGAATGTTGCAAAGTTTCGGCTGGGAAGAACTGGGAGAAAGAAGACGAGCTGCTCGAGTAAGTGATATGTTCCGAGCTCTCAGTGGAGGAATGGCGTGGAATGGCATTAGTAGACGAGTGAATTTGGGTGGTGTCTTTAAAAGTAGGAAAGATCACAATATGAAGATAAAGTTGGAATTCAAGAGGACAAATTGGGGCAAATATTCGTTGATAAGAAGGGAAGGTATTGGAATAACCCATCGCGGGGGATGTTTAATGAATTTCCAGTATCTTTGCAATCACTTAAGAAAAGGCTAGGAAAACAACAGATTGGGAAACTGCCACCTTGACGACTTCCGTAAATACAGATCCGTAATGACTGAGTGATAAATGAGTGGAAGTATTGCCCTATTCAGATAAATGCCCTTGGTCACTAAGCCTTTCTCTTAATCTGAAAACCCCTTGGGCTTCATTTAGTCACCTCCTTCTACAAGCACCGAGGATGATTTTTTCCCTTTGTTTTCATTCCCCGCGGGCGGGGAGGGCCCCCTAGAGCGTTACGCGGTCTCTCGGGCCAGGAGAGGGGGAGTGAATAATGAGATGTGCGGAATGAAGATGGTGGGAAAAGCTGCGATAATTTGATAGAGGATGTGTGGGAGGACTGAAGGTTTAGATGAGAGGGCTAGGATGGAAGTGAAGGGTTAAAAGGTGTCGAGTTGTGGTTATATTGCATAATGACGTGGTGAGGAGTCTCAGGAGTTGAAGTTGCGGAGGAGGTTGATAGAAGAAATTAGTTAGGGGTAGGGGTGGACGGAAGGGTTGACTAGGTTGAAATGGAGGGCTGGCTGACCGGGGGCGACGAAAGGAAGAGTTGAAAGTATAGTGAGGAAGTTAGGGTGGGGAACGAGAGGGCTCCACTTTGAAGCGATGTCGAAAAATGTTGGCACCATTGTTGATACGTTGTTCCACATCATCTGCGGTGGGAAGGTGTATTCGGACCATAAAAGTAGGGCCGGAGGCGGTGTGTGAATCTTGAACGCACGACGAGCCGGGATGCCTGCTTCCTGGAGTTCCTGGAGAATGTCCCGTTCCGAGATGTTAGGTTCTACGCCGCGGATGACACATCTTGACATAGTGGGGACATATGGTGGTTGCGACGGTGGAGATGACGTTGCGGCGGCTGCTGCGGTGTCGTCTGGTGGTGACACGGCGGTGGAGTCTAGGATGTTGTCGGGGATTTGCTGGGGACAAGGTTGTGCAGAAGTTAGGGTAAGAGGGAGGGATGACATCATTACAGGCGAAGGATGGCATGACGTAACAGTAGTAACAGGAATATGGTAGGAGGTAGTGGCTGACGTCGTAGTGGTCGTGGTGATAGTAGTGGGAGGTGTGTGATTAGGAGGAAGGGAGGGCGATGTTTGTTGTAGCAGTGGCCTGGGTTGAGGCGCGTTGACGACGGACACTGTGGTGGGATCTGCTGTAAGCTGAGCTAAGATGGGTTGATAAGTAGGCTCCACTTGGTAGTATCGGTCGTGAATAGTCACTCCGGTGTCAAGGAGGAGCTTCCAGTTGTCCAACTTAGGTAGATAAAGAAAAACCTGCGATGATGCTGATGAAGTGGAGGCGTCCAACATCCGGTAAGCATCGTGGACTATGAAGCCAGTGGTGCGGAGTGCGCAGCAAATGTCATCTTCGGATATGGCATGTTAAATATCGGGAATGATGCAGGTGAGCATGGTGTTGGGAAGGCCGACATTCAACTCGGCGTCTGGCCTGTATGTTTTATTGAGTCCGGCGGGGAGCTGATTGAAAGATGTAGAACCACCCGGCCGGCAACAAAAATGATGAGGAGAGTCTTCGGAGGTTTATAACAGGTCGGAGCTGTCGGTATTCAGAGCGATCGACGAATATGTTCGTGATCCCGTTGTGCGGTTTACGTGGCCGTGGATGTCTTTTTTTATAGTTTTCATTCCCCGCCCAAAGGACGGGGCGGTCCCCCTAGATCGTAACGCGATCTCTCGGATCAAGAGAGATGAAGGTGACTGAGAGATGCGATAAATGAAAAAGGTGGGTAGGCGATTTGAGAGATTGAAGAAGAAATGGCTGCGCTGCTGTTAATGAAAGAGGATGTGCATTAGGCGTGAAGTTTTTAAGAGAGATGGGAGAAGTGAAGATTTACACAAGAGTGGCGGTTTGGAAGTTCCTGGGAAGGGTGAGGTGGTGAAGTGCTGAGACGATGTGGTAGAGCCGGGTGTGACGACGTGGTGTAGGGAGGGGACGTCTAGAGCGGGGAGGAGAACGAGAAGGTTCGACTTTATGAAGACGGCCGTAGAGGGTGGCACCGTTGGCGATGAGATGGTCGACGGCTGCTGCAGTAGATAGTTGAAGACGCACTAAGTACTTGGGGCCATAGGTGTTGAAAATGAGGAAAGCCTTCCGGACTGGAATGGCGTGAAGACGGAGGTGACGTTGAACTCCTATTGCTGCAAGGAGAGGGTCGACGCCGCGAACGACACAGCTGTAGACAGTAGTAGTAGTATATGAGGTTGACGGCGGTGATGACTGTTGGCTGGCGGCTGCTGCTGTTGTGGTTGTAGATGGTGGTAACGCAGTCGATGGTGGTGCTGGTGTAGCATCACTTGGTGGTCGGCGTAGATTGCTGGGGGAAGGAGATGGAACACTGTTTGAACGAAGGGGTAATGGCATAGAAAGAAAGGCGGACATAAGCGGTGACGGATGGGAAGACGTAAGAGTCGTCATAGGATAGTAGGAAAAGGTGAGGACAGAGGTCATGGTGGTTGTGATGGAGGTGGTGGTAGTCATGGTATAGAAAGGTAGTGGGAAGGCTGACATCCAACGAGGAGTCGGCCAATGTGCTTTGTTCGGGTCGGCGGGAGCTTGCAGTAAAGATGGATAGCCACCCGGTCGATCGAAAATAACGAGTTTCTTCAACGGAGATCAGCGAGGTCCGGTTCAGAGATGCGTTGTCTGAG
Source organism: Anabrus simplex (assembly GCF_040414725.1). NCBI lineage: Eukaryota > Metazoa > Arthropoda > Insecta > Orthoptera > Tettigoniidae > Anabrus > Anabrus simplex. Next base: position 1,103,363,460 of record NC_090265.1, on the reverse strand, counting down.
GTGTGCCCTAGCTGTACTACTAACTAAGCTTTCATTCCTCCCCTGAGGGGGTGGGCGGGCCACCTAGTAAGGAACACCTACTCTCTGGCCATCCGTGGATATGTTCCATGTCCTCACACATAGGATGACTCATTGCTTTCCGCATAGTAGTGGGAACATGAGGCGTGATAACCTAGTGGCACTGTCACTAGGTTCCAACAAATTAATCTTCGGCTCGAATGAAAGACAATAAAATAATTCTGCTATGAAATGTCCCTGTGTTTCGGGTTCTACATAAAACGTGGGTCTTGTGGCTATGTTCATAATACGAACGGTCATTTAAGAATTCAAATTTAATTTTTATGCTTCTGGGTTCAATTTTTCACTATCTTGTGGACATTTATTTGGTATGGAATTTTTGTAACAGGATTTGCTACGTAGACAAACTCTCTGATCCAAAAAGTAATGACTTCGGCGTCGTGAAGTTTTATTAAATGTACGAACATATACCCTGTCTAAGAAACATCCGCTAGCCGTGTCTGAGGTTTAATGGGGATTGCTTCTATGTCAAATAATGTCGGGCTCAGTGGCTCAGATGGCAGAATCATTAGCATTCTGAACCTGAGTTCGTAGATTTGATCCCAGTCCAGTCAGTTGTATTTGAAGGTACTCAAATATGCAAATCTCATGTCTACAGACTTGCCGACTTGTGGCACTAATATTCCATTACCTCGGCGTCTTTGGAACATTATTACTCTTCGCCAAGTAACATTTGCCGAATAAGTTTGTTTTCTGCTGGGATCTCCATTCTTTTCCCATTGATTATTAAAAATCAAACTAAAGTTGTCATACTTTAAGATTCGTTCAGCATCTTAAATTATATTTGGTACCGTACCCAGATGGGAAAATGACCACAATAACTCCCTAATAATGAGAAGTAAATGGCATGCAAGTGAAAATACACGGTTGCCAGCTCAGTTTACTCCCTCATTTATTCATTTAACCTCTCACGGTGAACAAGGCTCTGCTCCATTTTTTTTTTGTTTGTTACTGTGTTCTTACTTCGAAAATGAGACGGAGAATACGGCGAACGCTGACCCTATCAAGACCAAGTCTGTAAGTTTATTTTCGATATACTGTACGTGCATGCTTCAGTAGAAAATAAATGAATAGGCTTTACATGTTGAAAAAGGAAATAAACCAAACAATAACATGGATCTGAAATAGGCCCTACACTTTAATACCGTCAGGCATTTTATATCAATCACTCAAATCAATCAGTCACTACTGATCTGCATATAGGACAGTGGCCCAGGTGGAAGATTCCCTACCTGTTGTTTTCCTACATTTTTCTTAAATTATTTCAAAAAATTGGAATTTTTAACATCTCCCTTGGCAAGTTATTCCAATCCCTAACTCCTCTTCCTATAAACCAACATTTGCCCAAATTTGTCCTCTTGAATTCCAACTTTATCTTCATATTTTGACATTTCCTACTTTTGAAGACACCACTCAAACGTATTCGTCTACTAATGTCATTCCTTGGAAAATACCACTTAGTCAAGAAGCTCCTCTCCTTTCTCTCAGTTCTTCCCAGCCAAAACTTTGCAAACATTTTCGTAACGCTACTGTTTAGTCGGAAGTCGTCCAGAAAAAATCGCGCTGCTTTTCTTTGCAAATCTTCCAGTTCTTGAATCGAGTAATCCTGGTGAGGGTCACATACACTGGAATCATACTCTATTTGGGGTCTTACCAGAGACTTGTATGCCCTTTCCATTACATCCTTTTACTACCCCTATATACCCTCATAACCATGTTCAGAGATTTGCATTCTTTATTTACAAATCCCTTTTTTGTGATTACCCCAATGAAGACTTTTTACTTATATTAACACCTAGGAACCTACAATGATCCCCACAAGGAACTTTCACCCCATCAACACAGTAATTAAAACTGTTTCCTATTTTTGAAATTCACAACCTGAGGTTTTAACCCCGTTTACCATTATACCATTGCCTGCTGTCCATCTAACAACATTATCAAAGTCATTTTGCAGTTGCTCACAATTTTGTAACTTATTCATTACACTATACAGAAAAACATCATCTGCAAGAAGCCTCATCTCTGATTCCACTTATTTACTCACATCATTTATATATATATAAGAAAACATAAAGGTCCAATAATACTGCCTTGAAGAATTCCCCTCTTAATTATTACAGGATCAGATAAAGCTTCGCCTACTCTAATTCTTTGAGATCTATTTTCTAGAATTGTAGCAACCCATTCAGTCACTCTTTTATCTAGTCCAGCTGCACTCATTTTTGCCAGTAGTCTAGCATGGTCCGCCCTATCAAATGCCTTAGACAGGTCAATCGCGATACAGTACATTTGAACTCCTGAATCCAAGATATCTGCTAGGCCGTACAACGAATGCTAGTAATGCTAACAATATGTTGTTTTTATCCTTCAATTTTAAGATTTGTTGCAGCATAGGTACTTGGTCAATCAACGTGAAGTGACAATACTCTAGCTTAACAAAATTCATTTTTATACCATTTACGCCTTGACCGAGTATTACACATTTACTATGGAAGTATGCATGATTGTAACACTGGTATCACCTTGAAGAATTACACATTGGCTATTGCAGCACACATGATCAGCGTTGTAGGCTTAGTTGAGTAGCACTATGCAACAACATCAAGGATAAACGGCTATCTGTAGAAAACTACCTTAATGATATCATGGTAAAGCAATCACTTTTTTTTTTGCTAGGGACTTTACGTCGCACCGACACAGATAGGTGTTATGGCGACGATGGGATAGGAAAGACTAGGAGTTGGTAGGAAGCGGCCGTGGCCTTAATTAAGGTACAGCCCCAGCATTTGCCTGGTGTGAAAATGGGAAACCACGGAAAACCATCTTCAGGGCTGCCGATAGTGGGATACGAACCAAAGCAATCACTAAAACGCTTCTTCTTCTATATGCCGTGCCCAGTCTTCCGGACGTTGGCGATCAGTATGGATCTTCAGCAACACGGTAGAGTTGTGCAACAGTTCATATTCCAGTCCAGTCCTGAATGTTCTTGAGACATGACGTTATTTTTCTGCCTACTCCTCGCTGTCCTTCGGTTTTTTTTCCTTTAAAATGAGCTGTAATATTGCAGATCTTTCACTATGTAACTCATGGCCCAGGTACGCAACTTTCCTGCTTTTGATGTTGATCAGTAGTTCTCTTTTAGAGTTTGATCTCTGTAGTATGTGTTCGTTAGAGACGTGCTCTATGCAGGGGACTCATAGTATTCGTCTATGAAACCGCATTTCTAGAGCTTCCAGCCTTTTAATGGTTGTCGTTTTTAAGGTCCTAGCTTCAACTAAATAAAGCGAAATTGACCAAACATAACATTTAACCTTGCGCTGTCTCAGTTTTAAGTTTAAGCCGTCATCACGCAGTCTTCTTCTTTTCCTACCGCTTTTTCCCAGACTTGTGGGGTCGCGGGTGCGAACTGCGTCGCACATGTGGATTTGGCCCTGTTTTACAACCGGATGCCCTTCCTGGCGCCAACCCTATATGGAGGGATGTAATCACTATTGCGTGTTTCTGTGGTGGTTAGTAGTGTGGTATATTGTCTGAATATGAATAGGAGAGAAGAATTAATCAGAAGCGATTAAAATCCACGACCCGGCCGGGAATCGAACCCGAGACCCTCTGAACCGAAGGCCACTACACTGACCATTCAGCCAACGAGTCGGACCGTCATCACACAGTAAAGCCTTCATTTTATTGAATGCTGATCTTGCCATTTCTATACGGGTCTTAATTTCGAGATCAACCAAGGTACTTAAATTTGTCAGCTTGTTGGATTCGTTGACCCTTCAGTTTCAGAAAAGATTTAACCCTTTACTGCATACTGTTGCCCTCAGGCAACATACAACTTTTCACCTGTATAAATGGAAATAGATTGTGGACAGAGGTAGTTTTACGGCGCACCTTCAACTGTACAGTCATTTAAAGACATATACCAGTGATGCCTTGTTTTTTTTACATAACATAAGACAAAACAGCCCTACAACCAAAGGTACTCCTTCCACGCGTACCAACCACCGTTTATTTTCCGTGGGCCCTCCCCATCACATTACCACAGGCTTCAGAAGTACCTCTCGCTCAACCTCAAAGACATTGCAATTATACTTGCGCCCTGCAATACGTACCCATGGCCAGTGCATATGTTCGGTCTTTGAATGTTAAAAGCTTAGCGTGAAATCGTATATATACCCCGTTATGGCAATCCACATCACATACGAGTGTTAAGCTATTAGCCCTAGTTAAGAATTGCTGCTATATCTAAAACACTGAACGTAAGTTGAACATTGAAGATTGAAATTTTCTTCACCATACGAAAACGAAAAATAATTCATGCAGTAAAGGGTTAACACTTCCTCGACTGAAAACCTTTGGTTTAGGTTTCTTAGTGTTGATTGTGAGACCCATTTCTACTCCAACTGTATTAAGCTTGTCTAAGTACAGCTGTAGGCTTTCAGTACTACTGGCAAGAAGTACTGTGTCTTCTGCATATTTGAGTGTGCGTATTAGTTCTCCGTGGACTTTGATTCCCCCTTCTGTGTTACAAAAGCATCTAGATCTCATATTTTAAGAGCATTACCAAATTAGGAAAGCGATTAGTGAACATCGAAAACATTTTGTACATAAAGGCAGATATATGCTCTCAACTTTAGTGGAGTACCGTAATAACTTTCCGTCGATTAAAGCTACATTTAGAGTTTAATTTAAAGTTTGATAAAACTGGCTGATGCCGTTGCCAGGGAACACACAAAATACATGATAACGTTTTAGGATGAACAATTAGCAACACGTATAAATGTTGTGAGCATGACGAAATACAAATTAAAATCACAACTTATTTCGTGAGATAGTTAAATATGTTGTTCTAAGTTGTTCAGACTGAATTAACGAGCTTTTATGATGTCCCTTTTTAAGTTCTGGAACGTATTAAATGGAAATGATGTCCACACATAAGAGTTATACTGAGAGTGGATGATAGAGTACGCAGGGAAAATTAACAAAATAGCACGTCTCCCAACATTATTGAATGTATTTTGATGCCAATAAACACCATTACTGTTGGAATATCATATGTTCCCTGTATACCTAGTTGACTATTATAACCAAAATGACTTTAATTTGTATATTACCGAGCTCGATAGCTGCAGTCGCTTAAGTGCGGCCAGTATCCAGTAATCGGGAGATAGTGGGTTCGAGCCCCACTGTCGGCAGCCCTGAAGATGGTTTTCCGTGGTTTCCCATTTTCACACCAGGCAAATGCCGGGGCTGTACCTTAATTAAGGCCACGGCCGCTTCCTCCCACTTCCTAGGCCTTTCCTATCCCATCGTCGCCAAAAGACCTATCTGTGTCGGTGCGACGTAAAACAAATAGCAAAAAAAAAAACATTTGTATATTCGTAAGTTATTTATTAACTTCAGTACTAATTGATATGGCTCATCATTTTATTTCCTTTTTATTTAAGCTTTCATTTGTTACTTCTTATTCTCCTTTTGTCATAGTGATTTATTAATTGTGAAATAATTTAATTAGTAACTTTCAGCAGGACAAAACTTTCGTTTCGGTTAATGATTATTCAATGTTTTGCTACTATATATAATTATTCATTAATTATTACTTTGCAGCTAGGTAAATCATTTGTTTCCCCTTGGTCTCTTTTCGTGGTCGATTTCTCATCCTTTCTAACGCTTACTATGTTTCATTTTACAAATTATATCCTCATTTAATTAAGAGTTCATCCTCCTTTACTCCTACCTTATATCGTTACTCATTTTACTTCTTATTCACAGCTGTGAACTTGCATTCGGGAGATAGAGGGTTCGAATCCCACTGTCGGCACCCCTGAAGGTGGTTTACCGGGGCTGTACTGTACCTTAATTAAGGCCATGGCCGCTTCCTTCCCACTACTAGCCCTTTCCTATCTCATCGTCGCCATAAAACCTGTCTGTGTCGGTGCGACGTAAAGCCCCTAACAAGAAAAAACGAATAAACTTCTTATTCACAAAGTGATTCAATAAAAACTCCATTGTGTTTGAATACCTTGCGGCACGTGAAATTGCTGTATTAATTGAGGATTTGCGAGCTTTAGATGCCGAAACTTCTTTCTTTTACAGTCATGAACGAAGAGATAAGGCATTCAATGTGCCACAGTTGGATACCTAAAGAATAAGTCACTCAAAAATAAATATTCTTAGATGTTCTTTATGATTCATTAAATATTCCAGATATAACTCACAAATTTCCATGCTCATTGGGATATTTTAGTGGGTTGTTAACCCTGACGTGAATGATTATACTAAATAACAACATTTTACAAAATATGTGTTTGTCTAATTTTGTTTGTGTTCATTGCTTAATCTGGTGATGCTGATTGTGAATCAGCGCGTACCAAATGTTGTTCACTGTGTGCTGTGTTAACATAGTAATTGGAATATTTTCAAACCTGAAGGGCAAGAAATAAAACTATCAATATTTTGGATGTGATAACGAATTTTCTCTTTTCTTAAAACCAACTAATACAACATGAGTCCTATAAAATATTTCTAATATACAATACTTCAGAAACTTGTTGGAATAAGTACAAACATATTGAATAATACTGAAAATTCATATAATAATGTGTCGTTGAAAAATGTACATTAGAAGGGGTTTTCCTGATCCATCTGCACATACTATATAACCAATATAATCTTCCATCATAGCACAGTCCCAACGTCCCTAATACCTTCTTTTCATGTAGTGAATACCTTGGTGAAATCATTGACCGTTTTCCTCACTTAAGCTCCAAAATATGAGAAAACGAATAGTGCACTTTCACTAACATTCTCCATCCAAGCCCACCTATAATACTCAAACCACAATACAGGAAAAACATGGCTGCCGTACCGAGTCAGAGCTGACATGGCGGGGAATAACCCAATAATAGTCGTGAGAATGTTGTAGTACGAAAATATGTATCGAAGATTTATGAAAAACTTAACATTTGATAAATAAAGAGGAATAGAAGTGCTCTTTGTCTAGGAGATTCTTTCTTGTTTAACGTCCTTCCGTTGTCGAAAACCGTTGATGTGCTAGTGCGGCGTTAAATGACTCGCGAAAGAAAAATTCATTACAACAAACATAAAGTCATCAAGACGTAACAAATTTCACTTCATTTAAAACACGAATACGGACTTGAGACAAATCGACACAACACCAAACAAATAATTAGTTTTCCGGTTATTAAGACTATGACAGCATGCTAATTATCCTATTATGCACCATTCACCAAAGTAGTGAAGCTGACTAAAACTAGCACAACACACATCCAAGAATTCCTCTTGGTTCCCTACTTTTTAAGTTTATTGGCAATTTCCTTTGATAGTTCCTTTCTAATTTGTAGACAGGTTAGATAGGTCTCAGGTGACAATTTAAGTCATTTTCTAGGGATTCGAATAGATTCTCTATTCTCAGCGGAAATATATCTTTACGGACAACAAAATTAGTGTTAAAATATTTGATGCACACGATAATTTCATTATTCACAGCAAAATTCTCTCTACCAATATACCGAATCCATTTACCTCGAAGTCTTTGTTCTTCGGTGACGGCAGACATTCCTGAAGAATCTTCGTAATTTGACCTCCAGAGAGCTACACAACATGATCGATCCACATTCTAAGCAATCACCAATAATTATAACACCAACACTCGAACAGAATGGTAGCACGTAACCTATATGGTTCAACGTTCAAACACGAAATAATTGACATAATTGAAATAATTCCACGTGAAAGCAACTGGCGCCAAAAATTCTTCCTTATTAGTACTGAAAATCATGAAGTACGATTACATGCGGACTCGAAGTATCTATTTCACAATCATTACTTTAGTGTCGTGTCCACGGTCAGATAAAAACCTGCGCCTGGCCCGCACCCACGGCCATTTTGCCATTAATCGAAATATGCCTTGCGGTCTGAGGATTGTAGTTGGTCTTGCTCCAGCCTAGTACATGGTAATTGTACATAAAATTCTCCATCAGTTCCACATAATTATCACTTCTATTGTTGCCCGAAAACTTGCGCACTACCATTATAAATGCTTCCCAAGCATTTCATCCATCAAGAATGTGGGGCCGTTAATTCCACCTTTGCTTTAGAATTTGAAGAATTTATTAACAAGTCCAAGTTATTTATGGAATGGTAGTAATAGAATCTTCTCCATAGACACAAGGGACTTATTTTTTACGCTGTGTGAACCTGGAACAAGTTCTTTTCTTGTTGGTCATTATTTCCTGGTGTAATGCTTATAATCTGCTCTGGTGTCCTATGGGCAGACAGAGCAAGAACGGTGTGGCCACCTTGAAGCCCCAACATCTTAAAATCACCACAAACATCCCATTTGTCTCATATATAGTTTGTCTCTACAAAAGCATAAGTCTCTTGAAGTTGTGTGGAATGAACAACTGGTATGAGAGGAAACTTGTTCCCATTGTGCAGTAGGACAGCTTTAAGACTTCCACTTGAGCTATCTATAAATAGACGCCATAGGTCTCACTCATGAGGAATCTTAATGTGTTCAAAGATGTCACTACACCAGGAAAGCTGTCCATGCTGTTAGGTCCGTGAAGCTGTGAGCTTGCATCCGGGTGATAGTGAGTTCGCACCCCACTGTCAACAGCTCTGAAAATGGTTTACCGTGGTCTGGCATTTTCACACCAAGCAAATGCTTGGGCTGTACCTTAATTAAGACCACGGCCTCTTTCTTTAAACTCCTAGGCCTTTCTCATCCCATCGTCGCCATAAGACCTATCTGTGTGGGTGCGACGTAAAGCAAATCAACAAAATATATATCACTACAAGAACAAAGATTTTCGTACATTTGGTGGAATCATGCGAAATCCTTGTGCGTTACGGTATATTTTCTTATTTTTCAGCAAGTTGCATTCACTAAGATGGGATGCAGGTAGTTCAGCCTTTCAATTATTTATTAGCAACTCCCTAACAAGGTCATCCAATTTCTGTGGAGTAGGGGGCTGTTCTTCCACATTACTCTTATGACTAAAACTGAAATCACTGTCGTCACTTACTTTTCACTAGTAGTCTGCTTTGGCAATAATGGAACTGGCAGCTTTAGCCTGGAGCAATATATGACTGTATGTTAGGATGTGAATTGTAATGTGTAACATCCACCGTAAAAAAGTAACAGTTATCGTGATGATTTTTAGGCTCTCGCCTTATTCGTGGAATTACAAATGGTATACATTTCCTTGTTCCACGTAACCAACCCTCTAAATCAGAACGGCAGCTGCCACAAGACACATGGGGAGTCCATTTAACATGTTGGTTTTGAACCTGGACCTACATTTATTATAAAAGACTTGCTCACTTCCTTGTAGTACAATACATTATTGTGTACGCCTAGGAGTTCTCTCACTCGTCGCAACGAGCACTGCCAGTCGGCCATCGGTCACGGTGGTATAATGTTCCAGCGAAAGAAGAAGCCGCAGTTCTGCTTTCTTTCATAGCAATAAACCTGCTATGGGACTATGTATGAAATAAAGATCAAAGAATAATTACATTTCTTATTTTTCTACCGCTTTTTCCCACACCTGTGGAGTCACGCGTACGAACTGTGTCGCACATGTGGATTTGGCCCTGCTTTACGGCCGAATCCCTTTCTGACGCCAACCTAATATGGAAGGATGTAATCACTATTGCGTGTTTCCATGGTGGTTGGTAGTGTAGTATGTTGTCTGAATATGGGGCGGACACAAACAACCAGTCCCTGAGCCAGAAGAATTAATCAGAAACGATTACAATCCCCGACCCGGCCGGTAATCGAACCCTAGACACCCTAAACAGAAGGACAGTGCGCTGACCATTCAGCTAACAAGTCAGACCAAAGAGTAATTAAATGTAAATATATTAAATAAACTGTGCTATAATATGAAACTCGTCAAATGCAAACTAAGAAACAGGACGGGTGCAAAAATGTGGCATTACCTGTACAAATATACTCCGTTTTAGTGTTGCCATTTGTCACGGATTTCATGGACAAACCGCGGTTTTTAAAAGTGAGAAGAACGGCTGGGCCGAAAAGCAAAATGTCCGCATTATTATATCGTACTTATTTAGAAGTTTCGAAAGTCAATTTCGGGTCATTTAAATTCTAAACTGCTTAGAACTGTAAGGTATTATTTCTATGTTCTTGGGCATAGTGCGTATGTAGAGATGTTTTCTCTAATGTCTACCTAATCGACAGAAGAAGGGAACATGTTGACACTCACATCTGTACGTAAAATAGGTGTACATCATGAAAAATGTAAGCTGTAGTGAGTTTTGGTAATAAGAAAACCAAACGCTCCTTCGTAAGTGACTAAGCCTCGCTGTTCCGATGGTCTATGCGATTTCTTGAACAGGTGCCAACTTAGGGTTTCCGGGTTGATTTTACTGGGAAATGTGAACAGAGCCACATTTCGGATAAGCTCATATGCAGACGGAGATTTGTTTTGCCTTAACATGAAGTATCTGACGGCTAGTTCACTCTATTTGTGTCTTTCTCGAAATCACGTAACTGTTCTTGAAGGCTTATTTTCGGAAACAATCCCTAGTTTATTTTTAATCATATTCTGGAACTTGCCTTTTAAATTTCTTTACAGTAGCCAACAAGAATCTCAGTTCATGACTAAGTCTGGGATTTTCACGTTTTAAATTACTGACCTACGTGTAATAACGAACTACAAGAATCGGATAATCAGCCTGGACACTGCTGACTGTCTTGGACACCATATTGCTACCTACGTCATTCGGATCCATTGTACACACTAGTAACACTATTTCCCCTACATCCTTTTTTCTCCGCTGCACCTCTGTTTTCTTTTTCCTTTATCACAGTTACGATGTTTATGGCTTCGTTTCAACTGTCTCCTTCGTTGCTCGCGTTTCACTGTTTTGTATTTAGGGCAGATAAGAAACACTGCATTTCCTGATATCCTTTTGAGATTCCATTTTTACAATATTCATCGATAAAATGTGCACTGCAGACAACAAAGTGGCCAGATGGGTGTCACAGTTTTCCACCTTCCCCTAAAACGGATGATGGGGTTATAGTTCTCTATACAGGAATTCTCTCTTAGAAAAACGTAACATAGAAATAACATAGGAAAACACTTGTTTCTCTCTTCCTGTAGTGTTATTAAACAGTGGAACAAAACAGTAAACAATGCCAATCGACGTTCTGTCGCTAAATAATAAAACCAGACATGGCACGTTGCGATAGCCGGCTGCTGCCTAGGTACTATCTGCATCTGACGAAAGTCGTGATAGGTTGTAGGTGCGCCATGAGCAAGAGATACTACACTCAAAGCTACAAACATTAGTCGTAGAGACTGAGCGAGATCTCTGAAACAGATGCATGTTCATAAAAAACTGTGTTTTATGCAGTACTGACAGTAAATGTGTAACTAAAGTACAATTGGACTACCTCTTCTAAGTTCACAACAACACCTTAGTTCGCAAGAGTCATCACGGACGGAACAGATGTTTATTGTAGGCCATGAGACTTGAGATAGGTGCATGCGCAATAACTATACTTGCCTATAGCACCCCTTCCCCGCATCCACGAGACTTCTCGTTAGACGACTATAGTATTTTAAGCAGGCCGAATGCTAGCGCTCGTTGGTTGAGATAAGAGTTACTAGCGCGGGCATAGTTTCTGGCGGAATGGCTAGTTCTTTTTATAATAAATCTACGTCTATCTTGAACATGAACACCGAAATAAGAACGGAACACCTCGCAGAACTTTGTGCATCACGCATTCTGTCTTTCATATGTTTGGATCTAATGTAAGGTCCGCAAATAGATATTTTTAAAAAGCATGCCTGCTGTGAATTCGCAACTTCTAGATGTTGACATGTTAAGTTAAAAGAAAACAAGAAAGTTATTCCCTATCAGAGAACTGCATCTACATTCGTAAACGACAAGAAGTCATTATGTGAAAGTCACTAATTTATATCGATATATACTGTACTTGGTTTGTTAAAGTTGATATATTGAACCATTCCAGCTTCGTACTAATTAAGTTGGAGCATTACATTAGAGCCATATTAGTGATAACTTTGAGCTACGATTGCCAGAAAATCAGTAAATTTATAATTATTCAAAGCTGTTAAAATATTGAAAAGTATCGTGGATGCGGCGCAAGGGGTGCAAGAGGCAAGTATGGTTATTGCGCGTGCGCCTATCTCAAGTCTCAAGGCCTGACAGTAAACATCAGTTTCGTCCGTGATAACTCTTGCGAACTGAGGTGCTGTTGTGAACTTTATTCATATTATGCGAAATAATTCTGGAACAATGTACTACACAATCAACCTAGTTCAAAATCCTTAGTTATGGTGTATTTTTAAGGAATACAACTTAATATTATGGTTTTTGTTTATCATAATCATATGAGTTATCCAAAGGGTTCATCGTTAATTTCAGATATGTTTCATTTACTAATTATTTACTCAACATTTTCCAATTTCTCTCGTGAATTCTTCTTTAAATATTTTCTGCTACTGCCTCTTGACATTATATTCCGATTTATTTGACTACTGAACTTCATTCCCTTGCATATCATATCGTCCCTCTTCTTCCAAAATGGCGAATGTTACAATGCTCTTCCTATCCATTATTTCCCCTATGACTGGTCACACCTCCCAGCCACATATTGTTATACAGTCCATCAGAACAATTGTCGTTGAGTTCATTTTCGTATGCGGGTGTGTAAAGAAAAATGAATCTTAAATACATCACACTCTAGGAGTGGGTAAATATCATGCAAACATACATTCCTTCAGTATGGTACAGTAAAGTTCATTTGCCTTTACACACACGCATGGGAAAATGAACTCAACGAAAATTGTTCTGATGGACTGCATATTAATATATATGGCTGGAAGGCGTGACCAGTCTTAAGGGAAATAATGGATAGGAGGAGCATTGTCACAATCGCCCTTTAGGCAAAACAGGGACGATATGGTGACTATAAAATTAGATCATTAACTATTATATGAAATCAATGAAAAATAAAGAACTACAACCTTGGTAATCAGACTGGTATTCATTTGTGAATAATACACTTGGTTTCCATATAAAATCATGTTGTCTACAGGAGCAGACGTTACATACCTTGCTTTGTACGGCCTGCAACGACGATAATTTCTTAAGCAGGAAGAATAGAAACAGAAGGAGAAAATGAAGGAAAGAGAGAGAGAGAGAGAGAGAGAGAGAGAGAGAGAGAGAGAGAGAGAGAGAGGAGGGAGTTAGACTGAAGTGGATGTAAATCTTTGCCTTTCCTCAGGCAGATGTTATATATTTTCCGATTAAGGATTTGTCAATGAAGGTTTAACATTCTATCTCTCTGATTATTTAAACAATGATTGTTATCCACACTATTAACGCTGAGCTGTGGGGGTGGTGGTGACTGCAAGCACCTACATTAAGTTCAGGATAACATTCATAGACGCTATTACATTTATAAAGCCTAGGGATTCTTTAGTTTCTTGTCTCTACGGCGTATCATTCTTCAACGGCACAGAGCAATTAATTTTCCTTCCTCAGTTGATATAACGAAGAGCCGTTAATCTCGTTTATTTTTCCATTAATGTACAAGCCGCCACAAAGAACAGAATGGATATTATTTCTGTACGGGAGTATACGCTGTAATCGATACATTCTGATGGACAAGGTATTTTCATTTACATTTTTCCGTGAAAGTATGATAATGAATCATCCCATTTTAGTGATTCCACCACCGACGTTAGGAGTACTATCCATAGACATCCGAAAGGAACATTTCCCTGGATTGAGGATCAAACAGTGACTAATAGACTTCAGTCATTTATTCTAATTAACTTTTCTGGTGAATATGGTTTTAAGAGATCTGACATCAAGCTCATCGCCTACAGTGTTTTCATTCCAAAAGATCTGGTGACCAGAATAGGAGAATATTCCAGATGCCGAGGAATGGACATGGGCAGAAAAAGCAGTGAATTATGAATCTGTGCATAATTAGGCCCATTCAGTTTTTGTAATACAAATATATATTATTTGCAGGGAGGTAATAGTTGTGTAGAAGACAGCGACATTGGAACTAACTGGGGGCATTGTGATCAAAATGTACGGGAAATTAAAACAACTTTCGTGAATCAAACCCGAACTAAGTGAAGAAGAACTCAAAAATATTAAGTAGGTGATAATCAGGCTCGTGGAATAGCATTGTTTGCCAATAACCAGGATGTAGGAGCATCAGCTGTTGTATATCCTGGAGCTCCAATTCGCACTGTTGTGAAGGACATCGAAGAATTGGAAGACAGTAATAATGACTTGACAATCGGAGGAATGAATGACATGGGACAAAATGATGGTGAAAATGTCCTGCTTGAAATGAAAAGTAAATTAGGTAATCTAACTCACACCAATGCTGTAACATAATATTCCGCACAGGCATGATCTTATTCGTAATTCACGTGTAAATAAGTTTACAAGTAGGGTTACTAAGGGTATCCAAGGATTGTGCAAATATTTTAGGAATGTGCAAATAAAAAAAGTTGAAAGTTTTGAAGGGAATTCTTATACTTCTCACGGGTTACATATCAGCAAGTTAGGTAAGGATAGGACAGACAATGTTGTATTAGAGGTGGCAGAAATTGCAATCCCTTCGCAATTTAGTCCTAGTATAACGATCCGGATAACTGGATGACAGAGCCAAGTACTCAAGGTTCAGTTATGAAATTAATGAAGATAGTTGTGATTATTACTAGCCCCGTGGTGTAGGGGTAGTATTCCTGCCTCTTACTCGGAGGCCGCGGGTTCGATTCCCAGCCACGTCAGGGATTTTTACCTGGATGTGAGGGTTGGTTCGACGTCAACTCAGCCTACGTGATTACAATTGAGGAGCTATCTGATGGTGATATGGCGGTCCCGGTCAAGTAAGCCAAGAATAACGGCCAAGAGGATTCGTCGTGCTGACCACACGACACCTCGTAATCTGCAGGCCTTCGGGCTGAACAGTGGTCGCTTGGTAGGCCATGGCCCTTCGGGGCTGTTGCGTCATGGCGTTTTGGTTTTAGTTGTGATTATCTTGTAACATTAGTGGATTAGAACCTATTAATGTTATTCATTCTGACATGCTTAAGAAATAAATTCGATTCAGTTAGGATTTTCTTGGTTCAAAATTATGTAAAAGTTATCTGTATAACTGAACATCGGCTTCGAAAGGATGAGGGTGATTGCGTAAAACTAAATGTCTATAAATTGCAGTCATATATTCCATGGAAATACAAAGAAATGGAGGTACAGCTATACTCACAGTGGAATCCTTAAATTGTGAGGTAATACGTGTTCCTTATTAATTCGAATAGAAGTGTGGACAGTAACCAGTATTCTGGAGATAGTGGGTTTCAACCCCACTGTCGGCAGCCCTAAAGATGGTTGTCCGTGGTTTCCCATTTTCATACCAAGCAAATGCTGGTTCTGTGCCTTCATTAAGGCCATGGACGCTTCCTTCCCACTGCTAGCCCTTTCCTGTCCCATCGTCGCCATACGACCTACCCCTGTCGGTGCGACGTAAAGCAACTTGCAAAAAAAAAAAAAAAAATGAACTTGAAACTGGTACAACGGATCTCAACATTAATCTATGTAGATGAAGTTTCATAGTAGCTTTCTAGAATCGTCTTCATTCTTACCTAAAATAGTGTATAAACGATTTTTTCACAAAAATATTACCAACTTATTGTCATATCTAGTATTCATTGACTCGGATTTAGTGATGGAGGATTCATTGCACTGGATTGGTAATAGACTAACAGGTTCTTCGGACATCTTTTTACGTTCATAGGATTGCTTTCCGTCCAGTAAAAGACATTTTTCATAAAATACAACAAGAGCATTGCCTTCAGTGATAAAATGGTACACTCCCGAAATTAATACGAAAAGCAACCTTTTGCTTATCTATACAATCTAAATGTTCCACAGAAATTTAAATTGGGTATAAGAAGGAAAGGAATACATATCAACACGCCCTAAAAGGAGATAAATTTAAAAGCTAGTGAATATTACATTGGGAATTCCGGGAACAGGAGCAAGGCAGCCAGGCTTCTGAATGAAATGAGAGAAACCTACCTTTACAAAGCAACGAACCGGTAAAACTATTAGGAATATACTGAGATCGAAAACTGTAATTGAATTCACACATTGATTTTATTACTAGCCGATTGTTCAGAGTAATCTATACGCTCAGAGCTATTACTGACAAAATTCAGAAAAATTATCTCATGACAGCTTTCTATGCATTATTTCATAGTATTCTCCTCTGGAACAATACAGCAGAACATCAGAAGTTCTACTTTTACAAATAAAGAAATACTGCGCGTTATTACTAAGTCATCAACGACTACTAAATGCAGGGCTCCCTCTATTCAGAAATCTGTAATGACTATAATCAGTAAGGATATTTACAGTGCATCACTTTAATGTCTTTGTGGAAAAAAAAAGAAGTTATACCCAGAGGTGACATTCACAACTATAAATTAAGGTCAAAAATCAAGCCAATGTACCTCGACGCATATTAAAAACGACAGCATCGAACCTTCCTATTATGAGTTTTCTCAGCGAATTACCACCAGGACTGAAAGAACTCCCATTTAACAAGTCCAAGTTAAGAAATAAATGATTAATAATGCAGCCCATCCATTCTGTTCAAGAATATTTCGAAATTGAAAACATTGTTGTATGCTATTAAGTGTAATTACTTCTAGTTATTATAAAAAGACGGCGAATAATTTGTATTAGTTGAAATTTATGATGTGGGAATTTGAGGATGTTATACTTTGTTGGGTGAAGACATTTATCATTTGAGAATATTTTAGCCTATACGAGATGTGACGTTAAAACAATCTGTTTTTATGTAGGCCTATTGTACTTGAATGTACTGTTTTCATGTAATAGTTAAACAGTTATTATTAAATTATTAGACAAGTTTATTTTAAGCTCTGACTAGACCTATTGTACATACTGCCTATAATGATCAATAAAAAAGTCTTAATAATTAAACACATCGACTTTTAACATTTCTCGTTGTTTTTCTTGTAAATTGGTTTTGCTTTATACAATCCTCGAGTCCAATGATAATTCTGATATAATACTATAAGAACATTTCAAATGTTGTCTTATCACGAAACTTTTCACTTCTCGATAATATTCCCATAAATTTCCGGCACTTCATTTTATATTAACTCAGACGTCATCCAGGTTGGATTAACACTCTCCACACTCATTGAATTCCACAGTCTCTGTTACATTATCAAGATATCCTTAATTTTTATTCTTCTTAATATATTTTTAAAATCCAAAATCACCTTAACTTTATAGAGCAAACAAACTGTTCATTCTCATCTTCCTTCTTTATGCATGTACGTACGGTTTAAATAAAGGTTCATGGTCCTATTGTAAGGAAATAACTTTTCAATCTTATTTTAAATAAAAGACTAAATTTCTGAAATTATTATGATATCCTAAAAACTGAACTCCTTGGGTGTTAGCTGTAGCAACAAATTTGTTTATCAGAAATAAGCAAGATATTCTAAATGTATTCATAGTCAACTCATCTAAACTTTGTAATAAATAATGTTATTTTCTTTACGTCCCACTAACTACTTTTACGGTCTTCGGAGACGCCGAGGTGCCGGAATTTAGTCCCGCAGGAGTTCTTTTACGTGCCAGTAAATCTACCGACACGGGGCTGTCGTATTTGAGCACCTTCAAATACCACCGGACTGAGCCAGGATCGAACCTGCCAAGTTGGGGTTAGAAGGCCAGCGCCTTAACCGTCTGAGTCACTCAGCCCGGCCTAAACTTTGTTGCCTAAATAAAATGCGATTAAATATTCCGTATTTCCAGCAGTAAAAATTAAGTGTTTATTTTCTAATGTACTTGTAGTTTTCCTTTTCAGCTTATCATTTGACTGTAGGCTACCATAAAAGTGAATTGCCTCTGCTGTCTTGAATTAGAGCGTAATAAAGAAAAATATTATGTTCATACACGTATGTATAGATGAAGTATAATTATGATCAAGCATCTTATTCCCTACCTACAGACATAATGATGTATTTTCCCTAAAATTAAATCGAAATATACTTTACGACTTTAATTGATTAAGACATTCAAGTAGAAGTTGTCCAATTTACTTCCGAATTACTATCATGATTTAATTTTCAGCTTACACTGGCGGAAAAAACGTCCAAACACCATGAAGTAAGGAATGCAGAATACGTAAATTTAGGCAGGATATTTGTCTAAGTAACATATTCCATTGATTAAAGGCACAAGACTACAGGTTAGCATCAGTGGGAGAAAAGCCATCGCAAAAATGCCATGCTGGTCCATTATTAAGTGGTATAATCATCTGACTGTTGAATGCAGGCATGCAAACCTGCATGCATTGTGAACAGGTACCGAATATGAGCTTTTGGGGTAGAGTTCCATGCCTGTTGCACTTTTTCGGTCAATACGGGGGCGGTTAATGCCGGTTGCGGATGACGCAGAAGTTTTCGTCCAATGATGTACCATACGTGCTCGATCAAGCAGACCAAGGCAACATGTCGACACTCTGTAGAGCTCCTTGGATGACAACAGCGGCATGGGAGCGTGCATTGTCCTGTTAAAAAACAGCCCCGGGAATGCTGTTCATGAATGGCAGCACAACAGGACGACTCACCAGACGGACGTACACATCTGCAGTCAGGGTGCGTGGGATAACCACGAGAAAGCTCCTGCTTTCATAGGAGATTGCTCCTCAGACCAGAACTCCCGGTGTAAGTCCAGTGTGTCGACGCCGCAGACAGGTGGAATGCAGGCGCCCACCTATCCTCCTTCTAACCAACACACGGCCATCACTGGCACCAAGGCAGAACCGGCTTTTATAGGAAAACACAACCGACCTCCACCTCATCCTTCAATGAGCTCTCGCTTTACTCCTCTGAAGTCCGCAGGGCGTCGGGCTCAGATCTGTCCTTCAAGTAACCAATTTTGAACAGTTCGTTGCGTCACTGTGGTGCCAACTGCCCCTCGAATTGCTGGTGCAGACGCAGTGCGCTGCGCCACAGGCACACGCCGAATACGGCGGTCCTCACTCCCGGTAGTGCCACGGGGACGTCCGGGGCTCGGTCTTCATGCGAGCGTACCTTCTCGTGACCACTGCTGCCAGCTCTCGTGCACAGTGGAAACATTCCTGCCAAGTCGTTTTGCAATACTGCGGAAGGAATATCCACCTTCACGTAGACCTATTATACAGTGATGATACTGGCCGCATCGTCTTCGTCGTAAAAGCATTCTTGATCCACTCACAGTCACTCCGTCCAATCCCACAGGCAACTAACGCTCTAACTCTCTAACGCTCTCGCAAAGTACAGCCCGTATTGAAAGTAAACGTGATAAGCTAATGCGATTTGCGGGAAATCTGAATCAACGTCATCTTTCATAAGTATAAACACGCCTACCAACTTTCGTTAATCTAGCACTACCCCTTCTTAGTGTTTGAATATATTTTGTGCTACTGTATTTCTACCGTATACTGTGTACAGAAATGAATTGATGAACATCTGTCTCTTTCCGAAACGACATAACGTCTAAACCAATGGGCGGATTTTCAAAACATTCTTAAAATGAAGTAATAGCCTCCGTGTTTCAGGCGGCAGCACGTCGGCCTCTCACCGCTGGGTTCCGTAGTTCAAATCTCGGTCACTTCATGTGAGATTTGTGCTGGGTAAAACGGAGGCGGGACAGGTTGTTCTCAGGATACTCCGGTTTACACAGCCATCTTTCATTCCAGCAACACTCTCCACTATCATTTCATTTAATCTGTTAGTCATTAATCTTTGCCCCAGAGGTGTGCGACAGGCTTCGGCAGTCGGATCAGTTCCTATTCTCGCTGCAAGATCGGGCTTCATTCATTACATCCATTACCCGGCCACTGACTGGAAAACAGGTTGTAGGTTTTCATTTATTTTAAAAATGAACTTACGTATAATTAACTACGTTTCATTTAAAACACAGATCTGAAAATATGTTATTTGGGAAACTGTTTTTTCTCAATCCGTTACTAATGAACTACTGAAACTGAGGTTTGGTACATATATATCTCATATATTTAGTTTTAAATACACTGTAAGCTTTGCCTAATTTTTCAACAACTAACAGTTTATAAATGGAGACCATTAATGCGAAAATATTTACTTAACTTTTTCACTTTTTAACTTTTTTCACTAAAAACCAAGATAACTGGCAGAGGTTTATCACAAAATAGAGCTTAGGGTATGAACATAAAAAACAGTTTGATACAAATGAGAACATATTTTTTCTGTGCCTTAAAAGTCACTACATCGAATTTTTCAGCTTAGGACTTTCGCCGGTAATGTTCTGTCATCTGATGTAGGCCTACAATACTGAGAGAGATATACCAACGAAAGATTTCTCTTTCTTAATATGTGCCGCGTGTCAGTAACCCTCCGACAAGATCCGTCACATAGCTGTTTTCGCTGGCGCAGCGATGATATGCAGTTTTTATTTGCAACTCTAATGGTTCAGCAGGAAATAACACTTTTACGCGCTGCAGAGCTTACACCACCAGTCTCTACACATAAAAATGGAATGACATCTGTCTGTAAGCCTTCCGAAACGATATCACGTCTAAAGCGCTGAGCGGAATTTCTTGAAAATGCATGTTAAAGCAGGCGTTCTGAAGCATCTGAAACTAATCATCAACAACACCATATTAAATTTCAGGTGTTCCTTCTATGGAACATTAGTAAAGTGTAGGCCTCCGGATCGCAATGAAATTGGTTCAAACCCGACAAAGGCAGACAGAATTTTTAAGGGGGAAAAACCCCATTCGGGTCTCCACGTTATGCCATTTCACTGTCATAAATGAACAGATTGGAACGAAAATGGACGCTATGCCACGAGAAGAATAAACACGGCACGCGAATTCAATCATCAAGATCGAGAAGATAGTATTTATAGCGCAAATGAGCCGAGAATTATCAAGTGGGAGTGGGAAAAATAAAGAGGGACATAGGATTGTTACGGCATTACTATGATATTCTTCAAGAAATATCATTGCAAGCTATACGGAGCGACGTTATAACTGTGAGAATAAGAGGATATTACGAGCAGCAGATCTGAATATGAAAGAATTTGAAGTAATATATCGAAAGAAGAAAGCCGAAAGATTATAGTATTGCATTGTGTCGCTTAATAAAACCAAGTATTTAAAGTGGCTTATTGAAATACATTACGTAACAGACTATGTCACTAAATACCGAACAGGAGCAGCGAATATTATTTTAAGATCGCTGGCAAGAAATAAGAAAGCCAGGGGAATTACTAGTGATATATAAAATTATAAATTAAATTATAAAATTGAAGTTATGTAGACATATTGGTAATCTGGAAGACGATAACTGAATTCAACTTAGAGAAGGAATATTTTCAGCACATATATGAATGAATGTTAGAAGGCTTTGTTCATACTAAGATGACGAAACTGACCATGTCTGTTTATATTTTTGTTATATCTGCGCAAGATATGTACAGCAACATAACCTAAGAAGCCTGAGGCCGAATGTCCGGGAAAGATGGCCTGAGCTGACGGAGAAGGATGGATGACCTGTCCACAAATTCCCAGAGACCAGCGGAATGTAGTAGCCAGACCTGGCTAGTAGATGTCCCAGTACATCTAACCGCAACATCGATGGAGCGAAGGGAAGAAAAGAGAAGTCTGATAATGTTTACGCAGTAAGTAAATTAGATTTCTTTTTTTGAAAAGTGCCATTTCTTAGTGTAATAAACAAGTAACTGTGTAATGCAAACGTTGACTTAGCCCAAGAAAAGTAGATTTATATTGAAATCGCGTATACATGACGATGTAGCAGGATAATAGGTAGTCATATGACTGAAAATAGAAATTCTTTGGCTAGGATGTATTAGAACCATTGCCTACGTTATAATACAAGGCCTGGAAATAGAGCCCGTTAAACGCTATTGAAGTGGTCACACTGAAGTTCAATGCCGAACCGCTAGGATCGCTTTCTTGCCCCCTGTCTACCAGGTTCGCGCCTGTAAACGTGTTTATTAACTGAGTTGCTTGTGAATGTATTATGTATTCGTCTGATGTTAAGCATTCGCAGTTCCAGTCATGGTTTATTCACGAGAAATTAAAGGTAGTGGAATTTCGTTTCATAAGTTTCCAGTGATTGTTCAATGTTCGAAACATTATACAGAGGAAGTATTACGCATGAGATGCGACTTCAAGCTGATGAAATTAGGCCTCAGTTCCTAAGTTTTGATCCGAGTTACCGGCATGTCATAAGAATCGGGCGATCCCAAAATGTATCACTGGACTTTTTTTATAAACAATGCTACCGTGACCGGCGATCATTTGAGAGGCCTCTTCAAACTCAGAAATCTTAAATTAGGAAACCAACTAGAAAAAATAGTTCGCCCAACAAATTTTGAGAAAATGAATGTAGCAAGAGTCAAAAATATTGTATTTTCCCCTGAAACAATATCTGGTTTGAAAAGTATGGAGGTGGTTTGTCCCGAGAGCATTAAATACAGTTTAAAATAAACCATTTGTTTTATGGAGCATTTTATAAAATTGTTCGATGCGCATGACGTCTGCAACACCTCACATGGGACATACTCCAGAAATGAGAATAAACGAGCATCTTATAGTACTGAAGATGAACGCCTCAGTTGGTTAATGAATGCTTTCCTATCATATATTAAGAAAATTCAAATGCATTCAAAGAAATTAAAAAAGATTCATGGGGGAAATGTATCAGGCATAGATCTTGACTACCCAATCCACTGTGGCCTGCGTAAAATACCTCATAAATATACATTTGCATTATGCATTGACGAGGAACCTAACAAGCGATGAAATTGAGCTCTTCTTCAGTTACCTAAGACGCCAAGCCGAAACATGCCATTATGGTTCGTGTGGCAAAAGAACAAACAGACTGTAAAGGCTGTTTAGAACATATCTCTTCTCCAGTTACTCAAATTCCAATATTGTGTTTTATGTCCGACTCGTTGGCTGAATGGTCAGCGTACTAGCCTTCGGTTCAGAGG
This sequence comes from Anabrus simplex, assembly GCF_040414725.1. NCBI lineage: Eukaryota > Metazoa > Arthropoda > Insecta > Orthoptera > Tettigoniidae > Anabrus > Anabrus simplex. The sequence continues at coordinate 1,103,340,243 of NC_090265.1, read as the reverse complement.
GTCCCGGGTTGGATTCCCGGCCGGGTCCGGGGGCTGGGTATTTGTGCTGTCCCCAACATCTCTGCAGCTCACACACCACACATAACACTATCCTCCAGCACAACAACACGCAGTTACATACAAATGGAAGATGTCGCCCACCCTCATCGGATGATCTGCCTTACAAGGGCTGCACTCGGCTATAAATAGCCACACGAAATTATTATTATTGTATCTTATTCGTTTTCAAGATCGAGGAGCCTTCAGATACCGAAAAATCATCGTCTATGGCACTTCTGCAGTGATCGACGGAATTTGTCACCTCCGCTTCGCAGTACTTGCCCCGAAGAGAGTTACTAAAAGGTGATTTTTTTTTTTTTCGGAGGACGTGTTCAACAGTGAAATTAAGCGTACAAAATGTAAAGACGAGAAACCTCTTATGAAAATTTGTGAGACCACTATTAGACAACATTGCTTCCAGCCACTCAAGTAGAAGACAGAAAGTTTTGAAACTTGATAAGAAGCCTGTCAAAAGGAAAGTTTTGAAACTTCAATCACATATCCAAGCCAATGCATCACCGCTCTATAATTAAAGCACTGTCAATACTCGCAAAAACATTTTCTCTTTATTTAGGATATAATTTACTTATTGACATATACGGCCATGCGAATACAAGGGGGTAAGAACGCGATCCTAGCGGCTGAATGGTGAACTAGGATGTCACATGTTTCCATGAGTGCATTTAAAGGCCTTGTATTATAGCGTAGGCAACGATTAGAACACTGGTAACCTAATTTTGCGTTCGTAATGGTATCCATCATAAATAAGAGGTTAATTTACTTGAATTGTGAGAAGTAGACCGACGTTGTGGTTAATGTAATGGATAAGTTAGGGTGTTGTGTTACGAAATGAAGGTGATACAGTGCAATGTACAGGTTATACTTGGATTGTGTGAAGACATATGAGTAATATGAAGTGAATCCTAAGAGAATTGAGAAGATTAGGGAATATTTAAGTGAATAGATGATATGGAATCATATGTTTATTATTTCGTCGAAGAGAAGAGATAGATTTATTTTAATGGTGATATTGAGTTAGCACGCAATTTAAGGTTAAGAGTGCATATATTTAATTCCATGATATATGTTAATTCTTCGATATTCCACATCCAACGTTAAATTACTATGGTCGATACAGCTTACATATATTGGATAGGCACTGATAGATCATCTAAATGAGTCCGTATAGGGAAATTTGAGCAGAATTAACCAACATTAACCCAAATTCTTGACCATAGTCGTGTTTCCTGTAATAAATAGGGACATAATGCATACTTATTTATATCAATGATGTTATTGAAGAGGTTACCCATAATTAGTTGATAAAGATATTGGTTGTGAAAGTCTCCTCTAGATGACATATCACATAATTTCAGATATAACGATGAGTAAGGTGTTGTAAGTTACTGATCACATGTTAATATGTTGTACGTGATGTAATTATTAGCACCTAACTTAATCCATGGAATTTTTAAGAGAATATCCACATGAGCTATTGGTAATGGTAATTTAAATTACTTTAAAAATGCGATGATGTTGAATGACATCATTTAACTTTTCTTCCTGATGTGTCCGCATACGAGAACCACTGAAACCGAAATCCACGATATAAATCAGAAGATTAATATTATCTTACATCATTGATTAGCTATGATGATATGAAATCATGAATATATAAAATATTGATATTTAAATCTAGGCAACAAAAGAATGCTCGATAATTTTCCAGATAGATCTGCACAAATGTTATGATTTTTTTGAGAGTCTAGGGAAATATTTTCATTCAAACAGACAATAAATGAACCGAAACGTGATCTTAATTTAATATGATAGAATTCTACAAAGCATCTCAAGATTAGTTTCTACTTCCCGACGGAACGATTGTAAATATTTAATGTTTATTTTGATTAAAAGACCTTTGAACATTTTCCTCATTAATTAATTAACTTCAGGGGAGGAGAAAGATTTATTTCCAAGAATTATTTGCAAGATGGAGACATCCATAAGATTAATTTGAGCGAATTCAGCCGTCGAGCCCACCCAACGTCTTTTACTTTTGGGACCCACGACTTCAAGAATATTCGAAGTTAGGAATTTGCATGTTGAAATGAGCTAGTCAGGATTTCTTAGCGGCCCAGCCTGGACGCGGGAACGGCGCAATATCAGGATGTAAGAGATCTCGTGTTCTTGTTTCGTGTTTACCCAATAACATTAAAAATCAATCCATACACCTTCCAAGAGAGATTCGTTTTATTTTATCATCCTCTAGAGTAAAACATAACTTCAAAATTGACAGACAGGCAGCGTGGATGGCATCCAATTAAGATAAATTGCACTCTTAGCTGCTGACATAAGATCATATTATTATTATTATTATTATTATTATTATTATTATTATTATTATTATTATTATTATTATTATTATTATTATTATTATTATTATTACCTTATTGAAGTTAAACCTGTTGAATTGTGACGGAATTCGGCGGTCACCTTAAGAAATGGCCACTTTTTTCTGGAACCGATTAATTTTTCGGTAAGACCTGTGTAAGTATGCCCTCATTTTAGCAGTCAGAGCCATATATATTTCATACTGACCTGTATTTCGCGGCCAAACATTAAATCCTATTAAATATTCTACATTCCTCTCCTCAACCCTGGAGAGCCTACTTAACCGACTGATCTCATGCAATATAACTTTCTTTCTTTTTTTTTGCTTTACGTCGCACCGACACAGATATGTCTTATGGCGACGATGGGACAGGAAAGGGCCAGGAGTGGGAAGGAAGCGGCCGTGGCCTTAATTACTGGATACTGGATACTGGCCGCACTTAAGCGACTGCAGCTATCGAGCTCGGTAGTAGAACTTTCACTGTTGTGAGATGCAGTAAATCCGTTTTCCTCAAACTGTCTACTCTGTGGACTACAAGCAAAGTTGTAAAATTAATCGACGAAAAATGAAGTGGCATTGTTAGTCTGTTTGATGTAGTATCACTTAGGTTTCAGAGTTCAGTTGTGTACAGTCAGTGAACATGTTACTAAGCAATGTGAGATATGACAAAGGGGTTTTAAAATTGAGGATAAAATATTTTAAAATGGAAGAAAAGCAAATATCAGGGAGGGGGAAGGAAAAGTGAACATACTGCATATTCAGAGAATGAATGATTTTGTTCACTAGCGGCCACGTGTCAAGACGTTGTACACAGTACTGCAGCTATTGTTCAAAACTAACACGTCAAGGACGAGTAAGCAGCTAGTCAAATACACGTTTTGCTAGAATCCTTTCGCTAAACTCCCTACACAAATTATTTTTTCATTTGGGCCAATTAGATTGGCACTTTAAAATTAACGCGCAGACTAGACTGTCATCAGTATTGTTCCTTTACGTACTACTACTAAACATTTTCATTCCTCCCCTGAAGGGGGAGGCGGGCCTCTTAGACGGTGACGCCGTCTCTCAGGCCAGGAGATTTGTTACGGTGAAGGAGATGTGCGGAGAAGGTGAGGGGGTAGGCAGCCGTGGCCTATACTACGAACTGTCCCGGCATTCGCCTTAGCGCAGGAGAATGGAAAACTACGGAAAACCATTCTCAGGACAGCCGACGGTTAGGGCCAGCCGTGAGGTCCAGCCCTGTCCCGTCTCCGAATGCAGAGACGTAGAGCCACGGTAGAGGCGTGGCCAGCCCTCCTCTGCTCGGGTGGCCGGTCAGAGTACAGAGCTGTTGGACCACGGACCAACCGTGGCCACTTAAGGGACGGAATCCGAGGGCCGAAACCCACTCTGTATCTACCGACCGTCCTCTATCTATCCAAACGTACACAGTTTCAGTTACTATTTGCTGTTCAACGTTTATATCTGCAATCTATTATATTTAATTGTTCCAAACTTCTTTACTATCCACTTCTTGAGTTTTTCGTTGAACGTTTGGATCCTTTAAACAACAACAAAACCGGCAATTACAACGGATCCACACTCGACATGTATATTAAGCATTACCATGACAAATAGAATGTCTAGTGAGATCACTCACCGAGTTCATGCACGTTCCCGCAGAGCGGCGCTAGTGGAGCCTAACACCAACGCTACACGGTCAACTGATTGAATGGAAGTTATATTGATACGCAAATAATCAAATACAGCACATGAATAAGACTGGCAGAGGGTAATAAATAATATTCTCAATCCCAGCCAAGACATACCTTTGAACTTTAATAAGAGAACACGTGAAATAAAATGAAACATTACGAAAAGCGAAAGCAATATTGTGCTTCACATACTTAAAGAATACTTTTTAAACAGAACACTTTAAACATACACCAGATTGTAAATAGCACCGACACTTTTCTCAAATAAATTAAATGAAGTAAATTACTAGACTAGTTTTAGGCCACTTTTCGATAGTTTACGAGTAATTTAGCAGATTGTCGAGCTTGCAGTTCTCTGCGGATTTCTCTCGCTCTGAAGAAGAATCGTCAAAATAGTGATGGACCAGTTTTAGAATAATGTCCAAAGTGTGTTCAATACAACAGCCAGCTCCTGACGGCACAACTGAAATCGCCTCAGTCGAGTCAAGACACTTGTAAAAAATATCGCCCCACATTAAATTGAATCTCATCTCTTCGTTTAACCTCATCCAGTACCGTTTATTCTCGTCCATTTCATCCTTAAAATAATCTGAAGTAGAATTAATGCAATGAGTACTTACACCATACGGACACTTCAAGTTCTTTGCAGAGTTTCCTCAAATGGCTTTGTGAGGGTAGAGGTAACAAATTATGCCGCATACAGAGCCTATATTCTTTAGGTGATTTTATTCTAATAATCTCTCTAAAAGATAATCACTACTGTACCTCATGCCATTCGGAGATTTTACTTGGCATTTCTTCAACATAGTGTCTATAATAATTTTCTGTTCCTTACTAAGAAATTTGCAACCTTTAAATTTAAATTCCGTGTTCTTAATCTGCCCCTGTAGGAAATTAATCTTAGCTTTGGCTGAGGAAAAACTGCGTTTAACTACCAATATACTATGAGTTTCATTCTTCAGTCGCCTTTTGAGAGACAATGTTTTCTTTTCGGCAGCCTTAAGAGAACTAGACGTACCCTGAATTTGACTACAACTAGAGTGACCTTCAACTTGAACATCACCGCCTACTGTTGTCATCACTGCTTCACTCACTTCGTAATTCTTGTTCCTTATCCTCTTCATACTCTTCTCACTCATTTTCCTACTTTCGCTATTTTACTTCAGTGGATAGGTATTTCAGTAAATTTGAAAATATATGAGGCACCGCTCCTGGTTTTAATTTCTACCTCACACGTGGAAGTTCAACGTTTTTAGTCATTCACAACAAAACAGTCCGCCTTTATAATTAAATCTGCCGGAAAAAAAGCAGGTCACGTATTCTCCTTTTGGCCGACAATTGCTTATCCTTCCACGGAATAACTCTAGCCCACTTCGCAACCGGATTACGTTCTTTTGGCAGTTTAAAAATCGTCTACCATCACGCTTCCTTTCGTAACCCGACTTTCAACTAGGAACGAAATAGTACGAATTTTCTCGAAATAATAGAAAAGTAGTTGATTGAACACACACAAAGCGCTTTAAAGATACCAACACGGACTTTCGGAAAATATTATAACAAACGAGTAGGCGTTAAAATTATCACCACGACTTCACGCACGCTCGCTATACCTTCATCGACAATCTGGCGCACGTGTTGTCGCAACTGGTTCGTTGAAACTCCAGCGCCACGCTGCGGTAGTACCACCAACTACAATGTTAAGAGAGTGGAGTGATCACACCTGATATTTTGTTTGTCATGGTATTACTCTTATATTGCGCCTGAATTCGCTATGACTATCAACATATTACTCGACGAGTTATCCGATTCTCAATACTATCGAATAATCGAAACGTCCTGGTAATACTAATGCAGAGCTAACAGCCCTAGTCAAAGAAAGAATCAGAGGCACGTGATCCTTGCTGTCAGATTTAATTTCACCAAAATAATCGGTATTTTGCACATATGATAAGTTACTATGAGAGTTATTCTTACTTTTAACACGTAACGTTCCTAATTTCACTTATTACACACTTATGTCTTGTGTTGCACACCAGTCCATACGAAGAGCTCGGCTGATATTTATATCCTCCTCTGCAAGTTTTATCTTCTAACTTGGCAACTACTATGAAGCTTCGACTGCTGGAATACACGTCCCTAGGGCAATGAGAGAAGATTAGCTCTTCTATAAACTGTTGTTTTAGTGCAGATGTTTTGCAAAGATACTGTTATAAGTTACTTTCACGAGGGAAAGCCACGTTCACAAGCAATATAGAATTCTAGCTCTTTACTGATTCTCAAAGGACTACAAATTCTTTAGCAATTCACTTTCAGTTTTAGAGAGCGTATGCTTACAAAGCCTCAAAGAGCAATCTTTAGTGTTTTCGCCAATTGAAGCTATATTGCTTAAGTTTTAAGCCAATATTTGTATTAGAAGGAAATAGTGAAGCCAGTTTTACACAGAATAAATTTCTTTTCGATTTTCAATAAGATTTTAGCTTTCAAATCGCGTCCAGCACATATCACCCCTCCTAACATTTGGTAGAACAGATCAATAAGGGACTTCGCCAGCTGTTCAGTTGGATAGCCTGCAGATATTGGACTGTCACATTGTTAGCGTGACAATATCCTATGCCCTATTGCTTGATTCAGTAGACCAAGTCTACTGCCTCCGAATCGGACAGCTCCTTAGCTGGTCACACGAGTGGGAGTGACCTTCCGTTCCAGCCATTAGTTCAGAAATAAAATCCCTGAACTTGTCAGAAATCGAGCGCAAATCCTGCGGTTGAAACACAAACACGCTTTCCCTACCATAAGTATATATACATGTCGAAGCAATGGTAAGTAGTATACATAGCAGAAATGTCTAACCTCACACGGGCAATGCTTAGGGATCCCTGAAGAATTTGAAGAAAGGGAGTGTACGCGAAGTGGGCTTTCGATCTCCATTGTATTCATTAGATGTTCAAGTCTGGTACATTCACGTATTGCAAAGGGAATTCCAGTTACTCCTGACAAGGAGCTACGATGGACGTTCCAGTAAATAAATCCTAACTGGAATTTCTTCCAGCACATACAAGACCTACACTCGCACAACATAGATGGCCAAAGGGAAAATAAACTCCAAGGAAGAAACAATAGTTTTAGAAAAGACTAAAAATAACAAAACGCTACGGATACAAAATCATACGAGATCCCTACAACGACAGAGGAATCACGACCACCAACTAGGGCACGGTCGCCCAATTTAAATGGTTATAAAGGCCAAACTACGCTGCGACTAGGAAAGAAGAAGGCTAGAAATCCTAACGGATCAACAGATGAAACTAGCCACAGTGAAAGTAAGTTCAGTAAGATATCGAGGGTAACACACTCGAATACCCTTGTGATATTTAGAAGAATACAATGGATCTCAGAAGCTTAAGTTGGTTCAGCATGGTAATACCTGGAGATGGACCTACATCACACTTTTGAGAATTCACTAAAAATCAATTACGTAACGTGAAAATCGAAGGTAACAAGAATTAACATGCCACTAATATATCTCGCTCAATCAGGAGGGGAGTTCCGGAGAATTACTTCTTAAATTACGTTTTAAAGATTGTACCTTAATGAAGGCCACAGACACTTCCTTCGCAACTATAGCCGTGACTTGTCTCGTCGTGTCTGACGGGTGTGACACAAGGCAAATAAAAAATAGGAACTACCTGGATCTTCCTCCAAAAGCATGGGATTGAATTGTTATGAGATTTAACATCATCAGCACAAAGAGGGCTGTCCCGTTTTAATATAATTAAGTTAACGGTTTATCCCATAAATAGTTTTTATTATTACTATTATTATTATTATCATTATTATTATTATTCAAGGAATATGAACAGTTTTCAGTATGGTACTATTTTATTATTACTATATTTGTAATTATATTGTGGAATATTTCAGTACATTGTTTTATTACAGCAGTTTCCAGCGACATAAATTTTGTCTCCATGTTGTCATATTACTTTGTTCGAGGACTTTTGCTCCATTATTTTCATTTTCTGTAAGTTCCGGTACTTTATTGCTAAGTATATTTAATATCAGTGTATTGTGATTTATTTTGCTGATTTTCCTTCTTCATGCAATATGCAGTTATGTATATCGTGTATTTTAATTACCCTTAAAAATACATTATGTACCTTTGAGTAGGTTCCTGACTAAGAAAACTGTGTAACGGTCTTTATTGCTGCAGCCTGTGTCTTGCTTCTTCACCACTCCCAATTGTTTTGGTCGCTTATAGTATGGCAGAGGCGACGTTCAAGTGGACTCTTGTATGGTGGCAATAGCAACTCTATAGTCTTCTTTCTAGCTTGTTGGCTGTTACCAAGTTATGTGACATCTTTCACATAGTGAGTGGTATAATTTACAAACGCCTTGTTTCTTTTGGTTCACGAAAATGGGTCTTTACACAAATTTTATGGAATTGTGGTTAATTTTCCAGAGAATAAATAGCTAGATTGAATCATGAACTTTAAATTCCATGCTATTCGTTTGTCCAGTACATTCCTTAAGAGCTTTGGTGTGAACTCATAAAATCTTCTACCAGTATATCATACATTATGACCAATTTTAGTTTTATAAATATTTAACAAGAAACTTCCTCTATGAACCCTCCGAGTGGAGATGTACAGGATCTGTGAATAATATGTGTGAAGTTATTTATTCCATGCCTGATAATCTCTTTTAATGCTCTGTGCTTTGGAATTTGAAATTTTAAGATCGAAATTATTGTTAAGATTAATGTTGAAAGACAAGAACATTGAATGCAAGAAGTCTTGAGTCATTCTAGACGTATCCACTTTTGTTAATGATATAAAGGCATTACAGAGGCTACATATCACAAATGATATGTATTTTTTCTCCACCTTTACCATGATATATTCTACGATATGAAGCATCCCTGTAACTTATAACATCCTCCTGTTAATCAGGGTAGTATTTAAATATAATAGCACTCAACCGCACAATAGGAAGCGTGTATAACGAACGGGCAAACTTACTTTCGATTTTATATATAAGATAATATAATACAAGGAGTCGCTAGAGTATAGACACAAAAGGTCTGAAAGGAGTTTCCTTTTCCTTGAGTGGACAGGCAATCTGCGATCCCAATAATTATAGGTATAACACGATGGACCATTGAGTTTTCCGAATGTATGTGAGTCTGTAGGTCATTAAAACACGGTCACCTGGTACTAAATACGGCCTGCCAATATCACGGTGATAAATTACTTAGCAAACACGAAACTGTCATTACCATTCAGGCCTTCCACTGATTAGAAAATCGATGCTAAATGGCGATAATGCCTCTGATGTGCACATTTGCCATCATTATTTGAGGAAGACACATATTTCAATTTAAATTCAGAAGCCCTACAGAACTGCCATGCAATTATTTATCGGGAGGAAACCGTGTGGTATCAAAAAATCCTGGCGGTGATTCTTCACTCCTTCCTTATGAATACACACAGCCATTCTCAAATGTGTGTAAATGCACACTCACCATGTACTATGGTTGTCAACACTTAGTTCACATGTCTACAAGTCTCCTTACATACTTATTTAAACTGTACGATTTTGCTATAAACCTCCGGGGGACTGCCTAGTTGAATTGGTAGCGGTGTATTCGTTTTACATGGAAACAATTGGGTTCGAGTCCCTCGTCAGAAAGTGAACTTGTACTTCTGAAGGAACATATGGCATAGCGGTTTCTTCAGACTGCATCATGAGTTCCAGAGACGACTATATAAAGGTAACCACTCCATCTCACTCAGTGCTGGATTGTGACTAGAGGAAGCTTTTCACTCTCCCAAGGATCTTCATGGCCTGTACGGAGATGACAGGACATTAACCATTTCCTTCTGTTATTATTACATTTATTTACTATCTGCAATGTCTCTCCATGCTTCTCCAATTCACGATCACCCAGTCCATTAACCCATCAGCATCTCCTCAATTTTTTCACAAATGAAATCAGTTCGCATGCGCTGAAATTAGATATTATATTATATTATATTATATTATATTATATTATATTATATTATATTATATTATATTATATTATATTATATTATATTATATTATATTATATTATATTATATTATATACCATAACAGATCGGATATCTGAGCGTTATAAGGAACATTATTAGTCTCAAACTCACTTGGCGAAAAACGTAACTGCAATACCATGTTGTATGTCACTTATTCGCGGTTCAACATGGATTTATTGCAGCTTGATGTTACTACGTTTTCACCAACACAGACCTAATGAAGCAATAGTCGCCAATTACTGCAAAAACGTAGCATCACATCAGTAAATGGTCCATACACACAGGCAGACACATAAGCTAGTACTGTCGCAAAACATAACCCAGCTGAATTATATTCAAAGCGTCTTACACCTGTTTTGCAATCGTGAAATGTTTAATATTTGGACGTACAGACTGGATCCGACGTCATCCCATCATGTCCCAAGTAAGTTCGATGGGAGAAAAGCCTGGGGATCATGCTGGCTCGGCCAGTTGCTAAAAACTGCGAAAAGAATTATCCTCCTGAAAATATACATCTCTTTCCTGTAGTATGAATGGCAGCAGAAGGGTCGTACCGTGTTTCGGGTGTAGTGGGCACTGTTTAACTGACCTTCCAAAAACGCCGAAGGTAAACAGAAATTGTAGTGTGTTGCTACATACACCATGATGCTAGGTTTTGAGCCCGTTTGGCGAAGGTGAATTCACTCTGGAAATTGACGCTTACCAAGTCGACGTCTCACACGTAAACGACCATCACATGCATTAAGGCAGAAACTACTCCCATCTCTAAACACAACAAAGCACCATTCCATCCTTCAGACATAGCAGGAGACGTGCACGACGGTGCTGGAACAGAAGAGCAAGCACGAGTTCATAGTACTGCGAGCAGATTGTTCACAAGGGCACGTTCCCACACTAGTACCACATTCGATCGATCTCTGCTGCAGATGCGTTAAGTTCTGCCAGCAATGCCATTGACATGCGTGTATACTAGGTGGCTATCCCTAAAAATGTCTACGGTCTACGGGCATGGGCCTTTTCAATTACCACCGTTGGTAACATCGCTACACTACGAATGCATCACGATACATCATGATCGCGAATGCAGCTGTCCGGCAGTATACCTATCCTGCCTCATGAATTCCCAAGATGCGATCCCATTCAATGGCTGTAACTGCATAACATTGGCACGTAACCTTCCTCGAGGTATGGCTATATCTTGACTACTACACATGTAAACAACATTCAACCCCTTCTAAGAGCTCACGATACTGCGATGCGTGGCTGGTCATGGCGTAACATAAACGTTCGTAATATACATTTCAAGTGAATCCGAGTGTATCTCTCTCTCCACTTAATCAATGGCAATCGAGATACAGTCTCCCATGACACCTGTACCTACTCTGAAATATCAACGCTGATTGCAGCTTTAGAGTCAGCACAAATTGTTCTGTTGCCATTTTTCACCACGATTCGTCCATACGAAATAAAATTATTCATTCCAAACTTTCCCATATAGACTCCTTCTGCAAGTGCTAATCATGGATTGCTTTTCGTGAGATCGTAAAATGACTGTGTGCATGAACTTGAACCAAATGATACTGTGTGTATGATTAGATTTTGTGAATGGATTTTAATCAAGCGTATGAAGGAGAAATTGATCCTTACGCCATTCTTATTTCGGATGAAGTTTGGTTCAACTTACATAAAAATGTTATTTCGCAAAAGTAGAGTGCTGAAGAACCATATATTCTCCAAGAGGAACCATTTCATGATCAGCGTGATGCTCAGATATCGGTGATAGTAAGAGGCCTGCTTTATAAATGAAACCATAAATTAATGAAATATATTCGTAAAACATGCTAAACTGTTTCTATTAATTAATTGAGGGGGAATTACCTTTGCGTTGTTTCAGCATGACTGTAAGACTTCATATTACCAAAAACGCCTTGCATGAAATTCACGTAATAACTCTCAGAAACATATGGCCTACATGATAGGCCTACTCTGATTTATTCCTGTCATTATTGTCTCTGTAAAACATTAGGTAATAAGGTTTACAAATCAAATCCACAAATTTTGGACAAAATTAAGGACAATGTCCAAAAATAGATCCATTTAAACTTTATTCCATTAATATAATTATGATACATAATGGGTTTTTTGTAAAAGCAGTTACCAGAAATGTGTGGAAAATGAAGGTAGGTAGTTCAAACGTCTCGTTTCGTGAAATGGATACCTACATAGCTAAACCACCTTCAGTGTTACTGACAGCGAAGTTCTAACCGCAGTATTTCTTTAAACTCATCATGAACACTGGAAATACATCTATTGAATAAAATTAATAACTATTTTTGGAACAGCGCTGGCAGTAATATTATCCACAAGGAATGTCTCAAATGAAACACTCGTCAGGTGTGCAGGAATATTTATACACAATTCGTCGATCTGGAATTTCTAGGTCAATGTATTCGTTACTTTATGAATGATAAACACATTTAGGATAACTTATAATCCTATTAATTCGAAACAATTTTTATTTTTATTTTTTATTTTTTTGCAATTCATACTCGCCTGTCTAAATCTGTGGGCATCTGCCTATCTCGCAGTCAGAAAATACCAACTGTGACCCGAAAGAATTATTATAATGACATACATCAACAATGTACGTCCAGGAGGACACATACATATTTGTTTAGAAAATTTGGAGACGTATTTCCTGCCGTTCATGTTGTTCAATTATGTACGTATGGCATCAGTTGTAATCGTTCCATTTCTTTTATAAAATCCTGCTTCCATATATTTCAATGTTTTATTTAGTGAGTCGTTCTACATTAAAGATATTTTCCTTCATCTTATTCTGCTCGAGGTTTTTCAAAAAATCAAAATCAGTCTAACAATGGTACATGATTTAGTTGTCTTCATTCGAAGTTGATCCAATAGAATATCGATGGATTGTGGAATGTTCATCATATTTTGCTCAATCGCATTTCTTCATATAGCCTGACACCCTGGAACGTTTTGAAATGGAATTCAGATTTTCCTTCTTCACTATCTTACAGATTTATACACTTTGTAACGTCCGATTTTGTCTGAGACCCTCGTCAATTATTGTTTGTTTGTTTTTTCTTGCTAGTGGTTTAACGTCGCACTAACACATCAGATGTTTTCGACGACGGAAGAATGGAATGGCAGCGGGCGTGGCCTTAATCATGGTACAGCCCCTGCACTTGCATGAAGTGAAAATGGGAAACCACGGAAAACCATATTCAGGACTGATGATGGTCGAAAGCGAGCTCACACCTACGCGACCTTCATCAAATGGCCAACTCACTCGGTAGACACTCTTCAGGAAGAACGAAGAGTCTCTCATCTGTTATATTATCTGTATTGTATATCAGGTATATTGGTAAACATTTGCAAAGAGATATTTAGCACCTTATTTAGGTCGCTTTCCTCTCTTATATATATATATAAAAATGGAACTCTTGTCGTGCATTGAAAAATATCAGTACTATTATTGTTAACTATTATACTTATCTACCCTTTTTGTAGATCTAGAAATGAATCATTTTGCAGCACAGGCTCTGTACGCATTTGCGATTTGAAACTGAACTAGATATTATTCAGTACACTGAATTAATTCAATTGGTGACTTTCAGATGTCGTATAAAAGGATATTAACTGTGACATAGTTGGTTAAACATAGAAACGGTAGTTCAGGAACTGATTGGAACGGAAAAGAGCAGAACAACAGGTACTGTGTGATCTCATAAAATGTATTTACATAATGTCAAAAATGGCTTAGATGAATCACGACGTTATTACTCGTACTAAAGTAAATGCAAGAATTATTGTGATCACCGCGACCCGGGAACATTTAGCCCACTTTTAGCGGGGAGAATAACATGTGACGTGCTGGTAGTATGGCATATATATATATATGGTAGATCTACAGATTTGCTGAGAGTTGTGTTCCCGGCATCAGAATGGGAAAAGCGGTCGATTTATCTGCGTTTGACATAGGGTAAATTGTGCTGATACGGTACCTTGGTAACAGCATCTCTAAAACAGCGCGGCTTACCGAGCTGCTCTCGCGTCGTCCAGCTATGTGTCAACACAGGCTCAATGATGTCAGAGGCCAGCACTGACTGTCACGCATTTTTCAGAGGAACCGCACGGTTACAGTTCGAGAAATAGCCAACAGGCACAAAAATGACGACCAGGCGGATGTTTCCCACTGCGCCGTTCATCGAACAGTGCTGCGCATGGCACTGCGGTGTCAACGACAGGCGTACCCCATTGCTGACTGCGCTCTACCGAAAGCAGCATATACTGTAATGTGGGCACAAGATCATCACCACTAAGCTGTAGGTGATTGTTCATTGGACCGGTGAATCCAGATTTCTGGCCGAGCGCGTGTACGGTCTATGGCACATAGTTTCTCTGTCAGCCCTTCCCTTTTGAGACCTAGGTTGACCCTACGCCCAAGTTGTTCTGCTTCTTGCGCCATTCACTCATACCTTTTTCAAGGACGTAGTTGAAAAGGAGTGGGGAAAGACCGTCACCATATCTGAACTCTATTTTGATCTCGAAAGTTTACAAGATCTCCGCCTCTGGACTTAAGGTTGGAGCGTGTATCAGTCTGGTTTGTAGAATGATTCTCCGGATTTTGTTGTCTACTCCTAGTTTCTAGGGAATTTTACTAAGGAATTTGTCTGTCAACAGAGTAGTAGGGCTCTCTAAAACCTACAAATGTACTTTACTATTTAGCGAGTTCTGATCTTGAAGTGGGGTAGTACTCTTTTAAGTCTTTAATATTTTTCTGCACAGGATCGGCTCTTCCTGAAGCCTACCTAGTATTCCCCCACAGTTGACTGCCTAGTTGATTCTCTGCTCCTGCTAGTAAGGCTTTCGACAGGACGTTGTACATTACTGGGAAGATAGAATTGCTTCGGGACTTACTCACGTCTCTAAGATCGCCTTTCTTGTGAGGGGATAGATTAAAGTCGAGGTCCGGTCAAACGACAAATTCTATATTTCCCAGATATTCGGAGTGACCTCAAAGAGCTTGTTCACTGCTTTGCAACGAAGCATACCATGTGAGTCTTTGAAGTGAAGGCTAGGTGGAGCGTATTTACTGAGATTCTGCTTGAAAGTTATGAAAAATTCTCTGTAGTTTCTTCTAGTGAAGCTCTCTTCGATCTGGATCTGTTTTTTGTGTATGATGGTTCGTTTTATTCCTGGAATTACTTTGACTGTGTGCTTACTATTTTTCGGTGATTTCTTCAAATTTTCCGCGATGTGAGAGTTTCATCTCAGCTATGCTCTTTATTTTCGGGTTATATTCATTATTTCGTTTTATTTATTTATTTATTTATTTATTTATTTACTTTGTTTTTTTTACTGAAGTGAAAATTGCCCTCTATGATGTCAGTCATCTCCCTTCGTAGTTATCATCGGCATTCCCTTCACTCAATCAGACCTTGCGTTCGACGTTATCACGAAATACCCACTCGAACAGTCCATTCCCTGTCCTCCTACAATGGAATTTCAGCACTGAGTGGCCTCCTGCCAAGCGACCGCTGAAGGTCTGAAGAAAACGAGGTAACGCATGGTCAGTGCGACGATACCTCTCGCCCGTTATTCTTGGCTTTCTAGACCAGGGTCACGATCTCACCATCAGATGTAATCACTGAGGCTGAGTGGACCTCGAGCCAAATTCAGATCCAGGTAAAAATCACTGACCTGGCCGGGAATCGAACCCGGGACTTCCGGCTGAGAGACAGACAAGCTATAACTGGTCTACGGGGCCGGCATTCCCTGTCCTCACCCGTACATTTTAGAACAATATTTTAACGATCAGGTGAACATCCTGGATAATAAAAAGGTTTCCTTTTCGAACAGAAAGAAAGACTGAAATTTGATTTAATGATATGGTGGGATAATACTTTAAACATCGCCTGACGTTTGTTCAATGAGCATGTGATAGGAATGGTAACAGAAGACTACGACATTATCAAGATAAACATTTTGATCAATCAATCAATCAATCAATCAATCAATCAATCAATCAATCAATCAATCAATCAATCAATCAATCAATCAATCAATCAATCAATCAATAAATCAATCAATCAGCACGGTTTGTTTTACGTGACTTCCGGCAAACGGGTAGTTTTACAAAAATGTTGCAAAATTTTGGAGTGGGAAGACTTAGGATTAAGGAGGCGGAAAAACCTTTTTAAGTGAAATATACCGATTTGTCACTGTTAGCCCAATTTCTAGAGTAAACTGTCAGAGTAACAGCTAGTTATTGGACATTTAATCCTATTTTCAAACCTAATACATTTTTATCATTTACATTTTCCCCTCTCGCACAGGGTACTTTCCGCTCTCCTTCAGTAGAGTGCCCCAACACACGTGAATTTTGGCCAATATTGCTATTTTGAAACGAAATGTTCGTTAACAAAACCAAGTTACCTGTAACCTTTGTATTGTGTCTACATCACCTTTGTTGTTGAAGTTCGGAAAAGGTGCGACTGTATTTTGTTCAATGCAATTGTGGTAAAATAAGTGGGAGTGGTCATAATAAACAAGAATATTTGAATACAAATATGGAAATTCAATTCCTGTACTTTATGCTCCTTGATCTCTGATGGAGAATCTTCAGCTTGATAATTTTTGCTATAGGGTGACCGCTTACTTTCTGCTCGTACACCTCTTAGCAGAAAACACTCCTCTTTATAAATGTTTATTTCCTCATGTAGGCAATGAGACCGATGACACGAGATCATAAATATTACTTGTTTGAATATTAATAAAACCAGGGTGTTAACAGGTGTAAACTTTACAATACTCATCTACCGTTGAACTCTCCCAAGTTGTTGCCACAGCCTGATCCCGTCAACTGCTTTGAAATAGGGCAATCCAATTACTGTATTTACACTCATAAAACCAGCTCTTTGGGCTTTCGACTTTTCCATGGGTGGAGAGCGTCTACTCACACATGGTCCGAGTGTGTCCATTTACCGTGAGGATAGCACCGGCCGTCCAATCAGCGCGCTCATGCAATGAACTTACTAATGACCTCTAGTTAGCTCTTCTCGTTTTCTCCATTCACTTCTGGATTAGTTCTATTAGTTTACCTCACTGAAATGTTTTCAAAAGGATCCTTAACGTCAGTTGAGACGAGGGAAACAACTGAAATACAGTTCACTTAATTACAAGCACGTTCATAAGTTTTAAGATTTTCATTACTACATGCTCAATAAATAAACGTCATACTTCCTCCTATGAAAATTTATTTTCGGATTCCGAATGAAATATGTGAGACGATTATTCATAAGTTACACTAAACATAAAATTTTCGTTGTTGCGTGAGGTACGTGTGAATCATGTTTGATAACATACGTTCCTGTTATGTTCGTGTTAATGTGTGTGAGAGTTTGAAAGTCATTATACAGAGGGTTGTGAAGAAAGCTGCTGTAATCTTGATATAATACCTCCTCGGAATTTTTCACCAACTGAGACGGAAGATAACATAAAGATCTCTAAAACAGGGATACTGTTGGCACAGATGGCTTGTTCCGAAAATACTTCTCATGTTACAGTGAGTAGCAACATGTAACGTTAAGTGTTCGTTTGATTCCTGCTATCGTATGCTACTAAGGGATGAGTAGGAAGAACGACGTTTCCATAAAGGATTGTAGGTGAACTGATAAAAGTAGATCAAGAACCTTGCTTTTTCCCGCAAAATTACTTTATTTTCCGACACATTCAACAAAGTTGTTGAAGATCTTTTCATAATGTAAAACGGGTATCTCCTATCCTTGAAGATACGAAGTTGCATCACTTTTGTTAAACACCTTTAATGGATTCAGCTTTTCTCGTCTGCACTCCCGTATCATTTCATTAATGACATTAACGATTCGATCTGATATTGGTCGATGACCTCTTCTCTCCTTAAATGTAGCACTTATTCAAACATTTTCAAATTCACAGCATCACATCCACACTTGTTGGATATGTTTTACTTTATCTCCGTATACAGACAAAATCCTCCTGAAAATGTTAACAATTTCCGTGTTCATTCAAGCAGAAAAGACTTCACTATATTCCCACGATGACTTCCCGTTCGGAAACCTCACAATTTTAAACCTGTCGTTGTGCCCAAGTTTTGATTCACCAACTCTTACAGATGTTGGACAAATGAGTTATTACGAGCACTGTTGCTTTGTTTCCTAACTATAAAACAGGGAATAATACTTCAAAATTACTGTCGTATATGTACACTGCAACATAGTAGACCGATTTAAAAATATATATTGTCACCATTTTAGTACTTTATTGACTAAGCATATAGTACTGACACGTTTTCAATATTCACGGGGATTAACAACCCTTGGCACTTTCCTTCATATTAATATGCATTTAAATATCCATAACAGGATAACTTAATATTTAAGCAATATAAGTATATTTATTTCTAATCCCCGTTATTCACCACTTAGATGATATTCCTTAAAAATTATGCTTCTCCGGCATTCGAATCTTTGCCCAAAACTCAGGGTAGTGCATGTTTACAGAAGTGTGCACTCAAGATGCTAAACTATAAACTGTATACCTTCTGTCCTTTAGACAAAGAAGAAGGGCAAGTTCAAAACTAGCCTGCCGTATTGATTTGAGTAGTAAAGCATAAATATAAATTTTCAATTTATCGTAGAGATATCTTACAGAAGAAATAATTACTTCAACTCGTAAGCAGTATCTCTCTTGGTAGTTTTTTTAGAAATATCACCCAATATCAACAATAATTAGTAAATTAGACCTCAAGTTTAACTGCATAACGAGTAGAGCAGAAATATTCTACAACCGTGGCGCTCCATCAACAGTATTTAGTAAACTTCACAGAACGGCGAGAGAACAAATACACGCTGAGAGCACTCATGACATCAAATATTATTAATTGTACAACCTCAGGGAATATCCGTGGAGCAGGTTGCAGGCCGTGTATTTACACTGTTCCAGCGGGTAGTGACTGCTGTTGGAATCCTGTTAAACTGACCTAGCTGGGTGAGCAGTAGCAAATTCACAGTATATGTGAGACATCTACTACTTTTTCGTAGTGGCTGAATGACATTTAGAATGATTAACTACACTAGTCCACTCAGCCATTGCTCGTGCTAAGGATATAACCGTACGAACCCTTTAATGAGATCATAAAGTGTAAATATTTACAATATTATTAATTTTACAGAAATTTATTGCTGATGATCTGTTCCATCAATACAATTCAATGTGAGGTTATCTTCGCACTACCATAACTCATACAGATTTACGGTAACTATGCGATAGGAAAGGCAGCGGCAGTTGCCAGGTAAATGAATCCATGAATAAATGTTATGATTCTGAGATGACAGGTCTAACATTTGTGATAGAGACACATCTTTTATAATTAAAATGTGGTATCAAAGTAATTAACACCCCATGTTATCCTATTTTAACCACTGGTCAGCTATTGTAGATTTTATTTACTGTTACGGAGCAAGCAGCCGTGTGGTTTGGGTCACGAAACTATCAGCTTGCATTCGGGAGATAGTGGGTTCAAACCCTTCTATTGGCAACCTTGGAAGGTGGTTTACCATGGCGGTTTAAACCACGATTTTAAAGCACTGTTATAACGAACACACAACAGTAAATAATTAACAATTTGTATACGTCACACCAACCCAGATGGGTCTTACGGCGACGGTGTGGTCATGTGGCCACACCAGGAAAAATCTAGCTAGGACTGTACCGTATTTAAGGCCACAGTGACTTTTTTTCCCACCCACAGCCTTTTCCTATGCTATCTTCGCCAGAAGATCTATCTGTGTCGGTGTGAAATTGTAAATTATTTACTGTTGTCTGTTCGTTATAATCATGCCTTAGAATCCTTATGTATGTAATTGTTCCTACCGTAGCACTTCTTTCGGGAATGGACTGAACGAAATCACAGATCCGTAAATAAATCCCCACTGATCTGCATTTAGGGCAGTCGCCAAGGTGGTAGACCCCCTATCAGTTGTTTACCTAGGACGTTCTTAAATAATTTCGGAGAAATTATAAATTTATCGAATACCTCCCTCGGTAAATTAATCCTCTCCTAACTCCTCTTCCTAGAAACGAATATTTTCCCCAATTATTCCTCTTTAATTCCAACTTTATCTTCCTATTGTGATCTTTCCTACATTTATGAACACCATTCAAAATTGTTCGTTTATTAATGTCATTCCACGCTGTATTTCAACTGGCAACTTGAAGCATACTGCTTAGTCGAACAGCTCATCTCCCTACTCCTGTCTTACCAGCCCAAAGCTTGCGATATTTTTGTAACACTAGTCTTTTGTCGGAAATCACCAAGAACAAATCGTGCCGATTTTCTTAGGACATTTTCCAGTTCCCGAATCAAGTAATCCCATACGCTGGAACCACACTCGAATTGTGATCTTACCAGAAACATATGTCCATTCCTTTACATCCTTACTACAATCCCTAAGTACCCTCGAAAAATTATGAAGAGACCTGGATCCTTTATTAACAATCCCCATTATGTGATTACCACAATAAAGATATTTCCTTATGTTAACACCTAAAACCAAACCAAATCCCAAGGAGCAATAGCCCCGAAGGGTCATGGCCTACCAAGCGACCGCTGCTCAGCCCGAAAGCCTACAGGTTACGATGTGTCGTGTGGTCAGCACGAGGAATCCACTCGACCGTTATTCTTGGTTTTCCAGACCGGGGCCGCCATCTCACCGTCAGATAGCTCCTCAATTTTAATCATGTAGGCTGAGTGAACCTCGAACCAGCCCTCAGATGCACCTAAAATTCTCTGACCTGGCCGCAAATCGAACCCGAACCCTCCGGGTAAGAGGCAGGCACACTATCCCTACACCGCGGGTCCGGTATGTAAACACCTAGGTACTTGAAATAATTGCCATGAGCAACTTCAACCACATCAACGCAGCAATTAAAACTGAGAGGACTTTTCCTCACTGACAACCTGTGTTCCAACTCCGTTTGTCATGATTCCATTGCCTGCTGTTCATATCAAAACATTGTCGAGATCTTTTTGTAGTCACTCACTGCCTTGTATCTTATTTATTATTCTATTTAGTACAATATATCCGCAAAATATCTTCATTCCCGCTCTATACTCATATTATTTATATATATTGTACCAGTAAAAGTAGCCTGGGCTAACTTATTATTTGAAAGAGCATGGATGAATATCTGAAGGCGTTTCCTAAGCAAAAATAGCTAGGGCTTGGTACACAACGATAGGTTCTGTCTACAATAAGTGAAAAAATAAAATGAAATGGCGTATGGCTTTTAGTGCCGGGAGATCCCAGGACAGGTTTGGCTCACCAGGTGCAGGTCTTTTGATTTGACTCCCGTAGGCGAACTGCGCGTCGTGGACTATAAGTGAAGATGTATTTTGAATATTTAATTTATTCATAAATATTGGCAGTTGAAATTAATATCACCTTGATGCAGTAAACCGCCATTTCCCGAATCGTCTTGCCAAATGGTTCTCCAGCAAACTTGTACTCCCGGGTCATCTCGTCACCATGAAATTGAATTCCTACTCCAAGATTCTCTCGTCACCATGGAATTGAACTCGTACTCCCAAGTCCGGTCACCAGCATGGAATCGTACCCGTATCTCGTTCCTGGAGGTCTCGAATTTCTACAAGTTCTGCGGCGATCTTAATGCGGGGTATTTACTCGTGACTTAATACGAGTGTCCACAGTCATATAATACGTTCAGAATCACTTGACACTAAACACTGACTTTGATTGATGTTGGCGCACAACACGTACTTTGAAATATGACAAAAGGTTCACTTGCAGATAGAAATTATTGAATGGCACTTCAAAAATTGAAAATGCAGATCCCATTGACTTAGGAAACGAAATAATGGAACACAGTTCATGGTTCTTTACCACTGAAAATGATGAAACTAAATATCGTTCACTTGTAGTGCACTGTCTGTGGTTACTTGCCACAGCGAATAATAATTTTTAGGGCCGATGACCTAGATGTTAGGCCCCTTTAAGCAAAAAGCATCATCATCACAAGAAATAATTTTGTACACTTGACATAAAAATGGCTATTTAAGAATTTATCCGTAAGACACTGCTAATAACGTTGAAATAAATAATTTGTCGCTCTCGTAAAATAATAAAGTCACTGAAGAATATTAGAAGTAATTATGTACAAGTATGAGCAGAAATAAGTTCGAACCCAGT
This sequence comes from Anabrus simplex, assembly GCF_040414725.1. Taxonomy (NCBI): domain Eukaryota; kingdom Metazoa; phylum Arthropoda; class Insecta; order Orthoptera; family Tettigoniidae; genus Anabrus; species Anabrus simplex. Next base: position 1,103,317,773 of record NC_090265.1, on the reverse strand, counting down.
TAAGATTAACACTATATTGGATTATCAGTTTACGTCACTCACTTTTAACAATGCGGTTGGCACAGTTTATCGTACTCAAAATTTTTCACCATTTAAGGAGCACTTAAGAGTTGAATTGCAAGAAATAGGCCAACACTTGTGTTATCACGATGAAGTATTTTGCTGTGTAGCCTCGCCTCCTATATGGACGACGCATTCACATCATACGTAAAATTGATTACTTTAAGGTGGAATTACTCTAAAATCCCTCGATAGATTTTGTTGAGATTTGACATTGGAGACCTTCTTGTAATTTGCTATAGAATGGCATAACTCCCAAGACGATACGACCATTATTATGAAGTTTTCAAAATATCTAAATCGAAAGTTCTCGAATGTGTGATTCATAATTCCAGAAATCCAGTCCTTGTCACGAGAAAAGTTGATGAGTTGGGCGGGTTAGTCTACCTCGCTCCTGCAACTACGTTACTCACAGCTGTTTTAACTATCATGCTCCCTTGTTCTGGCAGATTTAAATACATCGACCTTGGCGTTCTCGGCGCGCGTGATTATTATGCGACATTGTTCTTAATAATCGACATTTTTCTTAATAAATACGGCATGTACCGTGCGTTACATATATATAAGAAAGCATGAAGGTATAATAATACTCTCTTGAGAAACTCTCATCTTGATTATTCCAGGGTTAGATAATGCTTCACCTAATCTAATTCTATGAGTTCGGTTTCCTAGCTATGTAATCACCCATTCAGCCACATTTCTGCCTAGACAGATAATTCTACATCTTCCTCAGGTCAAGTTTTCCAAATATGTATTTTTCCTGTTAGTAAAATTTTTCGGTATCTCTTCAGTTGTTATGCGATGCACTCAACGCATCCTCAAAACTTTCCTGTATTTCAGTAAATTTTTACTGACGTAAGTGCCATTCTTGTTACTGTTTCACATTCAATACAACGCTACGCCTCACACGAACGGTTTCAGAAGCATATTTCTAATACACAAGGTGAATAATAGATACTGAACAGTAAATGAGCCAGAATTTTGCCCAGATAGACCAAATCCACCAACTTCCATTAAATAAACTGACACAATTCTCCCGCATTCCATCACACTTGAATGTAAAACAGCCGGGCTGAGTGACTCAGATGGTTGAGGCGCTGGCCTTCTGACCCCAACTTGGCAGGTTCGATCCTGGCTGTGGCCGGTGGTATTTGAAGGTGCTCAAATACATGAACCACGTGTTGGTAGATTTACTGGCACGTAAAACTACTTCTGCATGACTGAATTACGGCACCCCGGCGTCTCTGAAAATCGTCAAAACGTTGCTAGTGGGACGGAAAAAAAATAACATTAGAAAAAATATTAGAATGTCAAACTTGAGCATAGAATACGAGCTAACGTCAGTAAATTTGACGGCAATTAACCTAGAAAGGTAAAGGACGCTCCATCTTACGGCGGCTTTCACACCTCACTCATTTCTAAGGAGAGTAGGTGAGGCAATTTTCCAGCGCCGCGTCGCTGTGACACACAAAGCAGAGATTAAATCTGCCAAAAGAGCTGCAATAAAGGTATATATTACCCAGTACTTCCGAGAGGAAAATTGGTTTCTTAAACAGTGCAAAGAAATCCTCTTTCAATAAAACTTTTTAGACGAACAAAGCAATAGTACTGCATCTCATTTCCTCTTTAGAATCATCGCTTTGAAGAAATGGATCTAGTTTCAAGAAACCGATATTAAAATGCCTCAAACTTTTTATGAATATATGAATTCTGGTACAACACAGATTAATGCAATTTAACTCTTTTCTCTTGCGTACGTTTTTCTGTTACTTATTTTAGATTGTTAGTGCGGAGAAACGACACATATTTTTAATCTACCATCCTCTATCAAACTAATTTAAGTAACATCTGACGTGATATGAGTCCCATTATTGTTATAGTTTCACATTCATACAACGCTACACCCAGCACGATCGGTTTCGGAATCATATTTCCAATACACTAGATGAATAGTAGATCCCAGATATATAGTATTTTAATGAATTTTTTAATGCTTGTAGGTTGAAATAAACCATGTTACCGTGATTCGGGATGGTTTCTCAGTTTTTGTTGGTATTAGCCTTCCGATACTATTCAAAGCATACAATCTGAGAAAATTACGCAGAGGAATTCTCAGAGACGTAGAGACTTCAATTCAGTGGTCACTTAGCATTGGATCAAATATTATATTTATGTTTCTCAAACTGTGACATTTATGTAAATTGAATGCAACTCCAGAACACAGATTACCAAGTCATAATCCGAAAAATTCCTATAAATATTAACAGAATTATTGGCGTAAAACATACTGCCAGTTAGCAGTGACCCATAGTTTACGAATTTCCTTGCTCAAGGTTTACTCTCATCCAGGCATTTGCATACTAGTCCACAACGCAAGAGGTGCCGAGTATAATTCGCATAACAACTGAACACGTTTCATATTGATATTCTTGGACGAGAAGGTATCTATGAAAGTTCCTTTTCTCCATCCTGAATGTTTATTAAGTTAAAAAGCCACGGTAGTGCAGAAACATTTCCTTTTTCATTACACTCTCTGCTAAGCAGACACAGGTGAAGTTATTGAATAGGTTGCAGTCAACGTCGAGCTACGTAATTCATGCTGGGCTGTGTCGCAAATGGTATGTTGGAGGCCTTCCAAGTCGATGTTGCTTCAGTCGGGTGGTATTTGTTCAATTACACTATTTTATTTTTGGTAGATTTACCTCCCGTGGCACGAAGTTCCTGTACCTCAGCGTCTCCAAAAACTGAAAGTAGGTAGTGTAACGTAAGGCCAATAACATCACTATTATTATTATTACTACTTCATAGAACAGGATTGAGACTATGCACCATCTCACTGAACTGAAGTTTAGGTTTCATCTTCTATTGTTACTGAAAGGCAACCGATTCATTTTGATTGATCTTTTCTATCCCGCTCTCCTTTTACGTCATTTTATCCCAAATTTCCTTCCAATTACAGCGAGTGTGATTTATTTTTGTCTAGTTTTTCAAGTTGTGTTATATATTCTGTGAACTGCTGTACATGTATAGGATGTTTGCTAACCATCATGACATTATTTTTTGAATCTTTCAAATTTAAACCGCAGGTTTCACAGGCTACAGCAACTTTATTGAAGAAAATCTGAGGGCCTTCGTCATTATCTGCAGTAAATGTAGGAACATCAGCGTACCGATCCTTATTACTATACATTGGCGATCGCTTCAAACACTTTTCTTGAAATTCACTCAAAAGAATATGTCGATAATGTTAGTACGAGATCTAAAAATCGTCTGAAAATTTCTTGTACTTCTTCATTTGAATAATGATGCATATATTCTTAATTTACTGCGGTGTAAATGTTTCAATGATTACCTCTGATCAAAATTATAACAACTGGAAGGATACTTTCGGTCAGATCAACATATGCATACTGTGATGGTTATTGTAGCACGATGACATGACCTGAGTTTTAGCGTAGCAGCCCATCCCTGCTTCACGTAGGGAAAATTATACCAGAAGTGGGCAAAACGCCACTGTTTTCTTTGAGAATTTATTTGCTTGCCGAAGGGTAAGATAGCTATACCGGGAAAGTTCCAAATTTTACCTTGAGAAGAAATGTAATGTCACGAGCCCACGGGTTAACCGTCTGGGACATTGGTACCCGTATCTAGCGGTGATAGTGATATGAATATGAAATCATTAGTTTGGTGAGAAAGGATTCATCCGACATGAATGATACCAACGGCCCATCGCACCACCAATCGATAGAACAGTCAGGTCATGTAAATGGCAAATTACGGATCGCACAGCCAAATCACTAACACACACTCAAAACTTACGATATCATTTGTATGATTATTTATTGGTTTCGTCACCGAAGTGACAATTGTCTGTCAGGTATGGTGAATATTATCATGTAGAAATACGCAGGTTGGTATGAACCAGATTTAAACATGCTTGTAACGTAAAAATTGCCTTTGACGTTTTACACATTTTAGTATAACAAATTCTGTAATAATAACATAAAATTCAATCACTCACCATTGTGGATAAGGTAATCTTTTACAATGTAAAAGATAATAGAGTCCGTGTAAGCGAACAGTGCTGCACTCTGGAAGAAGCTGGTTCACTTGATGGAATGAGACGAGAGCGAGACGTGAGTAATTAGTAGGCGGGAGTTGCCAATGCTAACTGTGTTGCAGAAGACGAACAAGTCTATAGAGATGTGACCTATTTCAATGATAATGACGCGTCTTCAAATAGTCGAAGAAAATATGCAGTTGTAGGGTGTAATTTTACGTACCAAAATTGTCCATTTGGAACCAAGTTTTCCCGATTTCCGAACGAAAAGTGACGATTTGAAGGAAAGCTTGAATTATAGCGCTGACGCTGAAAACAACTAAGAGAAAAGCATTGAGTCTTGGTAGTAAATCTTGTTTGCACTCGGCATTTTGTTCATGGTTTACCTATAAGCCACCCTGATAATCCAGGGTACATATCATTCCTATTCCCCACCGTCTCTGTTCACATACGGCAGGACGCAGCTGAGAGAACTGGAGCCAGACATAAGATAAAAAGAGAACTAAGACATATTGTTATTGAAGCAGGAAAAGGCAGCAACTAAGAATTTGCTATTTGCTTATCGTGTGATGTAAGTACACGAGCCTCGATGGAATGATTTTTGAAAGAGTGCTTTCTTCAGAAATGTGCTCTTCACTTTTTCCCTGTCTCGTACGATTAAGTGTTCCTAGATTATCTCAAGTACGTATACGATTATGAGGGTGATTTTAATTTTGAAGACTTTCATTAATATATTGACGAATATCCGTAACAGGCTCCTTATGTTGTTCATTGCTAATAGTGAGTGTGTGGGTTCTCTCCTTAAGGTGTATTGTGAGTGCTTCTCGGGAAAAGTCTGATCATGCAGTTCCGTAAGTGTATCACTTTCACTGTGCTCAACCGTACCGCAGGCTATTTTCTCAACGATGATGTTATAAATGGTGTATGATTCCTTGTCACACTTGATATGAAATGCCATATGTTTTAGATTGTTGGGTATTTCAGCTTGGTCAAGAGAAATTGCACCTTCAACGTCAACTGGCAAATAACGTGGCTGTTCGCTATGCCTATGGTGTAACAACTCTTGAATGATATCTACTTTCGAATACATGGCTTCCAAGCATTTTTCTGGTTTTTCCACGGATGAATGAATGTTATTTTACGTTTAAGGTTGACAGATAATGCTGCAATATGCTCACACCTACTGAATAGGCACGCCTTACATTCATATGTACCTGTTAGCACTTTTCTGTCGGTATTGATCGATAAATAATTAAGAAATAAATTATCGGCCATATTTAGAAAGCGAAAAAGCTACTATAGGTTCCAAGAACGCAAAAATATACAAATAAGCTTACTTTGAGTTTGATAACGTAAGGCGGTTGTTCAATGTTCGCTTCTTTCAGGCAGTTCGTTGATATTTCTCTTGATATTTCTTGTACGTGCACAACATGCTTACTATATTTATGTTGTGCAACTTTCCTTAAAATAGAATCTCAGAAGTTCACTTATATCCCATTTTATGTCACGAAATCCAGCGCGAATGGCAGTCGAATCCATTTTACACATGCTACGTAATTTGTGATAATACACGGTTATCATTAGAACAGTTTACCAGTCTAGCCATTAGAGGCGCAACAGATACGAAACAGCTTCATTCGCACGAGGCCTATAGATATTTTGATTTTAACTAGGCTTATATTTTTTCTCACGTTACACTACAGGCTCGTTGGTACGAGGCCTGTATCAAGGCAATGAAATTTCTAAACCATCTAAAGAGAAGCAATGGGAGTATCAAAAATCCTTAATGTAGTAACTGATTCTTTGCACTACGTCCCGAGCATGACATCAAAAAGATGGGGCTGCCACATACTCCTTCCCCAGTGACAATGGAGTGATACTTTGATGGAAAGCAAACAGTTCGCCCAGAAAGAGTTTGTTTCTCAGTTGTTGGTAAAAGTAGTGGCTTACGGTGCTTCTCAGTGACTGGATGAGATGTCTGATCGGTAGCAGGAGCATGTTCATGGTCTTCATGAAGCAGAATATCAGGTTTTCTGTATGTTCAACCAAAAATTTTTGTCCGGATCATGAAATAACTTTCGAATGGCTCGTCATAGATAGGGTGTAACTGCATTATGCCAAATGAACACGAGGGAGGAGCGCAAGTGCTTCGAATGCACAAATGGCTGTTTTGATCAATGGTGGGAGGATGGAACAGGACGTAAAGATTGGACATGTTGCTTGAGTTTGAGAACAAATGAAGAGACATATTTTGAGGGTTTTCTCTCAAATTAATCTTTTATGAACCTGACGGGTTTTCCATAAATTAGCTCGTCTTGTGATACGAATATCATACAGTATGTCCAAGTGAGGTATTAAGCCCAAGTAGAATAATTGTAAGTTGAGGTACCCAGTTGTATGACAATTTCGCACTAAGTGCAGTTTTCAGCTGGCGGTGCCAGCGCTCAATCTCTCCTTTTTCAGCAGGATGGTAAGCTGTTGTTTCGGTGCGGTAGATCCCAATAAATCTTGTTAGGCTACTGAATAATGAGCAATCGATTTGCCTGCCTCTATCTGTAGTTATAATGGATGGCAATCCGTATTATCCGAACTATCCAAGAGTTTAGGAGAACATAATATTATTATCTCAGCTTCTATTTCCTTTAACTGAGTTGCTTCTGACCACTAGAGCGTAGATTTACCTGCTAAAGAACCGTATCGTTCCCCCGATGGTATTTATGACATGGCTAGTGGTAGGATTCGAGTTAATCGGCTCTTTGAAAGGACTCTGAAGGAAGCAGATTCAAGTGCAATTTCGCGATAAACATCTGGTTCTTCTTTCGGTCCTTTTATATACACTGACTGACTGACAGAGCAAATGCAACACCAAGAAGGAGTGGTTCGAAAGGGATGAAAGTTGGGGGAAAAACAGAGACGGCACGGGCGAATAATTGATGTTTATTTCAAACCGCTATGCAGGTTACACAATGCGCACGGCATCGACTCAGTAGGATGTAGGACCACCGCGAGCGGCGCTGCACGCAGAAACACGTCGAAGTACAGAGTCAATAAGAGTGCGGATGGTGTCCTGAGGGATGGTTCTCCATTCTCTGTCAACCATTTGCCACAGTTGGTCGTCCGTACGAGGCTGGGGCAGAGTTTGCAAACGGCGTCCAATGAGATCCCACACGTGTTCGATTGGTGAGAGATCCGGAGAGTACGCTGGCCACGGAAGCATCTGTACACCTCGTAGAGCCTGTTGGGAGATGCGAGCAGTGTGTGGGCGGGCATTATCCTGCTGAAACAGAGCATTGGGCAGCCCCTAAAGGTACGGGAGTGCTACATGATGCACGTAGCGGTGGGCAATTAACGTGCCTTGAATACGCACTAGAGGTGACGTGGAATCATACGCAATAGCGCCCCAAACCATGATGCCGCGTTGTCTAGCGGTAGGGCGCTCCAAGTTACTGCCGGATTTGACCTTTCTCCACGCCGACGCCACACTCGTCTGCGGTCACTATCACTGACAGAACAGAAGCGTGACTCATCGGAGAACACGACGTTCCGCCATTCCCTCATCCAAGTCGCTGTAGCCCGGCACCATGCCAGGCGTGCTCGTCTATGCTGTGGAGTCAATTGTAGTCTTCTGAGCGGACGCCGGGAGTGCAGGCCTCCTTCAACCAATCGACGGGAAATTGTTCTGGTCGATATTGGAACAGCCAGGATGTCTTGCACATGCTGAAGAATGGCGGTTGACGTGGCGTGCGGGGCTGCCACCGCTTGGCGGCGGATGCTCCGATCCTCGCGTGCTGACGTCACTCGGGCTGCGCCTGGACCCCTCGCACGTGCCACATGTCCCTGCGCCAACCATCTTCGCCACAGGCGCTGCACCGTCGACACATCCCTATGGGTATCGGCTGCGATTTGACGAAGCGACCAACCTGCCCTTCTCAGCCCGATCACCATACCCCTCGTAAAGTCGTCTGTCTGCTGGAAATGCCTCCGTTGACGGCGGCCTGGCATTCTTAGCTATACACGTGTCCTGTAGCACACGACAACACGTTCTACAATGACTGTCGGCTGAGAAATCACGGTACGAAGTGGGCCATTCGCCAACGCCGTGTCCCATTTATCGTTCGCTAACTGCGCAGCACAGCGGCGCATTTCACATCATGAGCATACCTCAGTGACGTCAGTCTACCCTGCAATTGGCATAAAGTTCTGACCACTCCTTCTTGGTGTTGCATTTGCTCTGTCAGTCAGTGTAAAATCTGAATGGCGGATTCTCTCCACCTTCCTGGAATATTTCCTTCTTTCATATTTTCGTTAAACAGAGCTATCCAGATCTCGATAGTAAATAGTAATGACTCCTTAAGGATTTTGTTCGTCAGGTTGCCAGCTGAAATGATATAACAGGTCCTGTGGCCAAGAGGTAGTGAGTCCGTCTCTTACACGGAGACCCAGGATTGGATTCCCGGCAAGGTCAGGGACTCATACGTAGTTCTGAGTGCTGGTTTGACATCCATTCAACCTTCGTGAGAAAAGCTGAGGAACTTTCTGACAGTGAGGTAGAGATCATGGTTCAGATAGCCAAAATAACGGCCGAGAGTATTAATCTCACTGACCACGCATCATTTCGCAATCCGCAGGTCTTCGCGCAAACTAGTGTTCGGTCGTAAGGCGACGGCCCATCAGGGCTGTACTTCCTTGGGGTTTCTTTGCTTAAAGTATTATACATACTTGTAACTTGCCCTAACTTCACACGGGAGCAATTTATAATTTATGGTGATAGGCTTTATAAGATTCCCTTGTGTATGGCTGAGTCGTATTTCCTCCTGATGCGTGTACTGCGTTGCTCAGTGAAACGCTTTTCTAAGACCATTACAGCTCTCTACCAATTATCTTCCATCTCTGTCCTCATGCAATATTTAAACTGTTCCTACGTCATAAAACCATTGAGTGGCTGTTTTGTATAGCAGTTAAAACATTTTAAACATACACAGAATATCATAGCACATACGAAAACATTGTTTCTCCTTTTTCATATTATTAGTCCATATTAGAACAAAATTAACCCATAGTAAACTCAAAGCCATTATTGTATAATAATCACAGAGAACATATGTTATCAAAGCAAACCGCAGCGTAGAGCAACAAAACATACGAGCGTTGTGGTGAGCCGTGAAGCCTGTGGCTTTCCAGCACTATGAAAAGACCGCAAGTAACAGATCAAAAGCGGTTAATGAAAGGGTTATTTGATCCAGGTGAAATAGAAAAGCTATTACCAAGGTACTTTGAGTGAAGAGGTCATAATGATTTTGAATGTTAGTAACGTTGATAGACGACCCACTTTTAAGTGAATATCTCTTCTAATCTCTGAAATTTCTAGCCTTATCGGTAATGATAAACCAAGATCAGGCCAAAAGACAGAATGCATGTTCTTCAACTTCACAGAACACTGTGTTCCTAGCTGATGACTGACAGGTTCAGATATCTCGACACTGTCATTTCCACCGATGCCACAATCGACGACGATATCGATCACTGCATGAATGTAGGCAAGATAAAAAGGCGATTGATGTCCCTTGTGCAAGAGACGGATGTCCATTAACCTTAAAGGCAGAGTTTACAAGACGGTCTTCAGACCTGCCCTCATGTATGGGTGGGGAAGGCAGACGAAGCATGATCAGTACTATCACCGTTCAATGGCATGCAGATCAGTTATAGAGCCATTGAAGATTATGTTAAAGAACAGATCAACGAAAAATTACTCGGATATATACGTCCTGCAGTTATACGTCCAGTTGTTATACGTCTAGTTGTGTCTGATAGCCGAGATAACTCGCTTATTTGAATAAGGAATTGGATGGATAGAGAATGAGGATGGAGATTCATAAACTCAGAACCCCGTAGTCATCGGATAATTATATTCAGAATTATCACTTAATGTATAGAAGGAGAGTAAATTAAGTTTACATTCCATCGGCAGGAAAAAAGCAAGTGTAATATGTGACATTCAGGTCCAGCAATGACATATGCGGCGGAGGCCATGATTTGAACGATGCAAGTTCAGTGATCAAGAACGCGCTGATGAGACAATCGATTGTGTACGTAATGAAGATACAAGTAAATGGTGAAGTGTTCCTTTGCATAACTTCCTAATTAGAAGAGTGACATTATCATAGAGTTTATTCCTCAAATGTCAAAAACATATGAAAAGGAATTTATAAACTAGCGAACTTCTCAGAAATTGTGAAATGCGAACCAACATTGTTAATGTAATAATTTGTAATGGGATTTCGTTTCATGAACAATGTATTGTAAAACTTGAAATTGAAGGTCGAGAAAGAACTGGTCAACACGTATTAAGAAAGAGCTAGTTGGAAGTGTGGATTTTGAAATCATATTCAAAAGAATTATCGGGAGGATATAATATTATTAAGAGTAATAAGATTCAATATTTGTTATCGGAGACAAGGCAAGTGTTTTGGGTTAATATTGAAATATTGTATAACATGTATATCATTGTACTAATTCCGCCTATACAAGTTTCAGGTTCAAATGCTCACGATGGATGAATATTCTCTCTGTGATGTCCTGATCAGATCTAATATGTGGGCTCAAACGGGATTAGTGTCCAGAGAGGCCCGGGTTGATGTTGGAATGAATAACGAAATGGAGAGATGAGAACAACATCATGAAGCCATCAACGATATGTACCCAAGATATTGTCTTTCTTTATTCTATCACGTAGAACGCATAGCAGTAGAGCAGATTTATTTGTATTTTTTCATGAGGTGACATATTTAAGACAACTTGAGTAACCTAATGTGATCGTCGCAAGCATTCAGTGATATCCGTCATTGCGGCTAAGTTTGATAAGGATATATTGGAGTCATTTGTCCCGTGCAATGTTCAACTTGTAGAATACGCATTTCGTCATAAATTATCCCGGGATTTTTTTGTAACTATCGTGAATATAAGGCAAGGTTTTCCTCATAATTTAAATTATATACTAGTACTGCGTAGATGATCTTGTGAGGTGATGTGATTTTAATGTCGATTTTAAGGTCTTCTTATGTGATAATTTTTCGTATACGCGTGCGTTGTGCAGATGCGAGTGCTTCGTCTGGTTAATACCATGACTATTATGACATGTTTGTAATAATGACATGATTCTTCGGATAAAGATCCTTGTGTATTTCTTTGGGATGGATAATTATTGAATAGGCATGATGTGCATGAAGGTGTTGTGAATTATAAATAATAGGATCATCGATAAAGTGCTTATATGGTTAAACTAGCAGAAGTACCCGTTCTTCGTACGGGTTATCAGAAATTGGCTTTAGTTACTCGTACTATCGGTGTGACTGACTTCATTAGATATTTATATCACTGGTGTATTTACTTAAGTACACAGAAATTATTTGTCATATTTGGAATTATAGTGTATCTTCTCCTTTTCTTCATGGGGGCCACTAAATATTAGTTCGTAATTAGCGTCGACCTATAAGATCTTTTGCTACCAGGTTTTTCCTTCATTCACACCTAGATATACCTGCTCCCTTCACAAAGCTGCAGGTTTAGTGTAAGTATACTTCCGCTAGATAGTACCACAAATATAAATATTATTGAACGTATTTGTTTGATCCGACATTTCGTAACTATTAGAAATGATCAAGGAAATACGCGATGCATAAAAGAAACTACTATAATTATCGAGAATTATAATTCTCAGGGCTTGCCACTCATGTCGCACATCATATAATGAATCTGAGTATAAATGTTGAGATATAGGTTGCTTTCATGGTTACAATGATCGTAAAAGTGGACCAAAATATCGGCACTAATAACACCAGTGCTCCTACTACTCCATGATTTGATAGAAAATACTTTAAACTATAGGTAACAGACTCCGCAAAATGCTGAAACCTAAGCCACTACGGAAAAACGGAGGCCCGTCGGCAACTGCTGGTCGCTGTACTACGGAGATCTGCGGGGCATTATTGTTATACTTCACTCCCTTTCTATCCCCGCCCAAAGGAGTGCTATGAGCGTCTTACACAACAGTTTATTTTTTCCAGATAGTAAGTCATATGTGTATCAGTTTTGGTTGGCAGCTATGCCCAAACGTACATGCATAATCTAGCTGCTGTAGAATCCTGGAGCTGACGTTGCCATGGTTACGGCCGTTCGTTTCTTTATCCGATTCCTAGAGCAGGGGTAGTGTGGTTCCAATATCTCTGTAACGGTTAGTATTAGAGCCCGGAGGGTTTATCGAGTTTTGTTCTTTGCGTCAAGGGCCTTAAAATGAGCTTTTTCTCGTCCTTGTACGACAAATTCGATTTCGCCTATATTAGCCTATTATTTTAATATTTTTATATCTTCCCCCGTCACCCCCCTCGAATTGTTTTGAAAATATAATACAGCCCATGTTACTCACTGGCTATGTAGCTTTCTATATGTGAAGTCATTTTTAAAATTGGTTTAGTAGTTTTGAATCTATCCGTTACAAACAAATATACAAATTTTTCCTCTTTGTAATATTAGTATAGAAGTGTAGATTACATCCCTACACATACGGTTGTCACCAGGAAGGGCATCCATCCGTAAAACAGGGTCAAATACACATGTGCGACGCAGTTCGCACCCGCAAGCCCACAGGCGTGGGTAAAGCGATAGAAGAAGAAGATACTCATTTTAAAAATTCACCCGATTTTTATTCTTTTTACCCCCTTAAGTGTATTTTCCTAAAAGAGTGTGGTAATTTTTAAAGGAGATTCCAAGTACCAATTTTAAAGTCTGTAACATCTTCATTTTCGAGATATATGTGTCGTCATATAAATAATTCAGCTCCTTCCTCACTTCTTTTCACCCTCCCCCCCTACACTTAAGTGGATTTTCTGTAAATGAATATTTGTGTTCTTCTATTTTTAAAGGAGATTTCAAATATCATTTTTCATATCTGTAACATGTTAGGTTTTTGAGATTTATTGTAGATAATTTCGCTGCTGTATAATCCTGGATCTGACGTTGCCATGGTTACGTCACTTCATTACTTTATCCGATTCCTAGAGCAGGGGTAGTGTGGTGCCAATATCTCCGTAACGGTTGGTTTTAGGACCTTAAAACATGGTTTTCGGGCCCATAGGGTTTACCGAGTTTTGTTCTTTGCGTCAAGAGGATTAAATTGAGCTTTTTCTCGTCCTTATATGACAAATTCGATATTTTTCCTATATTAGCCCATTATTTTTATATCTTCCCCCCACCTCGAATTGTTTTGAAAATAAAATACAGCCCATGTTACTCACTGGCAATGTATCTTTCAATAGGTGAAGTAATTTTTAAAATCGGTTCAGTAGTTTTTGAGCCTATTCGTTACAAACAAACAAATTTTTCCTCTTTATAATATTAAATATAGATGAGGTTGCTATGATGTATGATTTATTGAAGGTAGGTATTACGACAGTGTAATATACAGTCTTCGAGATTTTCAGTGAATTTAGGGTTGAGAGTGATTGATTAAAGTGTTCATCATGCAAAGTTAAGAGACTCCAGTGGTAGACAAGCAACAGGGTTTGATGTTAATGTTTTCGCGTAATGCTCCCGAAGGTTATAAGTGTTGACATGTATGTATTCATCAAAATATTAATTTGTGTCACGACACGATGCGAATATTAAACATTTGAACGGATAATCATTGACAGGAGATCTTGTACAATAAATAACGTTGGCATGGATGTAGTGAAGCATCATATTTAAGCGAAGTTGTTGTCACCTGACGCAGTGTATGAGTTGTATTCATCTGAGTAGTTGCTTTGTAGTATGGATTTTCCATAGTAATAGTACATCTTCTCAATTTACAGGAGGATAGCTCCGGCGAGACCAGATGCTGCTGAACCATTTCCAGATCTTCTTATTTATTTATGACTAGCTGATGTACCCATGCTTCGCTACGGAATTCTACATTGTATACAGAATTCTAGGTTAGGTACTGTACATGTTGTGAGCAAGATTGTATTAAATTGCATAGCTGTTAACGTTACCCCAGAAACGCGATGGGGAAATCAGCAAACGACTTTTCTCATATGAAGACTGGGTTTGGGGAATTTTCATTGTAATGGTAGGCCCCCTTGCCTACCATCATTCACAACCAGGTTGGGGAGTTTTCATTATAATGTCAGACACTCACTCTCCACCTACATTTTTACATCCTCAGAAAGACCGTCTTATTAGTTTTCCCAACTGAAATGAACATAGGTCATTACAATGCCGTCAGTAGTAATGGCTCGATTAAAAGCAATGCTTTCGTATGAAATACTCGATCAAATGAAAAACCACACATTTTCTCACTTTTAACGAACAGTACTACGCTGCCAATCTAACAGTCCAAAGTTCCAAAGCTGGATGACCAAGCCGCAGATAGCCGTGATCCGTGAACACACTTCGTCTTATTTTGGCCGGTTGGGGGTGTCGAATACTCCTTTTACTAATCTGTTTCCTAGGAGTACCTGATGAGTCGGAAAATCTCAGTTCACTACACAGACGGCGGAAAAATCTATCTGACTTGGAGGTAAGTTTTTCCTCCAAGCCAGAGAAGAAACCCCCTCTTCACTGCTAATTTGGAACAACATGAATGCAAAATTTAATAAAAGTTCTTAAGGAACGGCTCTTTTCAGGGTTGAATTTTGGGTTATTTAGTGAATTGTGGTGCTATAATTTGGAATAGGCCTAAATTGTAATTCTAGACGAGGTCATACTACTATTACTACTACTACCACTACTACTACAAAGTGAACCTCTGCCTTAAGTATGCACACTGCTCATTCAAACCAGCGCGTCAGCGTAGGGATCGAATAGCTGGAACACTATGATGAACCAGTCTGTTACGTACCGGCAGTATTAAAAAATGTATGAACCAGAGGAATGGCATGCTAAAGAAAAGAGTTTTACATTTCCCCAGCTATTTCCCGCCATATTCTGTCAGGCTGTTTTACTCGGTACGCAGCAGTAATCCCATCTATCTGAGTTGAGCGGCAGCATAAGAGATAAAGAACATTACAACAAACAATGGTCAATGCAATGTTATTGTTGATCAATGTTATGCGCTTTCAATATTGTAGACCTTTACATTAAGTTTTCTTCCGACTCTGAAATACCACTCTTATTATAGTCGGTACTGTAAAACTGAATAAAACATAAATGGTCGGAAATTGTATTCTCTATAACTTTTGTTATAGAGTACTTTTCGATAGGTCCAATAACATAGGTATTTAAAAATGAAATTTTAGGCGCCTTCCTCTAAACTACAATTTCATCCAGGCTGAATAAAATTGTTTATAACTTAGACTGTAGTTTCTTATTCCCCGACTCTATATACCGACTTTCATTAAATTCTGTTTACCCATTTTCTCGTGGCTCGGCGTTGATATGGACTTGGCACAACAAATATATAAATTTATGAATATCTGTGTTATCGAAGCCGGTACGGTAACAATGTATGACATAAATGATCGGAAATTTAATTCTAAATAACTTTCGCTGCCTGGTCGAGGCGGTAATGGCGTGCTCGGTTCGCCCGGGAGGACGTAGGTTCGAATCCCCGTTAAGAAGTCGTAAAATTTAAGAAACGAGATTTCCACTTCCGGAGGTGCATATGGCCCTGGGTTTCACTCAGCCTACACAAAAAATGAGTACCAGATTAATTCCTGGGGGCAAGGGCGGCCGGGCGTAGAGCTAACCACTCTACCCCATCACGTGCCGCGGTTAACAATGGCGGAAACCTTTACCTTCCACACCTCCAAGGGCCTTCATGGCCTGTACGGAGGTGACTTTGGTTTTTACTAATTGTGCTTGTCATCATGTTATCCTTAGCTGACGTATTCGCTAGATTCAATTTCCTAGCATGTTCCTTCAATTTCGCCTTACTTCCACAGCCATTTCTAACTCTACTTCTTTCCAACCTGCACATCCTTGTTAGTCTCTTTACTTCGGTGCTACAATAAATCGGGTCTTCTCCATTCCTTACCACATTTAAAGGTAAATATCTTCTTTTAAATTCCTCAAAAATTGACTTAAACCCATCCCACACTCTGTTTACGCTTTTATTTACGATTTCCCAACAATCATAATTGCTATATAAAAACTCCCTCATACCTGTCTTATAAGCCAATTAGTACTGCCTAATATCACGTTTATTTTTAACTACGACAAAAGCAGATGCGTCATCACTAACACCATCTATTACCTCAGTTAATCTATGAAGCTCATTTGGTTTTAACAGCACTACGTCCAGAATATTCTTCCTTTTACTTGGTTCCATCACTTCATGATTCAGCTGCCCTTCCCAGATTAACCTATTTGCCATTTGTGGGTCATGCTTGACATTAGGCAAACTGAAATCACCTGCTAAAATCACGTTCCTTTTCGTATCGTTTCCATATGAGATGATTATCATAGAATTTCGAATCAGGGTCTGGGTCACTTTTTTCAGTTCTCTACAGTTCAAGAATATGAATTTGCCTCTTATCTTTACATAGGATCTTACACTTAGAAGTTCATGTTTGTTATCTTTAATTTTTTATAGCTTACAAGTTCTTATTTCACCAGAATGAATACCCCCTTTCTACCATTCATATCCAGCCTCTACGATATACACTCCAGTTGCGTGAGA
The DNA here is from genome assembly GCF_040414725.1 of Anabrus simplex. Lineage (NCBI taxonomy): Eukaryota > Metazoa > Arthropoda > Insecta > Orthoptera > Tettigoniidae > Anabrus > Anabrus simplex. The sequence goes on along the minus strand of NC_090265.1, from coordinate 1,103,301,001 downwards.
AAACGTATGCATCCATTATATCACTTCGCAGCCATGATTCAACTCTATTATAATTTCTTCTGAGTATATATCTATTAAATTACTTAATTCTACTCATTTCTTTACAATACTTCTACAGTCCAACACTAAAATGTTTGTGTCATCCCTACTTGATTTACAGATCCCTGTACCCTTATAACTACTGCATAGTCCACCCCGTTTCCCTGAATGTATCTCTATATAACCCTTCTAAAGACACTTACTAACTTATCCGTACTACTGCGATTATAATGAAGATGACCTGATCGTAGATCCCTATCTTCTTCCCACCCATTTGGATCTACATATCCCACTCCCATTTTCCCATATACCCGTTCCATAATCTTTTTAAAATCCCCAATTACCCTCCAGTCGGTATCCGTCCTACGCAGTAACATACAGATAATTATCTCTGCTTCCGTAAACTTCTTCCGCCCTGCTTTGAGAAGGTCTATGGTATCGAAAGGCAGTGGGTGACATGTAGGTATGATGTACTCGAAATAGTAGGAATCAGTCTTTGAACAGCTGTAAAGACACTGAGAGGGGAGCACACCTTCAAGTAATGATGCAGTCAAAGCAGTTTAAAACGAAAAATGTGGCGTATTAAATATGTATTTAAACGAAAAATATCGCGGACGGACTGCATTACATACATTTAAAACGCAAAAGTTCAAACGTATAGTTTTAAAAGTCCTAAATAAGTCATGAGACGTCTTTAGAAATAAAACCGAAATGCTGGGCGAATCATTTCTGCAGTACAAGAATATTACAAATTGGTGAAGAAGGGAAAACAAACTTCAGATAGGAGAGTTTAATTCATTTTGGAAAACAGGGAGGCGTAGAACTGATGAAATGAATACCTTGAACACTTACTCAATATAAGATAAATATTTTCGACGATATTTTCAACTGCAGAACTACGACAATAGGATCGAGAAGGTTAATATAATCACAACTGAGGAAGTGGAGGGAGCGATGAATGAAAATCACAAACCTAATGCGGGTGGATGAAACAAATATCAGAGGTGATGAAATAATGTGGTTCGGAAAGGACTTTATTCGTAGAGTAATAGGCCTAAGACTAGAACTTTATTCGGGTGAAATAATTTCCGACTGGACGAAAATAAGGAATGCATCGATCTAAAGGCAATGAAGAAGGATTAGCTTACTATGTACTGTACTGTAATTCACAGCTTTTGAGACATTTCTTTCATTGGTATACCAGGCTAAATCATTATGGCACTTTGGAGAAGAGGAATCGTCATTCGTGGAAAGCATTATGAATGACAAACGGTGCTGTTTCTCTCCATAGAGAGATATTTATGGACTGATTGTTATTGTGCACTAACCAATTTAAAATTCTACGAGAAAAATGTATTGGTGTGTTTAAGGGTAACATATCCGTAAAAGTACTGTGACACAGTACACCACGGGAAAATATGTCGACCGTATTTTAGCATCTACCCCGTAACAAAGGTCAGACCAAAATGTAGTAGTCAATGGAGTTTCTAATTTGTGGCTGTGACAGTATGGAATATGTTGAGGTATGGATGGTGCTGTGTAATGCCATTCGGACAACTAGTGCGTCTGGATAATTATGCAAGGTGCTACCCAGAGGGACGGTTGTGCTTCAATAGTACTTTCTGGTCAAGTGGGTAAAGCAATGATAAACTAGCTTACTCATCACCATGCATTGTACGCCTCATGATAGCACCACCATCGGCTTTTGCTCTTCCTTTATAACAGCATAATTTTTCAGGTGCTATTTTAGGATGGAACCAGCTTTGAGGCTGATGTCGTAACAGCCTGAGGGATTAGGGGCAGAAAGGTAAGCTTTACCTTTATACATGATCAGAAACGTATACTGAGGCATCGTAAGTGTTCATGTTAGATTAAATCATGGTTAGAAGTACCCTCCGAGTTCACATAAGGCTGCATTCCTTCATTCAAATTATGCACAGTCCACATGAGCTACTTACTCATATACCTTTTCAGTCAATTAGTAGGAATTTTAGTTTATATTGACTGTTTAAGTATAACATGCAATATAATATCCTGAGTTCTGAAGACAAAAACAGTGAACTGATATGAAAGTCAGTATTTTAAAGAATGCTATTTCTATTGGTCAGAAACTGAACAATATTATCTGGAGTTAAAACCTGCCGAGTGAAAGACGACGACACATTGAAAGTACTTGAGAAGGTAGACTTCTCACCCTGTAGGAAGGAGTTTGCATTTTATTTCAGAACTCTTAGCTTTAAAGCTTCCCCGTGTCTGTGCATCTCCCTGTCTTCAACTTCGCGCAATATATGCAAAGTGGAATTTCTACACTCGTAAGCCCTAACTGCTTTACGTGAAATGCGTTCGTTCACATAATATTTTCTCTGCTTGGAACTGTGGAAAGGTATAGAACTACATCCGTTCAAGTGAGTTCACTTTATATGAGCCATTGCTTGCTCACCACAGCTTTTTTTTTGCTAGGGGCTTTACGTCGCACCGACACAGATAGGTCTTATGGCGACGATGGGATAGGGAAGGCCTAGGAGTTGGAAGGAAGCGGCCGTGGCCTTAATTAAGGTACAGCCCCAGCATTTGCCTGGTGTGAAAATGGGAAACCACGGAAAACCATTTTCAGGGCTGCCGATAGTGGGATTCGAACCTACTATCTCCCGGATGCAAGCTCACAGCCGCGCGCCTCTACGCGCACGGCCAACTCGCCCGGTACTCACCACAGCAGCGAGAAACATGATTTTATGTTCACATCAAGTATATAATACATGTGTATACAAAAGATAAAATAAAATCCTTTGTGATATATCAAATGACTTGAACAGTCATTACCTGGCCATGTCATGTTAAATTACAGAGAAACATGATTGGAATACTTGAAAGTTAGAAAGAAAAGAGTTCGACAGTACGAAATATACGACCTGATTATGTAGTTTATACGGTTGAACACTGACCTTCTGAGCTCAAGTTGGCTAAGTTCAGTGGTATTTAAAAGCACTGAAATACGCCAGCCTCTTATCATTAGATTTTCTGGCACGTTAAAGAACTCCACCGGAACATATTTACGTCTTCGAAACCCATAACATTTTTATTAAGAAATATTTGGTCTCTACGATCTGTTATAAGGAATTACTTGTACGTCAATATTGCTCTCTATTACATAGTAATGCTAATAACTTTATGAAACCAAGTCGACTTCACTGCTGCCTGATGACAGTAATAATTACCCCGTTGAAGCGCTACCAACAGCGTATTGTGTGACCATTCTCAGAAACTGACTTTCAGGATAGGAACACTTGAACTCTTAAGTTAATTAACAACATTGCACTTACAAAGGCATGGTATGGTGTGGTAACACATTCGATGTGATTTGAATTGTATCTGTTTTTCGAGAATGCTTTGAGATACTTTGGGATTTAATGTGTACGTATTTTATGTGTGTTAAAGGTTGGATATTGAAAATTTCCACGACCATCTGAGGGTATACGTATTTGTGTCCAGTTCGTCGTAAATTCTTGGTTAATTGCAGATTCTGATATACTACTACAGTCAATAATGTCGTGGACTGGCGCCTACAGTGCAGGCAACACAGCGTACAGTTGGTAGCTCAACACCGTCCCTGATACTAGCCGCTGTTGGTCGCTATACACGTCCGTCGACGCTGGTTTAGTTGTTGAAATATGTTGCCAGGAAGATCCTATACGGCTGATCATGTGGCGGTAATTATCTCCTCAGCAGAATGAAATCTACGCTCACGTAATTTTGCTTTCAATTGGGGAAAGAGAAAGAAATCACATAGCGCGAGGTAAGATGAGTATGGAGGGTGTGAAGCCTTGACTGTTCCTCTTGCTCAAGCACAGAACGACGTTCACGAGAGTTGTCGTGCAGCAACAAATAGTTCTTTCGAGGACACAACTCAGGGTGCTAACGACAAAGTGAATCGTGCAGACGGAAAAGGATCTTCTTGTAGCTGTTCTTGTCTAAAATTACTCCTTGTAGAATGTCGATGTGCATAATTCTCAATGAGTAAACAAAAAAATTCTAGAATCACTTAATATTTGACCTGTCATTTTCCCGTTGTGGTAATACGGGCGATTTCGATTTCGTGTTTTGAAAGGTTTCGTTAGTGGAGTCACCCGATTTTCGGCAGAACTTGAAATGTGCACTATTACAGTTTCAATTTCCGCCGCTCAGCTACCCTTCACAACAGAAAAAAAATAGTTTGATGTTCACACCCGGAAGATGTAGTCGGATTTTTGAAGAGCGGAAAACAGTCCATTTGGCGTTCCATGTCTTATAATACTGACTTATGAAAGGTCTCTGGTGACACAATTTGTGTTTACCAGGAAAAGTTAATTATAAACTTACCCAATGATCGCCTCAGAGGGATTCGATTTACTCTACCATCTGATAGAGTAAAATGAAAGTCGAAATGAATGCGCAGGCAACCTAGATGGCGCTAAATCAAACACGTCTTCACTCAGTAACTAAGGTCAGATTATTATTATTATTATTATTATTATTATTATTATTATTATTATTCATACACTTCTCCACAGGAAATATGGGTAGTAACGGGGCACGGGATGCACCAAGCGCCTTACAATAATTCAAGTATTTACACATTATGATACAAACATTGATGTACAGATATATACAAAACTGTAGATTACAGGATCTTCATTATTGCGAGAGGAACGATCACAAAATGTTGCATGTTGACAGGAGGACAGAATGTTGCATAATTTTGTAGATGTTCGGTGGAAGATCCAGTTGTTGCAGGCTCTTGTGAATAGTGTGCGGAATGACGCAGTTGACTGACAGAATCACAGGGAATATCAGTACCACTTTCATGTTCGAGATCCTCTTGACATTTTTTGCAAGTTCTTTTTATTTGCAGATTTTTTCATGGTACTTCCTGTCAATGTTGGTATCATTGGGGATTGGGATGTCAATAATGAAAGATCCCAGTTTTCTTGTTTACCAGTATTGAACCCTTTAGGTCCATATAGAGGGATACCTACCTTTCTTACCTATCAGCAAAGTTCATGAGATCTGTCTCTTGGGTCGTATCGGGTTCTTCGTCACTTGCTGAGGTAAAGGTAGGGTTCAGTAATTCTAATCTATCTATTGGAATGAAAGGTCTATTTAAAGGATTCCTATTTTATTCAGGAAAATTCTGAAGCAATCTGATATGTCAACGGTATCATAGAAGTCAATTGTGTCCACTGGACACCACAATCATTTTTACATAAACGTCAGAACACTGGTGTGAGACTTTAGCGTAACTGCCTGATGGGCATTCTTACTAGAAACTATTGTCTCAATTATTAATCATTTAAGAAAGGAAAGTCTGGAAATCCTTAAATTCGGCTTCCATGTGAGACCACATGTACCATCATAGTGATTCGTTATGGTCCAGCCCTCGTAACACGAACTCTGGACTCTGGGTATAATTAAGGCCGTCCAATCGGTGTGTGCCACACAGTGGTTCTACGGCATGGACCCTTAATTGAATCGATGTGACCTGCGTCTATGTCATGGACCGACATCTAATCTTCTAAGTTACTTTAAAGTCATCGTGGATGATGACCGCAAGGAAATGATGCTACAATGGCATATGGCCCTAATCTAAGTCACTGAGGTTGATGACCCCCTGACCATCCAAGTTTCTAGGCTGAAGGCTAAACACAATTAAGTTACATCGGTTGATGATCAAAGTTTCCACTTTACTATCCTTAGCACATTCACTGCTCAATCAATCAAAGTTCAATAATTACAACAATAGCAATGCTCACAAACTTTGTGGCAGTAAAATCCATTTCCTTCGGATATGTCCCCTTAATCGTTACTTTATATTTAAATATTCCCCCAGAAAACAAACTAAAATTTCCAGAATGCATCTCCAAGTTATTCGCTTGATTAAAGTTATTTCAAAATGCGGTTTCACTGGATTTAATAATTTAATAAATTTAAATGATTTGACGAAATGTTAACGAACAACAAATTTTATCTCCGCGGACTCTGGTTTCTTCACAAATTCCTACGCAGCTGTGATGTGAATTCAATCTTGTGATGTTTGTCTGGCTGGAAAAGAATTGTTACATAATTCATGTCCAGTTATATATCTTGTCTCATGATTTCACACTTTAAAATCTAATCTAGTCCTAACCGTTATTAACACTTGGATATCCTAAGAATCTACGTACAAACCAAACAACTCGCCATATAATTACGATGTCATATCTCGTCATACCATTTATGAATTTTGCACACCCCTCACAGACAAACCAATCATCACGACCATCGCTCTATATTTTGGACAACCCTCAATTTGGTTACTCTGTTCCTTATACTGAAAGTTCGTGATGTTCATTACGTCCCCAATTAAACAAACTTTATAGTATTTCACAATACTCAGATCATTACCGGCTATAAATTTCAACTAAATCCAGCATTTTAACGTTTTCCCCGGCCGAGAATACAGTACAATCTCAATTCCACGACTGTCCCGTTATCACAGCTGAGGCCTCTCGTCCCCCAAGTTCGCTTGGCAGTTACATGAAACACCTGGTTTATTCCAGTTGACTGGCTTCTCAAAATGCTCTCCTTTAAACTCTGCCGACAAAATTAAACAAATACTATATTCTAACCAACAAAATGCACAGGTTAAGCTTCAAGATGCCCACACTAATTATACGCGTCGCCAATTAATCCCGCTATGTGTTTCTATGAATTTCTTTCCATTCCCAACATTATAAAATATACCTCGGGCTATCGTGTCCCGGCTTCAATGACAGGACTCTAACCTGATTCGCACATCTCATCCCAACTCATATCAACAAAACTAACCTCTGTTTCCCAGCTCCACAATTATCATCGACAAAGAACTGGAATAAAATCCTTACTAAAAATCTCGACGTCTAATATCGCACAATGCATTAATCATGAATAACTTCGCATAAAGGATATCGTATTTAATAACTTGATTTTTACGAGAAATGACTGAAACATTCTACTAGATCTTTTTATTGTCAGTCAGACACAGTTTAAAATGGGCCTAGAAAAACGTTTCTCTCCGTGACCAAATTCATCACCCTAGGTTCTCACCCGACAGCGCGCTTCCACTCGATTGAAAATGAGTAACCATGGATTATTATTATTAACGTCAAATTGCAGACAGGAAAAATTTACGTCGACTGAACATCTTAATTTGGCATCACAAAATATAGGCAGTACACTCACACGGATGACGATCTACATTGGACGTGATATCACTTCGGAACCCTATTCAATAACTTTTACAACATTATACGGTACTCGCAAGACTTCAAAAATTTATCCAAGTGGAAAATAAAACAAATGACTCTTTTAGTCGTACTCTCACATTTACAAAACTTAGTAGGGGTGACCACTGCGTCGTATATCCCCATTCAAATACACTTTTAGAGATCATGAGACAAGATATAAGAGGTAGTAAGATGGAAAGTCACCTACCTCATGTCGTCACACCATTGTTCGTCATAGGGCTCACCTGCGACCCTGGCATTTTATTTAGCCATTTTTACATTCATGGCTGTACAGATCATTATTATATTTCCTCAGGTTTCCTGGAATAAAGCATAAAAAATACCCTTCACTTGTTTGTGGAGCGCCCACGATGGACTATAATTACTTCCGCACACGAATTACTTAATCACATTAGAATTTATTCAGTACTTTGACCGTCCTATCTGGTACAATTATTTCACTCAAGAAAACTATCTCCTCATGGAGACAAGACCTAGCCACAATGGCTAAAATCTGCAGTTGAACTCAGTCTACTTTCGTTGGTTTGATTTCGCAGAGCAGCTCAACAAATTTTCGTCCGCTTTGTATCACAAATGCCGGAGAAGGAGACTTCGTCATGGCGTCCCTTCATATTTATAGCAGTTACCCCCTCTCTTCGGATATCTCCCTTTGCCGCCAAGAAAATTTCTATAAATTTTCTGACTTAACTAAACTGTAATTTCAAGAGTTTTGAAAGTGACTACATGCTTGCTACATTTCTGGCGGTAGTGTTCATGGACATTTACAATTTTTACGGGTTCGATTTGTGAGATGATTGATCCCCTTTGATAGGCACTATATTTTTTTGACTTGGCGTGGATCACGCCATGTACACGCGCTTTGAAATAGTTCACAAAAATGACTTGAGATTCTTCCGCCGTCGACACGTGTGGCTGACGTCACGTACCCCAGAGCGTGGGAGCGAAGGTAATCACCCCCTTCGTCACGTGTCAAATCCATGCTATCAAGAATCCAACTTTTAAATGATTGTCGATTTATGCATAATGTTCTTAGGGCACAAAGGTCATGGGTTCAGTATGATGTCTGGTCTGTTACGGTCGACTGTTTTGGTCTGTCACTACAGCAGTGTCCCAATAAATCTTAATCGACTCGTTCTCCAGGAGTGGTGTTGGATGGTACTTGTAATAAGCAATGAGTTAATAGGTTTCCCTGAGCAAGTGTCTGGTGTATAATCCCCGAGATATGATTGTGCCGTCTCGTGTATTTTACGGAGGCAAGTACTGGGCAACCCGCAGTGATATGGTCGATGGTCTCGAGATGAACGGAGCATCGTCTGCATTTGTAGGAAAGTACGCTGGTGTATTTGATGATGTACTTTTTGTGATTGTTTTGGCTATTACTTGGTCTTGTATAGCAACTGCAAATCCTTCTGCCTTCCCAAATAAGCGCCCACTTTGTTAACCACATGCATGGCGCATTTTTGTCTATGCTCTGTTGGTTTATATTGCTACATTATTTTCTGTGAAGGGTCTCCTCTTCCCATGTCATTTCTTTCTCTTGCAGGGATACTTGGTGATGTGTATGCTGGTGTTTTGCTTGAGGATCAGAGGGGTTATATGGGTTCAGTAGAGTGTACTTGTCAGCAAGTACTACAGCTTTATGGAGAAGGCTGCTGTCTTGCTTTTTGTGGAAGTATCTTCTTAGGTTCTTTATCTAATTCAGGAGCACGACTTGAAGATCAAGTACTCCTCGGTCTCGCGATGTTCGTGGAAGAGTGACCCTTTTCATGCATGAACATGGATAGTGTAATCTATAGGTGGTAAGCAAAGTTCTTCTATGTATTGAACCCGCTGTCGCAACGGATTGAAAATAACTCCCAGCAGCTCAATATAATCTCAGGGTATTTCATTCCATGTGAAAAATCTAAAAAAAAAAAAATAATTCAGTTCCGCTTTACGTGAATTCATGAAGAGAAAAGTTCACCCGAAGACGCAGTAGTGTATGAATCTTCGTCTATTCCAAATACTAACGTTGTAACTCCATCAATAATCTCATTCATATATATATATATATATATACACGCAATTAATTAATTACTTATCTTACAAACTAGATAAAGAATTGACTGAGACTAAAAATTAACACTCACATATTATATAAAAATAATGATCGACATTTTATTAAATTATAGAATTGCCCTCAGAAATGAGAACTAAATTTAGGATTATACTACATTTCTCATTATATAGAATAATGAATTCAAAGTCAGCGCTGGCTTATTGGGAAAAAGAAAATTATAACATTAACTTATTCGAATCGTTTCTGAAATGAGATCAAAATATCAGCATTACTGTCCATAATTAATCTTGGGACATCCTATGTGTCACTGGAAATGCACTATCCAATTGAAATTTATATTGCAAAAACGTTTCAAAGTCTCTTGACCATAATTACATCACTATTTTAAACAAATAAAATCTGAACTCAATTAATTCGGGTTTCTTCTTGGACATTAACTAGTAACGATTCTCGTGCTAAGGCTTTACATCCCTAATGCCTGCTAAATCCGGCTCCTAGTCTATCATTACCCTATATATTATCCTTTCATAAAATGTAAATCCGATTATACACTGTTTTTAAATAAATAATCTACCTATATTATCCACATAATTCTTAATTTATATATTAGCGGCTCGATATGCTCAAATCTTTCGTATACCAATCATTATCCCACTGTGCAAGTTACTTAATTCAATTATGCAGTGTGAAGATGAATATCTCATTATATGCTTTGGGATTATACAACCGCGTATGTATATTATGTCTTTTATCTGGCATTTATACGGTTTGAGAATATGTCACAGAACTCACATGCTTCCAACATAACATCTATTCTTAACGTTACATAATCATCTAAATATCATTTAAATATTAATATTCAATATCCATACCTTGGTTTAGGCCACTCCCGCGGTGTACTTCCTCTTACGTATTTGTATCGTTTTATAAGATTCTTACCTTTCATGTGTGACATTTTACTCCCTTCAACACATATATACCTTGCAATTACCGTAAATCATAATATAATTCTTCATATTACATGATATACCTTCTTATTTCACCGTCTTATGATTCAAAACCATCATCTTAACTATTCAATATCAACTCTTATTTAACATAACCCTCAACACGAAAACGTTGCAATTACTCATATATTGCTTTGATAAATATGTCACAATGTCTTTTCATACTAAACTCTTCTCAATAAATTACGATGCCTAACCTCAAATGAGTTTCCATTACTACAATTTCGCTCTACCTAATAAGGAGTCGACTCAAGGCTTAACGTCACCATCCGACGAATGAGTCACCATCAACAGCGTCATATGTCTCCACTCTGCGGGAAGTTTTGGAATAGATTCCAGGACTTTGGCACGCAATCTGTTGATTAGAAGTAAGTACCACAACCTTTTCTACCCTGCCAGCCAACATTCTAATGGTGAAATTCTTTTCGACCAATGGAACTCGAACCAGCTAATACCATCTGATACCATGTAGATATTACGCCTTACGATCGTGGCCACCAGGCGGGCGTCGGTAAATAGCAAACAATAAATACAATTACAGGCATTACTATTTGATTGGTTAACTTGATCATTTGGAGGGTGTTAACACATTGAATTAAAAATAAAACAATAATTGTATGGAGTCAGCTAGCGTGAGTATACGTTTAAATTGACGTCATCTAGGCTGCCTCTATGACAATTTCCTTGTTCCATTTTTTCAACCTGGTAAAAGGGGAATCGAAACTCAGTTGGGTGACCTATTAAAGAGATTTAATTAATTTTCTTCGGTCAACAGTGCAGCTACCACCAGAGATTTTCTACATACTGACAAATAGAAAAACACTCTGCCATGAAACAATAGTTGTCCTTCAGAACCATGATTTCATCAGATGGTATAGAAATGTGACACTCTACCACCATTGCACAGATAGACGCACCTTTGGCATTTAACTCAAACACAGTACATAATTCAATTCGGAATATTTCCTGCAAACTTTCCGCTTCGTTTGTTTAACACTTGCTGCCATACCAGGAGCTTTCCGTTTTCGCGTAACTTCAGAAGGCACGCTTCGCAAGTTGATCATAGGTGTTTATATCCTTTATGTTACCTGCTTCCAAAGAGAAGACAGCTCTTACAAAGGCAATTTCCCCTAAAAGCCATTGAAATTCAATGGACCTTGTATTATAGCTTCAGAGATTCTTATCCAACAGGAGTAGCCCTTTCGACGCTATAGCTTCTTCTATCATTTGGTGATATTTGAAAATTGAATGTCGCTGGATACCTAAGGTACATCAGTAGCAGTAGAAATTAGAGAGTGTGGCTGCCTCCTCCTCCTCCTCCTCCTCCTCCTCCTCCTCCTCACGTGCTGAGGAGGAGGCCTCCACCTCACGGATGTGCTAGTTAATAGTGCATGTTGAACCTTACATTACGTCATAACATAACGTTGGCTACGTACGTAAGCTTAACCTAAGACGCTTGGATTCGACTCTAGGCTTAACCTCGCAGGGTTACTAACCTTACAGTCTCAAGTTTGATGCCTAAGAATGCAAGCTTAAACCTAACAACGACGTCATAATAGACCTTAAAATCCAATATGCGACACCCTGGCTAACAGCATAAAAGTGCAAGCTGAACCTAACAGGTTCGGATTTGATTCCAGACTTACCCTCATTGGGGAGTTAACTTTACAGACGAAAGTTCGATGCCCGGGCACTAACAACATAAGACTGTAAGCTCTACCTTACAGGTTTGAATTAGATCCCAGGCCATACTAGGCAAGATGAATGATATGCATTACTCTTATCGTGCTAAATCTGAAGAGCTAGCTGAGGGGCTCACAACTTGTAATTAAGGATCTATTCATCTTATGTGGCTCGATTTCTACTCTCGGCTGAAGCAGTTTACTGGTTAAGGCATTCTGTGCGTGAGTTTAAATTTCGATTCTCGTATGCTTGAGTTGGGAGGGACTCTTCTTCGACCTTCGGCTTGAGTTCAATGGTTCGATTCTCGTACGCTTCGGCTAATTATGTTACTGGGAGTAGGCTCTTGGCCGATCATTCGTGGGGCTAATTCTGGTGAGTTATCGCATAGGGTAAGAAATACGAATGGCTCTTATGAGCCTAGCCTGGAGAGCTACCTCAGGGAGTGATAACTTTGTAGGACACAGGACCGCTGCGAGTGCACTTAATTTAGGCCGCTGAGGAAGTTGTGATAGCGTCTGACCTTATGAGTGACACAATTTTATGTGTCTATAACACTCATTTTCTGATTATTAACTTTTCGAGCTTAGCGATTTTAACTCTAAGGACTTATATTAGCTCACAGTAGTTTTTACGTGAGTTGGGGATCAATTACTTGTCAAAACCGAAAACTTTCCACGCTGTGAATTTCTGACTCTACACTCAGGGATCGAACCATAATATCCCGAACACACTTGAAACTTTAAACTACTGAGACGAGTAGTGAGACGACACCCTGTTGAGAGTCCTACAAATTATAACCTAGAACTTCTAGCTGTTTGGCTAATCTTTCTATTCTGACCTTTCTTAGTTAACTCTCGCTCTCTTCTAACCTGTTATGAAGAGGAGGAGGTTTTATAAGTAAACTACTTGCTCTTTGAGGAGGAGGAGGCGGAAGTGGAGGTCATTCGCTACTAGGTCTATGAGGATGAAGCAGCAGAGGAGATCATACGTTACTAGGTCTATGAGGAGGATTCGGAGGAGGAGAAGGTCGTATGCTACTAGATATATACGAAGGAGAATCCTCAAACCGACAGAGAATCGACCCTGAAACTCCATTGGAGTGAAGACTAGCATTAAAACTACTTAATTGTGTGAAAATCTTGAGTTCAGTTGAAACAACACTATTCTCGAGCCACGGGAATTAAAATATAGAAGTTAACATCTCCGATCAAAATAAAAATCCAACCCCGGACTCCCTTAGACTGAAGAATTCCATGCTAACTACTTATTTGTCCGCTAAACGTTTAGGTGCAGTTCAAACATCCAACCATCGAGGCATATAAATTAACAAATAAACTAAAATTTAAAACCCGCGGAACTATTGAGTATCGAACCCGGACTACTTTGGACTGATAACTACTTAATTGTACGCTAAAGGAGTCTACTCAGTTCTAACACCCAACCCCCTAGCTATAGGAATTAATTAATTAATAAAAGTTAAAATTCCGGACTCACCTGGCAATCGAACCCGAGACTCCCTTAGACTGGAGACTAGCATGCCAACTATTTAATTGTGTGTTAAAACGTGACTTAACTTCAAACACCTAACACCGAAGTCCAAGGAATTAAAAGTTAAAATTCCCGACCCCACTGAGAATCGAATCTGCAGCTGTGTTCAGAACGGAAAAATGTCCACGCTACAATTGGGCTGTGGATTTTTAGCTTAGACTGGAAAGCGCTGGCCCCGCATTAAGTTGCCGATATGTGGCCTCAGGAGAGGCCTGGTGCAGATCTTTTGAGTTGACACTGTATAGGTGGTCTGTGCATCAGTGAGGGTGAGATCTCTTACTTAAGATGAAATCTAATTCTAAATAAGGTACAAACGCCCAACCCTCTTCCGAATTGGAAGCGGCCTAGGTGAGGGGCCAATCCCTTGAAATCTGCAGTGTCATCAGTCATCATTCTACCTTTCCAACAAAACGAATATGACATAGACCAAATGGTAGAGCAACCGACGCGAAATCGGTAGGTTGTAGGTTCAGGTCCCACTGGTGTTCGGTTGACCATTCTCTTTCTGTGAACATCTCTTCAACACGTACTAAGTGTACGTAACACGACCTAATAAGATGAAAGTCGATTTCGGTTACAATGCGGTCGTGAAGATTCAATATTTATAAGTGCCGTTGATAGCTTTTAATAATCTAGATTTTAAATCCCGTAGTCCCACATTTCTGCGAATATATTTTCTCTCGGTACTCTACCTTATGCCTTCTCTAGATCTACGAAACGTAAACCTAACTCTCTATTCCTCTCGTAGCATTATTTTGTTATCTGGTGCATACTGAAAATCTAACCCTAACACCCCCTCTGTGTTCTGAAACACACTAGTTTTCATCCAACTTGCTTTCAACCAATGATCGCACCATCGCTTCCAAATCGCCAATGAACACCCTGCCCGCTAAACTGATCAATAAAATGCCTCTAGATGTTGGAATCCTTCCCCTTCGCTTCCTTGTAGGTAGATTCGATTGATGCTTCGTCCAATCGGAAAGTACCTTACTAACATTCTATGTTAATCGTGTTAACCTATGAAGACATTTCATTCCTCCTCCCAACATGTATCATCATTTCAGGTCTAATCTATCCCTAAAACAGACAGACAGACAGACCACGCGTCTCAATGGATATGCGGGCTGGAGCCCGGATCCTTTGAGCCATTTTAGCCCTGCGACCTTCCGGTCTTGAGTGCTGCTTTCGACAGATATTAACTAGACTGCATTGATGTGGATGGTGGCGGTACCTTGAATGGAATCGGACTGGTCAGAATATGACCTGCACCCCGAGGGGTGGTTTACATTAGGATGGCCGGAGACCCTCGGTTTCGTAGTTACCAAGAGTGGAGATAAGGGGGTTAGTGTTTGAGCTGAGACCAGAATAAAATTTCTTTGCGGATTTTTGGATCCTGGGATAAATTTCTTGAATATTGAGGTCGGTGTGGATGTCACGATTCCGTTCAAACCATTGGGCACCTGCAATCATGCGAAGGGCACGATTTTGAAATCTTTGGACTTGTTGCAGGTGCGTTTTGGCTGCGATCCCCCAGACGGGACTGGCATACTCGAGGATTGGCCGAATGGAGGATTTGTATAACAGGAGTCTGTTTTCCAAATTGAGCCCATTGTCGGCTTTCATGAGTGGAACAATTTCATGGAGGCGGCGATATGCCTGGGCCGAAATTTTGGCAACATGATGTTTAAATGTTAGTGCTCTGTCAAGGGAAACACCCAGGTACTTAGTAACATCGGACCACCGAATTACTTCGCCGAAAAAATTCCCTAAAACGTTTTGGCAATGGAGTTTATATACCATCGTTTCCACTTCGTCAAGTAAAATAACATCATTGTCCTCCTCTCCATGAGCTTGGTTGTTCACGACGTCACCAGAAATAATCCTTTCACGTCCAGAAGATTTTCAATATATTCTCTCCACCTGGCCAGTAATTCCCTGGGATCTATTATGAGCTCACTTTCCTTACAATTTTCCCTCCATTTCTTTCGTTATTACTGCCCACAAAAGTTTCCCCGTCACTTGACTGAGACATTCCAGATTAATACCGAAATCTCCCCAAGACGTCTTGGATTCAACAATTTTTTGTTTCACAATGTACCTTTCATCTATCTAGAATTCCCTGTCTGCATTATTCCTCGTTTGGAGCCATCTGATACGCCGTCTTTTTACGTTTATAAGCTGCTCTTTCTTCATCATTCCACCAAAATTTTAGCTTTTTCCGATCTTTACTCACAGTTGTTCCTAGATATTCCCTTGCTTTTTCTACTACTGCATCCATGCATCCCACCCATTCCTTTTATATATCCTGAACCTGTTTACTGTCCATTGCTTGGAACTTTTCGAAAATCATATCCATATACTTCTGTCTAAATTCCTCGTCCTGCAGATTTTTAACTCTTTTTCGTCTGCATACAGATTCATTTTCTTTATCCTGGGCCCATAGTTGCTTAGTTCACAAGAAATCCGTTAGTGGTCTATAACATAAAAAACTGAATACCCAAAAATCAGTAACAGATTTCTTGAATTCAAAGTCGATTATGATATAGTCCATCATGGATATGGTCCTACCTTCCCATGTGCAGCGCTGAATATTCTTATATTTGGTGAATATGTTCGTAAATGCTAATCCCATAAGAGCAAAGAAGTCCAGTAAACGCTTTCCATCTATATTAGATTCTACATCTTCCCCACATTTACACATCACCTTCTCATATTTAGTTCTGTTTCCAATTTTTGCATTGAAATCGTCCATTAGAACTATCCTCTCCTTGATGTTGACCCTGACTATGATGTCGCTCAGTGCTTCACAAAACTTTTCAACTGCCTTCTCATCTACACGCTCACATGATGAACAGACTGAGAAATTCTCACCCTAATTCTTCCAACTGCCAAATCTACCACATCATTCGCTAATTTACGTACCTAACGATAATTATGTTGCATGCAATAGTATTCAATGAACAGTCCTACACTGCATTCTGCTCTTACGTTTTTAACACCCATCAAGAACACTTTATTATCTCCTGTCTCTCCCCTTTTTTCTCCCCTTACCCGAATATCATTAACCCGTAGCACATCCGGATTAATTCTCTTTGCTTACATAGTCAGTTATACTTTCTTTCTTCCATAAACCCCATTAATATTAATAGCTCACAATCGAATTCCATTTCGTTAGCCAATTTGTTCCCAAGGAGTCCTTCAGCTGTCAAATGGAAGCGGTGTGAGGCTTGCTTAAAACGTTCTGAGTGTGCTCAGTGAAAATTCTACGAAGCAGTATACTACCCCTACCTACACATAGTCCCAGTGAGGATCTCTCCTCTAACGGGTTAGTAACTACCGGTGGATTGTATAGTCTAGTCGCATGAGCACAAGCAGGGCCATGAATCAGAATATCTCCGAGATTCCCACTCCCATTCCATAGCGACTGGCATCCCGACTCTCAGGACAACTTACTAGGCCAATCAGCCGCTGCCCATGATTCACGAATTAGGACGTGACTTTACTAACCCAATGATGATAATGATAATACTTATAATAATTGTTACCGTGTTTTCGTGGATCACAGAGGTAAAAGAAGGTGCGAGATGGAATGGGTCTATCTACGATAGTTAAAGATGAATTTAAAATTTACAATAAAGATTATATTTCTTTTCAGATCGTAAATTTCAACAAATAACAAATTTTCAGGTACATAGGTAGTTGGTACAAAAATAGAGAAACCAAGAATTGGTAATTCACAATTTTGAGCTTCACGCCCCTAATTCACAAGGTCCCAACAACACAAATGTTGCGTTTAATTAGATAGATAAGGAGAGATATCTCCCAAAACGCAATTTTCAAGAGCACTTTGCTCCACCGGTTACAATTTACGGCCTTCCAAAGGCACCATTCAATAGTACACAGATATCTATTACCTAATCACAAAAGAGCTTACATGCTTTACAAATTCTACAAAGGAGACAGCGCTCCGGAACTCTTACGGCCTACTCAAGGCAACCATTAACTATTACAAGACGGAAAAGCGCGGCTCTGCTCAATACAATTACACCTTTAGGCCTATCTAGGCACAACCTGCAATTTACAATACCATACGAATTTTAGTTTACACGGGCGTATCTAGTACCCATTCTACTGGACCTTCGTGAAAAAGAACAGGTTAAATTACTGGCCCAAACTCAAAAATGTATGGAGGGGTACACGTGCGCTCCTAGAAAACCAAGGTTAAAACCGTACTTGGACTTGCACCCCGACGATGTAGAGGCAAATCCCACACTACTGAGGTGACTAAAAAGGCAAGTTATATTATGATTTAAGGAGAAAAACAGTACAAAATCGCAGTCGCCTCAAGATTAATTGAAGGGAAATTCGAGAAGGTAACGCACTCTAAATCCCCGATTTACAGATTAATTCCTTAAGACTTACATGAAATTTTACATGCGAAAGAAGAAAATTTACATTTTAGGAAATTGACGGTTACATAATTAAAGGTTGGAACCTTCCCCTCGAGTTAAGCTTGCGGAGATAATTACAGAGATAGAAAACTGGTGGCCATTACCTGGGCTGATGTTCTGCCAGCCGAAGAATGAGGACCCCGTCTCCTCTCTTAACACACACTTAGTAATTCGGCGATCAATAAGACAAGTTAACTCGAAAAGGTGTCGGCTGTTATACCCGAGAGGAAGCTTCGAGAAGGCTCTGGACTAAATACGGACACACCCTCTCATTTTTATTGGATAAACATAAAGTTACAAGAAGCCTATGATTGCTTGAAAAATAAATACAGAAAATTGGCCATTGGCCAGACTCCAACGCTGGCGGGATGAATAAGAATTGTTGCAAACCTTGAAGTACTAAAAATAAGAAAAGTCAATTCAGTTCAGAAAACCTATAAACACAAAACTTTAAATTTTTAGTTATTTCACTTTGCACCAGTTCTTTAATAGAGACATCTATGGAGAAAAGTCCAAATTTCTTGAAATAGTTTTCTTTTTTTTTGCTAGGGGCTTTACGTCGCACCGACACAGATAGGTCTTATGGCGACGATGGGATAGGAAAGGCCTAGGAGTTGGAAGGAAGCGGCCGTGGCCTTAATTAAGGTACAGCCCCAGCATTTGCCTGGTGTGAAAATGGGAAACCACGGAAAACCATTTTCAGGGCTGCCGATAGTGGGATTCGAACCTACTATCTCCCGGATGCTCTTGAAATAGTTGTTCCAACTAGTGATACACCAAAACAAAACAAAGAAATCCAGTCAGTTTAGGAAACGTTAAAATAACATATTACTCCATCATTTAGTAGTGATATCTTTTGATGAACGTCTCAACTTCTTGCATTAGATATTTCAATTTTGTATGTTTGATAGCGTTCTTCTAAGCGCTTCATTTAAATGCACGGGGATGAGGTGTACCTCCAGGTATAATAATAATAATAATAATAATAATAATAATAATAATAATAATAATAATAATAATAATAATAATAATAATAATGATAGCACAGCCAGTTCCAAGTCGAATTTGTTTATTTGACATTACCTCAGTAGGTTAACACGCCAATATAGGTTTCTTTTATCAAGTTGCTTTTCGTCGCGCCGGCACAGATAGGTCCTATGGGCGCGATGGGAGAGGAAAGGACTAGGAGTGGGAATAAGGTGGCCGTGGCCTTAAAGTACAGCACCAGCATTTGCCTGGTGTGAAAATGGGAAATCACGAAAATGGAAAAGTATCTTCAGGGCTACCGACATTTGGTTTCGAACCCACTATATACCCAAATGCAAGCTCAAAGCTGTGCGACCCTATCCGCAAGACTAACTCGCTAGGTGTCAATTTATTCGTCCCCTGATAAATCGTAGCATCCAGGAAATGACTGCGATATTTACATAAACACAAAAAATACATAAGCATAAATACATGTCCATCATAAACTGTTATCAGCGTCGAATTTCCAAAAGGAAGTTGAAACAAGTAAAGAAGGAAGTAGGAGAGATTTGAACTCTCGAGATCCATAAAAGATGTACTTGCTAAGTAGAGTAATCTAACTCTATAGATATAGGAAAGGTACAAGATTTGATCGGGAAAAGGTGATGCTTACCTGTAATCTGTGACGGAACGCTCTCAAACGTAATGTCCTCCCATCTCACACTAAGGCAAAAGAATAAAAATTGACAATATGATGCACAATAATAGTTTTTATGTGAACCCTTGTATATAGATATAAATAGAAACATTCAACATTCATTAGTGGAATGTGGAAACAATATAGTTGTAGGATTCTCTGTTAATTCGAGCCATGAACGTATGCCTCATTTTAACCCAACAAACCAAATATGTGTTATGTATATCTCGACAAATGTTAAATTGTAAATATCCCAAACTATGTACTTTAAATAACAATATAATTTAAAAATGAAATACAGAATAAAAACCCCTTCGTTGTCTTTATTTACACACATCCCTTACCCATCTCCTAATATCTTAACTTCAGCTTTAACCCGCCTGAGTACCCTGGCCAGAGAGAAGGCGTTACCTTCTAGGTGGCCCGCCTCCCCCTTCAGGTGAGAAATGGAAATTCGCTAATGAATTAATTATTTGATCATGGAAATTCGGGCAGTAAATTTTAAATTATAATTGAGAATAACATTAAACTCAATCGCGACCCATCCATTGCCACCATGGCTCGCAAGTTAAATCTCTTTGCAGACGATTTATAGAGTAAAATAAGTGAATTCCCATCGTATTTTAATTTCATAAAAAGGATGAAAGTCTATCCATGATTCATAGATGGTTTCATACTAACAACGAATGTAAGATAAATAATTTGATTTACACTAACGAATCGATATGACTTGACGAATAAAATCTTTTGTATGCTCATGTATCTCTTTTGGCCTCTTGTCATTGCCCTACACATGTGTTCCGTACTCCATTTCAAATAAACCTTTCAGTTTTTATTACTACTCCACGGTGGTGTGCAAACATACTGCAACGAAACAGTGTCCTGGTCAACGTGGATCTGTTCCTAGTCTATTTCTGTTGGTGAAAGTATGTCAGCATGTCATATCTGTTTTCCCGTTCTGGACAACACATCTGGACCACGAAAAGTGTTAAATTAACTATAATTACTAAACAACATTTCCACATTTCCTATTAATTAAAGACATAATTTGTCGGAATATGGTAGATGGACCGTATTTACTGGTCACAGGAGTGGATGCACCTAATTCCCAGACTTGATATGAGAGTCCCTTATCGACTAGACACATTCATATAAACAAATCTATCTCACTGTCTGTTACTTTGCTATTTCCTATTTCATACAGCGTTTCCAATGATGAAGTGAATGGAACATACAAGGGAATGGCACAATGAAATAAAAATCCGTAAGAAATAAATAAGATAGCCTGCAACTCTTTTGGAGATTATTATTATTATTATTATTATTATTATTATTATTATTATTATTATTATTATTTATTGTCTGGTTCCTTATATGAGTGGTCAGCACCGATTCATTCAGTTCAGCAGTCTGGGGTTCGATTCTTGTACAGATTCGGGGTTTTTGAGCCGATCTGACTTGGGGACTGATTGTCTAAGCTTGTCCCAACAGACTCCCTCACACACACACACACACACACACACACAAACACACGCGCATGCACACCCACCCATCCACCCACCCCACAGACAACTACCATCCCTCCACATAGGGTTGGTATCTACAAGAATCGCGTTTATATCTGCTTAACAGTTCACTCCCACGACCTAACTAGGCTAGAAGACCGGTAAGAAAAGAAGGATGTATTATTATTATTATTATTATTATTATGGGATTTTCGTGGTTCATGGAGGGATAAGGAGGGTGAGGGTTGAATGGCTGACCAAGGAATTAACTAGAGCAGAACTTCACACAACAAATTTGGAAATTATATTTCTTTCCTTTTCCTGTTATCTAGTTTACATTTGAGAGATAGAAAATCTGAATGAATAACAAGCAAATAGAACAGATTATTAATGAGCTTGTCAACTCAAACACTAACAGGGTCTTAGAACTCCGGAAATCAGGTACAAAAGTTAAGATCACCGAGCTCAATAGCTGCAGTCGCTTAAGCGCGGCCAGTATCCAGTATTCGGGAGATAGTAAGTTCGAACCCCACTGTCGGCAGCCCTGAAAATGGTTTTCAGTGGTTTCCCATTTTCACACCAGGAAAATGCTGGGGCTGTACCTTAATTAAGGCCACGGCCGCTTCCTTCCCACTCCTAGCCCTTTCCTGTCCCATCGTCGCCGTAAGACCTATCTGTGTCGGTGCGACGTAAAACAATTAGCAAAAAAAAACTAAAGGTTATTATCAATTGTTGATCTACATAGAAAAGAGTAATGGTTGCTATTGGCAGATGCAAACATTTAATAAGACCAGGATTTTCTCCCAGAAGGTACAGAACACCGAGCTCGATAGCTGCAGTCGCTTAAGTGCGGCCAGTATCCAGTAATTGGGAGATATTGGGTGCGAACCCCACTGTCGGCTGCCCTGAAGATGGTTTTCTGTGGTTTCCCATTTTCACACCAGGCAAATTAATTAAGGCCACGGCCGCTTCCTTCCCATTCCTAGGCCTTTCCTATCCCATCGTAGCCATAAGATCTACTTCTGTCGGTGCGACGTAAAGCAAATTAAAAAAAATTGCAGAAGGCAAATCAATCAGGAGTCTGAACTCCGAAAAACCATAGTCTAGCCTCGCTCAGGCAGTCAGTTTCCATCGATACACAGAAATGACACTAGGAAACCCATCGGGTCACCTCCCTTTATAGTCTTCATCAATTACTCCAAAATTACAATAACATAAGCACTGTTCCTAAAGGAAATCGAGACGCAGAAAGAAGTTAACGAATAAACAGGGGCATAATTGTTCATACAACGTGGCTTTAATAAAAAAGAAAATAGTTGCACATAACCGGCCGTAATCAAAAAGCAAAATGGAAAAATATCTGCACTTCTTCTATAAATTATTAAATCCACAATTGGGTTTACGGTCTCGAAAAAAGGAGGCTAATCCTATACTAAATGGGGGTGACTAAAGAAGAAATGTTCATGCCAAAGCAAGACTTAAGACATTTAGAGGTTGAAACCTTTAGTCATCCAATGCAAGGTTGAATGGGAAACGACAGAGTGTCATCACTCTTTGTTCCTTTGCAATAAATAATTCCCAGCAGGGAATAGAACCAGGGTCATCAGACTCACCGGAAAATCTACATTTAAAACCACAAGTTTACAAAATTACATTAGAAAACTTCCCCTCGAACTATCCGCAGGTGCAATCAAATTCTACCATTACCTTGTGCCACTGGATCTAACTCACGCAGGCCTCGCCCCTGCCTCATTCAGATGCTACGCACTCCCAAGCACTGGAGAAATTCAGACAAGAGGGCCCTAAAGTGCCCTCCGTTTATAGTACTCTAAGCGGAAGCTTCCAGAACTCTTTACTGATAGGATGGCTTCATGTATACAGCCCCTGGTTTAATTGGCTAGAGAACGTATTTTTAAGTATCCGATAGAGGAATCAGTTAAAGTATTAGCAATTTCGATACATTAAAAAAAAAATCCTCAGAACCAGGTTTACAAACTTTAAAATAAACATTACTCTGTCAAAGAATTACAAATCGATGATCTAGCCATGTAACACTAGATGAAAAAATTGTGAGTCTACTGGCGTTCGGTCCAGGTAGCGCTAGGTTAAATTTACCGGCCGGGTCGGGAATATTAACGACGCACAATTAATTCCCCTGACTCGGGGATTGGGTGTTTGTGTTCGTCATAATAGATTTATCTTCATCTACACACAACGCACCAAACCAACTACCACCAGAGGAATATGCAATAGTGAATAGAATACAGAAGTCACATACGACTTGGCATCAGGAAGGGCGTCAGGTCGAAAAAGTGGGCCAAACACACATGTACAGTAGCGTCGGTCCTAGTAAATTGAGGAAAAAACAAGACCGATTATTACTACTAATTACTATTAATTAATAATAATAATAATAATAATAATAATAATAATAATAATAATAATAATAATAATAATAATAATATATCTTCCTTAACCTGTTTACCCTCCATGGTCGGTTTTTCCCTCGAACTCAGCGAGGGATCCCACTTGTGCCACCTCAAGGGCAGTGGCCTGGAGCGCCAGACTTTGGGTCGGGGGATACAACTGGGGAGAATGACCAGTACCTCGCCCAGGCGGCCTCACCTGCTATGCTGAAAAGGGGCCTTGTGGAGGGATGGGGAGATTGGAAAGGAAAGGCAAGAAAGAGGGAAAGAAACGGCCGTGGCCTTAAGTTAGGTACCATGGTATTTGCCGGGAGGAGAAGTGGGAAACCACGGAAAACCACCTCCAAGATGGGTGAGGTGGGAATCGAACCCACCTCTACTCAATTGACCTCCCGATGCTCAGTGGATCCCGTTCCAGACCTCGTACCACTTTTCAAATTTCGTACCAGAGTCGGGAATTGAACCCAGGCCTCCGGGGGTGGCAGCTAATCACACTAACCAAAACACCACACCTTATTATTAATATTATTATTATTATTAATGTTGTTACTACTGCCAATGGTACGGTAATTATTATTAGATAATTTAGTGGTGATGGGTTACTGTGTCCGCAACGGTTGTCTTCGTTCTTAGTTCTAAAATTTCAGCATAAATATATTGTTTTCTGTTATGTTGTTAACTGAAGATTTTTTAATACCAGGCCAAACAACATTCAGAACTACATCCCTTCAACTCCCTTCCTAGAATCATGGGGAAAGGCTGCAGAGAATATGAATCGAAGTAATGCAAGGCACTGGCCTATTTTCACGTGTAAAAAATATCCGTGGACTTTCATAAACTGTCCTATTCCCTGACATGCTCGTTAAATGTAATGAGGTTCATTAATTTCCAACTACGCTGACGGGAATTTTTGTTATTTGTCCGCCAATCCATAATCCCCGCAGCCATCATATATCGCTCACGGCCCAAAACTCGAACAACTAGGATGGAATGAGCTAATTATACGATTCTGAGGGAGAATACATTATATTCGAAGTAAATCTCAGTTATTTGTACAGTACATATCAATAACATAAGAGCCTTCGTGGCACAGGCGGCAGCGCGCCAGCCTCTCACCGCTGTTTTCCGTGGTTCAAATCCCGGGCACTCCATGTGAGATATGTGCTGGACAATGTGGAGGTGGAGCAGGTTTTTCTCCGGGTACTCCGGTTTTCCCTGTCATCATTCATTCCAGAAACACTCTCCACTATCATTTCATACCATTATTTGTCTTTCATTCATCGCCCCAGAGGAGTGCGACAGACTTCGGCAGCCGGCTCACCGCTAGAATGGGCGCTTCATTCATACCATTCCTGACGCGGTCGAATGACTGGAAACAGGCTGTGGATTTTCATATCAATAACATAAACTTCTAAGACGAAAAATTATTTTATCGTTTAACCGTATACCAATTCGCTCGTCCATTCATGCATTCATGTATGCATAGATTAATTTAAACAATTCTTCTCTTTACATCTCGGTCGACAAATCTAACTAGAATGAATAAAGAACCGCTATGAACCTGTTATTTTATCTTCCTTATGATCATATCTGTACTAATAGACCCTAGCACCGAGCAAGTGGCTGTGCGATTCGGGTCACTTAGCTATCAGTTTCCATTCCGCAGTTTCCAGACCAGAGGCGTAACACGGAGGGGGGTTATTATGGATAGAACCCCTTCCTCCCCACCTTGGAATTTTTACCAAAGAAAAACAGAAAATATCAATAAAGCCAGTCGACCCAATATTCACAGGTCTGCCTCTGTGGTGTAGTGGTTGGTGTGATTAGCTGCCACCCCCGGAGGCCCAGTTTCGATTCCCGGCTCTGGCAGGAAATTTGAAAAGTGGTACGATGGCTGGAAGGAGGTCTCCTCAGCCTCAGGAGGTCGACTGAGGAGATGTGGGTTCGATTCCCACCTCAGCCATCCTGGAAGTGGTTTTCCGTGGTTTCCCATTTCTCCTCCAGGCAACTGCCGAGATGGTACCTAACTTAAGGCCACAGCCGCTTCCTTCCCTCTTCCTTGTCTATTCCTTCCAATCTCCCCATCCCCTGCAAGGCCCCTGTTCAGCATAACAGGTGAGGCCGCCTGGGCGAGGTACTGGTCATCCTCCCCAGTTGTATCCCCGACCCAGAGTCTGAAGTTCCAGGACACTGCCCTTGAGGCGGTAGAGGTGGGATCCCTCGCTGAAACCTAGGGAAAGGGTAAACAGATACAGAACAAGAAGATTCACAGAGAAGAAAGGTAAAGCCAACAAATCTCGTAAATCTATTTTCTAAGGAGCCCCGAAAGCTGGATTTTGGATTGTACTCTGAACATACCATTGGCCGTATAACTGTTTACTTTGATCATGTTGTTCTCATTCTATATTTTAATGTAGGATGTTGTGATGTACACAATTCACTTGTATCAGAGTCCTTATAATGACAAGTCCTGCATGCGCGCAACACACCCACAAGCACCTTTGATATGTTCTGTCATCATTTTGTAACTAGAACCCCCATCCGGCTATCCTGACAACGCTACTAGTTCGAACCCACAATCGGCAGCCCTAAATGTTGTTTTCCATGATTTACCATTTTTACACCAGACAAATGCTGTGTTTGTACCTTAATTAAGAACACGGTCGCTTCCTTCCCACTCCTATTCATTTCCTATCGCATCGTCGCTGTAAGTCCTGTCTGCGTCGGTGCGACTTAAAAGCAAATTGTAATATACATATAGACCCCTCTAACATCGTTAGCACAAATATGTGGCTTCATCCAAAATATTCACTCTTAACTTGGTCTTTGTCTCTTCATACTTGTTCCTATTACACCAACCCAAAC
Source organism: Anabrus simplex (assembly GCF_040414725.1). Taxonomy (NCBI): domain Eukaryota; kingdom Metazoa; phylum Arthropoda; class Insecta; order Orthoptera; family Tettigoniidae; genus Anabrus; species Anabrus simplex. The sequence continues at coordinate 1,103,274,457 of NC_090265.1, read as the reverse complement.
CAAAACCCATGGCGCAACAGCTCCGAAGGACCATGGACTACCAAGCGACCGCTGCTCAGCCCGAAGGCCTGCAGATTACGAGGTGTCGTATGGTCAGCACGACGGATCCTCTCGGCCGTTAATCTTGGCTTTCTAGACCGGGTCGCCATCTCACCGTCAGATAGCTCCTCAACTCTAATCACGTAGGCTGAGTGGACCTCGAACCAGCCCTCAGATGCAGGTAAAATCCCTGACCTGGCCGGGAATTGAACCCGGGGCCACCAGGTAAGAAGCAGGTACGCTACTCTTACACCGCTGGGCCGGCTGTTCCTATTACACAACTTTACAAATTTTAGCCACTTTCAAGGAATTGAAATTACAGTACCCAGTTATAGTAATTAGGCCATGCTGAGTTCGAATCTGTCATCCATTTTGTTCTTTACCGTCAGTTCTTTAGATATAGTATCCTATCTAATTAAAGTTATTGTAATACTTCACGGATTTGGCTGGACAGTTGGCTGGAAGTTCAACGTTCATATTGATCTAGTATATAAACATTAAATACAGAGTAGTTAGTACATTACATTTAGACGCTGGATCCTGAAGCAGTTTGGAAGCTATTTCAATGCGATTTTCTTTTATGTGAAGATGGATCTTCCTGCAGAAGAAACCAACAATAGTCACTCATCATGGAGAGATCACATCTAGTGCATTTTGATACTGACGTTCCATATGCTTTACATTTTGATGAAAAAGTTCCCCCTGCTCGTCACTACCTGCATCTCATGCTCAGAAAATAAGTCTATGTGTGAATGTAGACAGTTATACATTCTATATCCTAACTTGCTGTAGTTATTAAAAGATCACTATTCTGTACAGTTTTGTTTCCTAGAAACCCACTCACCATTTAAACCATAACCACGCAGCAAGTTTAGTGACATTCATCTTTGCACCAAAATTTTTAATTCTTAAGTATTTTTTTATCTGTGGTCCAATGAATCTCTCATGTTCTCTTCACTTAAAGTGCTAACACATCTTTTAGATATTCGCAAAATTGACCATTCCCTTCAAAATGTTTTTTCATCAGCCCCAGTTCGATATGTAAAGGTGGAAGACACACATTTACAGGGTTCAGCACAGAACAAGTTAGTCTTGCGGTTAGGGCCACGCAGCTGTGAACTAGCATTCGTGAGATGGTGGGTTCGACTCTCACCGTCGGCAGAAGATGGTTTTCCGTGGTTTCCCATTTTCACATTAGGCAAATACCTTAAATAACGCCAATCCTAGCCTTTTCCCATCGTTCCATCGCTGTAAACCTTCGATGTATTAGTGTGATTTTAAACAAGTAGCAAAAAAAAAAGGCAAGATTTGCCTGTGGCTTGTTTTTATATTCTACTTCCCTGGTGCCCGCCTCTGTGGTGTAGTGGTTAGTGTGATTAGCTGCCACCCCCAGAGGTCCGGGTTCGATTCCCGGCTCTGCCACGAAATTTGAAAAGTGGTACGAGAGCTGGAACCGGGTCCACTCAGTCTCGGGAGGTCAACTGAGTAGAGGTGGGTTCGATTCCCACCTCAGCCATCCTGGAAGTGGTTTTCCGTGGTTTCCCACTTCTTCTCCAGGCAAATGGCGGGATGGTACCTAACATAAGGCCACGGCCGCTTCCTTCCCTCTTCCTTGCCTGTCCCATCCAATCTTCCCATCCCTCCACTAGGCCCCTGTCTAGCATAGCAGGTGAGGCCGCCTGGGCGAGTTACTGGTCATTCTCCCCAGTTGTATCCCCGACCCAAAGTCTCAATCTCCAGGACACTGCCCTTGAGGCGGTAGAGGTGGGATCCCTCGCTAAGTCCGAGGGAAAAACCGACCCTGGAGGGTAAACAGATTACGAACGAACGAACTTCCCTGGTTCGAATTCTTCTCTCGTGGGTCACTCTTTAACTTGAAAAAGAAACAATTTAATATTGTAATAAAACAATACTATTTATTTTAATTTTTCAGGTAGTTTATAAACACATTACTCAAAATTAGTTTCGGCAGACTGAAGAACCTAACAATTAAAAACTAACTGAGAAGATGGCTTCAAATATTACAAAATAAGATAGCATCATGTGTTTCCTTCACACCAACTGCATGAGACACATGAACTGATATACCGGGCGAGTTGGCCGTGCGGTTAGGGACGCGCGGCTGTGAGCTTGCATCTGGGAGATAGTGGATTCGAATCCCACTGTCGACAGCCCTGGACATAGTTTTTCGTGGTTTCCCATTTTCACACCGGGCTGTACATTCATTCAGGCCACGGCAGCTTCCTTACATCTCCTAGGACTTTCCTATCCCATCGTCGCCATAAGACCTATCTGCGTCGGTGCGACGTAAAGCCCACAGAAATAAAAGAAAGCAGGAACTGATGGCAGATCATTTTCATTTTGAAGCAGCACGGCCTTCAAAATAGTTTTCGAAGAATTTGTATATAAATTGACGCCAATCTTCATTATTGTGCATAATGTTTAGTTTGATCATGAATCATGATTTTGTTGTTTAAAGGGGCCTAACATCTAAGGTCATCGGCCCCAATGTTTAGTTTCGAAATGAAACCGTTCACATCACAACAAGCATAGACCGAACCGTCTTATCTAAAATGTGATAAGTGGTCTTGGCTTCTGTTTCGAAAGAGGTAACTTTCATGTCCTTTCCCACTAATTTCCACTCTTTAAGTCTTGAAGACAGGAGTTCAGTATCTTGCTTTGACAGGTATAAGTCAACCACTACCGGGCGAGTTGGCTGTGCGGTTAGTGGTGCGCAGCTGTGAACTTGCATCCGGGAGATATTGGATTCAAACACCACTGCCGGCAACCCTGAAGATAGTTTTCCGTGGTTTCCCATTTCCACACCAGGCAAATGCTGGGGCTCTACCTTAATTAAGGCCACGGCCGCTTCCTTCCCATTCCTATCCCATCGTCACCATAAGACATAGCTGTGTCGGTGCGACGTAAAACAAATAGCAAAAAAAAAGAAAAAAAAACATGTCACACACTAAGTCATCCCGTTCGCTCTGTGCAGTGAGATTGGTGTGGTTTTCTTTCTTCCTCAGGACTGTAAGATGAATTGCTCGGTGTTGATAACATTACACGGTTGTATGAACCGTTATCCCTTGTTTCTGAAAGTTCTTGCCAATTTGAAGGAGCTAACGGTATTGGTAATTCATGCGGTGGATCGCAAATTGGGGTATGATATTCTCAGTGTGTTTTACAATTAAAAACCTGTTATTTTGGTTATGTGGAAATAAACAACCATCAATATGATTTGCTTCCTCACGGAATATCATGGGAACTGCAAAAGACAAAATATTGTTTGCCCTTTAGCCACTGATTCAGTTTTACATGGCCAACAAACCAAACCCCATGGCACTACAGACCGCTGCTCAGCCCGAAGGCATGCAGATTACGAGGTGTCGTGTGGTCAGCACGACGAATTCTCTCGGCCGTTATTCTTGGCTTTCTAGACCGGGGCCGCTATCTCACCGTCAGATAGCTCCTCAATTCTAATCATGTAGGCTGAGTGGACCTCGAACCAGCCTTCAGGTCCAGGTAAAAGCCCCTGACCTAGCCGGGAATCGAACCCGGGGCCTCCGGGTGAGAGGCAGGCACGCTACCCCTACACCACGGGGCCGGCTTTATACAGCCGCCTTTTGCAAATTATATGTGGTGCGAAACCTTTATCTTGGTCACCGAGCGGACAGTCGAAATACGGTGATATACAGTTTTCAGCAGTTTTGTAATAGATTTCATTTGATTAATAGTTGTTAATTGTCTGCATACGAAACAAAAACAATCCGGAAAATTAATACACCCACATTTGTGCTTCTTTATTGTTTACACATAAAAGCACAGCGAAACTTGAAAATTCAAAACTATGTATGCCACAGCTAGATCCTATCAACGCGGTTTAAACAGAGATACACGCTAATGAAAATGTTGCTAAGCAAACTTCATGCTCATATATCCATAACGACATCTCATTCATCCGCTCAAACGGTTATAATCTTATCCATTTTACGAAACTAATATTTGTGTGTGCAACGGTAAGCACACACAACATCTTCCTGACATAGTAGTAACATTACTTTTTCAGCAATGTAATCAACACATTATGTGTAATAAAATCCACCCTTTATCTTCTCAGTTCCCACAACCTTGTTGAGTTCTGAATTATTTTAATTACTGTACTTGATTTGTTTTCTTCTACCTCATGACCAACATATCCCAAGCCTACCACTCTCGTATTAGGTAAAGGTGACCTGAATATTAAAGAATAATTAAACGATTTTAATAAATATTTCCGCCTCGAATATGCACATATTACAATCCAACAGACACTTAGACCCACGAACAGTAGACGAAGGGTGAACAAAAAGAAGTGGATGTCATTGTTTTTTCAAACAGACACCAAAATCCCCGAACATTAGACGAAGGACGAATAGAAAGAATTCGAAGTCATTGTTGTTCCAATAGACGCTTAGATCCGATAATATTAGCGGAAGGATGAAGGAGGTGAAAATAATTGTTGTCCCAAGAGGTACTCAGCCCCATGAACATTATGTGAAGAAGAGAAGTGGAGAAGAGAAGAATTTATAATGACTGATGTTTGGATTTCTTGTCAGGCCAAGGTGGACACAGGTATCCGCTTGTATATGATAAAATTAACGTATCGGTCCACAGAGCAAAATTTCGAAGAAACAATGTCGCCCAACGGGTTAAGAACTAGCCTAAACAAGAACGTTGCCAGCCGTTCAGAACACTGATGGAACGAGGGGCTACGAAAATAATGATGATATCTGCTAAGTAAATACAAGACGAAGTAGAAAAATAAAAAGGTTTCCTATGACACAGAAATTTAATCTGGATCATAAGCGAATAATAATGGATCTATCATAGAAGAAATTATCAAATAGAGAAGCCCGTCCCTAGAAAGTAGAAGTAAAATTACTAACGAAAGAGGATTCTGATGGGAAGAGCTTTCAAGCGGTAAAATGGTAAAAGTCTCTTAGACACACAAACACGCAAACATATCACCACGTTAAGAAGGAAACAAAAGAGAAGTGGAATAGGAAATGGGGCATGAGTATCAATCACAAGTAAGTAGAAGTCATGCCAGACTCAGCTGGAATCCGGATTATTGTTAAAAACACGTCATATCCCGTGGGTCAAATTTCTGGACAATAATAGTTAGTTCAGATGTCATTCGAACTCAGAGCATTTAAAGCAGCGAGAACATTTCAAATTTCATCATCATCATCATCATCTGTTTACCCTCCAGGTTCGGTTTTTCCCTCGGACTTAGCGAGGGATCCCACCTCTACCGCCTCAAGGGCAGTGTCCTGGAGCTTCAGACTCTTGGTCGGGGATACAACTGGGGAGTATGACCAGTACCTCGCCCAGGCGGCCTCACCTGCTATGCTGAACAGGGGCCTTGTGGAGGGATGGGAAGATTGGAAGGGATAGGAAAGGAAGAGGGAAGGAAGCGGCCGTGGCCTTAAGTTAGGTACCATCCCGGCATTCGCCTGGAGGAGAAGTGGGAAACCACGGAAAACCACTTCCAGGATGGCTGAGGTGGGAATCGAACCCACCTCTACTCAGTTGACCTCCCGAGGCTGAGTGGACCCCGTTCCAGCCCTCCTACCACTTTTCAAATTTCGTGGCAGAGCCGGGAATCGAACCCGGGCCTCCGGGGGTGGCAGCTAATCACGCTAACCACTACACCACAGAGGCGGCACATTTCAAATTTATTACTGTAAAACCTACTTATCCATGATCGGACAGGTGCAAAGTTGAATTTATGACCGTTTTCGTCGCAGGCAACGGCATATAACTCTGCTGTAGCTTCGTTAACCGTTATAATGATACTTATTTTACTGTCAACAGTTTATTTTCTGATATTCAATGATTTGCCTTCATTTCCATGAAAATTTACCCCTCCTATTCACCTATACTCTAATTAGTCTCACTGCAAGACGTATGTAGGTGATTTGAGTGGGGATACTCATTTTCAAAGAAAGGGAATTGTCTCACACGATGCCTGCACGTAAGCTATTATCTAAATAAAGGAACTGTTTAGTAGCAGAATTTTCGGTTTGAATAATACATTCCATCATCAGCTAGTGAAGAATGAAGAGTGCTTTTTGTTGAGTGTATGCAGTACGATCATTTAACAATATTAAAACCATCATAGGTCTGCCTCTGTGGTGTAGCGGTTAGCGTGATTACCTGCCATCCCCGGTGGTTCGGGTTCGATTCCCAGCTCTACCAAGAAATTTGAAAAGTGGGACGAGGACTGGAACGGGCTCCACTCAGCCTCGGGAGGTCAATTGAGTAGAGGGTGTTTCAATTTCCACCTCATCCATCCTCGAAGAGGTTTACTATGGTTTACCAGTTCTCCTCCAAGCAAATGCCGGGATAGTACTTAACTCAAGGCCATGGCCACTTCCTTCCCTCTTCCTTGTTTTTCCCTCCTTATCTTCCCATCCCCCCACAAGGCTCCTACTCAGCATAGTAGGTGAGGCCACTTGGGCGAGATACTGGTCCTCTTCCCCAGCTGTATCCCATGATCGGAAGTCTCGAGCTTGAGGTGGTAGAGGTGGGATCCTTCGATGAATCCGAGGGGGAAAACCATCCGTGGAGAGTAAACGGATTAAGAAAGAAGTAAACAATTATATCTCTGAGAATTCCTACAATTATATTGTATAGACCCCTATCTATAATAATTAAGTTATAGTTCATGCATTAACGTATAGATCACCAACGTTTTATTTTGCTATCAAGATATCCTTGAGAGTGAACGCTACGCTTCATTGATAAGGTAGATTAACTGAAAATTAGACTTATAAAATATAGCTATAGGGTAATCGGATTACTCCGGATGAGAAAGTTTTATCTTAATCAATGAAAAAAAAATCGTGTTTCATCAAAAGGAACACGGTGGTATTGACGTTCACATATTTGTACTAAGGTTTTTATTATCATATAGACCATATGCTATTGGCTTTACGTCGCACCGACACAGATAGGTCTTATGGCGACGATGGGACAGGAAAGGGTTAGGACTGGGAAGGAAGCGGCCGTGGCCTTAATTAAGGTACAGCCCCAGCATTTGCCTGGTGTGAAAATGGGAAACCACGGAAAACCATCTTCAGGGCTGCCGACAGTGGGATTCGAACGCACTATCTCCCGAATACTGGATACTGGCCGCACTTAAGCGACCGCAGCTATCGAGCTCGGTGCTTTTTATTATCCATCAGATAGCCACAACAATTGACGTTTACCATTCTGATTTCAAAACACAGGACGCCACTAAATTTGACCTCATTAAATTTAACATAGCTGCTTTGTATGTTAACTGGTAAAGTAAACCAATATAGGTACTTAAAGCTGAAATGCATATGAAGTAGAGACTTTCAATATCATTATTACAGTGGGCAATTAAAGCATACTAAACTAAAGAACATGACATTCTCTACTATTCTGGACAGTAGAAAATAATTTGATAGTAATGTTATAATGTTTTCATTCCGAGCAGTTTCTACAGTTAAATTTACTTCGACACCCCCCCCCTTTGGTTTACATTTTAAGTGGTCGACATTAAATGCACGTTCTCAATTAGCTGCAAAACATGAATAGGAAAACTCACGAATATGCTATTTTCTATTCCAAAATTTCTAGTTATGTCACTTTAATCATATAATTATCCTTTTACCTTTATAACACTTCAAAACCTTCACTCACTGTAGTCAGTACCTTTAGTAAAGAGGAGCGTAATGATAGTAGACATGACTTATGGACTTATTTATTTATTTATTTATTTATTTATTTATTTATTTATTTATTTATTTATTTCTCAGTTTTGTATTTATTTATTTATTTATTCATTCATTCACACACATTTAGCATTTAGCAATTTCCTCTCCTATAATTGCTGAAAACCGTGCTATATTGTGACGTGGAATAGGTGACATATGCGAATAATTTTTTCATATGGGATTTTTATTTATTTATTTATTTATTTATTCACGAAGCACAAGGTACAGCTACACTGAGCAAATTTCACTTGCACTGTCAACAGACTATTTAACAAACGTAAACTTTCATAATAAAATATAACAAACATAACAAAATATTCTCTGCTGTCACTAGTAATTTGACTTTCGATGGGAAGAAACGAAAATAAATTTTGCTTGAAAGTTGAATAAACTCAGGCCATAGGAATACAAACTTTATATTTCAAAAGTTTGTAGAGATATAAAAGATAGAATGTATATTTAATATTTAAATAACGTAAAATTTTTACATGTGCACGTGTGGGAATTTTGATTAACGCTTACGTGATTCTGAATGTGTGAGAACTTAAGTGAGAAGGAATGAGTCGGCCCAGCTTATGTGCATTTCGGGACCACGTTTGTGTAAGTACAATTAATTGATAATACACACCATAAACTGGGGATAATTATATAGAACAAATATATTATACATTGTCCTATAATTGCAATTATATTAATGTAATTTATGAGGGGATGGAGGCACCTTTATGTACGTTGAGCTATGTACTTGATCACTTTTGCACTTTTCCCCAGATCACAATGGACATGTTTCACCTGAGAGTGCATCACTTGCTTTAGAAGGAGTGTGGTAACCAGCCCACTGCAATTGATAATCATTTCCTTGATGCTTGAGGTATGATAGCCTCTTCCACTGCACTGAAGTTCACTCAACGGTGCTTGCCATTTCATTCTCACTTCTGAGTCAGAGCTGGTGGTATTTTTTTTTACACATTTTATGTGTCTTCAGTACGAAGTACAAGTCTGCTACCAAAAGTAAGTGCTGGTATTACTACGAGCATGTATATGCATAGCATGTTCTTGACACTCAGGTCATGGTTATCGAAGACCCTCTTTAGGAGATAATCGAAAGTCATACTTGCGTATCTGAGATGATAATGTAGTTCTGTGCATAATATGTGCATTTGTCGAGAGATAACTTCCTATGTAAGGAAGGAGTTTGATATTGTGCAGTGTCTCGTCTCTGACTGCGATGAATGCCTCGAACTTTAGTACTGGTTGGTAAAAATGTTGCGCTTTTAATACTGTTGAGTACTAAGCTGAAAGTAGTATATGCTTGGATTGAGTATCACTAATATCCCAGCTAAAATATAAACCGAACACGTGAAAGGGAAATATACTTTAATTTCTAGTGCTGGAGTACACTGACTGACAGAGCAAATGCAACACCAAGAAGGAGTGGTCAGAACTTTATGCCAATTGCAGGGTAGACTGACGTAACTGAGGTATGTTCATGATGTGAAATGCGCCGCTGTGCTGCGCACGTAGCGAACGATAAATGGGACACGGCGTTGGCGAATAGCCCACTTCGTACCGTGATTTCTCAACCGACAGTCATTGTAGAACGTGTTGTGTGCCACAGGACACGTGTATAGCTAAGAATGCCAGGCCGCCGTCAACGGAGGCATTTCCAGCAGACAGACGACTTTACGAGGGGTATGGTGATCGGGCTGAGAAGGGCAGGTTGGTCGCTTCGTCAAATCGCAGCCGATACCCATAGGGATGTGTCCACGGTGCAGCGCCTGTGGCGAAGATGGTTGGCGCAGGGACATGTGGCACGTGCGAGGGGTCCAGGCGCAGCCCGAGTGACGTCAGCACGCGAGGATCGGCGCATCCGCCGCCAAGCGGTGGCAGCCCCGCACGCCACGTCAACCGCCATTCTTCAGCATGTGCAAGACACCCTGGCTGTTCCAATATCGACCAGAACAATTTCCCGTCCCGTCGATTGGTTGAAGGAGGCCTGCACTCCCGGCGTCCGCTCAGAAGACTACCATTGACTCCACAGCATAGACGTGCACACCTGGCATGGTGCCGGGCTAGAGCGACTTGGATGAGGGAATGGCGGAACGTCGTGTTCTCCGATGAGTCACGCTTCTGTTCTGTCAGTGATAGTCACCGCAGACGAGTGTGGCGTCGGCGTGGAGAAAGGTCAAATCCGGCAGTAACTGTGGAGCGCCCTACCGCTAGACAACGCGGCATCATGGTTTGGGGCGCTATTGCGTATGGTTCCATTTCACCTCTAGTGCGTATTCAAGGCACGTTAAATGCCCACCGCTACGTGCAGCATGTGCTGCGGCCGGTGGCACTCCCGTACCTTCAGGGGCTGCCCAATGCTCTGTTTCAGCAGGATAATGCCCGCCCACACACTGCTCGCATCTCCCAACAGGCTCTACGAGGTGTACAGATGCTTCCGTGGCCAGCGTATTCTCCGGATCTCTCACCAATCGAACGCGTGTGGGCTCTCATTGGACGCCGTTTACAAACTCTGCCCCAGCCTCGTACGGACGACCAACTGTGGCAAATGGTTGACAGAGAATGGAGAACCTTCCCTCAGGACACCATCCGCACTCTTATTGACTCTGTACCTTGACGTGTTTCTGCGTGCATCGCCGCTCGCGGTGGTCCTACATCCTACTGAGTCGATGCCGTGCGCATTGTGTAACCTGCATATCGGTTTGAAATAAACATCAAATATTCGTCCGTGCCGTCTCTGTTTTTTCCCCAACTTTCATCCCTTTCGAACCACTCCTTCTTGGTGTTGCATTTGCTCTGTCAGTCAGTGTATAAAATAATCCTGGTATTTATTCCATACAAACTTTCCTCATGATACCGTGGATGTATGCTATAGAATACAGTATCATCGCATACTTCACTCAATGAACATCATTAAAATTAAAAATGGTTTCAAATGCAGTACGATAATCAGATACAGAAGTGGTAAAGCACAGCCTGCTTAGTGCCAGTTATGTCTCATGGATACGTACTTCGAAGTCGTAATAGTAATCGTGTTTGTTTATCCTTTAAGCCACACAGAAATAATATATGTCCCAAGTACTTGCATGTGTTTTGATGCCTTGTCTTGAAATTTCTTTTATGTTGGTGAGGTAAGGGTTATTCTGCCCGAAGGCAGGTCCGAACCTCCGCTGAGATGTTCCTGAGCGGGAGTTTACGTGCGGTAGGGTGGCCAGTTCCTTTCCGCTCCTCCCCCCCCACCAACCAACAGCGCCTGGCAACCCATCCAACTCCTGACCACGCCCAATGTTCCTTAACTTCGGAGATCTCACGGGATTCGGTGTTTCAACACGGCTACGGCCGTTGGCTCTTTCATGTTGGGTATAATATTATATTACTTTGTGTACACTGTTGTATTTTGTTAAAGGGAAGAAAGAAGATTGTAGTGTACAAAGTATTATTCACCTGAGTTTTAAATTCTTAAACGATAGGAAAGAGCTCATAAAATGCTATACTGCGTTTTCCCGTGAAACTATTTACAGTCATGATATTGACATTTAACTTCACTCCATTTTCAAATGGAACTTTATCAATATAGCTGGCATCAATGTTCAAACTGTTTCGTGTTCAAAGGTGTATTTAAAAGTCGGAAAATGACGTTTTAAAACAACGGCTGAGTTTCATTGCACTATTTGAGGTCCTGAACGCAATCATTGTCGTACAGCATGGTGCAGGCAATAAAATCTACATCAGGGGTTTCCAAATGGCGGCCCACGGGCCGCATGTGGCCCGCGAAGCTATTTTTGAGGCCCGCGAGAGCATTGTAAGAAATGATGTGAAGAAAAGTCACAAACATTTTTAATAGCTCGTTCAAAAACGTATTAATTTTTAAACACCTTATAGACCCAAGTCGGAACTAATTACCGGGCGAGTTGGCCGTGCGCGTAGAGGCGCGCGGCTGTGAGCTTGCATCCGGGAGATAGTAGGTTCGAATCCAACTATCGGCAGCCCTGAAAATGGTTTTCCGTGGTTTCCCATTTTCACACCAGGCAAATGCAGGGGCTGTACCTTAATTAAGACCACGGCTGCTTCCATCCAACTCCTAGGCCTTTCCTACCCCATCGTCGCCATAAGACCTATCTGTGTCGGTGCGACGTAAAGCCCCTAGCAAAAAAAATCGGAACTAATTATTCTACTAATCCCTCTTTTCAAGTATTCGCTTGTTCTCAACATATTATTTTTGATTTTAAAACATTTAAAATCCAAATTTCAAGTAATATTGTTGTTATTTTTGAGTCCCACTGACTACTTTTGATGGTTTTCGGAGACACCGAGGTGCCGAAATTTTGTCCCACAGGAGTTCTTTTACGTGCCAGTAAATATACCGACACGAGGTTGTCGTATCTGAGCACCTTCAAATACCACCGGACTGAGCGAGGATCGAACCTGCCAAGCTGGGGTCAGAACGCCACTCAGCCTGGCTCCAAATTTCACTCTTTTATGCAATTTTAAAATAATGTTTTAAGCAATTAAAATTATCAAACCCTCATTTCAACTGAAGTATGCATATTATTTCATAATGGTGCTCTGTACTATTTGCAGAATTTTATGAAAATTGGCCTATTCAACTGCGGCCCGCGAACATGACTAAGGTTTCCAAAATGGCCCTCAAGCCCTTACAATGTGGAAACCCCTGATCTAGATGTATTGATACACATGCATGTCACAGGGCAGCATAACGTCGAAACAGGCATTCATAAATTCAGAACGGACGTTAGACACTAAACATTTGAAAAATATGTAGACGAGAAGGTACTAAAATACTAAAATTCTTGAAAATAAGCATTATTATTGGCACATACAATCTTTAAAATTGACGTTAAAATATGTTCTATACTTAAATGTAAAATTTAATTTTTATTATTTCAAAATAAGTACGGCACTACTCTATTATACGTCTTTGATTTTCGAATATTGCAAATACATTGATCACAGTTGACTTTCACTTTCACCAGCCTACTTCTTCTTCACATAGAGCAGTTTTATATCCCGCGACTTCAACAATTTGTAAAATATGGTCATTATTTACACGCTCCTCTGCCGTTTCAAACACTTCGCAGAATAGGAGTGGCCCATCGCTTGAAAACAGGTTTCTTCCGAATTCTTGAATTAATTTGTGTAAATTGGATTGTGTTGTATGTTGCCCGAGCATTATATATTTTAAGTAGAAACTGTTGAGCACTGTCATAACACTATCAGAAATACCAACTTTCATGGATGAAGATGGCTAATTTAATGTGCTGAGTGAAAAGGATGACATTTGACTACTGTCCTTGTTCAAGGGGTGTGAGAAAACATGTTACATACCACCAAAACCCATGCTTCTCTACGGTATTCTAAGTTGTATACGAATTTCTACGTAAATTACTGTACAAGCAGTAAGTAAGATTATATTAAATTGCATATCTCTTAGCGTTATCTGAGATACACCGCTGGGAGGACCGCATACGTTGGTTCCGACGTAAGGTTCGCGTTGCGGACTTTGATGATAATTGCAGGCAACGTTTCCCACTGCCTTACACAATCCAGTTCGTGAGTTTCTACTATAACAGCAGGCTCAATTTCCTGCTGCCATTCACAATAGAGATGGGGAGTTTTCGTTATAAAGACAGGCCCTTTCTCCTAATGCCAGTTCACAATCGAGTTGGAGAAATACCTAACGTACAAGGGATCAAGATACGACAAAAGTCATAGGACCAAAGTTATAGATCTCCCCATATTGAGCAACGATTGTGCTACGTGTTTTGTGATACGACTTCCGTTTAAAAACCTATTAACCCGAAACGAAGATCTGCACCGCCATTAAAATAGCCTCCATATTTCGATACTTTTCGGGGCCAAAATGTTATACACTTGAACAGCGTGGAATTTTTCCTCAAAGAAAAGAGTGACGAGGTTTCGGTATTAGCACTCACATACATGACGTGGAGAAATTAAGGAAATTAAGAAAGTCGACATAACATGAAAATAGGATAATAAACTCAGGAAAGCCGGATAGGAATAATATGTAAATACCGAGTAGATGTATTGGGAAATGAAATGTCCCTCACTAAATTGTGATGATATGAGTTAAGGATTTAAGAAAGGGGTAACAGAAAAGAAATTTAGGCGTAGGGATTCTTAGATAAACAGGTAAGAAGATGACGGTGTTATTCCTTAAGCCTATAGAGGCAAGACAGAGGCAAGAAATTAAAGCAGGAAACGGAAGTAGTAGAGAAATGCAGTAAAAATTATAGCAAATGTCATAAAACATTTTACGGTGTGAAATGATGGGCTGCACTCCGTGGTACTGTTGAAATATTAACAGCCACCCTTAGTGCTATTCGAGGACAACTGTAACCTCCAACGGTATTCCGCTAATATCTCACGGAATGATAGCTTGACGTCTCTGTCGCATTCTACCCAACGAACAACTAATGAGTTGACATGAATAATAATGAACTTGGTACTAGGTCAGTTTCCTGCTGACAAGCTGCCAGAGCACGTTGCCATGGTAACCAACAGGTTTGTTGTCAGTCTTCGCGGGTGTTAGTCACTCACTGCAGAGCATCGACCCGCATAAAATAGTAATTTTCTCCGTCATTTGAAGAGAAATCGAAATTATGTACATAAGAAAAGTAGTGTCAAATGGACGGATGTTTCACATATAATCTACGGATTTTACCGAAAATCAACAATATAAGCGAAAATACCTGTTCCGGTTTTCCTATAAACCCCCAGGCTGTTCAGTGATTTTTAAATCGTATTCATATTTAAACCTGTTACTGGATGAATATGCTCTAAATATGAAGTTTGGTCGAAATCTGTCCAGCCGTTTCGCCGTGATGGAGGAACAGACAAAGAGACAGACACGAAAGCTGAAAACCACTGATACGGTCTTCAGTTGACCTAAAGCGGATAACTATCTCAGAAATCGGAAAAATAAAGGAAATTACAGATAGCGGACCCCTACAACTTAATTTATATAGATTTTTGTCTATATTTGTCAAAATTCTTAATAATACAAGCTATTTGAAACTCCTTCCTTTGTTCCAAAGTATGTCTTCCTCTGAAAGAGACTACAGGTCACCTAAGTCCGACCGTCATTGGGAAAAGTCCGGCTCCATGGATAAATGGTTAGCGTGCTGGCCTTTGGTTCAAGGGGCTCTGGGTTCGATTCCTGGCCTGGTCAAGGAATTGGTTACTTCCTACGGTTCGAGGACTGGGTGTGGGACTGTGGGTATCGTCCATAAATAGAAAATAAAGGTAAAACAACGAAAGAATGAGAAAAAAACAACTTCGATAAAAGGAAAAGAAAATTTACCTCTAGAACCTCCACCTCCATGAACAGGGTAACCACCTTTCTGCAGTGAGGTTGTGCCGAGTAATTTCGACAAAACGACACATTTTGTCTGTTTTCTATACACTGAAAAGTTAATTTCATAAGAAGGAGACAAGCAGGTATTCATATGCTCTATAGATCAAAATACGCAAACATATGAAAAAAATATCACAACCCGGCCGGTAATCGAAACCTAACGCCCCGACATGAACCTATTACTTATTGCAGAAATTTTAACTTTTATGTCAACTGCATGAGTTAGCATAGGCTACTTTTATTTTAAAAATTGAAGTTGCTATCGATATCCCGGATATAAATTATCGTACGAGAAAATATAGCACAGTTTTGGAAGATACTCTTGCTACCATTTCAGAATATTAAAAAGTATAATTATGGATTACTTCAGAGGATTAGGAGTTATTCGGCTGTAGGAACAAAGGAGAGTATCCGTAAACATTTTTCTCTTCCAGGTGCTGATCAATACGTGTTATTTTTCTCGTTTCTCTCGCATTCTTTCGTGTTCATTCATGCTTCCCATCGATACCGTATATAAAATGCATGATTAATTTTATATATACTGCTCCCTAATGTCTTTTTACACATGTTTTAAAAATGGATTGATTGATTGATTGATTGATTGATTGATTGATTGATTGATTGATTGATTGATTGATTGATTGATTGATTGATTGATTGATTGATTGATTGATTGATTGATTGATTGATTGATTGATTGATTGATTGATTGATTGATTGATTGATTGATTGATTGATTGATTGATTGATTGATTGATTGATTGATTGATTGAAGAAAATTGTACTTTTGAACATTTTGATTTAATTTTTCTCACTATTCTAATTTTAATTTAGCTTTTGTCTCTTTGTTTCGAGTAACATCTAGCCTATTCTTATCTCCTCATTAGGACAATCATTCTCACTTCCTGTCCCTGCATGGTCTCCAGGTTAAATACAGTATATAAAGTGTATCCGCATTATTTCACTTCCGTGCAGCTGTGTCCGTCCAGGAAAAGATCAGTGAAAGGACAGGTGGATTCTGTTGATGCTTAATATCGTAGATAGTAGTTAAAAGAAATTCAAAAATAAATAAACCCTTAATATTTACGTGCAATATTAAAGTGTTAACGACATAGTTGTCATCAACAAGATACACTTATTTGTAAATGTTATTTGGGTTTGAGACTAATAAACCATCTGGAATTTTACACTGAGTTCCCGAATTAATTCACGAATAAATACAGGAACACTTCTAGGAAACCTAAATTGAGAATAGCTGCTTTCTGATTTGAGTCAAAGCTCAACCTATTAACAATGGGAGTCCATAGGTTTGCCATCCAGTCTTCGCAAATGTGAAATAAATATGTACTGCAATACAGCAGCACCCCGAACCGATGAAAGTTCCCCTGAGGGAAGGGAAATATGTAGTTGCTTGCAGAGCCAAGGTTATCCCCAAAGTTAGGTCATAAGAGAGCTAGTGTGATAATTTATATCGTAGGGTGCTGAACTGTGCTTACTATAGTTTGCCTGCTTTCCCCTAGAATAAATTTACATTACTCGACGAAGTGTCGTTAACACAAACAACGCCGGTGTTCAAATAGCAAGTTGTACGTAACAGGAATGTTTAGAGCAAATTCTGTTTATCCGAAGTGTCCGCTTGGGGATAAAAGGAGTATCACATGTTTAGATGGTTAACCTCATTGTCCTGTGCCAATAAACACGATTTAGTTTCTAACAGTTCAGTCATCAATGGACACTTAATAGTTGTGAATATCTGGGTGTAGTAATCCACTCCTTAAATTATGTCAGAGCTTTCTGAACCCCGGCATTTTTAATATTATTTTTGAATTGTCAAACTGGGAAGTCACTGCGAGGTTGTCTACACGTAGAACTGCAGATTATAGAACCAATCACGTAAAATCGAGAACTCCTTTCATTTCATTGAATTTCACTTCATTCCTTCCTTCAAAGATTGTGTTTTAGTATTTCATTTAATATCTAGGAAGATTCTCGAGGTTGCGGTGTTAAGTCGTTTTCGGTATAATTGGAAAAAGAATATTAGAAAACCATTCAATAATGATTAACAATATTACTGAATATATTCAAGTTTTAAGTAGAGAATATCCTTTCTAATAGATCACAAATGTGAAATAAAAATCAGACTCGTGTCCTCATAGCGAGATGGTGCAGCTCTTTTCAGGCACACCTCCCACGGGGGCGGAGCTATATGTACTATTCACAAACTTCTGGTAGTACTTGGAATCGAACCCGGGCTTCCGAGGATGGCTGCTATTAGTGCTAACAGTTACGCTACGGAGGCGAACATTTGGTAAAATTATATCAAACTATTTGTATCTCTTCTTCACTTGTTACAAATAACTCCCTTAAATTACTTTTAACGTAATGTTCACGACTGCAACATACGGAGGTGTAAAATATTATTAGACTCAATACCAAATTTTTAACATTTAAAATGTCGCATTACCTATTACTTGCCTGCTCATAAAAGTATTTCTGTACTACAGTAGAGTTCTTATATGTGATGCTTGTCTGTTTAAAGTAAATTATACACCGGGCGAGTTGGCCGTGGGCGTAGAGGCGCGCGGCTGTGAGCTTGCATCCGGGAGATAGTAGGTTCGAATCGCACTATCGGCAGCCCTGAAGATGGTTTTACGTGGTTTCCCATTTTCACACCAGGCAAATGCTGGGGCTGTACCTTAATTAAGGCCACGGCCGCTTCCTTCCAACTCCTAGGCCTTTCCTATCCCATCGTCGCCATAAGACCTATCTGTGTCGGTGCGACGTAAAGCCCCTAGCAAAAAATAAATAAAGTATAGAACACAAGTTACAATTTTTTTCAATTACCTCAGTAACGATACTATAGTCAATAGGCTCATCTATCAATATTAAATTCCCATGTTGACGATTTTTAATTTCTCGTTTTAGTGTAATTAGATAAAATGGAATTACATTAAGTAGTTCTGTGACATTTTGCTTTCCTTGAGCGCTGGTATAATTCACTGAGTTTTGTACTGTTGGAAAACTCTTGGAAACTGATGATGTAGGTTTAGCAACAGACCAAACAACAAAGATTTAATCTCTATGTAATGTATGTAAATAATTATGAATAATACAGTATTTCACGAAACTTAGTAAGTAGGATGAATATTTGACTGAAAGATAGGGAGTTCCATGAAACCAATTAGAATGACAACAGTGAGGACAAAAACAAAAAGCTAAGTCAATTTAATTTGTCTTTTTAATCTAATGATTTCCACACGTTTGTAACACTGGTAGATGGTAGAAAATTGTAATTGCCTCTGAAATTAATGAATATTCTCTCTATGTTATTTTTAAAACCTGTCTTGCATACGCTGTTTGGAGAGTATTTCTGGAGTAAAGAGAGTGTTACTTTCGACTGAGATATATGGTACGGTTGTCAACACCCATCATATTCTCTTGAAAAGAAAGCAATTACCATTTAAGAGGGAAAAGGTGTCGTAAAACGAAGCGTGACACAGTCTCTCATCAAGGAACAGCCTTATTACTAAAGGAAAATATTTCAGAGCAAAAGTTTATTCAGATGAGAATTTCTATAACAGAATTCACTGGTAAAACATTTCTTTCATTGAGCAGAATGTTATATTTATTTAAAAACTTGTACTGACTGTAAAAACGTGACCATGATAAATTTAAACTACGTAAGAATGTTGCACACATCAGGCCTTATATTTAAGTTTGTTCATTTAATTTAATGCATTTACCTTCCAGTGTAGGTTTCTCCCGGACTCAGCGATGGATCCCACTCTCCTCATGGGCAGTATCCTGGAGAGTGAGACATTCGATTGGGGATACAACTGGGAAGGAAAACTCGTACCTCGGCCAGGCGGCCTCACCTGCTATGCTGAAGAGGGGCCTTGAGGGGGATAGGTATATTAAAAATAGGCAAGGTTGAGGTAAGGAACTGGTCGTGGC
This sequence comes from Anabrus simplex, assembly GCF_040414725.1. Taxonomy (NCBI): domain Eukaryota; kingdom Metazoa; phylum Arthropoda; class Insecta; order Orthoptera; family Tettigoniidae; genus Anabrus; species Anabrus simplex. The sequence goes on along the minus strand of NC_090265.1, from coordinate 1,103,255,272 downwards.
TTTAGTAAAGTACTATCCCCGCATTTGCCTGAGGAAGAAGTGGGAAACCACGGAAAGCCACTTTGAGGATAACTGAGGAGCAAATCGAAACCCCTCAGCTCAGTTGACCTCCCGAGGCTGAGTGGATCCCATTCCAGTCCTCATATCACTTTTCAAATTTCGTGACAGAGCCGGAAATCGAACGTGGACATTTGAGGGTGGCAGCTAAGCATACCAACCACTACACCACAGAAACAGACTTCTATTTAAGTTCAGTATTAAATTTTCTTTTCCTAGGGGAAAATGCCGCTCAATTACTCATATTTTAACTCATAAAACGTGAATAGACGGCCTTCTGTACTTACATTTTTTAAGTTGATTTACGTCTTATGGCGACGATGGGACAGGAAATGTTTAGGACGGGGAAGGAAGCAGCCGTGGCATTTATTAAGGTACAGCCCCAGCATTTGCCTGGTGTGAAAATTGGAAACCACGGAAAACCATTTTCAGTTCTGCCGACAGTGGGGTTCGAATCCACTACCTCCAGAATACTCGATACTGGCTGCAGTTAAGCGACTGCAGCTATGAAGCTCTGTGTAATTACTTTGAGAAAATAGTATCAGTTCATCAGCTCCAACATTTTATACATTTATTTATGAAGTCTTGGATTTAACTATCTGGAGTGTTCTGCGCACTTCAAATGTAAGCTGGGCTCATGATCCCACTTGAATCTCACAATATATTTTCGTGAACCTTAGAGGTGGAAATTCAGTATTTATTCTCGACATAAGCTATTTAGTCGTCTACTCCTCAATGCCTCAACGAAACTGAAAACAAAATGACACATGAAGATCAGTATTTGTGTCCTTCCAATTGAAGAGTGATATTAACATTACGTGTAAATAATGTCCTAATATGATAAGAACTACTCAGTAACCACCCCTCCATCTATAGTACTGATATACTTAAAAATTGTATTGATATTTTAAATTATTCCTCCACCTAGAGTCTTACCCAAGACAAAGATACACAATACAGTAAATAACTGGAGAAAATAATTTGAAATTTCTGAATTAAAAGAAAAAACACTTTGTGAAATTAAAACTACAATTTTTAAAAATAATCAAATAATTTTTAAAATTAAAGGCTTCGTGGATATTTTAAATATATAAGAACACCTAGACAATTTAATTTCTACAAAATTTAAAATATATGATTCGGACTTGATTCCGAAATGGAGATAGAACCCCTGACAGCTTTTAGCCCCCAATCCACGAGATCGTCAGTGGTGATTCCGAAGACTCTCTTGATATCCAAAACCTTTTTGGAAATTTCCCCCCTGGCACCGATCACAAGACGTATCACCCAAAGATACCCTAGTTGGTATTCTTCTGTGCAAAATGGCACTGTAGGCAAATATATTTATTTTCATCGTTAACTTCGGCTGTATGAGTTAGATGCAACTCGTTTGTTATCGTGGGGTCTAGAATATAGCCTACTTTCTCCCTAATACTGATCATATTAATTCTCCTTGTGTTGTCGTTTGTTGCAAGCAAGACCGTGAACCTCCTCGTGCATTTGAAAACCTTTGTCTCGGAGGGATGTGCAATGGTTGCTCTGATGGTATGGTGTCGAGTGTTCCTAAGAATATCACCAAACAGGCAGAAACCCAAGACGTGAGCAAATGTTTCAGTCTAGCCGCATCTTCTGCAGTGGTTAACGTTACAATATCCTCCTGATACGACCCTTATATGTGCCAAATTGCATTTAATTTTCAGAGCATCCCTCCACTCCGAACTAGAGAGACGACCATGTGAACCTTATAGATGAGAGTGCAGAATTTATTCTGTAAATGAGCAATCTATTCATCCAGCTGCCTCACCGAAAGTGCAAGCAGGATGATAATTGAAGATCTTGCAGAATTCAGAATAGTAAATTTCTGGCTCGGATGAAGCCATGAAGAAGATGATAATGTGATAATGTTTATTGAAGGGATGTCATTGTTTGCTCCGAATCAAGTGAGATTGCATCAGTATAATTTATTCCTAAATATTTAACACAGTCGTCTGTAGAAATTCATTCAATAACTATTTTTACCTGAATTGTAATGATGCCCTCCGTTAATTTTCCTTTCTTCACATTAACAGTAACAGACATGTAAGAATTTAACGTTATATCTATTTTGAAATCTTAGGACAGCTGAATTTGTAAGTAAAACTGCTGAATCCCGATGCTTTCCGATAACAACAATATTATCGGCAAAACCTAACTTCGTTTATGGTTCCAGACCATTCATCAAGGAGTAGGTAGCTGAGCTTGTCGGGGAGTCCTCTTTCACTGAGTTTTGAAAGACATGATCTGTGGCGAGGTTACATAACGTTGGTGGAAATCGAGTACCTTGCATAACACAGTGGCATAAATTATTGGGTTCAGTTTTCTGAAAATTAGACTGTATTTCGGTGGTATTATTGTCCTGAATCACAGAATAATGTCACATGAAGGTTGAATTTCTCGCAAACATGTCGGGAGTGTTCTTTTTAATTCATATTACGTCACATGATATTTCATCACCGGACTTCGTTCGACAGCATTACCTTAAAGCGCATAACTAGCTGCATTTCCATATTTAAGTTCTGAGTTGACGCTGATTAAATTTCATGACCGTAATAACTAGAAAAATTTCAATAATCTAAATGTGAACTTGAAACTAATCTATACAACTTCGCTTGTAAAAGAATATCTTACCAAGGTTTGCTATTAGATTGATCAATACGCAAAAATATCAAATTTTTAGTCTGTCTTATTCCTTGTATATACTGCATATCAGTATGGATGAGATTATAGCTCGAGTAAAACAACTATATCGAGAGACAAAGATCTGTCTACAGATTCAAGCAGGCAGGTCAAAGTGTTTTGAAACCAAGAGCGGAGTCAAACAAGAAAGTTCTCTATCACTACTTCTCTTCAATACTATATTGGATGAGGTTTTAAACGCAGTGAAAATGAAGGTTCAGAAAACAAATGCACTTATATTTGCTGATGATGTTATGCTATGGGGAGAGACAGGAGCAGATCTTTGGCAAGAAGCATTTGAAAGAATGGCAATGATCATCAGAAAACTTAAACCGTCGGTTTAGTGATGAGTAGAGATCCTGAAGCAGTCCACCAGCGAGTGGAAAATGAAGAAATAGACATTATCAGTAACTTCAAATACTTAGGGAGTTTCGTTTCTTTTGACAATACAGTACCGTAAACCAAGAAAAAGTCAATAGAATACAAGCAGCATCAAACTTCTACCACACTGTTCGTTAATTACCCTGGGATGCCTCATTTCCCCAAGCTTGCAAGCTCACGCTGTACAAAACATATCTTGTACCAATTCTAACGGACTGGAAGCAGCAATGTTGACTATATCTGCTCAAAGTCGCCTACATGCCAATGAAATGAAGTTCCTTCGGTCATGTCTCCAAAGGACAAGGAGAGACAAAATAAGGAATGAAAGTATTTGTCAACAACTTGGATTGGACAGGAGCCTGTTGGAAAACTTGTAATTAAGCAGATTACGATGGTATGGACGTATGAGAATGATGGTTCCAATTAGGATCCTAAGAGGATACTATGAAAGGAATGTTGTTGGTAAGAGGCCCAGAGGAAGGCCTCGTGATAGGTGGGAAAAGCAAATTTTAGAAGACCTTGCCAAACGTGATGCAAATTGGCAGCAAAAAATAGAACATCAGCTGTGGATGGACAGAACGAACTGGAAGAGGCTCGTAAACACCCGCACCCTGCTTTCTGGAGCTGAAAATCGATGATGATGATGATGATGATGATGATGATGATGATGATGATGATGATGATGAGTATAGATATTTTGTGTTCCATATTGCTAATTAGCAGTACAAATACGTCGAAAAGAGAGCGATCGGGCGAGTTGGCCGTGCGGTTAGGAGCGCGCAGCTGTGAGCTCGCATCCGGGAGATATTCGGCTTGAACCGCACTGTCGGCAGCTCTGAAGATGGTTTTCCGTGGTTTACCATTTTCACACCAGGCAAATGCTGAGGCTGTACCTTAATTAAGGCCATGGCCGATTCGTTCCTATTCCTAAGCTTCTCCCGTCCCATCGTCACTGTAAGACCTATCTGTGTCGGTGCGATATAAAGCAAAATAGCAAAAAAGAAAACAGGAGAGCGAATGCGCTGAGATCAATTGAAATCCTTTCAGTGGAAATGGCATGTAGGTACACAGCAAGCTACGCTAATAAGAGTGATCATAATAAATGATCAGTTCTCGAACATTAATAGTTACAATTGAAAATGGCCCTTTGTCCTGCAAGTTAATTCAATAAGTATAAGTCACATAAAAAAACATCTAGTAAGAATAGCAGTTACTGGTTGCTTCCTAAGTAAGCGGATAAATGCTAGTGTCCAAAATAATTGTCTGTATATCATCTGATGATTTCTGAAGGTGGTAAGATCAATACACGATCGTCACTTTCGTATCGTCATATGGGATGATCTATTTCTCATTCACAGGGCCCTTTGTTTCTTCGTGGCCACTAATTGACGTATTATAACATTATGATAGCAAGGATATCGTTGTCTGCACGATTGTCTCGATATATTTCTGGTTTGAGATTATAAATTAACAATAAGGAAACGCATCGTGGATTATGTGATCGAGTCCACTGCCCCTCGTATAAGATGGCTCCTCTGTTGGCCTCACGAGTCTGTGTGAGCATTGTTTTAGCGCTTAGATTAGAATTAAAATACTTGGGCTGGATGAGAATCGAAAACGGGGCCAGCACGTAACAGACAGGCAAGCTACCTCTACAATACGGAGCTGTAATACATTTACTAATATTATTGTTGTTGTAAATATAGTGGCTGTCCTACTGGAAGTTTCATTATCCAAATATAAATGTGCCATTTTTGTGAGGTATATTTTGTCATAAGCGTTCAGTTAACCTGAGTGAATATTCTACTTTAACTTGATGTCATATCTAGAAGCGAATTAAATCGAAACTCTTCCTAGCGCTGAATTTAATTTAATCATAGTTCTGGAACACGTCCGTGTTTCAAGATGGCGAAATTATTAATAAAGGCATATATGGAATTTACAGAGCTCAGACTCCTCCTCTCCAAATAAATACTGGATGCAAATCCGGAATATCAGTGTTAATGCTACGTAGGCCCCAATACTGTTGGTGGTTCGACCTAAGAGAAAGTCGGTTCGTTTTAGGCTACGTCCGTTCTTTTCTCTTTTGTTACAACTGAATAATTTGGTCATTTGGGCGAGGCACTGTATGATTACTAATTATTGAATGAAACAACAGACAAGTGCGTGATAGGCGAGTGACATGTTCAATAATATTCGACCAAGGCCAACGGAATTGGAATCCTGGACACTTTATGTGATAGTTTCGAAATGGAGGCCATGTCCCTATGGCTCGAATGAAACGTAAAACTGGAATTCATGTGACTGTGATCATCATATTGACAGTCACGCTGTATGATTTCATCTTCATGTACATGAAATACATCGTTAGACCAAAATTACATTTTTATCAGAATCTTCCAAAACGTTATTGGAGCCTCAACAAATCCACTGACACAGAATATGCATGGAAGCAAACTTTATGATTTAATCTCATCCAGAGGAGGAACCTAAGCACAAGCAACAAGAGCACAATTTAGTATGAATTGTCGAGATAAACATTATTAATCATCTTTCTGCATTCGTAGCAGTACACGGGTAAAGACTAACACAAAAGGTACAATGTTTCCTTAAAGAATGGGGTACACTGTGTGACTTCACAGACGTAAGTTTGTGAATACGTCTTCAACATCGGACGATGGTACGAGAAAGAAAGAGATATAATTTTAGCATTCCAAACTAATGTTACGTGTAAGAGTGAAATCTAGACAAGCTTTCCCCAGATCCTAGCCGTAGTTACCTGTGCAGCGCAATCGTTGTTGAAAGTGCCCTTCAAGAAACTAAAGATTTGTTCTGCGTTATCTCGACATTGAAGTCGCCGCATAATGCACTATGAACTGTCAAAATTGACCAGCTGACCGGAAGGGTGTTTGGCTCGTACATCATAAAGCAGGGCAGTATATACACTAATGCAGTTAATTCATTAGATACTAGGGCTGTTGAAAAGAAGACATTTACAACAGTATCACAGAACATTATATATTATATGTCTGCTTCCTTGAAGACACCCACAGCCTTCTAACACCAAACATAATGCGCTCGTGGCCTAACCGATGGATGTGCATGAACGGAAACCGTGGTACCCACCGAGTAGATCTCTGGTAACCTTCACGGTTTGAGTGGGTAAACGAAACCATTGGTTTTCGAAATAGTCTGCAGTTTGCCGCTATTCAACGATTGCTTGCATATAACACAGACTAGAACTCCTTCAACGTGTGCAAGTTGTTAGTGAAAAGTGAGCGCAAAATATCCACGTGCTTGTTCCACTCACCTTTGTCAAATCTCTGTCAAACTAGAAGCAATTGCACACACTGCACCCCTGCCAGAACTTGTTGTTGGTAAGCGATAATTACTCGTTTATCATCTCGATCCCTTCAGTGATCTTACTGTTAATGGAATTTTGGTGTTCCAAAAATTCATTTAAAGTTTCCCTTCCATGTGGCCAGTCCGAAAATGTGTCATCTACGTAACGGTAGAAGCACTTAGGTTTCAATGGCGCCGTAGTTAATGCAGCAGACTCAAAGTGTTCCACAAAAATATTACCAGTCGCTGGTGAAGAGGTGAACACATTGCTGCTCCTTCTGTCTGTCGTTTCCCCTCCTATATATTAGCCATATACTTCGTCACTGTCAAAATATTGCAATTTTTTTCTTGAACTTTGTCTCAGTTATTAGAGTGTAATAGTATTATCTTTAAATATTTTCACTATACTTTTCAAAAATGACTCTTTATTAAATGGTAAACACATGCGTTCCCTACGCACCCCCAAAGCACACTAACTGCCCGGAACCGACCCCTCGATAAGTGCGTCGTTTCGTCATCCTGACTTTGGATATTTTCAGGAACCGTCCTTATTAGTGGATGTGTACAATTTTACTGTAGCCTACTTACCTCTACACGCAAATCGTCTGTACTGTGCGTGGTTTATACTTTATAACGTTCTCAAATCTTCCCTAGATTAATCTCGCTCCACTTTTCAAACGGTTATCCCCATTCTTAAAATGTATCATGTCAAAATTAAAATGATGAAAGTAAGTTCGGGAGTTTGGTTGATTTTCTCAGTAAAAAAATAATCAAGGAAAATTTATAAACCAATAATAATTTTAAACCAATGTACGGCACAGAGGCACAACTCGGTTACTAACAGAAGCCAATGGGATTTTGAACAGCAAGCGAGCAATAATGTAAGGCTACATTCATTCTCTGTCAACCCCTACCAAATAATCAAAATACTAGTACAGCTAGAGAGAACAGATGTAGAAGGATGAATTATACAAGAATGCAGCATACATTGAGTGTTTCAACATATTGGACAAACAAATGTAATTTCATCATGACCGAGCGACAAACGCAAATACCGGTGTGGATGACACTGTATAGTAAAAGCTCTTCCGGTTGTAGTATGCATTCAAACTCAAAAGACTAAATTAGAAACTACAAGTACAAGTACAGTGCCCTGTGCGATTCATGGGTATGCCCACCCCGAGCTGCAATACACGGACGAATTAGGCCCTGGATTACGTGCTGCGGAATTGCGGCCCATTCTTGCTGCTCTGCGAGGGTCAGCTACCCACATTTCGCGATTGGTACGGGGATTTGTGCAAGCATTTACCCATCACGTCCGACGAATAGGGTTTTGATCTGGGAACTTGTCGGGCCACTGTAGACATCTACTGCATTGGAGAGCCTGGGATGCCTGCAGTGTGCGGGTGGGCATTATTATTGTGAATCATTCTATTTCAAACGATCGCTGTGAGAGGGACAGCTACTGGAATGAACTTCTCTGCCCACTTAACTATCGAGCAGTCATTGTGCCCTCAGCATTCACTAATAACAATTTCACGTGAGTGTCAATAGCTAGTGCTGGTCGCTCGTGCTTCTCGTCAATAAGATCAGCGCGAACCCTCTCCCGGGCATGCCGTCCGACACAAATGATAATTGAGGCCGAAGCAAAAGAACGTTTTACCAGTGAAGAAGACATTATGCCTCTCATTGGCCTAGCGTAAGCGTTTTCGATACCAGCACAGCACACATCGATATTCTAGGGTCAGTTAAACGTTAACTATTACCAACTGTTCGTCACGTAGCGTGCTGTCCCACAATACCTCGAATTTCCGGTACTGTTGCTCGGGATATATCTGCGCCATTCCAACTATGCGGCGATCCTCCTTCACATTTTTCCGTAGGGAGGGTCCGGTTCCAGGTCTCCAAATATGTGTCCCTTCATTTGATCTCGGCTGCCATAGGCCTACTCGTTGCAGGTAGAGGTCAGGCAGATAATAGGTATACACGATTACGAAGACCACTTATACCTGATCCCTTAATCGATGACATCTGTTGATATCCTGCTCGTAGCCTATCTGTCAGCGAGGGATTTTTCACAACCGAACACATCAAATGAGTTCCTTTGGCTTCGTATAAAGGACGTAGTTTTTCCGTGGCCAATCAGGTGGAGGAGGCCGTATGAACAGTTCGATTGGCCTGAAACCGGTAACGTTTACATACTTAGCTGGTATCATTCCATTTTCCAGTATGAAAACGAACGACCCATCCTTTGTGGTGCTCTAATTTCTCTAGTTAAAGCACATACATACCAAACTTAAACAAACTATTAAGATAAACTGTTTTGTTTAATTTACTATATTGTTTTTATGAGCGGCTGGATAAACACATTTACGTTAAAGTCATACTGCGTAGCTTTTGAGATTAAAAAAGGACTCCACATACGTTAACAGGACTCGAACATTAGGACTCTTTTTTTGCTAGTGGCTTTACGTCGCACCGACACAGAGAGGTCTTATGGCGACGATGGTATAGGAAAGTCTAGGAACTGGAAGGAAGGAGCGTGGCCTTACATAAGGTACAGCCCCAGCATTTTCCTGGTGTGAAAATGGGAAACCACAGAAAACCATCTTCAGAGCTGCCGACATTGGGGTTCGAACACACTATCTCCCGCATGCAAGCTCATTAGGACTCTTAGTCCTAATAAATTATTATAAGCGGTGCTATTTGAGCAGCGATTTACTAACGTATATTTAAAGCTAGAAGACTGTAAAGAGGTTAGTCATATTTTGAAAATAAGTTTTAAGTGACTCTTTCGATCGTGATAATAGTCCGATTTTCGAGGAACTAGTTTTAGAGGAACATGACTTTTCATTTCCAAAACCCCACATGCATTAACTGGTTTCAAACCACGAGAATTTTGGTTGGGAATCCAGGGACCAATTTCCTTCGCTATCACCCTCCTCTAGTGTATTATTATTATTATTATTATTATTATTATTATTATTATTATTATTATTATTATTATTATTATTATAATTATCGGGTAAGCTGGGCGTGTGGTTAGAGGCACGTACCTGTGAGTTTGCATCAGGGAGTCAGTGGGTTCGAACCCCACTATCGGCATCCCTGAGAATGGTTTCCCGTGGTTTCCTTTTTCACACCAGGCAAATTCTGGGGCTGTACCTAATTAAGCCCACGGCCGATTTCTTTCCACTCCTAGGCCTTTCCTTTCCCATCGTTGCCTTAAGACCTGTCTGTGTCGGTGCGACGTAAAGCAAATAAGATTATATTATTATTATTATTATTATTATTATTGGCAACAGCAACATCTGTAAGGCTTCCCTCATGGGAAAGAACATCTTAGTTGCCAATGAAAAAACCTACAACCTGTTTTCCAGTCATTTACCGGGTCAGGTATGAAATGAATGAAACATATATAGGCTGTTATTACAATAGGGTCGCCACTCCCAAGGTGATTTAGTAATGAGTGATAAATGCTATGAAATGATAATGGAGAGTGTTGCTGGAATGAAAGATGACAGGAAAAACCGGAGTACCCGGAGAAAAACCTGTCCTGGCTCCGCTTTGTCCAGCACAAATCTCACATGGAGTGACCGGGATTTGAACCACGGTATCCAGCGGTGAGAGGCCGACGCGCTGCCGTCTGAGCCACGGAGGCTCCACTTAGTTGCCAATAAATACTGTAATTATTTCAGAATATGTAGTGAATTTTGTTCAAAGCACAGGGACAGAAAAATGTTCTCCATTATACCTCAGGTGGCTATGATTCTTCAACAAACTATTCTCTGATAATGATCCTAGAGCAGTTACCCAATATTATAACAGTCTAGGGTATTTATTTGTGATGAAAGATACCATCCATGCCTTTAAGTCCCAGTCTCACAATTTATGAGTAAAGATTCAGCTCCCCCGAATTTTGATTTTGTGGAGATGCATACATTTTAAAAATGACCTTGGAGCAGGATACACTACAGCATTATCTCCTTCACAAAAGAAAGAAACGGCGAGGTTCCTTCCTCACTAAATACTACATAAAGCGGAAGATAATCAAAGCTTTATATGATATCACACGAACACGTTCCCTTTGCTGTCCTAGGCTACCCTTTATATCACATATTATGGTTCCTTTCCTTTCGCCATATCTCCTATGCGGGAACAAACATCAAAGAGTAGAAAGTAGCGCGGGCGTTAAAAATGTAGAGGCACTGTGGCACCAAAGGAACGAGTTTATGAGGTAGCCAGATTTTCGAAATCGAACGACAGTAAAATGTCTGAAAGAACCCCATCCTCGGTATACCTTCCCTGAGTCTTCACAATCCCTCCACTAAGTGAGTTGGCTGCACGGTTAGGTCCATAAAGCTGTTAGCTTGCATTCGGGAGATGGTGGGTTCGAGCATGCTTTCGACTGTCCTGAAGATTATTTTCACGCCAGGTAAATGCTGGGGATGAACCTTTATTACAGCTACTGTCTCACCCTTCCCAGAACTAGTTCCGTCGTATTCCATTGTCGCCATGAGACCCACCTCAATTGGTACTACGTAAAACCAATACAAACATATTACGATCTTCGTTCATTTCCATACTCTTTTCGCAGATAAATTATAGTATTAATGCTTATGTTTAAATGATGACATTTTTAAATGAGGCAACTAACCAAGTTACTATTTAAAATGGGGCAATTTCTTCCTACCATCCAGAAGCTGTAGTTTAGCTGAACTCGTGGGGTGAGCTAGTCCCTGCGTTTGTTTCTCCTATTGTGGTAGGTTCCAAGCAATTAACACATATTAATAACCACTAACAAGCCGTTGTCTTTATTCCATTAATCAGAACCCTAAGAAAGTTCTGACTACTTATTTTATCTTCCCAAACTATCACTCGTCTCTATTCCAGTTACTTTAAAACTAAGAGTGATTATTTCCATTTCACTCTATCTCTTGCTGTCCTTGACCTTAGAATACCAGCCACTTCTCTGTAGTGAACGTCCTCTGTTCCGCTTTCCTATCCTGGGATCCCATATTGTTGCTGTGTAAGCCCGCGTACCTTGATGCTTCCTGGCCATGTATAACTAACAAAGCACTCTGCTTAAATTCCAGGGCACTGTGATCTGTGAGGGTGAAATGATGAATTGAGCAAGAAATACGGAAAAAATGCAGCCATGAAGATGACGATCGCATAATCACGGCACTTACTAGAAAATAAGTACAAAGTTGTCATTCATATCGATTTTCAAATACCAAAATTCACTGAGGTATGAAAATATACACATAATGGTATATTTAATTAATATAAATTAGATCGTCCGCCTCTGTGGTGTAGTGGTTAGCGTGATTAGCTGCCACCCCCGGAGGCCCGGGTTCGATTCCCGGCTCTGCCACGAAATTTGAAAAGTGGTACGAGGGCTGGAACGGGGTCCACTCAGCCTCGGGAGGTCAACTGAGTAGAGGTGGGTTCGATTCCCACCTCAGCCATCCTGGAAGTGGTTTTCCGTGGTTTCCCACTTCTCCTCCAGGCGAATGCCGGGATGGTACCTAACTTAAGGCCACGGCCGCTTCCTTCCTTCTTCCTTGCCTATCCCTTCCAATCTTCCCATCCCTCCACAAGGCCCCTGTTCAGCATAGCAGGTGAGGCCGCCTGGGCGAGGTACTGGTCATACTCCCCAGCTGTATCCCCCGACCAAGAGTCTGAAGCTCCAGGACACTGCCCTTGAGGCGGTAGAGGTGGGATCCCTCGCTACGTCCGAGGGAAAAACCGAACCTGGAGGGTAAACAGATGATGATGATGATGATGATAAATTAGATCACTGGTTACGTACTATTAATTTCGTAACAGTGGTAATGGTTTGAACATTAAACATTTTGCTGATTAGTTTTGATGAAGAAAGCAGACAATGGTATGAATGTAAATGGTATGAAAAGTCGAGTTGTAAGTTTCACCAAGAGGAGAAGTCCGCTCAATTTTAATTATTGTGTTGAAGGGGTGATGGTACCTCATGGGGAACATTGTAAGTGATAATATAACGAATGATCTTCATTGGGGTAATCATATTCTCATGGTTATGAGAGTATTTATGGGTTGTAGTAACGATGTAGCCGATCTAGAAAGCCAAGAATAACGGCCGAGAGGAGTCGTCGTGCTGACCACACGACACCTCATAATCTGCAGGCTTTCGGGATGAGCAGCAGTCGCTTGGTAGGTCAAGGCCCTTCAAGGGCTGTAGTGCCATGGGGTTAGGTTAGTTAGTAAGGATGTAGAGGAGAGAGCGTGCAGGTCTGTGGTAAGAGCGTAGTTAGAGTATGGCACCCTCACCAGGACTACTTCATACTAGAACTGGAAAAAAATCGAAGAAAAGCAGCATGACTTGTTCTGGATGATTTCCTACAAAGAAGAAGTGTTACAAAAATGTTGCAAACTTTGGGCTAGGAAGACTTGGGAGTAAGGAGAAGAGATGCTCGACTATGTGGAACGTTTCGAGCTGTCAGTGGAGAGATGGCGTGGAATGATTTTAGCAACCGAATAAGCTTGAGTGGAAGTTTTAAAAGTAGGAAGGATCATAATATGAAGATATTCAAGGTATGAAGAAATCAAGAGCACAAATTGGGGCAAATATTCATTTATAGGACGAGGAATAAGAGGAAAATATTCGATAAATTTCTGAGTTCTTTGAAAATGATTAAGAAAATCCCTAAATGCAGATCATTGATTGATTGATTGATTGATTGATTGATTGATTGATTGATTGATTGATTGATTGATTGATTGATTGATTGATTGATCGATTGATTGATTGATTGATTGATTGATTGATTGATTGATTGATTGATTGATTGATTGATTGATTGATTGATTGATTGATTGATTGATTGATTGATTGATTGATTGATTGATTGATTGATAACGGGAGAATGTGGAGGAAACTTATCTCATTTCACTGTCTAAAGCACAATGTTCTTGTTAGTTGACCAGGGTTTGTATATTGTATAAATGAAGTGAGGTGAAATTTAAATTATCTAATCTAAGGATAAAGGATCTGTCTAGTACAGGTGGTAAGAAAAGTGTTCGGTTTGTGCTGGAGAACGTATGTTAACTTCTCCGTCGGAAAATTGAAAAATTCAGAAACGAGATTTCAACTTCAAGAGAGTCACTTGAATTTGGACTTCAACTCAGCCTACACTGAGTATCAGGCTATGTATGACGGTAAAAATGGGCTTACTACATCAGCATAATCAGTACTTAAGTTACAAGTAGAAACCTTAGCCTTCCACTTCTTCTGCGACCTCACTGGCCTTTAAATAATAGAGGCTATAGAATTCGCTATTGTAAATAAGCGTATTTTGATACCTAATTACCAAAAAAATCCCAATATGCTCAGATGTACGTCAGTTATTTGATGTTTGGGTTGAGGAGAGAAGTACCCATGAAAAGAGTTAAACAACAATGCTCGTATCACTTTAGTGTTTTTCTCCTGAAATCAAAGAATGACACGTGATGAACGGACATTATCTCAATTCTTAATGCTAGTTTTCAGTGTATAAAATCTGAAAAAAAAAAGGACTTCGGGAACTGCACTTCGGCGTCTGTAACGTCCGAGATATGATAGAACGGGAAATATCAAATTGCATAGCTTTCACCTTGTTATATGACAACAAACAAAACTAATTCCCTCATGCTTTATAAACCGCACCATATGCCAAACAGTCTCAGCTTCTAGTGTCACCTGCACTCAATGTATCGGTGTCAAGAAGAATTTCTGTCTGCCTCTGGCTGGCGTTACCTTTATATCCATCCCCAACATTCGTGGTGCTTCTCTGCGCGCCCTTGGGGAAATACTCCATAACTGGGACGAATATAAATCTTAAAGTTATGTACTTCCGTTTCAGAGTGTGGCTTAGATCCAATATTTATACCAGAAATAAGTTTATACATACCAGAGTGAGTAACTTATTCATGATTTAAATCATTACTCAGGATCACAGTATGTTACGAACTTAATATTAATGCAGGAACATGGAAACAGTTCACTTTGTGAAGTAATGCAAATTCACATTCACATTATTTAAAAATCATAAATAAAGTTATAGTCCGGCTCCTTGTGTAAATGGTAAGCGTAGTAGTAGCCTTCTGTTTGGGAGGCTCAGAATTAGATAACCGCCCGGATGAGGAGTTTTAACTTCCTCTTCTTCTTCTTCTTCTCCTTCTTGATCTGTTTACCCTCCAGCGCCGGCTTTTACCTTGGATTCAGGGAGGGATGCCACCTCTACCGCCTCAAGGACAGTGTCCTTGAGCTTCAGATTCTTGGGTAGGGGATACAACTGGGGAGAATGACCAGTACCTCGCCCAGGCCGCCTCACCTGCTATGCTGAACATGGGCCTTGCGGGGGGATGGGAAGTCTGGAAGGGATAGACAAGGAGGAGGGAAGGAAGCGACAGTGGCCTTATGTTAGGTACCATCCTGGCATTTACCTGGAGGAGAAATGGGAAACCACGGAAAAAAATTTCCAGGATAGCTGAGGAGGGAATCGAACCCTCCTCTACTCAGTTGACCTCCCGAGGCTGAGTCGACCCTCGTACCACTTTTCAAATTTCATGGCAGAGCCGGGAATCGAACCGGGAGTCCGGGGGGTGGCAGCTAATCAGACTAACCACTACACCACAGAGGCGGACAGGAGTTTTAACTACTTGTGTTAATTCTTCTAGCTCGAGGATTGAGTGTTTATGTTCTTCTTAACACACATCTCAATTTAGATATAACCCACCACAGTACCAACCACCCCAGAAGCACCTAACAGTGGAAACACGCCTCCTGTGTCAGGAAGAGCATTAGGCAGTAAAACTGGGCCACATCCATTTACTGCGCCGCCCCAGGAAATGGAAAAAAGGCGAGGAAACGAACAAGGAAATAAATCATTATTTCTGCAGTCCCATGGGACAAGATCATCTTGATACATTGAACATTTTATGGTTTCTCTCGAATTGGCCCTACTTAGACCTAGCGCAGCCATCACACGTGTACAGCAGTGTGAGTTTTCTGTATATCGCCCTATCCAGAGGCTGGGTGTACGCTATACAACTCGAATCCACAGTGGGAGACGAATTGATCAATCTTCCATCGAGCTTTCATTTTACACAGCCCACCAGAGCAGCCCCGGTCAGTCGCGGTGGACGAGACCGCGGCACTCGGGGCGCTGGTGGCACTACTTCAGCTGGAACGATATAATCAGCACCCACACCAGGGTAACTGCCTGCCCTGGCGAGGGGTCACAACCATCCGTCTGTGATGCCATCTGTCATGGAAGTACCTTCCACGCATGCACCTCTCCGGTTTTGTTCCCAGTGGCCTCTTCGGCATTAGTGTTGTTCTCTGCCCATGTCCACGCTCGGACTTCCAGATAGGCCAACATGGACACCGCTATATATACGGCGTGTAGCCTCCGGAGAGAGCTGGTGCAGGTCGTTTGATTTGACCCCCGTAGGCGACCTGCGAGTCGTGATGAGAATGAAATAATGATTAAGACGGCACATACACTCAATCCTCGTGACAGGGGGATTAGCCAATTACGGTTGAAATTCCCGACCTTGCCGGAAATAGAACCCGGAACCCCTGTGACACAAAGCCAGCACGCTAACCATTTAGCCATGGAGCCAGACATGGACACCGATGATCACTACGAATATCGCTCCGGGAGGACATTCCTTATATAGGATATTTGTATAGACTAGTTATTCCACTGCGTGTTGTACTTAACGTTGTTTATTGATGTTATATGTTTGTGCTGGGCTTAGGCTCATGTAGTGTTCTGGGTTGTACCTTTCTTTCTTCTTTCTTTCTTAATCCGTTTACCCTCCAGGGTTGGTTTTTCCTTCAGCTCAGCGAGGAATTCAACCTTTACCGCCTCAAGGGCTGTGTCCTGGAGCGCGAGACTTGGGGTCGGGGGATAAAATTGGGGTGGAGGACCAATACCTCTCCCAAGCGGCCTCGCCTGCTGTGCTCAACAGGGGTCTTGTGGCGGGGTGGGAAGATTGGAATTGAATTGAATTTGAATTGAATTTATTGATCATGATTTACATGCCACTGAGACTGAAAAGCCCCTTTATGCAGCGTCTTCTTAAAATACAATGCAGATTTATGAAAACAGTAACTACATTTTTATAATATTAAAGTATTAAACTAAACAAGAAACTTAAAAAAATGAAAATACAGATACCAAATCCAGCAAGGTTAAGACATACATTATATAATAAGTAAGTAAATCATTAAGCCCTTCTGTTATTTTGGACTACATGGGTTTAAAGAATATAAAGCTAAAGCAGAGAAACAATTTTCTTCGAAATATACATATTCCTGATTATTCGACACAAGAATGCCTGATCTCAGCCTCTTGCGTACTCCTCCAGAAAGATAGATGTTAAGAACTGCTTTAGTTGGGTACAGTTAGTGTTACTTGCGAAACGGTGAAGATTAAAGACGTTAAAGATACGTGATGCAGTGCAAACAAAGGATTTGTTAAATTTAGTGGTACGATGACGGGATAGACAAGGAAGAGGGAAGGAAGCGGCCGTGGCCTTAAGTTAAGTACCATCCCGGAATTTGCTTGGAGAAGAAGTGGGAACTACGGAAAACAACTTCGAGGATGGCTGAGGTGGAAATCGAACCCCCTCTACTCAGTTGACCTCCCGAGGCTGAATGGACCCCTTTCCAGCCCTCATACTTGTTTTCAAATTTCGTGGCAGAGCTAGGAATCGAACCCGAGCCTCCGGGGGTGGCAGCTAATCTCATTAAACACTACACCACGAGGTGGACCTCTGGCTTGTATAATTATGAAATTAGCACGGAGGGGGACGGGGGTCTCGGAGCGTCCCGTTTGGTAAACGAACGGTCCCTTCTTTTTGCCACGTCTGCTTCTTCCGTTCCGCCCCGGCTGTGCCAGTGCTCCTATATATACACGCGTCGCTCATGGGCTATAGAAGCCCGGGCGAGACGAAGTTCTGGAGCAGGGCGTACCTTCCGGTGCAGGTGATACCTAGCCGGCAACTAGCTCTCTAGCAGATTTGCTAGCTAGAAGAGCTCCGCACCGGGAGTGCAAAACTGATGGCCTAGATGTAGAGCAGGGCTGCACCCTGAAGTGCCGGAGCTCTCCCAAGCGGAGGAAAGGTTCCCAGACTCACTCGATCCTCTGGACCACCAGAATCGGACCAGCTTGATCTCGAACCCTTACTCGGAAGACTCGAAGCTGGTGACTGACGAGTCTCCCGTCACCCAGACTACGGAGGCGACTGAGGAGGGGGAAGGGACGGCTGCACCGGAACCTGAAACGCTAAGTTTCCAGACCCCATCCCCCCATATTGGAAACCTAGGTAAAGAACGGGACACGCCAAAGGGAGCGTAAGCAGAGTAAGGGGACCGGGCCTAACGAACGCTCTAGCACCTCTGTCCATTGTGACGAGTAACTGAACTGGACCTGGCCCAAACGCAAGCAACCGCGAATCAACATGCGAAACCACCCCACCACAATATATATTCGAACGTCCTTCTCAAAATGAGACAGTACTACTCAAATACCTCCCTCGCATTGAAAGGAACTACAAGTTCATAAAACTCAGAAGGGACTGGCATGAAGCTCTCCAGCTGATACTTTATTCAGAAAACAACTGTCAGCTGTCAACTAATGCACTTGACGGGCTAGGAACACAGTATGTATTCCTCATTTACGAGAGGACCAAGAAATATGTACTCAGAACCCCCTAAACAAGTACAGTCTCTCTGAGACGAAAGACGCCATCTACCGTAAGAAAATTCCTGTCCTGGGTGTGCAGTGGATACGGGCTAACAGAGAGAGGAAACAAGCCCCTCTACTCCTCGATACGCTGTCAAGCGAGTCAGGAGAAGAAAAGAGAGGAAGACTGCGCACCCTACTAATCATGGCCATGAAGGTAGAGCCCTGCCGACCTAGAGCCCCCTGCACCCAGTGCAGTGTGGGCCAAAGTTTCAGACATTCTCAAGTGGAATGTAAACTAAGCAAACGGGCAGGTAGTGGGCTGGTCTCCAATCATTACGAAACTGTCTGAATGGCGAACCGAGACTTCGTAAAATTCTTTAATTGAAAGGGGGAACATGTGGCCAACATTGCCCCAGCCGCAAGGCTTACGAAAGCTCCCTCAGAGCTAAGAGACCAAAGAGTGAAGGTGGTGAACAATATGGCCACCCTGAGGGTCAAAATGACCCCTGAGGCAGCAGTGGAGCCCGAGGACAGCCAGACGTTTCAGGCAGAAAAGGCCCCAAACGCAAATCTAGCCAACCAAGAAAACAAGGCCCTTAAGGCAACCCATTCAGGTAATTGAAAGGTAAAATACAACAAATAGGAGTAATGTTGCACGTTTAATCACGATAATGTACGCAATAGTACGCTTCACCGTATGCTTTTTCTCCCTATTACGAAATATTAACTTATTAGAGTGGTGGTTGCTATTGTAGTACGAAGTTCACGCACAAGATCAACCCGGTTTTCAGACAATGTTGCATAAATATCATAGCAAATTAGCTCTGTAAAGAGTCCGGCCCCGCGGTGTAGGGGGCAAAGCGTCCGTCTGTCATCGGCGGCCCCGGGTTCGATTCCCAGCCGCGTCAGAGAGTTTTAATTGCAAATGATTAATATCCTTGGCCTGGGGACTGGGTGTTTGTGTTGTCCTTAATGATTATTTCCTCACACTCAACACTGTACACTTCCACAATGTCCGGCTCCATGGCTAAATGGTTATCGTGCTGGCCTTTGGTCACAGGGGTCCCGGGTTCGATTCCCGGTAGGGTCGGGAATTTTAACCATCATTGGTTAATTTCTCTGGCACGGGGGCTGGGTGTATGTGTCGTCTTCATCATTTCATCCCCATCACGACGCGCAGATCGCCTACGGGAGTCAAATCAGAAGACCTGCACCTAGCGAGCCGAACATATCCTCGGACACTCCCGGCACTAAAATCCATACGCCATTTCATTTACTTCCACAATTTCCACATACACGCAGGTTCATAACGTATGGTGCAAAGTAGGGGCAAAACATCTTCTTAGGTCGACACCCCGAATAAATAGCATTTTAAAAACACTCTGTAAAGAAGCACATGGACTTGAGTACGCCGCGTCTCCAAAAACCATAAAGGTACGTAGTTAGTGGAACGCAAAACAAATATCATTATTAATAGAAGTCCATTGAATGGGGGGGGGGGGGAGAGGAGTGATCTTAGCGGAGTAACGTGGTAAACAAAGACATTAGGAGCCACAGCTTTAGTACTTGTATGACGTCCTGTGACAGCAGCTTCTCTCACCAAATTCACTCCTTCTGGATACCTTTAACTTATCCTCAATGGACGATTTGCCAAATGAATCGCACCATTCTGGCGGAAGTTTCTGCTCGACTTTGGGGAACATATTGTCATTCGGCTGTACTTAGTCTAGATATTTCTGTGCGGAAAGCGCAGCTGCTTGTCTGTCATCGTGACTCGAAGTATATGCTCCACATATCCACGTCATTTAAATAATGTGACCGTTTCATTGCTATGCGCTGTTTGCGTTAGAGCTCTTTGTACTCGGAGCAGTGCACAGAGCCCTCACACGGTATTTCAACATATTCAGTTCCCGATTAAGAGTGAGCCCCAGTAACACATAGCAACTACTTCGACGTCAATGCATGTAACCGCTTCGTGCATGACAATGAATGCTCCTACTGCGATTCTGCGAACCAGGTAAGCCACTCTTTATACATTATGCAGTGAAGTGTGTGTCTGTAATTGGAACTAGAGCTCCTTTTCATCTCCTTCTTTGTTTTCTTCTCGTTTTTAATCCAAGTTGAAAACACACGAATTGTTGACTTCAAATGCTCATTCGATGTTTGATTTTTAAGGAAGCACATTGTTCTTTTCTCGTGTTAACAGAATTTATTTTTATTTTTCTTTAGATCACCATGCTAATGAATTAATATAATGATAAGTTGGATTTATTATTAATGAAAAATAGGATACGATATGTGGAGTTGTATGTATGTTGGGTATTCAGCCCGAAGGCAGGTTTGTTCCTCTGCAGCTCCACCAACGGCTGTCATAAATAGCCTAGGCGTCACTGAAGAGGCGTACTATAGAAATGAGGACTGAGGTAGTTTCCCCCTGCTTTCCTCACCAAGCCAGCCTTTGCTATTACATATCCGTCTGCCAAGCCCACAGAAATGCATTAACAACCGACCCTATGAGCGATATTTTCACACCACTCATAACAGGGACTCATACCTCAATCACTTTCATATTGTCAAAGCCAAGGATGAGACTGAGACAGATCAATGAAAGTAAGATCACATATTCATTTGCGTTTAGAATTATTCATACTGAATATCGAATGGAGATGTCCATCGACAGAATTGGTTTATTGAGTGATACCTAGAAAACTAGAAGGCGATCTTTCTCGGAACCTATGGTGATTGAGTAGAATATTGATGAAATAAATGTTCCCTGAGAGGCTATCAGGATTATCTACACTCCGACTTGGACGCAGCTGGGATAGAGTAGTATCCGTTAAAAGAGGAATGGCAGTAAACTTACCACAATAAGGGACCTAATAATTATTTAAGTAAGGCAATTTTGTAACTTTGTTTTTACAGCAATTGTCTTTAGTCCGCTTAGGTTGACAAGCACTTGCACTCAACTGTTTCCTTCTCTCCAAATAACTGTGTAATCCAATTTCCTACCACTTCCCTCCCTTTTGAACCGCTACACACAGAAACTGAGTGAAACAGTATAAACCCACCATTTGCCGCCTACCCGATCGCACGCTCGCTCGCCTTCTACGCTCCTTCGTTTACTTCCCCCCTAACCAGTTCACCTACAGGTAGCGAATACAAATTAAACTTCACAGAACTTTCCTAGTCGTTAGAAGTTAACGGACATAACGAGTTGATAAATTCTGTGTACTGTTCTTAGATTTTTTTTAAATTACAAATTGATTTACGTCGCACCGACGGAGATGGGTATTGTGACGACGATGGGAGAGGAAAAGGCTAGGAGTGGGAAGGAAGCGGCCGTGGCCTTATTTATGGTACAGCACCAGGATTTGCCTGGTGTGAAAATGGGAAACTACGGAAAAATATCTTCAGGGCTGCTGCTGATAGTGGGGCTCGAACCCACTATCTCCCGAATACTTGTATATTGGCCGCACTTAAGCGACTGCAGCTCTCTACCCGATAGATATAGATATGAATTAATTTCATGATTATTTCGTAAGATATCAGATTCATACGGAGGTATGTAAGTAGCCTACTTCCATCAGTGTTCATCGAGAATACTGCAGAAACAGGAATGAAGTAACTTGAGTATATATTACAAAAAATATCAGAAATTCGTGTAAAAGTAGCATTACTTTAGACACTGAGTTGGAAGTATATAAACTTTTGTTTGATGTTATAATTTTGACAAAGACCTAGAAATTAAGTAACTTAAATATAAGTAAGCATAATAATTCGATGGTCTAAAACCACGTCGCCTCTGTGGTGTAGTGGTTAGCGTGATTAGCTGCCACCCCCGGAGGTCCGGGTTCGATTCCCGGCTCTGCCACGAAAATTGAAACGTGGTACGAGGGCTGGAACGGGGTCCACTCAGCCTCGGGAGGTCAACTGAGTAGAGGTGGGTTCGATTCCCACCTCAGCCATCCTAGAAGTGGTTTTCGGTGGTTTCCCACATCTCCTCCAGGCAAATGCCGGGATGGTACCTCACTTAAGGCCACGGCCTCTTTCTTTCTTCCCTCTTCCTTGCCTGTCCCATCCAATCTCCCCATCCCTCTACAAGGCCCCCTTCAGCATAGCAGGTGAGGCCGCCTCGGTGAGGTACTGGTCATTCTCCCCAGTTGTATATCCCGACCCAAAGTGCCCTTGAGGCGGTAGAGGTGGGATCCCTCGCTGAGTCCGAGGAAAAAGCCAACCCTGGAGGGTAAACAGATTATGATAAGAAGATAAAACCACATTGTTCCAGGTTTTATTTACCCTATTTCATGGTATAAACTGGTTTATTTATTTTCATATGCTGACTTTATGACTTCATTAAGTTCCTATGTATATACGAGAGATATTAACGAACAAGACATTCAAAATTTGTAGACAATAGGGGGCTGATTTCGATGGATATAGAGTAAAATGGTTTAGAGAAATATATAAAGATGAAGGACATAGAATATTAAGATTAGTATTAGTTATTTTAATAAATAATTGAAACATAATATCAATCTCAGTTTCTAATATCATTGGTACAAGCTTCACTTCAGGAAACAGTTCCATATCTCGTTTTTTCTTCTAATGAGGAATACTTACAAAGGGACTTAGTGTACTCTAATTTTTCATCAATGTTACGACTTGCAGTGTTAATTACCTTTGCTTTTGGTAAACATACTGTACCATTCTGTTAATTATAAGAATGGATATTTAACGCTGATAAAATAATGCACAGCAGGACGCTAACTGCAAAGGCGTGATGCTATACCAAGCGCGGGAACTGAAGGGAATTCCCGAGGCTATGCGTGGTCATGTGCGACGAAGAAAGAATATGTGAGGAAGAAAGAAAGAGAGATGGGATTTTGTCTGGGGGAGAGACCTGCCATCTTAACAGAGATTTTCAGCGGGAACAGACAGGCTCACCACATTACGGAAATTGAGTCGTAATTCCTATATTTGAAGGTTTCCCAGGAAAGTAAAAGGATGGAAATCAGTGCCAGAATTTTACGAAGCCATAGGTACATCAAAGTCCATTAATATATAATCGAATAAATAACTACGTGGGAGGCCGACTACCGTGAGAAAATATTTCGAGGCCACATGCCAATCTCAAGTTGTTTCCCGGGACTTCCCAGCGCGTCGCGTGGGTTCCTGGATTCTATAAGAGTAGAGAAAGGTGGAAGGAGGTATTCAGTCCATGATAAGATCGCTGTCCGTGCGCGTCGCGTCTCTGCTGATATTCTCGCCAGAAACCTTGGTCTAAGACAAAGATTGTGACTAATAAGTGTTGTGGCGATAATTTGATTCAGTAGCTTCGAGATTTGTAAAATTCCCGGTAGCAATTTAAGTAAATGGCAATATGTAGACGTTTGCAGTGAGACCGCGAGTGTTTAAGTATTTGACGCAAAGAGTGCTACCTGTGTAGACTTTCATTATGAGGCGATGAGAGAGGAGTGGCGACGGGCGAAATAATACCAATAACAATAAGCTAGGATAGTTGGTATTATTCCGGTCAGATGTAGAAGACTAGATTAGTGGAGCAGGAATAGTAAAGTCAGTTTCGAGATTCCAGATATCCAGGACTGATTCCCATGTCAAAGGGAATAAATAGATCGGGAGGTGGTGTGCTGTGAATAAACTGAGTATTTCATTTTAGTGAAGAGCGGTGAGGTGTGCAGGAGACTGGTGTTACGAACTGCCGTCCACGACCCCAAGAAGAAGACCAACGGGCCACCCAGACGGAAGAAGACATCATGAACGTGGTACAATGGAAGACTGGACCTAAGGGATCGATCTGGGACAACGCTGCCGCCATGACTGCTTAAGCATCCGAAGTCAACCCGGACGGTGAGGAAGAGGTCTCCAAGATGATAGATAAGTGAACTATAGTTAATATATATGTGTAGGGTCGGGGGGTTGTTATGCAGAAATACGGTGATTAATTTGTAAATATAGTAGGGAATATGATTACGGCCCATTAGGCCATTTGTTGAGGTATTTTCTTTATACATTTTAGGGTAAGGAATATACATTTTTATTTTATTTTTATAGAAAGCAAGGATTAAGGTAGCTTAGGTGATAGTGTTGCTGTACACATAGTCGTAGGGAAACTTAATTACGAGCTTAGATCAATGTTTCTTAGTGCCCGGCATCAGACGATATCTGCTTGTAATGATGGGTTATTAATGATAGTGTACAATTTCTTCATATTGGGAAGGGAATCTGTCTGCATAATTGTAGAGCACGTATGCGGCCTGGACTTAATTGTTTACTTCGTGTTTGTATTGAGTTTGATTAACTGTGAGTGTAATGAAATTACACCGTAGGCTATGTCACGAATATTTGCGACCCCTCATACCCTGCCAAGTAAGGGACTGAACCCTAGACTTGAGGGTACCTGGAACTCGTCGCTTGGGTTGACGGCGAGGTTGATGTGAATAACGGAATGTTATACTTCATATGTTATAATTGAGACCCAGGGCGGTCTGTCACGGGTGTTGGACAGTTAGAAAAATGTAGATGATTCCTCACTCATTTATATGGCTATTTTCGTCATGTGTAGAAGAGGGTAGGAGCAGGGGCAAAGGTCTTTGCAGGCTTGGAAACTAGGCTATGTTTTTATTTTATTTTTGTTGTGAGGGTGTTTCACGGTCGAGTCTTGGAGGTCATTCCCCCAGCCTGCACGGCAGGGAGGCTCGACGCCATTTTTAAAAGGACTGCTGGTGTGAGGAATTCTCTCGTGCAGGCGAGACAAGCTGTCACGGCAGTTTCATTCATTCATTCTTTCTTTCTTTTTCTTTCTTTCTTTCTTTCTTTCTTTATTTTTTGTTAATTGAGATAGGTAGGAACTAGGCACTAAGGAAACTAGCTTAATCAGTTCATTTTGTAAATATAACGTTTGCTTAATGGACCTTGGTTCACATCCATAAAATATTATTTCACGCGAGACGGAATGGATATGCCTGTAGTTGTAGGTTCAAACTTACTATTTGTTGTGTGTATTTCCCAAAAGTATGTATGGGGACCTTTATATGGCTTTATTTCTGCAGGACAATTTCTCACCCTGGCATCATATACTCTATATGTAGGTACAGCGATGCTGTTCCGTGTAAGGACACATTTGTTTCTTTGGTTCACTTATCGTATCCCGCACGACATCAGCCAGCTATTTTATATTTTTCTGATGTTTATCTTTGGATTTATGATGTGAGCCTTTGGGGCATCCATTTTAGCACTATTAGTGCAAACAATTGTAATATAAAAAAAGAAAATATTGGTTTAATGAATACACAACTTAGGCTCAAAATGTTAGTAAATGCGTTTGTGTTCCTCATTTAGTAAGCATACGTATAGAACAATTTTTTTTATCTCCCTACTCTCGTTCACAAGAACCCTGTAAACGACCTTTCCTGCCGACTGCAGTTGAGCTGGCGCATTCATCAGATAACAGGTAAGAAGGTAAGATCGATTATGCAGTGTTGTTTATGCCCTATAGTGTACAATACAGTAGTATTAAATTCTGTCCTATTGTGCAGCAGTATGTTAACTTTCTTTAAACCAACATCTGAAAATGAACATTTGTATTTCATTGAACTACTTTTGAGTATGACACTTTGTTTCGGTTTGATTTTAAAACAACTGATTTTAATTCAAAGAATTTTTGGCGCCATTTGACTAAACTTGTATTCATTATTTGATCTATAGTTCAGACAAACACATAGACTAATAGACTACTGAGTTCCATATTTCTAATGTGTCTTTCTATAACTGCATGCAATGAATTGACCTTGTAAACGACACTATGGTCAGGTGCTTGGTACTTATGTTTCACAAATGTTATGTTGTGGTTGTTCCTTTTCAAAAAATGTATTAAGGCAATCTACATATGAACATTTTGATTCTATCAAACACGTACACTGACCGTAAAGATATTTTATTTATATTTAGTTTGTCTTTCAATGTAACTGTACGGTTTTTATTACCGTAGTTGCCGTATCATTTCCTAATTTATCTGAAATGTCCTCACAGTAAGCAGGATCCTTGCTTGTTACTAATGTTATATATCGTTACATTGTGTACTGAAAACTTCGATTTATAGAAGGAAACAGAATATTATTTGATTGTGGGCAGCCAAGAACTCGCTGAAAATTGAAACGTAGAGGAATGGTAGAATAATATATACTACACTTTCCATTATATTTTTAATCTCGATTCATTTTTCCTCAAGCCAATGTTTTGGAGATCTTAAGCCATCGCCACTACAGCTTATTTTGCATTCAATGCCCCCTTAATTTGCAACACAAATTTCGCACTGTTCTTTCTTAGGTTTGAAAAATCCCATGTTAAAATAATAATTGCTTAATGTATAGTTATAAATACATATATTTTCATGTACAATACAATAATTCACGTCTCTATAAGTAATTCATACAGTTTACATAGAGTTGGATTTGCTTCACTATAAGCTTTTACAGAATCCTTCCTACAGTAATAAGCTGGAGGACTGGGAAAGCTGTCCATGTGTTTTCCAATTAGTTTTCCCTATCTTTATTAGGCCTAATTCTTGAAATTGTTTTTGTGTCCCTACAGTCACCCCCTGGTGTTCTTGCAATATCAGTATTCCCGTGTTCTCCTCCTTTGATGAATGCAAAGTACACTTAAATAATTGTTTTTAAGTATATTTTTCAGAATGTGAGCCCATACATAAATAGTACCTGTATAAAAAGCAACGTTTTGATTCTCTGTCGGGTTCTGCACCTAGCCCCCATTTTAGCCTCTCTAACAGTAGTTTTATCATAGAAGTTTTCATTTTGTGAACCTGACATATTCATGAAAATATGTAATTTCCCTCATCTGGTGTCATTGAAAATGAACATTTAAATCTACATTTACTATTTTTAAAGGCACATGTTCTTTGTGGTACAAAATCTCCTTTGTGTTAATGTACGGCTATCCTCTGTCATTTCTTTTGGGGCATTTTTCATGGTGCTTGAAAACGAAAGGAAACAGATTACATACTTTAATTATCGTCATCTCTTCAATTAATCTTAGTTTCAACGACACAACAGAGCTATGAGGTTATGAGAAATTTTTGACGTCAGTAGTGGTGTATTCGGAAGCTTTTCCTTTTTTTCTGATTCTGATTACGTTGACTCCACAAAAAAAAGTCTTCCTTGCATTAGTGTGACTGAAAAACAATGTTACGATCACGAATAATAATCTAAATCTCAATCTCACGTTAACCAAAGACACCCAATAAAGGTATTCAGAGGCCGATGACCTTCGATGTTAGGCCCTTTTAAACAAAAAGCATCATCATCATCATCATCATCATCATCATCATCATCATCAAAGGTATTCAGAATGAAGAATTGATACTATACAAATAATGCTACGAGTAGAAAACATCAAATTCAATCGGTTTAATAATTATTTTAACATACCTCACAGAATATTTGGGACAGTACGTTTTTTAATCCCTGTTTGGCGGTATATGTGGAGTTTGTTGAATGAATCCATTAAATTCACAATCTGAGCTATTATTAACATATTCTGGATCTTTAACATTGTCGGCCGAATCAAAATGTTAACAGACCCTCAGAAAGGATAATACGGCAAATCGCCATCAGGTGAGCCACATTCATAATAACCTAAGGATTTCTATCACTATCGTAAAGAGGTCTAAAATACAGTTCTTGATTTACTACCAACGTCAGTTTCATCCTACTGAACTCGTATTACAATAAGAGAAGCAATTACAATATATGTTGTTAAGCGATGATATGTTTGACCTTACGTTGGTACTTTGATACTTCTACATAGAACTGTATGTTCCAGAAATTAGTAGGAAATTTGGACATGTTACAAAACGGCTTTGTTGATAGCGAGCGTTTTAAATGCATTCCCTTCCTCTCTGTTATCCACAGCATAGATCTGGACATGGATAATTCGCTGAGCTTCGTTACAAATATTCTAAAAGATATGTGACGCTCTCCATAAAATCAGACCGTAAGTCGGAAAACGGCATTTTTGGTTTATTTTATATTGTGATAGTAGATAAATTTGCAATCATTTTAGTGAAAGTCTCTAGCTTAAAAACTCATCACGTAATGTAACTATGAAGTTGAAAAATGGCGTGCAGTACTCCGATAACATATTAAGGATTTAAGAAAATCTCAATATTTCAAAGGATAAACGAATATCAGCTTTGCGTAATGAAATAATTTTCATAAACATTTAGGAGATTTATTATCAGACAATTAAATACGTGAACATGTTCAAAATTTGAAAAATATGGAAGAGGAATTTTAGCCTTGCGGTACTAACGTACGCACAAGTTCTGTCTCAACATGTACAAAGTTAAGAATACAATATTATTAAAAGAGTTTACTAAAACAGCCTTGGAAAATACGTCCGTCCGTTCTACTGGACCGATCTGCTTCATTTTTGTTTTATTCTCTCCAGAATTACCTGCCGATTAATCATAAGACATTGATAGACCTCTAAATTCATCCAACTCTGAGTAATCATAAAATCGAATCATTAAATGATCGCTCCAATAATTGTAGGCGTAGGCTTACGCTAACCCGCAATACATTCTGTATTTAGCACTGTAACGACCGTCTCTACATTGACTATTTTGTCTGAATTTCCGTACAGTTATCCGTTTCAGGTGTAATAATGGCCATCTGCATATTTTTTAGCTTTGGTGTCTGTTTATCTGTTTGTTTGTCTGTTTGTTCGTTTGAGTTCTTATAACTTGAAAACTGCCGAATATATTTCTACCAAACTTGATATTTAGAATCCATCTGTCCTTGGGTAGTTATTAGGGCCCAATACTATTTCTGAATACCTAACTTTACAGGAGGTTTATCTGAAACGGAAACCATGATTTTGCACTCCCACAAAATATGCACATCCGAAATTAATGGAAATCTACAATCCTTAATGGAAATCAATTTCTAAAACTTTTCTCATGCGCCTCATTTCGATACGAGGATCAATAAGGAAGATATAATTAAAGGACGGTTTTTCAGCACAAGTCGCAATGGACTTAAGTCTAAACTGGTGCGTGTAAAGCGTATCTCTTGTAACTTGGAAACTACTGGAGATATTTCATCTAAACTTTATATTTGGTATCCACCTATCCAAATGTATGTTTAAAGGTCCATACCATTTCATATTCCCGAGACGGACTGGGGTTTTATAGGGAACCGAGATAGTGATTTTACTCTCCCACAATATTGAACCCATGACCTTTCTGCCCTAAGAACATTACGCATAAATCGACAATCATTTTAAAGTTGGATTCTGAATAGCATGGATTTGACACGTGACGAGGGGGTGATTACCTTCGGTCCCACGCTCTGGGGTACGTGACGTCAACCACACGTGTCGATGGCGGAAGAATCTCAAGTCATTTTTATGAACTATTTCAAAGCGCGTGTACATGGCGTGATCCAAGCCAAGTCAAAAAAATATAGTGCCTATCAAAGGGGGTCAATCATCTCACAAATCGAACCCGTAAAAATTTTAAATGTCCATGAACACTACCGCCAGAAATGTAGCAAGCATGTAGTCACTTTCAAAACTCTTGAAATTACAGTTTAGGTAAGTCAGAAAATTTATAGAAATTTTCGTGGCGGCAAAGGGAGAGATCCGAAGAGAGTGGGTAACTGCTATAAATATGAAGGGACGCCATGACGAAGTCTCTTTCTCCGGCATTTGTGATACAAAGCGGACGAAAAATTGTTGAGCTGCTCTGCGAAATCAAACAACGAAAGTAGACTGAGTTCAACTGCAGATTTCAGCCAGTGTGGCTAGGTCTTGTCTCCATGAGGAGATAGTTTTCTTGAGTGAAATAATTGTACCAGATAGGACGGTCAAAGTACTGAATAAATTCTAATGTGATTAAGTAATCCGTGTGCGGAAATGATTATAGTCCATCGTGTGCGCTCAGCAAACAAGTGAAGGGTATTTTCTTTTTTTATGCTTTATTCCAGGAAACCTGAAGAAAATTAATAATGAACTGTGAAGCGATGAATGTAAAAATGGCTAAATAAAATGCCAGGGTCGCAGGTGAGCCCTATGACTACATGAGGTAGGTGACTTTCCATCTTACTACCTCTTATATCTTGTCTCGTGATCTCTAAAAGTGTATTTGAATGGGGATATACGACGCAGTGGTCATCCCTACTAAGTTTTGTAAATGCGAGAATACGACTAAAAGAGTCATTTGTTTTATTTTCCACTTGGATAAATTTTTGAAGTCTTGCGAGTGCCGTATAATGTTGTAAAAAATTGAATAGGGTTCCGAAGTGATATCACGTCCAATGTAGATCGTCATCCGTGTGAAGTGTACTGCCTATATTTTGTGATGCCAAATTAAGATGTTCATTCGACGTAAAAATTTTCCTGTCTGCAATTTGATGTTAATAATAATAATAATCCATGGTTACTCATTTTCAATCGAGTGGAAGCGCGCTGTCGGGTGAGAACCTAGGGTGATGAATTTGGTCACGGAGAGAAACGTTTTTCTATGCCCATTTTAAACTGTGTCTGACTGACAATAAAAGATTTAGTAGAATGTTTCAGTCATTTCTCGTAAAAATCAAGTTATTAAATACGATATCCTTTATGCGAAGTTATTCATGATTAATGCATTGTGCGATGTTAGACGTCGAGATTTCTAGTGAGGATTTTATTCCAGTTCTTTGTCGATGATAATTGTGAAGCTGGGAAACAGAGGTTAGTTTTGTTGATATGAGATTTGTGAATCAGGTTGGACCTGTCATTGAAGCCGGGACATGGAAGCCCGAGGAATGTTTTATATGAGTTGAGATGAGATGTGCGAATCAGGTTAGAGTCCTGTCATTGAAGCCAGGACATGATAGCCCGAGGAATATTTTATAATGTTGGAATGGAAAGAAATTCATAGAAATCCATAGCGGTATTAATTGGCGACGCGTATAATTAGTATGGGCATCTTGAAGCTTAATCTGTGCATTTTGTTGGTTAGAATATCGTATTTGTTTAATTATGTCGGCGGAGTTTAAAAGGGAGCATTTTGAGAAGTCAGTCAGGTAGAACGAACCGGGTGTTTCATGTAACTACCAAGCGAACTTGGGGGTGAGAGGCCTCAGCGGGGATATAACGGGACACGCGTGGAATTGAGATTGTATTTCTCGGCCAGGGAAAACGTTAAAATGCTGGATTTAGTTGAAATTCATAGCCGGTAATGATCCGAGTATTGTGAAATACTGTAATTGGGGACGTTATGAACATTTGAAATCACGAACTTTGAGTATAAGGAACAGAGTAACCAAATTCAGGGTTGTCCAAAATATAGAGCGATGGTTGTGATGATCGGTTTGTCTGTGGGGGGTGTGCAAAATTCATAAATGGTAATGACGAGATATGACATCGTAATTATATGGCGAGTAGTTTTAGTTTGTACGTAGATTATTAGGATATCCAAGTGTTAATAACGGTCAGGACTAGATTAGATTTTAAAAGTGCGAGATCAGGAGACAAGATATATAACTGGACATGAATTATGTAACAATTCTTTTCCAGCCAGATAAACATCGCAATATTGAATTTACATCACAGCTGCGTAGAAATTTGTGAAGAAACCAGAGTCCGCGGAGATAAAATTTGTTGTTCGTTAACATTTCGTCAAATCATTTAAATTTATTTAATTATTAAATTCAGTGAAACCGCATTTTGAAATAACTTTAATCAAGCGAATAACTTGGAGATGCATTCTGGAAATTTTAGTTTGTTTTCTGGGGAATATTAAAAAACAAAGTAACGATTAAAGGGACATATTCGAAGGAAATGGATTTTACTGCCACACAGTTTGTGAGCATTGCTATTGTTGTAATTATTGAACTTTGATTGATTGAGCAGTGAATGTGCTGGGGATAGTAAAGTGGAAACTTTGGTCATCAACCGATGTAACTAATTGTGTTTAGCCTTCAGCCCAGAAACTTGGATGGTCAGGGGGTCATCAACCTCAGTGACTTAGATTAGGGCCATATGCCATTGTAGCATCATTTCCTTGCGGTCATCATCCACAATGACTTTAAAGTAACTTAGAAGATTAGATGTAGGTCCATGACATAGACGCAGGTCACATCGATTCAATTAAGCGTCCATGCCGTAGAACCACTGTGTGGCACACACCAATTGGACTGCCTTAATTATACCCAGAGTCCAGAGTTCGTGTTACGAGGGCTGGACCATAACGAATCACTATGATGGTACATGTGGTCTCACATGGAAGCCGAATTTAAGGATTTCCAGACTTTCCTTTCTTAAATGATTAATAATTGAGACAATGGTTTCTAGTATGAATGCCCGTCAGGCAGTTACGTTAAAGTCTCACACCAGTGTTCTGACGTTTATGTAAAAATGATTGTGGTGTCCAGTGGACACAATTGACTTCTATGATACCGTTGACATATTAAATGCTTCAAAATTTTCCTGAATAAATAGGAATCTTTTAAACAGACCTTTCATTCCAGTAGATAGATTAGAATTACTGAACCCTACCTTTACCTCAGCAAGTGACGAAGAACCCGATACGACCCAAGAGACAGATCTCATTTGCTGATAGGTAAGAAAGGTAGGTATCCCTCATTATGGACCCAAAGGGTTCAATATATACAAGACCACCTGACGAGAAATCGACCAACCTTGATGAAAATCCATTTCTAAACATTTTTTCTCATGCGCATTATTCGACACGAGGAGTAATATGGGAGATATCATGAATGGTCGGTTTTGCAGAGTAAGTCCGGCGGACATAGCCCGAAAGGTGCTGTACGTGGAGCGAATTCCTTGTCTACATACGTAAAATCGTAACGACCGTGTGTCTGTGCAATGACTATTTTGGCGAAATTGTTGTACAGCTGTCCGTTGAAGGGGTAATAATGACCATCTGCATATTTTTTAGAAATAGTTTCCTGGAAGTCCTAAATTCTACACTCTTCGCCCAAAATCAAGATTGCGGCACAATCTGTTAGAAGAGCTAGAAAATTGAAATTAGGAAAAAATTGCACCTTTTAGCCTTTAGCCGATAGAAACTTCTAAGATATTTATATTTTTTACTTTTTACCTCCGAATAATATCGAAATGTGGAGGAAATTTTAATGACGGTACAGACCTTCGTTTCGAAGTATTTCGCAGCTAAACGGTAAGTCTTATCACAAGACGGATGGCACAGTCTCAGTTCAATTTGGAGTGATCTACAATTGGATGCCGTTATGCATCAGTAGACTAAGCGCCATTTGACGAAAATTGAGATTTTAGCGCCATCTTGTAGAGGAAGGCTTGAACTATTTATAAAAAATTCCCCACTGCATTACAAGAGGCCGTTAGTTGTTAATAAACAGAAAACCTAAGCGACAAAGCGGGAATCAGTAAAAATGTATATTGCATCAGTAGACTATGCGACGTTCCAGTTTGCATCATTGGACCAAGCGCCACATTCCTCACATTGCGCGCGGTTGACAGCGAGGGAACCCGCGTTTTCGATAGTGCTGACATTTTTACGTGGTGATACATTGAGTGGTTTATCAAGTGACGAAGTTAAGCGATGTATCAAGTACTCCCAAAAGTAAGGAGAAGGACAATGCTACTTATGCAGCTTGCTAAGAAGGTTGAGTCTGAGAATCACTCTCTAGAATTTGATGGTGAATCTCAGGAAGTAAATCTAAATAAGTCAAGACAGAGACGACCACGGGAAAGTAAAGTTCCCTTTCACCAGGCATTAATACCATTTTGGCCAAAAGGAAAACCTATTATCTATGAAGCCAAACTAAGAGACTTTGGTTCGCTGATGCACCTAATACCTGCAGATGCCAAACAATTTTACCAGAATCTTCAAGCAGATTCAGACTTCGTGGATGACGTAGATAGGTTTAATGGATATCCTGATTTCGGGATTGAATGAACTGAGAGCAACAATATTATTACCTATCCAGTGATTTGTGTGTATTTATGGGAGAAAACATCTTTAATCACATTTTCTGTCTCAAGCAGAACAAAACAAGGCTTAAAAATATCACGTCAATACTGTACTCTCAGAACATAATAGGCCCATCATGAAGGAAAATCCATTCGAAAATTGTACAGACTACAATGGCTCATGTCTTACAAATGTATTTGACTCAGATAAGTTGAAATTCCTCAAATCAGTAAGTCGTTATAGCAACGACTTTAGAGAATAGCTTTCCTTCTAGAATTCCTCCATCTAAAACTTGAATAATGTACCGGAGTTGTGGCGCGGCTCGTGGTGGATCAAGCACTTAGCGGGCCTTTTCAGACAGTAGGAGATTCAGTTTTTAATCATGGCTGCCGCCACGTTATATTTTTTGAAGTTTTACTCAGTAGATACTCAACAGTTAGGGGTTATTGGTGTAGCATCGTGATACATTATTCGCACTTGAGAAAACCCTTAAATTGCATCAGTAGACTAAGCGCCATTTCTTCAAGAAAATCTATGTAGTGCGAGTATAAAAATGTTGAAATTTGGTGAGAAGGTACAATCTATTATCCTACAACACCAGTAATACCATATTTAGTAAAATTATGTTCGCTCGAATTTACACATAGAACCAAATTTAAACGCGATTATCTCGCAACCAACTTTTGGCGCTTGGTCTAGTGATGCATAACGGCATCCAATTTTGGTCCTATGACGTTTCGTCGTATCCCGATTCCTTATATGTAAGATTTGTCTCTATTTCTCGATTATTCCTACATTTTGCGCTTTGTACACGTATAATTCGTAGTTCGAATCACTTATACGAAAGATAGAATCATCTAATTGTACACGAACATTGGTCCACCCAGTATTCATACCTTAGCCAAATTCTATGTTTGTAGCTGTCACATTAGTACCCAAATGTAAAGCACTGTGAGAAACCTTACCCAAATTTCACCGTGTTCAATGCTTCTAACTCGATTTATCCTTGAATGGATGAGACAGAGAAAATATCGTAAGACCAGCCACTTAGACCGCTAAATGAGGCGTCTTATGGTACAATCCGTTTGTCGATATGATGTACAATTTAGCAGCAGTTAATCTGTACATGAAGGTCTGCAATATTGTAAATATGCATGTACTTTCGAATGTCGATCTATATATATTCATTGATGCCGATTTGTAGTGATCGAGAAAATGGTGTGTCTGCTAACGTAATCAGTACTCCCCACATCGACTTTGACTGGCCGTGGGAATGGCTTCCTTCTCCAACTCCTTTGTAGCTGGCATTAGTGAGGAGGGCCTACTATTGTAATGAATAATTCACTTCTCGATTGGAGTTGCGGAAGTCAAGGGAGCATGCAATTTGGTTCAAAGCTCCCCTACCCGATTGTATTTGTCTGTAGGCAAGGGTGCGCGCTATTATAAACAAATGAAATGTACCCATCTGAAATGTGACTGGCATTAGATATAGTGGCCTGCTATTTTAATGGAAATGTCACTAACTTGGTGTGACTGGCAGTAGGCTGGCTGGCAGTAGAAAAAGGAGCCTGTCATTATAATGAAAACTGCACAACTCAGTTTTGAGTGGCAGTAGGGAAGTTGCCTGCCATTATAATAGAAACTCCTCAACTGTAATCTATCTGGAGGTAGGAAAGGTGGCCTTCCATTGTAACGAAAACTCCCAAAATTGATTGTGACCGCGCAATAGGTAATTGGGCATGGCATTCTAATGTAAATTTCCCACCTCGATTGTGAATAGCAGTAGGCAAATGAGCCTGCCTTTAACATCACAACTCCGCAAACCACACTTTAAATTGGAAACAACGTATGGGGTACCATGCTGTTTCTAGGATAACGCTAAGAGACGTGCAATTTTAAAACAATCTTATTTACTGCATCTTCAGTAATTTACTTCGATATCTATACACAATGTGGAATACCGTAGCGGAGCACGAGTACATTTGCTAGTATTCTCATATATGTGGTTTGATTCATTAGTAATATTATTGAATGTAGCCATGTTTGATTACTACCTGTAAAGTCAGAGAGTATACAGTTCTTCTGATCACGGCAGTAGGTATACTATTACCTGCTATATACTCTTTGATTCTCTAACCTTTCCCAGCTTCCAAATATATTCAACAGATGGCAGAGCGTTCCTAATAACTTAAATGGCGCTTAAATGACATTCGCTTTAGACATTATCTGGGAACACCTATCGAAAGATAACCGACCTGCACTAGCAAGAATGGAGGCCATCTAACTTAAAACGTTTTCTGCCTAGCAAAAAGCACTCCATCGAGGCAAACCTATGAGCTCACAAGACAAACGTTTTATATAGAAGAACTACGATTAAAATACCATTGCCCTCTACGAGACAGTACTAAGCTTTACATCAAGAACTGCAGGATAAAAAAGCGAATATATGGATAGATTTTTACCAAACTGACGAAACGACGACATCAGAATGGATGAATTCTGAGTACGAACCGCGGTATACCATAACTCTCCTTTTATAAAATGTTCATAAAACCATTGAAAATGTCAGGCAAAATAATATGACTGCGACAGGCATATCAAGACGAATTATTATCGGACTTGTTTATAATGAATGCTGCGGAGCAGCACAGGTCATCTAGTAATTATCATAATAGTAATAGCAAAGCAAAGCAAAGCAAAGTCACCTCCGTACAGGCCATGAAGGCCCTTGGAGGAGTGGAAGGTAAAGGCTTCCACCATTGTTAACCTCGGCACGTGATGAGGTAGAGTGGTTAGCTCTACGCCCGGCCGCCTTTGCCCCCAGGAATTAACCTGGTACTCATTTTTGGTGTAGGCTGAGTGAACCTCAGGGCCATATGCACCTCCGGAATTGGAAACCTCGTTTCTTAAATTTTACGATTTCCTGACGGTGATACGAACCCACGTCCTTCCGGGCGAACCGAGCACGCCTTTACCGCCTCGGCCAGGCAGCCCCTATCATAATAGTAATGCTGATGTTAAAAATATTATTATTGACAATAATAATCTGGATACTTCAAAAGATCGGTCTGAAATACACACGACTGATATCCAATTAATGATTTACATGACTAATATATCTTGTATCCTGTAATAACGAAGCTCGTTTTTCTGAAGTGTTAGTTTGGAAACACAATCCGTCTCGCCACTTGGCCTTAACGTCGTCTGGCCGTTGGCACGATGAATCTCCCCTTTATGTTGTGAATTACTCTCGAATGTTGCCGAACAGATATTCCGGCCTTTCTGCAGTCATACGATTTATTTCCAACTTCTTAGGTATATTCTGAGGAAGATTGTCTGCCTCTCAAATCTTCACAATTACAGTTGGACAGTCCTATTTTTGTTGCCATGTATTGACCCCGGGTATATTATTTTTCACAGTAAAATGACTGAAGGATGTGATATAAGGAACTCCTATCCAACCACGTTGCCAGTCATACATTTTTATTAATATCTCGCCAGTTTCTATTCCGATGATGACAGCTTTGTTAAGTTTTGACTCAACGGTGCTATCTTAAATGACCAGCAGAATATCTGTCACCCGGTATTTCCTTTTTATGAGACCAAAAGTCCAGTCACAAATAAATAATCGTATAACCCACCGGCGGGAAATAAAACGTTATTTAATTATGTAAACCTGAGATAAGTCTCCACATAGTTATTTTTATTTTGTGTGACGCACTTATCAGCATGAAAGTCAGCGTGAAGAAACAAATCACAGCACTATGACCGGGTTCCTGTGCAAGCAGTCCAACTTAATTAAAATTACCAGTTGCAAAATATGCAGCCAAGTAAATGTCTATAATTGTAACTATCCATTATCTTGATGCAAAAGCTGGTTTCATATTTCGGTACAAGGAAAAAATGTAGGAACTTAGTTTAAGAACCCATACCTTAAGCCGGCAATGTTAAATTCCCATTGTAACTTAATGTATGGTTTTGTTAGACTGCGCAGCTTGATTTAAGGGTTATGTTGAAGACTTTTCAGTATGGCCACATATACGTAGTTCTAGAATCAGGCTAACAGATGGCGATCAAATATAAAAATCTTGCCTTTTTCCTTCGTAGCGTAAAATTCTTT
Organism: Anabrus simplex; assembly: GCF_040414725.1. NCBI lineage: Eukaryota > Metazoa > Arthropoda > Insecta > Orthoptera > Tettigoniidae > Anabrus > Anabrus simplex. Next base: position 1,103,216,946 of record NC_090265.1, on the reverse strand, counting down.
CACGCGACTTAAGGTCTGGTTTCCCTGAGAGCGCCACAAATGGACTTACAACAGTATGTTTCTAGACCATGGCATTATATAATTTACTATAATGAAGGATAATTTCATAATTGCAATGGTGTTGTTTTCATGGAAAAGCAAAATCTGGACCACGCTGTAGATATTGCCAGTTGTAATTAGATATTTTCCTAAACACTTAATATCACAGTAATAGGAGCACTTCACGGAGAAACTATCTTTTAAACTTAGAAAACTATAGGAATATGCCATTAACAAGGGTTTTTCAAAATATTTGAAAACAATATTATATGAAAAAACAAATCCAGTTTTTCTTATAGAGCTTCGGGATAAGCTATATTACGTGTCCTTGTATTTGGAGCTAAGATGTGTAGTGTGTTTGCCTTTCCGACTCTTGAACAATCCACACAAATTTGACCATAAAAGATGCACCGTTTCTGAAGATCGTGTCCTAAAACTTTTCAGTGATCGTCCTTTTGCCTTGTTGTTTCACATAGAGAAACTGGAACTATTTGGGAACTGCAGGCGTCTAAACTGAAGTGGTATATCCGAAGGGATAATTTGATTTCGAGGAATGAATACTACCTCACCCGTGGCATGCTCAGTTATGATGGTGGCTTCAATAACATTCGACATCAAATTCTTGACTGAGAGTCGTGTTCCGCTGCAAAGGGAAGGAGGATTCATATTTCTGAGAAGGATAATCGGTGGCCCAGTCGTCCGCTCCAAGATGTTCGAGGGTATTCTAGGTGACCATAAGTTGTTCAAAAACTTTGTCATGTAGGTAACAGCCTCATCTGTATTATATGCAGTGTAGATAGACTTTTACATTTGTAGAACACGAAATTTGTTCTACGTATGATGACGTTGACAGCTTTAATTTCTGGAGCAATAACACAGCCATGCGTGATCGGTGAAAAGCTGTTCCCACGTACGTTATACATGTCAGATCCCTGCGTGCTGTAGATTTGGCTGGACATCGCACACACAGATAAACACTTCCGGATATCACGTACTGAATAAGGCTCCTCGTGTTGGCAGAAATGGCTTCCTATGCCATGGACATAAAATTTCATCTTGACTGGCAAACATATTCCTTGTTTTATTATTATCTATCGCATGTACTATACGCTTCCTCTAAATAGCATTTAAGATTGAGTTAATTGAAAGAAAATACCGTTGAAGTTTTATTTCTTGCATAGCGAAATCCTCGTATTTCCTAAAATATTAAGTGAATTAAATGAATATCGGGTAAATATGAAATAAATAAATAAAACAAAAATGAAAACGACTGAAACATATAAAACTAAAGCAAGTTTCACAGAAGTAAAAAACGCTCCGGTTTCTCCTTTTCTGTTCCTCTTCAGCGATCCTCTATGTATTACAGTTATTTTGTTCTGACAGGTTCCAGACTTTGTAAATCCCTTACTGACGGTGTCAGAGATACCACTTCTTTAACTTAATTTAAGAACGCTCATCGACATTATCTGCTGAATGCAACTGACATTTATATGCATGGATGAGTAAATGGATGTGAGTTAAAAAGTGTGCTGCATTATTGTATGCATTAATTACTATATACCATACGGTCAGATCTCATTGATGTATTACTACAGTGGTTATCTGTAAGAGAGGACCAAGAGCTCTAACTTCGCCACCTAAAAAATGTTAATAAAAAAATAATGATAGCGCGTCTTTTCCTGTATAAATAGACATAAGGATACGCCGTGTAAACATTTGGCTGGGCATCACACACTTCCTTCTATCATAGATATGAGAAATATTAAAATCCGTTTTACATTTTCTTCAAAATATCCCTTATCAACGTTCATATAAAATGTTATTGATTATTACAGTTACATGTTCTTTCAGTACAGGAGGTGTGGTTTACAAAGTGATTAGAAATTAATGGTTTTCGCTCATAATACATTTCAGTTGTTTGTTTCATTTTTTCGTTTCGAACTGGTTTCAGATTTCAACTACATTCACACACTCTCTCTTTGTTCAAAAATTACTCGCGGAATTTTAACATTCATTGCACCGTAAATTGTCACTAACATGCCGTCATTATAAAAGAGATGCAAATATGAGTGGCGCGCAGGCTTTTGTTCGACTGAAAATAGAACCAGCGGGCAGGACGGTGTAATCTACCGGTATATAGTAAATTCGAAAACATTCATGGACTTGGTAGAGAGATGTTTGCTATTCTCTTTGAAATGTGTTTATCATTTTAGCTCCAGAAGTGTCTTTCTCTTAACAATGGGCATGTCATAAAATTATGGGTCAGCAGGTAGATTTCATACGTGTGGTGAATGCATACGACTAACGACTTCGATATATTAAACTCACTAACAAAACAACAGGGGCAATAAGAAACATATCATAAGATTCTACACAACACAAATATCATTGGCCTACAAAGTTAAACCTGTTCATTCAAAAGAACTAAATTAACTGAATGTGTGTTTTACATGCCGAGCTTAAATATGCTTTCAGAATTTTTCCATAGGGTAGAGTTTTCTGTGGTACGCGTTTAATGTTTAGTAGAATTAGTACGAACGTAACATTAAATGATAAATATACACCTTCTTTGGGTTGGTCTAATAATGTTTCATATGATGACTTTCGGCTATAGTTTGCCTTCGCGGTGCCTATCTTTACTGTCCAGAAGTAGCTGCCCAGAACATTGGGACTCCATTTTTGTTTGTCATTGTAGATATCTGCTGACAAATATGCTCGCCATTTTCATCACTGAAAGCCCCAATATTTTCTGGGTAGAGTCAAGGAAGTTACATTTTACAGACATGTTGCATCCCATAGCTTGATATGATTTCAAAAGATCACTCATTGTTTCATCACAGTTTTATGCTTTAAGTTTTCCAAGAAAATCGGAACAGAAACATTTGACTGATGACCAAGCTGCTTTTCACAATGTATATATACAGTATATGCTGTATATAAATAGCAGTTACCTGCTGCTTCGCTCGCGTGAATTTTGTAATTCGATAAATGTAATCGTTCCTCGGTACTGTACTAAGACATTATCTGAAGATCTCTAACGTACAGAAACTCACCGAAAAATTTAGTTTCATTTACCCCGAAATTCTTTGTAAACCACCTTTGCGGTATTGCCTTTTGGAGCTAAGATGATCATCTCTCAAGTCGAGAAAAGCCACGTATATTTTTAAAGGCGATTCCAAATATCTATTTCCACGTCTGTAACATCTTCAGTTTTTGAGATATAAGTATCTCCATAAAAATAATTCACTTCTTTCACTTCCGTTCACCCTACCCATCAAGTAAATTTTTCGAAAAAAATACGTGTTTCTTCATATAAACATTCCGAGTACCAGTTATCACGATTGTAACATCTTCAGTTTTTGAGATATGTGTCCTCATAAAAGGAACTCAAATCCTTTTCACTTCCCTCTCCCCCAAGTTGATTTTCCCCAAAACTGCGTGTTTACAGTACTTATTTTAAAGGAGACTCCAAATACCAGTTTTCATGTCTGTATCAACTTTAATTTTCATTATATATAAGTATACTCATACAAATATTTCAATTAATTCTTCAATTCTTTCACCCTCCTTTAATTGGATTTTCCGAAATCAAAGGAATATGTTTTTCTTTACTTTTAAAGGAGATTCCAAATACCATTCTCCACGTCTAAAATATCTTTAGTTTTTGAGATATAAGTATCCTCATACGAATATTTCAACTAATTTTTCAATTTTTTCACCCCTTTTAAGTGAATTTTACGAAAATAAAAAGGCGTATAGTTTATTTTTAAGGGAGATTCAAATCACCAATTTTCATTTCTGTAACATCCTCAGTTTTTGAGATATCAGTATCCTAACAAAACTAATTCAACCCACTTTTCCTCATAAAATGTATTCAAACAACTTCTCACCTTTTTTAACCTCCCTTAGTGGGATTTTCCGAAAACAAATAATATGTTTCTTTATTCTTGAGGAATATTCTAAATAGGCTTACTAATTTTTACGTCTGTAAACTTTTAAGTTATTGAGATATAGATATACTCATTTAAAAAGTTCACCCCCCTATTTCACCCTCTTAGCGACGGAATGTCCAAAAATCCTTCTTTAGTGAGCACCTACACTCTTACATAAAGATATAACTAAAATTTAATTTCTTTATATCCAGTACTTTTGGCTCGGCGATGGTGAATCTGTCAGTCAGTCTGGACATGTTATTTTATATATACCAGATGGTTCTCGAACGCCGTACTTTCTACGCCGTACTGCTCCGCATGCACAAGTGATGAATGGGATGACTACCAACTGATTTTCACAGGGGATCTACTGCCAGCGGCGGGTTACGTCAGAATTTGAAGAGATAAGAAACGGAGTGTCGTTCGCAGCATGTTACTCAGCGCTACTGGTCTAATGCACCCCTTGCATTAGTAAACATCGTTTTCGACAGCATAGTTCTAGGCTGGTGTATGGTACAACCTTCTATATTTGCTGTCTGCATATCTGCAATGGCTAGTGTGATCAGCAGTGGTGAATACACAGAAATTATTTTAAGCTGGACAACCTTGCGGAGTGCAACAGAAGCCCTAAACAAACGTACGCCTTCTGCACACATATTTCTCCGAACAGTATTAGTTTTTGTTCCATACAATCAACTCATTTATCGAGTTGAATGTCTACACGTGTATAAATTAATAAGTTATTAGATTTCATTTACTGCATCTTTGACGTGTCTACAAACAGTAGCGGCGGTTAGAGGGTGGGGTGAGGAGGGACAGTCGTCCCACCCCCACTTTGTAGAGTAAATATTACGTTTTATTCCTTTTTATCCAGCTGGAACTAGGAATTATTAAGAAATAGCTATTTTTACAAGCCTTGTTGTCTTATATGCTAAATCATTCCTTTATTGTATAGCGCTACGGCAAGTAGTGGAGACTTTGCATGTGCAACTTAACGCTGTTTCATTGAAAAGAAACGGTTAAACCTTCTCCTTTTCTACTGCTGCTGCATCTTGCTTCTCTTCTTGTGATGTTTGCAGAGCTATAGAACATGATGTTGGCTTAGAAAATAACGTAGAATGAAAAAGCTCTGATGGAAAAGAAATGTTGCGTTCTTCTTTTTCTTCCTCTTGCATCACCTCTACATTTGGTGGTGTGATGGTAGTAACAGAACATACAGTAAGCTGAGACGATGTTATATCGTTTCGACTACGCTTTTTTATATCACGCTTTTGACATTTATTTATATTTCTATGCGTTCTACTGCTAAATAATTTAAACAAATGTGTTTAGAATTCACACGTCCTGTGAGATTATCAACTCTGTTGAATATAGCAGTACATTTTTTACATGCATATACTTCAAAGTTATGCTTTACAGCTTTATGACGCTGAAGATTGTCAAGTCTTGAAAAACTCACACTTCAAAGATAACACACAGAAAAAAGATGTTTTACAGGTGGATATGATGTATAGTTTTACTCTGCAATCGGCAAATAACAACTGCCTAACTATCTGTAAAACTGCGTCTAATTATAATTCTAAGTCTACATTGTTACAGACACTCGTCTTAATAACAAACGAAACTGTCAATATGCATGCTGTTTGCATGCGAATATGCAACATCTTATCTCACAAAAGTAAGTAAGGCTGTTCAAATGTTCTATAAACATGGAACCTTATCTCAGATGCCGTAACATCTGATTCAATGTTTACCACCAGGATTTTTATCTACGTACGCTACTCCTTTCGTAAATAATTTTCTGGACATCCTTCCTCTCCATAGTAAGACGTCAATCGATTTGGCTTTATGCAGAACCTGTCAACGTCATTACAAGCATTGAGGACAAAATGGTGATGATGGTTGTGATAGACCAAAACCGAGGATTGAAGACTTTACACAGTGTATAGGTAAACTTAAGTAAATTTTCCAAAAACAAAAAAAGTGTATTTCTTTATTCATAAGGGAGCTTCCAATTACCAGTTGTCATGATTGTATAATCTTCATGTTTTGAGATATAAGTACCCTCATAAAAATATTTCAACTCCTTTTTTAACCTCCCCTCCAAGTCCAGTTAACCCCTCAAATTGCCTGTATCTCTCATTTTAAAGGATTCCAAATACCGTTTTTCACGACTGTAAACTTCAGTTTTGAAATATAAGTAACATCATAAATGCAACCTTACCAAGTAGTATACCAAACAACACAAATGCACGAACAAAGAACAAAATGAAAACAAACACAATACTTACCTAAAGGACAGTAGCACAAAATATGAAGCGTGGATGGCAAAAGTATGAATGAAAAGGCCAGGATCTTATCATTAATGGTTGACAGGTTGCCAGGTCAATATTACTAACTACCAAATAATAGACGAAATAAAAATGTAAATGAGATATTTACTTAAAGAGAGAAGAAAACAATTCATTGCATTTATACTTCTTTTAAATTATAAAGGGTAAATAACTTTCTTTCAAAATGCATAACAATTAAATAAGTGAATGAAATGTATAATAAAAGGTTCCTACTTTCAAAAATTAAATAAATTAAGGAAGCAATAAAGTATATAAATTAATATTAGAGCACTAAATTGTACTAAGCCAGACCAGTAGCTAAATTATAGTACAGAAAAGGTTTACAAGCTTGCATAAAATTATGAACAAATCCTCTTTAAAAATATTAACTTTTAATTTTAGGCTTTAAACTTGAAGGTATACCTTTGTAAGTTAATTATTGGCCATTAATAATGAACTTGTTGCAACAAGGTTTCAATCTTCCTTTTTGTCAATTACTAGACAATACACACAATACACACGAACCCGAAATTTGTAGGAATCAGAACCAATATTACAGAATAAATTAATAAAACGAACCAAATGTTAATAACTAGTAAGCAGAAAAATATTCCCCAAATTCATACATTATTACAAGGGGAGGAAAAAAATATGTTCCACAATGAAAACAGAACAACAACACACGCTAAAGGTCAACTAGCCACTCACGTCCCAAGCTATTATATATTAATAATAGCCAAAGCCTGCCCCAAAAATTTAGCGTTCGCCAGATAATAAATATTTAGGCTAGTGACGTAACAAAACAAGAAGAAAACAAAACTTCGTAAGGATAAGGTATGTGAGCGTTTATCACCTCAAAGTACATGAACCGGGCAAAGAAATTTCAGATTTCTGCAACCGAGGAGTTACCGACATGAATAATAATAAAAAAAATATAATTACATGTATCATAAGATTTAAATTCTTAGGATGTGGCATTTCATATAAGGAATAATTTTACAAAAGACCAAGATGGTCATTATTAACTACGAGGTGGCCTTGGAACCACGACAATGAGCACATGAGATAAGACCAAACGCGGAAAATATCGGCATGTAAAGGATACATAGGAAGAAGACACTAAATTGGTAAATTAGACGAAATCAGACAAAAATCGGAGCATGCATTTCAAAATTAGGGAAAACAGGCAGTGAGAGAAACACACCCCGATAATAATAATAATAATAATAATAATAATAATAATAATAATAATAATAATAATAATAATAATAATAATAATAATAATAATAATAATAATAATAATAATAATAATACGAACAACCAAAACAATGCGCACACCGAATATGGAGCAGAAAACAAAAACGTACAACAATCCCAATAACAGCAAGGTTAGAATGATATAATGCACATATGCTAACACCGCGAGTTTCCAATTCACCTCGTAATTAAATTTACATATCACTTATATTAGCAATTTCTTTTACAATAGTGATTGAATTTTTCAGTCGGCTACTAAATTTCCAAATACCGGGTATAGAGTCCAGATTCAATTCCCACAACATTGGCGATAACTCGAGGTAGGCCTAAAATTAAATAACGGTGACAACGTTGATTCGTAAACAGACAAGTTAATGTTTTTGAAAATTCCAAGACGACTGTTGTAAATAATGTCTCCTCCAAGTAATCCACTGAAGTTGGCGTTGCTCCAAAAGAATTTTTGAATAAATATTACTTACATGCTGGTGGTTTTGTATCCAAATTAGTGTAATCCTTTATCACAAACTTACACCAGATACATGGTCTCCGAGGTAATCTGCCTACTTGGCACGCAGGCCGCAGTTAACACTCACATAGTAGAAATAAAAGAATCACCAAAATACCAAATTACTATCACTAGAGGAACATAATAAGACAGAAAACTTATTTAGGCATATTGCCTACTCTATCTCCCGCCTAACCGGGAGTATCCAACTCCATTTCCCCAGTCTTCAAAGTCTTTTTAGGAACAAGGCTAATGGCGTCCATCTCACAGCTCGGTAAGAACAAGACTCCTCGCTCGCTAGCTGGCGGGACAGAAAAACAACTGCAGAGCGCTCCGTTCAAGAGAGACTGCGCATGATCAAGTCAAGGATTTGCTTATTGGGCCAATGAGGAAAATCGAGGTTATTGACGTAATAATGGAAAAATATGCATTTTAAATAGGCATAGTCCAGGCACATAAATTAACGGCAATGCAAACAATGGCCGAAATGTAGATGACGTCTCGATACACAAGCAGACATGCCAGATAAATAATGAAATACTCTTAGATGCTTTCAAGTTGTAATTCCATTATGCCAAATAAATATTAGTTCCCATTTTCACGTCACAATAAAATAATTCATTTTTTCACTTCCGTTCACCCGCCACTTAAGTGAATTTTCAGAAAACAAAAATGTGTCTTTATTTATAAAGGAGATTCCAAATATCAATTATCACGATTATAACATTTTAAGATTTTGAGATGTATGTATCCTCATAAAAATAATTCAGTTCCTTTTTCAGCCCCGTCCCCCAAATTGATTTTCCCCCCAAATGAGTTTTCCTTTTTTAATAGAGATTCCAAATGATTTTCACGTCTGTAACGTCTTTAGTTTTCTAGATATAATTATTCTCATACAAATAATTCTACTAATATTTCAATTCTTTAAACCCCCAGTGGATTTTCCTAAAACAAAAGAGTATGTATTTCTTTATTAAAGGAGATTTCATATACAAATTTTCATGACTGCAACAACTTTAGTTTTTGAGATATATGTAATCATCATACAAAGAATTCACCTAACTTCTCAGTTCATTCAGCCCACCCCCTTCGGTGAATTTTCCGAAAAACAAAAACTTGCCTTTCCTTAATTTTTAAAGGAAACTGCAAATACCAATTTTCACGTCTGTAACATCGTAAGTTTTGGAGATATGTGTATCCTAATAAAAAAATTTGAACCCCACCTTCAGTCCTTTTTATCCCCCACTTAAGTGGTTTTCCAAAAACACAAAAATATGTGTTTCGTAATTTTCAAACGATTTACAATACCAATTTCCACTTCTGTAACATGTTAAGTTTTTGAAATATACTGTAAATATGCTCATTTTAAAAAATTCACTCCCTGTTTCAGCTCGCCTTAAGTGGAATTTCTAAAAACAAATTATCTGTGTTTCCTTACTTCAGGATATTCCAAATACCAATTTTCAGCTCTGTAACACGATACATTTCTGAGATATACTGTAAATACACTGACTGACAGAGCAAATGCAACACCAAGAAGGAGTGGTCTGAACGTTATGCCAATTGCAGGGTAGACTGACGTCACTGAGGTATGCTCATGATGTGAAATGCGCCGCTGTGCTGCGCACATAGCGAACGATAAATGGGACACGGCGTTGGCGAATGGCCCACTTCGTACCGTGATTTCTCAGCCGACAGTCATTGTAGAACGTGTTGTCGTGTGCCACAGGACACGTGTATAGCTAAGAATGCCAGGCCGCCGTCAACGGAGGCATTTCCAGCAGACAGACGACTTTACGAGGGGTATGGTGATCGGGCTGAGAAGGGCAGGTTGGTCGCTTCGTCAAATCGCAGCCGATACCCATAAGGATGTGTCCACGGTGCAGTGCCTGTGGCGAAGATGGTTGGCGCAGGGACATGTGGCACGTGCGAGGGGTCCAGGCGCAGCCCGAGTGACGTCAGCACGCGAGGATCGGCGCATCCGCCGCCAAGCGGTGGCAGCCCCGCACGCCACGTCAACCGCCATTCTTCAGCATGTGCAAGACACCCTGGCTGTTCAAATATCGACCAGAACAATTTCCCGTCGATTGGTTGAAGGAGGCCTGCACTCCCGGCGTCCGCTCAGAAGACTACCATTGACTCCACAGCATAGACGTGCACGCCTGGCATGGAGCCGGGCTAGAGCGACTTGGATGAGGGAATGGCGGAACGTCGTGTTCTCCGATGAGTCACGCTTCTGTTCTGTCAGTGATAGTCACCGCAGACGAGTGTGGCGTCGGCGTGGAGAAAGGTCAAATCCGGCAGTAACTGTGGAGCGCCCTATCGCTAGACAACGCGGCATCATGGTTTGGGGCGCTATTGCGTATGATTCCACGTCACCTCTAGTGCGTATTCAAGGCACGTTAAATGCCCACCGCTACGTGCAGCATGTGCTGCGGCCGGTGGCACTCCCGTACCTTCAGGGGCTGCCCAATGCTCTGTTTCAGCAGGATAATGCCCGCCCACACACTGCTCGCATCTCCCAACAGGCTCTACGAGGTGTACAGATTCTTCCGTGGCCAGCGTACTCTCCGGATCTCTCACCAATCGAACACGTGTGGGATCTCATTGGACGCCGTTTGCAAACTCTGCCCCAGCCTCGTACGGATGACCAACTGTGGCAAATGGTTGACAGAGAATGGACAACCATCCCTCAGGACACCATCCGCACTCTTATTGACTCTGTACCTCGACGTGTTTCTGCGTGCATCGCCGCTCGCGGTGGTCCTACATCCTACTGAGTCGATGCTGTGCGCATTGTGTAACCTGCATATCGGTTTGAAATAAACATCAATTATTCGTCCGTGCCGTCTCTGTTTTTTCCCCAACTTTCATCCCTTTCGAACCACTTCTTCTTGGTGTTGCATTTGCTCTGTCAGTCAGTGTATAATCTTTCTTGAAATTTCACCCAGTTTGTCACTCCTGTCCATCCCCTAATTGGATTTTCCAAAAACAAAAAATATGTGATTCTTTGTTTTTAAAGGAGATTTCAAGTACCATGTTTTCAGTTTTTGAGCAATGAGTATCCTCATAAAAGGTAGTAAAACACTTTTTCACCATTTTTCACCCCCGTAAACGGGATTTTCCGAAAACAGACAAAATACGTGTTTCTTTATTTTCACGTCTATAAACATTTAATTTTCGCGATATAGTTATATTTAAAATTTCACCCCCTTTTCAACCCCTTAGTGAAGAAATATCCAAAATTTTCCTTTAGTGAGCACCTACGCTCTAATATAAATATATCCCCTAAATTTCATTTCTTTATTTCCAGTAGTTTCGGCTCGGCGATAATGTATTAGTCAGTCAACAAGTCAGGACATGTTACTTTATATATATCGTCTTTTATATAAATAATATTGAAACGACCGTGTGCCTTTACATTGATTATTTTGGCGAAATTTCCGTACAGTTATCCGTTTCAGGTATAATAATGACCATCTGCATATGTTTCAGCTTTGGTGCCTGTTGGCTGTTTGTCTGTTTGTCTATAACTTGAAAACTACCGGATATATTTCTACCAAGCTTCATATTTAGAATCCATCAATCCTTGGGTAGGTATTAGAGCCAATATTGTTTCTAAATCCCGGAAACGACTGGAGGTTTATACGAAACCGAAACCGTGATTTTGCACTCCCACTAAATATATACAACCAAACTTAAAGGAAATCTACCTGCATTAATGGAAATAAATTTCTAAACTTTTTTCTCATGTGCAAAATTTCTATACGAGGTTTAATAAGGGAGATATCATTAACGGAGCGTTTTTCGGTACAAGTCTCACCGGACTTAACTCACGAGTGGGTGCGTCTAAAGCGTATTTTTTATAACTTCGAAACTACTTAGGATATTTCAACCAACTTCATATTTAACATCCACCTGTCCAAAGGTAGGTCTTAGGGTCCATACGCTTTCAAAATCCCAAAATGGCCTGGAGATTTATTGGGAACCGATACAGTGACTTTACTCTACCACAATATATACAAGAACAACCTGGCTGGAAATCGACCAACCTTGATGGAAATCCACTTCTAAAATTTCTGTTTTCTCATGGGCATTTTTTCAACGGGAGGACTAATAAGGGAGATATCATGAACGGTCAGTTTTGCAGGCTAAGTCCAGGGGACATAGCCCAAAAGGTGTTGTACATGGAGCAGATTCCTTATGCGTATCTATATAGATAAAGTCGTAACTACTCTGTGACTGTGCAGTGATTATTTTGGCGAAATTTCGATACAGTTTTCCGTTTCAGGTGTACTAATGACCATGTGCATTTGTTTTAGCATTGGTGTCTGTTGGCTGCTTGTTTGTTTGTTTGTATGTCTATAACTTGAAAACTACTTGATATATTTCTACTAAACTTCATATTTAGAATCCACCTGTCCTTGGATGTGTTTTAGGACCAATATTGTTTCTAAATCCCTGAACTGACTGGAGGTTTATACGAAACCGAAACCGTGATTTTGCACTCCCAAAAAATATGCACAACCTAACTTAATGAAAATCTACCTGCCTTAATGGAAATCCATTTCTAAACTTTTTTATTCTCATGCGCATATTTTCGAAAGGAGGATTAATAAGGGAAATATCTTGAACGTCGGTTTGCAGGATAAGTCCAGCGAACATAGCCCAAAAAAGTGTTGTACTTGGACTAGATTGAAAACTGTGTCGAAATTTGCTTAAGGGGTAATAATCACCATCTGCATATTTTTAGATATAGTTTCCTGAAATTCCTAAATTTTACCCCACTCGCCCAAAATAAAGATCTTGGAAGTTTTCCGTCGGTTACAGGCTAAAACGGATAATTTTGTCTAATTTCAATTTTCTAGCTCGTCTGGCAGTTTCAAGACGGCGCAGACCTTCGTTTCGAGGTATTCCGCGGCTAAACGGTAAGTCGTATCACAAAACGGATGGCACAATCTCAGTTCAATTTGGAGTGATCTACAACTTTGTTCGTATGACGTTTCGTCGTATCTCGATTCCTTATGTGTTAGATTTGTCTCTATTTCTCGATTGTACCTATATTTTGCTCTTTGTACACGTATAATTCAGGGGCTGCCTGGCCGAGGCGGTAAAGGCGTGCTCGGTTCGCCTGGAAGGACGTGGGTTCGAATCCCCGTCAGGAAGTCGTAAAATTTGAGAAACGAGATTTCCACTTCCGGAGGTGCATATGGCCCTGAGGTTCACTCAGCCTACACCAAAAGTGAGTACCAGGTTAATTCCTGGGGGCAAAGGAGGCCGGGCATAGAGCTAACCACTCTACCCCATCAAGTGCTGCGGTTAACAATGATGGAAGCCTTTACCTTCCAATCCTCCAAGGGCCTTCATGGCCTGTGCGGAGGTGCCTTTGTCTTTGTTTTTGACACGTATAATTCGTAGTTCGAATCACTTATACGAAAGATAGAATCATCGAATTCTCTACGAACATTGGCCCACCAAGTATCCATACGTGAGTCAAATTCTATGTTTGTAGCTGTCACATTAGTACCCAAAAGTAAGGCACTGTGAGAAACCTTACCCAAATTTCACCCTATTCAACGTCTCTAATTCAATTTTACCCATAACTAGATCAGACAAGAAAAAATATCTTGAACCCAGCCATTTAGACCGCTTAATGCGGCGTCTTATGGTACAATCCGTTTGTCGATATGATGTATCGTTAGGAACAGTTAATCTGTAAATGAAGGTTTGCAATATTGTAAACATGCACACCGATGTATATATATTCATTGAAGTCTATTTGTAGCGATATAGAAAGGGTGCGTTTGCCATTATACTTAATAATTTATATCGATAGTGAATATCAACAGGAGGGCGCCTGTTATTGTAATCAATACTCTCCACATCGTCTTTGACTGGCAGTAGGAATGGTATCCTGCTCCAACTCCTTTGTAAGTGCCTTTAGCAAGGAGGGACTACCATTGTAATTAATAAATCCCTTCTCGATTTGACCGGCAGAAGTCAAGGGAGCATGCAATTTTATTCAAAATTCCCCTAAACGATTGAGTTTGAGAGTAGCCAACTGTGCCCGCCATTATAAACAAATTTACCCATCTAAAATGTAACTGGCATTAGGCATAGTGGCCTTGCTATCATAATGGAACCTCAGCAATTCGGTGTAACTGGCATTAAGAAAAGGGGCCTGTCATTTTAATGATAACAGCACAACTCAATTTTGACTGGCTGTAGGGAAGGTGCCTGCTATTAAAAACTCATCAATTGTAATCTGTCTGGAAGTAGGAAAGGGCGCCTGCCATTGTAACAGAAACTCCCCAAATTGATTGTGACTGCGCAGTAGGTAATGGGGCCTCCTATTACAATGAAAACTTCCATACTCGATTGTGAATGGCAGTAGGCAATTGAGCATGCCGTTATGATCACAACTCCGCAACTCTCACTTTACATTGGAAGCAACGTATGGGAATCTCACCCTGCTGTTTCTGGGTAACGCTAAGGGAAATCTAATTTAAAAATAATCCTATTCGCTGCATGTACAGTAAGTTACTTCGCTATCCGTATACAATGTAGAATTCCGTAGAGAAGCACGGGTACATTTGCTAGTATATAGATAAGAGTTTTGACTCTACATTGCTCAGAATTTAAAAGGAATTACATTTCCTAATCGGTCGTGTCCGCAGTAACAAGGAAATGCACTTTATAATTTCCGTCATCGCTGTCTGTCAGTCTGTCTGTAACCTCATCACGATAAGAAGAGTAAACAGTATTTAATGATAATTTTTTTTGCTAGTTGCTTTACGTCGCACCGACACAGATAGGTCTTATGGCAACGATGGAACAGGAAAGGGCTAAGAGTGAGAAGGAAGCGGCCGTGGCCCTAATTAAGGTACAGCCCCAGCATTTGCCTGGTGTGAAAATGGGAAACCACGGAAAACCATTTTCAGGGCTGCCGACAGTGGGGTTCGAACCTACTATCTCCCGAATATTGGATACTGGCCGCACTTAAACGACTGCAGCTATCGAGCTCGGTTTAATGATAATCGGTATGTACGGTCCGGGAATAAGGAACTACACTCTAGGCTATAAATAATGTTATTAACCCTGGATGAAATGGTAGTTTAGGGCAAGGAGCCTATAATTTAATTTCTAAATACAAATGTCATCGGTCCAATCGAAAAGTGCTACATAACGAGAGTTATAGAGAAAAGAATTTCCAGCAATTTGTGTCTTATTCAGTTGCATCGTGCCGGCTATGATAAGAGTGGTGTTGGTAGTGGTGGCGATTATTCTTTTAAGAGGAATAACACCTAGGCATCCGTCCTCTATATAACAGTAATAAGAGAACCCGGCACTTTGAAAAATGAGGGTATCGGGCTAAGAAAGGCAAGGGCCACGACGGGTATGAAAATGAAAGACTCCGTAGGCCTCCATACGTAATACTGTGGGGTCTGAAAGGAACAAGAGTTGACCAAAAGAGGTCGGATACGATAGCTGAAAGTGAGGAGTCTGTCATAAGTAAGTGGAAGCAATGCCCGGACTCAGCTAAGCGCCCCATTTTCCCCAACACACGCCCCCAAGTTAAGAGCCCCTGGGCCCCTTTTACCGCCTCTTACGTAGGGAATACCGTTGGGATTTTTTCACCGCCGCCACCCACAGGGGGACGTCTACGATAAGATAATTCATGAATTTAGAAGAATTCAGACTTTGTTGCTTAGTCCATATCAACGCTGAGCATCGCAGACATAGAAATACTGTTCAAACGTGTTAATTGGCCATGGTTTTTGTCATGATTGTCTTGAATTAAAAATGCGTGGTCATCGGTCCATATTGTGAGAGTATTCTTCTTATGAGACGACAAAGTATTGATTTATTCGAATGTACAACACCCGACCTCTATCTTTATCGGCGTGACACGTGTGCCATGACAATGACAAGCGAGGTTTTATTTGTTTTATTGGTGCGGGAATATGTTATCGCTGAGAGGAAGCAGACCAGCTCGACACAAAAGGAAATAAATAAACCGTACACCTGAACAGCTGACTCTCACCTGATCAATGAAAGGGTAGTGAAACATATCACCGGGAAGAGTTATCATAAGAATTCAAGTGTCAGTATGAAATTAGGTCGCATTATGATAATGAAGTCACATCTAAATTGCAACATTAAAAATAATGTAGGCCAAATTTTTTCTCAACTTGCAAGTGAATTTAGTGCTAATTAAATCACACGATAATACAAGAATTCAATATCTGAATTGATCCTGTACTTCCGGAAATTTTTGAAAGGTGCTCTACTTAATTACTTCATTCTGATTCATAAAGTCGTTACGAACTATCATTCCGACTCAGACCGTCACAGTGGAAAGTGAAGCGACCTGTTCGACGCCAGATTGGAGCTTAGGGAAATGTGCTTCCATGATTTAAACATAAAGTTACTTAACCAACTGACGTCGAATTAATCAATAGTGAGAAAGTACGCATCATTTCTTAATATTGGGAGAAACTGCGCCCAGAATTATTTATAATTGTCTTGTACAAGTTTCAGTGCATTACTACGGAACTGCGGCCGTGAACATTAAACGATTTACAAGGAAAGCATCCACTGGGGGATCCCGCCCAATACTGGTCTGCTTAATCACTTTCCGCGCAAAATGCCTACCACCATATGTTTGCATCCTAGGCACACGCTGTGCCATTCAACCTTACGTTCTCTCAGTATTACAATGTGAACGATGTTTACGGTTCAACCATTCTACGTCACACTGTCGTAGTAATCAATGTTGCAGTCGCTGTAGTGGCCTCACGAAATAAGATCGTGTCCCGAAACTGTAGCCCCTGTCTGTGTTCAATGTCAAGGACCTCATCTGTGTCCCGAAACTGTAGCCCCTGTCTGTGTTCAATGTCAAGGACCTCATCTGTCTACCGACCGGAATATAAAAAGTGGGCCGAAATCAAGCATCTAATGGTTCACTATAACATTTAAGAAGAAAGTGAACTCAGTTTATGTAATAACCGACGATATGCGACGGCTGTAAATAAGCCCACATTTAACTGGCAATGCCACCAAGAATTTCCTCCCCTCTCAGTAATAACCCACTACTACCATCAGCCCATGTACGATCAGATGAGACATCCATTGGAACAGTTACCCTGTCAACGCTCCAGTGAGCAATATTCTTCATTTTCAACCACATAAAGAGGATATTTCTCATCAGCATCCACCAGCACTTCAGATACAACAAACACAGCAGCAGCACCCGCAACAACAACGACGACAACAACAACAACAACCACATCAACTTATTCAGCCACAGAATTCCAGTATTAGATACCAATCAGTCCTGTCTGTCAATCAGTACAAGTTATCGAGACCTACCCCACATCCACTTCATCAACCTCAATTTCTTCCGGACTCAGATCTATTATTTATTCCTCAACATATATCTTACAGTCTTTTATCTCATTATCCATATCCTCCTCAACCACACAACAGGTTGCCAAATGCACCGCTTAGAAGCAGTACAATCATAGATAAGATTTTTAACCTTATCATGCTCTTGATCACCCAGGTTCAGTCCTCACCAGCAGCCTTCAGTCCGACTGTTATTCATGATATGATTGCGAGTCTTTTCTCGTCTAATGATGGAGTTTAAAATTCTTCAGTGGAACGCTCGGTCTGCCAGTGCGAATAAAGAATCCTTACAACTGGTATTACAAACTAAAAAACTCAATCGCAGCTATCTCAGAGGCATAGTTTCGACAACGAACAACTGTTACATTTCCAGACTACCATATACTTTGCCATAACCGCGAATACAGATAAGGTGGATCAGCATTATTAATTAAGTATACAATTCCCTTTCAGAAGCTATTGTAGATAATACACAAATAGACTGCAAGCAGTGGCAGCTACGGTTCGTATACGTAACCAAAACATTACAATTGTCTCGATATATTGCCCTCCAAGGACAGTCATCAATTTACGACAGTGGTTTTACCTTATTCGCAATCTACAGCCTCCGTATCTCTTCTCCGCAGACTTCAACGCTCACAATATTATGTGGGGATGTACAATAAATTATTTTTATGGAGATGCTATTATGCAAATTATGGAGGAATACAACCTATATATATTGAATGATGGTTCACCTACATTTCTACCTATACCTGGACTATGACCATCGGCCCTCGACTTATCTTTTTGATCCGCAACAATATCAACGGACTTTTTTTATGGAAGACGTTATCTTATCCTTTAGGTTCCAAATCACTACGAGATCCTAATTTCCTGCAATGATCCCCATCTCTATACACCATGAAATGGAAATGGAATATTACAAAAGCTGACTGGTTGAAGTATAGAAGAAGAATAGAATACATCATTCCTACAGTACCCAAACAAAAAACAGTTCATATCAGATACCATATTTTTCTAAACATTCTTAACGAAGCAGCCTCAGTAGCGATACCACAGAGAAGGCGTAGATATCATAAAAAGAGCCAGCCTAATCCATGGTGGAATCAGGAATGCTCCCGTATGGTTGGCAAGAGGAAACAAACCTTCAGCCGACTGAAACGTGAAACAACATGCAACAACTATCTCATGTGCAAGAACACAGGTGCCCAAGTTAAACGTTTCCTGAAGAATCGGAAGAAATCGGCGTGGAAAATCTACTGTAAAAAGTTGTCAAATAATACCCAATTATCGCAGGTATGGTGAACAGTTTATAAAATGAGGAAGAAGTCTCCACAAGTATTAACTCTCCGCGACTGGATTGAAAACTTTGCGAATTTCACCGCTCCACCGACCACATCGTTTGAAGGATTACATTCGCCATCTTCTTATCAGTGGACGTTCTATACGTGCCCTCTTACATCAGCATTCACATTCCGTGAATTGGAGTCTTGAAGGCATCATCCAACTCAGCTCCAGGGTACGATCAAGTCCATTACTTGATGATATCTAACCTCCCTCCGTGTGCCAAAGAGACCCTCCTACAGCTCTTCAACGACATATGGAAGGAAAGTGACTTTCCAACAGACTGACTACTCTATTAATTGTTCCAATCCTGAAACCAGAGAAGGATACCAACGATCCATCATCCTATTGTCCTATAGTACTATCATCCTACATAGTTAAGACTTTTGAAAGGATCTTGAAACTTCGACTTGAATGATGGATGGAAAATCACGCAGTCTTTTCAACGAAAAGCCGAAAGTTCATTTGACAACCTCAGCCTACAGTATTAACCACTGATATAGAACGGAGTTTCTCAAACAATGAGTATTTATTTGCTATATTTTTGGATATTTCTAAGGCTTATGATAGTGTAATAATACCTGTACTAGTATCCATACTCAGACTTTTTGCCTCCCCAATATATCTCTGGGATCAATAATCTTCTGATCACAAGAACAGTGTATTTCCTTCGTCATAACAATACCCTTTATGGCCCTCGTATTGTCACGAATGGACCCCCTCAGGGTGATATACCCAGTCGTTTATTTTATGCCGCCTAAACGGCAGATCTGCATAAAATGTTTGGTCCTACGATCAGAGTGCTTCAGTATGCGGATGATGTATATATTTACACCTCCTCTTCTAGCTTTCTGTTCACATGTATGTGGCTAGACACGGCAGCTTCTCACCTCGCGCAATGGACAGCGCAAACAGGACTCATCTTATCTGCTGAGAAATCAGCTGCTGTTGTTTTTAGTCGAAAGGGATTCCATACATTTCACACACGATACGCTTCGGTCCGTTCTCCTTCCCAGTAAAATCATCAGCGAAACTATTAGGGCTTTATCTCGATAGTAAGCTTATTTGGAGACGTGACGTCGAGCATCTGGTAACAAAAGTTGATCGAGCTTTGAATGTCTTGCGAGCTTTTTCTAAAATCTGGTGGGGTGCGGACACTACAAAATTGTTAGTACTGTATCGAGCATTAATACGTCCCATCTTAGAATACGGAAGCACTTTCTTTATGGAAATTCACCACAATAAGTTCTCAAAAAAATTTATAAATATTTATATTATTTTTTATATATTGATATATATTTATTACATTATTACATATATTGATTCGCATCAATGGGGCATGCGCTCGCAGAGCAGTACTTCAGCAATTTCGAAGAAGTTGGTAAATGATTCGACGAACTGTTTTCCGCAAAAGACAAGCAGTTTTTCTGGCATGGTATTCATAACTTACCTGAAGGATGGGGGAAGTTTGTAGAAGCCGATGACCAATATTTTGAACAAACAGAAAATGAACTTCCCTTGAAAATGAAGAGGTTCTTTTGGCCACAAAATCCGGCAAAAACCTATGCTTATACCCTGTACTCGATACATAAAAATGGTGTACCTCAATATTAAAAATACGGATTGTACAATCAAGAAGGTAAACCATAAATCATCATTTTAACGAAAACAATCTGTATGGCACAAAACTGCTCTCTGCATTCTTGCCATTAGATGATTCATACCTAGTTCTTCCAGACCGGTTACTAGCGCTTTCGGGACAATACCTTTCGCTGACAGCATGACGAGTATCATTCTTGTGCAGTTTAGTCTACACATCTTCTTCATCTTCTCTTCCATTGCCGCACACTTATTAATTTTCTCCACCTGGGTGGTTCAAATGTTGTGCTTCAGTGGAACAGCGAAGTCTATTAAACAGGCCCCTTTGAAACCTTTACTGTCCAGGACAATATCAGGACGATTTGACAAGATTGTCTGGTTCAGTTAAAACAGATCTGTCTCAGTATACATTTTGCTCATCGTTTTCAAGCACGTTTGAATGGCTAATATTTGTAATTCGATTCTACGTGTCCACGTGCCACTACCAGTTCATGATGCAGGATTTTTGGTACCGACATAATTGTTCCTCTTTTTGTATTCTTCACCAACCAGCACGGGAAAGCCACTAGTTATATGATGCCGAGGTGCATCCTGAGATATCGTCCATCTGAAACATTATCTTTTAAAGTATGCCCTCTCTAGTTCCATGCAGTTATGATTAGGTCTTGGATTGTAATGTTAAAACCCTTCGGTTTCAAAGAAGAGTGAACCATGCTTCAGGCGTTAGTTTGACAATACACGGTCGACGTAAATGTTGGCTTAACATATGTGGGCGTTCACCATGAAGATATTTTTGCTTCCACATCACACTGCGTTTATCGAATGAAATAAAATTCAACCTGGGGTTAAACTGCACGTCTGTGAGTTGTAATGGTGTGTACCTATTCCATGTCATTTTTAACGACCATCTCATACAGGGGTATATTTCTAACGGTGAAAACGTACCACCACAGATTTTCGAGCTGCTTGCTACGAGCATATACAAGATTTATTATTATTATTTTATTTCTTAATGCAACCTAAGTTTAGCAAGTGAGTTGGCTGCGAGGTACTGGTCCTGGGCCTACGAGTTTCAGTTCTGGAGATATCAGATTCCAGCACCACCGTTCGCATATCTCAACATTTTCATGGGTTCACATTAACATACCAGGCAAATTTTGGGTCTGTTTGTACCTTAATGAAGGATATTGTAATTACCTTCTCAGACCTTACCATACCCTATCCCAGCCTCACCAAAGATCTCGGGAGGTTACTGGGACAATAAAAGCCAAATCAGTGACAAAACCGCGAATTTCAACCCCTCAAGTCATTGTTAAAGCCTTAGTTTTATTATATTTTCTTACCCCACATATATGTTCATTTAAAGTACCATCGTATACGTCTTTATTAGGTACTATTGTTTTATATAAAATATTCTGAATCTCTATAACGAACTGTACACTTCATAACTCGTTCTCGACTATATTTCGAGATATCCTCAAGACGTCCCCAGCCAGCTTGTCGCCAGCCCTCAAGGAAGCAATTTCCTCTCGGGCAGAAATAGCCTCATATCTCGTTTATGAGGTGCTAAGGCGCTCACTTCAGGCGGAGAGTCGTATGATAGAGGCCATCATTGATTTACTACATCGTATAGAGGGATAGGAAAATATTCTTGTCGGCTGCAATATTTCCTGTCTACTATTTCCATTAAGTGCATAGTACTTTAGGAGTGCTTATAATGTTTATACAATTGCCAATAAACAG
The DNA here is from genome assembly GCF_040414725.1 of Anabrus simplex. Taxonomy (NCBI): domain Eukaryota; kingdom Metazoa; phylum Arthropoda; class Insecta; order Orthoptera; family Tettigoniidae; genus Anabrus; species Anabrus simplex. The sequence goes on along the minus strand of NC_090265.1, from coordinate 1,103,194,783 downwards.
TTAATTGCACTCGCGTGATGCTGTAAAATTTCGTACATGTTCTCAAGCAATTGATGAGAATTTACCTAGAAAACCTGTACACTCCAGATTAAATATGCATGTATGCACATACATATCCAGCCATCGGTGTGTACGTTCGTAAAACTTTAATAGCGTATGTGTAGGTTAAAACACTCACTATAGTGCTATATGTCCGTCGAAAAGGAACTGTAAAATTAACAGACTGGCACATTAACATCAACCATTGTTGAAGTTGTACTCCATTTCCTCTCGTATTCGGCTCCAGAAAACTACTCAAGTAGTATCTTTTCAAAAGTCAAGTCGACTCTTCTACCAGTTCCACTAATCATCGATGACAAATGCCTCTTCGAGTCTATAAATGTTTCCTTAGACCACTGAGAATGACGCGTGTTCGATTTCCAGGTAGGAAGTCGAAACATCTGGCAATGAAATTTAGCTCTTTGCTTCCACATAGACTTGTAATTAATTCGTCCTGCAAGAGAAGGAAGTATCAAATTTGTTATTAGTAGCACAGTTGGATGGTTATAGAGTTAACCACTCTAGTTTCACTAAGTCGCGATGTTATGAATAGTGAAACCATTTACCTTCCAGCTAACCATGGATCTTCATCGAGATAATTGATTTCCTTTTATGACAAAATATTTCTCATTCACCCTTTGCTGTAACTGAATACGAGGAAGAAATTTCACACTCAATTAATACGGATTTGATGTACATACACTAAATGCTTCTTTATAACTTAGAAGTACTTTGTTTTGATTTATTAACTGGGTTCTTCACTCGTTCAACACATGATTAATATTGCAAGAAATTAAATTCATTTTTCAAGTTCCGTATTGACTGTAGTATATAAATTAAAATATAAAATGTATACCTATTCAACACTAAAAATTGTAATCTTATGTGTTATTTAATTAACATTATATTTAAAAGTGTACATGTCTCGGCTCAATTGAGTCATAATCAGCTCTGGAAATATATAAAAGTAGATATTAAATAAAATATCTTAAGACAATATTATTTCGTATACCTAACATGGTTATTAGGTCTTTTGTGATATAACTTAATGTAAAATATGTATTATAGAACGTAGAAATAAACTATGATGTAATTACATTGAAATCTTATAAAAATTGTTGGCTCCATCCACCGAAATCTTTTTGTTTCAAAAGTAGGATCTTGATATAATATTGACGCATCTTGCATGTAATCAATAATATTGGATTGAAATTATAGTTTAGAAGATATTTTTCATAGTAGTAGAAGATATCAGGGACTAGATCCTCGTAATATTCGTGTAAATGGACCTAGGAATGAACAAATGTAGTTAATATGTTGAAAAACAAATAATGCATTGTATGTGGCAGTATGGTGGTGCGTGCTAATTGTATATTCCACCGGCCCGCTGTGTGAACAGACATTCGATGTTGCCAGGCATTTCTTGGTCACCAAGTGTTCTGACATTCCGAGATCCAATATTCGCTTTCCTTTCCACGCCTATGACGTTAACAAAGTATAAATCCGTTAATATTATTCTCTTCGGTTTCCTCAATTTCGTGATTTTGTGAGAGTGCATGTACTTATTTACATTCCACTGTTTCTCATTCCTTAGATGAGACTACCGCCTTCTGAATTAAACACGGACCGTTCCTAGAACTTCAATCATTATACTTGGCTTCAAGCTATAATGATATCAAAGCTTCCAAACCTCGTAGTGCTAGATGGTCCATAGTCGTCTTCAACACCCTTGAACCTATCGTCTAGACAGGCCTTGCTTGGAGACCAGGTACCCGCCGGGATCGCACAAAAATGTACGGAGCTGCCATCCCAACGTTCCATGATCTTGTCCACGTCCAGGGAACCCTAGATATTCGGATAATAGACCAAGGCAAGTCTAATTCGTTCAACTGACTAAATTTAATAACCTTGACTGACTAAATTTTACAACCTTAACTGACTAAATTTTAAAAACGCATTTACCCTTCTCGAGAATGAGACACTTGCCATACTCTCATAGTGACCAGGTAAGTAACAAAATTAAAATGATCTAGGAGTTAAGTGAGTATCTTACCCCTCCATCTCGATTGATCCAGGCTAGATCCTCAATACACTCTGAATTGAAGTCTCGAAGAGAGTTCACTAGGCCTCATTAACAGAATAGAGAGGATAAGCGAGTAATAATTGTGATCTTAGTAATGCTTTACAGTAGTTTTCTAGCTCTCTTTTAGCTAGCTGTTTTCAGTCGCACTAACAGTACTAGGGTTTCAATTTTACAAGGACAGAAAAGGATTAGAACGGGAAAATCAGCGATCGTAAACCTCGTCAGAGAACAGTTTCACCATTTTATGTTGTATAAAAGAATAACACCGAAAACCATCCTTAGAGCTGCTGAATATGGGGTTCGAATCCACCACCTCCCAAGTAAAAGCTTTCAGACAAATTGCCCGTACCATGTAGCCATCTCCATCGATAATTTCTTACTTTAAAGCTAGGCGAATGCCGGTAAGATATCTAACATAAAGGCCATGGTTGATTACATTGTGCATATAGCAATAGTAGATAAAATTTTCATACACCAGTATCCCAAACCCAACCCCACGGCACTTAACGCCCTTGAAAGGGCCATGGCCTGCCCAGCGACCGCTATTCAGCCCGAAGGCCTGCAGGTTACGAGGGGTCGTGTGGTCAACACGACGCATCCTCTCGGCCATTATTCTAGGCTTTCGAGACCGGGGCCGCCATCTCACCATTAGATAGCTCCTCAGTTCTAATCGCGTAGGCTGAGTGGACCACGAACCAGCCTTCATGTCGAGAGAAAAATCCCTGACCTGGCCGGGAATCGAACCCGGGGCCTCCGGGCGAGAGGCAGACACGCTAACCCTACACACACACACCAGTATGAAAACCAGAAATATCAGATTTTACACTCTGAAAATACATGGAGCTATTGTCTAAAATAATTTTATTAGCAACATTTAAATGAATTGATGATGATATTGACTATAGAGTTATTTCCTCTCCTCTGCCAACTCCAGTGATAAATTAAATCGGGGGGTGGTGGTTGTTAATGGGGTCTCATCTGGTGGTGTATTGTGCGGATCTGCTCTGCGGCCCATCTGGGTTTTGGTGACCTTTCGTCAGGGAATCTAATACAACAACCCGTGATTTGTGAGATATGCCGGGTTTTAAAATCGTCATTTCAATACCGGTGAAGTTACAATAACTAAAGGCCCCAGAGCTATATCGTATAGCTGTCAGCCAGCCTGCCCTACAAGTTCAAAGGCAGGAATGATATAACATATTGATTTATAGATTGATTGTCTGATTGATTTATGTCCATCCCCCAGTTGTGTCACGTTACATAATCATAATGGGAAAATTTGGAAGCTGAAATTGACACCATGTTTGGGTTGCAAGAACAAAACAATGGTAGGCCTAACTATCATATTTGAACTGTTTAGTAAAACTAACCTATTTCATTGGAGTGAATGAATCTTCTTCGCATTAGTGGTTTATGCAAACTCCATCTATAAGCAAGAAGTAGAACTCTTGCCGCTGAGGTTTTGGGAGTGATCGCTAAGAAAATTTTATCGGGGATGCTTCGCTGTAGGTATTTCGATGGCAGAGACATGATCTGGGAAAGGTGACATTTCGCATGTCTGTTTCCTTCTGAAAAAATTCATCTTAATCACTTTTTTACGCGTTACAGCATTAACATCAACTATTGACAAAAAGTTGAACTAAGTCCTACTGCTTGCGTTGAAGCTTTCCCGTATAGAATATTCACCTTCGCTGTAGGTGGTTCCCAACGAGCATTTTGTAACATGATTGTAATGCATTCTGAAATGTATTCGTTTGCTAAAGCCGAGTTTTGTGCCAATCACTATATTGACAAAACCTTCAGACACAGTCACCGAGCACAGAATAAGACAGAACGCATCACCAATGCTTTGCAGTGTTGTAGAGCTGCAGATCCTCACTACAGTGGATGGCTTCCGAAATTTGGTCAAAATGATTTTTAACGATAAGTCACTAAAGCACATTTCAATATTTTTGGCTTTCTTCGAAAGCACATCAGAATCTATTTCTTTCTTTAAATTAGCTATTTCGCTGCCAACAAACGAATAAATTACCGTCATCAAATAACAGGTAATGAAGATTTTGAGAGTTGACAAATTAACGGAGATTAACATCGACTTCGTTGAATGTGATGATGTTAATTAAGTAGTATGCTATCCGGTTGAATATCTTAACTTTCTTCATTCTTCAGGCATGCTACTTCACGAATTATACTTAAATATTGGATGTGTCGTAATATTCCTTCGAAATATAAATCCCTGTTCTGATTCTACATAAATGACATGGGGAAGTGTAACGTTTACTACAAAGTATATTTTTTTAAAATTCATTTGAAATTTCAAATTAGCTTTAAAATAATATTTTATGACAGTCAGTCCTCTGTAAGACTAGTTCATAAAACCCATTATCATGTTCATTTCAAACTTTAATTTTCTTGTCACATAGTAATTTCGACTGTCGAAGAAGGCTTACGCACTAGTTGCATTGTATTTGCCAAGTAAACAAGTTGTGACTACAAAAGTTAATATTGACACATATATTCTGTTTAACTAGTATCCTTCAATCATGAAACATATTATTATTACCCACGCATTTCTCGTTGCTCTTATCTTTGACATGTTTCCCTGAGATCATTTTTCGTATTTGATAGTAGAATTGACAAAACTAGTTAAATAAGTGTCCCGTAATACCATATGTTCTCTACACACAGGGTTGACATATAACACACAATGATCACAAACATCAGAAGAAGAAAGTGCACATTGTGATATTTGTCGTCAACTGAAATATAATCATTGGATCAAAGACACAGAAACCGATCGAAAGGTGCTTGAAAAATATGTGAAAGAATGTAGGAAATGAAGAGTAATGGAATACAACTATATTGACTGTAGGAATTTGGTCACTAATTGGGCAGGAAAGTATGCAAATAAGTCAGTGGTTAAAAATAGAAAGGTGCGAATTACATAATTTACATAACAACGATAACAAGAATATAACAAACAATTCCACAAAAGTCAAGTATTACATGAAATATCGAGACAAGAAATTTCGCTATAACACGGGAAGAATAAAAAACAAGCATGAATCTAGTACAAATAACAACATTAAAAGGTAAATCATTTTGTACACATTTTCTACTTAACAAGTTTATTGCAAACATTTTTGGAAACAGAGGGAAGGGAAATGAGTAACAAGAAAGAAGATTATAGGAAAGTTAACAAAGATCACAGAATACCAAAGCTACGAAAAAGACAAGTAAAGACTGACGAATGAAATGATTGCAGTGACAAGGTACAAACTTCACTAACATTCATAATGATAATGACGATAATAGAAAATCATGATATACTACTTTAAATAACCCATAACTCATTACTCACTAATGCCATCCGATCATCCTACTACTTCACTGCATACTTTTACGAAAATGATCTCTGTGCTTAATTTTGTGAACTGTACTGAAAAATTTGCATATCTGTACGGTATAGCCTTTATTTTCATATTTCGATCACTTACCTTTTTTTCTATAAATTCTGCTTTCGTCCGACGGTAATATGGGGAAATTGAGGAATTACAATTCTCCATCAGCAGAAACTTTCAAATCTCTCATCTTGCAACGTTTCTGCTCTTCGGTCCTATCACAGACGCATTGTTCCCATCGTTCGCTTTCTCTTTCCGGGGATGGAAAAGTATTTTACCCTTTAATGAGACTTTTTATTGTGGAGTATCGTAGAACCTACGAACAGAGTTATCACCCTTGTCAAACCCACGTAGCAATAGTGCTTCCTTGAGAGAAAACCGTAAAGTTTATAGCGCTGAGGTACATAGGGTGCGGTAGTGAGATAAGACTCGCGCTCACGGTTCAGCAGCTTGCCGTGACTGAGATTGTGGCTGTGATGCAGAGTAACAGTATGAACTACTTTGTTCTAGGAGTAATATATTCAGACATATCGTTCCTCCATGATATGTTTAGTGAAAACCCCTTTAAAATTACCTCTTAAACTCGAACACAAGTATCAAAGTTTTAAATGAGTATAAAGACACATACAGAATATATTTATACAGACAACTCAGTAACACAGGTACTTATACATTATACTTATGCAAATACATTGAATTTGGGAAATATCCCCGTTAGCAATGCTTACTTACAGTAGTATGACAACGAAGTAAACTTAAAACATAACTTATATAAAAACAATAACAAAAATATAACAAAAAATCCACAAAAATCGAATATTACATGAAATATCGAAACAAGAAATTTCGCTATAACAAGCGAAGAATAAAGATAGAAGCACGCGTCCAGTTCATAATTGCACCATACCGCGAATATACTGTACAGTATTTTATGACAACTGTTGTTTAATTTGATTAATTTCACTTTTTGTCAGTCTACAAAACCATTCCATTTAATGATGGCTTTCCCTCTGTGCATCAACTAGTAAGACAGTAAGCTAATGATAGTAGATTTCAAATGTATAAGTACTCTAGCTAGCTTAATTGATACCTTGAAAATGGCCACACAACCTCCAGTTTTGTGAAGAAATCACACATACGACGGCTATGAATTCAAACCAGGACCGTTTCGTGAGATATGGCGATGTCACCCTGCTGTCGTTCCCCGACGCTGGGGTAATGTATCAGTTTATTCTCCACACGGTAGCAATATTTGCTTTAATTATTCAATGTAATATTTTACACTGAAGCAATTACCTTTATTCTGGACTCATATTAATATTTTCTCACACTACCAATATAATGAATTTCAGTGTAGGATTTCATAACAAGTCATCTAGTATGTTGGTCGAAAGGACCATTTTGAAATAAAAACCAAAATAGTTTCCAGACGTTTAAATGGAGACTATAACAAGACCTGAGTGTATTATATTGCTAAAGTTATACGAAGTAGCAATTACGCTACAAGCAAAAGTTCCGTGTTTTACGTAAATTACAATACATTCCTTGCTCTTAAATTGAAGCAACAATTTAAAATAAGTGTTTCTGTGGTGAAAATCAGAATACAGACAGCTGTGTTGGTTTTAATATATTTATGGAGTAGAACCACCTTACGAATTATAAACTCCTTCGTATTATACAGTAATGCTGTCAAATGTTTCTCTCTCGCAGAGTTTTATTTTTGCTTTGTTCTATTACTCATTAGTTGTTATTCGAGGTTTAGTGGAAGTACTAAACAATAAACAAAGCCTCAACTCAATGCTTTTTTCTATTTTTGACAAGTTGCTTTACGTCAAACAAAAAGGCAGTGCCAGAAACAACATCCAGAGGAAGCTGAGAGGTACAAACTGGGGTGCGAAGCCACAAGTTCTTAGAACCACTCTGCTGCAGAATACGCATCGTCTTATGGCGACGATGAGATAGGAAAGGGCTAGGAGTGGGAAAGAACAGCTGTGCCATTAATTAAGGTACAGCCCCAGCATTTTTCTGGTGTGGAAATGGGAAACCACGGAAAACCATCCTAAGGGCTGGCTACTGTGGGGTTGGAACCCACTATTTCTTGAATGCAAGCTCACAGCTGTGCACCCCTAACTTCACGGCCAACTCGCTCGGTTACATGCATTCTACTTGAATGTAATAACCTTGAAGGGGAACAAGAGAGAAGCCTCCCCGCAGGATGTGTTAAGAATATTAATTAAAATCATCCGGGCGTTCCTTGGACAACGGACTAGGACATTACCTAGACGGCTGATTATCTCACTCCAGAAGCTTCTTTCGTAAAATATTTCATTCAGGCGACCACCTCGAATTTAACATGACAGCAAGGAAATAACAAAGGTAGTCCTTTCCAGGACCCTTATTTACAATAATGTCTTTTAACACTGAAGGCATATCATCTTGTAACGAAGAGTTGCTGAGCCGAGTTTGTAGAGAGAAAAACGTCGACGTTGCGAGCATTCAAGAATCCCACAGAGATATTAACCAGGTGGGACCCAGAATTCATGGCATGCGACTTATTGCTGAAATACCTCATAGCAAATATGGAAGTGCCATATTTACAAAACCTGAAACCTTGATTCTGTCAACGGCATTTACAATAGAGAATGAGATTGAAATTATAACAATTGAACTTTCCAACTGTACATTTACATCGATCTACAAGCCTCCAGCCTCCAATTTCTCCTTCAAAGAACCCGTGAACTTTAGAAACCCGAAAGTGAATTTTGTGGTGGGAGATTTTAATTGTCCCAGTATCGAGTGGGGATATGAACACAGTGGTGACAGTGGTGAGTTACTATAACACTGGGCATATGCTATGGAACTCTCTCTTTTAACAGTGGCCTTTGGAGAAGAGGATATAATCCAGATTTGAGCTTCGTCACTAATAACATAGCACAGCAATGCAGCAAGGGAGTATGCAACCCAGTCCCCAAGTCTCAACACTGACCATTCCTATGTCAGTTTTACTCCGCTATCCATCCTCAGTATGTTCCTTTTCGTCGTAGATACAATTTAAAAAAAGCAGACTGGTCAAAATTCTCCGCTGTACTGGATGATATGGTCCAAAACATCAAACCAGTTCCTGAAACATATGAACAGTTCACTAAGGCCGTTAAGAAAAGTTCTCGTAAATCTATTCCCCGTGGATGTTTCACCAGTTACTTCGAAGGTCTTAATCTGGATGCAGTCTCGCAACTAGAGTACTACTATGAGCTATTCGAACATAACCCAATGAGCGAGGAAACTTCTCTAATTGACTCGTCGAAAATAGAGAGCTGGTCAAGATTAATGGAAGAATTGGATATGACGCAGAGCAGCCAAAAAGCCTGGAGACTCCTAAAGAAGCTGAGCAGAGATCCAACCATGGGTTACTTACATTCTTCTATTACAGCCAATCAGATTGCCCACCAACTTCTCATAAATGGCAAAATAAAACAAGAAGCCAAAACCTGGAGAGCTATGTTGAAAGTACCTGCAAGTAGGGATGAAGAAACATCTGAGCTCATGCAACGTTTCAATTTCACTGAGTTGGAAAAAGTTAATAATCAAGTGCAAATCAGGTAAAGCTGCGGGTCTGGATGATATGTGAGTTGAGCAAATAAAGAATTTTGTAAGAAACAAGAAAGAATGGTTGACACAGTTTTATAATAACTGCCTAGAGATGTCCAAGATTCCAAAATTGTGGAGTAAAGCACGCGTAATCGCTGTTCTGAAGCCTGGATAGGACAGCAGAGACCCCAGGAACTACAGACCAACATCTCTCCTGTGCCACCTATATAAGATTTTAGAAAGGATGATACTCAACTGACTCATCCAGACCAACAACAAAAACCTAATTCCACAACAGGCAGGCTTTAGACCAGGCAATAATGCTGTTGCACATGTTCTAAACTTCACGCAGAACACTGAGATGGTTTTGAAAATCTACAAATTAAGGGGGTAGCTTTTATTGACCTCAGTGCTGCATATAATACAGCGAGCCACCGTATACTGCTTCATGAGATCTTAACACTCACGAAAGATTTTAAACTTGCCAGACTGTTGTCAAACTTGTTTGCAGAACCGCAGGTTTTTTTGTTGACTTTCAAGGACAAAGAATCAGATGGAGGTCACAGAAAAATGGATTGCCCCAGGGAAGTGTACTGGCTCCATCGCTATTTAATATGTATACCAATGACCAACCACTCCCTAACAAAACTAGAAGTTTCATATATGCAGACGACCTTGCACTAGCCTGCCAGATTGCAACTTTGAAGAGGTAGAACTCACTCTTGACAGTGCGCTGAAGGAATAAGGCACCTACTACAAGGCTAACCACCTAAAGCCGAATCCTTCAAAATCTCTGCTTTGTGCTTTCCACCTCAAGAACAGAGAGGCATCAAGGAAATTACATGTCACCTGGAATGGAACCCCCTTGGAACATTCTTTCACCCCAAAGTACCTAGGAGTAACGATCGACCGCTCCCTCACTTTCTGAAAATACTGTTCCAACTTCAAACAAAAAGGCAGTGCCAGAAACAATATCCTGAAGAAGCTGAGAGGTACAAACTGGGGTGCAAAGCCACAAGTTCTTAGAACCACTCTGCTGCAGAATACGCATCACCTGTATGGTATAGATCATCCCACGCCAAGAATGTGGACCCTGCCCTAAATGAAGCTTGTAGATTAATCACAGGATGCCTGGAACCTACCCCTGTTGAGAAGCTATAGTGTCTTGCTGGCGTTCGTCGAGAAGTCGCTGCTGATCAAGAACGACTGAAGGTTGAGAACGTTGAAGCTCACCCGCTGTTTGGTCACCAACAATCTCAATCTAGGCTGAAATCCAGGAAAAGTTTCCTCCAGACAGCAAGAACCTTGAAAGGACCACCAGATAAGGCAAGACTTTCCTTGTGGAAATCTAAGCAACAAGAATGGATGGAGCCGCGTGAACAACTTCCGGCTGGCTACAGTGAAGACTGGAGTGTTTGGAGATCCCTTAACTGATTAAGAACTAGTGTCGGCAGGGATAAGTCCTCACTTAAGTCATGAGGCTTCATATCAGAGGACAGCAAGTGCGACTGTAGTGAAGAACAAACAGTGAGCCATATGTATCAATGTCCTCTCTGCCCATTTTCATGCTCAGAGCAATATTTTAATGCATATGTGATGACAACGCCCTAGGTGTAGCTTATTTTTTTGGAAAAACACCATCTAGATGTACAGCAAATTTGGTCAATTTCCTTTGTCTCTTAATTTTTGTACGTAGTTTAATTATTACTTTATTTTTAACTGTATGATTAAGTATGCTTCTGACACGAGTAAATAAATAAATCAAATAGTCTTGAAAACGCTATACTTAATAATTTACTTATGTTAGGCGTTTACTATTACAATACACAAAAGAAAAACGTTACCGGGTTAGTGTTTAACACCCACCGCGACATATATGTAAATAATTGATATGTACCATTTATAAATTGTATTATTTTAAGCTGTAAAATTGTGATGTTCGGTAGTTTTGTGTACAACTAAATACTAGATGTATATTGGTGAGTAAGCTATAGACTGTTAGTTTTGAAAAATGGGGAAATGTGGCTGTAATGTTTAAATTAAGTCTTCGGAGAAAATATACTAAACTGAGATATCATACAACAGTGTTTAGAACTTGCCTGATGTCTCCTAGAGACGCAGGAGTAGTATGAGTGGTATCGGTGATTGATACATGTCTTATTAAGAGCTATCGTGAGTACACTCGGACATAATCGCCATCACAATGCTCAGGTTAGAGCAAACGTAAAGTCCAGTAAATGAATTTAAATATACGTCGTTAAAAACATAAATTATTGGATCTATCTAATTTACGAGATTATGAGATCATTTATACAGGTATAATTGTACTAGCAATTACCTGCGGCTTTGTTCCCGTGGATTTTGTTATTTGTTAAAAGTAAGCGTTCCTCGGTACTGTAATAAGACATTATCTGAAATTCCCTAAAGTATAAAAACTCACGTTTGTGGTATTGCCTTTTGGGGCTAAGATGACCATGCGACATAGAAGTGTACATGTGCGAAACAGTCTTCTCTGAAGACGGAAAAGAAAAAAGAAAATGTTTCTTTATTTTTAAAAGAGATTCGAAATACCTATTTCTACGACTGTAACATCTTCACTTCTTGAGATATAAGTATCCCCATAAAAATAAATCAACCCCTTTATCAGTGCCTCCACCACCCCCACCTAATGGATTCTCCGGAAACAAAAAATACGTGTTTCTTTACTTTTAAAGGAGATTCCAATTACCAATTTTCACTTCTGTAACGTCTTCAGTTTTTCGAGAAATAATTATCCTCATAAAAATTATTCCACGGTTTTTCACTTATTTTCACCACCGTTAAATGACATTTCCGAAAAGAAAAATTACATGTTCCTGCATTTTTAAAGGATTTTCCAAATACCAAGTTTCACGTCTGTAACGTATTAAGTTTTCGACGTATACTCCGAATATGCCGGTACTCACTTTAAGAATGTACCCGTATTTTCAATTCTTTTCACCCCCTTAAGTGGATTTTCAGGAAACAAACAAATACGTGTTGCTTTATTTATAAAGGAGGTTCCAAATATCAATTATCACGATTGTAACATTGTCAGATTTTGAGATATATCTGTCCATATAAAAATAATTCGAGTCCTTTTTTACTCTCCCCCCCCCCCCCCCAAGCAGATCCTCCAGCCCCCGCCAAAATGATTGTGTTTCTTTATTCTTAATTGAGGTTCCAAATACCAATTTCACGTCTGTAACCTTCATTATTCGAGATAAAAGTACCCTCATAAAAAAGGAATTCAACTTCTTCACATCTTTCCACCCCTGTCTATCCTTAAATGTGGACTTTCCGAAAAAAAATACGTGTTTCTTTATTTTTAAAGGAAATTCAAACTTCAGACTTTTACGTCTATAACATCTTCATATTCTGAAGTATCCTCAAATATAGAATTCAACTCCTTTACTTATTTTCAATACCCCCTCCCCTAAAGTCGATTTTCCGTAAACATAAAATACGTGCTTTTTTAAATGGAGATTCAAAATACCCACTTTTACGCCTGTAACATCTTCAGTCTGAAGTATCGTCAGATACAGAATTCAACTCCTTTACTCCCCCCCCCCTCCCTCATACGTCGATTTTCCGGAAACAAAATATATACGTGTTTCCTTATTTATAAAGGAGCTTCCAAATATCATTTAACACGACTGTAACTTTTTTAGTTTTGATATATATCTACCCTCATAAAAATAATTGAATTCCTTATTCACCCCTCACCAAGTTTATGTCCAGTAGTTTCGACTCTGCGATGATGAATCAGTCAATCAGTCAGTCAGTTAGTCAGTCAGTCAGTCATGACATGTTTATATATACCAGGTGTCTCACGGACGCCGTACTTTCTACTTATAAATGTCCCGCATGCATAAGTGATGTGTGGGGTGTCTACCAACTGATTTTAACAGGGGAACTACTGCCAGCGGGCAGGTTACGTCAGAATATGAAGAGATAAGAAACAGAGTCACACTCGCAGCATGTTACTCAGCGTTGGTGGTCGAATGCACCCCTTGCATTAGTAAACATCGTTTTCGGCCGCATAGTTCTAGGCTGGTGTATGGTACAGCCGCACCATATATAGGAGTTGGAAGGAAGCGGCCGTGGCCTTAATTAAGGTACAGTGTGAAAATGGGGAACTACGGAAAACCGTCTTCAGGGATGCCGACAGTGGGTTTCGGGACCACTATCTCCCGGGTGCGAGCTCGCAGCTGCGCGGCCATAACTCCACGGCTAGCTCAGCCGGTACAATTAAATAGAAGTACGCCATGATCATGCAATTAAAAGTTATTTAGTATTTTAATACACACTGAGGAACTAACAGACACTGAAGAGGCTGCCAGACTGACGAATGCGTGCGGCATACCGGTGAATTATAACTCAGTGTCCATGACCTTGGCAAAAACATTATACCCCTACTACCCTTCCCCACAGCACATGCAAAGTCTCCACTACTTGCCGTAGCGCTATACAAATCGGTTAGCCGCGACGAATGGCATTTGGTGCTTATTGCCGCCAAAAGTTATGTTAATTTATTAAGGAAAATAAAGGAAGGAATTAGCAGATAAGACACAAAGGCTTGTACGGATAACGTTTCTTTTACAAATAATTCGCTGTGAACTTGCATCCGGGAGATCGTGGGTTCGAATCCCACTGTTGGCAGCCCTGAAGATGGTTTTCCGTGGTTTCCCATTTTCACACCACGCAAATGCTATTGCTGTACCTTAATTAAGGCGACGGCCGCTTCCTTCCAACTCTTAGGCCTTTCGTATCCCATCGTCGCTGTAAGACCTATCTGTGTCGGTGCGACGTAAAGCAATTACCAAAACAAATAATAATAATTGCTAGTTCCAGGTGGCTAAAGTGAGTATGTAAAGTTTACACCACAAAGTGGCGAGGGGCGGGGGCGACTTTCCCTTCACGCTCCACCCCCTAATCGCCGCTACTGTTTGTTAACGCACCAAAGATGCAGAAAAGGAAATTTAATCACTTGTTAATTTATACATGTGTAGACATTCCACTCGAAAAAAGATTTGCTTGTATGAAACAAAAACGATACTGTTCGGTGAAATACTTGTGTAGAAGGCATACGTCTGTTTGGAGCTTCGGTTGCATTCCGTCCGGGTTGTCCAGATTAAAATAATGTCTATGTATTCGTCGCTGCTGAACACACTAGTCATTGGAGATAAGCAGACAGTAAATATAGTGCGGCTGTACCATACACCAGCCTAGAACTATGCGGTCGAAAACGATGTTTACTAATGCAAGGGGTGCATTCGACCACCAGGGCTGAGTAACATGCTGCGAGTGTGATTCTATTTCTTATCTCTTCATATTCTGACGTAACCTGCCCGCTGGCAATAGTTCCCCTGTTAAAATCAGTTGGTAGACACCCCACACATCACTTATGCATGCAGGACATTTATAAGTGGAAAGTACGGCGTCCGTGAGCCACCTGGTATATATATATATACTGACTTAGCAAATGTCATGGGATAGTCATCTAATAGGGTGTGGGGCCTCCTCTGGCCCTGCGAACTGCAGTGAGACGCCGTGGAAGTGAGTCGACAACTCCCTGGTAGTCCTCTGAACGCAGCTGACACCAAATCGTTTGCAGAGCGGCCGCCAATGCTGGTCTGTTCGTGGGTGCAGGATCCATGGCACGGAGACTGCGTTCAAGACATCCCAGATATGCTCGAGAGGGTTCATATCGGGGCTTATGGGTGGCCATGGCAGTCGTTGGACCTCCGCTGCATGTTCCTGGAACCATTCCCGGGTGACGTGGGAGCGATGTGGCGGCGCGTTTTCATCTTGAAACACCGCAGAACTGTCTGGGCGCTGGAAGACCAAAAATGGGTGGAGATGGGCTCCGAGCAGCTCAACATACCGCGTACCATTCACAGTCTCTTCCAGAACAATTAGGGGGCCCATTTCATACCAGGAAAATGCACTCTAGACCAAAACGGTGACACCAGCGCCCTGGACCACACCTTCGAGACAGGCGGGATCCATCACTTCATGTGGCCTGCGCCATACACGGGACCTCCCTTCGGCATAGTGCAGTTGAAATCGTGATTCGTCCGACCATATCACGTTACGCCATTGTTCCAGCGTCCATCCCTGGTGACAAATGCGCGTCGTTGTGTCAGATGACGTTTGGTTAACAGTGGCACCCGTGTGTGGCGCAGGCTCCGATGTTCCTACGGATTGTCCACTGGGAGACGTGTCTAGCACGGCCTGTGTTGAATTGAGCCGTGATTTGTTGCACGGTTGCCCGTCTGTCACTATTGACAATCCGTCTCAGATGTCGCCGGTTACGATCATCGAGGGTGGCTGGACGGCCGGTCGTTCGTCTGTTGTGGACGGTGACACCCGCATTCAACCATTCACGATACACCCTGGACACGGTTGATCGTGTGAAGCCGAATTCCCGCACCACTTCCGAAGTCACACTTCCCATCCGTCGGGCACTGACCACCATACCCCGTTCGAACGGTGTCAGCTCACGACGACGTTCCATGTTATACCTGTCACATGCACAGCCACTGCTCACAAGTCTCCTATACAACTGCCGCTGGCACGGGGGGGTGTTGTGCGCAGACAACAAACCAGTGGATCTGTGCCCCGATATCCCATGACATTTGCTCAGTCAATGTATGTATATATATTGTGCCCTTTTTATCCATATTGGGTGCAATATATAGATTGAAGTGCGTGGTAGCATTTAAAGCCTAGATTGTGTTTATTTAAACTTCTATGAAAGGCATTACAGAGGAAAATTCTTCACTTTAACAAATTCTAGGTGTTCAATAAAAGCACGTACGTTGGAGGTATCATTAATCATCTTCATGACAACTAGATCGCTAAGAGGAGAAACAATAACTAAATTTTAGGAAAACCCCGCTATTCTGTTATAACTTACAGTATTGGTATAATTTCATGAATTAAAATGAGATTCTCCAGAGTAACTGCAAATATTTTGTAATACGAGGTTTGGGGCAAAAGTCGGGGCAACAATTTTTTTTCTTGATGATATTAGTCCGGTTGGAAAATGTGGCATATATAGACGAAAGGACAAGGTGTTAACTACACGTCTGGCCAATGAATAGCACTGAAATATCGTAACATGCTCATTTATTACGGTAGTATACAGGGCAATATGGCCTTCTCGGTGCGACAGAATGACAACACAGTATACATAACGTTGACATGACTAACCTGGGCCTAAAGACCCTCAAAGTAGTCCCCTGCTACTGACACTACACGCTGCCAACGATGTGGGAGGCGCTGAACACCATCTGCCTCAGCATTAGCCGCACCATGTGTGAATCGTGTCCCCCTTTGGGGCACAGCATTAGCAATGTCCTCTCGTATTGCAAACCAACTAACACGTAGTTGTTTCATAATCTTTCGAATGAGATCAAAGTCACAGGTCGAAATGTCGGGTGAGTATGGTGGGTGCTCCAATTCTTCCCATCCCCAACGTCGCAGTAGCTGTCATACACACTCTGTTTTATGTGGTTTCGCATTGTCGTGCAGAATTATTGTACTGTCCACAAAATCCGAACGTTTCTCCCGAACGCCACGTCGTACCTGTCGCACCAGGAAGTCCCTGTAATACTGTGCGGTCACTGTTCTGCCATGTGGAACAAAGTTGCAAACAATTACACCCCTGACGTCGTACGCAACGATCACCATCAATTTGACTGGAGAAGTATTCTGACGGACCTTCTGCCTCCTTGGTGATCCAGCATGTCACTGGTTCGTATGCCCTGGCCAAAAATTCATCGATGGCGATTGTTCGTGACAAGAATTGATCGCCGTCCTGTTGCCAGCGTGCAAAGTCTTCGGAGCATATTGCATAGCGCACCCACCTTTGAACTTCCGTCAATGCATGCGGTACCTAGCGCGATGCGATTTTGCGCAGTTGTAGCTCATTACGAAATATCCTGTGGACGGTGCGTTTCTCGATGCCACTTGCTCTCTCTGTCTCCAGTAGCGTCCATCGTCTGTCTTCATCCAGAAGCTGCTCGATGACGGCACGTGCCACGTCGCTCCGCACACGGATAGGTCGTCTCGAACGTTGCTCATCACTGGTGGACACACGTCCTTGCTGAAACTTTCCTACCCACCGTGCTACTTTACGGTATGATAGGGCATTATTCCCAAGGGCTTCCACTAATCCACTGTGACATTCCATCGCATTTCTTCCTCGGAGAACGGCTATTTTGATGTAAGCGCGCTGCTCAACACGGGTTAATTCTATTTCGCACAACACTCACCATCTGACTGATTTCACAGCCCTCGCTGCGCTACTACCAGCTATCACAGAGCCATCTGTTGTTCTGCATACACACTATGCCTGCAGAACTTCCACAGGACACATATACTTTTGTGATCCGCTCACATATCTACAAGAAAAAAATAGTTGCCATGACTTTTGCCCCAATCCTCGTAGTCATTATCAAACCTGAAGTAATCTTATTGCATATTACCTCATCTGATTCAGCAAATAATGTATTTGTTCAGTATCTATATACTTTGGAGTAAATACTCCCGTTTTTCTTACTTGATCAGCAACAAGTTTTTAGTTGTGGTTGAGACACGGTTTGTTATCGAAACTGATAGATAGATAGATAGATAGATAGATAGATAGATAGATAGATAAGAGCTTTTATTATCCTTGGTGCAGATACTAATTTTCAACATAAGTATACGCATTTTCCAATGTTTTTTTTCCTTTCCACAACTGTGATTGGAGGACTCTGAGAACGTCCACTTTATATGATGATAAAGAGCATTATCAGTTATTGAAATACATTTGAATATCATTTCACACATAAAATGTGAACAAGTTGATACTGAAAATCATAGCGTCTAAATAATAATAATGAGGGTCGTTGTTGAATTGTTCTTTCCAAATTTACTAATAGTATGTCACAATCTTCTATAATAAAACATGATTTAGCACTCCAGGTGTGATGGTGGTAGGATACATCACAGTAAAGAGCAATGGAAATGATCATAAGAGCTGTTGTGAGAAACTGTTATCCTTGTTAGAGTTGAGAAGTCTTGTATTACAAAGACCATGAAAGGAGAGACTCATTTCATTTTAACACGAAATGGACTTCAGTTAGATAAATCCCAGTAGAGAGCTCTCGTACGGAAATAAGTGGCTCTTTATTTCCCATTAATTATTTTCAAGAAGTCATTAACAATGTAAAAAACTCTAAGAATTTTTTTCTCTAAACCCTTGTAGTAAATGTGCTATTGCGTGTTGTATTCTGGGAACTACGTGAATTTATTTATATTGATGGCAGGTATTGAGCGTAAAGGAGAGAAGGCTATGTTTGCGGTTTACCACAGCCTTCATATAACATTATGAATGGTGTTTCCCCATGGTGACTTTCTATTGCTTCGTAACTGCAAAGTAGATACAAGTTGTTGAAAATGCTGATTGTAATCTGTTTAATCTGATTATAATGACAGTTAAAGTAAATTCTGTTTCGCATAACGTGGGAATGGAGAAACATAATAAGATATTCGTGAGTTTGACTATACACTTAGTATAACTTTTTCATTGAAATTTAACTCACTTCTGGGGTATCTGAGCTTTTCTCGTGTGATTGTTTGGCATTAATTCTATCATCAAAGAGCTACGAACATTCTAATCCACGCCCTAAAATTATTATTATCATTAATATCATTGGCAAAAGGTCCGAGACACCCGATAGTGGGTTTCAAATATCACAAACGGTCATATGATACCATTTCTGGGTACCAGAGATTAGTGTGATTAGGTTTGCTGGTATTACTGTGTTAGAAAGAGCTATAACATGTCAATCAATAACTTCGTTAAATATTATTTACTTAATTTCTTTCTGAAAATGTTTTAAAGTAAATTTAATTTGTTCAACATCAGAACTTATTGATAACTTCTTAAATTATAATACGATGTTGTACAATTGCAGAAAACGCACCTTCTTGGTACTCTAAGGAGTGGAGGTGAAATAATAAGCACACAAACTGGTAGCGTTCGATTATATGACTAAGGTTTATTCTAATTAATAATTGTGTACACACTACAGAGTCACACCAATACACCAGGTTGCGCTCTCTCTATTCGCATTAAATCAGTCACCAGTTGTTAAGTTTGCTCGCTTACAAGTCGACGCAATCACACTAGTTCCAGTTGTACACTACAGAGTTTCACAATCATACCCGTTATGCGCCGTCTTTCCTAACGGCCACCGGCATTCTTTATCGATCGTACACTCTAACAGTCCTCGTTTGACGTCGCTCGCCGATTTTCGTCGAACTCTAAGTTCACGGCAGCCAGACACGAAAGATCAAACTCCACGACACTACAGGACAGAACGACCGACTCAACTGCATGACAGATTGAAGACTCACCCAGCCCCACGGCGACTGATAGACTAACAACTTCACGGCAGTACTTCCACAGTAGTCAGTACTCTACGGCAGTACATGCAGAGTACACGCACAGTAGGCCACTCAGTACTCCACTACAGTACACATGCAATAGTCCACGGCAGTACGCACACATAAACACACACATAGTACTCCGCTCTTCTGTATTTCACGACAGGACACTCACAGTACTCAGTACTCCACGTCAGTAAACACAGACAGCACTCCGCTCTTCTGTACTTCACGACAGTACACCCACAATACTACAGTCACACACTGTTCCCTCTTATAGGGAGGCCGATTTCTCTAGATACCTCCTGTAACGAGAAGGTATGCAGACTTATCTAGAAGGCGAATCCCATTTGCTACTGTTATTGGGCCTTCAGTGACTTTATAGAGAAACCGATACATCCCACCATAGGCCTACTTCCTGCATAAAATAGCATCAAAACTTCGGGAACATTTGAATTCGATTCTATCTCTTATCATGAAATCATAGACAATTAGCGTCTTAAGTAAATTAGTTTTTTTGCACTATTATGTGTGTGTATGTCCACTGACTTGTGAAATGTTTTGTATTATCGCTGTACCCTAAATAAGGCCACGGTCGTTTCATTCCCAATCCTAGCCCTGTCACCGTAAGTCATGTCTGAGTCGATGCGGCGTAAAACAAATAAAACAACAAATAACACAGATGAATGGCAGCAAAATAGGACAGAGCTCATTCTGATTAACGATAGCAGTGAAATGCCATTTTTATTGGTGTGAATGTATACATAATGCGTGGACGTAGACAATAGACGGACAAATAAATAGATAACATTGAAAACTAGCCTCTGATCATATATCACTGATTAGTGAAGAAGAACTGTTGAATAAAAATGTAAATAAATCGAACACAAACGCTCGTAATCGTAATGGTATAGCCAAAGCTACTGTGTGCAGTAATTTTAATTTGACGCCATCTGACTGCCTACTCGTCGATTTCGACGTTATCTTTTGCTTAAGCCTACCTTATGGCACAGTAAATCAGATCAGTCAGAAAACTCTGTTCAAGGGAACTTTGATATGAAAAGTGAAGATGATCATTATACTAAGGCGAAGGAATTGTTGCACAAAGGAGGTTTAGGGATCTTCCTGGCTTTAGTTCACTTCCAATGATTATTAGTAATTCGTTTGTATTTATTTGAATTTGGATAATAGGGGGTATTAGCCGTATGTCTATAATGGTAAAAATGAATTTATATTTGAGGCGTTTCTGTTCAAAAGGTGCTATTTCCACTTAAAAAAATAAATCAGTATTTCGTCCATGTACATTAACGGTAGTTGAATATTATCGACTGTCATGGGCAATCCAGACCAGAAAGATGTAATTCCTTAAAATTTGTATAAAACCCAATCCCGGGTACGTTCCATGTGCCTTTCATTTTAAGTTCCTTGCGCTTTTTCCACAACTTTCTTAAAGTAGAAATAGCATTTCGAGGAGACACTCCACATTTGTATTTATGTTACACAATAAGTTTCCCCGAAGTGGAATTCAAAATGTAGCTTGATTGATGATGCTTGTTGTTTAAAGGGGCCTAACGTATTCATAATGTTATAGATGACAATGACTGTTCACTATCCTCACAGTACGTTGTTTGGCTGAAATGTTGTCACAGTATCTTACCAGTACGTGTATCAAATTTAAGTTTAATCTGTCCACTTGTTATTACTTCACCATGTTTTCAACGGAACATCACAGATATAAAACAGAGAGAGAGATGACCACTACACTTTTATCTATACAATTAGTTTGTGTGCACTGACTCATGAAATTAACTTTTTGGTTATATCCATTGCTGTGAACACGGCTGCACAGTGGTAATAATCATACAATGAATGCTCTCAGAGATTAGAAACGGGCAGTTTATTTCAACTGCAAATGCTGGGACTCTAGTTCCCTGTCAATGTGTTTCACCCACACAAGGATGAGCACTTTGATGTCACACCAATACCTAGTAATGAACGGACGCTGGCAACGAAGCGAATTCGGCGGAAACGCTTCCCTTTAAAGATAATACTGTAAACGTACACGATCATGAAATTCGTGAAATAATATGACGTACTGATATTTGATCCTATTTCCCGTACCACGATGTTTGCTGCAGCTTGCCACATCTCTCATGAAAGAGGCCGGTGATTGCTCTAAGCTTTTCTACTCTACTTAAGGAAATAATTTTAATAATAATAGCAATAAAACGATCCACAACGCTCATTGATTATGATTTCTTGACAGCTAGAATTGAATCCAAACGTTGTCGAAGAAGTAAAATATTATTAATAATAATAATAGCAATAAAAGGATCCACAACGCTCATTGACTGTGATTGCTTGTTACAGCTAGAATTGAATCCAAACATTATCGAAGAAGTAAAATATTTAGCACATGTCATATGAAACACAGAGTAGTAGAGCATTGCATATCATTATGCAAGGTAAAACTGAAGACAAAGGATGTCCCGGTAGAAAAACAGCGTGGCTAAAGAAACTCAATGATAGGTAAGGAAAAACTTTCTTTCAATTGTTTCGAGCAGCAGTAGACAAAAACCTAACCATCGTTCTGAAAGGAAGAAGAAGAAGAAGAAGAAGAAGAAGAAGAAGAATTGAGGTGAATACCATGGTGGATTAAATTACTACTACCGGTAGTTTCAATTCAATTCCCTGACGAGGCCTTCCTGCTTCCTGCAGCCAAGGTGGTCCAGTCACGGTGGTAAAGTGCTCGCCTGCTTATATAGATTTTTTGTTGTTGTTGTTTCTTAAGTCATCATTCCATTGACTGGTTTGATGCAGCATCCATGCCACCCTATCCTGTGCTAACCTTTTCGTTTCTGCGTAAGTGCTGCATCCTTCATCTGCTCTATCTGATTGTCATATTCATACCTTGGTCTACCTCTACCGTTCTTACCCCGTACACTTCTCTCAAAAGCCATCTGAACAACTCCTGGGTGTCTTAAGATGTGTCCTATCATTCGATCCCTTCTTCTGGCAAAATTTAGCCAAATAGATCTCCTCTCAAATATTCGATTCAGTATCTCATCATTCGTGATTCGATTAATCAATCTTACATTGAGCATTCATCTGTAGCACCGCATTTGAAAATTTTCTATTCTCTTTTTTTCTGAGCTAGTTATCGTCATGTTTAACTTCCATGCAATGCTACGCTGCAGATGAAAGTCATCAAAAAGATCTTTATAATTCCTATATAATACATTGATTTACCAGTACGTTATTAGACCACTCAAGGTCAAACGTTTTGATTCCAGCCGTTACAAAGTCCTTTTGTAACCTTAGATAAGATACATAACACTTTTGCTATTATCCAGGATCATCGTACTCTACATCAGCATTCAAGATTGAAAGACTCTATCTTAGTAAATTTTGAGTGAATTCCCAGTCTTCTACAGGGTCTGAAGAAAATTCATGACAGATTGATAAATCACTAGTATTTGGAAGTGGGTTACGTGCAATGCTAAATAGAAATTCAAGAAACATATATCTGGAAAGACAATTTATGAACAATAATAGTAATAATATTAATAATAATAAGAATAAAAATAAAAATTTTACCGGAAGTACACCTTCTCCTTGCATTTGAACTGACCACCTTTTAGAAGGTCATCTCTGGTGTAAACTCTGAACTGTGTATTGGAAGAAGTTTTGAACTTTAATCTTCAGATGTCTCTACTATCGACTTATGTGCCCCCTCTGGTGGGAGGACGGACAATTAATTTTCAAAGGAAATCTATATTTTCGATGTTTGTTAACCTGAAGTTGTCAATTTATGTGCTGAAGTTGTAAGCACTACATAGCCTCCTTCTTCTTGAAAGTAGTAGCCAGTCAGAAATTGTGTACATATATTTAATAACCAATCAATATTATGGGTGTGTACAGGCCATCGGCCTGGAGAGTTCTGGAACTTTCCCCTCCGCTATGAAAGCTGGGAGCCTTCGGGCGATGTTGTCTTCTTCATCGCTCCAGTATAGAATGGACACGTAGTGGAGGCATTAGTAAGACTTGTCCGCCGTCAAAAGGCCCAGCAGCTCAAGGTAATGGCAGACATATTTCAAATATCTGATAGCTCCAGATAGCCGACTTGAGGGAAAGGTTCAAAATTCATTCTTAATGTAAATTTCTATATTTGAATATCATCTTTTAAATGCAAAATTCCGAGCAAGTCTAAGGACATTATTCAAATTCTTGCTGGGAATGATGTAACTCAGGGAATAAAGAGTGTTCCCCTTCTCAAAATTCCCATTCAACATGGTATAGAGGTGAATATGTTTTCTAGAACTTTAAATTTTAACCTTATTTTTTTACTTAATATCTTCTCCATCTAGTCACCCTCTGTAGTATAGACTCAGCCTCTGTAACTTCGGGCCATAAGCCCATAGAGGATCTTAAGGGTTTTAAAGGTATATTTCAAAAGGAATGCAAGTGTTCGCCCTAGCATTTTGTTTATGGCCGATATCTTAAACCATTTCTTTGGTCCACTAAGGCCATGTAGTATGGGCACTTATTGCCCCTGTTTAATTTCTAATTGTCAAGTATGAATCAGACTGTCGAGTAGGTAAGACAGTAAAAATTGTTTTTGTAATTATCTAATGTAAAATTTGGATTCGAAACTTGTGCTTTTGAGAGGCTGGAAAGTTGTTTTGCAGCTCAGTCTACTAGAGTGTAAATTGAGGGGAGCAAAGGTGCTATTTGGAATAGTACAACTTTGGAGTTGCAAGCACATTCTGTAAATTATTGTGTACCTAAAATTTTATCGTTCCTGTTATTTGAGCCGATGAGCTCCTGATTTGTTGTTGTTGTTTATCAAAGTTCAAAGTCAAAAGGAAAAGAAAAAAGGAAAGAAATAAAATTTCAAAATTTAGTGTCTTAAATTATACTTTGATCTTTTCTTTGTGCACTCATTCACCCCGGCACCTTCTTACACCTCTGCAATCCACGGTATCCCCATAACAACAACAACAACAACAACAATAATAATAATAATAATAATAATAATAATAATAATAATAATACCGTAATAATAATAATGATAATAGTATTAATAATAATAAAAATAATAATAAATTATGCCTCCGACGAGATGTGGTGCCGTTCCTTCAAATTGACACCTATGGGGGACCTGTGTGTCGGTGAGGATGGGGCCCTACCTATGGTGTATTTTAGTCTTGAAGGGGACACACACACATACACACAAATACACACACTGTCCCCCTAGCCAGACCAATTAACCACTTAATGTTAAAATCCTCCACCCATCCGGGAATCGAACCTGGAGCATTTAGGGCCAAAGGTGAGCAGGATAATCACTTAGCCATGAAGCTGGTAATAATAATAATAATAATAATAATAATAATAATAATAATAATAATAATAATAATAATAATAATAATAATAATAATAATAATAATAATGTCTTATAGACCTTTGTGACAAATATGGTCTTGTCCTAAAATCAACTGCCTTCAAACACCTGCCTAGAAAGGCGAAGACATGGAAGAGCCCAAATCCACTACTAGGTGAATTCCAGATAGACCATGTGGCCATGGACAAAAAGCATTACAATGAGATTCAGAATGTCAAGGTGCTAAGGGGTGCTAACTTAGACTCGGACCATTACCTATCTCTGGTAAAAACCATCCTACAACCACTGAGGAGGCCACCGAATGTCGGCGGAAAGGCTAAAATACCGAAGTTCAACATCCTCCGAATGAGTGATGAAGACTGTGATTTCAAAGTCACACAGAAGCAAGGGTGGCCCAACCTACAAAAAGCTCTACTGGACGCTGCTCAGAAGACCATGCCTGCCCCATCCAACAAAGGAAAACATCCACGGTGGATCACTACATGTGACCATGCTATAGAAGATAGACGGAGAGTCTGTGTCACGTGGAACCAATGCAAAAATGAGGCTAACTACCAGGCCTTCCTTACTGAAAGGAAAATTACTGCCAGCATAGTACGACAGGCTAAGAGGAACCATAACAAGGCTCTAATACAACAGACGGAAGAGGACTTTAAGAGGTACAACTCAAGAGATTTATACAGGGAACTCAGAAAACAGACAACGAATTACACAGCTCCCACCCTTCATCTTCGTGGACCTGATGGGAAGCTTCAGTTCAACAACGAGGATTGTACCAATACTCTTGCAGAGTATTTCAAACAGCTCCTCAATGCAGAGGAACCTAAAGAGAAACTCACATTCTCTGAGCCTCTTTCCAGAAACCGAGACTCCACACCGCCAACCATTGAAGAAATAAGGGAGATTATCAAGAGCCTAAAGAACAACAAGGCCTCAGGTGAAGACGGTATAGTAGCGGAGATGTGGAAATATGCTCACGAACAATCCATACAAACCATCCATCAGATCATGGAGGATATTTGGGCAACGGAGACCTTACCTGAGGAATGGACCTCAGCGGTGATCCATCCTCTACACAAGAAGGTAGTAATATAGACCACGACAACTACAGAGGCATCTTTCTAATATCAGTTACGTACAAGATTTTTTCTAAAGCCCTGCAAACCAGAGTGATCAGTCAACTGGATTTCCAATTAGGTGAATATCAGGCCGGTTTTCGAGCAAATAGATCTTGCACAGAGCAGATACAGAACCTCAAGACAATCCTGAGGTTCAAGAATCGTGGTGGACACCAGTGGGTAGTCATACTAGTGGACTTCCAGAAGGCATATGATTCAATAGACAGGCAGACCCTCTTCTCCACCTTATGGGAATTAGACCTGGATGAGAAGACCACCAGACTAATCCAGGCTACGCCGAAGAACACCACCTCCAAAGTAAAGTTTAGAGGTGAGCTGGAGATTTCAGAACACACCATACAGGATCGTGTATTATTCCAGCAGTTGACCTTTCAAGGTGTCTTTCCAGAGTCTCTCACCAGCAGACAGAGTACAGGCACCACCCGACCGAAGTGGACCGAGGAAAGGAAGCAAGCACACAGCCAGAAGATGAAAGCATTCTGGGCGAAGAAAAAACTGAATTTCCATACAAGGAGTCGAAACGAGCCCCGTGGTCCTCAGTAGGCCAAAACGACAAGAAGAAGGAGAAGAAGAATAATAATACAAATTTACCCACTAAATTATTACTCTGTATGAACGTAAAATAGTGTGACGCACTGATATTATTTTTTACAATTTGTTTTACGTCGTACCGACACAGACAGATCTTATAGAGACGATGGGATAGGAAAGGCCATGGAGTGGAAAGGGAGCGGCCGTGGCTTTAATTAAGGTACAGCCCAAGCATTTGCCTGGTATGAAAATGGGAAACCACGGAAAACCATCTGCAGTACTGCCGACAGTGGGGCTCAAACCCACTATCTTCCGGTTGCAAGCTCAGAGCTGCGCGCCCCTAACCGCACGGCCAACTCAGCCGGTCGCACTGATATTAAACGGAGTTAACATACTATTTCCTTTTCATGTTTCTTGTTCTACTACTTCTTCTATAAATAAATAAAAAATGCTTTGGTATCGCATAAT
This sequence comes from Anabrus simplex, assembly GCF_040414725.1. NCBI lineage: Eukaryota > Metazoa > Arthropoda > Insecta > Orthoptera > Tettigoniidae > Anabrus > Anabrus simplex. The sequence continues at coordinate 1,103,167,669 of NC_090265.1, read as the reverse complement.
TAGTTTTCCCTCATCCTCACGTGATAAACACTCTGAAACAAGGCTATTAGAAATCTCAAACTCTAGTCAAGTGTACACTCAGAACAATTGTTTTACAAAAGTTATAAGTGAAGGTTCAAGTGACTCATTTCTCCATTTTCACCACTTGTTTGCGCAAAATGGAACCCAAACAGGTACTAATTTTATTTTATTGCATTATAAGCCCACATCTACACGAATCTATTTGTCACATTCATACCTTAACCCCCACAATCAGTATCACTTCCATTCTGATCCAATATATCAAGCATATGAGTATTCTTAACTCCACACTCCCAATTAGTATACCCTTCTGCTTTCACCACCACTTATAGCCCACACTTACTTTCCATTTAGCGACACACTACACACAAAAGTTTATGCATGATTGGAGTAAGTGAATGTATTTCCTAGTGAGTGCGCCTTCATCTCTTGAGTTAGTCTATATTTTACGTACTATTACTCCTACAGTCCTTGCCTGTTCTACAACCCAAGTATAAATATTCATCTACTTCCGTCATAACCTCAATTTCTAATTTGATATACTCTGTATCCCCTGATTTCGTAAGATCTACATTATCCTTGTTTTATATTTATTTATTTATTTATTTATTTATTTATTTATTTATTTATTTATTTATTTATTTATTTATTTATTTATTTATTTATTTATTTATTTATTTATTTATTTATTTATTTATTTCACCTTTTGCAACCTCTCCGAGACTGCATCCGTATCTTTCAACAGTCATGTGATTTTCTGTAAGTGTGACATCTTGCTGAAATTCTTCGGGGCACCAGTGACATCACGGTGGTTATGCATGTCAGCTTTTGTATCCGAACTGGTTACAAAAGAATGCAGGAGAAGAAATTGTAGCTGAGATGGGTCAACAGTGTGTTCTGCAGTTTCTCCAGATATTCTGTTGACTCAGATAAAATAGCAATACCTTTCTGAAACCTCCGTGTTTTGACCTCCTCTCTATCAAATGAGACTATTCTTACAAGTGTATCTTCGATTTCGATTGCTATTTGTTTTAAACAAACGATAAAATAGCAGCCCTGACTCATTCTTTGCGATTAATTGTTTCTATTTCATATCCTTCGATTTATAACATTTGAGTTTGATTTTTTTCAGATTTTATATCCTTTTTTGATATTTAATCTCAAAAGCCTTCAGAATCTCAAACACCTTGGACCGGTTAAAGTTATCAAACGCATTTTTCAAATTGTGCATACTATGTACGTGCGCTTGCCATACTTAATTCGATCCATTCATATCAGATGAGTTATTTATTCACGTGTTTCTACATTTCTTTGGAAGCTGAACTGAGCTTCGCACATCTCAGCTTCATTTTTTCTTCCGCAATCTTTTGTAACCAATTAGTGTTAAAACACTGACATGCATAAGCACCGTGATGTCAATGGTGCCCCAAAGAACTTCAGCAAGTTGCCACATGTATATATAATTACGTAAGTTTCACTAGGTTGGTTTTATAAAACTAGTTGACTTAATGCGAGAACCACTATGGCTCAGAATATACTGAAAGTGCTTAATATACAATTCAATATATTCTGGTATCACGAAGGTCAGATTCAATTAAAAAAATGCCCCATAACTAACCACCACGTACAAAATACACAATAATCAATTTTAATGCGTTGTTATTTTAATGCATTCCTTGTTTCTTCAAAAGAATTATTTTTACAGAAACAAAATGGCAGACCTTTTTTCAAATGGTGTAAACGGAATTCATAATTTGTGAATTGCATTGTTGACTTCTTATGCACGTAAGAATTTCAAGAGTTATTTAGACGATAGTGTCTGTAATCGATCGCTTCTTCCATTTATATTCGAATGGAGAGCTAGCGATATACCTACGCTTTCTGATCATGCATTGATAATAATAACTCTCAAACCTACTTTGAATATCGATGGCCTAGGTTGAATACCTCATAACTCAAAAAGTTCTTCCTATCCATTATTTCCCTTAAGACTGGTCACGCCTTCCAGCCATATTTGGGTATGCAGTCCATCAGAACAATATTCGTTGGGTTTATTTTCCTATGCTTACGAGTAAAGGAAAAGGAACGTTATAAAAATTATACTCTAGGAGTTAGTAAATACGTCATGCAAACATACATTCCTATAGTACGGTACGGTAAGTTTAATTTTCGTTCACACATCGGCATAGTAAAAAATAACACAATGAACATTGTTCTGATGTTCTGCATATCCATGTACCGAGCTCGATAGCTGCAGTCGCTTAAGTGCGGCCAGTATCCAGTATTCGGGAGATAGTAGGTTCGAACCGCACTGTCGGCAGCCCTGAACATGGTTTTACGTGGTTTCCCATCTTTACACCAGGCAAATGCTGGGGCTGTACCTTAATTAAGGCCACGGCCGCTTCCTTCCAACTCCTAGGCCTTTCCTATCCCATCGTCGCCATAAGACCTATCTGTGTCGGTGCGACGTAAAGCAACTAGCATATCCATGTGTGGCTGGGAGGCGTAAACAGTCTTAAGGGAAATAATGAGTAGGAAGGACTCTGTGAGGTACGAGGTATTTAATCTAGGCCATCGATATATCAACAGTAAATTCCAGCAATTATGTAACAAGAATTTCATCATCATCATCATCATCTGTTTACCCTCCAGGTTCGGTTTTCCCTCGGACTTAGCGAGGGATCCCACCTCTACCGCCTCAAGGGCAGTGTCCTGGAGCTTCAGACTCTTGGTCGGGGGATACACCTGGGGAGTATGACCAGTACCTCGCCCAGGCGGCCTCACCTGCTATGCTGAACAGGGGCCTTGTGGAGGGATGGGAAGATTGGAAGGGATAGGCAAGGAAGAGGGAAGGAAGCGGCCGTGGCCTTAAGTTAGGTACCATCCCGGCATTCGCCTGGAGGAGAAGTGGGAAACCACGGAAAACCACTTCCAGGATGGCTGAGGTGGGAATCGAACCCACCTCTACTCAGTTGACCTCCCGAGGCTGAGTGGACCCCGTTCCAGCCCTCGTACCACTTTTCAAATTTCGTGGCAGAGCCGGGAATCGAACCCGGACCTCCGGGGGTGGCAGCTAATCACGCTAACCACTACACCACAGAGGCGGACATGTAACAAGAATTTACAAAACGAAATATGTCTAGTGGAGTCATTTCCAGCTGTTGGCTAAACGAACCCTACAGAAAATAATGGAAGACATAGTATACTGCAGTGCAACATATGAGCTGGATCTAGTAGTAAACAATTTAATCGCATTATAATGAAACTTGCTGAGGATAATTTAACTAGAATCTCTCCGAAACCTAGTAAAAATCTCTGGTGGAATGAGAAGCTGGATCTAATGGGGAAACGGGTACTAGATTGTCATCGACGATACATACGAAGGACTTGTCTATTGTTACGTAAGACGTATGCTGAAAGATATCTGGCAGCTAAACAAGAATACAAGAATTTAATGTTAGAAAGGAAGCTAGAAGTATGTAAGGAATTTGGCTCCATTCCTACAAATAGTAATCCTTGGGGCCCGATTTACAAACTCTAAATAAAAAAGCAGAAAAGTTGAATAATAATCTTAGCACAATCTAGACTGAAAATGGATTTACTAAATCACTCAATGGTACTGCCTAAGTCTTTGTCAACGCATTTTTCCCAGATGATACCGCAGATTCTCTTTCACAAAGAGCTACTAGGAAGTTCTCTCAATTTCCTCCTGATATTGCTGATGACTTGCCCTTCTCTTATGACGAGGTTGAGTATATTATTCTACCACAAGATGATACGAAATCTCCAGGATGCTAACAATATTAACAATGTTCATTTCTGCTTTCCACTCCTATTTGCGACCTTACGTAATAAATGTCTAACCTTGAATTCTTTCCCTACCTTATGGAAATTATCTATTGTCAAAATAATTCCCAATGACAGTGCCCTTACAGAATTAGCTGTTAAATCTTTTCGACCTGTTTGCCTCCTTCTAGTGTTAGGGAAGATTTTGGAGAAAAATGAAATGTCGTATGGCTTTTAGTGCCGGGATATCCCAGGACGGGTTCGGCTCGCCAGGTGCAGGTCTTTCTATTTGACACCCGTAGGTGACCTGCGCGTCGTGATGAGGATGAAATGATGATGAAGACAACACATACACCCAGCCCCCGTGCCATTGGAATTAACCAATTAAGGTTAAAATCCCCGACCCGGCCGGGAATCGAACCCGGGACCCTCTGAACCGAAGGCCAGTACGCTGACCGTTCAGCCAACGAGTCGGACATTTTGGAGAAGTTGATGATTGATCGTGTTGTCTACCACATGTATTACTATCATCATCTAAGCTCAAAACTGTATGGCTCAACGCCACAAAAATCCACTGCAGTGGTTCAATGGATTCAGGATGTATTCTCTAGAAATAAAGTAGGTTTACTGATTTCACTTGAAATAACTGGCGCCTTTGATAACGCCTGGTGTCCAAAACTTATTTCTCAGGTGAAGAAACAACAATGCCCTATGAAGTTATTTCAGCTAATACAAGCTTATTTCGGCAATCGGAAAGTAAAACTTCAGATTGGAACTGCAGTCACTTCAAAAAGTGTGAATAAAGGATGCCTGCAGTCCTGGTTTTTTGAATATCCTCTACGACGAGCTTCTACAGTTGCCCCTTCCGACTAGTTGCAAGGTCGTAGCTTATGCTGATGACACTCTTCTTCTAACTGAAGCTGACAGCGCACAGGATTTGGGTAACCGAGCTAACTCGGCCTTACGCATCCTATTTCAGGTGGGTACTGGACATAAACTGCAGTTTAATCCTTTAAAAAGCAAAGCTATGCTCACCACAAGAAGAAGAAAATTGAAAAATCGAACATTATGATGAATGGTCATAACATTCGTTTGAGAGATCAGCTAACATACTTGAGTGTCATACTAGACAAACACTTAACTTTTAGAGCATACCTGAGCAAACTGCAACTGAAATCAAGCAAATTATTACAAGGCCTATCAATTGCTTAGGGAGCATCTGGGGGTCTTAATTCGGAGGTTCTACGAATAATTTATTACACAGAATACCTTCCACTAATTTCGTACTTTTTTTTTTTTTGGCTTTTAGAAGTATATTGGAAAGGAAATGGGCTCATGTTAAACTGCTACAGATTCAACGGGGTTTTGGTTTTCGAATCTCAAGGGCCTACCGTACAAATTGTACCGAAGCTGCTCTGGTAATTGCGGGAATTTAGCCATTAATTCTAACTGGAATCGATATAGCTGAATTGATTCTGTGTAAGAAAAAGTAAGCATACCAGTTTTAAACACTGTTGTTGAGAGAAAGTGTCATTTTCTGCAGTCTGGCCAGCCTAGCTATTTCAAGAAACTTCTTTGCAACAATTGCTCACATGTTCATAACTGCATCATCTATACAGACGGCTCGCGCACACTTCATACTGATGGAATCCACAAAGATGGATGTGTCTATGTTGTCTATCAGGATGGTGTTGAATTTTTTTCAGCCCAGTATAGGCTTTCAAATAACTGCTCAGTTTTTCAGGCTGAACTTTTGGCGATAAAGAATGCATTGCTGTGGTGTAAAAATAACAACAAGAATGTGAAGATACTCAGTGATTCGCAAGCAGCGTTGAGCTCCATTAACAACAAGTACAATATGAATCCGATAGCCACTCGTACAAGGACAGAAGCTGAAGAATGTCCTCACACCTGTATGTCTTGGATTATTGGTCATACAGGATTTGATGGAAATGAGAGAGCAGATTCTTCAGTAAAATTAGCCGCCACATCATACATCGGAATTACATATGACGAACCTCCAGTGTGCTATGTTAAGCGACAAATCAAGAAATATGTTGTACATCAATGGAACAATAGCTGGACTTCTAGCTTGAAAGGATCTGTTACAAAAGGACTATTCTTCCCCGAAGTTAAAGATTGACTTCAGACTAAAGTACTAGTGTCTAATTTTGTGCTATCGGGACATGGACGATTTAAATCTTACCTTGAGCGACTTAAAATCCAAATTACAGATGGATATTTATTCTTGCGTGGTTCCGCTCAGGCAGTGGATCATCTATTTTTCTCCTACCCTGTGTTTGGAATGAAAAGACTTATATTTGAGTACCACTTGAACAGTTGTGATCTTATATTTCTAAACCAATGCGTGATATTTTCAAGAAGCCTTGTTGTTATAAGCAATTGTTGACATTCATTCAGCACGTCTTTAACAACTTGAACTCTTAATACTTCGTTTTAAAATATTTTAAGATTATAAACTACAGCCCTAATGTACTCTTGTGAAATAGGGCCCCATGGTTTACTGGATATTCAATAATAATATAGGTGCATATTTAACAGAGAGTTAAATTGTGTCTACCGAGCGATATGGACTTGCCGTTAGGGGCGCGCAGCTGTGAGCTTAAATTCGGGAGATAGTACGTTCCAACCCCTATATCGGCAACCCTGAAGGTGGTTTTCCATAGTTTCTCGTTTTCTGGGGCTATGACTTAAATGAGGCCACGGACGTTTCCTTCCCACTCCTAGCCCTTTCCTATCCCACGTCGCCATAATACCTATCCCTTTTTTTTCTAGTTGCTTTATGTCGCACCGACACGGATAGGTCTTATGGCGACGATGGGACAGGGAAGAGCTAGGAGTTGGAAGGGAGCGGCCGTGGCCTTAATTAAGGTACAGCCCCAGCATTTGCCTGGTGTGAAAATGGGAAACCACGGAAAACCATCCTCAGGGCTGCCGACAGTGGGGTTCGAACCTACTATCTCCCGAATACTGGATACTGGCCGCACTTAAGCGACTGCAGCTATCGAGCTCGGTAATACCTATCTCTATCGGTGTGATGTAAAGAAAATTGTTAAGAAAAGTGTCTTTATTTTCTTACAAGGTATTGGCCTTTCAAAGTGAACTTTATAACGATTACAATCCATATTACGGTTATTGTACTATATCGTAATTGAAATTCATTGCCTCAGATTCCTACTCAGTATATCCTCGCCTTGCATCACAAAGTGATACAAAATTGACAAATTAACACATTATAGACTAAAGTAGGGAGTATTACAGTTTGATATCTCAGTAAAATTCCCCTCACGAATTTAGAAACACGAGTTATATTTGCTGCAAATTGACACACTTTCTCTTTCTAGAAGTTCCACACCGTTAGAAACCTTCTTTTTTGTTCGGAGATTCTCAGGCAGCATGGAAAATTCTGTCACATATTTATTGATGTCTTCTCGAGTTGTTACTGTTGTATCGTTCACATGGATATGTTCCACACTTCATAACCTTGTGCGGGCTACTGGTAAGAACATTTACCACTTGATGTTTAGTTCAATATTATAATGATATAAAATTATCCTTCCGTCTATACTTTATGAACATTAACCCGATACTTGTATTTAATATCGGATAGGACAAATAGCAGCCTACGTCAGGTTCAGGTTATGGTTTGTCCGTTTTTCAGTTCTTCTGTGACAGCATCACGGAAATACGGATAGTGAGATTTTCATAAAAATTGGTATTTAAATCAATTATGAGGGCGTGTGGAATCTTAGCTAGATTTTGTTAAAAATTCTGCAGAATATGGGCTCTCCAAGGGGCATAAATCATGAAACCCCATGCATCCTTCTTACGATTAGCTTTACAGGAAAGTTGCCCATGGCAAAGTAAATTGGGAATTTTACTTACGAACGTACTTGTACTAAGCACAGTGAAAGAAAGGGAAATATCAGTGGTGGCCGTCTGGAAGTTGGAACCAAGAGCCATAAACAAGTCTGTACAGAATTGCCATGGAAATCACACCAGTAAATTTTAAATACTTTGTAAACCTTTCAGAACTTTCTGAATATTAACTTGATGCGCAGTTTTTATACCAGAAGGAATAGATAAAATATAAAAGAGAAAAAACAACACAAGAGAGTCAGAAAATGGGTACGTCACGGCAAGACGCTGACACGGAGTGGCAGTCCATCTGCGTGTCTCAGAATATTAGCAACAATATAAAGGGACGACAGAAATGTAATTAAGGACAGGCTATGTGGTAGTTCCGTCAATTTTGTGAAGAATTACCAATGTTGTCACTCCAACAGGTGCGTACTCTTCTTCACTAATGTAAATAAAAATACTACCGATAACTTTTACACGATTATTAGTACAAAAGCGAAGGAATATGCGATATTTCCGATGAATCTAAAGAAAAGAAATCTTAAAATGTTGTAGTGTATACTACCGCTTAACCCAAGGACCAATAATTATGATCCTCAGATCGTTTAATCCACCAGCATATATAATACTAGTTATAAATAGAGCACACTAAAATAAATACCAAAATATCTATTACTCTGACGCACAATATAAGGCGAGATGCACAGCCTAACAATGGATGTATAAGCCTGGACGTCCATCAGGGAAGAACCATTGATGTAGGTCCATAAAATAACTGCTGAGATTTCAGCCATGTTTTGTTACGTTACATGATGGATTTTGAGGGAGAGGTAAATATCGACATAATAGACAGAATAAAATAACACATCTGTTGGGATGAGGGAGGACATGTAACATTGCCAGCCCATTATAGCGCAGTGCCGCAAGCTTGTTTCAATATATATTGTCCATGTACATCAAACACTGTACACTGGCAACACACCCACTACAATACGCCCAAACAAATCTGTTACCGAGAATTTTAAGCTTCAGTACCGTTGAGCGTTACAAAAACATTAAAATTTATAAATCGCTATAATTTCTCGACAACACGTACGACAGCGGTGTTCAATATCTCACAATTAAAGAGGAAGCATAAGTGTATCTAGCGACTAGAATGTGATCACGGTATGGTGTCATCGAGTGATTTAATAGTGCTACCGCCTTGAGGCGCAAAAATCGCAGTTGTAATTCAACTTGCGAGGTGAAAGGGCATAATGTACTGAGTGAAATGGTGATATCATCACTTGTGGTGATCGTGCTATTGGTCATCGGTGGTTAAAGCAGGGCCCTGGGCTATCTTGAGAAGCTTAAGGAGGTTCTGAAGAAAGTATGCCAAGTGGATAACACTATGGAAGTATTAAAGGAACAAAATTAGGAATTGAAGGTTTAAAAAATTTACTTAAAAACAGATTTAGTTGACACAAAAGAGCGCTTGTTTTAAAAAAGCTCGAGCTGGATGATGTGAGGAATATTCTGCATTTAGAAGAAAAGGTAAGGAATCTTGAATTAAGTGAACTGACACGAGAGAGGGAAGATAAGACGAAAAATACACTTAAGAAAATGGAAATTGCAACACCATGAGGGCATTGGTCATTTGTGTTGATTTTCAAGATATGGAACGATGCCATGTAGGTATGTAAACGATCAAAGTTTCAGACCCATTGGATTGTTGCTACAGGTCTCCCCACGTAATTGGTCGCGGACAAATCAACTCCAGTATACGGACTCTGGTGTAGCGTAGTTGCTTTGCAGTCTGTGCAGTGAAGTGTTCCCCGTCAAACATGCCTCGACGACAGAGAAGAGCACGCTATCAACAACTGTCGCCGTTTGAGAGGGCACGGATAATTGGGCTGTGTGAGGCTGGATTATCGCTAAGGACTGTCGCTGCAAGTGTTGGCCGACAGTCATCTACGGTACAACGTGTATGGCAGCAGTGGTCAAATGAAGGCACCCACACTCGTAGACCTGGCACAGGCCCAGCGCTAAGGACAACTGTGAGTGAGGATCGCCGCATCATTCGGATGGCGCGGACAGAACCCCATGCAACAGTAGCGCAATTTCGAGCAGCTGTGGCACTCCACGTTACACAATAAACAGTTAGCAATCGCCTGCGTGCAGCTGGCTTACGAGCCCGTGTCCCTGCAGAAGGTGTTCTATTGACCCCACAACAGTGACGTGTAAGGCTGGCCTGGTGTCGAGAAAGATCGACATGGGTCGACGAATGGCACAGGGTTGTCTTTAATGATGAATCGCGCTTCTGTCTTGTCCGCAGTGATCGCCGGAATCGTGTGCGCTGACGTAACGGGGAGAGAGGCCGCCCGGATCTTACTGCCGAGAGGCACACAGGGCCAACACCTAGCGTCATGGTCCGGGAAGCTATTGGCTTTAATGTGAAATCACAATTAGTGCTTGTTGAGGGCACTATGATTGCTCGGCAGTACGTTGATAGGTTACTCAATCCAGTGGTTGTCCCTATGATGGCGAACATTGCTAATGGGATGTTTGTTTCAGCAGGACAATGCCCGGGTTCACACTGCACGCATCTCCAGAAAAGCTCTCCACGACATCACAAGCTTGGAACTGCCCGCCAGATCCCCGGACCTCAGTCCTATTGAGCATGTGTGGGACATGATGGGTCGATTACTGGCCAACCGTCCTCAGCCACCCACAACTCTGGAACAACTGACCCGTGCAGTGCAGCAAGCATGGGCCACAATTCCTCAGGAAGAGATCCAGGGCCTTATTGACTCCATGCCTCGACGAATTCATCAATATATTGCAGCTCGTGGTGGGCACATCCTGTATTGATTGTTATCCAAACTTGCGGTCAGAGGGACCTGAAAGTGTAATTATCGAATCAAAACCGAACATTCGTCCTTTATGTTCAATTGCAGCAATGTAGCACCACTCCTTCTGGGTGTTGCAATTTCCATTATCTTCAGTATATAATAATCTATGGACTGGCAGATTCGGATAAGGAGAATTTTACTGGTATGTTGGACAAAGTAACTTCTTTGATCAGGGAGAAAGTATAAATTGAGTATAGTGAGAGTGTTATTGATAATATTTTTTGAATATAGGAAAAGTACGGGAAGGAGACTAGTTAAAGTACGTATATTGTTCTTAACGCCTGGAAAATTTTGGGATAACGCAAAGAACCTGAAAGGATATAAAACATGTATTAAGGTCATTGTCACGGTGGATAACCACGGGAACACTGACACAGCAGCAGCAGCAGCAAAATGTGTTGTTGAGCTAGGATTAATAAGTACTCAGGGCACATAGTGTAACTTGGGGAATGATGAGGTCAGGGAATTAATGCTGGGCAATGAGATTACGGTAATGATTGAAACATGGCTACAGGTTGGATACGAATTACAAATACTACCTTATATCATTTGGAGTAAAACGAAACAGAGGAGAGTTCCCAAACGGTGTTACCTGAAGGGATATGGGTGTTTATAAAGGATCGAATATGTAATCAGGTAGAGAGAAGAGAATCAGGTTTTGATGAACTGATTTGGGTGAAAATAAATAAAAGTAGACGGAGAAAGACTTTTGTCATAGGTTCTTTATAGATTTCTGCTACAACTATCCAACGGGGTGTCCTTTTGAGAACGAATATTTGATGACCCTTATTGGAGTAGTAAACACGATTACATAAAGAATAAAGAAGCGGAGTCCGCCTCTGTGGTGTAGTGGTTAGTGTGATTAGCTGCCACCCCCGGAGGCCCGGGTTCGATTCCCGGCTCTGCCACGAAATTTGAAAAGTGGCATGAGGGCTGGAACGGGGTCCACTCAGCCTCGGGAGGTCAACTGAGTAGAGGTGGGTTCGATTCCCACCTCAGCCATCCTGGAAGTGGTTTTCCGTGGTTTCCCACTTCTCCTCCAGGCGAATGCCGGGATGGTACCTAACATAAGGCCACGGCCGCTTCCTTCCCTCTTCCTTGCCTATCCCTTCCAATCTTCCCATCCCTCCACAAGGCCCCTGTTCAGCATAGCAGGTGAGGCCGCCTGGGCGAAGTACTGGTCATTCTCCCCAGTTGTATCCCCGACCAAGAGTCTGAAGCTCCAGGACACTGCCCTTGAGGCGGTAGAGGTGGGATCCCTCGCTGTGTCCGAGGGAAAAAGCCGACCCTGGAGCGTAAACAGATGATGATGATGATGATAAAGAAGCGGAAATAATTATACTAAGAGATGTTAATGCAAGAGTAGGTGAAACATCCAGTGTTCGATAGAAAAATAGAAGGAAGGAGAAGTAAAGGTAAAGAATGCCACAAAAATGGAGAGAAAGTATTAGAAATGTGTGCAATAGTGGAATTATTTGTACCAAATGGTGGGTGGTTGGGGAAGAAACGGGAAATGTGACGTATATAGTCGATTCTCGAGGGAGTACTATACTATTGCACAAGAAAGTAACTGACTTACTTTAGTGACATAAAGGTAGAAAACTAGGAAACTTCGCATCATTTCCTAGTTATTATTCGCTTACTGAGAAGTGTATGAACATTACAATCCTTATTAATACATAAAAGGTTTGTATGGTCTACAGTGCGATTCAGCAGCCTCTTCTAATATCGTTTGCTTCAGCCCAACTAACGTGCACATGGTTATAGGGATCCTACTACCCTGCAGGCCTACTCTATGGTACTAATGTTCAGTGAGCACATTTTGCAAACGATTCTGAACCCTACGAAATCTTGTATCTTCCGTTCGCAAAAGTTGACGCCTTGAAATCATGTGGCAACGTTATTTTACCATGTAACTATGTTAATGTGTCGTGCCTCGTGGCCGGGTGTAAAGAAGAGGGGAATCAATGCATAAAACTAGGAAACGGTGCAGTAATTAATATCTTAAATACCGAACCGGATGGTGTATGTCAGTCTAGCTCGAGCGGTCGAGGAGAGAGGTTGCGTAGCGAAGTGCGTGCTGTAAACATGGTCGGCATTGAACAGTACCGGGCCGCTATTGGGAAATGGCAGGCAAGGCAGAAGAAGGAGGCCAGGAGTGGATTGGTGACGGACGGATTGAAAATGAGTGAAGCGGTGCTGGTGGTGACAGTGATAGCAGTGTTACTGGTTATTGGGGGGGTGGAAGTAAACCCAGGCCCAAATACCAGTGGAAAATATAGTACGGAGGATTTGGCCGCACTCAGGGTGGTTGTAAGTGAAGTTATGCAGGAGAAGTGTCAATGGGATAAGGTGCAGGAAATAAAGGACATGATGGAGGAGCAGAGAAGGGAGATAGGGAACATGAAGAAATGGCTTGAAACGAAGACAGAGGAATCGAGCAGGAGAGTGGTCAATAACGAGAAAGAAATCGAGTTATTGAGAGGGGAAGTGAAACATCTGAAAGATGAGGTGATGAAGATGAAGAAAGAAGCGGAGGGGTACAGGCAGGAGAGATTGAAAAAAGCCATATTTATATATGGAATTGAGGAAGGGGCGAGAGAGAGCAAGATTGAGCTGATATTTAAGGTGGTGGAAGCTATACGTGATGTTATGAAGATAAACTTTAGTGAGGTAGACATTGATGATGTAGAGAGAGTTGGTAAAATCAAAGGTCGGAGGCCAATTAGGGTTAAATTGTTCTCAACCTTAATGGCAGATTCTGTGTTAAGGAACAGCAAGAATTTACAAGGGCGGAAAATAGGGGTGAAAGGAGACATGGGAAGAGAAGGAAGTGAAAACGCGAAGATCTTGAATAGGCACCTATGGAGAGCGAGGAACCAGGGGCTAAAGGCCCGAATAAGAGGTCTGAGGTTGGAGGTGACAAACGGGCGATGGGTCAGAGTTCATTCAGTGACTAAGCTAAAGGAAATGGACGAAAACGAGAGGGTTGAGAGTGGTGAGAGGACAAGGCAAGATGGGAAGAAGAAAGAAGAAAAGAAGAGGAGGAGGGACGTGGCAGGAGAGCAGGGCATCTCGGAAGAGAATGGGCAGTGCAGCCGGGAGACAGAAGACCAAGATAGTGAAGTGGACGGTGAGAGTGGGCCGCAAGAAACTGGGAGAGGAGAGTGTAGAGGTGCAGTGAGCAAGAAAGGACAAAGGGAGGTGGATTCAGAAGTCCAAAATAGTGAGGGGGAGAGTGGGGGTGAGCAGCAAGAAGGGGTGAGTGCAGGGTGCAGTGGTGTAGTGAACAAGAAAGGTCAAGAGGAGACAGATCGACAAGAAGGTAAAAAAATTATGAGTAAAGTCAGGAGTAAGAGCTTAAAAGACATATGGGGAAAAGTACGTAAAGGGATGGAGGATACAGAGGGAGAGAGGTCGATAAATACTAGAAGTAAGAATAGAGGGGGAGACCTAGAAGGGAGGGAGGGAAAGTTATAACAATATTGGAAGATAGGATGTGTGAATATTGAAGGAGTAAGGAGCAAATTAGGAAACAAGAAAGTTAGGGAAGTAATTGAAAGTTTCGATGTTGTGGCACTCTTGGAGACGTGGTTGGAAACAGGGAGGGAGATTGCATGGAAGGGGTTTGAGATAAAATATAAATATAGAAGAAAAGAGAGGAATAAGGGACGAGCACCAGGAGGGATGATAGTTCTAATTAGGGAAGAAATTAGTGAAAGAGTAGAGGATATAGAGACCGATATGATGGAAACCATATGGCTGAGATTGAATTTGGGAGGGAGAGAGGGATGGAGGAAGAAAATAAATCTAGCTTTTGTTTACTGCCACCCTAGTAATTCAGAATATGCAAATAAATATTTTTTTGAAGAGTTATTGGTGGATATTGGTAGGATAAGGGGAATGTATCCAGGGGAGGAGGATATGTTGTTATTTGGGGATTGGAACGCGAGAATAGGAGAACAGAGCCCAGTTTATAGTAGGGAGGATGGAATGTGTTTGTTAGAAAGCAGAAGGAGTGAGGACAAAATTACAAATAGTTATGGAGAGAAGCTCCTAGAGATGTGTGCTGTGGGAAACTTGTATATTCTGAATGGGTGGATAGAGGGTGACAGGACGGGGAAATTGACATATGTTACGGAGAAAGGGGGTAGTGTGATAGATATGGTTTTGAGCTCGGAAGGGATGATTGAGGAAGTTGTAAGTATGGAAATAGGAGATTGGATTGAGTCACACCATTTCCCGGTGAGGGTTATGCTGAAAAGAGAGGAAGAGAAGTGTACAATGAAGGAAAATGAGACAAAGGATAAACGAGGGAGGGGTTATAATAAGTATAAATGGACAGAGAAGGTGGGCCGGGATTGGAATAGGGTAGTAAAGGAGGAGCTACATCTTCTGAAATATGGGTGGGAAGGGGCGTTAGAAGAGAATGACACTGATAAAGCCTTGGAATTGTTGCTACACCCAATAAAGATGATAGCGCAGAAGGTGAAAGCTAGAAAAGGAAATAAGAAAGAGGGAGAAGAATGGTTTAATAGGGAGTGTGAAGGATTGCGGAGGAAGGTGATGGACGCGTTAGGAGAATATAGAAGGAAAGGTGGGAGCCAAGAAAGGGAGTTTTTCTGTAGATTGAGGAAGGAGTATAAAAAGAAAATCTCTGAGACAAAAAAGACGTGGTTAGAGGAACAAATGGAAGCCATAAATAATGACTGCAAGACTAACAATTTTGAGAGAGTCTGGGATAAGATTAATAGAATTATTAAGGGTGGAAGGAATATGGAGAGAACGAGTATTGAGGAAGTGCAATGGGTCAGGCACTTCGATGAATTACTAGGAAAAAAGGGGGGTGATAGATGGAGAGGTTCGGGAGAAGAAGTAATTTGGAGGAATAGGGGAGTGGCAATTTATGACTTGGATAAAGAAATCACAAGAGAGGAAATCCGGGGAGTGATAAGCAGAGCCAGAGCGAAGTCGGCCGGGGGGTGTAATGGTATAAATAATAAGTTTTGGAAGGAAATTAGTAAAAATGAGATAATGATAGAGGGCATGGTGAAACTATTCAATAGGATATTCGAGGGAGGAAATTACCCTAGGGAATGGGAAACAGGAATTATATGCCCTATATACAAGGGAAAGGGTAGTAGGAACAATGTGAACAGTTATAGGGGTATATCTCTGTTGGATTCTTTGAGTAAAATATATACTGGGGTGCTAGCGAACAGAATAAGCGGGTGGGCGGAAGAAAATGAAATTTTGACAGATTACCAAGGGGGATTTAGGAAAAAGAAAAGAACAGTGGATAATATAATGATAGTAAAGACTATTTTAGAAAAGTATAAGAATATGGCTAGAAGCACGGTTTATGTAGCAGCAATAGATTTTGAGAAAGCTTTTGATAAGGTAAATAGAGAGGCCCTACTAGAGAAATTAGGTAGGTTAGGGATTTCGGAGAAGATGTTGAGGGCAGTGGAAGGAATATATAGGGACGTCAGGTTTTGTGTAAAATTGGGAGAAGGGAGAATGAGTGGACCATTAGAGTCCAAGGTGGGTTTAAAACAAGGATGCAAGTTATCGCCCATACTGTTTATTTTATTTATCAACGATATTTTAGAGGGGTTTGGGGCAGAAAATTGGGCTGTACCAGTAATTAATGGTTTGGAAGTGCCAGGACTGATATTTGCGGATGATGTGTTATTGATGACGTTAACTTCAGGGGCGATGAATAGGGCCTTAGAGTCAGTGATGCTATTTGCGAGGAAATGGGGATTGAAAATTAATGGAAATAAGTCTAAAATATTGGTAGTACAGGTGAACAAAAGAAGAAAGATAGAAGGGAATTGGGTAATTCAGGGAGAAAGATTGGAACAGGTAAGGAAGCTGGAATATCTAGGAGTTATTTTTAATGATAAAGGAACTTGGAGTGACCAGATCAAAAGAATGAAATATAGAGGATTGGCAGCCTTAGCCTCAGTCAGAAATTTGCTACTCAAGTACCCGGGGATCAGTTACAAAACACTGAGACTCGTGTTCAGGTCGGTAATCGTGGGGAGGGTATTATACGGAGCAGAAGTTTGGGGGCTGGATGAGAAAAGAGAGGAACTAAGAAGGATTGTTAGTAGTTTTGCCAAGTTAGTGATGGGCTTACCGAGGTGTACAGCAAATGTAGGGGCGGAATTAATGTGTGGGGAGGATTTGGAATCAGAGGGTGTGAAAAGAATAGTTAGATATTGGATGAATTTAAAAAGACAGGAAGGTGGGAGAGTTTTACAGGCAGCATATGTACAGCAATTTAAGAGCATGTATAAGGGTGGATGGTTAGAAAAAATAAAGGGATATTTGGAGAGGATAGGATTAGGACACCTGTGGGGGGAGGTTTGGTCAAAGACAGAAGTGAGAGGGATGAATATACTGGAAAGGAGAATTAGAGATATCCATAGGCAGAAATTATTGGGGGAAAGCAGACTAAGAAATTCGCTGACTGTTTTGACGAAAATAGAGGAGATAGCAGGGTTGAATATTAGATACGTCGATAGGTCAAAACGATATGGGATGATGTGGTGGCTTTTAGGTCTGCCAAGGAATAAAGGCTGGTTACAGGGCAGGGATAAGACAAGGTGTGTACTTTGTGGAGATGTGAATGATGAGTTTCACTTGCTAAGAGACTGTGAGGTAACGAGGGGGTTAAGACATGGATTATTGAGTGCCGAGCATCGGGAAATAATGGGGAGAGGGGATGAGAACGCAATACTGAGATGGATTATTAAACAATGGGAAAAAGGGGGTGAATTGAACAGGTATTTTTGTGCGACAAAAAAGGCCTGCGAGAGTAAAATGAAGGAGAGTGAGTTAGAGGGTGGGCAGGGGAATAGGGGGGTGGAATAGTTATCTGTATAAGGGAAGGGGATAGTATGTTAAAATTCTAATGGATTAGGGAATATAGGGACTGAGTACTTAGTTAGGTGGAGTTGGGTAAGAGGACAGGATTGCATGGTCTGTTTGTTTTATGATATGTTAGTAATTGTTATTCATTGTAATTTTATTAGGTTATGATGGTAATTATTTGTGAAGGCTGAAATGTGGCAATGGTGAAGTGGTATATTTATTGTTGATATGTGGAGTTGGAGGAGTGGTGGTATAAATATGGTAATGGAGAAGTGGTATAGGATGAAGAAATATGTTGGAAAGGTGTTGGTATATGCGTGACTGGTATTGGTTATTCATTGTAATTTCATTAGGTTATGATGGTAAATAATTTGTGAAGGCTGAGATGTGGTAATGGTGAAGTGATATATTTATTGTGATATTTGGAGTTGGAGGAGTGGTGGTAAATGTGGTGTTGGAAAAGTGTTATATCGTTGGAATGTAGTGTGGGAGAAGTGGTGATATAAGTAGAGGTGGTATATAATGTGGAGTTGGTGCTGTATTGCTGAAATGTGGTGTGGGAAGTATTGAAGGTTTAGTATTTAGGTGATGTATGGTTTGGTACTGAGATGGTTTATTTATGGTTGACTTCGTGGGAGTTGGGAGGTGGTATTATTGTATTGGTGTCTGGTATAAGTATTTAATTTCTGGAGCTGGATAGAGGTGAGTTTATTGTCATTTTGTAAATTTTGGTTTGTTTGTATGGAGAGGAGGAAGAAATATGATGTTGGAGAGGTGTTGGTATGTGTTGTATTGCTGAGATATGGTGTCGGAAGCATTGGAGGCTTAGTATGTATGATTAGGTGATGTATGGTATGGTATTGAGATGGTTTATTTACGGCAGAATTCGTGGAAGTTGGGAGGGGGTATTATTGTATTGGTGTCTGGTATGAGTATTGAATTTTTGGAGCTGGAGAGAGGTGATTTTATTACAATTTTGTAAATTGTGGTTTGTTTGTACGGAGAGGAGGAAGGAGTATGATGTTGGAGAGGTGTTGGTATAGGCGTGATTGGTATTTGTTATGCATGGTCGAAATTTTTGGGAGATGGAGAGGTAATTGTATTATGGAGTGTTATGGCGGATTGAAATGATATGAAGCAATGTTAACGCTGATTGGTAAAAGCTGTGGTATGATGGATTGGAATGTTATGACGGAATATTGTTGTTATTATTTAGACTTGTACTATAGGAGGTGGAATCTGAAAGATTGAATGCAATGTTAGTGTCATGGCTGGTTTGGTATGCAATAGTGTAATGTTGCTGGTGTAGCTTATTTTGGAGTAGGTCAGGGAACAATAGAGGTGATGGAAATGCTGAAGCAAGAAGGTCGCGTGATGAGTGGGTACGTGTGAGTGATAACAAGCAGCAAGTTGCAACACCAGCAGCAGATTGTAAACATAGAACAGGCTGATGAGGTGTTCATTTCATTTTATTTTGTATGTGGTGGAGAGTGGTGGCTTGGGTTGGACTGCGTTTATTATTAGTTATTTATTTATTTATTTATTATTATTGGGAACATGTATTCGGGGCTGAACGCCTGTTTTGTTCATTAATAAATACATACATTAGAGGATGGTGTATGTACTCTGCTCTTGTCCTACTACCAGCATGTTTCCAGCAGTGTAGCGTAGCTGATGTTATTAGGCGTTCGTCTAGCATTCGACGGAATGTGCCAGTGGCGGTTCGAATCCTGCATGATTCGAATATTTTTGCATCGATGTGATGTTTGAATACGTAAACACAGGCCCACGTTTGCCACATTCAAACAGTAGAATGACGCTCTTATCCGTCTTGTGCCCTGCACACACTCCGCTGGTTAGGGTCTGAACGTACTGTAATCTCTGCTGTCATTCGGCATGTTTTCCCAGAAGAATACGTTGACATGCTCCTCATTTATGGAGAATCAAGACCAAATTCGTGCAAGGCACTACGTCTGTACAAGGAACGGTATCCCGACAGACGACACTCGGCTGCTACAACATTCCACCGAGTTGAAAGACGCCTAAGGACAACAGACATGATTTGCAACCAGACCGCGATAAGCCCGGAGGCAGCTCGTAATAATCCACACATCAGTACAAGGGCGATTCCACGACAGGTGAACACCAGCCAGCCGTCCGTCTGGCGAATACTGCATGAACATAAATTTCACCCATACCACATTGAGCTACACCAATAGCTCCATGGGCGGGATATCGAAGCTCAAATGGGGTTCTGTCGGTGGCTATTAGGCTGGCTGGAAAATGATGCAGCATTCGTATCGCATATCTTGTTCTCGGGCGAATCGCGCTTTCACAATAATCGGAACGTCAATCGCTACAAAATGCACTATTGGAATACCGAGAATCCTCATTGGATGTGACAGGTGGTCCATCAAGTGCGATGGGGAGTGTATCATTGGTGTGGAATCTTGTAGGATCGCCTTATTGGACTTTACTTCATTGAGGGCCGTTGGACGGGCCCACGCTACCTGTACTTTCTGCGTCAGGAACACTCACTGCTGCTGGAGGATGTGCCCTTGCACGATCGTTTGACGATGTGGTTGTAAAAGCATGGAGCTCCACCACATTAGACTTTGCCCGTTCGTAACCGTCTGAACGAAGAACTGCCAGGGAAATGGATAGGACAAGGAGGTCCTGTTTCTTCGCTGGCCAGATCACTGATTTAACGCCGTAAGACTTCTTCTTGTGGAGACATTTGAAGAACGTCGTTTAAACTCAAGCACCGGAAAGCTCAGACCAGCTCTGCAACTCATCAGGGACGCATGCCGAGCAAATACACCTGGAATGCTTCAGTGCGCAAAACGAACTATTGGACACCGTGCCCGAATGTGCATAAACCAAAACGGTCATCACATCGAGCGTTTGCTGCGGTAAAACATCGTCAGGTCAGTTGTCTTCCTACTATTTTCGGTCTGTATGCGCCCGGTCTGCTAACTAACTGGACCACAAATACATTCATTCGCACACAATTTGCATGAACGCGGGTACCGTATTGAAATTACATTTCGTGCGGACGTATTAAACAAATATTTAAAAAATTTGTAATCTTCGCCCCGGACTCGAACCTTCCACCTGACATGCAAGCCCGCTCCGCCACACCTGTACCAATTAAACTACGGTTCCATACTGCACACTGAGCAGCTTATAGCAAGTATTATGGTTACTATGGTCACAACATCAATTTAGTTTTTCTCGAGCGTGTCAGGTTCATGTGATCTAGAAGGCACACGCATTTCCTCCAGTGCTTAATACGAGTCTAACATTGCGGCGTCCTATCATCGTGAGATAGGATATCCGGTTGTGTGGTCTGAGCATACCGGCAGGGCAGATGTTTTCAGGAAGGAATGAATATTGTGGGTTGCATAAAACTACGTTGGAAGGGGCGGCTGAATCACGCTGTATATGGAGATAGGAACATAGAGATGAATTTAGGGATCATTTTAGGGGAAGCTTTCCAAATTTTGGAGTTAGGTATTGAAAGTACGATAAGGAGTAATAGCAATAGCGGACTGAAAAATAGTTGTAATAATCAAAAGGGAAAATAAAGAAACCTATGGTAGAATGATGACTGTAAAGAAAATTAAACTGAACAGATATGGCACTAAGCGCGCTCAGAAATGAGGTATCTCAGGAGCTAAGGATACATTTCTGCAGAAAGTGGTGACATTTGAGTGAGGTTTTCTCACAGTACATTACTTTTTGATACTAATATGACAGCTACTGACATAAAATTTGGCTCACGTATGGATACTAGGTGGGCCAATATTCGCATAGAAGTAGATGATTCTATCTTTCGTATAAGTGATTCGAACTACGAATTATACGTGTGCCAAGAGCAAAATGTAAGTATAATCGAGAAAAGAAAATCCGCGGCCTGTTTCCAGTCATTCGACAGGGTCAAGAATGAAATGAATGAAGCGGCGAGGATAGGAATTGTGCCGGCTGTCGAAGCCTGTCGCACCTCTGAGACAATTATTAATGAATGACATGAGAAATAAAATGATATTGTAGAGTGTTGCTGAAATGAATTATGACAGGGAAAACCGGACTACCCGGAGAAAATCCTGCCGCCTGAGCCACGGAGGATATAGAAACAATTCTAACATATAATGAATAGAGATACGACGAAACGACATAGGACCAAAGTAGTAGAGACCTCTAAATTGAATTAAGATTGTGTCATCCGTTTTGTGATACGACTTACCGTTTAGCAGCGAAATACCTCGGAATGAAGGTCTGCACCGACATTAAAATTGCCGATATTTTTCGGGAGTTAAAAATGAAATATTTAAAGATATTGGAAGCATTCCGTCGATTGCAGCCTGACATATAATATTGAAAAATTTCAATATTTTAGCTTGTCTGGCAGATTGTGCCGCAATGTTGTTTTTGGGGGAGTGTTGGAAAGGGTGGAAAAAATTAGGACCTTCCGTAAACTAAACCTAACAAATACGCAGATGTTTATTCTTACACCTGAAATGAAGAGCTCAGTTCTCCAAGAAGGACGTGGGTATAATCTCTGTCAGTAAGTATAGAATTTATAAAAAGTAAAAGGTTCACAATGGATAGCAGCCCAATTCATTAATCAAGAGCCTTTTATCTGTCTGCTGAGCTCACAAGTAAACACGGTATTTTAATGGTGCTGTAACTCACCTCATTGACCTTTTCTGGGGCAAAGACTATCAAGCGTTGAGCTAACCACCCTTTTCCACTAAGTGCCGAGGAGAAAGTTTGTACAAGCATTTACATTCTACTCCAAGAAGGGCTATCGTGGTCTGTACGGAGATGGCTTTACTTAGGGATAAATTTCTAACTACAAGTTATGCACATATAGACTACTACGCATTGTTCACCTCATTTGAAAATACGAAACGAGAGATGGGTCAGTGACCCATTAAATTGTAGTAGCTGTTCGGGTCGGGTGTTGACCAACGATAAAGATCAAGCTCTGCAAGAATATATTTCAAAGTATTCGAGGCACTTTATATACACTGCTTTAGAGCATTTTGAAATTTGAGCATAATTGGGGTATCCGTTAAGTAAAGCTATCTTGTATTCCACTAAATTAGCCGTACAACAAAAATTAACAGTTTAAAACGATTCTCTTCTCAAGGCCATCAGGTGTTAATGAGACATTAAACATATAATTATTGTTAACGTATTTACGGAATACAATTAAGTTAATAAATATCTATCACGTTGAATAACATTGTAGCAGCCCATGTCATTAATCAAGAGCCCGCTATCTGTATGCTGAGCTCACTAAATAAACAAGGTATTTTACTGTTCCTGTAACCTGCCTCATTAAACATTCAGGTGGATCGCTCTATCCAAGGAACACCCGGGAGATACAAAGAACGAGCTCAGAAGATAAACGGGATACCGAAGGATGAAACTGAGTTGATTCCCTGCAGACAAATTAACTGTGCTTGTCTCCTGTACTGGGAAGTTTCTAGGACGTACTGCATACGGCACATTAAGTAAATTAATGTGAATAACAATTTGCAGGACATAGGAGTTATTGATGTTACTGTGCAGAACACATTACGTATTATTCTAAGCGCTGTATTTGTGAATTCTATCAGTTGTAAGGTACTTGTAGGTAGATGGTACACAGCTACTTTTCGAAGGTATTACATTTCACACCAAGGGAGAATTTAAATACCCACTAATTCGTCTAATTCAGTAGAAAAATATTATTTGTTTTAATAAGGAGGATATCAGGGAAAATAATATAAGAAAACGAGGAAATAGTTGGCTTTGTGTACCGCAGTACCATAAAGGTGATGAAATATAGGGTAAGCCTAGTATCAGCAAGTGGAAACTATGTGGAGACGTCGTCGTCTAAGAATACCATGATTAATTTACCATTGCTGGCGAGATTTAAGATTTACAGTCCACAATGTCTTCTAGTATGGATTAGAATATTAGGTTTTACTTTCAGTGACCCGTCTCAGTCTCAGTCAAGAATTTGTTTTACGTCGCACCGACACAGATAGGTCTTACGGTGACGATGGGATAGGAAAGGACCAGGAGTGGGAAGGAAGCAGCCATAGTTCTAATTAAGGTACAGCCCTAGCATTTGTTTGGTGTTAAAATGGTAAACCTTTCTCAGAGCTGGCGACAATGAGGTTCGAACCCTTTGACTCCCGAATGCAAACTCACAGCTGCGTGACACTAACCGCACGGCCAACTCGCTCGGTGTCTCAGTCTCACCTTTGACTTTGATTGTGTGATAGTGACCGAGGTATAAGCGATGCTATTAATGCCATTCCTTACACTGCCAGTTCCAATTATGAGTGGTATGAAAATGTTGATCATAGGGTTTGTTGGTGAGTGCATTTCAGTGAACTTGGTGGGCTGGTATGTAAATCAAATTCTGGCAGTGGAAAACTACCTCTCTCCTCATTCCTCCAATAGACATCTTCAGTGACGTCCGAGCTGATGATGGACCTGTTGAGAATCAGTCCAGCTGTCGGGCTGAGGACTAAACATATAATTAAGAGAGTCCACTGCAGTGTTATGGAGACCACTGTCTAGTGCGAACCCAAGACTGGTCTGAACGACGTAATACACTCAGTTTCGAGTAACATGTTTAATAAGAGACGTAAGTTAAATTTCCTGCCTCGACCATCCCGGACATCCCTAACTTCATCTCTCGATGGGTGCTGAAAAATTACCAAATATATTGAACACGGTCACTTCCCTTTCACCCTGTCAGTTCAAGGGTTGACAAAGCTGGGACCTTGACTCTCCAAGATGACTGTTGTCTAACTAGTGGTCGGCGAATTTTGAAGTTCACTTGATCAGAGTGATGGATTATTGAATGATATTCATGACCGAGTCCGCTGGTTCTCGTATCAGATTGTTCCTCAGTTGGTCCGCCGAAGTTTAGTGAACCACACTTTAGTAGACAGTCCAGAATTATAATCCTTGGACTGGCCGCGAATCATATCCGGCTCTTTCGGGTAAAACCAAGGCTCTCTATTCCTCACAAATATAACCCCATACAGTCTGGTAATGATATACCAGCCACAAAGTGTATGAAGTAAATTTTGAATATAATAAGT
This sequence comes from Anabrus simplex, assembly GCF_040414725.1. Lineage (NCBI taxonomy): Eukaryota > Metazoa > Arthropoda > Insecta > Orthoptera > Tettigoniidae > Anabrus > Anabrus simplex. The sequence goes on along the minus strand of NC_090265.1, from coordinate 1,103,143,095 downwards.
ACACAGGAATTTTGGAGCGATATCCCAAAAATGTCACAAGAAATAACAACAAAATTCAGGAGGCCCCATGACCGACCTACTTGTTACCTGCGGAAGTTATCGCTGCAACACATGGTATCGTTAGAAGATGTATAGAAAACAAAAAGAAGACATGATTAATACAAAAATAAAATGTAGACAAATTTTACGTACAGGAATAATTAAAAGCCAAAGAAAATAGAGAAAACAGTGCCTAAATTTATATTGTGTGCCTTAGGAAATGTACTTTATTTATTGTTCTTCTTATAAAACGATTAGGGACTTCATGTACAGTTTCTAAGTCTTTCACTGAATTTGTGCTCCCATATTTTACTTTATTGTCCTTTGTCCTAGCAGTGTTGGCTGTTAAGTACTTAGCCCAGAGGCTGGCCAGATATTAAAAACAGGGCCATCAAAAGTTATGCGATTAATACGATGCTACAGAAATCAATTGTGGAATATAATGACGCAACTAGGCAAAATTCAGGGTGATGTTTCCCATTCCCCACCCCCTGAACCAGAAGGTGGCAATGAACCACGTCTGATCCTATAAACAAAACATTTCGCTGCACCCAGACGCACTAGCCGTGTTCTGAACGTAATTACTCTGCGCCACCCTTAGCTGAGCAGTTTCTGTACTGTCAAAGCCAATAATAAGACTGGGCCTTCACTAGAACATGAATTGAGTAAATCCCTCTGACATCGCCGTTCTGCTTCCTCCGGCAGGTTATGATCTCTTCAGCTCCAATTGTATTTATTTCTAGCCCCTGTCTGAAGTTGTGGGTCCATCCTCAGTCTCTCATCGTCCGTCAGAAGAGCGATTTCAAGAGCTACAACCAGTTCTGTTATTTCATATTCTCTTGGCTTGAATTTCCAGTCGTACTGCCATGTTCATACAGTAGAATCAGCTTTGATGTAGTGTTGTGAAGCGATAGATTATTATGTCTCTAGTAAAGCTTAAAGTAAGTAAAATCTGAATGTATATGAACTTCACATTTTGACTTTATTTAACAAAATTTGAGGGAAGTTCAGCTCGGTTCGTGTCATTCTCTCTCACTTATTCTTCTTCCTTGAGTCTTGAGGCAGGTATCAACTCGACATCCCCCACGATGTTATGTCCTGAGTATCTTGTTTCAGCTTTCCATAGCTTCTACGAGAGACATCTGTTAATATTCCAAACCTTATTTTTCATGTTCCTCTTCTTGCACGTGTTCTTCCGTCCATCACCCTCTGTTGAAGACAATTTCTACGTGGTATGTGACCCAACCAGGATAATTTTCTCTTCCTTTTCATTTTGATCAGGTTTCTATATTCTCCTACTCTTCTTAGCATTTTGTATGCCCACTTCACTTTTTCTATTCTCCTCCAGAACCATATTTCAGTACTTTCCAAATACTGTGTGTCTTTCTTCCTTAATGTGCATGTTTCAGCACCATACTCCGCACAAAACACTCTGCGAACCTCTTTCTTAAACACATAGTGCCTTAGAACGTCAAAAGCCCTCTCACCTTTCCGAAATCTTCCTTCCCCATACGTATTCTGCTTCTTACATCTCTGTACAGGTATCATTCCATATTAACAGCCTCCCCCCAAATACGAGGGAAAGTCAATAAGTATCTGCAATTTTGCTCTGATTGTCTTTAGGTTCGCTCTATGACGATGTATTCTCATCAGCCGCTAGGTGGAACCGTTATATACGACTGTGGTAGGTTTTAGAGTTATCAGTTGCAATGTAAGGACGGCCGCGCCACTGTTTGCACCAATCCGTAATCCGATTTTTGTTGTCTGAGGGTGTACCAGGAATGAAAATTCATAGAACTGTCACTCGCCTGTTATTCAGTATTATATTACGCACTTGTTCAGTATTGGCATCAGTTACAGCTGCAGATGGACGCCCGGATCTTTCTTCATCTTTCACGCTCGTGAACCTTCCTTTGAACTGTTCAATTCACTGGTAAACACTTCGCTGTGGCGAAACATTGCCCCGTATTGTTCTGAAAGCCTTCTATGAATGTCCGCTCCTTGTACACCGTCAGACTACACAAAAAAAGGATAACGGAACGCTGTTCTTCCTTGGTGCTAACAGAGAGTGGCGCGGCCATTTTACGCCGTAAAGCGCAAGCTGTACTGATCTGATAACGCTGAAACCTAGCACAGACGTAGACAACGGTGCCATCTAGCGGCTAGTGAGCACACAACGCCATAGAGTCAACCTAAAGACAATTAGAGCAAGATTGTAGATACTTATTGACTTGCCCTCGTATCTGAATGACTTTACTTGCTCCAATTTATTTCCCTCTAGTGTTATATTAACAGCAGTTCCCTACGTTCCTACTCTCATCACCTTATTCTTTTCAATGTTCATCTTCATTCCAAACTCTTTGCCAACTCTTTTAATATTTTCTAACATGATTTGTGGATCTTTCTCTGATTCCTTTAATACCGCCACATTAACCGCGTATTTTATAGTCTTCGTTGTTTCTCCATCCACTACAATGCTCTCTCTATATATTTGTGTACTTATTCATACAGAGACTTACTAGTTGCTATACCTATCATTGACGGAATTACCAGTTAGCATGTGCATGATTGCATTCTTCTCGGCCATATAATGGATATTCTACTCAGAACTGTGACTTGGAAGTATTCGGGTAATGGTTTAATGTCTTCATGTTTCGAGGTACGTTTTTGTGAATATGCTGCCTAAACTAATATGAATACATATATAAAAGTTGCATACGTAACATGTATAGCTTCTAATGGAATCCTCAGTTAGGAATCATTCTGTAAACGGTGCTTGAAATTTCTTAAATCATTTAGTGAAGTGGTCTCTCTAACGTTCAGTAGAGCTGATCAAAAGCGCGTAACATTAGCTCATAATATATTGCGTTTCCATTTCGAAGATTGCAGTAATGCTGCCTGTCGATGTGTTGAAATATTAATATACGAAGTAAGGAAGCATAAATAAACCTGACTAATTATATTACCTCACCAGATATGGATCTACGAGAACACATTTTATATATCAAGTGTCACTTGAAGCAATCGTGACACTGGCAAATATGCCTAGTAATTAAAATAAATTCACTCTTCATTAATTACCCACGTAATGAAATCAGATTCCTACACTGAATGTCAGATTGGGGATATAAAACTGGAACAGGTAAATAATATCACGAATTTAACAGGTACATTGTGCCAGGACGGTAGTATAGTGATTGTGAATCAAAGTGCACCAAAGCTAATGCAGTGAGTTCGCAGTTGAGATCAATAGTGTTCTGTAAGGAAGATGTCTTCTTCCTGACGAAACTATTTATGTGTATCGCATCTTTACACTGGCCTGTCTTCAGACCAACTGTGCTTTACAGCAGTGAAAATCGGGTGGACTCAGTGTATCTTATTCATAAGTCAGAAGTAACATACATGAATGTAGCGAACAGCTGGGAACAATGACAAACGTGTACTCGGAATGAGGAAATAAAGGCTAAGTTTCGAATGAACTCCATTGATGAAGCTATACGCATTAACCGACTTCGGGGTCATGTATTTCGAATGGAGGAGGACGCTAGGTTACCTAGGAAAATAATTGTCACGGTAATGAAGGTTAAAACGAGTAGAAGGAGACCAAGACGATGATGGTGAGACTAATTTTCTAATGATTCAAAGATAACAGATACAGAACTAAACAAGGCCATAGGACTATTGACAAACATACGATTGTAAATTCACAGATGTAGACTGAACGCTACAAGGGTCTACAATTAATATGTATGTATGTATGTATGTATGTATGTATGTATGTATGTATGTATGTATGTATGTATGTATGTATGTATGTATGTATGTATGTATGTATGATGTACTGCGTGTTCGTGCTTATTCAGTTTACTCAGAGTGTTTACCTGCTTGTTTCTCGGAAATGTTATTTCTCGTACTATATCTGAAGAATATCCTATAGAATTCTTACAGCAATTTTTTAGCAGTATATCAGGATAATTATAATCTGTTTCAATTCCCAAACCAAATCTATAGCAACGTGTCATCGTTACACATGGAATACCCTTGTTTCTGGTGGTGGTAAAATACACCTAAGGTGTCCCCTGCTTATAGTACGAAGAGTCTGAAAGGAAAACTCACTGAGAGCTCTCATTTAGGAGCATGGGTTTGTAGCCATGCGACACTTAACTGAATCTGCCATTCCATCCACTTACTAGTGCCATCTTTTTGGTTTTTATCTTTCCTATTAGATCTCCCATGGTCAACTCTTCTTATTTCGGACTCCGACGGTATTAGGTTTTTGAGACTTAGGAAGCCCTTCATTTCAACATGCTTCGTAGTGCTTCCTTGCTTTTGGAGATAACCCTATTGCCCGATGGTTTGGAAATGTTCCATTATTAGTGATAAGTGATCATGGTTGCACAGTTTTACCTTCTCTAAAACAATAACCACCGCCCCTCACTATCCATACCACAGTAACCTTGGTAATGCTCATTCACTGAAAAAATTAGGTAGATTAAGATTCATATGAGAACGGAGGTCTGGAAACGATAAAGTAACGTTAGATACTCTCGTTTTTCTACAATCGACCAGTGTTTTTAATTGTTTTCTACCGTAGGTTACGTACAAATAAAAGGGAAACAATGAGCCGGAGTTGTTTTCACTGCCTGAAAAGCACGAGAGAAACTACATATACATGAGTACACGTACGTGATTTTAGCAGAAATGAGTGGATTAGAAATACCACATTCGTCTGTACAAGGTTGCGCTATGGATTATATAAAACCAACATCCAGTGGTCGGAAATAGGTTCATGCATCATATGTTGTTTGATATTGACCTATCGTTAACCGAGCAAGTATAATCCCGTATAATATAAATTATTCTGAACAGAACATGCGACAGAAGCAACTGTCACTGGGAGAATCATTCATTTTTCAAGCAAGCAACGTCATCAGTCCACGGCCATTTCAAAATAACAGTTTCTCTTCAGGACCTCATTAACCTGTGATATGATGCGTTCTTCCCCCTTCCTGTCATTACGTGGAATACCCAGTCCTGACCACCCGATACCTCTGGGGCTGTTCTCACATTTCCTCTCGTAAATTAATTCAGTGTCCTGGTTTCAAAGCGGTAAGTCAGAACAGGGAGAATGTACTGATCAAAAACTATTAGAGAGTGAAAACTCGATCATTCGTAAAGTAAGAGTAGAGAGGTTAGAATATGCACTGCTTAAATTACATTGAATCACATTGACCGCGTGCAGTCATTCTTCTGTGCCATTGTTAGAGCCAGAGTATGTGATTGTCGAAATCAGATACTGGATAAGTTAAACCTTCGCCCGTTATCTAGTCGCAGGAAAGTAGCCGTCCTTAGATTCCTATATAACGCTGTTAACGGTTTATTTCGTTCTCCTGAACCAGCATCCTTCTTTTCCTTACATGTTCCAACTCGCAAAACCAGGATTAATCCGCCTCTTCATATTCCGTATTCCCACCTTTCTCTCGTTCAAATAAGTTTATTTATCCGCATACCAACCTGCCTTAACTCCTTATCTTCTGAGAGGAACTTGGACGTTTTATCTTCGTATGCCCCCTTATTCGATTCTTCCTTAACTTAACCTAGTACGTTTTCTTCAAATTCCTTCTTTCTCTTCTCATTGCTGTACTCTCGTTTGTACATAGTGTAATATTTATTTACTTATTTTTTGTTGTACTATAACGTTACTTATGTGTTACGTCTGTATTTATCTTACTTCGTTTTACGTTCAATCTTCAGTTTCCCCCGTTGTTTCTATTGCCTTTATATTTTGTTGTTAATTGTTGTGTCTCTGCAGTTACTTTGTTAATTTGTCAGTTCCTTCATTGTTCTTACACTTATTTTGTTTATGTTTGCCTTGTGCTACTCTATTGTAAATATATTTTACATTGCGGAACTCTGTAATTAGGCTTCTCGCTGATTTGGTTTCCCAAATAAATAAATCGAAATACATAAATAGATAGATATTTAGATTCACAGTTTATGCTGCTTCGTTCGTATTGCCCCTAAGATATTCACTTTAGTCATTTACGATAAAGTGGTTTATGCACACCATTACTGTCTCCTCAACCTCAAAGGACACAATAGGTGTTGGGCAATTTATCTGCCTGTATGTTGATAACCATCGATAGCCTTCCTTTGATCACTGATCCTGAATGCGACAGGTTTTCACTATACACTCCTGTATTTCCCTTGATCTCTCCATCCCACGCGACGTCCCTGGATGTCAGTCAGTGAGAATTTTTTCTTTTTTGCTAGGGGCTTTACGTCGCACCGACACAGATAGGTCTTATGGCGACGATAGTCAGTGAGAAAAATGACATTACTGGCATATATATAAACATTTAGTGAGCAAATGTGTTTTACTCTTTAGTTCGGCAAGCAGAAACTCTTTCAGAGACTGACATTAAGAACAGTTTATTGAGTATTTTACTGAACATTCATGACAGACAAAGACATTCTCTTGTGAAAGCCAGTTATTGTTTTGTGCAGAGATTATTCATCGTCTGTAAACTGGACATGTAGAGTAGATCGGGGGAAGATGCCATACTTAGTGTTTTGAGGACAAAAATTGAGAGTTCGAATTAGACATAAAACAGTAATATTTTGCCGAGTTTTTTCTATATATAGGCCAGTTAGCTATGCCAATCATTAGTAATTGTACGTTTTAAACATTTATTTATGAAGGCATATATTTAGTCATCTCACCCCGAGCATCGGGGTAAGATGGCAATTAAATCTGGATGAGTTTCGACTACTAGTTTTATGTCATTCTGGAGAAAAATCGTCTAAATTCAATTCTTAAAGCATATTTATTATGATTATCAAAAAATAAACACACAAAATTATAGTGTAACCACATTAAATCAGCTGTAAGGATGACTCTTGTATCAGAGTTCTTTAGCACAGTTATTGCACATGTTTTCTTTCTCTGCTATCACAGTGTCTGGCCTAGGATTCATCTGAAAACCGGTTTCATCCATATTATACAAGTGTCCGGGCTTATCCAGTAAATTGTTTGCTGACAACACATCCAGAATTAAAGAAAAATATTCTGCAATTGCTTCCCTATTCATTGCCATAGCCCGGTCAACAGAGAGACCTTGTGGCTTTTTCGTAACTAACGTTGGGAAACGTTTCAGAAAGGACTGTAGCCAATCCCAGCCTGCCATACCATTTTCTCGACGAAAACGGTGAGGAATTCCATTTCGTTCTGCAAACTGAAATGCCAGCTTCCGTAGATTTTCTCCAGTTGGGGGGAATCCAGAAATCTGCAGTTGTCTTATGTAGGTGACCAACTTCTTCTCGTTCTCTTCGCCAAGGCAACCTGTAAAATTATAAAAATTATTAATAATAATAATAATAATAATAATAATAATAATAATAATAATAATAATAATAATAATAATAATAATAATAATAATGATAATAATAATAATAATAATAATAATAATAAATAAGTGAAGACATTTCGGAGCAAATGGGAGAGTACAGTTCGCGTATGGATACTTAATATGGTATAAGTTTACCTGAGAAGAGCATTTTTAAAATTTAAATTAAATTTCACGGTTAGGAACCAGTTGTCATTTTACTCCCGAAGGAGAGAAAACATCAAAATTAATCAGTAACTACTTACTTTGTGGGCCCATGGCATGCTTCTTTTCGTCGTTCTTCTCCAGACGTCGTTTAAGTGTTCTGTATGGGATTCCATAATCTTGGGAAGCTCTAAAACAATTCATCCCCCCGGTTCGGACGTGTTCCATGGCCATTTGCAGGCTCTCTTCGGACCACTGACCCCTGTTTGATGTCCTGATATACGTTCTTGGCATGTTCCTACGAAAAGAAACTGTTATATCAGAAGAATCAACTTCGGCATCTTACCCCGAAGAAAAAGTGGCATCTCTACCGAGAGTCGGGGTGAGATGCCACTTCCCGCAACGTGCGCAGTATGGCAGCTTCGGAGCTAGTGAATTTAAAAACGTACACTGCAAAGTATGTACCTTGCCCAACATATACCAATATTTGCAAATCCTCCTTATTATATAGGCTGATAAGCACTTTAAAACAACTGTGCATTATTAACAAGGCACCGCCTTAAGTTCTTACCTTGAATTTCTTGATAACAGAGCGGGAAAACAGTTCACACAGAGTCATACGTATTGGATTCAACGGCTAACTGAGGCCAACAAGCGCGAGACAAGTTGTTGTTGCGATCTGGTGGTTCCCGACGGAACTACGAAGCTATAGGCATCTCCCCCCGATAGGCATCTCCCCCCGATCCACTCTATGCACTTTACTGCTTATACATTTCATTTTGTGTTCAGTATTGACGTATAGCGTGGATGATATACTCGATCAAGCATTGAAAGGATGGAACTGTTTAATAAGTTATTTTAAAGAAATAAGTCTCATCAGCTATAAGTAAGCACCACTAGTGAGAAACCTCCTTTGTTAAAAATGTATTCCCTTTATCGTTTCAATCTATATATATAAAGTAGCTTGTCCTGACTGACTGACTGACTGATTCATCATCGCCGAGCCAAAACTACTGGACATAAAGAAATGAAATTTTGAGGATATATTCATATTAAGATGTAGGTGCTCGCTAAGAGAGGATTTTTGGATATTCCGTCGCTAAGGGGGTGAAAATGGGGGTGAAATTTTAAAATGAGTGTGTTTATATCTCAAAATTTTAAAAGTTTAGAGATGTGAAAATTGGTATTTAAAATCTTCTTTAAAAATAAGAAAACACGTATTTTTTTGTTTTCAGACAATCCCAATAGGAGGGGTGGAAAAGGGTGAAAAGGGGGGTGAATGCCTAATCAGGATACCGGTGCTTATATCTCAGAAACTGAAGATATTACAGACCTGAAAACTGGTACTTTTGATCTCTTTTAAAAATAAAGAAACACGTATTTTTTTTGTTTTTGGAGAATCCAATTAATGGGCGGGTGAAAAGGGGGTGAATTTTAAAAATGAGTGAATCTATGTCTCCAATCTTTTAAAGTTTGCAGATGTAAAAATTGGTATTTAGAATCTTCATTAAAAATAAAGAAACACGCATTTTTTTGTTTTCGGAAAATCGCAATAGGAATCGTGAAAAGGGGTGTAAAGGGGTTGAATGCCTTTAATGAGGCTACTTATATCTCAGAACCCGAAGATATTCCAGACCTGAAAATTGGTGTTTGGGATCTCTTTTAAAAATAAAGAAACACGTATTTTTTTGTTTTTGGAAAATCCAATTAATGGGGGGTGAAAAGGGGGTGATTTTTTAAAATGAGTGTATCTATATCTCAAAACTTTTAGTGTATGGATATAAAAATTGGTATTTAGAATCTCCTTTAAAATAAAGAAACACGTATTCTTTTGTTTTCGGAAAATCCCAATAGGAAGGGTGTAAAAGGGTGAATAATGGGTTGAATGCCTTTAATGAGGCTACTTTTATTTCAGAACCTGAAGATATTACAGACCTGAAAATTGGTATTTGGGATCTACTTTAAAAGTAAAGAAACGCGTATTTTTTCGTATTTGGAAAATTCAAATATTGGGGGGTGAAAAGGGGGGGTCAATTTTTTAAAATGAGTGTATCTACGTCTTAAAACTTTAAAATTTACAGATGTAAAAATTGGTAGTTAGAATCTCCTCTAAAAATAAAGGAACACGTATTCTTTTTGTTTCCTGTAAATCCCAATAGGAGGGGTGTAAAAGGGTGAAAATGGGTTGAATGCCTTCAATGAGGATACTTATATTTCAGAACCTGAAGATATTACAGAACTGAAAATTTGTATATGGGACCTCCTTTAAAAATAAAGAAACACGTATTTTTTTAGTTTTTGGAAAATCCAATTAATGGCGGTTAAACAGGAGTGACAAATTGGGGTGAATTTTTTGAAAGGCTAATTCTACAGAATATCTTGGAAACGTAAAATGTTACAGACGTAAAAAGTGGGTGTTTGGAATCTCCTGTAAATGTAAAGAAACATAGGTGATTTGTTTTTGGAAACTCCACTTAAGGGGAACTCAAAAGGGGTGAAATTTTAAAATGAGAATTTTTCCAGTATATCTAAAAAACTTAACATGTTACAGGAGTGAAAAATGGTATATTTTTCCTCTATTAAATATAACGAATCGTGTATTTTTAGTTTTCGGAAATACCACTTGGGAGGTGGGGGTGGGTGAAAGTGACTGAAAATGGTGTTGAATTCTTTTAATTAGGCTACTGATATCTCAAAAATGAAGATGTTACAGACGTGAAATTTGATATTTGCAATCTGCTTTAAAAGTAAAGAAACACGTATTCTCGGAAAATCCAATGAGGGGGGGGGGTGAAAGAATTGAAAATTTAATTGACTTAATTGTATGAGAATGCATACATCTAATAAAAACTAAAGTTGTTACAGACCTGAAAATTAGTATTTAGATCTCCTTCAAAAACAAAGAAAACCGCGTTTTGGTGGGGAAACCATCTTGGAGGGTGGGAGTGTAAAGGAGTTGAATTCCTTTCATGGGGACACATAAATCAAAAACTGAAGAAGTTAGAGTCGTGATAATTGGTATTTAGAAGATCTTTTACTATTAAAGAAACAAGTATTTTTTGCGGAAAAATTCACTTAGGGGGGGGGGGGGGGAAGAGTAGTGTGAAATGAAGTGAAAAAAGTAAATTATGTTTATGGGGATACTTATATCTCGAAACTGAAGGCAATAGACGTGAACATTGGTGTTTGGAATCTCCTTTAAACATAAAGAAACAAGCCTTCTTTTAATTTTTTTGGAGGGGGGGCGGGGGGGGCGGTAAATAAACTTAACGGCGGTGGGGTGTAGAAGGAGGTGAGACCAATTGATTTTACTGTTCTTAATGTACTTATAAGTATCCTCCGTTGCTCAGGCGGCAGCGCGCCGGCCTCTCAGAGCTGGGTTCCGTGGTTCAAATCCCGGTCACTCCATGTGACATTCGTGCTGGAAAAAACGGAGGCGGGACAGGTTTTACTCCGGATACTCAGGTTTTCCCTGTCATCAGCCCTTCCAGCAACACATAATAGTAATAATAATAATAATAATAATAATAATAAAAATAGTAATAATGTTCCGGACCGTCGTCAAATGTGCGGACCGCGCTGGAAACGGCTCCTGGACGGGTAATGACTAAGAATGCAGTCCGGCCGCGGGTTCAGTGCCGCCAAAGCACCCAATATGACACCACGCCGGATCTCCTGAAGGATTTTATACATATTAAAATGATTATAGGAAAATATGGCAAAGATTTACGGACCCAACTGACCGGGAGGAATACCTGAGCCTAGACCGGGAAGTACGAAATCGATTGCTGGAAAGGAAGATTGAAAAATGGGAGGAAACGTGCCGTAATCTAATAGAAAACGAGTCAGATCGGGAATTTCGGAGGATTATATATATAAAACAATAAGCATTCAATTCTAAATTTCAGTATAATACCGTAGCGAAGCACGGGTATCTTGCAAGTAGGTAATAATTCCCCTTCTACTGAAGAAAATCCGTTAGTTGATGTTCTCAGTTCTTTTAAATTTACAGCACATTGTGTTGTCTAGAATATTCACTCTCTCTCTACCTTCTCCTTCATTCGTGTGTCTTCATAATGCAAAATACTTTACACTTTTTGTAAAGTTCCCGAAGGGAATTAAAATAAATTATTTGGATTCTGAGAACGAAAGTGAAGATGAACAGAATGAATAAAGTGAACAGACAGGGAACAGACCAGAATAAAATTCGGATACATCAAGAGACGGATATTTTCATTATTCACATTCACATTAGTCACACTCATCCACAAAGACATCGAACTACCTTGTTAACCATCTTCATACAACATGTGTCTCAATCAACACAACGATAAGATGGTATTATTCCAATTGAGCATCATAGTCCTGATCAAGAGGAGATTACTTTCCAGTCAGAATGAAATAAATGGATTAATTAAATCACTTAGTTCCTTTACCGCTGTAAAACGTAGCCTCTTATTATTGCCACCACAATGATAGCCGACTTACGGTAGCAAGATGAACATGGGTGATAGTACTGATTAATCCATGCACGAATTATTAAAGAACACATGTATAATGGAGAAGTGAGAAAAAGGACTGTCTCACACACACAACACGTACATAATTTAGACTGTAAAAATAGTGTCCTGGTACTATCTAGAATATTCAGTTTGAATAATAAAGTGTATGTTCGCTCAAAAGAAGATTTAGCGAATAGTATTGTATAAGTTCCTCACAGTTGTACAATTGAAGCTATAGACATAATGTTTATTGAAGGTATCCACCAGGTCTGTATTGAGCCCAATTGGTTCATGTCATTGGTATTTGAATAAAATGTCATGATGTAATACATGGGAGAGTATAGTTCGTATTGAAGCAGGATGTACGTGGAAATCCGGCCGACTGTATCATAGTTACACGTGTAAAGGATTGGCGGATGTTGCATCATAGAGGGTACTGGAATTTTTTATTTGGTAGAGAGAGAAACTTGTGAACGAAGTGAGACAGATCTAATGATATCTACCGGCGGAAAGTTTGAACCGAAAAATCCCAAGGCAGCGCGCAAGTGAATAAGTGGGATAGTAGCAGAAGTACCAGTATGATAACACTGCGAAAGAAGATTGGAATCCAGAGAAATTATTATAAAACGTGAATAAGACTCTTAAATTAAATTAAATTAAATTAAAATATCCTGGCAGCTTGTGAAGTTAAATGTATGATAACCAGAGACAGGAAGTATGGTGCAATCAAGAGGGGAATCCCTGATGTGTGTACTATGAGGTACGAGGGATGCATGACCCCAAGCGTTGATGATGAGCTCACTCTGAACACTGAAATTGAGCGGATCGGACGTGTTTTTACTATCGTCGCTTAGAAAATGTGGAGTTAACATTGAGCATTTCTGTAGGCAGAAAAAATAACTGTAATATTGGAGAAAATTAACATAATCCTCAGGGATATTCCCATAAGGAATATTAATGGTTGATTTTCACAAATTAATACGTATAGCTGTGTGCGGTACCGAGCCATTTGTTATGCAAGCAGTGTGTAATTTCATAAGCAATGGGGTCGCGAGTCAAATTAGAACTTATAATTAACATTAACTGATAGATTCCGTTGGTGAATTGGCTACAGGTTGAAATGTTACGTGGACGGAATCGTGAGAGCGATTATTTCATTGTGTTTCCTTAAGTTGTATGGTAATTGATACTGTATGTTTTATATGCTCAGTGTATTTCGTCTTGTGCGCGACGTGATTTACAAACTGTTGAATCGGATTGCTTCGAGACGGTGTACCTCAGAAGAAGGACCATGGAAGAGAGCTCTAAGGACCGTCATATTTTGAACGTCATGATGGTGTGAGCACAGCATCGTTGGACCGACACTATGGCTGAAACGGTACATTCCTGAATCATGGAACGACGTGGACAAGGATGAATACATCTGATTTAAATCTCTAAAAACAGCACTTCTAGCTGATAAAATTAATTTGTACATAATCAGCTCTTGCACGTAATATTTAAAGTCATTCGAGGTAATTAGGTAGCAAGGGTCAGGTAGATTAGTATAAGTTATTTCGTGGGGGTACTTATTTTTGTGTTTTTAATTTTTGAGTGATTGTGTTGATTTTATCCTCAGAATATATTCCTGAGCGTGTGTTTAGATAATCTCCTTCCAGTGGTATAATCAGCGTGTGTTAATGTAATGGGGATAAAGGTTAGATGGCATTATGTACATTTAAAGTAGTTTGTGGGAGCATGTTAATTGTATGGCATGTTGCATGAGTATCTTTGTTCTTCGAGAAAGATCCATCAGTGTTGTGCTATGGACTCGAACCAATGACCATCAATGAATAATACAGTTTATATTTAAAGTTATCGTACGAGGATAAACGATTTGATTTTGGTCGAGATAGAGATCTGTACTGTTAAGTAATTAATGTTTGATATTATGACATTTATAGTAGAAGTCAAGAAGTTGTGTATTCCGGATAATATTGTTTGAGGAACAGTATGTTAATCCTGTTGAGATTTGAAACAGTCGATGTTGTTAGAGAGCCGAGAGACCAGATTAGAATGTATTTTGAAGAAGAGTGAATACGTACTTGCCTCGTCATGGAGATAGCGTGAAGAACACTGACATATGTGTCACGCCAGGATAGCGCTGAAAGGGATATCTTTACTTTCAAATTACGAGCCTCCCAATGACTGGGTCTGAATGTCAATGCTTATATTCTGTTGAGATAGGGTCATTGAAGATTAAATTTAGTGCATAGTGAATATTTATACAGTTCCAATTGATTGAGCAGAACCACAGCACATGTTTATTTGTATATTTGACGTCATCTGAATACCATTTTGGTTAGAACTCAGGGCATTTCAGGTATACTTCAATTTGATGTCTTGAGGGCCATCGCTTCGATTCTCGACCGAGTTATTGGACTTGGGTTTTTCACTGATGGATGTCATCCTGCATTTATTTGTTTACATGTGTGATTTATATTTCTTGTATGTGTATTTTGACAACACAAATTCTGTTTTGTGGTGTGATTTATTGATTGCGGACTTAGTTCCATATTGCTGTCATTTCTTTGAGGCAGGGGTTTCATTCCTACTGCAGTAAAGCCAGTGTAGTTACAAGTTTTTCTATGATTTTGTTTATATTCCGTAGAGCCCTTCGCTACAGATTTATTATTAGTGTGATTTGTTAACATATAATTTCCATGTTGGTGGAATATAGTAATTAGACAGCTGGTTGTGTTTGTATATGAAATTGATTTTTTGGTTGGATTTACTCATGTCAGTATTAGATCAGATATACTCGTTCAGTCCATGTTCGGTTCGGAGTGGTAAATTGTACGGATGATTCAGCAAATTTATGATTTAATTTAATGAATTTCATTGGATTTAATTTAATTTGGTTTAGCTTGATTTGATTTGATTCAATTTTGATGTAATCTAGTTTAATTTAAATTGTAAAGGGTAACACAGGTCAACTTTATTTTTGGAACAGTGATGTTCATAATTTTTAATAATGAAACCCAATAAGAGGATAAACAAAATGAAAGGATTTGTAATGATTATGTCGGTAAATTGTTTTATTATAACCAAGCCGTAAAGATGGATCATAAAATTATGTAAACGAACTTTAAAACATTCGATGTATTCTTTTCCTAGGATTTCAACATTTTGAGTGGGTGTTGTATTATGTTAGAGAGATAATGATTGGTATTAAGTTTCAAAACAAATCGACTTAACAAAAAATTAATTAGTGATGCATTTGTGCTCAATTGAACAATGAAACTGGGAAGATATAACCGAACTTCGTAATATCCGTGCGGATTATTAGTGAGTTTCATGGTAGTTGACCTTGTGAATTTTTATCAATGATTCTTAATTTTTTATTGTTCTTTATTTCTTTCCATGTCGTACTGCCAAAGTTTAAAATAGGTTTTCAAAAGAGTTCTCATTCATATCCTTTTTTATATTTTTACTCTTTATTTTTCCTGCCTATTAATTTTAGTTTTATTCAGAAATATCGCCTAGGATCTCCCGTATTCGACCCTGGGATTAATAGGCTGGAAGGGTAGAGTATCTAAATGGAAGGTGAATTATATTTTGATAAAAATCTGTTTTTGTATTGTGCCCTACTGGACTCTGAAGTTCCGGCCAGGCGAAAGCCGGTCTCACCCAGAGTACGGTAGTGAAAGAACTCTCACAAACGTGAGCTGGTGCACATAGTCTTACCTGAACATAATCCTCTTCACTCAGCCATATAAGCATTCTTCTCAGGGATAACATGGGTATAACGGCGCAACAAAAGATAAACACGAGGATATGTGACAAATCAGGTAAGATTCGGCTAAATTAAAATAAAATAAAATATCTAACAGAAAACATCTCTGCACTCAAAGTTTAACAAATAGGGATTTATTACATAAAATTGAATTATTTACAAAGGATAGAGCTTTTCATTATGATAGGGTAAAATAACGCTGAGCCGATGACAACCAGTTCACCGCCTTCACGAAAACAGCTGTGCTGCAACAAGCATGTTACAATAGTGTAAGAAACGAAGTTTAGAAAGATGGATATCGGCTTAAATACTCATAAATAGTGATTCCCATAAAATTTACAATGCCTCGCGCCGTCGAACCCCGATGCTAACAAAAATCACCATAAAATGTACAATGACCTGACACGGTCACGAACCCTAGTCCCATGAAGAGTAAGGCGTCAAAGATACCTAAGCAAAAATATAAAAGGACACACCCAACATAAACACGGGTGTCAATATCAAACGGGCCAGTGTTAAAATATTACGTAGAACAAATAGAACATAAAAAAGATCTCTCCCTGCTTTCAAAACATGAAGGTCGTTTCTTCCCCCTGGCACACTTGACAAACTGCAGACGACAATAACCAACTCACAAGCCTGTGACGTCAAGCTCAATGACCTCCACCCTCACCACTTCACTCGCGGCAGTCCCCTAATTTATGAGCTCAAAGGGGGCGGCAGGCTAAATTCTCACCTTTCAAAGAAACAACTCACGTAATCTGCTGCTAAAGCCCTCTTTTAAATACACCTGGGCTATCTGCCCTCGTCTTAATATCTCCAGCAGTCTCGCAAATCTTACTTATGCCTCTCATGGCTAAATCCTGGTGCTACAAAAACACTAATCATTAAGCGATAGTCACATGGCCATACTAGGCATCTCCACATATATTCAATAAACTCTCAATTGTGCTGGGCTCTCTCATATCAATCACAAATCTTAATTCTGCCTATCATGGGCTCATATCTCTTAAATACTCGGACTCGCTCGCTCTATCAGTGAAGCTGGGTGGATTCACGGGTTACGTCTTGGTCACAACAATACACCTCTACGTCTGCAGAAACAAATGCCTAAATGAGATCTAATAAAAGTACCTGTCTGTAAGACTAACCTCCTATGACCAAAGGAGTTCGATCAGACCCTTAAAAAACACACGTACGTTAAAATAACACAATCAAAATGAACTATGAACACGCTAACAAGGACTCTACAAATAACATCTCCCTGAATGTACGGGGTTCGAGCTTGAGGCCTAGCTCTAAATTACAAGGAAAATTTTCCTACCATCACAAATCTGTTGACTGACGGCCCCCATATTCCTATCTAAACTTAAATGACATGCTTGAAACAGAATTGGAAAGCTCTGACCTTATGTTATCGATGACATTACGGAGCGGCCTTCCCTGTGGACCACTGAATCTACCACATCATGATAGACTGCGGCGCTGGCATCAGATACTGTTGACCACTTGGAGACATTCTTTCTTGTGTGGCGTCTTCGTACAGCTCCCTCTGTAGTTGGAAGGTGTCCCCTTCGATGTCGCGCTGATCAGGTGCTCCCAACGTTCCTGGATCGATGCCCGTTGTCGTGTTGGCTTCAGCTCCTGGTTGTGGCTTCCTTGCAAAGTTGATGTCAAACACTCGTTCTGACTTGATGCTGGGGTAACTGAAAATAAATTCATATATTACAGACTGTCCAAACTCGATGCCTGTCTCCACTACTATCGTGTCTCACACGTCACATTGACCAAGTCTCGTTCAGAGTTTTAAACCTGGTACACAGTTTCTTCCCTATATTAGGTCACCGTTACTTCACCCTTTCACTCGGACAACCTGTTGTTTCTGACTTCCTATCCTGAGCCAATATTAATTCTAGCAGTTCGTCAGTTATAACTTGACCTCACAGAAATATGAAGCTACTAGTTCATTAGTCTCTTATAAGCAGTACCTCATCTCCCCATAGCATATTCTCACAGGTAAAATCTTAAATTCAGCTGAATATTCAAGTTGATTACTTACTTCCTCGCAGATCTAGCTGTACTCGTCGTCTGGGCAGCTCGAAGACAAAGCGTTGTTCTCAGTACCAACACACAGTATGACGACTCGTTCAAGCGGTCTTCTTGTCCAAGAATGAGCCTGATATGCCAGGCGGCCTTATTTTATAATCCCGTCTAGCGTCATCAAGCCGCTTGGTCGCGTGCAATCCGCGCGCGCCCGCGAAATTCTTCCCGCATTAAGTATATCATGAGCTCTAATTAACGAATGCATTAATGAATGCAGCCCTAATGCATATCAAAATAAAGCAGAAATTATACAGGTTGCAATTCTTGTCTCAAACCCAATGCAACTCCTCCGTAACCAAAGATATTAATTTAATTCCTACTTCCCTCCTAATTATAAGTTTTGCCGGGATCTGGGAAGTGTCCCCAATCTTCATCAAGAGGCTTGGCTTGGGACATAACTCCTTTTAATGAGTTCTGGAGATTTCTCATAATGACGCTCGCGCTCACTTCACACAAGAACGCTTCTTCTGGACTCCTTTATGACATTTACTGTAAGACACTGGCTTCGTGGGTGGCCTCGTGCGATTCCAATATCCAATACTCAAATTAATACAATTGTCCCAATGAACAGGTTGGTTCATAGCCCCCCGTGAACGACAAAATAAAATTTTGTCAAGAATTTTATTTTCCTAAATGACGAGATCATCTTCTCATTGCAATCATATATGCTGTCAATATTCAAAACTTCATGGCACGGGACTATCTTCAGCTACAGACATGATAGCCTCCCTATCCTTCCTAACTTGGTAATAGGCATCCAGCAGAGCTAGAAATCTCCGGTGGTTACTCTCGCAGTCTTGACACTCCGTTTTTTCGCGCTGCTCAGATAGCTGTTTCTGGTTCCCTGGAGAAATCATATTTACTTCTTCTTCTTTTTCACCATTGGGTACCTCTGGATGTTCTTCTTCGCCGTCATGTTCATCTTCTTCCGGAATGACAACCTCCTCTCTGGCAATATCTTCGGTGTCTTCCTCCCCAAGTTCTTCTTCCTCTTCTTCGCCTCCGCCTTCTTCTTCTTCTTCCTGATTGTCTAATTGATATTGGCCTGGTTGGAAAAAGGGCTTAAGATTTGATGAGTTAAAGACCTTAGTCACTGTAGCGTCCAAGCTTTGTACCTTGTATGAGTTATTTTCATAACTATGAATTATTCTATACGGTCCAGTGTATAGCTCAGCGAACTTATGGTAGTATCTCTCCGTAGGGTTAGAGACAGTGGGTGTCTTAACTAACACCAACTCGCCCACTTGTAGGGGTTTATGAAATCGCTTGTTCCTGGTTCTTCGCAGCCGCTTCTCAGCCTGTGCTTTTAAGTGTTCCGCAACGTTACTAACACATATCTCTCGAGCTAGTTGAGGATCCCTAGGGCACGGAATTACATTTTCCCAAGGACGTTTAGGCAGCTCATTATTGTGAATCCATGCTGGAATCATACCGGTCGATTCGTGTCTGGTTGTGTTAATACACTCTGTAATAATGGGCACTACAGTGTTCCACTTATAATGTTCTCTCGGGCAGTATATCCTACAATACTTGGATATCTCCCTCATGATACGTTCACTCGGGTTAGCTTGCGGATGTCTGATGCTGGATAAGACTTGCTTGATTCCTAGTCTTTCTAGTTCACGCTTAAACCCTGCAGCAGTGAATTGGCTCCCATGATCACTTAAGATGCTCTCAGGCTTACCCATAATGGGTATTATCTTCCGTTTGATCTGCGATAGCGCCGAACGAGTATTCGCCTTTTGAATAGGGCATAATGTAACAAATTTACTGAAGACGTCCATACAGACAAGGATGTACTTTAAGCCCCTAGTAGCCGAGGGTAAGGGACCGAAGAAGTCTATTGCATATAATTTACGTGGTCCCGTAGGTATCAGTGGTCGTGGCGGTTGCTTCAGAAGGTACGGATTTGGTTTCACCCTCTGACAGATGTCACAGGTACGCAGGATTTTCTGTACCATCGACCTCATTTTAGGCCACACGAAAGTTTCCTGCAGTATTGCTACCACTTTATCAATTCCTGAATGTCCTGTAGAGTGATGAGCTATCCACACCAAGTCAATCTGTAATCGAGGAGGTACCACAATTCTAAATTTCGTATGATTCTCATCCACAAATTTATGCAAAATGTTGTTAAAGTAGTGATAATTTGCCGCTTTGCGCTCCGCTTCAGCGTACTGTGGAGTCCCGGGTTGGAGTTCTTTCCGAAAGTACTGGATTAGCCGTCCGGTCTCTGGGTAATTTTCCTGTTCCTCCTGAATATTCCGAAGTCTCTCCAGTATATTCTGATCCTCTTGGTCAAACATAGTTAAGTGTATCGTAAGTTCCTCCGGATTAGGATTTCTACTCAACGCGTCAGCTAGTATGTTCAATTTCCCTGGGCAATGTTCTACCGTGAGGTCGAACTGCTGGACGTACAGTGCCCATCTACTGACCCGTGCATTAGCCATGTCCGTCTTAAGAATGAAGGTAAGTGCTTTGTGATCTGTTCTAATCACTACTGGGAATCCGTACACATACTTTCTCCAGTGTGCTAATGCAGTAACTATGGCTAACATCTCCAACTCGGTGGTCGTGTATTTCAACTCGTGTCCTCGTAATTTTCTACTCATGAAAGCCAAATATGATATTTTATGCTCCCTCTCGGGTGTTTCCTGGTAAAGCACTGCTCCGACTCCTACTGCAGAAGCGTCCGTCTGTATGATGAACTTCCTATCGAAGCTAGGGTACCCCAATTTTACAGAATTTTCTAAAAGGACTTTAGTGTTTACAACAGCTTTTTCTTGCTCTTCTCCCCATTTCCATCTATTATTGGTCTTCAGCATATCTTGAAGAGGCGCCACTGTATCCGTGTAACCGGGACAATGATTGGAGAAAAAGTTCGTTAGGCCCAAGAACTGCCTAACGTGTTTAATCTTGATCGGCCTAGGAAAATTCTGTATCGCTGCAATTTTAGCTGGGTTGGGCCGAATGCCTTGACCGTCGACAACATGTCCCAGGAACAATACCCTGCGCTGACAGAAGTGTGATTTTTCAAAATTAACCTTGAAATTGCATCTCTCGAGGTCCTGAAAGAGTAAATTCAATTTTTCCAGGTGTTCTTCTTGGGTTTTAGTGCAGATTAAAATATCGTCGATATACCGAATCGTAAACTCTTTTATCTCGGGACTGAGGTTCGATTCCAGTGCCCGTATCAAAGCGGCACAACTTGAGGCCAGGCCAAAGGGAAGACGTAGGAAAATATACGTCTGGTTATCAAATAAAAATCCCGTTAGCATATTTGTACTTGGATCCAAGACGATATGGTGAAAGCTTGAGGTCATGTCTACTGTACTGAAAAATTCCATATCTCCGAACTTCTTAAGAATATCCTTAAGGTTTGGAGGTCTCTCATACTCGGGGACTAGGTGTTGGTTCAAAGATCGTGCGTCTAGGCACACGCGCACAGTTCCATTTGCTTTGGGCACTGCACATAACGGATTTAAAAACGGACTCGGGGACTTGGCGATTATCCCGTTCCTCTCCATGTCTTCGATTACCTCCCGGACCTGGGGTAGCATTTTCTCTGGAATCGGATATGGTCTCTGTTTGAAAGGCTCCCAGTTATTTACACATAATTTGTATTGGTAATTCGGGATCTTTCCAGGCCTCGAACCAAAGACCATCTCATGCCTCATCAATAACTCCTGCAGCCGTCCCTTGTCTTCCGGACTAATCTTTGCTTCTTCGATTTTACTCGGTAACAGTTCCAAAAAATTTTCTTTCTCTCGCTGTTCTTCCAATTCGTATACCATAATTTCGAACTCCGGAATAATTTCTACGTGATCCTGTAGCCACCTTTCTGAATCAAGTTCTTCCGTCTGCATGTCCATTGTCTAAATACGTTCACCGGGTTGGTAATCCTGGTTCTTGTTTAACTCTACTCGTTCCTGGTTACAATTTAATTTTAACTGGATAGAGTTCGTACCCATGTCAATAACAGCTTCGTACTCTCTTAAGAAATCAGCTCCTAATATAAGATTGTATTCCATTTTAGGAAGCACAATACAAGGATGGGACACCAGTAAATCTCCAATCTGGATGTCAAGTAATACCTGCTCCTTACAGGACGTTACTTTGTCAGGTATAATCCCTTTAATTTTGACCTTTGAACTTGGTATAGACGGGATGCGAACTCTGCTTTGAATTTCCGAAACTAAGGCCTGTGATACGACACTGACCGTGGCTCCAGTGTCCGCCAGACAGCGTACGTTTAAACCGTGAATTCTCGTATAAATTACAGGTAATTCTTTAGGTCGGGGCAAGTTACTTTTATTAGGATCCTCTAGTAGATCATCTGGAGTGATAACCCAATTATGAATAGCTATAGTCATCCAACCGGCATCCTCGCGAAATATTCTATCTCCTGGCACTAAATTTCTCGTTTTTTTTGTCCTCCCTCTCGATCTCAGCAAAGCCGGGTGCATTTGGGTTGAGACTCTTCTGCCTGGCTCCATTGTGAAATTCTTGGTATGCCAAGCTCGCAGCTCCAGGAGAGTTGGCAGCACTGTGATTTCGTATTGCTTCCTGCCATGTGTCGCGTGTTAACATATCCCCCGATTCTCTTACTCTTGAGTGGTAGGCGCCTTCTTGTCTCTCACCATTTCTCGGGCGCAGTGAACTCTCCCTAGGCCTGTCATATCTCGCTCGGTTCCCATTCCACCGCTGGCTGTTACTTCTGGGGTTGTAACGCTCACCGTCTCGTCTCCAGTACGGCCGGTCATTCCGCCGCTGTTCGAATGAATTCCTTCGGCGTTCTTGCCCTCTCCATCGGTCCTGTTCCTCCTGCCATGTGCTCCATCTTCGAGGTCGCCAGTTCGTATCTCCTCTGGGTTTCGGATTTTCTTCCTCTCGTTCCCTCAGGGTAGGCGTTTGAGTGCCGGAATTTTGACACTCCTTGTGGCTTCTTTCTCCCATCTGCTCTTCCGCCTGTACGTTCACATTATGGACAGTCTCTATGGCTCGTATACGTGGCTGATGCAGTGCAGACGTCTGGTCCCAGAGCCTAAGCATTTCTTCCGCTGCCACCGCCGTCGTAACATTTGCCGCGATAAGAGCCCTCTGTACCTCTACAGGCAGCTGTCTGATAATGGTTGTGACGATTTCCATTTCTTCGGGCTGATGATCTAGCTCTTGCAAACTTAAATATTGGGAAATAAAGAACTCGCTTAGTCTAGTGGGAGTACTATTCGCATATCTACGAGCGTAGAGCTCCATTCTAAGCGCCAGCTGATGTCCCTGATTCCAGAATTTATTCAGGAATGCCCGTTTAAACTCGTCATAATTCTTAAATGATTGCCCAAACGCCTTAAACCAGGCTCCAGCAATCCCTCCAAGATACTTTTCTGCCGTGCGTAGTCTGCGCTCTGGTGGTATCTGGCCTTCGTCCATGTAGGTCTCTAATTCTTTAAGGAATGAACGGGGCGTGACCTCTCCATTTCCCTCGAATTTCTTCGGTTTCTCCTCGGGTGCCCTAATCCAATGGTAACCCGGTAAAACACTGTCCTGACTGAATAGGGTTGAATTTCCTATCCTTAGCTTAGCCCTAAATGATTCTCCTAGTATCTCATGTCCCTCCTCCTGACTTTCATTCAGGCTGTCATCTCCATACTGGCGTTCCATCGGGCTATGAGTCCTACTCAGCTTCTGCTTCTTTCCTCCGTTGCCTTCCTCAATTTTTAATTGGTCCAACTTATCACGCATATTCTCCATTTCATGTTCTAACCCTTGTATACGTTTCTCAGTTGTCCGTTGTTCCTGCTCACGGCACTTCTTCAAACCCAGGACCTCCGCGCTGATTTCCTTCCTAGTTTGTTGTAAATCCAATTCTAGTCCAGCAATTTTAGCCTTACTTTTCTCGGTCGTCCTTTCATATTTGTCTACCACTTCTTGAGTCCTAGCCTCTAGTTTTTCTTCTATTCTGACTAGTTCTTCTTGAGTATGATCCATCCGGACTACTACTGCCACCAGGTTTTCTCTAAATGTTCCGAGTTCGGACTGAGTCTCCTTATCTTTTTCTTCCATGCGCTGCTCTATTCCCTCGATACTATTCTTTACTTCCCGAATTTGCTTCTCTACCGTTCTGTGCGATTCTTCAACCTGTTGACTCAACTTCTCGGTCGTGGTAACACAGCACATCCGTACATTCTCGATTTTCGTATCTAATTCTGCTATGGTTTCCCTAGTCGCTTCATTTTCAGAGACCAATTGCTCCAAACGAATGCTAGTGTGTTCCTGTAGCTCAGTTATTTGGTTAGCTACCCGCGTTTCTGTGAGTACTAATTGATCGGTGAAGTGTTCCTTAATTTCTTTTACTTGTTCCGAGTTCCTAATTTCCTGTTCCTTAAATTGTGCACTGACTTGGTCGTTCAAACGCTCACTGTTCTGAACCAATAGCTCACGATTCCTAGTCACTTGTTCGTTCAAACGTTCACCTATATCCTCCCTAAGTTCCTCTTTAAGCGCCACAAACTGTTCTTTTATCTGCTCCGAGTTCCTAATTTCCTGTTCTTTGAATAGCTCCTTTAGCTGATCGCTCAGGTGCCTCAGCACCTCTCCCATGTCTACCGACATCCAACTCACTCGTTATAAAGTCCGGCGAAAAAACCGCTCCGTATGTCATCGATTAAATTTCAACTACTATAAATTTCCTACAATTTCTAATTCTTCAAAATGTTCCTAACTGCTAAACTCTCGAACTTCCAAAGCTTAAATTGGCTACCTCAATATAACATCATGTCATTCAAACATAGGGTAACCGTCAGCACAACCCTATGATACCCAATATATACAACACAAACACAAAAATCTCCATCAAAATGTCATAAAACAGCAAAAACTACAGCATGCAAAAATCAAAGCTATACGATAATACACCTGTAATACACAACACCCTGCAGGTGAAATCCACGCACGAATATCATCCATCACTCAATGGAAACCACAAAATCAGCACAGCCTCGCTAAACACCATCAACAGCAATATCCATATTCTAATGGTAAGACCAATGACAGAACATCACAAAATACCTCTCTGAACTGGCAGTCATTCAACCTCACAAGTTTTAACAACATACTCCAAATATATCACAAAGCTAACAGTACAGATCAAAGACCAAACTTGGTATACCTGCACAACACATAATTGAATGCAGCTGTCATAACATATGCCTGAAATATAGCCTTGCACGACCTCTATTTACCGAAATATCAGGTCCTGCTTTTATAGACACAAGCTATGACCTATAGCCCTATTCTATGGGGAAAATCAGCAAAATACAACTTGGTTGTGTGAGCTGGTTTACACAAATATCAAGCTTCACCTGACGGCATAATAAACAAGCTGTCTGACCTTCCTTACTGCAATCTCGGGTCCTCAGTTAGCCACACCAAGTTCACAATGTAGACAATGGCGCAATGGTCCCTTTTACTGAAATACCGGGCCATTCGTTGCTTAGGCGATAAAATACTATGTCGCTATGGTTAGCCCTTTACGGAAATTCGACCAACACGTTGCTCGGCGACAAAATACTATGGCGCTATGGTATAATGACAAAATAGGCCCCTTTTTACAAAGTTATCGAGCCCCATCGTTGCTTGGCGCCATAAATACTATGTGCCCTACTGGACTCTGAAGTTCCGGCCAGGCGAAAGCCGGTCTCGAACCCAGAGTACGGTAGTGAAAGAACTCTCACAAACGTGAGCTGGTGCACATAGTCTTACCTGAACATAATCCTCTTCACTCAGCCATATAAGCATTCTTCTCAGGGATAACATGGGTATAACGGGGCAACAAAAGATAAACACGAGGATATGTGACAAATCAGGTAAGATTCGGCTAAATTAAAATAAAATAAAATATCTAACAGAAAACATCGCTGCACTCAAAGTTTAACAAATAGGGATTTATTACATAAAATTGAATTATTTACAAAGGATAGAGCTTTTCATTATGATAGGGTAAAATAACGCTGAGCCGATGACAACCAGTTCACCGCCTTCACGAAAACAGCTGTGCTGCAACAAGCATGTTACAATAGTGTAAGAAACGAAGTTTAGAAAGATGGATATCGGCTTAAATACTCATAAATAGTGATTCCCATAAAATTTACAATGCCTCGCGCCGTCGAACCCCGGTGCTAACAAAAATCACCATAAAATGTACAATGACCTGACACGGTCACGAACCTTAGTCCCATGAAGAGTAAGGCGTCAAAGATACCTAAGCAAAAATATAAAAGGACACACCCAACATAAACACGGGTGTCAATATCAAACGGGCCAGTGTTAAAA
Source organism: Anabrus simplex (assembly GCF_040414725.1). Lineage (NCBI taxonomy): Eukaryota > Metazoa > Arthropoda > Insecta > Orthoptera > Tettigoniidae > Anabrus > Anabrus simplex. The sequence continues at coordinate 1,103,116,795 of NC_090265.1, read as the reverse complement.
TATTATGTAGAACAAATAGAACATAAAAAAGATCTCTCCCTGCTTTCAAAACATGAAGGTCGTTTCTTCCCCCTGGCACACTTGACAAACTGCAGACGACAATAACCAACTCACAAGCCTGTGACGTCAAGCTCAATGACCTCCACCCTCACCACTTCACTCGCGGCAGTCCCCTAATTTATGAGCTCAAAGGGGGCGGCAGGCTAAATTCTCGCCTTTCAAAGAAACAACTCACGTAATCTGCTGCTAAAGCCCTCTTTTAAATACACCTGGGCTATCTGCCCACGTCTTAATATCTCCAGCAGTCTCGCAAATCTTACTTATGCCTCTCATGGGCTAAATCCTGGTGCTACAAAAACACTAATCATTAAGCGATAGTCACATGGCCATACTAGGCATCTCCACATATATTCAATAAACTCTCAATTGTGCTGGGCTCTCTCATATCAATCACAAATCTTAATTCTGCCTATCATGGGCTCATATCTCTTAAATACTCGGACTCGCTCGCTCTATCAGTGAAGCTGGGTGGATTCACGGGTTACGTCTTGGTCACAACAATACACCTCTACGTCTGCAGAAACAAATGCCTAAATGAGATCTAATAAAAGTACCTGTCTGTAAGACTAACCTCCTATGACCAAAGGGGTTCGATCAGACCCTTAAAAAACACACGTACGTTAAAATAACACAATCAAAATGAACTATGAACACGCTAACAAGGACTCTACAAATAACATCTCCCTGAATGTACGGGGTTGGAGCTTGAGGCCTAGCTCTAAATTACAAGGAAAATTTTCCTACCATCACAAATCTGTTGACTGACGGCCCCCATATTCCTATCTAAACTTAAATGACATGCTTGAAACAGAATTGGAAAGCTCTGACCTTATGTTATCGATGACATTACGGAGCGGCCTTCCCTGTGGACCATTGAATCTACCACATCATGATAGACTGCGGCGCTGGCATCAGATACTGTTGACCACTTGGAGACATTCTTTCTTGTGTGGGGTCTTCGTACAGCTCCATCTGTAGTTGGAAGGTGTCCCCTTCGATGTCGCGCTGATCAGGTGCTCCCAACGTTCCTGGATCGATGCCCGTTGTCGTGTTGGCTTCAGCTCCTGGTTGTGGCTTCCTTGCAAAGTTGATGTCAAACACTCGTTCTGACTTGATGCTGGGGTAACTGAAAATAAATTCATATATTACAGACTGTCCAAACTCGATGCCTGTCTCCACTACTATCGTGTCTCACACGTCACATTGACCAAGTCTCGTTCAGAGTTTTAAACCTGGTACACAGTTTCTTCCCTATATTAGGTCACCGTTACTTCACCCTTTCACTCGGACAACCTGTTGTTTCTGACTTCCTATCCTGAGCCAATATTAATTCTAGCAGTTCGTCAGTTATAACTTGACCTCACAGAAATATGAAGCTACTAGTTCATTAGTCTCTTATAAGCAGTACCTCATCTCCCCATAGCATATTCTCACAGGTAAAATCTTAAATTCAGCTGAATATTCAAGTTGATTACTTACTTCCTCGCAGATCTAGCTGTACTCGTCGTCTGGGCAGCTCGAAGACAAAGCGTTGTTCTCAGTACCAACACGCAGTATGACGATTCGTTCAAGCGGTCTTCTTGTCCAAGAATGAGCCTGATATGCCAGGCGGCCTTATTTTATAATCCCGTCTAGCGTCATCAAGCCGCTTGGTCGCGTGCAATCCGCGCGCGCCCGCGAAATTCTTCCCGCATTAAGTATATCATGAGCTCTAATTAACGAATGCATTAATGAATGCAGCCCTAATGCATATCAAAATAAAGCAGAAATTATACAGGTTGCAATTCTTGTCTCAAACCCAATGCAACTCCTCCGTAACCAAAGATATTAATTTAATTCCTACTTCCCTCCTAATTATAAGTTTTGCCGGGATCTGGGAAGCGTCCCCAATCTTCATCAAGAGGCTTGGCTTGGGACATAACTCCTTTTAATGAGTTCTGGAGATTTCTCATAATGACGCTCGCGCTCACTTCACACAAGAACGCTTCTTCTGGACTCCTTTATGACATTTACTGTAAGACACTGGCTTCGTGGGTGGCCTCGTGCGATTCCAATATCCAATACTCAAATTAATACAATTGTCCCAATGAACAGGATGGTTCAGTATTAAATACGAGAAGTACACAATACCATGCGCTCATTATTCTTGAGCGACAATACATACGGTACCTCTACATTTAGAAAACTGGTTTTCTTTCTTTGAGATGAAATCTTGCGAACTGGAATAGCAGGTGTCATTGAAAGGAATTTAGGAGTCTCCGCGAGCGCTCCGCAGCATCCAATGTATTATGTATCCTTCCATCTGGGTTGTTTTGTTCCTCCCCTGCGAAGCATCCCAAGTAGAGCGTTCACCTCAAAACTTTATCAATTTTCAGATACTCATAAAGCAAAAGTTTCTGTTTTAAGCCGAGTCTTCTACATACTTCAGTATGAATATTGAAAGAAAGTTCGAGAAATAAATAAGACGCGAAAGAGTTGATTTGTCTGAGGCTATCGAAAGGGAAGGCCGATGATTTTTTCCGTCCAAGAGCACAGGAAATTAATTTTAACACTCTCATGAGTCAGTTATTTACGAAGAATATGTTTAAATTCAAAACATGGAACTTTTCGCAGTATCGAACATCGTAAACATATAGAACAGTTTAGCTCTAGCGCTCTGAAGAATAAGTTTGGCACTGACATGAATGCGTTGCTTAGGTTTGTTTCTACTTTGATTGGAATAATATGAAGTACTCAAAGTGCTCGTTAAATTATGGTGTATTTGGGTATCTGCAATGGTGTATAATGTATTCATTTGTAAAGTTCCCCGTGGGTAGGTGTAGAAGAATACATCCTATAACACCTCCTCCCTGTCTCCTGAGGCTATTCTTAATAGGACACCTAGGGGCCCAACTTGGGAAGGTATCTTAGCATCCATGGATCCCGCAACACAACTTATTTGTGCTATGTCCTCGCTTCAGTTTGCCTATCCGATCCTGATTGCATTAGGTCAATAGGCTCAGGGAGTCTTTCATTTTCACACCCATGGTTGCCGATACCCCTCAACTAGAAGGTTTGGAATTCTTCCATTTTTCCTGTAAAAATGCTAAGAGAGTACCAGTCGTATTTCCACTTAAAATAATAATAACCACCTTCACTAATAACTATCGTGGCACACAATTAGATGATATAGATGTTGATTCCCATAGGGAACCTGAAATACTTTTTTCCAAGCGTAATTTTTTTTCGTAGGTGTGCTATATACCAAATGATGAGCCCAAATTAGCATTTTGGGACGAAAATCTGCCAACCAGGAACGCGTTATCTGCAGAATTTATAGTATTTTCGAGGTAATATTGTCACTAGTTTATAAAAAAATAATCTCTCATATGCGGTTAGAGACACTTTGTGGTTACTTTAATTTAAAAGCTATCGGGATTGTAACACTAAGCAAACCAATCATTTAAGGACTTAAAGAAAGAATATTACAAATGTTTAACATAAACTAACGATTACTGACAGGCAGAAAGTAGTTTATAACCACATTCATATTTCTGAAGGCTTTAAAATATTTATTCTGGAACTAGGCTCTTACCTAACTGAATACCTACCCTGAAAACTATGATATAACGTACCCACAATGCATTATATCAAAAGACACACTTCCCACCTCTCAGTCATTGACAATATAATCTTATTTACTACAAAGGAAAACATCTTATTTATGAAGACAAAGAAATGTTTAATACTATTAAAAATATTTTAAAAAATATAACAAATTCGTTACAGACCCAAAAATTAAACGCCAGGCAGTCTGGGCTATCTTAAATAATGAAACTGGTGGGAAGGTAATAAAGGACCTAATACCCATAGCAGCAGGTATCTTGATGGAATTCTTTTAAAACACCTTTAAACCCCTTCTAATTTGGAAGATAACCTTGAGGCTTTAACGAAAATCTTCCAAACCATTCAATAAAGTGGGGAAGTTCTCCATAGTTTAACATCTTTATCCCTAATTTCTATAACCCTTCTCTCTTCTTCATCTCCTCTTACTATCACGCTTGTCTTGCATTTCTCCACGCCAATTCGCCAGTCTTTCAATTCCTCATTTACTGCACCAGAACGTTAATGGACACCTCTCTTATCACAATTTCGTCAACAAATAATATTGTGTACATTGTTGTACAATACCATTTATAGCATTGTTCTGCCCTTCATGATATTGTCCATCACTACATATTATAAACAGTAAAAGAGACCAGATATTTAATAGTTTCAAAACAATTAATTTATAGACCATAGCTTTCAGCATTAATATAGAGTTGTTGTTGTTGTTGTTGTTCTTGTTTGAGTAAATTTATAGACTGATCTGATGCAGCTCTCCTATTTATAGTATTTTCGAGGTAATATTGTCGCTAGTTTCATATGCGGTTAGAGACACTTTGTTGTTACTTTAATTTAAAAGCTACGCAACTGCAACATCTTTCGTATACATATTCACGCCTTGGTCTACCTCAACCGCTCCTACAGCCTGCACTTCCTTCGAAAACTAACTAAACAATTCGGGGGTGTCTAAATACGCGTGCTATCATTCTATCACTTTTATGGTCCGGATCCATGGCTAAATGGTTAGCGTGCAGACCTTCGGTCACGGAGTCCCGGGTTCGATTCCCGGCAGCGTCAAGAATTTTAATCATCATTCGTTAATTTCGCTGGCACGGAGGCTGGGTGTATGTGTCATCTTCATCATCATTTCATGCTCATCACGACGAGCAGGTCGCCTACGGGAGTCAAATCTAAAAGGCCTCCACCTGTCGAGCCGAACATGTCCTCGGACACTCCCGGCACTAAAAGTCATACGCCAATTCATTTCATCACATTTATTCAAGAAATTTCGCCAACGCGCTCTTCTCTCACCAGTTTGATTCAATATGGCTTCACTCGTCATTCGATCTACCCATCTTACTTTCAACATTATTCTCTTTCTTTCTGAGCTAGTTTCTTTCATGTCTCTCTTCCACATAATGCTACGATCCACATGGAAGTCTTCAAAATCATATTTGTGTTTCATATATCACTGTTCGAAGTGAGAAAATTAATTTTCTTAAGAAAGGTCGTTCTTATTTGCGTTTTGCATTTTACGATTTTGTTTGCACTTTATGTTCTCCTTGCTTCTTCAATCGTTAACTATTCTCCTGCCCAAGTATCAATATTCATCTACTTCTTTTAAGAATTCATTTCCTAATGATTTGCTGCACTACTTGAATTCGCTCGACTGCACTCCATTACTTTTGTTTCGGATTTATTTCTTTTCATCATGTACTCCTTCTTCAAAACTGTATCCATACCATTTCAAGAGCTTATCTTGATCTTCTGCATACTCAAGTAAAAATAACTTTTTTTTTTTTTTTGCTGGTGGTTTTACGTTGCACTGATACAGCGAAGGTTTTCGGTTACGCAAGATGTGAGAGGGGTAGGATTAGAAAGCTAGTGGCCTTGGCCTCGATTTATTTACAGCCCAAGCATTTTCCTGGTATGAAATCAAAAACCACTGACAGCCAACTTCGGGGCTGCCGTTGGTGGAACTCGAACCCACCATCTCCCGATTTCAAGCTTACAGCTGCGCGACCCTAAATGAACGGCCAACTCGTTCGGTTAATATAACTATATCATTGTCAAATATACGAGTTTTTATTTCCTCTCTTTGAATTGTCATTCCATTTCCAAATTCCTCTTTGAATTCGTTTCCCACTTGATATATATATACGGTACAGTATAATCATGAAATAGGAGATGGAACAAAGTGCAGCCTTGCTTCACTCCTCTCTGGATTCCTCCTTTCTATAGCCTTCGATTCTAAAGACTGCAAACTTATTTTGTGCACAGATTTTAGATAATCCCTTTTTCTCGCTATCTGATCCCAATTACCTTCATATTCTTAGATAGCTTTCTGCAGTCAACATTATCAAATGACCTTTCTAGATCTGCGAATGCCATGCAGATGGGTTTGTCTCTCATAATTCGATCCTCTAATAGCAGACGTAAATTCAAGATTGTTTCACGTGTTCCTACTTTGCCTCTGAAGCCAAACCTATCTTCTCTCAACTCGGCTGCAGTTTTCATTCCATTCTTCCGAAAATAATGCGTGTTAAAATTTGGAAGCGTGAGATACTAAACTAACTGTACGCTAGTTTTCACATCAGTTAATATCTGCAATCCTGGGAATGGGTGTAATAACATTTTGCCTGAAATCGGATGGCATTTCTCCTGTATGGTACATCACGCCATGCCGGTTTCTCCTAAGAAAGTTAGTAATTCTGAGGGTATATAATCAATTCCAGGTGCATTGTCCCAATTTATTTATTTCAAAACTCTGTAAAATTCTGGCCTCAACATTGTATCATCAGCCTCAAAAGCGTCTCCGTGTTTCTGAACCATATCATCTACTTCTTTCCCGCAATATAATTGTAGAAAATGTTTATGCCAAATTTCTGCCTTGTATTCTTTCCCTAGAAATGGTTTTCCATTTGAGTTTCCTTCTGAGGTGTTTCCTTTCTTCTGCTATATGTATCACATTCCTTTCCTAAAACCACACAATCTTCAACATCTTTGTACTGCACTGCGCTGCCCATAATCCACAACTAATTTTAATTAGACCTATTTCTGCGAAGGGTTTACTTTCATAATGTGAGAAAACAGTGGATCTGATTAAAAATAGCCCATATTCAGGAAACCAACATTAAAGGAAACTAAAAGACTGGCCCTCTGGCCATGCAAATCGGAACAGGACATAGTAACTAGGTGGAATAGCACATTTCACATTCGAGAGTCTATTGAAAGGTTAAAGGGTAATTATGGATATACTATCGACCAAACCTTCTCACATCGTACCACTAACTACAATCGATTGGGAAATGATCGCAAAATATCTCTGTATCAAGCCATGATTGAGGATAGTAAATGAGTGGAATAATTTATCTCTCATTGTGGTTCTTCGTTCTTCTGTCCACTTGGATCCTGTCTCCTTCTTATGGTTTCTCTCTGACTCTACTTCCTACTTGCTGATTTTCATTCTGTAGCAGGTTCGGTCTGCGATATCGGCCACATTGATTCCTGATTTTTCCAGGTCTTGGCGAATTTCCGACGTCCACCTATTTGTTTTTATGTTTTCTGTTGCCTCTAGTGAGATTCTTGTCAGCCTATTTTCTGGAAGGCGTTTGATGTGTCGTAAAATTTCAGGCGTCCTTTTCTGACATCAGCCGCAAGGTTTGAAATCTCCTCGGTTTTTGTACGAGATTGCAGTGGGTATCTTTCGTCAGTCAGTTTTGGGCCGAGAATTTTTCTGATGATTTTACGTTGCTCTTTCAGGATGTCTTCGAACACTGTTTTTCTGTCGAAATCCAATGCTTCACTCGCGTATAGTATTTCAGGTTTGATCACGGTGTTTTAATGTCAAATTTTGGTGAAGGCTGAGAGGCATTTTTTGTTGTAAATGTTTTGCGTTCGGCCGAGGGCTCGCTTCATTTCCTGGATGTGGACGTCGAGGGCCTCCTCTTCTTTTCCTGTTGGTACTACAATTTCTCCGAGATATCGGAACTCAGTTACTTTTTCGATTGTACCAAATTTTATGATCACATTCTGGAGATTGCAGTGGTTGCACGTGACCTTGGGTTTTCAAACGGAGATTTGTAGGCCGAATTTTACTGAGCATTCCTTGAGGGTTTCGATTTGAATGATTGCCTGTTGTTCGTTTATTGCGAGGATCGCGAGATCATCTGCGAAAGCGAGACAGGAGATTTTTACATTTTTTCTTGTCATACTTAATGGTTGCCGATTTCCTTGAGCTTTTAGAACTGGTTCCCATTCTCTCATGATTTTTTCCAGGGCTATAGTAAAGAGTAGTTGGGAAAGTCCATCTCCTTGTCGACACCGGTTTTTACCTGAAATTTTTTAGATATATTTCCCATGAATTTTACTTGGGAAGTTGTGTTGGTGAGAGTCTGATGATTTTTTGAGTCTTGCTGTCCATTTCGTATTCACTCAGTGTTTGGAAGAGGGATTGCCAATCAATGGAGTCGTATGCCCTCTGGAAATCTACAAAGATGCAGATTGTGGGTTGTTTTCTGGTGTGTCGTAGTTTCAAGATGGTTTTCAGACTGAGTATCTGTTCTGCATAGGATCTGTGGGGCCTGAAATCCGCTTGGTAAAAAAAATGAAATGGCGTATGGCTTTTAGTGCCGGAAGTGTCCGAGGACAAGTTCGGCTCGCCAGATGCAGGTCTTTCGATTTGACTCCCGTACGCGACCTGCGCGTTGTGATGAAGATGAAATGATGATGAGGACGACACATACACCCATCCCCGTGCCAGCGAAATTAACCAATTATGGTTAAAATTCCCGACCCTGCCGGGAATCGAACCCGGGAACCTGTGACCAAAGGCCAGTACGCTAATCATTTAGCCATGGATCCGGATATCCGCTAGGTATTCGCCTATGAGTGGTTCTACCCAGTAGTTGTTCCTGTGTTCTTTGGAGGAGGGCTGCGGAGAGGATTTCTTACGTAACTTGCACCAGGGAAATTCCCCTGTAATTGTTCACATCTCATCGGTCACCTTTTCTTGTGAAGTGGAACAAGGAGGGCGTTTGTCCAACTTCCTGGTAGTTTTTCCGTCGTCTACATTTCTTGTATGATTTGTGTGAGTTCTTGGAGTGAATTCTTTCCTAGATGTTTAAGAAGCTCTGCTACGATGCCGTCGTCTCCGGATGCCTTATTGTTTTTCAGTCGTTGTATGTTTCGATGTACTTCCTCCTGTGTAGGTGGGGATAAGTTTGGGTTTGGGTTCGAGCGGGGTTTATGTGGAAACATCTCTGTTGGTTCTGGGCAGTTGAGTGGTGACTGGAAGTATCTCGCGAGTTTCTTGGTGTTTTCGTCATCTGTGAGTGACAGTTTTCCGTTTTGTTTTCTGAAGCATAGGTTCTTGGACGTGTACCCATTTAATCTGTTGCGGAAGCCGCTGTAAAAATATCTGGTGTTATAGTTGCGGAAGTCCTGTTCGGCCGACTTCAGTTGGTCTTCCAGGTATTTCCTCTTGGTTTGCCTGATGAGTTTAGAGGTCTGTGTGCGGGCTTCGAGGAGTTTATCCGCGCTCTCCAGTATACGGTTTCTGATGAACTTCTGGCATGCGTTATTTCTGTTCAATATGGCTTGGTCACATTCGGTGTTCCAAAAAGGGTGTCTGCTATTTTTCTGATCTGGGATTTGTTCTGATGGATTCTTCATGATATTGTTGTGGAATTCGTTCCAAGTTTTTGCCGGGACTTTCTCCCACGTTTCCCTGAGATTTGATTTTTTGTGTTATGTCCAATTTTATGTTTGCCTTGGATTTCTGATAGAAGCGTTTTGGGGTAAATTTCACTTTTATTCTTGTTAGATGATGGTCCGAGTCAATGTTGGCTCCTCTGCGGACTTGGACGTTGTGTACTACTATTTGTCGTGGGTAGGAGATGGCGACATGATCGATCTGGTGTTTGCCGCAACAGGTGTTGTGTGATTCCCATGTGAAGAGCTTATGGGGTTTTTCCGTAGAAATGTTGACACTATTTTCAGGTCGTGTTGTTGACAGAGCTCGATCAGGCGTTTGCTTTGTTTTAGTCTTTTCGTGTGGGAATCTCCCTGCGGTTTTTCAGTAGCACTTTTATTTACTGTTCAAATTGCTGAGGAGAATGGTTGTATATTCTTCAGGGATTTTTATGAGGGCGGATGAGTTCCTGAAGGTATAATAATGATAATAAATTATGCAAACTCTGTGTCCTAGGCAACGTCATGAAGAACATACATAGAGCCTGACTTATTTGTTATTATTATTATTATTATTATTATTATTATCAAACTTTTCACAATGGATTGTGTAGAAATTGATGTACTTTATTTTAAAATGTGTGATTGCATATTTTAACGTAAACGTTGTTGCTATTTCTATGGTTTTGTAAATTCCTTTACAGTTGTAATGGCTCAAAACGATTAGTGGGGATTCAGAAAGAAACTTCATGAAATGTTGTATAATATGTTTTATTAAAATTTAACTCTGTTTTGCCACCATAGGAAATTGCTGGAGGGTCTAATTCCTTCTTCAATAGCCTACTCTTGACAGAGGGCAATGACGTAACGAATCTTTATTCAGATAATCATATTACCTCGGACAGAACCACATTAGAGCTTACCAATGTTTTTCTTTCTCACATATGGTTACAGGGGTTTGATGATTTTGAATACCTTCATCCCTTAAGTCTAACGTTAATTAAAAGAAAGTATGTGAAGAATCCCCATTGGCGAGATGTTAAGTACACTAGGTCTGTTGGTAGGTACTAAAACATGTCTATTACTTTCGTCTCCTTGTCCTTCCCCCTTTGGCTGCAGCAATGCCGAAGTGATATAGGTAACTTAAATAAGATTTCTTTTATACAGCTCGTACCGAGTGAGTTAGCTGAGTCACGTTCCTCACAAGCCAATTTCTTACGCTATGCAAGACCTTCCCAGGAGTACACATGGACTCTGGCCAAAACTTGGTCGTCATGAATGGTCGACTGAAGCCTAAGAAATAATTGAAGAAACGAAGGAATGCAATGAGATGGGATATATACAATTTTAAGGAATAGAGAGTGAGGATTTGTTTCAAGGAACATGTTTCACAGGCATTAAATAAAAAGGCTGGTGGAAACACAATCAATATAGATGAAGAGTGGATAGTCGTGGAGATAAGTAGAGCTGCTTAAGAAAGGTTTGTAGGAGTGGTAAGGTCAAGTAAGTATCTATAATAATAATGTGATTTGTTTTACGTCCCACTAACTACTTTTAAGGTCTTCGGAGACGCCGAAGTGCCGGAATTTAGTCCCTCAGGAATTCTTTAACGTGCCAGTAAATCTACCGACACGGGGCTGTCGTATTTGAGCACCTTCAAATACCACCGTACTGAGCCAGGATCGAACCTGCCAATTTGGGGTTAGAAGGCCAGCGCCTTAACCGTCTGAGCCACTCAGCCCGGCAAGTAAGTATCAATGGATAACTCAGAAGATACTAGATTGACGGGTGAGGAAGGTACAAGAATGCAAAAAACGAGGAGGTGAAAACTATACAAGCAACTAAAGAATGAAATATGTAGAAAATGCAGGTGAGTGCTTTTTTTCAACTCCATGAACTAATTATGTGTCTGGCATTAATCAGTACGAATACCGGCAGCATGCATTTAACAAATTCTCTATGTTTTAGCTCGTGTAATAAGTTCAAATTTTCAACATTACGCAACTTAACGGTTCCTTTACATAGTTAATGATGTTTCGTTTATATCAGGTACAGGCTACACCGTTACGAGTTTCTGTTTTATCTGAAATTTACTAGGAGTAGCAACTGAGTAGACGTAGATCCACTTTGCTTTGGATGAGAGTGGAGACTGCTTGTGCTTCCGCTATAACTAAACGTGTTAGACCGGCTCTTTTGCTGAACGGTCAGCGTTGAGATCTTCGGTTCAGAGGTGCTGGGTTCGATTTCTAGCTGGTTCGGGGATTTGAATCTCATTTGGTTAATTCCTCTGCCTCGGGGACACTCCTCTTCACAAACACAAAACATACCACACTATCAGCCACCACAGAAACACGCAATAGTGGAAACATCTCGCCGTTAGGGGTGGTGTCAGGAAGGCACGGCCTTAAAACAAAGCCAACTCCACATGTGCGAACAGTGGTGAAAGAAGGAGAGGAAGACTTATATAAAATATTACGAAGTGTTCAGTGTTCTTTACCATGGGATCCACAATTTGAGTGAATATTTTTATTACAGACTACACATTTCTAGGCCTGCTGCCATTTCTTGATGGATACAGTACTTTTGTATCCATCTCTTGGCACAGGCGAGAGTAAAGTGTAGCTTCCACCGAAGTCCCAGTCTCATCCATGGCTGTGACAATATGGAAGCTGCTGGGGTATGGGTGGTGCTGAGTAATGACATTCGGAGCATGACTAGTGCATGAGTGTTATGAAAGGTGTTGCTCATAGGGTCAGTCGTGCTGCAATAGCACTTTCTGACCCAGTGAGGAAAGCAATGGCAAACTACCTCACTCCTCGTCTCGCCTAGTACGCCTCATTTTGGTGCTGCCATTGGTTTTTGGGGTTTCCTTATAACCGCATAACCTTTGGTGGTGCTATTTGAGGATCCAACCAGCCTCTGGGCTGATGACCTAACAGACAGACAGACACATTTCTACCCTTACTGTCCGACTCGATGGCTGAATGGTCAGCGTACTGGCCTTCGGTTCAGAGTACACCGGGATCGATTTCCGGCCTGGTCGGGGATTTTAACCTTAATTGGTTAATTCCACTGGTTCGGGGGCTGGGTGTTTGTACCCAACATCCCTGCAACTCACACACCACACATAACACTATCCTCCACCACAATAACACGCAGTTACCTACACATGGCAGATGTCGCCCACCCTCATCGGAGGTCTGCCTTATAAAGGCTGCACCCGGATAGAAATAGCCACACGAAATTATTATTATTATTATTATTATTATTATTATTATTATTATTATTGTCCATAATAACAATGGCTTCCTTTTTATTCTTGTTATGGTATGTAGCTATTTCTGAATCCTCGAAAGTGATGCAGTTTAGGGCAATAAGGGAGAGACTGAGAGGCAATGAAAAAAATATATAAAGGATCTGAGGAATGCACCACTACGCAGATGTGTCTCTGGAATGTCATTTAATACATACCACTGCACAGTGGGTAATTTCTATCATCCAGCCGGCCAAAAATAATATTTTCAACCCTTGTCTTTGGTGCGCATTTTTTGAGAGTCGTGTTTATAAGACTCTTGGCTATAGTAATTAAGTATTGAAAGGTCGCGCTGTCTGATTATCTAATCTCACCGAAGGCCTAAAGTGGCTCTCCTCCGTTAGGGCATCATATTCTGGCAAGGCGAGCGCGCAGTTATTATTATGTGAGGGCTCAGTAAAGACGTCAGAACTAAATATTTCTTTAGCTTGCAATGTGATTATATTACACGAATGTATGCATTTTTATATAGTATGTAGCATTTTCTGAAAATTACTACATTGTTGTCCGAAATATGCACTTAAAATTTAGGTATACGGTGTCCAAGCGCTATCTAATTATACAAATTTGAGCTGACTTTCAAAATGGATTGCCTTTGATTTCCGCAATGAAAGTCTTTTGGATGAGTTATCTATACTTAAATGAATAAAAAACTGTGACTATTTGCTGCGACCAGGCGCGACCATGAGAGTAATTAATATTTTTCAGAAGCCATGTACTCTGTAACCCGGAGGTCGGTTTTCGAACTGTTGAGGAACAGCAGGGAATATAAGCGGAACGATGACATTGAGAATGTTGTAATTGTACATTTAGGCTTTGAGGATTGTTCCGAGGATATATCCAAGTCAATAAGGAAATCTTTCAGTATTTTGTGTGCTAAGATTCGATCACGCTGGACAAAATATAAGTTAGTAGAAAAAGGGACAAATTGCTGAAGTACAATAAAAGTTGGTTCGAGCAGAGAATGAGCCTTGTAGAAGGACGTGCATCACAACAATGTCAGAATGAGTCTGCCATTAGCCTACTACAGCTCATTCCATGTTAAGAAAACGGTATTGCTCTTATGACAACAGGGTTGCCATATCGAACGGCTCCGCTCAACGCCATCACGGGAAAACGGCGGCACATAAATTTGTGAAATTCAGTATGTAAGTTCAAGACAAAAGGCTGAAGAAACTAAGCTACAAATTACTTTTATGAACTGAAGGGGACGTGGGGTTTACAGGGGCCACTTTTGGTTTGTGCAGAATCAGAGGTAAACTACGGCAAATAAGAAACCTCAGCACTGAAAAAAAATAGACAAATAATTTTATGGACTTGAGGGGCGGGTGACGTATTTTATTGCATTTAATAAATTTATCCCGACAATAAAAGATAGAAAACAGAAACAGTAAATAAATAATGCAGATGACTACAGAAGATCACAGTATTAAGGTTAAGGAAATAAATCACACACGTAGGCTTAACGCATAACTCTCATTCAACACAATACATTTACGCACTGATTTAAAGCCTAAAATACACACGCAATAAATAAATAAATAAATAAATAAATAAATAAATAAATAAATAAATAAATAAATAAATAAATAAATAAATAAATAAATAAATAAATAAATAAATAAATAAATACTGTAGTTGATTTCGCTACGGAAGTTCAGGGAGGAAACGCGTCTATTGGTTGATATCCGAAGCAAAGTGCTGGCAATACCAATGATGGAAACCGTTAGAAGATTCTTCAGAGAGGCTTCCACTTCCACTTCTGCGGATATTACTGGAGTAGATATAAATTTAATAAACCATCTACGTGCCACCGTAGAAACTCTTTCGTGTGGGTACGCCATTGATAAAGTGACATTTGGCATGTACGCAAAGGAAACTATAGATTTGTACTTACAAAAATACAAATCGTACTACATGCCTGTAACTTTGCTCAAACTCTTGGGTCATGGCACTGCATTATACCTATTGTACACCTCTCCGAGGAAGCCCAGAAGACCAGGAATAAATGTAATAGGAAACCTTCCAGAAAGACACAAATACTGACCTTTTCCATAGGATGCTTATATCATCGGACCCTTATATTACCAGCTTAGGGAAATCAAGGAGGAGGAAGTTGATTCCGCTTTCACGAGAAGTGCTCAACTTACTGTCCGAGCCTCCTGTATCTGGTTCTGCCGAAGGAGATAATGAAAGTGACGATGGCAATTCTGATGTAACTGCATCTAATGAATAAATTGTTTGGCAAGTACATGTATTCCTGTATCTGTTTTTAAACATTCTAAACAGCATGTCCCACTATCAACATCTATTTAATTTTTTAAAGCTATAACGAAAATGATTAAAATTACAAAGATTACTAATTCTATTCCTGGCGTAGTAATTTCGTCTTTGTACTTGATTGACCACACACTTAATTATCTCCAATAATAGCAGTTACATACTAAGTTTTATGTAAATCGGTCCATTAGTTTCCGAGATACGATTTTTGGCCGGCTAGATTCCTGAAATTACGCACTGTGCACTGGCCGAAAAGTTAGTTCGAGGAGGGTAGTGTCCCATCTTCATCAAGAGATTGATTATTGACAATACGTTCCTGGGTTCAATTCAAAACGATAACATTTAACAACAAATTATCCTCTCATATTGTAATTTTTCAAAGTGGGTTATTCTTCTGCTTCTTAATCTGTTTAACCTCCAGGGTTGGTTTTTCCCTCGGACTCAGCGAGGGATCCCACCTGTACAGCCCCAAGGGCAGTGTCCTGGAGAGTCTGACGTTGGGTCGGGGGATACAACTGGGGAGAATGAGCAGTACCTCATCCAAGCGGCCTCACCTGCTATGCTGAACAGGGGCCTTGTTGGGGGATGGGAAGATTGGAAGGGATAGACAAGGACGGAAGGAAGCGGCCGTGGCCTTAAGTTAGGTACCATCTTGGCATTTGCCTGGAGGAGAAGTGGGAAACCACGGAAAACCACTTCCAGGATGGCTGAGGTGGGAATCGAACCCACCTCTACTCAGTTGACCTCCTGAAGCTGAGTGTACCCCGTTCCACCCCTCGTAAAACTTTTCAAATTTCGTGGCGGAGCCTAGAATCGAACCCGGGCCTCCGGGAGTAGCAGCTAATCACACTAACCACTACACCACAGAGGCGGACAAAATGGGTTATTTAAAAATTAAATAGTATACTCACTTACTGTGATTAACTTAAGAACATCGGATGGAACGGAGTTCTTAAGACTTAATCCATTAATAATCCTATTCTTATTTCGAAGACAGAGCCATAATCCTATTTTTAAAATGACACAAATTTCTCAGTCAGTAAGTAAACGTATTACTGAATTTTATGAGGAATGAGGTTCTGATGTAGTTTCGGCTTGAAATATGTACATCAGTAATAAATAATGTTTTCGTAATCATCAATAGGTTGACGGCTCCACAATACCCAGCGACATCATCCAAACTGTCACCAGCACCAATTTCAGTAGTTGTTCTTTGATATAGTTTCCCATTCATCACACAAACTGTTTGGTAAAAGGTATGATTTGCGTTTTCTGCCATGAACAAAGAAGTCCCTACAATAGATATTTTGATACTGCCAAAACTTATCTACGAAGAAAAAAATGTAAGGGGACAAAAATAGCATACATTCAACACGGAAAGGAAAAGACAAAAGAGGGCATGTCAAACAAATGGTACGTGAAATAAACTATAAAAAACCCATGGCACTACAGCCCTTGAAGGGCCTAGGCCTACCAAGCGACCGCTGCTCAGCCCGAAGGCCTGCAGATTACGAGGTGTCGTGTGGTCAGCACGACGAATCCTCTCGGCCATTATTCATGGCTTTCTAGACCGAGGCCGCTATCTCTAATCACGTAGGCTGAGTGGACCTCGAACCAGCCCTCAGGTCCAGATAAAAATCCCTGACCTGGCCGGGAATCGAATCCGGGGCCTCCGGGTAAGAGGCAGGCATGCTACCCCTACACCACGGGGCCGTCGCCATACCATGTTGAATACACCGGTTCTCGTCCGATCACCGCAATTAAGCAACATTGGGCGTGGTCAGTAGTTGGATGGGTGACCGCTTGGGAACACGTGAAAGGAACTGAAATCAGATAAAATCTTACAGTCGATATGAATCCCGTTTAACTACCCATTCACACTCACTCGCATACTAGCACACATGCTCAATCAACCACGACCGCAGAGAAAGGAATGGTCACGTGCCTCCAATCCATGTTCCAAAACACGGCAATACTCAATACAATGACCAGAACGAAAGGAATTTCTATACAGATATGCGTGCACGTAGATATCGTTCTAATAACAGGAGTAGTAAAATCCCAATACGCCACTCAAGCTTACCATGGTCGAAATACGCACAGGGCGAGTGAAGCCTCGCGTTGACACGTATTCGACTTGTACGGAAATTGAATTTCCGAAAGGTTCACATACATGTAATAAAATCAGTGACCATCATGCCATAGTATAATAATATAATCACACAGGCAAAAAGATACACTACTCACTCACACAGCAAAAGCAATCTCCCAAACAGGGAGGAAACCAAACACAATAGAATAATAGTAATATAACTATGAAAGGATATCGTTTACCTTGAATCCATAATATGTAGTCGATACAGCACCTACCAAAAGAGCGAGAGGTGAATGTATATTTGAAACGTTTTAAAACAAGGGCTGTGCCAGGATGCATGGCGTTCGTACTTTCATAACAATCCAAGAGTGTTGTCAACAACCCGTTTGAAAGATAAACCTTTTTTGCAAGACGTGGCGGTGCCACCACCTGTTGCAAAGCACGGGGGTTGTAATGCAGTCACAGTCCTAAAACTGATAGTAGCTATTAATAAATACTCATATCTCGGGCAAAAACCGAACTAATACAAAGAGATAAGCAAAGGAGCCAGACAGATATGGCTCAATAGTAATGTATAGCAGCCATCCCGCCTAGTATCCCTTTCATCAATTTTCCAAAGGTAGTCCAGTAAGACCGATAAGGTCGTATGTTACAAGTTGTGAGCCCCTGAAGTCGCTCTTGAGAGTTAATCCCATAAATGTAATATAATCATATCAGCCACGTTGCCGAACTTAGGTATGTAAGGTTTGTGATCCTCTGAGGTTAAACGTAGTGTCGAATCCAAGCCTGTAAGGTTAAGAGTGAACATGTAACCAATCGCCCAGCCCAGTTTTCAAATAGCTCGCAGGTCGACGTAACTCCCACATCGCACCGCACACTTTTCAAACAGCCCGCACTGCGGTGCCACACGCCCAACAGCCTATCAGCGCTTTGCCTAGTACTCTTGCAGCCCTTCTACTCAGATATTTACCGTACGACGGGTAAATGGGGATATTTACGAAATTTTTTGGGGGGGTCGAATTCCCGTTCGACACTCGGAGCATATCACTTCAGTGTCACCTTAACGTGGGTTCACAGGAGTAACAAAACAGTTGTTTTGCCATTTTCGGCAAGTCAGAGAAGAACTTTGATCTGATCAACAAATGGTTTCCTTGAGTCTTCGGTCGCAGCTCTACACCAGCGGTTAGTGAAACTGATGTATGTGACTGGGAAGTAGGAAAAATTTCACACAACTTTGAACCAAGAATTGTATCGACTATATATTAGGTTATGCCTGGACGCCGTGCAACGTTATCGTACTCCACATTACAGGCACATGCATCCGGAGGAGAAATTACATTTTAGAATGTTGTACTTACCGTGTCAATGAAGTTACGTCCCTTCCATAAATTAATGGATAAAACATATATTCCTTTCTAAACTGCCCTTCGAAGAATGACTACAAATGCCAGTTAATTTAGAAAATTGAATTATTTATATTTTCATATTTCTGTAATGATTCAATGAAATATAATATGTAATAAAATTATTTGAGTTTTAATAGGTTAATTTGTTTCATTCACACAATATAAGTAGCTACTATAATTTAAGTGTATTTGACGTGGTACTTCTAGATAAGTAACATGTTGGCAAATTATTCTGAGTAGACAGAGAAGTGATTCCTCAATCTCTTCTCACACAGCTCACTTCCATAAGCAGATTATGTGCTCTGCCGGCGTTAATACCCGTCATTATGGTATGTTAATAATTCAAGCTGCTGTCTTCATTCTGTTTGTTTTGTATTTGCCTTGCCATGTTAAATATCGCTACTAGAATATGCACAACGTAGTACAGAAAGCCTTTGAGTGCTAGAAAGGTCTCATGAGACGTCCGTCTTTATTATAGGCACAATAAAGAACATAAAATGAGTGACTTATTTCATATAATATAGGCTACTGCAGTATATTCGAAGGTGGTTCAGCAAATAAATTAACAGGTACCCTCAAGATGTTAACTTACACAATTCATGGATACATATATAATATTTTTGAACGTATTTCTATTCCGGCAGTAAACAGACTATGATCACCCGATATGGTGACGTATTGACGACGAAGTCCAGCAATATCTTTTTAACAACAGTGATGAAGGCACAAGTTCACAAAAGGGATTGTGAAAATAAACGAAATAAAATACCGAAGAATTAACCCGCAAGATCTGAGAGAAGAAAACAACTTTTGAGATTTAAAGTAACGGCGTTTGGAGCTCTATCATGTAATAATCCATATTCGGAAATATTGATGCACTTGGAATACAATCTTTATACTCACCAGGAAGTGTTTGACTATGATTACTTAAGTATCGGTATAGAAGAATTTAGAGTTAGGAACTTTACGCCAAAGCATGACGACTCCCTGACCTTCGCCATCAGTTTCCAATCCTTGTAACCTCACATACTTTCTTATGGCCCAAGAGGATGGGTATCATTCTGTGCTAGGGCCATACAGGATAATATGGTATCGCTAAATGGTAGTACCGTGGTACCTTACATGTAACGTTCGCTGAGTGCGGACTGGTGTTATAGTGCACCAATAAAATACATCTTCGCAGCATCTTACACAGGTGTTGATAAAAATGGCGTGTGGGTTTTAGTGCCGGGAGTGTTCGAGGACAATTTCGTCTTACCAGGTGCAGGTCTTTTGATTTGATGCCCGTGGGCGACCTGAGCGTTGTAATGAGGATGAAATGATGATGAAGACGATACATACATCCAGCCCCAGAGCCAGAGAAATTAACCAATGGTGGTAAAAATTTCCTACCCTACCGGAAATCGAACCCCGGATCCCCGTGGCCAAAGGCCAGCACGCTAAACATTTACCATGGAGTCGGACACAGGGGTTGATAAGCCCCTTAGAAGTAAAATGGGACAATATAAGGCACCACTGTCTATGAATCACATCGAAAACTGATCTTAGCGCAGTATGACCTACACGAGGTGCAGTCCAACGGCCATGAGGAGTAGTAGTGGTGCTCCTGCTCTGTTTTGACGATTTATTAAATTGATTCAGGTAACAATACTCGTGTGAGAGATGTTATTAATTACTGAACTATATATTTTTTAAATGTAGGCAGATACTTATATAACAGCGTTTGTTGTTCTTATTTTAGAGTCCGGCTCCTTATTTTGACTATTTAGCGAGTAACTACAATTTAAGCAAGTAACGATAATATAACGTATTCAGAGGAAAGGATATTCAGTAGTGAAATATACCGTTTTAATTTTACATTTGAACTCCTTTAGTAAGGAACCTGCAAAATGTCGGCTACCGGCTTCATCAAAATAAGAGAGTTACGTTCTGCTAATTATGCGGTCTGTGGTAAAACATGCACTATAAATATGTTTCAGTACGCAGTTATGGTGAATTTACCTAAAATCAAGCGTGCGTTGCTGCGATTAAATGAAGGTGACAGAACGAAAATTGTGGCGATAGGCAGCTGTAAGTAATTGCTTGAAATTCTTGATATTCATATATCGGATTGGTCTCTGATTCATGAGATACGTATTAATTTAAACAGTTTTAAATGATTTGTATGGTTCTATATACACATCTGAATAACGAACGACACGGTTTGTTCACTTTGATCACTAGGGAATGAAGATTTGCTTCTTGCTGTCTTTAATTTGAAGGCAGGTCTG
Source organism: Anabrus simplex (assembly GCF_040414725.1). Classification (NCBI taxonomy): domain Eukaryota; kingdom Metazoa; phylum Arthropoda; class Insecta; order Orthoptera; family Tettigoniidae; genus Anabrus; species Anabrus simplex. Next base: position 1,103,096,095 of record NC_090265.1, on the reverse strand, counting down.
CAGCAGTAGTTACTTTTCTTCCCATGGTTGTATTTTATTTCAAGAAAACCATCTCTATAGGTGTGTGTTGTGTAATTAATGCTAATGAAAATAACAGGGTCCGCAAGGAACACGCATTTCATCGCTAACTATAAAGTGATGTGAACATCATTGTCAACAGGTTCATCCTGTGAAGTTGTACAGTGTGCTTTTTCACTTGTTTCAGTCCAGGATTATGCAGAAAAAGCACATGATATTGTACCATGGTCATGATGTCCTTTTCCGCCTGGGTAGCCCGTTGGTCGTCTTCTTGGGGTCGTGGACGGCAGTTCGTAACACCAGTCTCCTGCACACCTCACCGCTCTTCACTAAAATGAAATACTCAGTTTATTCACAGCACAGCACCTCCCGATCTATTTATTCCCTTTGACATGGGAATCAATACTGGATATCTGGAATCTCGAAACTGACTCCACTCCACTAATCTAGTCTTCTACCTCTGACCGGAATAATATCAACTATCCTAGCTTATTGTTACGGGTATTTTATTTTTATTTTATTTTTTTACCCGTCGCTACTCCTCTCTCATCGCCTCATAATGAAAGTCTACACAGGTAGCACTCTTTGCGTCACATACTAAAACACTCGTCGGTCTCACCGCACATGTCTACATATTGTCCTTTACTTAAATTGCTACCGGGAACTTTACAAATCTCTGAATTATTGAATCAAATTATCGCCACAACACTTATTATTCACAGTCTTTGTCTTAAACAAAGGTTTCTGGCGCGACTATCAGCAGAAACGCGACGCGCACGGACAGCGATCTTATCATGGACTGAATACCTCCTTCCACCTTTCTCTGCTCTTATAGAATCCAGGAACCCACGCGACTCGCTGGGAAGTCCCGGGAAACAACTTGAGATTGGTATGTGGCCTCGAAACATTTTCTCACGGCAGTCGGCCTCCCACGTAGTTATTTATTCGATTATATATTAATAGACTTTAAGGTATCTATGGCTTCAGAAAATTCTGGTACCGATTTCCATCCTATTACTTTCCTGTAAAACCTTCAAACATAGGAATTACGACTCAATTTCCATAGCGTGGTGAGCCTGTCTGTTCCCGCTGAAAATCTCTGTTAAGATGCCAGGTCTCTCCCCCAGACAAAATCCCATCTCTCTTTCTCTCTTCCTCACATATTCTTTCTTCGTCACACATGACCACGCCTTGCCTCGGGAAATCACCTTCTCGATTCCCGCGCTCTGTATAGCATCACGCCCTCACAAGCGGCGCCCTACTGCAAAATTATCATGCGTTAAATGTCCATTCTCACCGCTCAGTATAATGGTACAATATATGTTCAGTATCTTTTTGATACTCACCTGGAACAGAAATTGGAACTATTGCTTCGAATCAAATGTTCTCACAGATATCTGTGCAACACTTCATGTTAGTATTTTAAACCGTAGTGCCAAGACAGGTAATTGAACTCAGGACAAACAGGCGGGCTCATAATATACTAACCCTTGAACGTTGACTGAAAGGTAAAATGTTGAAATTATAGGGTACTATCAAGTGATGCAGCAAGGGTATTGGAAAAAAGTTTTTAAGTTCTAAACGTCTCATCCGTTTATTGGGAGGGCAATGGCCTCTGCGGGTCTTGAACTTTCTGTTTAATTTAATGTACGATAAATAACCTGTTATCAATTCTCTTCGAGCAACTCGGTACATTCAGTTACAGAAAATGTGCGATAAGATTCAATACTTTCCTGCCGTGAGTGTCTCTCCATTACCACGTAAATACCGTATATTTTTTCCTTCCTCAGAGTGATCAATAGTTCAGCCCTGATGAGGTCAGTGATAGTTGAGTAATAGCTATACTTACTGCAAATTTTTCCACATTGTTCTCATTTTTCTTCACTTTCAGACCTCCACACGAATTAAGTGTATTATTTTTTTTATTATACAATCTTCCTGCAATAGCTGCAGGTTGCCCAAAGACAAATAATACCTTAACAACAATAATGGATTTGGACACAACAGGTAATGTGATCGTATGATGTTAAATGTAGGCAAACGAGTGAGCCATCTCAGACATTTATTTGAGGTCCGCAAGTATGGTTCTTGAAGATCATGATGGACTTCTTGAGTGTGGTAATAGCGATGTTATAGATAAAATCTCTATTCAGCCCAAAGGTATTGCAGAAGTTGACAACAATGTAGGTATGGTTCCTCGAGCATCTAACATCAATCCGATTAGAGAAAAGGATGAGAGCTTATATTTTCGCTTATAGAAGTCCACCGTTTCTTCATAAATTCTTCTTTTTTCTGCATCGACCTCTTCCGGCTGATTTTCGTTGGTCTCAAATCTAATTGTTGGATCAATGATGAAAACTTCAGAACAGGATGGCCTAAAAGCAATAATGTCAATGCGTCGGTTGCTTCCTCTGTTGGAGAGACCGTGTACTTCTTCATAGACATTATAACCTTGTCCTCTCAGAGTGTTAGCTATCATTGATCTGGCTACATTATGACGAGAGGTGCGTAGTAATTCACCATGTGGACAGGCTCCAAGGACATGTGAAAGAGTTTCGAACTCTCTATACAGGGTGTTAGGTGTATACGTGCAGATATTTATTGTAGCAATAGAGAACGATGTGACGAACCACTATATATCAAACTTTTAGTAATCCTCGGAAGTTATTTTCGAGAGCAAAGGGGTACGATGTTTTTAGAATAGGTAGTATGCCTTGTTCTTGAGAATGAATAGCTTTCCTTTGATAACAGGCAAGTCACGCGCCATCCCTGCCAAACTGGTTTCTGTTCTGTTTATGTTTAAGAGCAAATGGACTACTGTGACAGCTGAGCGCTCCCTATTCAATGCCACGAGATGTTACGTAATATACTTGCCAAACTGGTTTTATGTTTACGAGCAACTGACCTACGGTAACAGCTGAAGGCTACCAGTCTACAACATGTTACGTTACATTATCGCCAGACTGGTTTGATGTTGTTAGTATTTAGTTTCCGTCTTAGGGGTTTCAGACAACATTAGTTATCGGTTTCGGACCCTGGAAATGTATTGAATTCTCAGCGTTAATACTGGTTCATTTGCTGTTACGTCCTTTAGGGGATAGGGATATCTGTGGTCGTCAGCCCTGTGGTCTAGTGAGTATGGAAATGACCTGAAAACCTGTGTCGGTGCGCGACCTGTACGAGCGTGTGATATAATTATTGGTTGGGATACGCACGCCGGGACGTGAAATGCGGTACGATCCCCGTTGTGCATTGCGTAAAGGTAGAAGAAGGAAGACAGTTCCTTGCGCCAACGAACAAATGCTTGGCATAGGATATCCATATGAGTAGAATCAGAATTGAATTATCGAAGCACATCGAACGTTTTGTTTCAAACGAAAAATGGACATATTATACAACTAAGTAAATTAAACGTACCTACATTTCGTGCTTCCTGTCTGGTTGAGTGGCTAAAACGGTTGAGGTGCCAGCCTTTTGACTCCAACTTCGCATGTTCGAACCTGGCCCCGTGCAGTGGTATTTGAAGGTGCTCAAATACGTCAGCCTCGTGTCGGTATATTTACTGGTACACCGAGCTCGATAGCTGCAGTCGCTTAAGTGCTACCAGTATCCAGTATTCGGGAGATAGTGGGTTCGTACCCCACTGTCGGTAGCCCTGAAGATGGTTTTCCGTGGTTTCCCATTTTCACACGAGGCAAATGCTGGGGCTGTACCTTAATTAAGGCCATGGTTGCTTCCTTCCCACTCCTAACCCTTACCTGCCCCGTCATCGCTATAATACCTATCTGTGTCGGTGCGACGTAAAGCAACTTGTCATTCGAGCCAAGACACCACTGTGGTTCAGAATATCCTCTGGTGCTTAAACATACGTTCACGGAGGTCATCCGAAGTGGTTACCTCAGTTCCGTATACTTTGTTTCTCATGTCCCCCCAGGCATAACAATCCACTGGAATAAGGGCTGGCCAATTGATAGTTCCTCATCGTCCTGTCTACCGTTGAGGAAATGTCTGCACCATTGTGTAAAATCCACGTGGTTCGGCGTAGTCGAAGCGACACGTCCTCTGAAAGCTCCAGTAACGTACTGTATCTACTGTACAGGAGCAAGATAACATTAATAAAAAGATGTAACCGACCTCCAACTACACCCATCCTGATATTAATTAGAACCGGTGCTGGGAACTGCCTTGTCCTATTGAATGGGGATATTCCACAGCTCATGAGTGGGATATAGTGGGTTCCAACCCCTCTGTCGGCAGCCCTAAAGGTGGTTTACCGTGGTTTTCCATGTTCACACCAGGCAAATGCTGGGGCTGTAACGTCATGAATGCCACGATCGCTTCCTTTCCGATACTAGCCCTTTCCCGTCCCATCGTCACCATAAGGAAAGCTACACCGATCAAATTTATGCAAGTAAGGTGATTGGTACCGGTCTGAGTGTCTGAGACCGTTGAGGTCCTTATCTTCCGACCTCCAACTTGGCAGGTTCAATCTTGGCTCAGTCTGATGATATTTGATGGGGCACACATACTGTACGTCAGTCTCGTGTCGTAGAAATACTGGCACGTAAATGAACTCCTGCGATATGAAATTTCGTCACCTCAGCGTCTCAGAAAACGGTATAAATAGTATGTGGGACGTAAAGCAAAACAACGCTAATAAAAAGACGATTGGTCAAAGAGACAGACTTCTCACTACATCCATCCAGATATTAATTGAGAGCCGGTGCTAGAGGTTGCCTTGGTATACTAAATATTAAACACTCCTTCTATAAAAATTGCCTTATGTGTCACTAATACACTTGACAGAAATTCTGGATTGAGTGCTTGATCAATTAACTAGCGGCAGAAATCCACTCTTAAATCATCACCGAGCTTGATAGAAGCAGTCGCTAAAGTTCGAACAGTATCCAATATTCGGGATGTACTGGCTTCGAATCCCTCTGTCGGCAGCTTTAAAGATGATTTCCCGTGGTTTTTCATGTTCACACCAGGCAAATGCTAGGGCTGTACCTTAATTAAGACCACGGTTGCTTCCTTCCCGATCCTAGTCCTTAGTTATATCTGTCGCCATAAAACCTATCTGTGTCGGTGCGACGCACCGATACAGATAGGTCTTATAGGACGATGGGATAGCAAAGGCCTAGGAGTTGGAAGGAGGCGGCCGTGGCCTTAATTTAGGTACAGTCCTAGCATTTGCCTGGTGTGAAAATGGGAAACCACGGAAAACCATCTTCTGGGCTGCCGACAGTGGGATTCGAACCCATTATCTCCGGGATGCAAGCTCTCAGCCATGCGTCTCTAACCGCACGGCCAACTCGCCCGGTAATAATAATAATAATAATAATAATAATAATAATAATAATAATAATAATATTTTTGCTGCCGGGCAGAGTGGCTCAGACGGTTGAGGCGCTGGCCTTCTGACCCCAACTTGGCTGGCTCGATCTTGGCTCAGTCCGATGGTATTCGAAGATGCTCAAATAAGTCAGCCTCGTGTCGGTAGATTTACTGGCGCGTTAAAAGAACTCCTGCGAGACTAAATTACAGCACCTCAGCGCCTCCAGAAACAGTAAGAGTAGTTAGTGGGACGTAAAGCAAATAACATTACCGGTATTATCAGGTCATTAGGAGCTGAAAGGCAGGGAAGAAAATAGTAAAATATGCGTGGTGTAGGAGGAAACAAGATGAAATGTACTTCACTCGTGCCTACATCGCTCGCAGTAGTTTACTACAGGATAGTATGCGTAAGACCAGAACCAGGTCTCTTTGCGATGAGTCAGGTGTATCTTCGTATTGTGGTTAGCACTAGAGGACAAAGTGTGACAAACAGGTTTTGTGTATAAACATCAAACATGCACATCAACAGACACACACACGCAATGTACCCAAACCAGTACAGTGTAGAATGAAGAACTGCCATGCTGTGTTCAAGGTCAATATCTAGAAGCACGTCTTCCGTGTGTTGTGTTCAGCTTGCGCCACGTTCAAGGCAATCGCGAACTGAAACTCTAGATTTATAATTTTTGTTACCGGTACTTCAATTTTTCTGCTCGGATTTTTGAGAATATCGAACTATCGAGACTCAAAATACTACATCGATTGAGAACTGAACTCCCAACTCAATACGCTGCAGAAATGGTGTAACATCTGACATACCAATGTGAAACACGTAGCAATTGTTCAAGTGACCTCCCTGGACTACTCTGCAGGCTTCACTTCTCCGTACCCGGCGAGTTGGCCATGCGGTTAGGAGCGCACAGCTGTGAGCTCGCATCCGGGAGATTGGGGCTTCGAACCCCAATGTCGGCAGCCCTGAAGATGGTTTTCCGTGGTTTCCCAAGTTCACACCAGGCATTGCGGGGGTTGAACCTTAATTAAGGCCACGACCACTTTCTTACCATTCCTAGGCCTTTCTTACCCGATTGTCGCCATAAGACCTCTCTGTGTTGGTGCGACGTAAAGCAACTAACAAAAGAAAATCACTTCTCCGAATCCAGTCTTCCGTAATATCCATTGGAGATCTGGCGGGCCAATTGATGGGTCCATGTCGTCCTATTCGCCATAGACCAAAGGACTGATCCAAATGATCACGCAGTAAGCGGCTTATATCAGGTGGTGGACCATCGTGTAAAAACCACATGTTTCGGCGTAGTCGAAACGGAGCGTCCTCTGAAAGCTCTAATAACGTACCTATGAGGAACTCCAGGTAAGATACCCCTATGAACTGTGCAGGTAAGATGATGATAATAATGTCATTGGCTTTACGTCCCACTAACTACTTTTCACGGTTTTCGGAGACGCGGATTTGCAGGAATTTAGTACGATAGGAGTTCTTCACGTACGAGTAAATCTACTGACACAAGGCTGACGTATTTGAGCACCTTGTCAAGACTGGACTCAGAAGGCCAGTGCCTCAACCGTCTGAGCCACTCAGCCCGGCAAGATGATTGGTGCAGCACTGCGTAAAGTGCTGGCCTTCTGAACCCAACTTGGGAGGCTTGGTCTTGGCTCAGTCCGGTGGTATTTGAAGGTGCTCAAATACGTCAGTCTCGTGTCTGTAGATTTATTTTCATTAAAAAATACTGCGATAAAAAATTCTGGCATTTCAGCGTCTCCGAAAACCGTGAAAATTAGTGGAACGTAAAGATATTATTATTATTATTATTATTATTATTATTAGTAGTAGTAGTAGTAGTAGTAGTAGTAGTAGTAGTAGTAGTAGTAGTAGTAGTAGTAGTAGTAGTAGTAGTAGTAGTAATATTATTTTTACGGAAGTTCTAATTAAACGGGTCCATTACAGTCATCATTTTACCTATCGGTACTTACTGTTCAGTAATAAGCCTTCCGTCCGCCTCTGTGGTGCAGTGGTTAGTGTGATTAGCTGCCACCCCCGAAGCTCGGGTTCAATTTCCAGCTCTGACAAGAAATTTGAAAAGTGGTACGAGGGCTGGAACGGGGTCCACTTAGCCTTGGGAGGTCAAATGAGTAGAGGTGGTCCGATTCCCTCCTCAGCCATCCTGAAAGTTGTTTCCCGTAGTTCCCCCTTCTCCAGGCAAATGCCGCGATGGTACCTAACTTAAGGCCACGGCCGCTTCCTTCCCTCTTCCTTGTCTATCCTTTCCAATCTTCCCATACCCCCGCAAGGCCCCTGTTCAGCATAGCAGGTGAGGCCGCCTGGGTGAGGTACTGGTCATTCTCCCAAGTTGTATCCCCGATCCAATGTCTCACGCTCCAGGACACTATCCTTGAGGCGGTAGAGGTGGGATCCCTTGCTGAGTCCCATGAAAAACCAACCCTGGAGGGTAAACAGATTAGAAAAAAGAAGAATAAGCCTTCTATTAGAAATGCCCGGCGGCAATTCCACAGTAGGTCTTTTTCCTTCGACCAATGTTCACGATGGATGCAACTACGGTTTTTGAAATTTGTCTCATTAATAACAATTTCACTGAATACTTACAGCCTTTTCTTTCAGTGTCCACCGTCCTTTCAATGACCTAAAAAGTTTATGAATAAGCATAGACAACCCGCATTGTCTATTGTCAGAAATTCATCGTAGACTGTCGCAATAACAGCACAGAAATGTTGCGCCCATATTTCATTTACTTATTAACCATTTCCTTTCATTTTGTCAGCTTGGATCACTGAGTAATGCCATTGACGTCTTAAAAATCGCACACAAATACACAACACTTGATTCGCACGTATGTGCTTGTACGGATCTTCGACGTCACTGTAAGGATTCTGTGTACTTTTCACACAGAGTACCCTACACCGGTTTTCGAGTACAGCAAGTGACCTGGCACGTGAGTCATCCTCTTCTACTTGCCAAGCCTTTAGGGGAAGTGCACAACAACATGTGTTGGCCTGCGATAAGAAACAGGTTCAACAAGCCCTATACTCGGCTACTGTACTTCCGCTACGCGTGGACAGAATGACATCACCGGCGTATCCTGCTACGGCCGTTCAAAACACATTAGGTCCTGAAATATTTGGCTCAGTTATGGGCAAACTAAAAGGACAAGGTAAAAAGTACATAGCATATATTATGAGATGTATTTTTCTTAGCCGACTAGCTTAATATCTGCACGTATACACCTAACACCCTGTATATATTCTCATTTCTTCCAACCGCGAGTTGTTACCTTCACTCCAAAAGTAACTTTACATATTTTTTAATAATAAAAGATGATGTTCTTGCATTACTGTTGAACCCTGTACATCCAGTATTCACAGAAAATAATCCCCAGAATCCATCCAAAATATGTGGCTCTGTGTCATAAACGCACGGTTGCCGTATTTTCACACATTCAGTATTTAGATTCTTTGAAGAAGTAACTAGTCATTACGCACCTGATGGTAATAATAATAATAATAATAATAATAATAATAATAATAATAATAATAATAATAATAATAATAATAAACCCCTGCAGCGAAGTGTATGGCCTCATCACATGATTGAGGAAGGAGCTTAATTATAGTCCGGAAGGCTGGAGATAGTTCGCTGATTCTTCTAAGCGCGAGAAACATAAAATAAAAGTCACACAGAAAGTATCCATGGTACAACTTTCAAGGAATTCCATCTTTCTGGTCTGGATTTCTTCTTCTTTCTATTTGCTTTACGTCGCACTGACACAGATAGGTCTTATGGCGACGATGGGATAGGAAAGGCCTAGGAGTTGGAAGGAAGCAGCCGTGGCCTTAATTATAGTACAGCCCCGGCATATGCCTGGTGTGAAAATGGGAAACCACGGAAAACCATCTTCAAGGCTGCCAACAATGGGACTCGAACACACTATCTCCCGATTACTGGATACTGGCCGCACATAAACGACTGCAGCTATCGAGCTCGGTGGTCTGGATTTCTCATGGCATTCGATAATATTCAACTACTGTAATGCATGTGAACGAAATACTGATATTTTTTTGGAAGTAGAAATAGCATATTTTAAGCAGACAATAATCAAATGAACTGTTGTGTATTCCTGTGGGTTGCGATGTACAGTCATCCAAAGAAATAATGAACGCAAAATAAAACGGCACATAGGCTGAATTTTATTTAATTGAGTTGGTATAGAATGAATTCCAAATACAGTATATACCATTACGTGACACACATTATTCATAACGTTTTTAAATATTATTGAACATGTTGATGAACGAAGGTAAAGGCACAGAAAATGACGTAATTCGGAAATATTTTCATCTGTCATGCAAAACTGATTCTTCCAATATGTCCTATATGTAGGGTCCGTGACATTCGATAAGCAGGAATCCTCCTTAGAGAAACATTCCTGTATTTAAAGACAATCACCAAAGTGTCCTCGTGGAACGATAAGCGAATCTCCCCCGCGGTTTGCACTGGAGGGGTAAGTTCCTGGCGCAACAAAAATGGTGCAAATTACGCATAAATTAGGTAATAATGAGATGTATGTGGACTACTTTGCCCACTGTTTGTGGATTCTATGCAGTATCCTGGACGAAATAAGAACCCAATATCTCATGATCGGACACGACACACCATATAGTAACCATCACACTCTGAAGTAGGTCCTGTGTAACGATATCGGGCCTTCAAACGCTAAAAGAGTGGTTTGTAGGTTGACGTAGCTCTTAAGGTGCATATGGTTTTTACCTTAGAACCGTACGTTTCACCAATATACGAGTGTTACATAAAAAATGTGGATAATCATATGTCGTTGAAAACACTCTACTGCAATAACGTAATACAGCTCATCCGTCCCTTTCTGTTGCGTGCTGAGCGACTTGAGTGTGGCATACAAATCTACTCAGCACTTGAAATATTCTCCGAACCAACCGATCTCTCAAGCCGAGTTTTAGCAATGTTCGTCGTAGACTACGCTTTGGGGACTGCAACACCTGTTGGAGAAGTCGTTCATTATTCTTGTTTGTGGTGTCGGTTCTTATGCACCCTGTTGTCCATTTTCGTTAACACAGGACTGATCCCGTATGACGTCACTTGTCAACGACAGGCAACATTGCTCTGTTACTTGGCATCTCCTTATTGAGTCACTCCTCGTACAGTTCTTTAGAGGGAAGGTAACTCAGCCCATTCTGACGCCCCATTCCGTATGTCCGGAAACAATGTTCTGCGATAAATACCTTCTCTTTTGTCATGAGGACCACAATTGCAAGAAATCAACACACGAATGTATTCAAAATGTGTCAGACTATTATATGTAATAAATACTTTGTTGCTAGAGAAAATTAGACTGCAGATGAACAATAACGTCAATGTCATTCATTTTGCCACGTACCTTGCAAGTTCCCTACACGAGAAATTTACTCAGAAACAATGTAATATATAGCTATAATATTTGTTGTCGGTAGGCCATGGCCCTTCTGGACTGTTGCTCCATGAGTGGTAATGTTTTTTGTGGGTACCCACAGGCATTGTAACTGCATGGGGAGTGATTTTTTAAGATAATATTTAAAATTATGCCTGATAAAGGAGGCCTATTAATTGTGAAGAACATGCAAAAACATGTGGTCATTCATCTCTGAGCGACTGCATATATGAAAGAGAGCTATCAAAATGTAAAATTGCTCTTTGAAACATAAACTTCGAATATCATTAACGACAGACAGGTAGAGATCAGAAGGTTATTGCCAGCATATTCCGACTGCGTACAGACGGGGTAAGTCCTTACTCCACGTAAGAAAAGACTGGTCTGAAACGAAAACGATGGAGCCCTGGAAGAAGTGTCTCCAGTAACTCCCTTAGTTAACCATGATCAAATATTATTACAGTCGTTTTCATGAAACTTTCGCTCAGAAGAAATTGGTGAAGGCAATGAGTCGAGAAAGAGAAGCTTTAAACCATTTAAAGATGACATTCCTACTCCTCAGTCATACTAAGTTTAAAGGGAGAATATTCAGTAAAAATCTCATTGTCTACACATTTTGAACTATAGTATGTAAGAACAAAACTTAGGGTCATGGAACGAAATGAGAAAGCAGCTTGGAAAGTTTTGATATCTTCTTGGAAATTTACTAGTAGAACAAATAGTTGTGAGATCTAGCGGTTAATGAACTTCAGAGGACTCACTAAGAGTTAGGTTGTAATATGTCACTGAGGATCCACATTTTCCTCTGATATATTTACGCCTTCCCAAGTAATTGTACTGCTTTGAATGACGAGCATGGATGGCGCTTCCATCAACGTATTTCAGTGATGGAAAGAAGGTGTCAGGGCAACTAGAACATGCATGTACATGACTTAAAATAAGGAGATAATAAAAGTGTTGTTGTGATTTTATATTCCGCTCTTTTACCGGTTTTCATGGAGGAAATTTACCACTCTCATAACATAAGTGGCCTTCAGAAGAATATTCAGAAATTTCTAAAATTCTACTCACATCCACATTACTTCTGAAAACATTTTTGATAGCATGTTGTAAGATTATAACACTAGATATAAGTCATAAAATACGAAGAAATTATTTGTTATTACATAATCACCTCTGGAAAATCTAATGGCAATAGAAGGTTATGTTTATAACGGACGTATATATTTGTTTTTAATATAATATTTATCTGTGTGATTTACCTATACCAATCGTTTTTGTCTCATTCTGAAAGAATGTTGGGTAGTCTTCAATAAAACTTAATATATCTATTAAAATATTTAACTCCGTTAACCAAACCTCCTGAACACCCTTTTCCGATATCAAAGAATGTAAATAAAATTATTATACTGTCATGGTTCTGATATGAACAGGCAACGCGTGTTTTCAAGTTATGCAATTAAAACCGTATTCATGTGTCATGTAAAACAAGAGATCTATATATTTACCTGTTGAACATAATTAGTTTTATATATGAGGCTCTTCTTTTAGTTTTCTGTTCCCGTCTTGGAACTGAGTAAGATATGAGTCCGAATTCATAAGATTTTTCAATTATAACCAAAATATGATTTACTTATGTAATATATATTCAAATACCCTGTAGAATTATGTTCAGTTTCCTATCAATTTCAGTGTACAATTATAAAAATATGCCATCGTTCTTTTTCAGCCTTTTACTCAGCGGTAGCCTGTAAGCAGCATATCAAATAATCTATGAAAAGTATTTTGATCTCCCATCTTTCTTTATTATTATTCAAGAATAAAGGAGACCTGTGGCATAACGCTTTCTTAAACGGACCTTATTGAGAATAGGAAACCATCTCATCTGAACTCCTCCAGCAGATACCAGCGAGGGATGCTCATGGAAGATCAAGTACAGGAATAACAGTCTCGCCTCATACACTTCACGCGTACTTGATTTGTTAACAGGTAAAGCAAAGCAAAATTATTGGACTCCTCAGTTGAGTCATTTTCCTACGTAGTGATAATGTTTGTCGAATAAAAATCGTGCCGATTTATTACCGAATACTGACCACGTGACCACAGGCTTAACTATCATGTAATTTGAAGCACCTGCAACGAAAATGGCTTTTCGAATGTGATTTTTTCATGTTGAGAAATAGGTTGAGGGGACGCATGTAAACAGCAAAGTAGGCACTAAAGAACTTTCCAGTCCCAGCGATTGCAAATGGCACTCTTTGCTAGGCTATCACATATTAGACCAAAAACAACTTGACTTTATTCACGTCTCTGAAATGCAACATCACCTTCGTCTCCAAAGTTAGGTAAGTAAAACTGTTATTCTTGTTATGTATCAAATGAAATGTACCTGTTGAACATAAGAATTTCAAAACATGAGCAACATATTATAATTATTACATTATTCCTTATTTCTGAAAGGAAAACTATCAAGCCCGAGAATAAGCATATCCCCATAGTTAACCAGGATAAAATCTTACTCCAGTCCTTTCACACAAAACTTTTACTCACAAGAATGTTTTTTCTACGTATTCGTTGGTCCTTCGATTAGTCATGAAATATATAACATCAAATACAAATACCTTTTCAGGCAGTTAGTCATTCATTACTGATAATAATCTCTGGTACAGTCAAAATAGAACCCTATACGAAGGTCGACGTAAATAATATACATATGTTTATAATCCCAAATAAAAAAGCTGCAATTTTTAAAGACATCCTTGAAGTACCTATATCATAAAACCCGAATATATTATGTCGAAATTGTCATTAATGTTTGCTTAATACTTGCGTGATAACTTTATAAAGCGGGTGAAGCTACGACACTGGGTTACCTATTTCTATTTTACGTACACCTCGAAGTTTATTTATACGTAGAATATTTCACCTGTATCACTTCAATTCAAATTATATTTTAAAATTAAACTCACCACATTCTTGCATATAAAATTTCGCCAATAGGAAATGATGGAAAGCCATAGCTAACCAAGGTTTTATCTATGTTATAAATAAAGTTGTAGGGGGTCCGCTGTCTGTAACTTCGTTTGTTTTGCCAATTTTTCAGATATTTATCCGTTTTAGGTCAACTCAAGACCGAATCGGTGGTTTTTACTTTTCGTGTCTGTTCGTCTGTTTGTTTGTTCCACCATCACGGCAAAACGGCTGGATAGATTTCAACCAAACTTCATATTTGGAGTATACTCACCCTGAGGAAGGTTTTCATATGCATTTCATTTTAAAATCTTTTATTATACGGGGATTTATAGAAAAACCAGAACGGTTTTCCTCCATTTTCTCTTATACTATTGATTTCCTGTAAACTCCGTGGACCGTATGTGAAACGTCTCTTCATTATAAACAACTTTCGTTATGTTCATAATTTACCTTACTATTCAAATGACGCAGAAATTTACTATTTTCTGCGGGTATCATGGTCTGCGTGTGTGACCGACAGACCGACAACGAACGTACAGGTTGCCATGGCAACGTCTCTGACTGCTTGCCAGCAGGGAAGTAACGTATTGCCATTTTCCTCATCATACCTTTAAATTCATGATTGTTCCTTGGGTAGAAGGCAAGAGAGGGCGTCAATCGGCCATTCTGCGGGATATTGGCGGAATATCGTTGGAGTTTATAACTAGGGAGCGGATTTTTATGTGCTAAAAATGTGAAAAATATTTATTGTTTATGTGCTGAAAAACTTTAAAATATGTGATAAAAAATTGAAATTATGTTCCTTTAAATATCACATAACTACTCGCGCTCAAGAAGTAAATAAGTATTATGTTTTATATTAGAATATGGTGCTACCAAACGTGTAGTTAAGGCAAAATGATGTCTGTGTATGGAAACGTGCTGTATGGTATATTATTTTTTGTTATTCCAGGGTATATATTATGAATGTTTATTTTTAAAGGTAATGATTTGCTTAAATATGGCATAAACAACCTATCATCTTTGAAAAACTAGTACCAGTTCGTACTCACCCATCACACGCTGGAATATTAGTTGCTAGAAGTAGTCTCAGAATTGCAGTGAACAACAAAGGTCATCTCCAAATTGTCCATCACAAATACATGCCGATTATCTCTAAAGAACGCCTTATACTGCGAAAACGATCGCTCCACATCACAGGAAGTCAGACGAGCATAGTTAAAGAGAGGAATGTCACCAACAATAACGCCATCAATTTCGCCAACATGGGCACCCTCTAATACATTAGAAATTTGGCACATTGTTTGAAATCCTCTGTTTTTCCTGAACAAATTTTGATATTTGACCTTTAACAGTCCCTGTACCTGCGAAGCCGGGAGTGAGTCTAATTTATTTTCGACAGCGCGCACTTCCTTCACTGTTTCGGAAAACAGGTTAG
The DNA here is from genome assembly GCF_040414725.1 of Anabrus simplex. Classification (NCBI taxonomy): domain Eukaryota; kingdom Metazoa; phylum Arthropoda; class Insecta; order Orthoptera; family Tettigoniidae; genus Anabrus; species Anabrus simplex. The sequence continues at coordinate 1,103,080,858 of NC_090265.1, read as the reverse complement.
TGGATTTTTCAAATATGTCTATAGTTTTACAAAAAATAAGCTTATATTGGCAGATATTAACGCCAAATCATTTTCCAAAGAGCTGTCTTTTAGTATCTCTTGAAGAATCTCAATTGACGACGCGTCGTTTTTATCTAGCACGTTCACAACGGATGCAAAACTTTCGAAATTGTCTGCGTGGTATACCACAGCGCTAAGCCAGGTACCCCACTGCGTAACAATAGGCAAAGGATGAAGCGCAAGATCCGGGTTTTTCTCTTTAAAGAGATCGATTCTTGAGGGCGCTTTTACGAAGATTTTTTTGCCATTGGACACTAATTTATCCACTTGAGGATACTGCGCCCGCACAGTTTCACATAACCTGTGTAGAGCATGAACAACGCAAGTTACGTGTATCATTTTCCGAAAGCTCACAGAAAGGCCTTCGGCTGCCTTTTTCATGTAAGCTGCACTGTCAGTAAGGAAAAGCAATACATGGTCATATTTTATACCTTTTGGCCAAAGTAAGTGCATTGCTTCATTGAATAACCTAGCTACAGTGACGTGGTTTGCAGCAAGCATCTCTTTACGCGCTAGCAAATAAGAATGTTCGCAAGCAATTTTGTCATTCTTCAACACACCAACTACAACATTTCCTACTTTACTGCCACTTGAATCAGTGGTTTCGTCACTGCTCACCCACAGGTTTTTGCTATCACATACTGCCCGAATTCTCTGTAAAGTTTCTTCGTAACGTTTTGGGAGATAGTTTTTCCTTAATGTGGATTCGTCTGGAGGCTGAAAATTAATGTACTTTGTTAGGACATTTCTCAGTCTCGGATTATTTATTTTACCAAGAGGAATGTCGGCGCAAACAAATGCTCTGCACACATCTAAATAATACTGGGGATATTTAGATGGGCCTGCATTTGAAGTAGCTGGTTCAGCTATTAGTAATTGTCGCGAACGCACACGCGAAGCAACCGCAGTATGCTTATTTGCGGACAAATGCTGGATTACTTGAGAACGTTGATCTGCACGTACTGTTTTACCACACAGTTGGCAAAATAATACTTTTCTATCGGTAGTGAAAATGCTTTTAAATTTCACTACATATTGTTGAAGACGCGACCTTGTACTCGACTTCTCTTTTGGCATTATTTTGCAGGTTACGACACACGCATTTACGGTGAATCACTGTTTCAATAAAAAGAATAGCAGCGGACACTGAAGGAAATATTTCTTATAAATCCATACAAAATCACACGACCACGGGAATGATATATGGACCCGAACAGCTAACCTTACTCTCAGGAGTGATGAAATTCCACTACCTAATGGTGGGGCAATATTCTTCCGAGTCCCCCATGTCGTAACGGAATTACGTCACCTTATCCCTCCGTGATTGCCTTTCGCTGATATTCTATAAACAAAACCCGAGAGGGCTGACTCATAAAGAGTTGGAATGACATCATGCAAGGATACATCTTGTGCAGCAAATCAAATTGGTGTCTAAATGTAACGACGTAGCCAGTGACCAGCAACCTTTAGAACTTATGGAGGGAAGTCCATAAATAGCCGAAACATTCAGATACATTATGTTAAATACACTGTTAAAAACAATACCGTATTCGTAAAATGAAAATATGAGCATTGTTTTATAACAGAGAAGCATTTTAAATTTTATTGATCAACAAATATTGGCGATTTATGTGCTTATTATAGATTTTCTTAAAATATGTATTTACATAAAAAATTGTGGAAATATGTGTTTTTATGTGAAATAAGATTCAGTTTTTACACTTGGGGATGCACAATAGGAATAATGAACTTCGTAACTTGCGTTAAACTTATGCAAAAAAATATGTAATTGCATAAAAATCCGCTCCCTCGAATAGCTTAAGTAATAACACCATTAGTCATCTTATCTGTTGACCTAAGAATGCCTGCGCCTAAATTTCTCCTCTGTTACCTCTTTCTTATATCCATAACTCACACCAGCATATTTTATTGAGGGGCATTTGATTTTCCAATACATTCACTTGCTATTTACATATTTGTCGTCATCCGACTGTCCTCAGTTTTAATCCATTTTCTATTAATTTCAACTTTCTGTACTGAATTATTTTCTTCCTTAATTACACCGCATGTGTGCGAGTTCTAATCCCGAAAGCTTGACACTCTTTCCTTTGAGGAAATATTCTAAGCTATGCAAATGTATAACTTTCGGCCATGGAAAATATCGAAATATGGATGCAATTTTAACGACGGTGCACACCTTCGTTTCGGGATAATTGGTGGCTAATCTGTAAGTCTTATCACAAATCAGAAAGCACAATCGCCATTCATTTTGGAGAGATCTACAACTTTGGTCCTATGACTTTTTATCGTATTTCTATTCCTTATACGTAAAATAGAGCTGTATTTCTCGATTTCAAGTTAATTTTGTACTTTCACACGTATATGTTAACATTAATTTGGCACACTTATACGAAAGATAGAATCATGACATTCGGCACGCACATAGGCATGACCAGTGCCAATGTGATAGCCAAATTTTATGATTCTATCTGTCACATGAGTATCACAAATATAAAGTAGTTTGCGAAAACTGTACAAAATTTCACACCCAATGATTCTAAATCTAACACATAAATATAGGAGATACGAGAAGATGTCATGGAACCAACCATGTAGAACACTGAAAGAGGCGTCTGATGGTGAGGTCCGTTTGCAGATATGTCGCAGAGTTTCAAAGCAGTAACTCTCGAAATAAAGGACTGCACTTCTAGAGTGTGTCTCTACATTGACTATTTTGGCGACATTTCTGTACAGTTATCCGTTTCAGGTGTAATAATGACCATCTGCATACTTTTAGCTTTGGTGTCTGTTTTTCTGTTTGTCTGTTTGTCTATAACGTGGAAACTACTGGATATATTTCCACCAAAATTCATATTTAGAATCCACCTGTCCTTGGGTAGGTTTCAGGGAAAATACTGTTTCTAAATCCATGAAATGACTGGGGGGTTTATACGAAACCGAAAACGTGATTTTGCACTCCCACAAAATGTACACAACCAAACTTAATATAAATCTACCTGCCTTAATGGAAATTAATTTTTAAACATTTTTTCTCATGTGCATCATTTCGATAAGAGGATTTATAAGGGAGATATCATTAACCGGACTTAACTTAAGAACGGGCGCGTGTTGAGCGTATTTCTTATAACTTGAAAACTATTGAAGGTTTTTGAACCAAACTTTATATTTAGCATTCACCTTTCCAAAGATAGATTTTAAAGGTCAATAACATTTCCTGTTCCTGGAATGGACTGGCGGTCTATAGGGAACCGAAATGGTGAATTTACTCTTCCACAATATATACAGTACATGACCAACCTGACTGGAAATCGACCAGATTTGTTGGAAATCCATTTCTAAAACTTTTTTCATGTGTATTTTCTCGACAGAAAGATTAATAAGGGAGATATCATGACTGGTCGGTTTTGCAGGGTAAGTCCAGCAGACATAGACCAAAAGGTGTTGTACGTGGAGCAGATTCCTTATTTATCTATATAAGTAAAATCCTAACGACTGTGTGCCTGTACATTGACTATTTTTGCGAAATGTTCGCACAGCTACGCGTTTAAGGGGTAATAATAACAACCATCTGCATTTTTTAATTAGTTTCCTGAAAGTCCTAATTTTAACCCTCCTCGCCCAAAATCCACATTCCGGCATAATCTGCCAGACAAAAAAGAAAACAGAAATTTGGAAAAATTATACGTTTTAGCCTGTAACGGACAGAACATTTCCGGGAACTTTAAATTTTTCACTTTTTTCTCTGAAGAATATCGAAATATGGAGGCAATTTCAATGATGGTGCAGATATTCGCGAAGTCCTGTCACATAAGGGAAGGCACAATCTCCGTTCAATTTGGAGTGATCTACAACCTTGGTTTTATGACTTTTTGTTGTATCTGTATCCCTTTTACGTTTGATTTTTGTCTATTTCTCGATGTTAAGTAAATTTGGACTTTTCACATGCATAATTCATACTTTCAATCACTTATAAGAAAGATAGAATCATCAAACCCTACACGAAAATTGGCCCACCCAGTAGCCATATGTGAGCCAAATGCTATGTATGTAGCTGTCACATAATTATCTAAAAGGTAATGCAATGTGAGATAATCTTACAAAAATGTTACCCTATTCAACGTTTCTAACTCAGTCTGACCCATAAATAGATCATATATCATACGACCAGCCATTTAGGCCGCTAAATCTGACGTCTTATGGTACAATCCTTTGTCGATATGACGTACCGTTTTGCAGCAGTCAATCTGTAAATGTAGGTCTGCAATATTTTAAGCATGCATATACTTTCCTATGTCGACCTATATATATTCACTGATGTCGTCCTGTAGCGATCAAGGAAGGGTGTGTATGCTATTGTAATCAGTACTCCCCACACCGACTTTGACGGGCAGTAGGAATGGAGTCCTTCTCCAACACCTGTGTAACTGACAGGAAGGCCTACCGTTGTGGTGAATAATTCACTTCTCGATTTGACTTGCAGAAGGCAAGGGAGCATGCAATGTTGTTTAAAAGTCCCCTACCCGATTATGTTTGGCTGTAGGCAAGGGTACCCGCCCTTATAAACAAATGTATCTATCTAAAATGTGACTGGTATTAGGCATAGTGGCCTGCTATTTTGATGGAAACTCACCAACTTGGTGTGACTGGTAGTAAGATGGCTGGCTGTAGGAAAAGGGGCCTGTCGTTATAATTATAACTGCACAACTCAATTTCGACTTGTAGTAGGGATGTTGCCAAACATTCTAATGAAATGAAATGCCGTATGGCTTTTAGTGCCGGGATATCCCAAGACGGGTTCGGCTCGCCAGGTGCAGGTCTTTATTTGACACCCGTAGGTGACCTGCACGTCGTGATGAGGATGAAATGATGATGAAGACAACACATACAACCAGCCCCCGTGCCATTGGAATTAACCAATTAAGGTTAAAATCCCCGACCTAACACACAACCAATACTTAATATACTTCTTGTGATTCGCACAACTATTCCCATATTTTCTTAATTGCAATGTTCTTTTATCATGATTTAGTTATACTCCCAATTACCGCGAAAATTTAAAATCATTTTTAACGAATATTAATTGTTTCTTATATCAACACAAGAAGTGCTTCTTTATTCAACCTATTCACATAGCACTCCAATCTCTAACCATAAAATAATGCCGTATTCCTCCTATCTTTCATCTCCGCTAAAGAAATAAACCTCTTGAAAGGATAGTTAGATATTGGCCACGCGCCAACTCAGGGCACAGCAGGAAATTCCGAATTATTACGTATAACACAATGCAATTATTTAAGTATTGACTGGTTGCTATTAATACCTCAGACCTGTTGGATTAGCCCGATACTGTTGCTTAACAGCTCGGCTTCTATCGTTAAAGTTAAATGATAGAATCTTGGTACAGTCAGTTGGCATTTAGTTCTGGTTATTTGTGTATACATACAGGCACTTTTAGAAACATCTCACTTAAAATTCTGGAGCTCTGACTTCTCTTAAACCTGTCGTGGTTTGGGGGAAATCATTTTCTCACTAAGGCTACAAAATCATGCTTCCCAGCGCAAAAATCATTACATCTGCATCACATATAACGTCTAAAGTTTAACCAGTTCAGTATTCTAGTTTAAACTCGTTCTATTGTTATGTATTTTAGGCACATCTTCCGTACGGAGCGAACAAATTAATTCAACGCATTGTATTTTTAAACCACATTGTATAATTAGTGTCCTTGAAAGTATATCCTTTCAACTAAGAAAATGTTTAAGATGCAATATTAATACTCATCGCGAAATCTGTATCTGACTTAAGAGCATTTAAGGTAGTATTCAGCAATAAAAATTATTCTTGTGCTGAGTCAACCTGTACAAAATACATGTTTTAATGAATATATGCTGCTTTGTGTGGACCAAACGTGTGGTTACAGAGGTGCATGTGCTCGGGTTACTCTATACCACAACCTACATGAATATATGATAGCTCAATTCTACGACAAACAGCAATCGTGAAAACACTTCAAGGGAGGATAAGGAAGATGAAAGTCAAAGGCTACATAAACTGGAAAAAAATCGGCTACCTACTAGTGGCGTGCATTGTTCGAACTTGAGAAGGGTAACCAAGACGGAGAAACATGTGCCTTGCTGCATATGCAACCACCATCACTCATGAGTGGAACAGCAATAATTATAGTGGCAGAAGTAAACCAAGCCCGTGTGTCTAAAAGCGTATAAGTTAAAATGACTGAGTTTGCTGCAATTCGTTCGACAGGGCATGTTCGAAGCGAAGTTTTCTGACTAGTAAGGATGGCCTTGTTTGCTTTACCGACGTTGAAAGCAATGTGGTACATTCATATATAAATAAGCCCTTGTTTACAAAGAGCAACGGTCGGGAATTCGGAGGTATAAAAGGATGATGGAATGGTTCAGTTAATCATTAGTTTTAAGGTGAAGTTCACCATGCCCGACGGACGGCGTTACGGCTAAAATTCAATACAGTGAATATAAACTAATCAAGAGAGACGGTCTCAGTTCTGATGTTTGGAAGAAATTCTTGCTTGTGGTCACTGAAGACAATCGGCAGACAGGGTAATCTCCTGTGAATCGTGCAATGCACCGTTAATATATAAATTGACTTCTGATGTTTATGTCACTTACGTAATATGCATAGAGGCAATACATTAATATTATGCTCAACCTTGATTTTATTTTCAGGACATCCGTAAGATAAAAATCAGAGCTCACAAGCACTTCAGTCAAAAGGTACAAGTTTCAACTGTACACAAAATAGCCACATTACTATGCCCTCCGTTTCACCACCTGAAAAATGTTAGAATAAGGTGAAAGGAAGGCCGTAAGGGACGAAATCAGACGCATCTGTATAACAGGCCTGTATATCAGGTTCTTAATGTAATTTGCGTCAGCCTCTGTGGTGTAGTGGTTAGTGTGATTAGCGGGTTCGAATCCCGGCTCTGCCACGAACTTTAAAAATTGGTACGAGGGATGGAACGGGGTCCACTCATTCTCGGGGGTCAAATGAGTAGCAGGTTCGATTCCCTCATCCTTGAAGTGGTTTTCCGTGGTTTCCCACTTCTCCTCCAGGCAAATGCCGGGATGGTACTTACCTTAAGGCCACAGCCGCTTCCTTACCTCCTTGTCTACCTATTTCGATTTCCCATCTCACCATAAGGCCCCCGTTCAGCATAACAGATGAGGTCGTCTGCGTGAGTTACTAGCCCTTCTCCCCATTTGCTCTTGAGGTGGTAGAGGTGGGATCCGTCGCTGAGCCCGAGAGAAAAACCGACCCAGGACGGTAAACGGATGAGAACGAAAATATAATTTGTTGCGTGTAGTTACTTAAGCAATTGTATCCCAACGTCCACAAACACCTTGTTTAGTTAAAATGAGAAATTAAATAACTGAACAAGGTGTTTTGTCTCTCTATAGATCCATCATATCGCATTGTGCATGCATCGACCAGTCTACGAAAGCCTCCGAAGAAGAACAACGAATTCAGTGAGTGAAAAAGCGACAACAGAGCTGTTGGTGACGAAGTAGGGACGCGCTGCGATATAAATGCTGGTGAAGATGACGACGACCTACTGCGCTGTTGGAAAGAGCATGAAATCACTTCTCACTGTGTCAGTAAATGCTAGACGTAGGTTGTGCATTCCAGCAAGCAACGAAAGAAAGCTGGAATGCATTTTACGAGTCGTAGGTGTCAGCTAGACCCAGAGCAAATCAATGACTTGTTATCAATTCATAATTAGCATTACAATAAATAATAAATAATAAATAATAAATATGCAATTCATTCCCAATTTTGAGCTCGATTTTCTGCACTAGTCATATATCCATGGACAGAAAACCTTGAGAAAAGAGGTCTTTTTGAGGTTCATATATAACTGTATGTGTTATAAGTAGAGGCCGGATTTCCATGCAAATGCATGTTTTAAACAAGCTGGTTACACTTCACAAACTTTGCAAATATTCGTTTTATGACTTAATGATTCCAAATAACCGTTCTTTTTCCCTGCACGTTTGCATTTTTTTTCCCCTTTTCAGTAGAAAATTTATCCCCAATGCATATTTTGAAGATTTTGGATTTAATAGCGAATATATGACCTCTCTTCTGACTTTGGCGCATATATAATGTTAACTTGCATGATAGTGCCTTTTATGAATATTGGTTTGCAGTATTTGGGACCGTTTTTCCACGTTATGCAGTATGTCTGTTATTGAGAGACGGACAGAAATTATTCCTGGCATCTTATCTGACAACCGAACTTAGTACGTACGGTAGAGATCCTATAAACCGATTAACCAAGCACTTTCTTATCTGTTGTTTGAGTAAACATTGAAGTAAGCCGGAAAGCTGGACGTCGATTTCTGTAATTCCTAGGAATAAGGTGTCCCAGTTATAAAATGCTATAAACTGAACCTAAATTGTGCATTACTAAATGACGGCTCAATTTTTTCTATGTTAGACGAACAAAACAAATTGGGTATCACACTTCTGTGACGCCGTGTTATTGAGATATCAGCTTAAAAATCTTGGTTCTGGACTGAATCTTCCGTTGTTATTCTGGAATTTCCTACCCGGAATTCTCACTCATCACACGTTTTTGTTATCATAGCTTCAAACTTCAGGAGTTAGTGAAGACATCATCTGCAATCATCGCATGGAGAAGTAGCTGCGGCAGCTAAAGATAAGCTGAATAAAGTGATCCGTTCAAATCCTGATTTTGAATTCGTACTGTGGTGAAAATTCAAAGATGTACAATTTGACCTCACTTTATCGTACATGTCTTCATTTAAGTATGCACCTGACACTTCTTATGTCGTAGGAAAGTCTTTTTCTGTGCTTAGGAATGTGCTAACAGATAAACGGATGAGCTTAAATCAAGTGCTCAGTCATGATTCCACCATTGACCCAAAAGTGTAATGTTTGGACAGATAAACGTAAGCCAGACGAACTTAACAGACTATGGCTAAGCAGGTACGGAGGGAGGCGAGCACTCATATAGCGCATGAAGGAGCGAGTATCAAGGGATAAAAAACAAAATTCGGTCATAGCCATACTCGATAAATATGAACCGAGCATAGAGAGTGTTTTGAATATAACCACGAGTAACCTTAGAATCGATTGTGAATAATAAGGTTGAAGTATAGCTTAGGTTGTTCAACTGATTAACAGGTGACGCCATTTTAGGTTAATTGACGAGGTGGAGAATTTTAATGTATATAAATAAAGCATATGTTTGGTAAAAGTGCCAAAAGCAACATATGCGAATGGGTGGGAAGATTTAAAAAAAAATGCCTAATGTTATATCTAATGAAGAACTATGGAATCATGCAAATTAGAATCATATCGAAGTCCAAATGAAAACACGAAAATAAAGATTTTTTTGGGTACACGGTCCCTAAGAATCAGACAACGTATGAGGGGTAGGCCAAAGATAACACAGAGATTAGCACTGGACGAGGTGATAACAGGAATACGAAAGACTTAGGAGAAGTGAAGACGATGGTCGAAAGCAAAATCCGGTGGTAATGCATTGTTGAGGCCCTATGAACCAATCCCAAGAGTAAGAGAACATATGGCAAATAAGTCAATATATTATTTGTCAAAAATTATGTAAAACTGAAGTACAATGCATGGACAAATTTGAGAGATTGAATAGCACACGTATTACATAGATGATGTACACCTTAAAATTCGTGTTACGAAGAGGAACGGCATCTTGGCATTCATCGATGGATGTTTTGACTCGTGAAACCTACCAACACCAAAAGTCCCTACAGATGCCATCAGACCCCTTTCCTCCTCGTAACACGATTTTTATGGTGTACATCATCATTACATTGGTAATGAACTCGGTTTTTTCGATGTTGATCAGGGGACCTATTATACTTTTCTATTCTTCTTGACGATATGATTTACGTTGCACCGACACAGATTGGTCTTATGGCGACAATGGGTTGGAAAGGGATAGTAGTGAGAAGGAGGCAGACATCCCTTCAATTAAGGTACAACCCCCTGCATTTGACGGGTGTGAAAATGGTAAACCACGGAAAACCATCTTCAGGGCTGGTGACAATGAGGTTCGAGCCCACTATCTCCCGAATGCAAGCTGACAGCTACATGCCTCAAACCGCGCAGCCACTCGCTTTTGATATTTGTTGATTGGATACCTTGACATTAAATCCTTGCAGCTCCAAAACTGTCTATGATTATTAAAATCACCGACCGGTCCGGGATTCGAACGCGGGATCCTCTGGACCGAAGGGGTCAACGCTGATATGAAAATATGATATTGATAATGAATAAATAATATTCTCATGCATTTCTAGGTAAAATATACAGGTGTTACAGCATACGTCTAAGGCAAGAAAGGAATTCTACGTAGAACGTCCTGCGGGTGGGAATAGAACGTAGAAACCTACGTGCGTGCGTGGACATTTTATATCGTGAAAATAAACTAAAAATAAAAGAGCATAATTAATCATTTCACTTCGAAGAATGTGCAAAATTTAAATAACTCTTATGAACTCGACAATCAGAAATAACCTTTTAATTTACCACAATTTTCTAATGAATTCATCATTTTTCCCGAGATGTTAATTTATAGTAGATTCTTTGCGTTTCCTATTTTATATTACCTCAGTCAGACTGTAAATTCTACTTTAAAAGGTTATATTAATATATATATATATCTGAAACATCAAGTAGTAAATATAATTTAGTTTCAAATAATTGTGTTGTTTATAGGCCTAACGTTACATACTCAACTTCTTCCTAGAAAGAAAGTTGCCTCCTTGAGTAAAATTGTATAGGTGGGGCTTTCGTTAATCTAACAATCATTTTACTATATGATGAGTTTGTACTAATACAATAAATACCAAGTATTACACATAAATTAGCTTTGATGTAGGGCTTGTACTTGACTGTGAAGGAATTCTTTATGAAACAATAAAAGCATTGCTACCATTCACTTGAAAGTTTGAAAGTTTTATTAACAATTCAAAACGTATTTCGGAGGTTGTTGTACACCTTCAAGTGGTCGTTTAGGTTTTTAGTTCGCTTGTATCAGTCTATGCCACATGACCTAATATATCTGAAATGAACAAATATATTTTTCACTTGCGATTATGGTTTATCCGTAGAATAACAATGTACGGTTCGTATGCATAATCCTGTCACCACATAGCAAGAAACAATTTATTTTACAATACAGGAGTATTTTAGAATATTTTGTATATTCCTAAATTTACAGCGCAATCTGAAGTTATATTTTACTTTTAGAAATATGAAGTCATGTGGCAGTGAATGATACAAGCGAACTAAAAATATATTTCATCAACTGAAAATAAAGCAGTTTCCAAAGCAAACAAATAATTATTGTGATTTATTAATAAAATTTCCAAGTGGCTGGTAACAACGTTTTTTATTGTTTCATAAAGAAATAAATACTTTGAATCACCAATGAAAACATATTTTCTTTATTATTGTACAAAATACTTCATTGTTTGGGGAAATATAAACACTATTACAAGTGGATAGAAATTCGATTCACATTAATACTGCCTGAGTGGTATGTAAGGGATTCTCTCTGTACACAGAGAATGTTTGATAAATGCCGATAAGTATGATGAATTATATTTTACGGTTGAGACTAGAAGAACAATGTCATATTTAGATAGTCCCCGTCACTTACGCATAGACTGTTTGATAGCGAAGCAGCACAGAGCTCTGTTTATAGCGATTCCGTTCTGAAGTTGTTTCCTACCACTGGGAGTTTGTGCATCTTTGCGATCATCCATGACTTTCTGATCGTCAGGTTCACAGCTGTCCCAGTCATCAAACACCGGATCTCAGCTGGGCTCAGGCTCACACTTCACTATGAGATCTTCCTCCTCCTTTGTGACTGTTTTCTTCTTCCTCTCCTGATCATTCTGGGTTGACGTCGATGGCGGTGTTGAGATCTCCTGTTTTGATTCTGTTGGGGATATTTCTAATGGCGCCTGCGAGAGTGGAAGGAAGCTGAAATCTGGTTCGTGAGAAGAATGCATAAGAGTAAACGGCAACTTCAAAGCTAACACACCCCCCATTGCACCAACAAGTATCTTAACCTTGACATAATACGACACATATATAGCAAATACATTTCGTTCTTCTGGTGTGTCCGACGAACACGTCACAGTGGATGCCAGGGATGTCCCAGCTTTGTTGAAGGAGTCTTCAAGGGCTATCCAGTTCTTAGTGACTCCCTTCTCAGGGTGTAACGTGTAGGTCTTATTCAGTGATGATCCAGCTGCTAGAGGGCACTCCTCTCGATTGTTAACCAACGCTACAACATTCTTGAATTTGCCGTTGGAGAACATGCAGACATCGACGTATTGTACCACAAACACCTGAAAATAATTGAACCATTTAAATTAATATTCATAAGTATGAAGAGTGCTATATCTAATAGCAGGGGAGTATTACAAGATAAATATAACATTCATTTGAAAGATAATAAATTGCCCAAATAAATATATGATGATGATGATGATGATGATGATGCTTGTTGTTTTAAGGGGCCTAACATCGAAGGTCATCGGCCCCAAATAAATATACAGATATAAGGAATTATGGACACCATAAATGTAAATAAGTAATTGATGTTTATTTAAAAACCTATAGGTCAGGGATAGAATGGAAAATATATCAACAAAATCACTCTCTGCGGGGCTTAAATTGCGTCGTTGTAATTGATCACAGTTACGGAAATTTTTCAGTGTATTTCATTATATAACAAAACACTCTAGAAACGTTATTGAGCCGAGCTGAGTGGCTCTGACGGTTAAGGCGCTGGCCTTCTAACCCCAACTTGGCAGGTTCGATCCTGGCTCAGTCCGGTGGTATTTGAAGGTGCTCAAATACGACAGCCCCGTGTCGGTAGATTTACTGGCACGTTAAAGAACTCCAGCGGGACTAAATTCCAGCACTTCGGCGTCTCCGAAGGCCTTAAAAGAAGTTAGTGGGACATAAAACAAACAACATTATTATTATTATTATTATTAGTATTATTATTATTATTATTATTATTATTATTATTATTATTATTATTATTATTATTATTATTATTATTATAAACGTTATTGAGTGAGGAACCTGGTACAGTGACAGTGATTGTTCATATAATCTACAGAACTATATTTGATTAGCCATCATGAAAAGATGACATTTATAGGGAATAAATAATATGCTCATGCATTTCTAGGTAAAACAAATAGCTGTCACTACATATGTATGTCTAAGCCACAAAAGGAGTTATACGTAGCCTATCTAACGTTTGTGTCCAAAATGCTCATTCATAATAAAAAAATAAAATGCATATTTGCTAATACATTCTGAGTGTTGATTAATATTGGTGAATGTTGTTTTAAAATGAAGTAACACTGCGCAACCACCCTGCGCCTGAGGAAGGCAACTGTGCTTCTTTCTTCGAAGTGCCATTGTATATTAACAGAAACGTCAGAAAGAACTTCATTAATGGGCAAGGTTCACGGTCTCTTTGTTTGGGAATGGTACTATTTTATTTCGCGATATTTTGTTCAACTATGACGCATACGGTGTGACAATGTATTGTACCAAAAAAAAATCATCGAGCATAAAGGACAGAACAATAACAACAAAATACTAATGTCCAACTTTACGTATAACGCTACCCTCTAACTAAGTAATTGCTTTTATAATTTGCTGTTGTGTTTGTTCTTTTGCAGCAAGCCATAACGTTCTACTAGAGCAGGGCCACTCAGGGAGCATGCGCGTGGTGCATGCACTGTGCGCGGTGCAAAAGACGACTTGGCTTGGTTGACCAGAGTGCAGACCCCCCACTCCTCGATTTGGAGCAATAGCGCTAACTCTCTCTTTCCTCACGCCTCTCTCGCTCGCTCCGCCTGTCTCCCTCTCCCCCACTTGCGCCGTAGCGCTCCAAATCCGGGCAGAGTTGAGCCGAGTATAGCCGAGTAGAGCCGAGCATAGCCGAGTAGCCCAGAGACGAAGCGTTGATCCGAGCCATACCGAGCGGCACCGAGCGGCACCGATGCACAGTGCACGGAGCTCTTGCGCCTCGCTCTGCACGCGTGAGATTTTGGGCGTTTGAGAGGCCCTGTACTAGAGGCTTAACTGCCCTCACCACTAATGACAACTTCCAACAAAATGTTATTTTCGTTTATTCTGCAATCCTTGGGCCGGTATCATTGTAAAGTGTGATGTACATTACTTGATACACAAAACAATCCTAGTAAAATGTTTTGTGAAAGTAAACAACAAATGATCATTTTATCCGTCATTCACTTGATTATAGTCATGGCAGTACACTTTTCTCGTAACTTTCACTTGTTACTGCGCCTGCCTCCGTAGCGTAAAGGTTAGCACTATCAGCTGCCGTCCTAGAAGGCCCGGGTTCAATTCCCGGTAATGCCAGAAATTTAAGAATGGTAGCAGGACTGGTTTGTGGTTAAAATTGTACATGCAGCTCGCCTCCATTAAGTGTGAGCCTGAAAAGAAATACACCACCTCGGGATGAGGATACGAGTTTACTTGTTTCTGACATTTTTTCAATCAAATAAAGTTATGCAAGGTAAATGATAAATGATTTTATTGCCTTTAATTAATTATCAGTAATCAAGGATCGTAAATTTCAGAATTATAATCATACATTATTTATTTATTTATTTATTTATTTATTTATTTATTTATTTATTTATTTATTTATTCGTAATCTGTGTACCCATCAGGGTCGGTTTTTCCCTCGGACTTGGCGAGGGGTCCCACCTATACCATCTCAAGGGCAGTGTCCTGGAGCTTCAGATTTTGGGTCGCGGGATACAACTGGGGAAGAGGACCAATACCTCGCCCAGGTGGCCTCACCTGCTATGCTGAACAGGGGCCTTGTGGGGGATGGGAAGATTGAAATGGATAGACAAGGTAGAGGGAAGGAAGCGACCATGGCCTAGCCCTTTCACTCCGACGTAGCGAGTATGGTTGCGCGACGCTCTCCCGTCCGCAGTCGGCTCGTGACGTGAGGAGAGGAAAGGCGGAGTTTAAAAGTATTGTATTTGTAATGCATATTCGCTGAAATGCTTATGAATATAGTTTTAGCACTTTTCAACCTCCTCGCACAGGAGAGTTACGATACGCGTGTTAAAAAAAAAAACAGCTGAAAGAAGCTTAACATGTCCACTAAACTTTTCAATCCGGAATTAGCTGCGTCGAATTTACATTTCTTCAGATTCAAGTTATACTTTCTCCAATTTAGTTTCCTGCTCGGTGGTTCAGGCACCTGATCTTCATCCTCACTATCTTCATCTTCAGGTGAATCATTGAAGCAGGCCGACCTTTTAGACGACGAAGCGGTATGTGGAGTAGAAAACGTGTCTGAAGTAGAAGGTGTGATTAAAGTCGTTCCATCACCACCATCAGATGATAAATCATTATCATCGTCTTCTTCAAAGTCACTACCCTGTATGAGCGCAAGAGATTCCTTCGCAGTATATCTTTCCTTCGTCAGCAGGCCTTTCACAATTTCTCAGCGATTGAAAGTTAAATCAAGAAGCTCAAGCACGTCAGCACAGCGCGAAGTGCGTAGCGTACCGAACACATTGCTTTCGTCTTCGAACTGGTTATTCCTATCATTTGGTGATCATAGCCGTAACTATTATAGACTCCCAAGACAGCAACGAGAGACCTCCAAGGCCGAACTTCCACAGCAGTCTATTGCAAAGAAACGGAAAACAGGCGAAAGACGCGCCACTTCTACAGTAGCAGTCCACCGGGAGCGCGGCACTGCTCCCTCCTGGAGCTTCAGACTTTGGGTCAGAGATACAACTGGGGAAGAGGACCAATACCTCACCCAGGCGGCCTCACCTGCTATGCTGAATAGGGGCCTTGTGGGGGTAGAAAGTGGAAGAGGTAGAAGAGAAGAGGTAAACCCCGGAAAACCATTTCTACGTTATCTGAGGTGAGAATCGAACGCCCCTTCTGCTCAGTTGACCTCCCGAGGCTGAGTGGACCTCGTTCCAGACTTCACATTCCAAATTTCGTGGCAGAGCCGGAAACTAAACACGGGCCTCCGGGGGGTGGAAGCAAATCATGCTAAGCACCACACCACAGAGGCGGACTTCATACATAATTCCTTACTTAAAATATCAATTCGCCTAACGTGTTTTTTTTTCTTCCGGCACTTTCTTCACACACTGTTGGGGTTGCAGGTGCGAATTGTGTCGCACTTATGGACTTGATCCTGATTTATCCACCGATGTCCTTACAGACGTTAAACCTCATGCGAAGGAATTTAAAAGACATGTCCAAAATCTTCAATCCGTTTGGAAACCGATCCCGCGAACCACTGAATAGAAGCCTGCTAGGCTGAACAATTCAACTAACGAGTTGGGTGTTACTCTCCCTCTTAAGAAATTAATTTCCGAGGGTAGTAGTACCATGAAAAATATTGTATCAAGGTGCAGCAGAAGGCACTTATTTCTATCTTCATGCCTTAAGCCGTAACGAATTTGGGAATATGACTGCTCTTTCACATTTAAAAACGTTTCAATAGTACGAGAATTTTAAATATTAGTAAAGAATTGTTCTGAATATCTATGATCAGAAAATAATATAATAGTCCTCCTCTGCGGTGTAGTGGTTAGCGTGATTAGCTGCCATCCCCGGACTCCCGGGTTCAATTCCGGGCTCTGCCAAGAAATTTGAAAAGTGGTACGAGGACTGGAAAGGGGTTCACTTAGGCTCGGGAGGTCAACTGAGTAGAGGGGTTACGATTTCCACCTCAACCATGCTCGAAATGGTTTTCCACGGTTCTCCACTTCTACTCCAGGTAAATGAGGGGATGGTACTTAACTTAATACCACGGTCGCTTCCTTCGCTCTTCCTTTTCTATCACTTCCATATTTCCCATCTCCCACAAGGCCCCTGTTCAGCACAGCAGGTACGGGCACGTGAGAACGGTACTGGTTCTCCTCCGCCGTTGTATCCCCAACCAATGTCTCACGCTCCAGGACACTGCCTTTGAGGTGGATGAGGTGGAATCCCGCACTGAGCCTGAGGGAAAAACCAACCCTGGACGGTAAACTGCTTAAGAAAGAAAGAAATAATAATAATAATAATAATAATAATAATAATAATAATAATAATGTATTTTCGCCCCACTAACTCCTTTTACGGTTTTCGGAGACATAGAGGCGCCGAAAGTTAGCCCCGCAGGAGTTTTTGTACGTGCCAGTAAATCTACCCACACGAGCCTGACGTATTTGAGCACCTTCAAATACCACCGAACTGAGCCAGGTTGGGACCCCCCAAGTTAGGGTCAGAAGGCCAGCGCCTCAACCATCTGAGCCATTCATCCTGGCAAGAAAGATGTCAATATAACAATTATAATTCTATATGAAAGTCCTTGTATAAATAGTTTGACTCGTAATATACAATAATTACTGATTTAATTCAACCTAAGTTCACTTTTCATGATTCACAAATGTTGGCATGGTGCTGATACTAAGAACTTCCTGTATACAAATTTGAAGGAGACTACAGAGATGTCAGTAGTACTTGGAATAGATTCCATTAGTATAAACACAGCTGCGATAAAATATCGATTATGAGTCTTTCTTTGACTCAATGCATGGGGTTTAAGGAATTGTGCACGAAAGCAGGGAAATTTGTTGGAGTGATGACTTCACTCGCGGTAAACGTTCTGGTTACATGATGTTTGTTATTGAATGGAGCATAGTAAGGGCCAGTTGGCGAATATGCTGTTAGTGTATGGCGAAGTTGAAGAAATGGATTTATTTAATGGTGATAAATGCATCACGTAATTAATGCAACTGTATCTGGTAACTGCGATGATGACTGTGGGAGGAATTCGATTAGGAAATGGACGTGCCAAGCCCTTCACACTGTTGAGAGCGCAAGAAGCTTTAAAAGTAACAAATGGGTACCGTTAAATATTTTGGACACAGTCTGTTTTTAATTAAAATGTTACTGCTCAACATTGAACAAGTACTGTTTACTGGCGTTTTTTTAATGAAATGTCCTTGAAATTTAGGTTGGGCTTTTTCTGGCAAAAAAACGATGTGACGGTCTTCATGTAACGCAGAATGTGGGTATAGATCAAAATGTGTTACATATACAGGAATATGTCGTATATTGTTTTAAAGTAGAGGTATGAGTGTACAAGACGTGACTACAGTAGCTGACGTGATGCACATGATGTCATCACAAGATGGCCACCAATTGAAGGTATATTTTTCGTGGTTTAGCTTAAAGTGTAGATGTCACGCAGTGGTGACTGAGGTGTAATTGTATTCGTCTCGAAGATATGTATCAGAATAGAAACATTAAAGTGTGACTGTAAAAAAAATTGAATAATTTGCAACTGAAAGTTGACGAATTTTGTCACACTTCACAAAAATGTCCTTAAATATAACTAACAAGCAGGTAAAAGCCTATAGCAAGCGTATGCGTGAACAAGGGATGGAATAACACTTTAATTAGGTTCAGCTGCTGAGTAAATTAGATGGCTACAGGTGCGTTGCAAACATGTGCCTACAAAGCACGCCTCTCGTAAAAGCGAAAGGCAAAACAAGTGACAAATAGTGTAATATAGATACACATGCTTTGGTTAAAAACGGAAACATTTCTGGGAAATAATTCCAATCGAATATTAATGAAGCCAGCAAGTTAAATATAACTTCTATAGATTTAACATTTGTAAGAATCTTAGATGTACGCGGTAAATTATAATACACTTCGAGTCTTTTGTCCTTATCAATGTAGTTTTAGGCCACAGACGATCTACAAACATCGAGCCAAGCTGGTGTGCACATACTATGAGTTACACTCTGTAAAGCTCTAATGGCTTTATGGCATGAATTTGGAAGTAGTAGCTCTCCTGAATAAGCTCACCAGCCATTCACAACAGTGAACGAAACCTGTATATAAGTGGAAGAGTGCATTAGACGTACGTCAGGGGTCCTGAATAATGTGTAATTTTCCGGTGACAACCGTAGTCTGTCGTTAGCTCACTTGGAACGGGTAGAAAATTCATAAGCAGCGGGATAAAGTATGAGCTGTTCCGCATCCCCGGTGATGCTGTTTATAATGTTTTATTTCGTCTCGCTTCGCGGGCATGTAGTCTCACAAAAATATTTTCTGCGATCTCATGTTTTATGTGGATCTGAAAAGGACCACTCGATGATCAGGTCCGGACGGTGGAAGGGACGTGAGGTTCGCTAACGCAGTATGTACTCGAAATGGTGACCTATGTTAATGCACATTTGGGCACGCTGTTGAACTGAGACTCTGACATGCTGAAGCGTGTTACATGTAACGGATCTGCAGGTCTCCGTAATTAGATTTCGAAGTCTCTCAGGATCTTCCGACTGTTGTGCGTAAACTAGTAGTTTTAAATGTCCCCACAAAAGAAAGTCCAGTGGTGTTAAATCTGATAGTCTGGAGGGTCAGCGGACAACTCTTCAAACAGTGGTCATTGATGGCCAAGAAAATTCAGGTAGCAGGCTCCTGGAAAATCGCCGTCAAAGAAGTGTGGGCCAAATAGCTAGTTACCCAAAATACCACACCAAACATTTACTCCCCATCGTACGTGAAATGCTGCTCCTCTTATCCAGTGGGGGTTATCAAACCATACAATAATGCATGTTGTTGCCATCCACGGTACCATTATTTTTAAACAGTTATTCATCTGAAAACAAGATTTTCGAAAAGAACACCCAATTATTTACCATTTGCCTCAGTATCCATTCACAAAAGTTGACCCGAGCTCCGAAATCTGTCCCATGGAACTCCTAGTAATAGGGATCAAAGCGTTTTCATGAAAAGACACCTATTACAGATTATTGGCTAATATTAGCCTGTTGTGCCATTGCCCGTGTACTCCTGTGCGAGTTATCCGTGATAGTGTTCAACACAACCTCTGCACTAGCTCCGGATGTCACAGGTGCCTCCTTAACTCTTTATAGGTCTTTGGGTTATTATCTTCCCACCTCGTATATACGTAACGGTTTTAGGGAAATAATCTTCCCAGCTGTTTCAGAGCATGCAGTTCCACTTGCTAGCATAAGAGGGCTGCACAATTTCATTTCACACTTAATAACCTAATCGCTAATTCCACCTAGATCACTAGGTGGGAAGTATATATCCCACTGGTTCCCAGCGCGCGTACAGTGGCAGTCTCATTGTGTTCAGCTGCAGTGAAACGGTGCTTGTAGGAAGAAGGTGACAGGAGATTTCTAAAGGTTAGTATATACTTCAGAGATGCAGTTTATCATGTTTTGTTCAAGGAGCAGATCTATTTGTTCCACAAATATAATAATGATCCGTCTGTTGTGTCATTCAGGATACTAATAACAGAATCAATGATAATTTCTTAGTTTCTCTGTAACTTAGTAAGATACTACTTCAAAATTATTTACAATATTTTTTAAACTTACCAAAGCTCATTATTATAAAACTGTTTTAAGTATCCCTTTATGACGACAGGCAAAGATGTTATATTCATTTGCACTTAGTCAGAACTTGGGTTTTATGTAAGATCTAGGCCTAATTTTGGTTGCATTGTATTTGTGCTATTTAGTCCTCCTAATAAGTGGTTCCAAATCATAAACATAGGTGAAGCATGTCTACTCTAATAGTAGCTTGGTAATAATAATAATAATAATAATAATAATAATAATAATAATAATAATAATAATAATAATGAAAATTGATGAAAATTGATGAAAATTTATGAAAGTAAATATAATACCGTGTAGGATGATTACTACTGCTCTGAATATGGACGCAACTATTGAAGCCTGGCTTATAGACTCTGATGCTGAATACCATGCACAATATTCTGGTAAGCAAAAGCAACGTTAAAGCCATAGAATTTATTATGTTTGAAATTCCTGCACATAGTGCTTTATAGGTTCATCTTATCGTTTATTGGCAGGTCAAGAAGTCAAGAAGATGGTGGTTGAAGATTGTTTATTAATTCCTGGACAGTATGATTGTCAATTCATACATAATGTACAAAGCGGAAATGAAAGAGGAGACAAAAGGTATGTCATTCCTGAAGATTAGGTCACAACTTGTAAATGAACTGATACAGTCATTTTTGAGCAAGAAACGACCTAGCTATCCTCAGCGAACGGGCATGGAAGGAAGAAAAACAGCTCTGATGGACAAGCAACAATAAAAAGTACGGTGAGATTATCAGTTATCGGCAGCCATCTATCTACCTGAGCTAATAAAAACATATCGTCACTGTGGACAGTGTAGTATCAAGCAGAACGAGAAACGCAGTAACATGAAATGTAGTGTTGCGTTATGTAAATTATGCTTTGAACCATTTCACAAATCATAGACAGTATTTTCAAATTTTTCTACAACCAAAGGCAAATTAGGCTTGAGAGATTTAACACGTTCCGTGCGGTTCGGGTCACCATGTGCCCCGAAACATGTTACTCTTCTCCGTCGGTGCGAACTTCCAAGAATTGCGAAGTAAGTAACTACGTCCTAGTTACGAATTTCCGTTAACTAATGGCAACCTAGTGTTCTAATTGAAGTAAAGGATCGAGGCATACTGCTAGTTTTGATCGGCCCACCGGTGACCCGAAGGAATTTTTTTCATCTTCCATTAATATCGCTTCGGGTCACCCTGAGTCCCGATTGTTGTCTGACCTATATTTTTACGCGGGAATCGCTTAGCGCGGTTACGGTGAATGAAGCCTAGAGTGTTGCTGTCCGCAGATCGTAGACTGTTGTTTAAGGAGTACCACCCTTCTGATATCTCCTTTCTACATTGCTCTTAGGAAAGCCTATAGAGGTTACTGGAGTAGTTATTGATATATTTATTATCTTCCGAATATAATATTTACAAGCAATTTCACGTCCTTTTTAGGTATGGAGCTTTCACATTCTGACACACCGGTGGCACGGAAAAGAAAGAGGGTTAGGACAGCACTGGGGTAGGCTTATATTTGTCATTTTTTATTCCATAGGCCATGTGGTATGTTATATTATTGTATAATATTGCTCTGCTGTACGAAAACGGCGGTCCACATTACTAGAAGTAACTGCGTCCCGTTGACGTCTGTGTATAAATCTCTCTTGGTAAATGCGTCGTGGTAGTAGTGCGTTTGCTCTTGATTCGTCGTAAAGAGGACATGAACGTACTCTTCCGTTGAATACATAGCGAAGGAATGAACTGCAGTACTGAAACCGCACGCTACGGTATTTGAGTGGGGATGGTTAGCATCCATATCACAATAAAACAGTGTCGTATTGGGCGAATGTGGCACGAATAGGCGTGTAAAACAGAAAATTTCCCTTGAGGAGTCTCGATCTACCAACAAACGTCGCGGAATAGTACTTATCCGGCAAAGTCTACTGAGGCACACCGGCAACACATGTCAAACGTCCACAGATCAAAATTATGGAGTGTTAACTTCCGTTTCACAATTGGCACAATCCGTTAACACTTTCGTTTGACCGATATTTGCATTTTGAAACCACCGGATGCATACCTGTACATGTTTTTAGAACAATATTGCTGTGATGAAGTCATCCGACCTAATCTAACCTGAGAGGTGGTTGTGGTTGTGGTGATTATTGTTTAAAGAGGAAGTAGAGGCTAGTTTTCTGCAAGTTCCACTCTATGACATGGTACAATATCACAAGTAAGCCGTCCATGCTCTTGACGTTGAAGAGTAGTCGAAAATCGAAAATACAAAGGGGCAGAAGATTCGCACGGTATAGTGTGATTAGCTTGCACCCCCCGGAGGCCTGGGTTCGTTTCCCGGCCCTGCCATGTAATTTGAAAAGTGGTAGGAGGACTGAAATTGGTTCCACTCAGCCTCGGCAAGTCAACTGAGTGGAGGGTTGTTCGATTCCCACTTCAGCCATCCTCGAAGTGGATTTCAGTAGTTTTCCACTTCTTTCCCAGGCAAATGCCGGGATAGTACCTTAGGCCACGACCACTTCCTTCCCTCTCCCTTGCCTAACCCGTCCAAACTTCTCATCCCCCGACAGGGCCCATGTTCGGCACAGCAGATGAGACCGCCTGGCCGAGGTACTGTTCTTCTCCCCAGTTGTATTCCGACAAAAATTCTCGCGCTCCACGACACTGCCCTTGAGACGGTAGAGGTGGGATCCCTCGCTGATTCCGAGGATAAAGCAACCCTTGACGACAAACTGGTTAAATGATAATAATAACAGTAATAATATCTTACTTCTTAGAGTAGAATGCCCCACTACATAGATAACGCAGAGATGACGACACATCGGGAGTTTGGACTGAACATTAACCTCTCTGAGGCACCTGTTACCTTAGCCCACCCACCTTACTGTATTGAGTTGTACAGGAGTGTCAATTAGGTGAGCACAGAACGTCGTATCTGTAAACCGCACGGAAATAGCATGGAATTAGCTAGAATAACTCCTATTACAAACAAAGGCAATCTTCATTCTTTCTCTTCCTCTGACTGGCCTTTCTCCAATTTCTTGGGGTCTACGTGTGTGTGGACTTGGCACAGTTTTACAGCTGGATGCCGTTCCTGACGCCGACCTTCTTTATGTGATAGTAGTGTGCTGTGTATAGACGAAGATATGTATTGAGGTGAACACAAACATGCAGTCCTCAAACCATTGTAAAATCAGTTAAAATCCGTGAACCTGCCGTGACTCGAACCTCGAACCGAAAGCCACTACGCTAATCATATTCCGTCAACAAGCAGGACACAAAAAGGGGCAATAAGGGTTGGATATTGTTGTAATGTATGAGAAAAAGGTTGTTAGGAGTAAACACCTTGAAAGAAGAAGTCTGTATGAGCTGGCTTCGATGGGAGTGGTTGTATGAGTGGAATAGCGAAATGTGAAAGAATTTTGGACACGACCGAAGAGATAATCCGGAAGAGAATTACGGGGAAAGCTTAAACTCGATTTCCAATAATTTAAAGACAACATTGCTAGTTGCTAAAAGAAGTTTAAATGGTGATGAGTTCAGTCACAGAGACTTTCAGGTAGTACGCTAAAAGTAATAAAAGTATGGATGTACAGTGCGCATGTACGTATGTATGTATGTATGTATGTATGTATGTATGTATGTATGTATGTATGTATGTATGTATGTATGTATTGATACGCGTATCTATACGACAGCATAAAGATATACAGTATGTCGTAAGGTTTTCACATTTTAACTATAATAATTTCGTGTGGCTATTTCTAGCCGAGTGCAGCCCTTGTAAGGCAGATCCTCCGATGAGAATGGGCGGCATCTGCCATGTGTAGGTAACTGCGTGTTATTGTGGTGGAGGATAGTGTTATGTGTGGTGTGTAAGTTGCATGGATGTTGGGGACAGCACACCCAGCCCCGGGCTATTGGAATTAACCCATGAAGGTTAAAATCCCCGACCCGGCCGGGAATCGAACCCGGGACCCTCTGAACCGAAGGCCAGTACGCTGACCA
This sequence comes from Anabrus simplex, assembly GCF_040414725.1. Classification (NCBI taxonomy): domain Eukaryota; kingdom Metazoa; phylum Arthropoda; class Insecta; order Orthoptera; family Tettigoniidae; genus Anabrus; species Anabrus simplex. The sequence goes on along the minus strand of NC_090265.1, from coordinate 1,103,056,257 downwards.
TTCAGCCAACGAGTCGGACACATTTTAACTGACGGGTACATTAAACGTTATCAATTTGAGTTGCATTGATTGAAATGCATATTTATCATCATCATGCGTATGCACATACGTATGGGCTAAACATTATAAAAATATGGTACACATTAATGGCCCACTATAATTTAAAATAATGTCAAAAAACAAACGTTTAACCTCCTTATACAATTGATATTTTACCTTGAGCTGTTACTACAATTTTTTTCTTTCTCGGTGAACGCATTTTAATCTTTTCATACAAAATGCCTATTTGCGAAGAACTGGGTTAAACGATACAGTTTTAAATTTTCAAAAGTGAAACTGCGTCTATTGACTCCCATAATAGTCTTGATTTTTACTTACTAAACCTTCACTCAACATCATAAGGAGTTATATGGACTATTCTAAAACTTCCAGCCAGTTGCTTTACGTCGCGCCGACACAGATAGGTCTTATGGCGACGATGGGACAGGGAAGGGCTAGGAGTGGGAAGGAAGCGGCCGTGGCTTAATTAAGGTACAGCCCCAGCATTTTCCTGGTGTGAAAATGGGAAACCACGGAAAACCATTTTCAGGGCTGCCGACAGTGGGGTTCGAACCTACTATCTCCCGAATACTGGATACTGGCCGCACTTAAGCGACTGTAGCTATCGAGCTCGGTTCTAAACCTTCCAACATCTTCAGGAGATAAATATAGATCTAGTTCCACACTTAATGCGCCACTCAAAATTGCACTGATTTTGCACATATCACTATATCACGTATTTTATTAACACTGTGTTTAATTCACTTTTGTGACTTCTCCATCCTTTCCGCTGCAGCAGTTGAGATGTTCAATCACTTCCCTTAATATGGCAAGGTTTTGGGGCAGAATTTTGTCTTGCTTTGTAAGAGCACTTAATGCTGTTGTGATGCATAAACATTTTGCTTGGATGTAAGCTATGTCATTTTTCTCTGTTTTGTCACCAACAACTGATATTGCGGATTCAACTGAAACAGTGCTGTCTGAGTGTAAAATACTTAACACATTAACGGTAGCTGCCTCTGCGGATCAGTGGTAGAGTACAGGCCTCCGCATCCCAAGATAGCGGGTTCAAACCCGGCAGAGGTAGCCGGATTTTTGAAGGGCGGAAAAAAGTACATTCGACACTCCATGTCGTACGATGTCGACATGAAAAAGATCTCTGGTGACACATTTGGTGTTTACCCGACAAAATTCATTAAATCTCAGCTATAGACGCCCAAGAGAGTTTCAGTTTACTCGGTCTGCCAACTAGTGGGCCTAGAGTAAAACGGAACGTCGAAATTGACGAGCAGAGAGCCAGATGGCGTCAAATTGAAATGTCTGCACACGGTAGCTGAGGCCATACGATTATTATTATTATTTTAACACATTTTACGGTAGCTTGGTATGCTGCTGTCTCGAACCACGTTCTCCATCGAGTCCTGGTTCGTTTGGGTGACAGTGGCATATCAGGATACATGCCTCTCAGAATCTGAATCCTGCGAAGAGGCTTCAAAAACACTTTATTCAATGAAGATATTAAGAGGTCCAATTTTAGGTTGCTGGCTCGTATAAGTTCTGCACACCAATGAAGGGCATGGGCTGGAAAAGTGAACTTAATCATCTTGGGATATATTACTTTCAATGCTCCACCCGCTTTTTGAACACCCACTGAACTGCATCACTCAGAAACACGAGCACATTTTCATATCCAATACAATTTGGCCATAGAATTGTCATTGTATCACTGAACAATTTGGCTACGTTCTTATTGTTACATGTATCCAAACCTCGCACGTTAATAGGACAGGATTACAAGGCTCACCGTTCATTAAACCAATGACAACGTTCCCAATCATTCTCCCTGCGGTGTCTGTCGTCTTATCAAGTGATGCTCAAATTGGAGTACCTTGCAAAAGATTTACTTATTTCTTTCAATTATTCCAGTGTTTCCTCCTTAATGTTGTCTGGTTTTGTAAACTCTGCACTGTGTGTTGTTCCAGGGACGCCCTGAAGTACGCCGTGTTTAATTTGCAAAATGATACATCTGTGCCGATAAGTCCTTAATAAATTCAGCCTTCACGTTCAGTTGCATATCTGATAGAAATATCTGGTTTCCTTGCCTTTTAAATATATTTTTGCCCTTATTTTTTCTATCAAAATATATTATTGTACTAGAAATCGCCGGGAATTAGATACTGGTGGTCTTTCGTTCGGAAAATCACTTACACACAAACTTAATTTTACAAATCAGGATTTACAATCTAGTGACATTTAAACTATTTAATGAACCGAATGAAAAATTGTACAAACCACACTGAAAATGAACCCGAAGCTTGTGGACGACTCTTGATGGCTCGTGAAGTACTAAATAGAACAGGTTAACCTAATCAGCCCCAATGCTCCGCTAATTACATAGCTTAGACCTGCTGTTGTCAGGTACAGTGAATTCTATTGTCACGGGGGTTCACTGGCAAGTACAAAGCCGACGCCCAGACGAAAATAAAAATGAAAAGGAGTGTTTATAACATACAATCCGTTTTCAGCATTCCATAAAAATTCAAAAACCCAGCTTTGAAACACAGATGGTGATAAAATAAATTTTAAACGATTATCTGACAGTAATAAGTTGGAAACCATAAAATATATAACATGTTTAACATAAAAAGTTCAGTTATGTAATGATACGCAAGTTTAATAAAACACGTACAACACCCCTAAATATGGATAAATATGAAAAATCAAATGTTCCTTAAACAACTCCAAAAATCCTAATTCGTAAACGTAGGCCTACAACGAAATTTTAACTTTAACTAATGTATAAGCAAATATGTATTTACATATAAATCCTAGCCCTGATGATCGTTTGATTATTCCAAAAGGGAAATTTGACACCTTTCCTTTTTACAAGTTACTTTACGTCGCACCGACAAAGAAGTGGGAATAAAGCGGCTGTGACCTTAATTAAGGTACAGCCCCAGAATTTTTCTGGTGTAAAAATGGGGAAACCATGGAAAACCATCTTCAGGACTGCCGACAGTAAGGTTCGAACCCACTATCTTTTGAATATTGGATACTGGCTGCACTTAAGTAACTGCAGCTATCGAGATCGGTAGCATTATTTTCTGTACCTCCATTTATAGAACACTACACTTCGGATTCTATTCATTGGTACAGAGATAATAGCACACATTCATATATCTTCATTATAGATTGTTATGCCTTTCAGTGTTCAGTCTGCAAACCTCTGTAAATTTGCCAATCACCGCCAAAATCATCTATTTGTAACTAGTCCTGTGGCCTCACTTAGTTCTGTACCTCTTATCTTTAAATCATTAGAAACAGAGTCAAACCATCGTCGTCTTGGTCTCCCTCTACACCTCTTACCCATCATAACAGAGTCCATTATTCTCCTAGGTAACCTACCCTCTTTAATTCGCCTCACATGACTCCACAACCGAAGCCGGTTTATGCATACAGCTTCATCCATCGAGTTCATTCCTAACTTAGCCTTTATTTCCTCATTCCGAGTACCCTCCTGCCATTGTTCCCACCGGTTTTTACCAGCAATCATTCTCGCTACTTTCATGTCAGTTACTTCTAACTTATGAATAAGATATCCTGAACCCACCAAGCTTTCACTCCCATAAATCGAAGTTGGTCTGAAAACAGGCCGATGTTGATGATGATGATGATGATGATGCTTGTTGTTTTAAGGGGCCTAACATCGAAGGTCATCGGCCCCACAGGCCGATGTAAAGATAGTTTAGTCCGTGAGCTGACTTCTTTCTTACAGAATACTGTTGATCTCAACTGCGAGCTCACTGCATTAGCTTTACCTCATCTTGATTCAATCTCACTTATCATATTACCATCCTGGAAGAACACAGATCCTAAATACTTGAAATTATATACCTGTTCCAGCTTTGTATCACCAATCTGACATTAAATTCCCTTGAATTTCTTACCTATTGACATCAATATAGTCTTCGAACGGCTAATTTCCATACCATACACATAGCATCTGTTTTCAAGTTGCAAAATATTAGACTGCAAGCTTTCGGCACAGTCTGCCATTAAGACCAAGTCGTCAGCATAGGCCAGACTGCTTACTACATTTTCACATAACTGAATCCCTCCCTGCCACTTTATACATTTATACGGTTCAGCAGACGATCCATGTAAACTACGAACAATAAACGTGAAAGTTTACAGCCTTGTCTAACTCCTGTAAGTACCTTGAACCAAGAACTCGTTCTACTGCCAATTCACATCGCAGCCCAATTGTCAACATAAATGCCTTTGATTGATTTTAATAATCTACCCTTAATCCCATAGTCCGCCAGCATTGCGAACATCTTTTCCCTCGGCAGTCTATCGTATGTCTTATCCATGGCTTAGAAAAATAAATGACTCGTTGAATGCACCCAGTGGTTCATTTTAATTCCAAGTCTTTATGGTGTACCTGAAGGAGAATTAACAGCCTTCAGTCCAAAAGCAACTAACAGAACATGTCGTCCTATTCGTCATTCATCGGCAATGGCGCCAAATTTGGAGGGGCAAAGCGTTTTATGCCCCACAAATAGGGTCTTATTGGGGGCAGAGTGCCATTTCGCCCCCATTCCGAAAATTTCTCCTCCTAATGTTAAGTACCATTCAAACGTGGAGTCTGTTAGTCTTCGGAGGTTGCTGAGGCGTTAAATCTGGAGAAGGTGGTAGATTGTTTTATATCATGAAATGAGTTTATAACGCGGGCATTCCTGCAAAGAACTAAATTTAAGAATGGAGACTGTTCAGGTGGTACAGCTGGTGGTAGAGCTTTACACATTTCGTATTTTGAAATGAACAATATGTTTATTTATTTATGAAGCAAGTTCTAACTTGTTTTACTTGTGATTACTTTTGATAGCTTCGTAGATAAAACATTCCTTCATAATATTTATTTATGAATGAAGTTCTATTTTTCGTTTACTTGTGAATATTATTGAAAGCTCCGTACATAAGACACGTTCGCAAATGTGTTTGAGAAACAAGCTCCATTATTGTTCTGCTTTGTGAGTATTATTAAAAAACATGAATGTTTGCGCCCACCTCTATGCTGTAGTGGTTAGTGTGATTAACTGCCACCCCAGGAGGCCTGGGTTCGATTCCCGGCTCTGTCACGAAATTTGAAAAGTGGTACGAGGGCTATAACGGTGTGCACTCAGACTCGGAATGTCAACTGAGTAGGGGTGGGTTCGATTCCCATCTCAGCCATCCTGGAAGTGGTTTTCTGTGGTTTCCCACTTCTCCTCCAGGCAAATGCCGGGATAGTACCTAACTTAAGGCCAGGGCCGCTTCCTTCCCTTTTCCTTGTGTATCCCTTCCAATATTCCCATCCCCCCGCGAGGCCCCTTTTCAGCATAGCAGTTGAGGCCGCCTGGGCGAGGTACTGGTCACCCTCCCCAATTGTATCCCCGACCCAGAGTCTGAAGCTCCAGGACACTACCCTTGAGGCGGTGGAAGTGGGATCCCTCACTGAGTCCGAGGGAAAAGCCTACCCAAGTGGGTAAACTGATAAAGAGGGAATGTTCGCATGTAGTTGTTCTTCATTTCACATGCCTGTGTTCATGTTAATCGTGCCCCCCCCCCCTCCTACCAATAATTACCCAAAGTCAGCGCACCTTATTCATTTTCAGGCGACCGGCAGGAGAGAACGCCAGGAGGACGATTTCCTAACGTTCGGTAGGTGAATAAGTAAAGACAAAGAAGACTGTTTTACTAGAAATAGAATTCAAACGTATTAAGTTGTGTTCATTGCATTTGGTATATAACGAAAAGATGTTATATACGGAACAAATCTGGCCAACCAGACATCGGTGGTATCCGAACCCACAACTTTCTGATTTAGCGTCGGATGTTCTAAATATGTTGAGCTATGGTGCTTAGGTCATACTTGCAAAGGTTCTTAGCTACAGGTTGGGCACTACTGTCACCACTGCTGTAGAGTGTGCACAAGCCGCCTGTTGTGGAGCGGTTCAATGAATATTTAATTTTTCTGACCGTATTGTACAGCAAATGGACTTTCATATTATTAACTAGTCTTATATATATATATATATATAAAGGAAGTGTTTGTTATGTCTGTTTGTCTGTGCGCGATGCCCAGCAAAATCTACTGCACACAGAGATCTGAAATTTTGAACATAGGACGATGGAAGAGGATTCGAATGCACCACGAAGCCGGAATTTTCATTTTCGCTTTTGTTGTTGAGTTATGAACGAAAAACCATCGGAAAACGTGCATTGGGATATGACAATCCAACGTGCTGTCACCAAGATTATATGCATAAAGAGTCACTGTCGCTAGGCAACGTACATAAGTTAGGTAGAGAACACAATATTCAAGGGGCCATTTTACGTCCAGGACGTAGGAAGCTGTTTTTGCTCTTATATGGTGTGAGGGCATATGACGCTGTTGATGGTAATTCGTCCGTCGGATCGGGACGTAAAGTCTTGAGCTATTCGAGAGGAGTGGTCTATGTGCCGGCGACGGGTTTGATCCTCTTCATTCTTACCATCATATATCATGTCATTCATTTCTTTCAACTAGCAACTTTTACAAGAATAACCCGATGTTCTACACAATTACAATTCTACACGGCAGAGCTTTGAAAGACTTGGAGTCACCTGGAGTTCCCTCGAACATCTTAGAGCGGACGATAGTGGCACCAATTATCCTTGTTAAGAATAAGAATCCTGCCCTCTGCAATGAACACGACTCTGAAGCCATTCCCATGATTGGGCATGCCGCGAGCGAAGTAATATTCATTCCTCGGATTCGAATAATTTCTTCGGGTATACAGTTTAAGTTTAGATGTCTGCAGTGTTCAAAATAAAATTTCTCTATGTAATAATAAACTTCTTCTTCTTCTTACTTATATAAAAATGGATGTTTGCATGTGTGTGTGTGTGTGTGTGTGTGTGTGTGTGTGTGTGTGTGTGTGTGTGTGTGTGTGTGTAAATGACACATCTCCTCCTAAACCACTGAAGAAATTTCACCCAAACTTGGTACACTTATGACTTACTATCTGAAGACGAGCAGTGTGGGGGTGTGCCATCCGTAGCTCACTTAGGGGTGGGGGTAAGGGGTGGCAAGGTATAAAATTAATCGAGAAAGTTTCGAATCCACAGTTTTCGGGGCCGCTGAGATGAAGAGTGACACTCCGGATTTTTTAAGTCCAAGTTCAGCTCCCATTCGGGTGGGGGTGAGAGGGGAGTGATATATGAAATTAAACGAAAGTAGTGTCGAATACATAGTTTTCGGGGTCACCGAGGTAAATTGTACACTTCGGATTTTTAGTATCAGGAGATAAACCACGTGGGGGTAAGACAGCCCAGGAACCCTTAGGGACAGGAGGGGGGGAGCGAGGGGCTGAGATATGAAAATAATCGAAATTGGTATCGAATCCATACTTTTCGGGATCGCTGAGATGAACAGTGACACTCCGGAATTTTTTAAAGTCCAAGTTCAGCCCATTCGTGGTGGGGGGCAATGGGAGTGTGATATATAAAAATAATCAAAAATAGTGTCGGATCCATAGTTGTCGGGGTCGCTGAGATGAATAGTGAGACTCCGGATACTTTATGAGTCCAAGTTCATCCCCCTATGGAGTGGAGGGCGAGGAGAGAGTGATGTATAAAATTAAACTGAAATAGTGTCGAATACATAGTTTTCGGGGTCTCCGAGGTAAATTGTACACTTCGGATTTTTAGTATCGGGAGACAAACCACGTGGGGGTAGTGCACCCCAGGAACGCTTAGGGGGGGGGGCGGGAGATGTTAATATATAAATATCATTGAAAGTTGTGTCTATCCATACTTTTCGGGCTCACTGAAATGAATAGCAACACTCCAGAATTTTTTTATGTCCAAGTTCAGCCCTCTTCGTGGTGGGTGGCGATGGGAGAATGATATATAGAACTAATTGAAAATAGTGTCGAATACATAGTTTTCGGGGTCGCTGAGATGAATAGTGACACTCCGGATTTTTAGTATCAGGAGACAAATCAGATGGGGGTAAAACACCCCATGAACCCTTATGGGCGGGTAATGGCAAGGGGACTGAGATATACAAATCATCGAAAGTAGTGTCGAATCCATAGTTTTCCAGGTCGCTGAGATGAATAGTAACATTCCGAATTTTTAAAACCTAACTTCAGCCCCCTTTGGCATAGGGGGTGAGAAAGGGTTAAAAAATAAATTGTCAGAAATTACCGAGATAATGGACGTGTGTATGTTCCAGTATGGCTTTCAACTATGCCTTACTACCTGGAAAACATACTGTGGGAGTAAGATGCCCCTAGAACCACTTGGGAAGCGGGTGAAATATAATCCATATTAATAAATGGAAGTCTGTTTGGCGTGATCTGTATATACTATATACTATATATATATTTATTTATATATATATATATATATAAATTAAGACATAAAAATGAAAACAGAGGTGAATTAGTAAGACCATTCTAGGCATCTTGGAAATTTAAAACTTGGTACCAGACAAACTGATGACTTCAGGATCCCTAGAAAAATCTCAAATTCTCATAATTCTCTGAGGGTACACGCTGGGAGTTTCAAATCTGCATAAGAACACAGTCGGTGATATATATCCAGAACAGGTTTTATGGGCTTAAAAGTTTCGTGAAAGTGCTGATTTTTAACCCACTATCCCATATCAACATGGCAGCACAATCTCCCAGACGAGTTAGAAAACTGAAATTTTGCAAAATTATAGCTTTTACCATGTAACCGACAGAAAAATTTACGAGATGTTTAAAAAAATTATTTTTTACCGCCCGAAATATATCGAAATATGGAGGCAATTTCAATGACTGTGCAGTACTTCCTATCAATGTATTTCGCGGCTAAACGGTAAGTCGTATCACAAAACGGATGGTACAATCTCCGTTCAATTTGGAGTGATCTACAACTTTGGTCCTATGACCTCTTGTATCTCTTTCCCTTATACATTTATTTTTTTCTATTTCTGGATTTACCTAAATTTTGCACTTTTTACACGTATAATTGATGGTTTGATTCACTTGTAGGAAAGATGGGATCATCAAATTCTACACGAATATTGGTCCACCCAGTAGCCATATGTGAGCCAAATTCTATGTTTGAAGCTGTCGCATAAGTATCTGAAAAGTAATTCACTGTGTGAAAATCTTACTCAAAGTTCCCCCTATTCAACGTTTCTAAAACATAATGAATTATGGTAGACAAGTGCACCTGTCGTTAGCATCACAATACCACAACTCGCACTTTACATTGGAAACAACATCTGCAGACCTCCCTATGCTCTTTCTCGGATAACGCCAATTTACATGCAATTAAAGAATTATTATTCACTTCATGTACAATAATTTACTTCGACATCCGTATACAATTTGGAATACCGTAGCGAAGCACGGGTACAATTGCTAGTATGTATATATATATTCCTCTCGTAGAAATTTTCAATTATCTGCCACATTCTGAAAATCTGATCCTGACAGCCCCTCTGTTGTCTGAAACAACACTGGTTTTTTAACCAACTTTCTCCCAATCGCTGATCGCACCCAGCCTTCCATGATGCCAGTGAACATTTTGCCTGGTATACTGATTATTGAGATACCCCGTTAGTAGATACAATCCTTCCTGTTCCCTTGCTTATAGATAGGTGCAATTACTGCTTTTGTCCAATCTGAAGGTACCTTCCTAACACTCCGTCCCAATATTACTACTCTATAAGACATTTTATCCCTGCCTTCTTCACCATTTCAGGTCTAATTTCATCTATTCCTCCTGCTTTATGACAATGCATTTTCTTTACTATCCTTTCCACTAAATCAAGTGTAATTTTACCAATATTGTTGTCCTCCTTCCCATGGACTCAGTTGTTGGCGATGTCACAAGGAAGATAGCCTAATACTTAATAACATTTAAATATAAAAATGTAGGCAATGTGAAGGTATTTGGCGTAATTTTGACTTACGTTGATCTGACTATGAATGCTTTTGGATTTGGATAATTTTAGCATATCGTCGTTGCCGGGACAAAACCCCCTATGTGATAACATTTTTGGAGATATACTGACCCGCAGCACGTACCTTATGAAGAGCGAGAATACACAATATTGCACCTTAGATGACAGAACCTTACCGGCCAAAGTTCTAAGCTAAAATATTTCACATAGGAGGTTTTGTCCCGGCAGCGACGATATGTATCTGGTCTTGGTACTCGCTCATTGCGTTTGTTATTTGGTACTTTATTATCCCAGTCTCCTTTCGATCATTTATCTGTTGATAATAGAAATGAGAAGTGACCAATGTAGCTGTGCTTTGTGAATCCATGAAATTATATCAATAAATAAATATAGAAATAAGTAAAAAGATGTAAGAAAGGATACCTTTATCTTGCGTACTGTTTTGCTGCTGCTATTGTGTATAGCAACATTGACAAGCACAGGGTCTCCGTGGCAGTAGATCGCTCGATCTAGGGATGCTTCTAGCTCCACGCGGCCTTCACTGAGTAGGAAAGGTTTGTCCACTGCAGCGTGAGGAGGAGGTGGAACGATGGAGCCTAATAAGGTGACTGGTCGTGGGATCGTCTCCCCACCTCCACTACTGCTGGGAGCTGGAGGTGCTGCTGCCCGCTGGACCACTCGTATCCCCATCCTCACGGTGCTGCGTCGGTGAAGTTTCTCGTCCGCACGTTCAGCTGTACGAAATATATAACATGGTTATTACAGGAGATGCACTATATCTGTAGCCTGTTTTCATTAACTTGTCTGGAGGTTATTGCTCCTTCATCTGATATTATAAACATATAACGTTCTAGTACTGACTTCACCTTTCTAATTGCATACAATGTTTAACCCTTGGTTAATCTAATTAGAATGACATTGATATGGTTGAGGAGTATAAACTCTGTTTAGAAAGTGATTTTAATGTACCAAGTGGCCCTCATGTACTATTGATGAATGGGATGCCTAGTCGCTGGTTTAGAAGGAAGCGCTACATTGTGCTATATTTCGGATGTGACACAAATAACAATAATTTTATTACACACGTTATGTAAAAGGATGCTTTTTTAAATACGCCAAAGATGCAGACAATAAAGTATAACAGCCCATTAATTTATACGCGTACGGATATTCCACTCCACCAAAAAGTTGCATATAAGTGGTATGTGCCGTGAACGATTCATTAACTCTTAATTTACAGGACAAGTTGGCCGTGCGGTTAGGGGCGCGCATTTGTGAGCTCGCATCCGGGAGACAGTGGGTTCGAATCCCACTGTCTGGATCCCTGAAGATGGTTTTAGGTGGTTTCCCATTTTCACACCAGGAAAATGCTGGGGCTGTACCTTAATTAAGGCCACGGCCGCTTCCTTCCCGTTCTTAGGCCTTTTCCGTCCCATCGTCGCCATAAGACCTATCTGTGAAGATGATCTTCCATGCTCTCCAATTTTCACATCAGAAAAATGGCGGGAGTGTACCCTAGTTTCCCACTTTCTTCAGAGTCTAAATAATCTCCCAACCCAGCGTCGCTGAAGACCTATTTCGTTAGCTTAACAACGTTTGACTGCTAGGAAAGATAGTGTAAGCTACTACGTGTGTTTGTGCAAGTTTCCAATGTCTCTATCTATATAGTATTTATGGACTGCCTGGCCTAGGCGTTTATGGCGTGCTCGGTCTACCTGGAAACACTTGGGTTCTATTCCTCGTCAGTAAGTCGAAAAATTTAGAAAATGAGATTTCCTATTCCGGAGATGCATATAGTCCTGAGGTTCAGTCAGCCTACACCTACACCAGGTTAATTCCTGGGAACAAAGGCGGCCGGGCGTAGAGCTAACCACTCTACCCCATCAAATGCCGAGGTTACTGATAGTGGAAGTCTTTAACTTCCAACCCTCCAAGAGCCTTGAGGACTTAAACGGAGATGACTTTGCTATACAATATCTGGGTGCAAACACTACTAAAATATAAACAGTAAGCATATAAAGTAATATCGTGGTGAATGTTGATGATGAAAATAAATAACGATAATAATAATAATAATAATAATAATAATAATAATAATAATAATAATAATAATAATAATAATAATAATAATAAATTAAGCTCTCTCTCCAGAAAAACGGTAGAGTATCCGACACCACTTCCAACACCGTGGATTCAAACATACCAGAGGAAGTCAGATTTTTGAATAGCGGAATTACTTCCATTCGGTACTCCATGTCATACAATATCAGCATGTAAAATATATCTGATTTTACATTTTGGTGTTTACCGGTAACATTGAAATAGCTATAGATCGTGCCATCTTGTAAAGTAAACTGGAACGTAGTAATTGACACGGAGGCATCCTAAATGACGTCAAATCATACATGGCACATTGTTATTGAGACATACGATATTTATTTATTTATTTATTTATTTATTTATTTATTTATTTATTTATTTATTTATTTATTTATTTATTTATTTATTTATTGCCCCACTAAGTGATGTGGATTTTGAAAGAAGCCGAGGTATCGAAATTTTGCCACAAAAGAGTTATTTAATGTGCAGGAAGACAAAGAAACAGAGATATTCCATCTAAAACACTCTCAAATGCCACCAACTTCAGACGCAATCGAATCCATTGCTATATCTATTTTACTCACCTAACACTAACGACTAACTCATTTCCCCCCTGAGATCATCTACAGATCGAATGTCATGCAAAGGTAAAAATGGTACCACACTCACTGACGGTGAGGCAAGACTAATAATATCAGAAAGCCTCACTGAACTCGCAAAAAAATATTTCCAATCGAACGGGCAGTCCTAACTCCAGGCCTCATGCTATTGTAATATCATGTGCAAGATCTCATGGTCATCTTAATATACCTCTCACCAATTGAGGCAAATTTTGGTCGTCAGTTATGGCCACTTTCTCTGACTGGGTATAGGCAACACTGATTACACCATGTACTAACTAACATAGCTACAGTTCATTATGTTATTTTTGTGCAGCATATTTGCATTTACCCTCTCGCTATTTGACAAATACATTCCTCCTTATCCTATGATATCAGTTCATCCGCTTTCTGTCCCAACTCCACCCAGCCCTATCCCACACACTTAATGAATATAATAATAATAATGCTATTTGCTTTACGTCCCACTAACCACACTTTTACGGTTTTTGGAGACGCCGAGGTGCCGGAATTTAGTCCCGCAGGAGTTCTTTTACGTGCCAGTAAATCTACTGACACGAGGCTGGCGTATTTGAGCACCTTCAAATACCACCGGACTGAGCCAGGATCGAACCTGCCAAGTTGGGGTCAGAAGGCCAGCGCCTCAACCGTCTGAGCCACTCAGCCCGGCATTAATGAATATGGGTGATTTGGAAAGCGCCCAACATAAACTGATTGAAATAAATATGACTGGTTTTGTAGGGATGAAGCCATGGAACTATTATAATTATCATTATTATTATTATTATTATTATTATTATTATTATTATTATTATTATTATTAATACTATTATTATTAAGGAAAGATATGCCGATGAATTTTGAAGATTATAGTCATTTTGAAGATGGACGAACTGTTTAAACAGTCCTGAAATTATTTCGAATTTTTCAGCTTGAACATAATCTTGTCTCTTTTTTGTTAATAAATACGTAAACTATACCAAAATCATTAACCATCGTCTGTGTGGAATTTAGTACATCGAGATAAACATAATCCCAGGTTGGAATATATATAACTTACGCATATTTATAAGATTCCTTACAGTTATAGCATATAACTCATCATCATCGTAAAAAAATTGCAGTTGTCCTAATTATTATTTTTGCCATTCTTTATTAATATGTAAAATGGAAAAGATATTAACAACTAACGACTCACTCGGTTGCATTGGTATTTGAATGCCTACCACTCTGCTATTCTTCTTTCATATAATAACTAAATAAGAACCTTAACAAAAAATTCAAGTTTTATTACACACCACACACTCTAAAAGTCATTTAATAAAAGTAAAATGATGGTTGAGCTTCCTGCGACACATTTTATAACTTAATCCGTCAGCTGTGCATTTAAACTTCAGTACTCTAATTACCAGCTACATCCTACTCACCAACGTACGCTCGGACGTCGTAGCTGGTACCAATAGGAGCCCCGTTGTATTCCTTGGCTGGTACCAATTGTACACTGGGTGGTGCTAGGGGAGTTACTTCCATGGTGAAGGGCCGTGCGTTGGGTCCCAGCCTCCTGACAAGAGCGTCCTGTAATAATAGATAAGGATACTTTAGCTAGAGGTATGACGTACTTGTAACATTAAATTTGCTACACCTTCATTCGATATATCTCATTAAGACTAGCATCCTAAGCACTTTAAATTATACAACTACTCCGATTTCATTTCCGCTATGTAGAAGTAACCTCACATTTTTTTCTAAACCAATGTCACTATAGACTTGAATATTCTCATGTTCACATGATGTTTACTGTATTTCTTTTCAAAATAAAAAATATCAGGCTGCAAGTCTACCCATTAAGACCATAGTAAAATAAAAAATATCATATTTCACGTCTACTCACCATGACCATAAAATAAACTGCTTTCAATGTGTTCATTTTATTGACTCTCACCCTGTCTTGTTATACATTTCAGTATTTAGTTAATTAGTACCATTATTAATGAGCAATAAGGAAGATATTTATGTATGTGCAGGATGTAAACAATTAAGAATATTAAAATATACATTTCCAACTTCTTTGAAAACTGAGAAAAACTAATTAAACAAATAATAGGCAATCAGCTATCTGTACGATAGCCTTCGGTGCAGGTCATCGGTAAATGAATGATAAAATAAATGGAAAAAGTGAAATATAGGAAAGGTATGCGGATATTTATGCCTAGCAAAAGTTTTCTTAGTTTTCATGTACAACTTGTCCGCTGTAAATTCACTTGGCCCAAATAGTTAAATTGGAAACTCATATTTTGGAGACAAGTACTTTAAGCACAACAAATAGTCTAAAGTAATGAAGGACAAGAAAGTGAAGTGAACGTATGTGTATTAAAACACGTACAACAATACTAGTAAAAGAACAGTAGGTGCATGGATCCTTAGTTCTACCAAGATTAAAATTTCTCCTGGGATTTTAAGGCATTCATTCCGTGAATATATATACTTCCATTTATGTAACATGACACAGCTGTATTTAACCTTAAGCTGCCTCCCATTATTTATGCCACCCTTCGCGTTTTCTTATTGTCCGATCAAGCTCCCTTAGTACAAACCTGTTCTCTTACTTCCTCTTCATTGTTAGACGTGAATATCCTTCATTTACGAATATTCCATTTATTTTGGGCTTCTTCCTCTATCACCTATAATTAATTTTAAAAAGTGCTTTTTTCAATATGGTCGATATTTCATAATTCCTCCCATGGTACCATATGCCCACGCAACAACTGACATTACTTCGCTCTTCTCGAGGCAAGTTTGGGCTCGGCAGACACAATGCTTTTCAGTAGTTTCGGCCTATTTGACTAATGTTTATTGATTTTTGAGACCTATATTCTCTACTGATCTCAGAAGGTTGGATGAATATCCCCACAAATCAAACTATCCTTAGGTATGTGCCGGAACAGATCATTATCGACGTTGCGGTAGGTTAAACTTGTCTAGGAGAGCTAAAGTATTAATTTGTGATATATATGTTACAATGTTTCACTAAATTTACTATCACCATGATGCTTGGCCATGAGTTCATCAAAAGTTTCAATGCTCTCCACGGTATGTCAGAATTCAGATTATTTCTCTAATTTTTCCTGAATTCCTGGTACGCTTTCAATTGAACGTTATCAGTACTCTACAACGTTCAGTAAATAGTACCCACGTCCAAAAGAATGCTTTTCAAATCCTCTATCAATACGTGGTCATATTTCTGGCTCCATCCGAATACAATAAATTTGCAGACGAATTTATTCTTATGTCATTGTTTCAGGCCACTGCCACTGTACTAAGGAGAAAAGAGTGTGAGAGACGTGGAATTAGTAATCATGCTAGCTGGTATCAATACCTGTGGCGAGAGGTTAAATTGAATGAAAGATTAACGGCAGGAAAGAACACTTTGTACAAAGCTGTGCGTATGAATCGATCTCGTAGCCTAGTGAGGCGAATGAAGATGAATAATTCACCTAGAAGAATAATGTACATGAGAAGACGAGAAAGATTTAAGAGAACAGCAATATAGATCGTGTTTTCGTGTGTCCGGGGGTAAAGCACTAAGGAACAAATAAAATCATAGTGTTAGATATAATTAGAGGGTTATGGAGCGTTTACAGTTCAATTACAGAAACATGCACAAAGTCATATTCAATAGGTACGAGAAATCCTGACGTGGCTTGTCAAGACGATTGCTGCCTAGCCAAATGGTTTTCAGATGTTATTGGAATTCGACTAGGTCAGCGTTATGACATAGTCAGTCGTACTGGATTACATTCCTGGTCGACACCGCTGTCTCCCAAACCAGGCAGCCCCTCAGGTAGTCTCACGAGATTAAGTGAATACCGATCCAACACTTAGTCTAGAGTTAAAGTCCTTGGACTAGCCGGGGAAGGAACAAAGGTTCTTCGAGTGAGGGGCAGAAATGCGCCCCTACACAATAAGGTGAACTGAACGTTTATAATCCTGCAGCCAACATTACAATATTATTACTGATATAATACAATCTGCATAACATGGTTCGAAGCATGTACAGGTCAAGTAGATTGTGGTAATTCTGTTGTATTATGGGCATGATAACCGACTTATAATCGTTTTGCTTCGTAATATTAATGGAATAAGGAAAAAATATTGAAAAAATGGAAGAATAACCGGGAAATGCGAGGAAGAAGCCATACCCTGCTCCATGTCTGAAGGACCAGCACGGAGAATTTCGGTTCAACGGACCCCAGGTTCTATTCCAATCCTACCTTTTACTTTACACACACCAGATCACACCTCACCACACCACACTGCCACCTCCCACTGAAAAATTCAATAGTTAAATACACCACTCCACATATTGGTGGTGTCAGCAAAGGCTGTGGCCGCAGAACTGGACTAAGTCTGCATGCGTGACACATTTCCCACCGGAATGTAGAGGAGAAAGGAGAAAGGAAAAAGGAAAAAGAAAAAAGGAAAGGAAAATGAAAGTGAATGGCCACGAAATGTTCCCTAAGCCAGGCACCGTCAATCGAGAGCGAAATGCCTTCGGACCCTGTTTGCTCCCCACTCTTGAGGAACGAGAGAGGCTTAGGGAGCAAGTAGGGGAGAAGTAGGAAAAGTACATGACGTAATACGCACTGAAGGTCAGTGGCGCAAAGGTATAGCACATCTTTCTGGACAGGTTAAACTGCGATTCGATACGCGTGAACTCACGTGAGGTGACAGTAGTGTGTTCCCGCCTTTAACCTCACACCACACGACGTTCAAGCCTAGTCGGTAAATGTTGCATTTACTATGGAAGAGAGTTCTACACAGCGTAGACCATCAACGCCACCCAGTGTCAAACCTTCTTGGGAAGAAGAGTGTTTGATACTTCCATAAAATAACACACAAAATGTTTAATATGTAATAACATAGAATCACATTAACAAGTTTAATCTGTAACTCCCTTGTTCCTTATGTCATGCCAACAAGTATGATAAATATGAAGGCTGAGGAAGGATAGCGTTACTAGAAAAAGTTAAAAATACCACATTTGAGGAGGTACGTACATATCATATTAACCTACTCAACTCTATTTATATTATAATGTTTCAGAATTCCTCAAACATGATTTATTTATGTACCGGTATGTATTTTATTGCTGTTGTTCAGATGGTATTTCCGAGCGGCAAGTACAGTACCGCCACGGTATGCAACCCGCCTGTCCGCTGCTCTCTTGTCACGTGACAAACACACGTCCCGAGCGGAGCAAGTAACACCAGCTCCCTAGAGCAACTAGGCCTACGTGATTACGTCTGCCCTAAGCCACACATGGCTAAGATCGTCAGTGGAATCCTAACATAAGTAAGAGGAAGTAGTCGTTCTCATCTTGCGGACCGTCAGGCTTCGACCGAAACGAAGGCCACATACTACCACTAGACACACTCTCCCAGGAGGACTGATCATAGCTGATAATTACTGAAATGGAAGTGGTAGTGTATTTTATGCTAGATCTAATGCTGCAAGTTTCACGCCTAACACTGAGGGCACAACCACAACTAGTAATGTTAGTCAAAGATTAGTGTTGGTAGATATCTGTTTTCCACCTCACCAGCGGAATATCTGCAATACGATTGGCGTACAAATGTCGTGGTTTTATCAACATTCTCACGCATGCCTAACTTTATTTGAATTCCACAGCGAACTATTCATGAACGGAGAAGCTGAAATTGTGCGCTAATAATGTAAATAGAATCAGCTCGGCGAGAGGATTACTGGAATGTGGCGTTCAAATAATTGGGGAGGGAGATTGTTCATGAACATTCTTTTCCTTTCATGCTTTCCTTCCGTCTTTCTTTCTTCAATGAACTTTCTTTTTATTCTTGTTTTCGAATATTTGGTTTTAATGGAATTGTTTGTTGTTGTTGTCATTGTTTTTATATGCAATTTGATTTGTCTTCCTTTTCATACAACTCTGAGTAAGCATTACCACCAGGACATATCTCAATTTTATTGTATTTAATAGTAATTATTATTATTATTATTATTAATATTATATTACATCCAAACAAATTTAAACAACGATTTGTTCCTAAACTATCTCTTATAGTATTCATAAAGCGGCGTGTCTACGGTTAAACGCAAGCTTGCATTTATAGGTGACTGTTTATATCATGATGTCGTATTCATAGGTAAAGGATCTTCAGTTTTAGGAGGAATTTGTAGCACAGAGACTTTTCATAAAAAAATCGACGTGATTTCCGGAATTAATTTAACTGCAACCTCTTTGGGGGGTATTCATATATTTATTTATTTACTATTTGTTTAACATTGCACTGACACATGGAAGGTTTTCCGGCGCCGCAAGGATAAGAAAGGGCTAGGACTGGGAAGGTAGCGGCCGTGGCCTTAATTAAGGTACAGCCCCAGGATTTGCCTGGTGTGAATATGGGACACAATGAAAGCCGTTTCCCATCCTTCCACCGCCGAAAACCTTCGATGTCTTAATGCGACGTTAAACCACTGTAAAAACAAATATTACACAGGGAATGTTCCGTGCTTCGGTTTGTCCCAGAAGCAAAAGTATAGCCTAGGGCCAAATAACAATGCTAAACCTACTCAATAATCAATTTATAAACACGAATCTTTAATACTATGATTGTATTTATGTACTTTACCTACTTAGCCCCGTTTACTGACACAGGGTCTGCGATGAGGTGGGATGAAATTATATTTCATAATTTTACAGCCGGATGCCCTTCCCCTCCTCAGGCGAGGAGCTAACGAACACGAAATGCATGATGGTGAATGAAATTGGAGGAAACCACCTGTTGCCTTTATATAGGAACTGTCCCATCATTTGACTGGAAATGAAAATAGTTAACCACAGAAAAACAATCCTCACTGCAACTGAGTGCAGAGCTTGGCTCCATTGCCATAGCTCATTAACATGCACGGCCTTTCCGCTCGGTAAATTTCAATACTCCCATTAATGTGGCTAATTTTGCTATTTTGGAATGGTAACGTCCCGTGGCTTTTGCTTTTTGTTTCGTGTGACTTACTTCTTTCTTTCTTTCTTTCCTTCTTTCTTTCTTTCTCAATTCGTTAACCCCCCAGGGTTGGTTTTTCCTCGGACTCTGCGACAAATCCCAGCTTTACCGTCCTAAGGGCAGTGTCCTCGAGCGTGAGAATTTGGGTCGTGGGATACAACTGGGGAGGAAGACCAGTACCTCGCCCAGATGGCCTTTCCTGCTATGCTGAACAGGGTCCTGCGGGGAACTGGAGGATTGGAAGGGATAGGCAAGGAATAGAGAAGCAAGCGGCCGTGGCCTTAAGTACTATCCTGGCATTTACCTGGAGGAAAAGTGGGAAACCACGGAAAACCACTTCGAGGATGGCTGAGGTGGAAATCTAACCCCCTTCTACTCAATTGACTTTCCGAGTCTGAGTGAACCACATTCCAGCCCTCGTACCAGTTTTCAATTTTGTGGCAGAGCCGTGAACCGAACCCGGGCTTCTGGAGGTGACAGCTAATCACGCTAACCACTACACCACAGTTGCCGACATGTGACTTACTCTGAAGCAAATTATATCGACTGAGGTACATCAGCTTAATTTAATGGCAACAGAACAAAAATACTTAGTGCATCGTCAGTGAAAGAGCAGAGTAAACATCAATCATAAACCCTATCCATCATCTACTGTACCTTCAGTGTTATTCATAGCACTTCAGCCACATTCTATCCTCTTAAAACTTAAAGTTATTGCACACACAGTGTAATATAATAAAAATAGGTTTTAATTTATTTGATGTCCACAACTTTTAAATGGGAACAATAAATGCAACCCGTATTGAGCACTTCGGACTTGCATGTACTAACATTTGTACGTGGGCAAGAAGTATCTGCAGTTTTGCTGTGATTGTCTTTGGGATACCGAGCTCGATAGCTGCAGTCGCTTAAGTGCGGCCAGCATCCAGTAATCGGGAGATAGTGGGTTCGAGCCCCACTGTCGGCAGCCCTGAGGATGGTTTTCCGTGGTTTCCCATTTTCACACCAGGCAAATGCCGGGGCTGTACCTTAATTAAGGCCACGGCCGCTTCCTTCCAAATCCTAGGCCTTTCCTATCCCATCGTCGCCATAAGACATATCTGTGTCGGTGCGACGTAAAGCAAATAGCAAAAAAAAAAAAAAAAAATCTTTCGGTTGGTTCTATAGCGTTGTGTGCTCACCAGCCGCTAGATTGCACCGTTGTCTACGTCTGTGGTAGGTTTCGCAGTTAACAGAAAAGTACAGCTTGCGCAGTTGCGACGTAAAAATGGTCGCGCCACTGTCTGTTTGCACCAAGGAAGAACAGCATTCCATAATCCGTTTTCTCCGATCTGAGGGTGTAACCAGGAGTGAAAATTCATAGAAGACTTTCAGCACGGTACGGGGACAATGTCCTGCCGTAGCGAAGTGTTTACCACTGGATTAAACAGGTCAAAAGGGGTCGCACGAGCGTGAAGGATGAGGAAATATCCAGGCGTATATCTACAGCCGTAACTGATGCCAATATTGAACAAGCGTGTGATATGATCCTGAATAACAGACAAGTACACTGTTGATGACTTGGGAAACCATATGCACCTTAGCCAAGTTTCTGCCTATGAAATCATGCATTACAGACTTAACTATCACAAAGTCTGTTCGAGAAGGGTTCCAGAGCAACTTATTGGAGAGCAGAAGCGCAATCATGTGAGATCAGTCAGCACCTACTGGACCAACATGCTAACGAAGGAGAAACGTTTCTGAAACGGATCATCACTGGAAATGAAACATGGGTTCACCACTTCGAACCAGATAGCAAACGTCAGGGCATGGAATGGAAGTATCCCGGATCCCCAGTCAAAAAGAAATTTAGGGGTCAATCTTCTGCAAGAATAGTGATGCTCACAGTCTTTTTGGGACTCTCAAGGGCCAATCCTGGAATATTACCAGGAAAAGGAGAAAACAGTGAACAGTGGACGTTACAGTGATATGCTGGTAAACAAGCTGAAACGTGTAATACGCAACAAACGCTGAGGCCTATTGTCGGGAGGGGCTCTTTAGTTGCATTACAATGCACGTCCACATACCTCTACCCACGCCGCTCAAACTCTTCAGGTGCTGCGTTTTGAGGTGTTGGAGCATCCTGCTTACAGTCCCGATCTAGACCCGTCAGATTACCACCTGTTTGGTGCAGTCAAAAAGGGCGTCCATTCAGCACCGATCAACAGGTGAAGGAAGCGGTATATAGTGGCTTGCTGCGCAACCAAAAGCTTTTTTTTTTTTTTTTTTTTTTTGCAGAGGGTATCACAAAGCCTGTGAAACGGTGCATTGAAAATCAGGGTGACTATACTGAAAAAATGCTATCAATTAAAATATGTACTCTCTTTTGTAATAAACTGTTAAAAAATGATTGCCGATACTTATTGACTTGCCCTCGTACAATTTCCGTCAACGGCCGTAGCCGTGTTGAAACACCGGATCCCGTGCGATCTACGAAGTTAAGCAATATTGTGCGTGGTCAAGATTTGGAATGGGTTGCTACGACTGCTGATGGGGGATAAGGGAATGGAGGAGCGGAAAGGAACTGGCCACCCTACCGCACGTAAACTCCGGCTCAGGCACACCTCCGCGGAGGTTCGGACCCGCCTTCGGGGAGAATACATACACCCTTACCTTACCGTACAATTTCCTTAGTTTTTACTAATCCTTCCTTTCGGTTCAAAATCTTTCATATATCTTCTACGTTTTGGTGTACTTCTTCGCTTCTACTTTGAAACACGTAATGGGGTTTGATGAAAATAGCAAAATTATCAGTAATTTGCAAATAACGGAAAGGATTTTAGTAAATGACGTATAATATTTAATGCTAATGAAAATAAACTTACTTTAAATATGATATACCGTACGTTTCTTTTAGGGAAACCTCTGCGTGGGCAGAGACATGTCATAAGAGTCAATCAAAATAAAGGGCTAGGTTCAGAAGATCTGCTGGTAACTTGCGCTCTTTTAGGAGTCTACATTTAGTACTACTTTTTTACTCGTAAACAAATCGCAATAGATTATCATCATATTCGAGATGTTCTTCAATAACACACATTAGTGTACCAGTTACCGTACAGTCTCTCAAGGCCAGATAACTGATCAAAATACCGGGCGAGTTGGCCATGCGCGAAGAGGCGCGTGGTTGTGAGCTTGCATCCGGGAGATCGTGGGTTCGAATCCCACTGTCGGCAACCTTGAAGATGGTTTTCCGTGGTTTCCCATTTTCACACCAGGCAAATGCTGGGGCTGTACCTTAATTAAGGCCACGGCCGCTTCCTTCCAACTCCTAGGCCTTTCCTATCCCATCGTCGTCATAAGACCTATCTGTGTCGGTGCAACGTAAAGCCCGTAGCAAAAACGGATCACAATGATTCATTTTCGGCTAACACGAATGCCAGTATTTCACATATCGTTAGCCTGTTCTAATACCACGTATCTCACAATACTCTTCCTATCTATTATTTTCTTTAAGACTGGTCACACCTCCCAGGCACATATGGATATGCAGTCCTTCAAAACAAATTTCGTTGTGTTTATTTTCCCATGCGTATATGTAAATGAAAATGAACCTTATCCTACCGTACTATAGGAATGGTCCGCCTCAGTCGTGTAGTGGTTAGTGTGATTAGCTGCCACCACCAGAGACCCGGGTTCGTTTCCCAGCTCTGCCACGAAATTTGAAAAGTGGTACGAGGACTGGAACGGGGTTCACTGAGACTCGAGAGGTGAACTGAGTAGAGGGAGGTTGGGTGCCCACCTCAGCCTTCCTCGAGGTGGTTTTCCGTGGTTTCCCACTTCCCCCTCATGCAAATGCCAGAATTGCACCTAAGGCCACGACCGTTTCCTTCCTTCTTCCTTGTCTAACCCTTCCAATCTCTCCCACCGGGCGAGTTGGCCGAGTGGACAGGGCACGCGGCTGTGAGCTTGCATCCGGAAGATGGGGGTTCGAATCCCTTTTTTGGCAGCCCTGAAGATGGTTTTTCGTGGTTTCCCATTTTCACACCAGGCAAATGTTGCGGTTGTACCTTAATAAAGTCCACGGCCACTTCCTTCCAACTCCTAGGCCTTTCCTATCTCATCGTCGCCATAAGATCTATCTGTGTTGGTGCGACGTAAAGCAACTAGCCAATCTCCCCATGTTGAGCATAGCAGGCGAAGCCACCTGGGCCAGGTTGTATCCCCGACCCAAAGTCTCACGCTCCAGGACACTGCCCTTGAGGCGGAAGAGATGGTACCCCTCGCTGAATCCGAAGGAAAAACTAACGCTGGAGGGTAAACGGATAAAGAAAGAAGGAAAGAAGAAGACTGTAGGAATGTATGTTTGCGTGATGTACGTATTTACGCACTCCTACCAAGAGGCTCATTTTCTATTACACATAAGCATAGGGAATTTGTTCTGAAAGGCTGCATATCCAAATGTGGATGGGAAAAGAGACCAGTTTTAAGGAAAGTAAAGAATAGAAACGGCATTGTCAGATACGTGGTACTGGAACTAGGCCATCGATATTAATTCCGTAAACTGTTATGAATATACCCGCCTGTGACTGTGAGAGCTGCTCTCCGCCTGCCGTTCACTTGGGGGCAGACTCGTCAACACTATGACGTATGTATCGCCTTCCTGCAGCGCCAAGTACAATGGAACAAGCATGTTCCTCTGTTGACTTTATCAGACATGACAGCTGTCACTGACAGAACACATGCTTCTCATTAGTCGCAGGATGCATGTTAGAAAATCATGGACCTTACAATATCTCAACAGCGCGTTGATCATAGCCTAATTTATGCAGTAGTTCAACATGCGAGACTGAAAATTTAAATTGTACCGTATATTTCGTTCAACTTATGATCATAAGTTGTTAAAATCGGCAATGGTGCCGTTCAGGAAACCTTCTGCATGGACAATGACATGTTAGAAGAGTCAATCATAATAAGAGGGGTTATATTCAGAAGATCTAAACTCGTTAAAATTTTAGTCGAGAGTTGAAAATAATAATGAGAAGAAGAACAAGATGCTATTAATTAATTATAGCACATAATATGACAAAAGTAGTTTGAAATTAGTGATTGGTTTCACGAAGAAACAAGTAGCCTATGGAGACATGTCGTTATTATTTGAAAAGCATTTAATCTTGTGGTCTTCATTTATAACAGTGATCAACGCTACAGTTAAATATCTCCTGAAGTAGCTTGTATAGGATAGCTGCCACAGTACGTGCTGTAATATTTGGCTTTAAATGTAAAGTATAGTGACCTAACTGTCAGATAAACAAAGGATACAGACTATTATTGCCCACACATGGACATACAAGAATGAGTTTTCATTTTATTCAATTATATGCCACAGCCTGGCTCCTTGACTGAATGGTTAGCGTAGCAGACTTTGCTTCATAGGACACCTGGTTTGATTCCCGGCCGGTCCATTTTTTAACTACCTATGATTAGTTCGTCTATCTCGGGGACAGGATGATTGTGTTGGAACTAATATATATGTCTCCATTTACACACAACACACTTATGACACTACCAGCCACCACAGACACACGCAATAGTAAATGGATCCTTACGTATAGAGATAATGTTAGGAAGGGCATCCGGCCAAATCCACACAATGAGCCGATCCCAAGAATCTTTGGAAAGGTTGGAAAGAAGAAGAAATGCCAGGGGGGACTCTCGGAACATCTGTATCACATAGCATTCCTTAAAGTGCGGTTTTCCCAGGAGGTCTGAATTACTAGACCTAGACCTATATGAACAGTATTATTGACAGAAATCTCTAAACGGGCTTATTGAAATACCATCACCCTCCAAAACTATAGAAAAGTGGCGATAAAAGGGTCCTTGAGCATCTCGACATCCTGAAGTTAATAACATTTCAATTCGTAAAGTGTGTAAAAATCTCAGAAATTCTAAAAAATAATTTTGGCTAATATTTCTTCATTATAAACTACAATTGATTTCATTACGTGTTGTGATATATTGCATTATATTCCAGTACATACATACATAAAGACCGAGTGAGATGGTTACATAGTACCTAGGTACAGTTCACGTCATTGTTAGCTTACAGTACATTCGGGAGATGGCGGGTTAGAACCACACTATCGGCAGCTCTGGGTTTCCTGACGTTCCCCATTTTTATACGAGGCATATGCTGGGTCTGTACCTCAATTAAAACCACGGATATTTTCTTCCCATTCCTATCCCTGTCGCCAAAAGACCTGTCGGTGTAGATGCGACGTAAAACAGTTCACAAAATATCATCTAGTAAGATCGCATAAGAACACGTATTTGTTTGTTGTTAGATTTCGCGAAAAAAATATGTGTTTTTGCCCTGAAATCTGTTTGAGATATTAATAGTGATTTTAGCCAAGGAACAAGAATAGTATTCATTTCATAATGGTTATATCAAGTAGTGGAGAATACGAACTCTTGTGAAATAGACGACCTGAGAGTTCGTGTTTTCTTTTCGCAATAGTGTGCTTTTAAGAGAGAAGTGAAAACAATATTACTTGAATAAAGTTCTATTCATCAAAGCCTATATTAGAAGCGAAGTTCACATGCGTATGTATTTGCTCGACAGCCGATTCTGGCACATTCCATTTAAACTCAATGTCCGTAGTTCAAACATTAAATCCAATTTTATATAATATTTTGAAAAAGGACAATAAATGCAGGCTGGATCGTCATCATTACCATTGATGTAATCGTCCACTTCATCACTTCCATGAACTCCTAGGATAAATTGTAACGTTTCATGTCGAATATCATATCTCCTGTTATATTAAATAAATTAAATAATCCTCTAATTCAGAGTACATTCGTAGTGTAACGGTTAACACTATTAGCTTCTATCCTCAGAAACACGGATTCCATTACCGGTTTCGTCAAAAATTTAAGATTCTCAGGTGAACTAGTATCTGGTTAAAATGGTGCATATAGATTGCCTCCACTGGGTGGAGAGAGGTGATCCTAAAATGAGCTGAACCACCCCGTGACGAAGAAACGAAATTACTTAACAATACAGAGAAGTTATTTAGAAAACAGTTTATGTACGATATAGAATATGGAATCATGGTCATTTTTTTTCTATCTACATCAGAACGAAAATTGGATCACCAAAATAATTAACGTACCTTCCTTTTGAGCGATATAATTTCAACTAATGCTTTGCTAACAAGTTAGACAGCTTATGAGTAGCACCAGTTGTTCTTGGTAGCAGCTGCAATCTGCTTCTATACGCTTGGGCAGTCTTACACCATTACATACATCACAAAATAGTGTTGTTCCCCACATAAGACTGTATGCCTCTATAAATGAACTAAACACCTCCAAAACTGCCTGTAAACAGACAAAACTGCCGCCTGTATTCTTTCCACGTTCCTTTCCAAGAAAATTTTAACTGGAGATTTCATCCTTCCATTCCCAAATTTTCCCTTGCTATTAATTATTTGTGATACTCTAAAAATGAATTCATAAATCATCCAATTTCTTCAAATCTCCTTTCATGATCTCCCCCAATCCGATAGCTCTTTCATAAATAAGACTTAATTCCATCTTTACTGGTTGCCTTTAGGTCACTCTTTAACATGTCGTAAATTAATTACAGAATTGTGAATATTACGATTAATTCTCTTTTCAAAATTGAAGTGTGCGGCCGAATACCCATGTTGAGTATTTGGTGGAGTGTATACGGACATGATTTCCATGAGTTCATGGTTCAGGGTACTTAGAGGGGTTAGACAAGGGTGTAATCTTTCACCTTTATTGTTCGTAGTTTACATGGATCATCTACTGAAAGGTATAAAGTGGTAGGAAAAGATTCAGTTAGGTTAAAATGTAGTAAGCAGTCTGGCCTATGCTGACGACTTGGTCTTAATAGCAGATTACACCGAAAGCCTGCAGTCTAATATCTTGGAACATGAAAATAGGTGCAATGAGTATGATATGAAAATTAGCTTTTCAAAGACTAGACTGATGTCAGTAGGTTAGAACTCCAAGAGAACTGAATGTCAGACTGGTGATACAATGCTGGAACAGGTATTTTAAGTATTTAGGATGTGTGTTCCCCCAGGGTGCTAGTACAATAAGTGAGATTGAATCACGGTGCAGTAAAGCTAATGCAGTGAGCTCGCAGTTGCGATCAAGAGTATTCTGTAAAAAGGAATTCACCTCCTTCCGGACGAAACTATCCTTGCATCGGTCTGCTTTCAGGCCAACTTTGCTTTACGAGAGCGAAAGCTGGGTTGATTCAGGATATCTTATTCATACGTTAGGAGTAACAGACATGAAAGTAGCGAGAATGAGTGCTGGTACAAATAGGTGGGAACAATGACAGGAGGGTACTGGAAATGAGTAGGTAAAGGCTAAGTTAGGAATGAACGCGATGTATGAAATTGTACGCATAAAGCAGCTTCAGTGGTGAGGCGAATGAAGGAGGATAGGTTACCTCGGATAATAGTGGACTCTGTAATGAAGGGTAAGAGAAGTAAAGGGAGACAAAGATGACGATGGTTAGACTAAGTTTCTAACGATTTAAAGATAAAAGGTACAGAACTAAATGAGGCCACAACACTAGTTGTAAATAGAGGATTGTGGCAACGTGTAGTTAATTCACAGAGGCTTGCAGACTGAACGCTGAGAGGCATAACCTTCTATAATGATTATAAATGTGTGTATGTATGTTAGAGAATTAGCTTGTGCGGAATAAGGGTCTACGTGCGCACTTACCTACCGCCAGGCATACTGAAGCTCTCCGACCTTTTTAACTCGAAACACGCCGGGTGTAACATAAACCCTTATTCGGCCGCACGCTTCAGCTGTATTTCGGACAAAATTAATACTAGGCTTTCAGTAGTTCTGTTCCTGAAAAGCTCCGATTAAAGCGCACCATTTAAAGACCGTAATCGACTGTGATGTACTGTCAACTACCTCCATCATCAAATTTTATCTTATTTAATCCTTGTATTGAAACGTACTATTCTGGCTCTCTAGTTCCGATTCCTAGTCCTAAAAACGGCTACCTTCAGAGGGTTTTCCCGAGTCGCCTTCCTGGATAATTCTGGTGTAGATATTTTATTTGGTGGAGCATTCTTGTTTAGTATATTACTGTACTTCAAGTTCTCATTCAATTTAGGCAATATTTCAAGAAGGACAACTTATTATTTAAAAAACTAGGTCAGGCGTCTATTAAGCAGTTAGAGCGGAGTTCAAAAAGTAACATCGTAATTTAGCACTATCAAAGTTTATTTAGGAAATCGCTAGTGTATCTCAACGCCGCACTAGGTAGTGCTTGTTCATTTCTCGCTCAATCGCACTTAGACTGCTAAACCAATTGTCCTGAAATTTGGTATGGATCAGTTAAATACAAGCCTACCCCAATTTTTCAATAACTAACTTTTGTTACATGATGGCCATTAATACGTAGGTTTTTACTGAACTTAAACAGGTTTTATGCCCTAAAAGAAAATGGACAAATACTTAGTCCTCTCTCACGACATAAAGACCAAGATGTGTACTTAGAGTTCAGTTTCCTACAAAATGAACACAGTATTTGTGACTCTAAAGATTCTACGGAATTCAGCGTTTACGTGTTAAAACACGTGCTCCAGAGCACACGCTGTTCGTCTGGTTCCTGTTAGGTCCTGCTAATTCAGATTGGACAACAAAGTTGTTATTTAAAAACTATAAGTAAGAGAGGGTTGTAAATAGAAGTCAGTGACATCGTTAAATATCGGCCCGGCAAAAACGGGTACGTTCTGCTTCAGATGTGTTTTGCCAGTAGCTTTACGTCGCACCAACAGAGATAGGTGTTATGGCGACTGTGGGACAGGAAAGAGCTTGGAGAGGAAGGAAGCAGCCGTGGCCTTAATTAAGGTACACACCGGGTGAGTTGGCCGTGCGTGGAGAGGCGCGCGGCTGTGAGCTTGCATCCGGGAGATAGTAGGTTTGAATCCCACTATCGGCAGCCCTGAAGATGGTTTTCCGTGGTTTCCCATTTTCACACCAGGCAAATGCTGGGGCTGTACCTTAATTAAGGCCACGGCCGCTTCCTTCCAACTCCTAGGCCTTTCCTATCCCATCGTCGCCATAAGACCTATCTGTGTCGGTGCGACGTAAAGCCCCTAGCAAAAAAAATTAAGGTACAGTCCCAGCATGAGCCTGGTGTAAAATGGGGAAAAAAGGAAAACCATTTTCAAGGCTGACGACAGTGGGATTCGAACGCACTAGCTCCCGAATACTGGATACTGGCCACACTTATACGAGTGCAGCTATCGAGCTCGGTGCTTCAGAATATAGACTAGGCCTATGTCTATATTGACATGTATAAAAGAACGTTATTTGCAATAATTTTGCGTGACAATGAGTGATAATGAGAATGAATGTCCAATAGAAAATATAGGCAACTGGTGTGGCATCAGTGAAAATGTATAAAATATTTATTTATTTATTTATTTATTTATTTATTTATTTATTTATTTATTTATTTATTTATTTATTTATTTATTTATTTATTTATTTATTTATTTATTTATTTATTTATTTATTTATTTATTTATTTATTTATTTATTAAGACCTAAATTGGAAGTGGCCAAATTTGTGTCTTCATTTAATATAGTATATTTTGTAGTTAAAGACATGTATGAGCAGAATGAGTAGCTCAGACGGTAGAGCATTGACCTTCTGAGCCCATCTTGACAAGTTCGATACTGGCTCAGTTCGGATGTATCCAAATGACGGTAGATTTACTGGCCCTAAAACAACTCCTGCGGGACTAAATTCCGCCAGTTCAGCGTCTCCAAAAAATTATACTTAGTGGGACGTAAAATAATAATACTTAAATGGTAACATCGGGACTAAATTAAATTATTTCTGTCTGGTATCGGGGATAATGATAATTTATCTCAAGCGTATTAATCCTGACAGTGGCTGAGGATAAACGTTGCTATAAATTACATTTTTATATGCTCTGCTACGGAAGGTAACGTGCAGGCGTAATATTTCTGCAGTTGAAAAATGGCAACACCTGAAAGTACAGTAGAAAGGTAAATCCTGAAGCTTTCAATTCCTGTAACGTAAGTCAGGTAACGGAATTACTGGTAGACTAGGCACTCATATGCAATGAAATTAATTTCTTTGTACCTAAAGTTTTAATTTGTTGTTATTTTGATCTGAGTCACTTCAACGCAAAAGAACCTAAAATAGACGAAAACAAACATTGCTGCATTTTATTGGTGACATTTATATGATCGTCTAGTTATGAGTACAACCAGTGTAAATATCTTTCTTCCCTTCTTAATCTGTTCACCCTCTAGGGTTGGTTTTTCCCTCGGACTCAGCGAGGGATCCCACCTCTACCGCCTCAAGGGCAGTGTCCTGGAACGTCAGACATCGGGTCAGAGGATACAACCGTGGAAGAGGGCCAGTAACTCGCCCAGGCGGCCTCATCTCCTATGCTGAACAGGGGCCTTGTGGGAGGGGGGGTGGGAAGATTGGAAGAGATAGACAAGGAAGAGGGAAGGAAGCGGCCGTGGCCTTAAGTTAGGTACCAACCTATATTTGCTTGGAGGAGACGTGGGAAACCACAGAAAACCACTTCTAGGATGGTTGAGGTGGGAATCGAACCCATCTCTACTCAGTTGACCTCCCAAGGCTGAGTGGACCTCGTTCCAGCCCTCGTACCACTTTTCAAATTTCGTGGCAGAGCCGAGAATCGAACCCAGTCCTCCGGGGGTGCCAGCTAATCACGCTAACCACTACACGACAGAGGCGGCAGCGTAAATTTAATTAGTATTATTTTAATATCATTTTATGAACTAGTGACTGTACGGACAAACAAATGAACTGTTACGACTTTTGACCAATGCACATTCATAGTATATTACATTTTAGTGATAAGTAAAACTGTATGTGTTGTGTTCAGTAAACTATACTTTTCGTGTCCAATACACCCCTCATAACGATTTCTACCCAGTCAGGTAGCCTACAGAAACTGGAGCGTGGTTGGTCAGCGTAACAACATTCCTTGATTTCGTACTCGGGTCTGCTGCATGCCGTATGAGACAGCTCCTCATTGACCTCCAAACGTTGAGTGAACATCGTTCCAACCTTCAGCCCAGGTTTGAAATCCTTAAACGAGCTGAGTAATCGAAGCCAGGCCCTTCGGACAAGAGAAAGACAACCTACTTCTCCATCATGGAAATGCTGCTTAGCTAAAATAGTTCAATTAGCATACAATTTTCAGTATCATACGACATTTCTGAGAGAGTTTGAAACCGAAGAAATTGAAAATTTAATTTCGTTCTCCTAATTATATTTGGAAGTCCTAAACTTGTTCTCATTTAGACGTTGCACATGAATGTTTAAATTATTAAAATATTGTGTCAGTCACTTTAAGGCGCTCATAAAATCAAGGTTCTGGAATATTTTGTTTGAATAATATACTGTCTTGAATGATTCAATTAACAACCCCGAATGTCGTCAAGGAGACAGTTGATAGCAATGAGAAGAGCAGGTTTACCCTAGTTACCGATCAAATTTGCACGAGGTAATGACACAAGAATTGCTCTGGAACGTAATAATGAAGAACTAGAGACAGACTGGCAACAAGAAATTTCAATAGCAATAAGCATTGTCAGACGATTTTCCAAGGGATATGGTACGGCAGGGTGGCAACCACCAGCTCAGTGAAAGCAACAGTACGCCTTCCTTCGTCCACTTTTTCGAAATAGGTCTACGTTCTCGTAGGAAGTTATCTTCCGAGTGTTCGGTCATTTTTCATATGGTCCATAGTTACAGTATGTCATTAAAGTTTAAATTCTTCGTGTTAACGTGATGTCAATGTGATGACCGTTTTGGTTTATGCACATTCGGTCAAGGTGTTCAAGAGATCGTCTTGCGCGCTGAAGCATTCCAAGTGTAATTGCTCGGCAGGCGTTTGTGATGAGTTGCCGGAGCTGGTCGGAGTTTTCTGGCTCTTGAACGTAAACGACGTACTTAAAATTCCCCACAAGAAGAATTCTTAACGGCGTCAAATCCGGTGATCTGGCGGGCCAAGAAACAGGGCCTCCTGGTCCTAACCATTTTTCTGACAGTTCCTCGTTCAGATGGTTACGAACGGGCAAAGTCGAATGTGGTGGAGTTGCATCCTGTTGAAACTACATCGTCAAACCATCGTGCAAAGGGCAAATCCTCCAGCAGCTGTGGGAGATCCTGACGCAGAAAGCGCAGGCAGCGTGGGCCCGTCCTGAGGTCCTCAAAGAAGTAAGGTCCAATCAGGCGATTTCCCAAGATTCCACACCTAACATTCACTCCCCATCGTACAGTACTTGATGGGCCGCCTGTCGCACCCAGTGAAGATTGTCCGGACTCCAATAGTGCTTGTTGTGACGATTGCTATAGAAGTGCGATTCGTTTGAGAATAAGATAGACCTAAGTGATACGAATGCTGCATCATTTTCCAGCCTACCTAATAGCACCAACAGAACTCCATTCGAGCTTCGAAATCCCGCCCATAAAGCACTTGGTGTAGCTCAAGGTGGTATTGTCATTGTAGTATTCGCCAGACGGACGGCGGCTGGTGTTCATCTGTCGAGCAATCGCCCATGTACTGATATGTGGATTATTACGAGCTGCCTTCAGAATGGCCTCTTCT
Organism: Anabrus simplex; assembly: GCF_040414725.1. NCBI lineage: Eukaryota > Metazoa > Arthropoda > Insecta > Orthoptera > Tettigoniidae > Anabrus > Anabrus simplex. The sequence continues at coordinate 1,103,022,800 of NC_090265.1, read as the reverse complement.
GTTTCACCCGAAGCAGTGGGCCTATCGCGGACTGGTTGGAAATCATGCCTCTTGTCCTTAGGCGTCTTTCAACACGGCAGAATGTCGTAGCAGCGGGGTGTCGCCTGTCGGGATACCGTTCCTGGTACAGACGTAGTGCCTCGCACGCGTTTTGAATTGCTTCCGCATAAATGAGTAGCATGTAACGTATTCCTCTGTGGAAAACATGCCGAATGACAGCAGAGATTACAGTACATTCAGGCCCCAACCAACGGAGTATGCGCAGGGCACTAGATGAACAACAGCGTCATTCCACTGTTTGAATGTGTCAAACGTGGGCCTGTGTTTACGTATTCAAACACCATACAGGTGCAATAATATTTGAACGATGCAGGATTCAAACGCCGTTGACACATTCCGTTCATAGCGAGGTGAACGCCTAACCACATCCGCTACGCTACATTGCTGGGAACATGTTGGTAGTACGATGAGAGCAGAGTACACACGCCATCCGATTCGGTGTTTAAAACATTAATTACTGCTCTGTTACCTAATTTTATGCATTGATTGTCCTCTTCGTTACACCCGGTCACGAGGCATGACACATTAGTTACATGGTAAAAGGACGTTGCTACATGATTTCTAGGCGTCATGTTTTGCAAACAGATGATATAAGATTTCGCTAGGGTTTAGAATCGTGTGCAAAACGTGTTCACTGAACATTAGTACCATACAGTACGCCTGCAGGGGAATAGCACCCCTATAACCGTGTGCACGTTAGTTGGGCTGCATCAAACTATATTGGAAGGGGCTTCTGAATCACACTGTATATCCACTTCTGAACTATTTTTCTTCTCTGTAGAAAATAACATATTAGTAGGGTGAAAAATACCACACTCCGAAACGGTGAGGATATAAATAGACGTTTTCTTCCCTTTATCACAAAATATGTTTAAATTTTCGATCAAGAATAATTGGAAAATTTGTGTTACCAACATATGAAAATTTCACGTTTTGACTTTTGCTTCCAAGTCTATTCGAACACAACGACAGTGCTTCACTTTGCACCCCTTGCTTTAAAAATATTAGATGTGATAATTATTCATAGTTCCACCTAAACCCACCAGCCTCACTTTTTAAAGGTTATCAACAGCATTAATACGAAACGTCTAACCGAACGAGACTGTTAAATGTAATATGGTTGAGGTAGACAGCTGTAACGGTGGATGTCAAAACAAAAAGGGAAGTTGAGATTGCAAAGCAGCGAGTGCCTTCAGTGGTTGATTACGACGCGACGTGGACAAAGACTAATATTGTGAAACGGAAAACGACGGAGCTCTGTTAGAGAATGAATGTGAGAGCTTACGTAATCTGTGTAGAAAATGGGAGTGTAAGTGACTTGGTAGCTTCTCTTTGATGTTAGAGGGCGTGTAGTGTATTCAGAACCTAGTAGGTATGTTAGTAAGTTAACTCTGCTGCCAAGGGGTAAATTTAAGCAACTCTATAAGGCTTCACAGAGATATATTTTATGCCACTCTATACCTTTCACGCCCCTTTCAGATCGTACCGATTCCAGAAAGCTTTGTGCTCTTGTTACTGTATGAACATCCTTTAATTTATTTATATTTTCTCATGGTTTAAAGTTGAACTAACACATCGAAGGTTTTTGGTGGAGCAAGGACAAGAAAGGAATAGGAATGGGAAGGTAGCGGACATGGCCTTATTTATGATACATTAACAGCATTTGCCTGGTGAGAAAATCGGAAAACACGGAAAACCATCCTTAGGGTTGCCGATGGTAAGATTCGAACCCAGCATCTCCCGAATGCAAGCTCATAGCTACGAAACCCTAATCGCAAGGCTAACTGGCTCGGTTCTTAAAAACTGGTAACCTCGCACTTGCAAGTAGTTCTAAAGTTTACGGGTGTTGGAACCATAAAAGAATTCTTCCAAAATTTTACATGTCAATTCCCTAAAATAAATGAATTTAAAGAGTTGCAGTTGCGTATCATTTCTTGAGAAACCTTTTCAACTCGAAGACAGATGACTTCATTTTTCACACGCGGATGACGTGTTTGAGGTGGATTGCATTTCAGTGCATCGTTGTATAAGTAAGAATAATAATTAACTGTGATAGCACTTTCTAGCATTTGCCATTTTCATACAATATTTACGTACGTCTCTCCGGTGAACAAATACAGTGAGAATTTTTATCAATGCTTTAATATAATTTACAAAATTAAATAGGCCGTATCAGAGGCAAGGATGCAAGGATAATGGCGTAGGATTCATCTTTGTGGCTGAAATTTTTTTGAATATACTGTATTTTAAAAATTGTAATAACTATAACTGTTGGTAGTCAGATATGGTCTGAGGCAATATCACAGCGTCTTTTTTGTCATTTAGAACTAATTCCACTCCACAGGCTCCACAGACGCCGTAGAAGTGCTGGGCTGTACGTCCCGCTGCGGGAACGTTTTTATATTGCGAAGCCGATCCTCTCTGGCACATTCTGCCGTAGATTTATTGAACTTATTTGATCCCTCGTATTTCCTTCTGTCCTCCTAATTGCGTTTACGGTAGTTTCTGGTCCAATGAGACCGGAATTTAAATTTAGCACAATTTTTGAACTTTCGATGACCTGGTCGTAAAATTATGGAAGTTATGGAGATTAATGTTAGCTAGTAAGATAAATTTATATGAAACAAATGTAAAGATAGCACTTGCAACACTAGAGCACTGCGGAGTCGTGAACTTTGCAAATTTTACTGTATCGCCACAATATGAATTTCAACACAAAATGGCCATTATGTCACCGATTATTAAAACCAGTTTCAATGAATATTTTATCCTTCGCCTTTTTAACTGCTGATCAGCTGTTTTGATATCATTTATAGTTGTAATGTTATGAAGTCGAATTATTCTATCGTCTGATGCTCGAAATTCTACGAGGAGCGCAGTTCACGAACGAAACGGAAGGGGTATTCTACTTCAGGAAAGGTCACTGATTCAAACTAGTGCCAAAGTGTTTGTCACTGCTTGGAAAAACGTCGTTTAATTCCAATTCAGCTAACGTGTATAAAATATCTAAATATTCTAAAATTCTAACTAATAGAATTTCTGAGAATTTAAATTGGTATTTACAACATTGCTGAGATGAAATATGGATGTATCACAGAATGTTCAAGACCCCATGGGTGGACCACTTTTACAACGAGAAGGTACCAGGTTGAGCTCATTATCACGTTTCAACCTTGTCCTCGGGCTCTACATTAATTCATCCATTTAACAGCTCATCAACCTCGTTAAGAAGGTACTATAACACTAGCAGAACCTGGGGGTCCATCTGCATTAATGCCACACTCAGGAATCGGAATTGTACACTGTTAGTAATTGTACCGGGCGGTACACCTCTACACCGTTTATTTAAAAGTTGCGCCAGTTGAAACTCCTCTTCTGGAGGAAGGTTGAACTTTATCTATTCTATTAATTCTCTACTTTCTCAGAAGATGTCACCACGTGGAAAATTTTGAGTTTTTGAACTGTGTCACTTTTGATGTGTTTTTGTTTCGCTTGAAGTAAGAAGTGTGAACTTTCTCTTCTAGAGGACACTACTGAAGATCAACAATAGCGCACCCTAGTGCGGAGTCAAAGAACTATTTTGTTGGAGAAATTTTTATTTCAAAAGTTTGTTTCTTGTTAAATTTCTTTCTGTTATTGTTTAAGTTGGCTGTATACCCCTCTTTTTCCCCTTGTTTTAGATTTATCCAATCCCGAATTTCTTTTAGTAATTTCTGACCAATCTGGTGTATCTTCCCCCAACTTGTATCTGTTGCGGGGTCCTATCCAATAAAAACATTGTGGGCGGGTGTTTTCATTCCCCTAACGCCTAGAAACTTCCGCGAGAGTATATAAACTGCTGATTCTAGGGTCTCCGGGCCACTTCTGTTCCATCTTTCAGTGTATTAAGTACATAGCAGGAGGCGGGAAGCGCCTCTTTCCTCGGCGGCGGTCAACAATAAGGTATTGGCCGATTAATAAATTCTTTCTTTTCTTGCTCAGCAGTTTAACTTTCGGGGCGGGTTCTAAGCGTTCAACCATGTAACCTTTTCCTAAAATGTAAAAACAACTGGTATCTATTCTATTTTAAAACGACATATCGGGATAGAGAGTGCTTAACCCTCTCGAGCTCCCACTCACATCGTCTTGAGGTGAACTTATTCTCTCAACCTATTCTTCCGTAATGTAATGTAAATTGCTATTAAGTCACCTCTGTAGTATGGGATTAGCCCTTGTAATAACGGCCTAGTGCCAAAGTAGGTTTTAAAATCAAAGTGTATTAGGAGTGCAAGTTCGCCTCCTCTCAAATTGTTTTAGAGGTCATTCAATTAACCTGCTTTTCATTTAATAGACCTCAGTAGATTGGGTATTTTACCCCTGTGTTTATGTCCGTTGAGGACAACTTGAAGGTGGAGTTTGGTGTGGCCTAGGAGAGGCTTAAATTAAAGAGCGTGTGGCTCTTTTGGAAACGGAGTGTTGTATGCCTCGAGGAGGCTTTACTGTGTAATTTGGAGCAAGTGCTCCAGGGTTTGATTGGGGTCTTCTGCCCCTTTGTTAAAATTTGTATATCGGAAAGTTGGGCTAGTTGCTCAAAATTGTGAACTCAGGGCTCGAAGCCCAAACTCTGTAATCCCTGTAATTGTACATTTCAAATTGTGTTTCGGCTACTAAGTACCTGTTCTTTGTTATTACTTAATATTGAAAAGGAAATATAACCTTGTTAACTTTTACATTAACTTTGATTCCGTAGTTTGAGACCCATTCACGCCCGCACCTTCTTACACCTCTACCTACCACCAAAACACGGTAACAAGTGGTAGCAGAGCGTGGTTGAATGGGTCTCAATTTAGCCCCTTTTGACTGCTAAACATTGTTTGTTCCGAACTCTAACCATTTTCTCAGTTGCTGGAATTTTTTGATTTTTTCCAAGTTGTTCTGTCATCATGCCCGGCCCTCGCGATGTTCTCCTTCTTAACTATTTGCGCAAGGAGGAGTTGATCTATGAATTGACTATTAGAAATGTACAATCTGGAGGCACGGTTGCAGTAGACACTAACAAGCTTAGAGAGTCCCTTGATTTGCCCATTTCCATCCCCAATTTGGGAGAGAAAGAAATTGACGACTCTCTTTCCACGATCACGGAGAATATTACTGGGCTAGCTTCTGTAGTTAGTTTTTTTGATGAAAATGATCCGTCTCCAAATCAAATTAAGCGTGTGCAAGGCAGGCTATATCATTTTTCGAATAGGGTTAACGATCTGTTGTCTCTAAAACTGAATGACGTTCAGAGGAAGGAAGCTAGTACGCTCCTGGAAAATATTTCCGAGTTATCTAGTAAGGTCACTCAATTGTTAACTGGGGAAGTTCCTCCCAAATCTGATCAAACAACCATAGTGAATCCAGGTAGTGAGGAAGCGCCTCCCAAGGGAGAAGTTAATAGGATAACCGTTGCTGCTCAAACTATCCCTGCCCCATTGGACAACGAATCTGAACGTCGTGCATCATTGAGTAACATCCGTTCTGAATTGACTTCCTTGCCATTGAAACCTTTACCTACTATGTCACCCGGATTTAGTAGCTTGCCTCATCCATTGGCAATGTTGCTCAGAGGTATATCCAAGTTTTCTGTTAATACCACCAGTGACGTGATTTCATTTTTAAGATTTCTAGTGGAATTTCAGGATCATGCCCTTGTTTTTTCTCTGTCTCCATGTCAAATCTTGCAAATTATCTATCCGTATGCTATTGGGATTCTCTCCGACAAAATAGTAAGAGCCATAGCTGAACAGTCATCTATTGAAGATTTTCATGCACACTTGCTTGCAAACTTTATTCCCGCCCGCGCGAGGTCATCTCTGATTCAAAAGTACTATTATCGGGTACAGCGCTTGGATGAAAACCTGGCAGACTTCATCCAAGATATTAAGTTTTATACTAGGGTGTTTGCTCTTCACTTCCCTGAGGATCAAATTGTACAAGCTATTGTGGAAGGCATTTCACCATCTTATAGGTCATACTTGTGTTTTGCGGCGTGCCCGCAAACTTTCTCTGAACTTGAAGCGTTGGCCGTCTCAGCGGAAGGAGTTAGATACGCCGATTCTTTGCGTGTAGCGAAAGAACCCCCGCCTTCCTTTAGTAACACTCGGCCTCCACCTCGCCGACCAGTCACGCCCCGTAAATGTTATGCTTGCGGGTCGCCTGACCATCTTCGCAATAAATGTCCATTAGTCAAAAGTAGTAGGGCAAATAATGTAGCTGGTTCAGCACAAGGCTGTTTTAAATGTGGGGCCTTCTCACATATCGCCAAGAATTGCCCAAACTCAAATAGCACCCCCTCCTGCTCAACTTCTGGTGCAAATTCCACCTATGCCAATAATAAAAAGTGACTAGTGGCTTCGGCTGAGTCGACTAATCCATCTTCCCGAGACTTAGCCCCTAGTAAACAGATTGTAAATGCAGAGAACGATCAGCCTTCAAGTTCATCTTTTGAATGCCCTAAAGAATGTCTTAGGATTGCGGCGGATACCCCCGCACCTGTTCCTTTTCTTAAGATTGAGGTAAATGACGAGCCTATAACAGCTCTCTTAGATTCAGGTAGTGTTTGTTCGATTATTGCGGCTGAATGGTACTCTAAATTGAAAACGGTTTGTAAACTTCCTGACTATGTCTCTTCTCCTGTTCAATACGTGTCGGCTAATTCATCTCCATTAGAAATTCTAGGTTCCTTACTGGTCAAAATTCGTGTTTTTAAGTTTACATGGAAAGTTAAATTGTTTGTGGCCAAGCAATTGTCTTGCCCCATTATATTGGGAGCTGACTTTATTTCTCACACTGGTCTTGTGCTCGATCTGCAGTCTAGGTCGTGCACATTCAAATTTGCTTCTAGTTGTAAAATCCCACTATTAAAGTGTAATTCTGTGTCATGTTCTTCTATTTCGCCCATCCAGGATGAGATGTTGTTAGACCTTAGACATCTACCTGAGGAGCAGGCTGATAGTATTCGCAAACTGTGTCAGTCGTTTCCCGAGGTGTTCTCTGATACTCTTGGTGTCACTGACCTTATTGAATACAAAATTGAGGTTACGGATTCGATTCCTGTCCGTTTTCCACCGTATAGGCTATCTCCACCTAAAATGAAGGCTCTGAAGGAAATCATCGATCAAATGTTGAAGGACGGTATTATTAGGCCCTCTAAGTCAGCGTATTCTTCGCCTATTTTTCTAGTACCGAAACCCCAAGGAGGTTTCAGGCCTGTCATTGATTACAGGGCTCTCAATCGGAAGGTGGTGTTACAATCTGTGCCCCTTCCCGACCTTCATTCTTGTTTTTCATGGTTTCGTAAGGCCAAGTTCTTCACCATCTTGGACTTAAATCAGGCCTATAATCAAATTCCCCTTGCCGAAGAGTCGAAACACCTTACAGCGTTTGCCACGGACTGGAATTTATACGAATACAACCGCGTGCCTTTCGGGCTCCCCACGGGGGCAGCTGTGCTCACTAGGCTACTAGATAGGGTCTTCTCCGACATCAAATTCGAGTACTTATATCACTACTTAGATGATGTCGTAGTATTTTCAGAGACTTTTGAAGAACACCTAGATCATCTGCGAGAAGTTCTCGATCGCCTTCGTAAGGCTGGGTTAACTGTTAAGTTGTCCAAGGTTGCCTTCGCTAAGCCCTCTATGTCTTTCCTAGGGCATATTGTGTCACCCGATGGTGTAGCAGTTGATCATTCTAGAACACAGGCCATCCGTGATTTTAAACCTCCCAAGGACATTAAAGGTATCGCCAGGTTCATTGGTATGGTGAATTTCTTCAGAAAGTTCATTCCTAACTTTGCTAATAGAGCGGCGCCCTTAAACCTTCTTCGTAGGAAAGGCATCAAATTCGAGTGGGGACCTTCTCAACAAGCCGCTTTTGAAGACCTTAAATTAGCTCTTTGTAATGCCCCTGTGCTTGCTATGCCTGATTTCTCGAAGAAATTCATCGTCCAAACCGACGCGTCGTCGTCAGCAGTAGCTGCAGTCCTTCTTCAAGAGACTGAACTAGGGAGGCGACCCATCGCCTATGCGTCTAGGACATTGTCGGCTCAAGAAGCCAAGTATTCCATCTATGAGCTCGAAGGTTTGGCAGTCTTATTTGCCTTAGAAAAGTTCCGTCTCTATCTGGAACACGTTAAATTCGACCTGGAGACAGATAATCAAGCCTTAAGCTGGGTCTTAGGTAGGCCGCGTCGTACTGGTCGTATAGCCCGCTGGGCTATTCGTATTTCCGCCTTCCAGTTTGATGTTAGACATATCAGAGGTACCGAAAATGTTGTTGCTGATGGACTCAGCCGTATGTTTCATAACGACGTAGAGACCCACGAACCGGTCGACAGTTCATCACCTTCCGAGTCCATACTATCTGGTGTTAATGCCATCTTAACAGATGCTCCCATGCTTTTTAGGGATATTGAGAAATACCAACGTGAAGATCCGACGCTGGCTCCGATAATGGAAACCCTTTCTTCTGGGGAACATGCTGTCCCTTATGTTCTGAGGAATGGTGTTCTATGTTGCCCTTCGAGGCATGATCAGTTGATGAAAGTTGTTGTTCCAGCGGTTCTTGTACCTATGATCTTCAAATACTATCATGAGACCCCATTAGGGGGGCATCTTGGAATCTTTAAAACTCGTGAAAAGATTCGTGAAATGTTCATATGGAAAGGTATGGACGGTGAAATTCGGGAACTTGTAAAAGCTTGTAAATCTTGTTTGATCAGTAAACCCACCATGTCCACTAAAGTAGGCCTTTTGTCTTCTCATCAAGCGTCGCGCCCCATGGAATGCCTGTATATTGATTATGTAGGACCCTTCCCCCAGTCGAAGGGAAATGCCAACAAATTCATCTTTGTATGTGTAGATGGTTTTACCAGATTTTCTTGGTTATTTTCGACTAAGCTGGCTACCGCTCAGTCCACCATTACCTGTCTAAATTCTATTTTTGCTTCTTTTGGTCCGTGCCAATATATTGTATCTGATAATGCTAAGGCGTTCACATCAAATCTTTTTCGTAAATTCTGTTTTGACTTGTCCATCTCTCATGTAACCACTTCTGCTTATTACCCTCGACCATCTCTGGCTGAACGGGTTAATCGTAATCTCAGGTCCGCACTTATCGCCTATCATCATGAAGATCCTTCCAGGTGGGACACGTCCCTGCATTGGTTAGCTTTTGCGTTGAATTCGGCGATTCATGAATCTCATAAGTTCACTCCAGCTTCATTGATGTTCAAGTTTGTTCCCAACACGCCGCTCTCTAACCTCTGGTCTCTGAGTGACATTCTACCCGAGACAATAGATCCGGACAATATTAAAGATCTTTGGAAGAAGGCTAAAGCCAATCTTAAAGTGTCTCATGAAAAGGTTAGGGAAAGGTATGATCGTGGACGGAGACCCACCCCTTTGAAGGTAGGTGACCAGGTTATGGTCAAGAATTTTGTTCCCGCGGGCAAGCTTGCCCCCAGATTCCATGGGCCATGCATCATTCTCGATTTTCTCACACCGGTTACGTTGTTACTAAGCAATCCAGCCACCGAGAGGATATTTAGGGTTCACCTGTCACAGGTGAAACCGGTGTAAATTTAGTTTCAACTTGCTTCATATAATTTGAAAGGATATGAAGGTTATATTTTTTTTTGAGTTCAACTCTTAAGGCATTCTGCTCCTTCTATTTTATTTTACATGCAAGCATTTCTTGTAAACCTCCCCCGATTGTTAAACTGCCATCCTGTCCTTGTCACGGCCATTACCACGCTCCCGTCTCCTGCTCCACCACACTCAGTGGCTGGCTTAGATGAAATGCCATGGATATCTGCACGCCGCTGGCCCCTCAATCTCTTTACATGCCTGTGCCCTTAAAAGAAACATGATGGTCCAACACAATTCTGCCGCCTAGCTTAATGTTTCAGTGCCCCCGCAGCCGCGCGTCGCCGTGCAGCAACTGGAGCCAAGGTCGGGCCCCCTCGGCCCCAGCGAGGACGACATGTGCACGGCGAGCCGGAGCTCTCCTCCCGGCCAAGGCTGACGTGCGGCGCACGACCTGCTACTTGCCCGCAGCCTGTATATGTTCACCGCGGGCGCGGCGTGCTTCAACACCTCTGCTCCCCTCATAGTGCGGGCGAGCGGTATCTCAGGGTACTTGAGGGGTCCGAGCGGCCTCCTTTTGGACGCAAGCTGCAACGGCCGGTCCGGCCATCCAACTTCATCAACATCAACTACATGGACAGTTACTATAAGAGATAACTACATTTGGGAATTCAACAGCAATATTTGGTGGACCGTGCAAAAAATTTTTCTTCACTTCTAAGTATTAAAAGTTTATCTTCAGAAATTCAAATTCTACAAACTTAAAGACTTTCATTCACCTGCAACAACAACATTTTGAAACTGAATTAAGAAATCTTGTAAATGCTTCTGCTATCTATCTTCGTATCAACATCATTACTTGGACTTTGTTTCAAACTGATTTCATGTGTCACCCCTGGAGGAACTTTTGGGGGGGGGGAGGTCTGTACCGGGAGGTACACCTCTACACCGTTTATTTAAAAGTTGCGCCAGTTGAAACTCCTCTTCTGGAGGAAGGTTGAACTTTATCTATTCTATTAATTCTCTACTTTCTCAGAAGATGTCACCACATGGAAAATTTTGAGTTTTTGAACTGTGTCACTTTTGATGTGTTTTTGTTTCGCTTGAAGTAAGAAGTGTGAACTTTCTCTTCTAGAGGACACTACTGAAGATCAACAATAGCGCACCCTAGTGCGGAGTCAAAGAACTATTTTGTTGGAGAAATTTTTATTTCAAAAGTTTGTTTCTTGTTAAATTTCTTTCTGTTATTGTTTAAGTTGGCTGTATACCCCTCTTTTTCCCCTTGTTTTAGATTTATCCAATCCCGAATTTCTTTTAGTAATTTCTGACCAATCTGGTGTATCTTCCCCCAACTTGTATCTGTTGCGGGGTCCTATCCAATAAAAACATTGTGGGCGGGTGTTTTCATTCCCCTAACGCCTAGAAACTTCCGCGAGAGTATATAAACTGCTGATTCTAGGGTCTCCGGGCCACTTCTGTTCCATCTTTCAGTGTATTAAGTACATAGCAGGAGGCGGGAAGCGCCTCTTTCCTCGGCGGCGGTCAACAATAAGGTAATGGCCGATTAATAAATTCTTTCTTTTCTTGCTCAGCAGTTTAACTTTCGGGGCGGGTTCTAAGCGTTCAACCATGTAACCTTTTCCTAAAATGTAAAAACAACTGGTATCTATTCTATTTTAAAACGACATATCGGGATAGAGAGTGCTTAACCCTCTCGAGCTCCCACTCACATCGTCTTGAGGTGAACTTATTCTCTCAACCTATTCTTCCGTAATGTAATGTAAATTGCTATTAAGTCACCTCTGTAGTATGGGATTAGCCCTTGTAATAACGGCCTAGTGCCAAAGTAGGTTTTAAAATCAAAGTGTATTAGGAGTGCAAGTTCGCCTCCTCTCAAATTGTTTTAGAGGTCATTCAATTAACCTGCTTTTCATTTAATAGACCTCAGTAGATTGGGTATTTTACCCCTGTGTTTATGTCCGTTGAGGACAACTTGAAGGTGGAGTTTGGTGTGGCCTAGGAGAGGCTTAAATTAAAGAGCGTGTGGCTCTTTTGGAAACGGAGTGTTGTATGCCTCGAGGAGGCTTTACTGTGTAATTTGGAGCAAGTGCTCCAGGGTTTGATTGGGGTCTTCTGCCCCTTTGTTAAAATTTGTATATCGGAAAGTTGGGCTAGTTGCTCAAAATTGTGAACTCAGGGCTCGAAGCCCAAACTCTGTAATCCCTGTAATTGTACATTTCAAATTGTGTTTCGGCTACTAAGTACCTGTTCTTTGTTATTACTTAATATTGAAAAGGAAATATAACCTTGTTAACTTTTACATTAACTTTGATTCCGTAGTTTGAGACCCATTCACGCCCGCACCTTCTTACACCTCTACCTACCACCAAAACACGGTAACAGTAATATTAGTGACTAGTCCAATTATAACCTTCATTTGATCAACTTCATTGTCACGTTTCGTCACTCTCCTCGGTATCACATAAATTATTAGCGCGTCAAATCCTGTAGTCGCGAAATCTAACTTGTACTTTCAATTTTTCTTTTAAGGCCCTCAGATTTACATTTCTTTCAACTTGCTCCACATTTCCTTTTATCGATTGCCACTTTACACCTTTAAAAAATATTCTCTATAAGAGTGGAAAGCATACCGATCGTTGAACTTTACCAGTAATTGATTAAGGTAACGATGTTCACACCAACCTACCGAGCATACTACGCTGAACCTCCGAGCCCTCCAAGCCGTGTGCTTAAAATGCTCGTTTATGTGCCCGGACTATTTCAAGTGGTGCAAGTCCTCCGTGCCGGCACGATTTCCACTTGCAGTAAAATAACCGCAGCTCAATCAGGTTTTGCTGCATAATTATAAAACGTTATATAACTTACATCTAACAAACCAGGGCAACGGGTACAGGGGAGGGTCACGATTAGAGTAGTGCCTTACTGCTGCCTTTCCACACAAACAAACAACGTTCCTTTCCCGTTTCATCCCAGGTTAGAATATTCATTTGAATAATCGCGCCGTTTCAGGAGGCGCAACCGGCCTGAAACCATAAGCGAAAACACAATATGAACCAGGTTGCTCCTACGGTCCCAGAAATAATCGGGATAAGCTGAGTAAAATTGTTGTTGAAGAAAAACCACTTGATCACATAGAAAAATGAAATGGCGAATGACTTTTAGTGCCGGGAGATCCCAGGACGGGTTCAAATCGCCAGGTGCAGGTCTTGATTTGACTCCTGTGGGTGATCAGCGCGTAGTGATGATGATGAAGACCACATAGACCCAGTCCCCGTGCCAGGGGAATTAACCAATGATGGTTAAAATTCCCTACCCTGCAGGGAATCGAACCCGGGACTCATGTGACCAAAGGCCAGCACGCTAACCATTTAGTCATGGAGCCGGACACTTGCTCACATTAAACCCGTCAACAGTCACGTAAGTACAATCTGAACGCACGTGCTTACGAAATCTTGTCCCTAGGAAGCACCACCAATTAATGACGTAAGATAATGAAATCTATTGGTTGGAAAACTGTTTCACACCTCCATAATTCCCTGACCATACACATATCATTTTCACTTTTTCCTCCTCTCTTATAACCACATTCAGGAAACGAATATTTTCCCCAATTTGTTTCTTTGTATTCCAACTTAATATTCATATTGTGATCTTGCCTACTTGTAAAATCACCACTCAAATTTATTCGTCTACTATTATTATACCACGCCATCTCTCCACTCTCAGCTCGGAACATATCACTTAGTCGAGCAGCTCGTCTCTTTTTACTCAATTCCTCGCAGCCCAAACTTTGATACATTTTCGTAAGGCCACTCTTTTGTCGGAAATAACCCAGAACAAATTGTGCGGCTTTTCTTCGGATTTTTTCCAGTTCTCGAATTTAGTAATCCTGGAGAGGGTCCCATACACTGGAACCATACTCAAACTGGGGTCTTACCAGAGAATTATATGCCCTCTTCATAAAGTGGAGAGTGTTAGAACAAATATACATCATGTCCCCTAACGAGATGAATTAAGCAGGCTCCATTAAAATCCTCGACTCGACCGGGTATCGGATCTGGAACGCTCTGAATTGAAGGCCTTAACTCTGATCATTCATCCAAAGAGTGGGACTTGACATTACATCTATATATCTTGGAGGAGGTTCATAACATTCAATTGCACCGTCAGTTGTATATTTTGTATGTTTGTGGAAGTATCATTCGAAATCTACTCGAGTGACTGATGTGGATGTTGGTAGTTGAGTATCAGGAATACTGGAAGGAAAAGAAATCTGGGTTACAAATTAGTATAATTTACAACATACCACCACTCATGATCAACGATGTGGTAATACCATTACAAGCGTCTGTGAAAAGCCTTGGGGACATTAGGCTACAAATGAAACTTTAGATTGGAATGAACAAATAACTGATATTGCAGGAAAATAGATGCTACGCTCCATAGTCCCAAAATTAATCAGTCGTTCTTTCAACACAACATGAAAACAAGATATAATCAGACGCTTCTGTTACACATACCCAACAACTGTGATGTAATTTTAATTGATGTTCCTGAAGAACAAATAAGGAAACTGCAGAAGGGAATGAACTCTTACATCCATTTAATTTTTTCATTAAAGTAGGCCTACACAACGAATTTCATTTCCCGTTATGAATCACTCGGCTGGTTGAAAATGAAACAAAAGATATATCTACACACTGTTACATTCATTTTCCAAATTTTGAATGAAGCAATAGCATAGTGTCTTTTCTCAGATCTTAGCTACCACTCCTCCAAACCAAACCAAACCAAACCAAATCCCATGGCACTACAGCCCTCGAAGGGCCTTGGCCTACCAAGCGACCGCTGCTCAGTCCGAAGGCCTGTAGATTGCGAGGTGTCGTGTGGTCAGCACGATGAATCCTCTCGGCCGTTAATCTTGGCTTCCTAGACCGGCTACCACTCCTCCACTCATCAGTATTACACCTGATCAAACTCCGCGCTTACTATTCCTATAAATCGTATATTAGTGAACAATCGTTCATTTCTCGTATCTGGTGCTAGGCTATGGAGTGCTCTCCCACTGAGAGTTAGGAACTGCACTACATTATCCTCGTTTAAACGATCTCGCCCGCCAGAATTTCCTCCTAAATGCGTATCCAGCTTTTATGAATTGGGTGAATGTGAGAACGAATGATGTAATAAATATGTCTATTAATAATATAATTAGGGGCTGCCTGACCGAGGCGGTAAAGGCGTGCTCGGTTCGCCCGGAAGGACGTGGGTTCGAATCCCCGTCAGGAAGTCGTAAAATTTATGAAACGAGATTTCCTCTTCCGGTTGTGCATAAGTCCATGAGGTTCACTCAGCCTACGCCAAAAATGAGTACCAGGTTAATTCCTGAGGGCAAAGGCGGCGGGGCGTAGAGCTAATCACTCTACCCCATCACGTGCCGAGGCGGAAGCCTTTCCCTTCCACTCCTACAAGGGCATTCATGGCCTGTACGGAGGTGACATTGCTTTGCTATTACTGTAATAATATAACTGAAATACGGCACTGTAAGTCATGGAGCCCATCAGTCTGCTACGAATGTTACATGTTATAGGTTATCAATTTTCTTTGTTTCTAAATCCGTTTACACCGGGCTCGATAGCTGCAGTCGCTTAAGTGCGGCCAGTATCCAGTATTCGGGAGATAGTGGGTTCGAACCCCACTGTCAGCAGCCCTGAAGATGGTTTTCCGTGGTTTTCCATTTTCACACCACGCAAATGCTGGGGCTGTACCTTTAACTAAGGCCACGGACGCTTCCTTCCCATTCCTAGGCCTCTCCTTTCCCATCGTCGCCATAAGACATATCTGTGTCGGTGCGACGTAAAATAAATGGCAAAAAAAAAAATCCTTTTACCCTCCAGGGTTGGTCTTTCCCTCGAACTCAGTGAGGGATCCCACCTCTACCGCCTCAAGGACAGTGTGCTGGAGCGTGATACTTTGGGTCGGGGAGATAAAACTGGGGAAGAGAACCAGTTCTTCACCCAGGCGGCCTCACCTACTATGCTGAACAGGGGCCTTTGGGGGGAAGGGTGGGAAGATCAGAAGGGATAGATAAGGAAGAGGGGAGGAAACGACCGTGGCCTTAAGTTAGGTACCATCCCAGCACTTGCCTGGAGGAAAAGTAGGAAACAACGGAAAACCACTTCGACAATGGCTGGGGTGAACGTCGAATATTCTCTACTCAGTTCACCTCCAGGGGCTGAGTGGACCTCGTTCCAGCCCTCGTACCACTTTTCAAATTTCGTGGCAGAGCCGGAAATCGAACCCGGGCTTCCACGGGAGAGCGACAGCTAATCACACTAACCACTACACCGCAGAGGGATATCACTTACTTATTTTCATTGTTGTTAGTAACACAATCATTACCTTCAGTAAACTACTTACGGACAGAAGTATGTTTTAGTCTATAAGGTACCATATTTCCTACAAACTGAATTTTTAAAAGTCTTCTCCACTATCATAGGGGCTGCCTGTCCGAGGTGGTAAAAGCGTGCTCGGTTCATCCGGAGGGGCAAGGGCTCGATTCCCCGTCGTTAACTCGAAAAATTTTAAAAGCGAGTTTTTCACTTCCCGATGTGCATAATGTTCTGAGGTTCACTCATCCTACAACAAACATGAGTACGGGGTTAATTTATGGGGACAGAGGCGGCCGAGCATAGAACTAACCACTCTACCCCATCGTGTGCCGAGGTTACGAGTAGTGCATGCCTTTACCTTCAACACCTCCACGGGCCTTCATGGCTTGCGCGGAGATGACTTAGCTTTTTTCTTACCACATACATCATTTTTTATTTAATTCAACCTGTATTTTAGAATCTGGTTGAAATGAAATGGCGTATGGCTTTTAGTGCCGGGAGTGTCCGAGGACAAGTTCGGCTCGCCAGATGCAGGTCTTACTATTTGACACCCGTAGGTGACCTGCGTGTTGTGATAAGGATGAAATGATGATGAAGACAACACATACACCCAGTCCCCGTGCAAGCGAAATGAACCAATTATGGTTAAAATTCCCGACCCTGCCGGGAATCGAAACCGGGACCCCTGTGACCAAAGGCCAGCACGATAACCATTTAGCCATGGAGCCGGACAGAATCTGGATTAAGGATAAGGGAGGGCCAAGAGCCCTTATGTCGCCATATATAAATACATAAATAAAAAAAATAAAATACATAACTGGGGTTTAGAAGAGCCGGCCCCGTGGTGTCGGGGTAGCGTGCCTGCCTCTTACCCGGAGGCCCCGGGTTCGATTCCCGGCCAGGTCAGGGATTTTTACCTGTACCTGAGGGCTGGTTCGAGGTCCACTCAGCCTACGTGATTAGAATTGAGGAGCTATCTGACGGTGAGATAGCGGCCCCGGTCTAGAAAGTCAAGCATAACGGCCGAGAGGATTCGTTTTGCTGACCACACAACACCTCCTAATCTGCAGGCCTTTGGGCTGCGCAACGGTCGCTTGGTAGGCCAAGGCCCTTCAAGGGATGTAGTGCCATGGGGTTTGGTTTGGTTTGGGGTTTAGAAGAGGATCCTAAGTGGTGATCCATAAATCCATGATAGTTCATCGAATGAAGTACACATAAGAAACCCTGTACATAAAAATATTAGGAAAAGTATTCATTTCGATTCATTTTCTGGTTGGACGAGCCATTACTGGTTGATAAATATAATTAAATATATATTTCACATTGAAGAACATAAATAATACATGTTTGAATTTATTTACTTCAGTACTACCTGAGGAAGTACGTCTACAATAATAGCATTTCAGTTGTAGTATCAATAATATCATTATACTGAATGAATTCGCTTCGTCCCCGAAAGTCTAACAAGCAAGATGCTGTTATTTTACTCGAGGTATTCCAGATTCTTCAGGAAAATGGTTGGATAGTAACATAGAGTATTTCAAGTTCCAGGGCACCTTCGCAAATCCCAGCTCTAATACTGGAAATGCTTTGACACACTCAGATATATGCCTACTGTTCATTGTAATTGCCGCCGTACTCTCCATAGAGCTTGATTGCAATTCCACGAACATTAGCAGGTTATGGACAGTATTAAATTCTTGTTAATATGAGTCACATACCCTCCGTCGCTCAGGCGGCAGCGCGCCGGTCTATCACCGCTGGATACCGTGGTTCAAATCTCGTTCTCTCCATGTGAGATTTGTGATGGACAAAGCGGAGGTGGGACAGGATTTTCTCCTGGTACTCCGATTTTCCATGTCATATTTCATTCCAGCAACACTACTCACTATCATTTCATTTCATTTCATGTGTCAGACATTAATCATTGCACGGAGCTCGATAGCTGCAGTCGCTCAAGTGCGGCCAGTATCCAGTAATCGGGAGATAGTGGGTTCGGGCCCGTCGGCAGCCCTGAAGATGGTGTTCCGTGGTTTCCCATTTTCACATCAGGCAAATGCCGGGGCTGTACCTTAATTAAGGCCACGGCCGCTTCCTTCCAATTCCTAGGCCTTTCCTATCCCATCGTCGCCATAAGACCTTATCTGTGTCGGTGCCACGTAAAGCAAATAGCAAACTAATCATTGCCCCAGAGGAGTGCGACAGGTCTCGGCAGCCGGCACAATTCAAATTCTCGCCGCATTGACTGGAAAACAGGTTGTAGGTTTTCATTCTTCACGGGTTGTAAGGGTGAAGAAATGTGTTGAATTTCACTGGGAATCTCTCTGCTGAAGTCATTATAAAGAAAATTTTTCTGCAATTGTAGAAGAAATAATACACCTTTCTATACCTATACACACACAAATTGCACATACATATATTCTGGATGTTGTACAGTTAGCACTGAGCCAACTGAAGTGTTAATATTCATTGGGGTAAAACATTTTATTATCTATTTTGCTTGAAGCAGAGGAATTAGTGGAATGATTTTAGTTTATATACTTCAATACAATATTTCTTTGTGAGTTACTGCTTTTATATTCCCGGAAGCCATGACAATGGTAGTTACCTTCCTAATAAATGTTTTAAATATAGGCAGAGTCGATAGTACCTATTGTTAGTAATACATATATATATATGAGGGATGAGTGTACCATACCGTGCCTGTAGACAACAATATGAACCCCAGCTAGCGGCTGGCGATGATTGTTCTCTGAAATATGAATGAATACCAACCAGTGGATGAAATTCTCCAATATCTCCACAATGTATGAAGTCTCTCGTTTATAATTACAAGTCAGCTTAATTGTGGTTGTATAAAC
Source organism: Anabrus simplex (assembly GCF_040414725.1). Taxonomy (NCBI): domain Eukaryota; kingdom Metazoa; phylum Arthropoda; class Insecta; order Orthoptera; family Tettigoniidae; genus Anabrus; species Anabrus simplex. The sequence goes on along the minus strand of NC_090265.1, from coordinate 1,103,003,861 downwards.
TGTTATGGACGTATTAATAATTTAATTTAATTCCAGGTAGAGCACCAGCCTCACAGTCCTTCAAGGATGTAAAAATCGAAAGACTTGTATGAGGCCTCACCAAGAGCTTCTCTTATTTGTTATCGGGTTTGTGTTTCAAATTTGGTATCCACCAGGAAATATCTGTGGACTATGTTATACTTTTAGAATATCGGTACCGGGCGAGTTGGCCGTGCGGTTAGGGGCGCGTGGCTGTGAGCTTAGATCCGGAAGATAGTGGGTTCGAACCCCACTGTCAGCAGCCCTGAAGATGGTCTTCCGGGGTCTCCCATTTTCACACCAGGCAAAGGCTGGGGCTGTACCTGACTGAAGACCACGGCCGCTTCCTTCCCATTTCTAGGCCTTTCCTATCCCACCATCGCCATAAGACCTATCTGTGTCGGTGAGACTTGTTGCTTGTATATTCTTACATCTTTAAAGATGTAGCTCTTTGTTGTATGTCCTCCGCTCTCTCCGCTCAGCGCCGGCCAGCCGCACGCACGCAAGCGTGGATCATTTTGAGACTCGACGCGCAGTCTTCAGTGCGCGTGTCCATAACGTCGAATGCAGGAAGAATGGTCTGTCTATTTCGCCCGCCTACAGCAGCATTCTATATGCCATTCCGTCACGGATGACAAGCGTCAACGAGCACTATTTCTCAGTTCGGTTGGCAATGCTACGTGCGAATTACTCCAAAAATTAAGTCCAGAGGAGCAACTCTCTGAAGTGCCGTTCGCACAGCTCTTGGCCCGTATCACTGAACACTATGCTAAGAAGAGTAACCCTTCTTTAGAAGACGTCCAGCGTATGGCTACGGTATACGAACTTACTACCAACACTGCCGCAGAAATAGCTTCTAAACACGAAGTCGCTCAAGTCTCTACACCAGCCCGCCAGTCATCTGCTACCTGGAACCGCGCAGTCAAGTCGCTCTCTGCCAAGCATTCTCGCCCGGTACCCTCTCGTTCTTCTACAAGGAAGCCCACTTCTAAGAGCAAGTCGCAACTCCTGCCTTCCTGCAGAGGATGTTTCAAACATCATGAACGTCGTGCCTGTCGTTTTTTTTAAGCCACTTGTGAAAGATGTAATAAAGTAGGTCACATCAAGACAGTATGTCAGAGTTCGCTCCGCCCTGCTAAGACTCCTGCAGCGGGCCCGAAGCGTATACAGCCCCGACAGGACATGGAAGTTGATCCGATAAATCTTATTCTTCCTACCAAGAATTCTCACAAGATCATCGTTCCTCTATCATTCTCTGATCGCTCTATCGATTTTCAGTTAGACACGGGATCACCTGTCTCTATCATTAACCTGGCTACATATCACGACTTAGGTTCACCTTCATGCTCTCCAGCGGACATCCAGCTTGTTACGTTTAACAAACGGAAGATTGATATTAAAGGCCAAATCACGCTTCCAGCCGGTTATAAAGGAATTCAGAAGGTCATTCCACTACTCGTAGTCAACAACTACACCGCATCAAACATTATGGGCATGGATCTCTTTAATTTATTCGGCTTCCAGATTCATGACAACATCAACGTAGTCTCTACTTTGCAACCTACTTCTGATATTACGGCTCTCCTTGAGCAGTTTCCTGAAGTCTTCGACTCTACGCTCGGAACCGCCAAAAACTATACAGCTCACATACAGCTGAAATCAGGAGCTAAGCCGCGCTTTTTCAAAGCACGTCCAGTACCCCTAGCACTTCAAGACCAGGTCACTAAGGAGTTAGAAAGATTGGTAGAAGCTGGAATAGTGGTACCAGTCAATTCCAGTCACTGGGCCACTCCACTAGTTGTTATCAAGAAACCTGATGGCAATGTACGACTTTGTGGTGATTTCCGATCTACGATCAACTCACAAATCGACACAGATATATTTCCAATTCCCCGTCCAGAGGACTTATTCCGTCGTCTAGCTGGTGGACAATTCTTCTCTAGAGTGGATCTTAAAGAAGCCTATCTACAGCTACTTTTAGACGAAGAATCCAAGCAATTTCTCACACTCAACACTCCTATCGGACTGCTCCAGCTCCAGCGTCTCCCGTTCGGCGTCTCTTCCTCAGCTGCTATTTTACAACGCTATTTAGCTTAACTCACCGCCTCCATTCCCGGTTGTGCTAACTACCTTGATGATATTATTGTGACCGGCAAAGATCATCAAGAACATCTCCATAATCTGCGCCTCCTTCTCACGAATTTGAAAGACAATGGCCTACGAGCGAATCTCGCTAAATGCACTTTCTTTCAGCCGCAAGTTCACTACCTGGGACACATACTCGATAAAAACGGCATTCAACCTAGTGAACGGAATGTCTCGGCGATTGTAAACATGCCTGTACCACAGAACACCAAGCAGCTCCAATCCTTCCTAGGCAAAGCGAACTACTATAACAAGTTCATTCCTCGCTTCGCTTCAGTTGCAGCTCCATTAAACGCCCTACGTAAAAAAGATGTTAAATTTCAGTGGTCTCCGCAATGTCAACAGGCCTGGCAAACTATCAACAAAGCCCTTGTTCAAGCTGTTAAACTCACTCATTTTCAGCCTGGCAAGCTCATCACGCTAGCTACTGACGCATCAGATTACGGCGTCGGTGCCGTTCTCTCCCAGAAGGATCGAACGGACAAGAACGTCCCATCGCCTTCGCTTCGAAGACACTTAATGAGCATCAACGTCGGTACTCCCAGATAGAAAAAGAAGCTTTAGCCATCATCTTTGGTATTCGCCGTTTCAATGAATATCTCTATGGCAACCATTTCCTGATCATTACTGATCACAAGCCTCTAGTACACTTATTCCATCCTGGTAATAAGATCCCTGAACATTCCCTCAGAAAGCTTCAAAGATGGTCCATGTTCCTTTCTGATTATTCCTATCAGATCGTCTATCGTGCCACATCCCAGCATTGTAATGCTGATGCCCTCTCTCGCTTACCAGTAGGTCCTGATACCGCCTTCGATTCTCAAGAATCCGAATGTCTTCAGTTAGACATAGAACTCAAAGACACCGTCTCCAACTTTCCTATTGACGCTACCTGCATTGCTAAAGCTACGGATAAAGACAGTACACTTGCTACGGTACGTACTTACATCCGCAATGGTTGGCCCCTTCAGAACAAACTTCCTGCCCACCTTGCGCCTTATCATCGTATTCAGCATCGTCTTACGACTCGTGCCGGAGTTATACTCCTGGAAACCGGCACCACCTTCCGAGTTGTTATCCCACTTAGTCTCCGGAAACAAGTTCTCGACTTGTTACACCAAAGTCATTGGGGCATATCCCGCACTAAGCAACTGGCACGTCAACACTGCTACTGGCCTGGTATTGATGCAGCCATCGAAAAGCTCATCCGCCATTGTGAACAATGCCAAATTAATCAGAACGCCCCGTCTTCTGATCTAGCTTCATGGCCACCTGCTACTTCTCCATGGGAACGAGTTCACATCGATTTCGCAGGTCCTTTCCTCAATTCCATGTGGCTCAACGTCATAGATTGTCTGTCGAACTTTCCCTATGTAGTGGATATGCATTCGACTACTACTACAGAAGCTACCATTCGTGCTCTTCAGAAAATATTTACAACTGAAGGCTTACCTCAAGTACTAATTTCTGACAATGGACCGCAATTTACAGCTACTGCTTTTAAAAACTTCTGTACATATAATGGAATTCGCCATATCCTAGCACCGCCTTTTCACCCTCAATCTAATGGTGAAGCTGAACGCTTTGTACAGACTTTTAAGAAAAGTATGAAAAAAGCTGTCTCTTCAGGCTTAACTAAAGACCAAGCATTGCTAAAACTTTTAAGCAACTACAGGACTCTGCCCGGCGCTGATAATGTCACTCCCGCACAAAAGCTCCATGGACGACCTCACAGGACTTTACTCTCTGTTGCAGCCTCTTCCGGCCCAGCGTAAGACGTCGCCAGCAAAGTTCACCGTCCACGACAGAGTCTACATCAGGACATTCAAGTCAAACCCGCTCTGGTTACCTGGTGTCATCCGCAGATCTTTGGGCCATCGTCTCTACGAGATTCAGACTGCTGAGAAATGCATTTGCCGCCACCAGGACCAGAAACGCCCGCGCTACCGTCCATATCCGGCTATTGATTCTCTTGTTAAGCCAGATAAATCTATTGCTGACCGAGCTTTAGACCATTTAATAACCATGGGTTCCTTTCAGGACGATGCAGCGCCACTCCGCCCAGTCACAGCTCCGGACAATACAACAGAGACGTCAGAAGCTCCTGCCCAGCATCGTAGCCGCCGCCAGCGCCGCAGCCGCTTCACGCCGTATCGGCGTATTTAGGAGGGGAGGGTGTTGTACGTCCTCCGCTCTCTCCGCTCAGCGCCAGCCAGCCGCACGCACGCAAGCGTGGATCATTTTGAGACTCGACGCGCAGTCTTCAGTGCGCGTGTCCATGACGTCGAGTGCAGTATAAAATGAGCTCCCTGTCTGTCACTCACGAGGATTCTCCCCAGTGTCCTGCTCCAGAATACACTGTACGTCGAACACGGAGGCTACTCCTCTTAAAAATGTGTCTCGACCAGGTGGACGGAATTCTGGTAGTATGAGGTTTCACCTCAGGTCACTGCTCCAATATCCCGTTCCTTCATCCGAGTCGAGCCCCGATGCTGTACTCTACACATCCCCCAATCTCACTCAGGCTCCGACACACACAGTAGATTCTCTAATTGTGAACTTAGCTTTCCTTCAGTGCAAGCTCATGAACTCAGACACTTCCAGTTAGAAGGAACTCTCTTAGCTAATCTATGCTAGTGAAACTGATAGTTTTCAACTATCACGAACTGAACATTCCTACGAACTATATTTTCAAGATAGAAGCTAGTGTAAATACATTCAAAGTGTACATAGTGTATAGAAACAGAAACTCTCTCAAGATTAATTATCTACTTTGCTTCAAGACAATTTTATGTTTATTCCTGTAAATTTCTGTGTGAAGAAAATAAATAAGTTGTGTTTCTGTAAACCTTATCTTGTTTACAACACTCTTCTTCTTACTCAATTTAAGGGACTCGTGCAATGCATGGCCAATAGTCTCACGGACTGAATACATGAAAGCCAGTCTAATAACCATCTTGACTAGCATTTATACAATCATCTCAATCTAAAATTAATTGAGTTAATATTCGGAATAAAGCGGCTGCGACCAGCACTACAGAAATCACTCCAAATGTGATCCAAGTCCTCAAATAAAAACACCGTAGATGAACAAACACACGCACATGAACAAATCATGCCTTAAAGATAAATGAAGTTATGAAAGGAACTGTAAAACTCCATGGCTAATAGATCGATTCCCCGTTGGATCATCGTACCTTAATCGGGAAATAAGCATTGTCTAGGATCTACACAGTTCTACACAGTAGAACGCTCTTTCCAGTACAAAGTAGATGCTGCACACCGAGTTTGGAATGTCCATCGTATAAGTGCTGTACTAATCAAATAATAAGTACACGAATGTGTTGTTTTTATTATTATCATCATCATCTATTTCAAGTATATTATAAAGAGTGAAGTAATAGACATTTTGAAATGATGTGTAATCAAGCCAGTATCTCAAGTAAAGGTCGATTAGCGAATTAAATATCTCAATCACAATGTATGTAATTTATCAAGAATGAATGCAAGTTACTGAAAATTGTAAATGAGGTGGATATATCATCTCAGTTAACTAGGTAAAAATGAGACCAGTATATTTGTAATTAATTCCCTGACTGTAAGATGAGATTAATGAAAGCAACAATAACATTAGGATTTAATGTTCATCAGGGAATCACTCAAACTGAGCCAGGTTGCCTGAAAGATACCTCAAGTCTAAGTTAAACAACTCTATAAATCTATGCAGTGCAACCAGAAAATCAAGTAAGTTACTATCAAGATTTTCCTGATCTGAATGTAGGGTTGATGCTGAATCTCACCCAAGGTATTAAAACATTGGTATCGTCCAATAACTGAATAGACAAATATGTAACTCTCGATGCATTTTCCCAGATAGCACATAGGGAATATGTTGCTGTAAATTTTGGAAGGTAAAATACAAGGGAAACTCCCTCGTCGTGGAAGACCAAGAAAGATATTCATGACGGCCTTTCTTGTGAACTCAGGTTGCAGAAGCTATGCGGACGCAAAAAAGATCGACCCAGTTGGAGAAGACTCATTGCAGGGGCAAACTAGTCATTATATTGAATTACTCAAAGAAGAAAGAAGAACAATCATGGCAATGTTTAAAAGAGGTGAAAATCATCATTTAGGTGACTATAAATCCTTAACTATTATCTTAATACTTAGGAGAATCACAGCGTATGTGATGTATAGAGGAAATGGCCGATTAAAGAAACGTTTAGTATCAGAAAGGGCCTTTCAATCTCAATCGTAATAGGTTAATTCCATTAACTTATCCTCTGTTATCAATATAAACAATTGTCAAATATTTTTAAGGCACTGTTATTACTGTAGACCTTGGATTTCCAACGTATAAACGTTATAAGCATGTCATTGGAGCATCCAAGTTGTTTTATTAGATTTTACTGGATCGTGTGATGATTTAAAGAAATGATGGAATATTGAAAGACATGAATTTTTGGGGTCAACGAATACACGTGTCAAAGAATAAACATTTCAAATTGTATTTGTTAAGCAGGAAGTAAACGACGTAAATAATGGAATCTGTAACATTGAAGTTAAGCCTTCGGCAACTTTAATGTTCATTTTCTCTTTTGATGGAATCGTTGGATCTTTGAATTTAATGTTAATAATATTGCCAACATATTTTAATAGTATTATGAAAGCTTGTTATTATGATTCATCTTAACCAACAAAAGTTGGGAATTTGGGTTATTTACAGTCTATGATCATGTTCAATTTTAACTAGCTGTCCAGTCATGTTGCTATTTCAATTATTTTGTAATTTATTTTCGTTAAAAATGATATTCATTACAACGGAATATCCTTCCAGAGTAAAAATAATTCTCAAAATTCTTATTTATAGGCTAATTTTAGTACAATAGTATGGTATAGACTTGAGTAATTGTAGGATATGCGGCCACGTGCGTCAATGACATCTCAAAGTTTAACGGTGTGAAAATGTGACCCAACTCGTCGAAATTGCACGTCCCTTGAGTGGAGTTTCTTGCATATCCGCACGACACCAGCCGCGGTATAGTATGATAACTTGAACCCTAAATTAGAAATCCGTGTAAGGTCACAATATATATAAAACACCAACGTGTATATTTTACAAAACTCAAGGTCTTGAACCAGAGGGAGTTTAAAGGTGCGGTTTGAGCCAAAATCGTCTCAACAGTGCAGGAAAAATCTTACATTTCTTGAAAAGTCAACGGAAATATATTTATTTTCAAGATGACATACTTCTACAAAACCGCACCAAGATTGGATCGACCTTGATGGACAGATTGTCGTAGGCGATAGCGATTTACTCTTTATCATGATAGACCAGTAAGAAATACTCTACCGAGCTCGATAGCTGCAGTCGCTTAAGTGCGGCCAGTATCCAGTATACGGGAGATAGTAGTAGGTTCGAACCCCACTGTCGGCAGCCCTGAAAATGGTTTTCCGTGGTTTCCCATTTTCACACCATGCAACTGCTGGGGCTGTACTTAATTAAGGCCACGGACGCTTCCTTCCCACTACTAGCCCTTCCCTATCGCATCGTCGCCATAAGACCTGTGTCGGTGTGACGTAAAGCAACTAGCAAGAAAACAAAATAGAAGAAATACTCTATATAGGACGATGGGATCCGGCGCCATGTTTTATGAAGTACCTTTCCTGTTAGGAGGTTCATGTAACTAGGCAACTAATTGCAGGGAACTCTATTAATTTTCGCACCAAGTGGAAAAACAAAAAATGGTCATGTGTCCGCTTGCGTTGCAATGAACATCGTGCAAAAATATCGACATTAATGTAAGCAAATCGAAATAGATATAGTTTGAGCAAAATAATAGACATAGGAACCTAGAAAATATTTACAGCAATTAATCCTTTGTTTGCAATTGAAATTGCAAGTAAATTTAATAAGAAAAATGAAAAATGTAAATCATAAATATAATAATGAAGAAATATGTTAATGTATTACATAAACTAGAATACATTACAAAACATGTTATTTATTAAGGTGTAGCAGCGCACGCTGGATGTCTACTAATATACAATAAACACTTTCCACTGTCACAGAATATACTTTCTGTCCACGGTCCACTAATCTTCACTTTACATGAAAATGGCATCCCTCAGTTCGAGACTACGTCAATTGTTACGTATGTTTATGATACTATAGTTAAATCCCACTTTAGGTTAATACATTCGCATGCATCTCATGCTATAGAAATATAGGATGATGATGCGAACAGTAATCTACAGTACAAATATAAAATTAATGCATGAAAATGTTATTAGTTATATCATAGATTGAAACAAAGATGATAATGCAGGCTTAAATTAGACGAAAACCAAATTTTAACAGTTTATGCATTTTATATCTTTAAAGTCATCCCGTTGCTAAAATATAACAATTTTAAAATATCAACAAACAACAACGTTCATTGGTATGGAACAAAAGACCAATGGAATTGCTTCTGAAAGGGTTAACACTCAATATTCAGTACATAAATCATCCCAAATGACAAGAAGCTTGAAATTACTGGCAGGCAATAAAGTCAAATCTGGAAGAATATTTGTCCCATAATATCCTGAACTTATTGAATGAATACTGACGTTACACTAATGTACTGTAGTTTGTATACTCTTCAGGTTTCATCAGATCTTATGCCATTTCTCTCCTCCCTTGGGTTATCAATACTGACTGCAAAAAATGTTAAATTACAGACCTGAAAATCGAGCCAAGTGAACATATTTCAAACTGTAATGAACACTAAGGTCCTGAATACACAGACATTAGCGCATCAATACCTACTATGATTTAAAAACTAAAATTTAGCATATGTTCTGCCTGAGAAATATATAATTAATTATGTAATATACTGTAATCGAATACTGGAACAGCTAGGATAAGTAATAATTCATCCTGATTTACATAATTGAATACTGTAGATCATAAACTAAATTCTGCCATATCCTTTACTGTGTGAGCAGATGACTTTGTGGACAGTATTTGACGCAGCGGCTTTCACGAAATTAAAACTTGAAACGGAGGCTGAACAACAACATACTGTATGAAACTACACTTTATTTATTGACAATTTCGCTGAAAACTACGTGATGGTTTCACCAATGCTATTGACGCTAGGGTAAAATTCCCACTCAACAAAATTCTAAATGCTATTTTTCCGTGGTTCATTCTTTTTTTCTTTACCGTGGATGGATGATTTGAGGAGGTTAAATGAAAGAAATCACAACGAGTGGTCCATTACGTACTTCACTCTTTATATCTACCAAAAAGTTAACTAATCACTGTTTGGATTTGTTATTTATTGACCCAGAAATCAAGCCATGACACACTTCGGAATTATGCCACCTGACCAGAAATTTATACTCTCAATTCTTTTGGCAATGTAGCTCTAATTCATTGAGTTGCTCGATGGACACAAAGAATAAATTAGCGTGACATAATTTCTTTCGAACGGCGATTAAAATAGGGGTGGAATAATATTCGAAAAGTTTGAGTTATATTAACGCGGAATCAACCTGTACGATTCTTTTATTGTACCTACTTACACGATCATATATGTGACGCTAACACTCGTGATTTAATTCGGACGGAGATATGTTAAGGTCTACTACATATTGTTCCATTTCACGCGGCATCTCTATGCAATTACCGTCTTAAAAACGGGTGGAAGTTGCAGTTAATTAAGGCGCACTTTTCACGATCACGATTTGGGTAACTACGATCGATAAAAAATGAAATAGCAACGTAACAGTGATCGTTCATCATTATCATGAATCAACTTTCCTAGGAAAATCGAAAAACTTTTTCGCATCAAAAAAGCAGAATTTAAAGGTAATGTGTAGGGCATTGGATATGTTAAAACCAAGATCAAGGAATAACATCATTAAACTAGGTTATTGAGAAAAATGCATGCAGCAGTACGCTTCATACAAACACGATCTAATAACCCAAGCTATGACAATATTTTTTTTAAATCTATGGTCATAAAAATCTTAGCTGGCCAGTCTAAGAGCAAGATCTAGGCCTGAATAGTTTTGCGGTTGTACAAGAATCAATTTCATTTAACGATGTAATTACATTTCTCCACTTGTAGAGTTGAGTCAAGTGAATTTCCGATTGTTTACTATCCAACTTTTGGCCTTGGCCGACTGCACATAGTTCCTTTCTGCTTGAAAATATCGACAATATTAAGAGTATGAGGAGGAATGAATTGGAGTAACGTGAATTATTGTCATTTTTATCCTCTTAATACGAAACGCCATCACCAGATATTTTCCTATTTTGAATTCTTATAGCTTAGTGGAATGTCGATTCAGTGAAAATATGAGACACTCCGTTACACTCTCTTGCAGATGCAAATGTTCTACATGAGGCTGTACACGTACACTCAGTGAGTGATTGAGTGATACAGTGTTGACAAACGTTATTTCACAACGCACACACTAATTACGATAGTAATTACCACAAAAACTAAATTAGGATAGTCAAAGCTGAACAGCAATTACATATTACGTGAAGCTACGCAGAGTTCACCGAAGTGCTTGTCAACATGAGGGTTGAGTTATATAGAACTCAGGGGACGAGGAAAACGAAAAAGGACCGACCGAGTTGGCCGTGCGGTTAGGGTCGTGCAGCTGTCAGCTTGGGTTCGGGAGGAAGTCGGTTCGAATCCCACCGTCGGTAGCCCCTAAAATGGTTTTTTATGGTTTCCTATTTTCACACCATGCAAATGCTGGGGCTGTACCTTAATTAAGGCGAAGGCTGGTACCTTCCCAATCCTAGCCCTTTCCCATTCCTCCATCACTGAAAACCTTAGGTGTGTTAGTGCGATTTTAAACAAGTAGCAAAAGAAAAAAGTAAAAGAATTTTCAGATAAATTAATTCTATGTGGAAGCGAATACGAAACATAGATTATTTGCTACAATATATGCGAAAAGTTTTATTGGTTTTTTACACCACACTAACTACTTTTTTTTCGATGAGTTCACTTTCCTACGCGTGTATGTAAAGGAAAATAAGCCTTAAATACATCATACACTAGGAACGGATAAATATGTTATGTAAAAATACATTCCTACAGTACGGAACAGTAAGGTCCATTTTCCTTTACACTTTAGTATAGGAAAATGAACTCAATGAAATATGTTCCGATGGACTGCATATCTGTATGTGGCTGGGGGGCGTGACCAGACTTACGGGAAGTAATGGATATGAAGAGCGTTATCTCATTCGCGGTTTTGGCATAGGAGCGACGATATTTAATGGTGGATTATACTCGAGTAACATCTTCAATGTTGGCTTCTTTCCTAAGAGAAAAGGAACATAATAATGAACAAAAGATACACTAATTATAAGAGTGTATGATGACTGATGGGAGTGCTTTCAGTTTGAACAAAAAGAAAAATTGTGACGTCTGTGTGGGCACACGAGTTGTCTTGTAGGGCATCAGGTGGTCGTGTCGGATTTTAGAGCAAAGGTAACATTGAAGTGGGAGAAGAAAGCCTTCAGCACAGGATTTAAGAACGCAAAGCAATGTCCCCTGGTGGCATTATCGTGAAAGTGTCAAGTCTATATGGTCTGACACCGTGGTTAGCCGGTTCGAGTCCCGTTGGTCGAAATAATGTTCACCATCGGAATGTTGGCCGGCAGGGTCCGAGAAGTGGAGGTATATAATGTCTAATCACTAGATTGCATGCCAAAAGCCTGTGTCACCTCCAGACCTCTCCGCAGTATTCATATCGAGTGAGGGCTTATGATTTGTCCGTAGAATATTCACGTTAAGCCTTGAGACACCCCTTGGTCCTATTCGACAAGAATAGACTATGTACTAGCACCGGCTTTCACACTATCCCTTTCTTCTGTAATATAATTTCATCTCATTAAGGGCATCCGGTCGTAAAAATCGCTACGAATATTCATCTCACTTCATACCCGACCCCGCAGAGCAGGGCCTATCAAACGCCCAAAATCTCACGAGTGCAAACCGAAGTGCAGAGGCTCTGTGCACTGTACATCGGTTCGAATCGGCTGAACTCGGCTTGACTCGGATGGTGTTGTGCTGATAGCGCTGATGCGTTCGGTGATAGAAGGCTTGTTTATCAGCGAAATAGATACTCGCGAGACAACAACATAATAATGGAGAAACCTGTTTCGAAGAAAGCAAAGACTTCCTAAAGTCCATTTCAATGGAACTGGAAAGGTTCATATTTTTTCTCATTCGAGACGATAAAGCCAAATGTTTTATCTGCGGAACAATAATTACGTGATCATCGAAAATCTATTTTTGAATACAAAGGCTTTGCTCGAATTCTTACAAGAATTTGTTGACGGAAGATTTTCCTACGATGCATCGAGAAGCAGGTAGGATTATTTCTGCGTTTGGTTCCACATGTATATATGCGAAAGTTTGTCTTGTTTTGACTTGTACGAAAACGAGATTTCGTGCGAGCATTTCTTATTGTACTTTGAAGAACGCTCTCAGAATTGCTGTCAGCCGATCCCTTATTCCAGATATTACTGGTATAATTGCAAAGAAAAACGAAAAGAAAAGCTAGATAACATTAATTGTCTGCTCAAACCAAATTGAAAGAAAAGATTTTAACACCGGTAACACTGTCCCATACAGCAGAGCATCTCCGCATACCGCACGTAAACATTTCGCAGTGAGGGGAGAATCAGCGTGGAAGGTGAAGAAGGTGGAGACAGGCCGATCGCCTGAGATATATCAAGGGAAAGAGGAGTGGGGCTTTTCACTATGGTCAACCTAGTGAACTCGTCTCCTGCACCTTGCGCCGTGCAGTGCACCGGCGTATGCACCCTGAGAGGCCCTACCGTAGAGCAGTGGGACAAGGTTCGGATGCTCAAAGGGAAGTGGGAGACCCTCCCCTCGGGCAGAAATCTGCGCTGACATCACCGAGTCATTAACTCAATCGGCAAGGAAGTTAACCAGAAAACCCGATGTCGAGTTGCAAGGGCAGCGATCAGGAATGCATAACCACATGGAAAAAACCTTCAAAATTAAACTTTTCCACACTGTGACTGTTAATATATTAAGATAAGAGGATCTTGACATGCATGGGCATTGTTCCTGAAAATATTTCCGTCACCTGCGAGGCAGAAGAAAGTTCTTTTCAAAGACGAATATGCCATTCACCCCTGTGCAAGGAATCGGAGCATCATCTTCTGCCTAAAGAGAATCCTATTTTCTATCAAAACATTGAACGTAATTTTCGGCATGCCATAATATAGGCGGGTCTGAATGCAGACCATTTATTCGTTCCTTATTTATCGGATGATCGGTAAATCAAGAGCGCATCTAGTATGTTAAGTACCTCGTTACTTCCACAGCTTCAGCCAGCAGGTATCACGAACATTGTCTATTTCTAACAAACTGGTGCTGTCACACACTTTGCTTGATATCACATTTCCACGTCATTAGATTGGTCGAGTAACTCGACAGGCATTTTCACCGTTGTCTTGGCCAGCTCGTATTCCTGACTTGACCATGCCAGATAATGAACAATGCTTTCAAAACTGCTGTCCACGCTGCCTTCCAAAAATGTGCATGAGAAACGATCACTGAAATGGATAAGAGATCATGAAGTTCTCCGCAAGCTATACGCCATTATTATTATTATTATTACTATTATTATTATTATTATTATTATTATTATTATTATTATTATTATTATTATTATTATTATTATTATTATTATTACGAGAAAGTAAATTGATGACTTTGAAACGTGTTAATATAGTTGGATATTTGGAATACTGTGGACGAGACATGAAACTCAAATATCTATATTAAACCAAATCCAATTTAAACCATATCTGCCCCCCAAAATTAATCGGTCATGACTCCAACACATAGACATGTTCCTTTAAGAAGCAGTGAACTTGAAAAACACAATAAATACGTAAGAAAATATCATATGTCCTATAAGAAGACATTGAACTGTTAGGTGAAAAAAGCACGCATTCCAGGGCATCCGCCGACCGATCGCTGCTCGGCTGTCTGTTTCGCTCGGTCGTGGTATATCCTCCTAATTCAGACTGGACGCAAGAATGTGCGAACGTTTCTGCTTAAAATTACGTCAACGAAGTGTATAAACAGAAGGCAGGGACATACCTCACTATCAGCGCGTCAACAACCGGTACGTTCAGCTAGTGTATTATAACAACAGGTGTATTGTAGGTGTACTGGGGATTTTCGCCATAAAGTAGTTAAATAAATTATTGCCTGCGCCTACGAGATCAGCATGGAATCATTTGGAATCGAACGTTCAATTCAGTATAATTATGGAATGCTATATTTTATGAATGAGAACAATATTATAGCAAAATATGACAAATATGGAAGCGAAGCCTTATAGCTATTTTCGAAGCAGAGACGTTTGTACATGCAGTGTGAAGGATTCAAAATTGGATATCTCAATTATATCCAACTGTAGAATTATAATTCAGTTAATGGAGACATAGGTAACGGTGATTCGACTCAGATTGGAATTATTTCAGGATTAAGGGCATAGATGGTTCATGGAGTTGGTTACCGAGGGAATAGATGTTCACCGTACTGGGAGACTATGGGATTAGGGGTAGATTATTAAAGTCAATCAAAGATATTTATGTTCACAATTGGGCCGCAGTGAGAATTGATGGTAGAATGAGTTCTTGGTTCAGGGTATTGTACCCGCCCCTACCCAAAAATAGGCTCCGAAATGATATCTACAGGACGTTAACATGTTGAAAATATAATAAAATAGGTGCTTATCTAACATTACCTTAATGGCATACAGGGTAGGAGAAACGGGGCATACTTAAGTACAATGAGAACATGATCAAATTAAAGTTTAAATTAATACAAGCGGTTTATTAGACCTTGACGACGATGGGAATGACGCATCTATATTCACAAAAATTACATTCATTATTAACAATTGTTGTGGTTTATTATCGACTTGTAGTCGTGTGTGATAGATCCGAGTATTGTTTTTCGCAAAGCGATTTGCCGTGACGTGATATGAACGGAAACATTTACCATAAACACTGAGGCTATATGACATTATTGACAAATGAAATTAACATTCATTCAATAAGTTTGAGCGATCCCTATTCTAAAAACACAGAATTATTTCCCAACGAAATACCACGAAAGAAATTATACAAATGTGGAACAAACACCTGGGTTTGAACTGACCTTCAGTGGAATGCAATTCGCGGCGCCGATGGGTTAGAACTATCGCCGACGCTAATTATATTCACAACATGTTACATAAAACAACATAGAGAATCACATTACTATAAAATGAACACGTGAGGAACCCCATTCTTCATTTTAGCATTGTGGAATACCAATGCCGGCGTGGAGAACTGAACTGACAACCCGTTGGGATGAAAATAGGACACTGAAATCCCTAGCCAAATTATACTCGAATGAGTAACAATAGTAATCTAACAAATATTAGTACCAATCACCGTGTCATTTATTAGCGAATACTTCATTCTGGCGTGTTGAATATTTCCCATTATTAGCCGATTCCTACAGGCCTTCTTTTCTTCGCTCAAGGCCCCCTCCTATGGAGGCAGACACACACACACAAACACGTCTGTTTGCAAGGTCAAGCGCCTTAACCACCTACCACAGGTGTTCAATGGCCTTGCCCTGCACAGGCATAAAAAGCCATTTCTTTAAACAAATCACCTCAACCCGAGGTACGTTCACGATAAACTGAGGCCTATCCTTCATTAATCAAATTGCATCGGCGTCAAATAAATCACCTCGATTCAACACATATATTTTTCATGGCCCAATCATGACTTCAAACAACTCAGCTATCTTTCAACACGACACCGGTTTTTATGATACTAATATTTGTATGATTACCATAATCAAAATTATTATTATTATTATTATTATTATTATTATTATTATTAGTTTTATCATTACGCTACATTCCTACGAGATTTGCCTGGTAATTATGTCATACTGAGTGATCACACCGAACTTCCTCGTAATTACGATGTAATTAAATAAACCAGCGGCAATTAATTTATAATTAAACCCTAATAAATGTATGATTAATACATACTTAATTTCTAATTAAATCGTCACATTGTCATACAATAATGAATTAAATATTCACACGCTAATCTGCCCAATCAAATGTTCACACTATAATTAACTTCTAATTAAGTATTCACACAGTGATTAACCCAATTAAATACTCATACGGTAATTAACTCAATCAAATATCCACACGGTAATTAACTCAATTGAATTTCCACATGGTAATTAACTCAATTAAATATTCACACGGTAATTAACTCAATTAAATTTTCACACGGTAATTAACTCAACTAAATATTCACACGGTAATTAACTCAATTAAATATCCATACGGTAATTAACTCAATTAAATATTCACACGGTAATTAACTCAATTAACTATTCACAGGTAATTAGCTAAATTAAATTGTAAGTAAGTTACGATAAACCTGATCAAATAATACAGCTTAAATTGTAACACTCCCTAGCTAAACATTTCAAAGGAGGCCTGGGGCATCAGTTCCATACACATTTCGCGTGACTCTGGGAACTCACGTAGCATACTTATATTATTTAACTGTCATGCATTTATTGATACAGGATCAACTACAGCCTAGCTAGAATTACCCTGAATTTACTAAAATACTAGTCTCCTGACGCATTAACTGACCACAAGTCTCACAAAATAAACTAACTAAGTAAATCTTCTACCGCATGCAAACCTATTAGATTATTGTCACAATTATTTACAGTTAAATCACTCAGACCTGTTATTAATTAAATAAAATAAGAAATAAAAGCTACGTGCCCCATTTCGGTACTTCAGACTTATATCCCTAACATGATAGCGTCAGCTTATGGTAAATAATTCCCGTCCCCTCTAATCAGGCCATATACATATGAAAAATACTCCATCACTTGACGACACCTTTGTCAGCTTGGGAAATCCATTTCAGGTTTTACTGCTGACCCATTGGCACCAAGGCAATCAATGGTGGTACCATTCTTCCTTAAGGCTGGAAGTCCATAGTTTCTGGTTGATGAAGCCGCTGGCAGTAATCCTGAGCACACAACACGTCAGAATTGATTTCAAAATCTGTTTAGTTGCATTCAGCGTGAACGTCCGGCCACGATTTCGGATATTACTTCGTAATCCGCGGTTCAGTATCGGATTTCGTGTACCTTTGTTCCTACTCGACACAGTAGTGCCGTAGTAATAATATTACGAAGCGTATTGAGTGTTGGTGGCACGTCACAATTTTTTTAAGTTTAATCACTGGCGTCACGTCTATCAAATCTATGCAATATTTATATGAAGTACACTATTTCACTTGAAAATTAAGTCTTAAGTCACTTAAACAAAGGATCAATGAGAGCTTAGCTAAACATAGCTCCGCTCTTAGTAAGCTGAGAGTCCCGAATGAAGCGCTTCGCCCTCGGCAGTGCTTATTACAAGGAGGGTATATCTCCCACTCCAAATCTGCATATAGCCTATCCACGGCCCACTAGAGGTCAAATAGCACGACCATCAGGTGACCAGTATTCACCTGATGTGATTGAGACATCTCCGTACGATTATCCTTCATAGGATCTCCTGCAATTAATTAAAGTTTGTCTTGCTTCCCCTTCCACGCTGGGGTGAACTCCCGCTTCAAGGAGGCGTGATGACACAAAACAGATGGCCCCCGGTACTTTTCCAGACATAAACAACACCGTATTCTTTCTCCATCTGAATGTTATAGAGTAAGAGGACATTAGACACTCTAAATAAATGTCCCAATTATAGTTATCTCTTTTAAATCGGAAAAAGACTCCAGAATTCTGATTTTATTAATTTTTATATTGTAGATAATTAAGTTGGCTAGTCTGAATTCAAGATGGCTCCCATATTTCGTTTCAAAAAAGTTTACTTCCCCTCATTCTCTTAGTCATGAGGAAGGGATGTCTTCTCTCGAGTTACGTCATGGTGAATCCCCGATTGCAGCCCCACCCGGGTCTAGATGGGCTTGACTTTGGCTGCGATCCACCGCTACACAAAGGAAGGTATTGCGCAATAGATCGCAAATAATGAAATCCTGTAGAATAAATTTAAAATACTCATTTTAATTAATTTCGGTTTTATTCCCTCAAAGATCATTGCGTCTGTAATTTCAAAGACCAGTATTAACCAAAGGTCCTTGGATCCTGCCCCTGTCGGGTGCAGTACATACAAGGATAAGACAAGGCTGTAATCTTTCACCCTTGTTGTTCGTAGATTATATGGATCACTTGCTGAAAAGTATAAAGTGGTAGGGAGGGGTTCAGTTAGGTGGAAATGTAGTAAGCAGCCTGGCCTATGATCACGATTTGGTTTTATTGTCAGATTATGTCGAAAGCCTGCAGTCTAATTTCTTGGAACTTGAAAACAGATGTCATACGTATGGTAGGAAAATTAGCCTCTCGAAGACTAAATTGATGTCAGTAGGTAAGAAATTCAACACAAGTGAATGTCACATTGGTAATACAAAGTTGGAACAGGTAGATACTTTCAAGTATTTTGGTTGTGTGTTCTCCCAGGATGGTAATATATTAAATGAGATTGAATCAAGGTGAAGTAAGGCCAAGGCTGTGAGCTCGCAGATGCGATCAACAGTATTTGTAAGAAAGAAGTCAGCTCCCGGACGAAACTATCCTTACATCGGTCCGTTTTCAGACCAACTTTGGTTTACGGGAGCGAAAGTTGGGTGAACTCAGGATATCATATGCATAAGGTAGAAGTAATATACATGAAAGTAGCAAGAATGATTGCTGGAACAAACAGGTGGGAGCAATGGCAGGAGGGTAGTCAGAATGAGGAGATAAAGGCTAAGTTAGGAATGAACTCGATGGATGAAGCTGTACGCATAAACCGGCTTCGGTGGTGGGGTCATGTGAGGCGAATGGAGAAAGATAGATTACCTAGGAGAATAATGGACTCTGTTATAGAGGGTAAGAGAAGTAGAGGTAGACCAAGACTACCATGGTTAGACTCAGTTTCTAACGATTTAAACATAAGAGGTATAGAACTAAATGAGGCCACAGCACTAGTTGCAAGTAGAGGATTGTGGTGACATTTATTAAATTCACAGAGGCTTGCAGACTGAACGCTGAAGGGCATAACGGTCTATAACTATCATGTATGTATGTATGTATGTATGTATGTATGTATGAAGGGTATACATTTTGAATAGGTCTAAGACCTGGTCACAAAGTGAGATCTTTGGAGGTCATTAATTCCTTCGCAGAGACTTATACATGCGTGCGTGTGTATAAGGTCCTGTTGCATAATTCCAAAAATAATGTACAGTTACAGCACTAGAAATGTGTTTGTCATTGTTTCTGTAAAGCATTCCCTGAGAATCAGAAATCCTATTATGTTTCGCTTTCTCGAATTTATTACAAATACGTACCACTTGGTAAGGAAGAGCCACACGGCACTGGATTGTGGAATACCCGTTAAATTACCCTTGAGGCTTAAACCCTATTCTCAAACAGCTGCTCGTGAATGTATGTAGTTTTCAGAAGACAATAGAACGTGGCTGGATCAAAGAGAGACAATTAATGTAAATACAGGAGCCTTAGGCCTAACGTCGAGGTGCAAGGCCGCGAATAACGAGCGAGCTAAAAGTGTACATAGTGTTCCACATCAGTGAGGGACTATGGCACACTCTCATTACATAGCCTCGATGAATATTTATAGCAAGTTCTGGAACTGTGGACGCTAAACTTGTGTTTCCTGAGGTTGAAAATGTCCGTATTTTACGGGCGAGAATTCACCACAAATGACCTTCCGTTCCATAACCTACTTAAAATTTATAGGTTACTAATTATGAACCACACTACGGTCGTTCCATTTTATCACCTTTATAACTTCCCCTTCTTTGTTTCTATCTCTTAACCTTTTTCTCTACTACAAATGTAATAATTTTCAGACTTCACATCGTGGCAATCACTATCATATGATTTTTATCTTTGATACAGTACTTTCCATGATCATCTGTGTAGAAATGAACTTCCCCAACTCCCAACTCCAGGAGGACTTTGTCCTTTATCAAGTTGGCTTTACTGCGATAATATTGTATATTATTATTACTACTACTGCCACTGGTAGTAATAGTATTGACGTAAGCATGCTCACATCTAGACAACCGCCAATCAGCACAACTAAGTACTATCTTCCACATTCATCTAGCCCGGAAGCAAGAATGGATAAACAGCTCTCCAGTGCAACTGCATTGATTTCTCAAAGGCAATGTTGAACGTTGAACGTTATACCCTGAATTTACCTCAAAAATTATAGTCAGTGATGAACAGTATTTGAACAAATAATAGTGGTAGCTGTTCTGACCTGTAGTTCAGCGGATGCGAATTTCCCAGACAAATCATCAAACATGCTGTCGACGAATGTCCCATGTCTTCTTACACTGGAATTTTTCTTAATTACTTGAATGGTTGGTTCTCTAGAGCAGGGCCTCTCAAACGCCCAAAATCTCACGCGTGCAGACAGAGGCGCAAGAGCTCCGTGCACTGTGCATCGCTGCCGCTCGGCATGGCTCTGGGCTACTCGGCTAAGCTCGGCTCAACTCGCCTCGGCTCAAGTCAGCTTGGATTTGGAGCGCTATGGTGCAAGTGGGGCAGAGGGAGACAGGCGGAGCGAGCGAGACAGGCGTGAGGAAAGAGAGAGTAAGCGCTATTGCTCCAAATCGAGGAGTGGGGGGTCTGCACTCTGGTCAACCAAGCCAAGTCGTCTTTTGCACCGTGCACAGTGCATGCACCACGCGCATGCACCCTGAGAGGCCCTGCTCTAGAGGCTCTAATATTTACAAATAATTTCGACATAAATGTGTAAACTTTACCACTTACCTGACGTTGAACATCGGCTAACAGAGATCTATATGAAGTATAGCACATGAGTACAACTATAGACCAGATATCTTTTATCTCCGCTAAAGCATTTTCAAACCTAGAAAATTATTTTATGATTATTGCATACAAGAGAACATAGCAAACATTACAGAAAAGCATTTACAGTATTTACAGTTACATACCTGGGTAATAATCATGTGGAATGATGATGTCACAACTTTTAAGACGGTGTACGTTTTGTCTTATAAGACTAGCACACCTGTGGGACAGAATTTAGGACGATAATGTTAGGTTTAAACGGACATTATTTTTACCTGGAGGGGAGTGGTGGGCTCTGGAGTAGCTCTCTCATGAATTGGATATAGTTGAGCTAGACACATGACAGCCTCGTTACAGAATTTCAAGCCCATCACCTCTTCATCTTCACGACCGTAGCGAAACGTGAGTGTCACCTGACCAAATACCTGAAAGAGACAGATGTGATTGTATCAACATGAGCATCCCATTAATCTGTAACAACTGCACTTTGGCAATCAAATCGTCTCAGAAATGTAAAAATTTGATTTTAAATCTTATTGCAACAAACATTGTATATTTTCTGGGGGTTTCATGTTTTAGTAATTCTGCACTGAAAACATTATTATTATTATTATTATTATTATTATTATTATTATTATTATTATTATTATTATTATTATTATTACACAGAAAATATTGTTTTATTTCCTGCTCAACATAGCTCAGTGCGTTAATTGTAACTACTCATGCATCTCTAAGACTTGTGAACGCCATTCGACCACATACATTCCTTCAAATTCTTTACTTCGGTTTCTCATTTAAAATCATAGAGATAATACAGTACATTTTTCAAACATGCGATCTGTTAATAACTTCAGAGGTAAGTTTATCTAATAGTGACCCTGATTCTAATAATCTTCCATCCTGGAACTGCAACCATTTTAACATATGTTGTACTCTGAAGTACTTTGTACGAATGATTCAATGAATGAAATAAATTAAATTAATGAATTATTAATTAATAAGTGAACAGAATGCGATCCGGCTCCTTGTTTTCATGGTCAGTGTAGTTGCATTCAGTTCAAAAGGCCTTGGTTTCGATTTTCCGCCCGGAAGGGGGATTACAGCTGCATTTGGTTAATTCTCCTGGATCGAGGGTTGAGTGTTCTTGTTCGCTTTAATACAAATTTCCATCTACATACAACATATAACATCACCAACCGCGGTAGCGCTAGTATCAGGAAGGGTACCTGACTATAAAATTGGACGTAATCCACATTAGTGCTTAACAGAGTTAATTAGCAAAAAGCGAGGAAAGATGAACTGAGGAGAGAGAGTATTAATTTACTGCAATAGTGTTATCATATAGGTTAATTACTAAGATAACAACATTTCAAATATATTGCAACCAACAAAATATTATAAAACAGTGAAAATTTACTTAAATCCTACTTGGATATAACTTTTATCGTTTAATTTGAAGAATTCAGTGAAGTTATTGGTTTGATTTTGAGATAACGTTACTCCAAAATCTACTTCTCCGAAGTACGCGTTACCTTAGGTAATCCAACTTAGCTGTATGTAGGTGAAGGATGCTCTTTTATCAGACATGCCTGTTCAGTGACAGATATGACAACACGTTCCTTTGCATTATACTATTTTATATGGCACTTCGCTTTAATTGCTGCAAAAATATAAAGGGCTGCCTGTTATAGGTGAGTTGTTACGAAAGGAATCAGAATTGTCAACGCTTTTGTGGCTCAAGTTTGGACGTTCTGGAACTCCGACACAGATAGTTTCTTATATTTACTTTGTAATGAAAAATTAACAGCAAGTTGTGTAAGTTGCCCTTGCAACTCAGCATTGCTTAGAAGCACTTCAAGATTTTTAATCCAGTTTCATTCGTCGAAATCATTGAACAGGCATTTATGAAAAAGCATCCTTCACGTACATACAGCTCAGTAAGTTGGATTACCTAAGGTAACGCGTACTTCGGAGAAGTAGATTTTCAGTCCACACGCCCAATGTGCAGGCAACCTTTCTGATTTATTCGCGCAGTGACGATCTGCTCCAAAGGAGAAATTATCGAGTAATGGAATGAAGTAAAGCGTAAATAAGCCGTTCAATTTCGTTACTTTATTTATTCGAGTCGGAAAAAAACAAAATATGTAGATAAACAAATTAAATCGCACTATGGTAGAGCAGTGACGTGCAACCACAACAGCGTTTGATGTCGCAAGAATAAGATCTTCCACTGTACAATATGCAGGGCACAGCATGCAATCCGGTAGATGTTCCATGGTCTGCGGTTCTCATCAGTCGCAGGGAAGTACCATTTCTGGAGATTGCTTTTGGATCTTCTAACTCCTGAACGAAGACAATTGCATGATCCCCACACAATCCAAGTTTATTCATGGCCAGGTGGGAGGCTTTCCGAGGGCGAGACCAGGTAGAGTTATTCTCAATTCGAGAAAACCATATTTGTTTTATTACTGTAGCCGATGTAGTTTGCAAAGACTACAGTGGTTTTAAGGAAGCAACTAATGGATCTCAATCTAGGAGTAGGACTAGTTGGTACATAACCAAATAGCGGGTAGAATTGCTGACGGACCTGCTTACGTAGTTCTCCCTGCAATGGCAGCTACCTCACGACAAATATCTGGTGGTGCTCTCCCTATAAGCTGGTAGAGGTTTACTAGAGGAGTAGGCCTCAGACAACCTGTAACAAGCCTACATGTTTCACTGAGCACTTTGTCAACTTCGTTTGCTTGGGTAAACCATATCTTTTGACATCTCCATCGACTACGTTGTCCCTGTAAATGCACAAAATCTCCTTTTTTGATGTTGACTTTGAAAACGTTTAGTAAAACCGTAATCTTCCGTGATACCATAGATCATCTGTACGGGGTTTGACTGTGTAAAGGCAGCAGTCAGATCTATGAAAGCTACTCCTGTGATATTCCGGATTTCAATGCAAATCTTAATGGATTGTGCAAAGTTAAGAACCTGGGATGTACAGTTTTTCCCTGGTCTGAAGTCTGCATTATGTTGTATTAGAAGTGGCTCTACAACATGAATTAAATGGTTTATCAACATTCGCTGGAATATTTTAAGCAAGTGACACAACAAGGATATTGGCCTGTAATTTTTGGGATCATTTGACATTTTTCCATGTTTTAAAATAGGTGTGACCCGTGATTTCTTCCATATGTTTGGAAAACTACAATATTTTACACATTTATTAAAGAGTTTCAAGATCTCTCTCTCTTGTTTGAACACGGAAGTGTTTAATCTGCTGTAATCTGATGTTATCTACCCCTGCTGCCTCACCGCTCCTAAAATTGTCGATGGCTGCCTCCATTTCCGCCATGTTGACTAGACTCTAATTATTCTGACAGTACAATTTTGAAGTCTGACCTGCGTGTATGGTGGTTAGGCTTACAAATTTTCACGAGAGGGCGGGCAATCTGGTTAGCTGTTACATCTGCATGTTCTCTAGTTGCTAGATCACAACTCAGACGCTTAAGAAGCCTCTTGGATTTCTGGCTACTCTTGCTTAGATCAGTCTCCTCCATCAATTGGCACTACCCATCGCTCCTGTTCTTAGACATCGCTGTTCCCTAGCTTGGACGTTCTCGGAGCTGGATCGTTGTTAAAGAGATCAAGATTGTTTCTCAATAGCTCCCTAGTTTCTGAAGCCAAAACTTTCATATAGTATGATCTGCACCTTCGGCTAATTGAGATGCAATATTTATAAAATCATTATATAATTCATGAATAGGCTCTATACTCGGGACATTCTCGTCCAGTGAAATGGTAAGTTTCGTACTATCAGCCTTCTTAAAATTATATCTTCTCTGAAAAGGAACTGTCTGCGGTTGGATTGCAACATAGATATGGTATATCTGGAGTAAGAGGAATTACTTGCCCTACTGAGTCCACTGATAACAGATATATGTCTTTCGTTAATGTTTTATACGTCCGGCTCTTTGGATGAATGGTTAGTGAATTTACCTTCGATTTAGAATGTCACGTGTTCGATTCCCGGCTAAGTCAGGTATTTTAAACTCAAATGGTTAATTTATTTGGTTTTCAGGGTGTTTCTGAAGTTCCTGACACCCCTGCATCTCACAAAGTACGCACAAATCTACCCTACACCACAAAAACACCAAGTTTTCCATACACGGCAGATACGTCCACACACATCGGATGGCTTGTAGTACAAGAGCTGCAACTTGCGATAGCTATCCATACGAAATTTTCATTATTACTGTGTAATATCAAAATTTGTTTAAAATACTCATCCACTTTTCCCATACAAAGCACTACATACTTCATAATGCTTTTTTGCCCCATCGACGACATGAAGGGTCTGGCACGTTTACTTGCTGTCCTAATCCTCCCACAAGATCATCCTTCTTATCAGGCATTGTTGTGCAAATAATGTAACGCATGTATCTCCACAAAAACACTAGTATTTCGACTTCCCTCACACTAACAGCATATTCACCAACTCGTCCTTACTATAAGGTTCCTGATCCATTCGGTAACAAAAAACTTGTAACCAGAAAGTTTACTAATGATCAACACTGTGTGAAGTAATAATGTAAACAAATACTCCTCCCATCGTGCGTGATGCGTTAAGCCCTATCTAGTGAGTCATGCAAAGATCTCTTTGCTTGTAATGTAAACATACAGCATTCGCATTTAATAATACGGATAATTAGAGGTAAAGCAGAGGATTTACCGATACATCACGTGTTTGGATTGAAAATATACTTCTCCGAAGCACCTGTTACTTTAAGTATGTACCTGAAACACACTGTAGATATCGTTGTTTGGGCCATCAGTCAACAGACTGGTTTGGCGCAGCACTCCATGCTACCCTACCCTGTGTTAGACTTTTCATTTCTACATAACTAGTGCATCTAATCGAATCTCTTCGTCTATTCATGCTTTGGTCTACTCACACACTACCCATAGCATACATTTCCCTCAAAGACTAACTAAACAAGTGCTGGATGTATTTAATTTTGAAATTGTGTCTTATCATTGTAATTCTCCTTATGGTCAAATTTCACCAAAATTGTTCTCATCTCACCAATTCTTTCTTCATACACAATTCAGTCTACCCACCTCACTACAGCATGAACGCATTTCAAAAGCTTATACAATCTCTCTTTCCGAGCTAGTTATTCCAAACAAAAGTCTTCAAGAACATCTTTATAAGTTTTGTACATCAATGCATAAAGTGATCAAATTTATTTTCTTAACAAAGGAATGCCTTAAATTTGCTAGTCTGAAGTTTATGTCATCCTTACTTATACCATTGGTATTTATTCTTCAATACAAGTTAAAACATTCACCTACTTGCTTTAAGACTTAATTTCATAATATAATATTTCCTCCATCACCTGACTTTGTTCCACTATATTACATCACTTTCGTTTTGGCCTTATTTATTATCACCGTGTACTCCTTCTCCAAGGCCGTGCCCATACCATTCATCAATTATTTCTGCAGACCTTCTGCATTCCCAGTTAACAATATCATCGTCGGATCTGAGGGTTTGTATTTCCTCTGCTTGAATTGTCATTTGTTTTCCAAACTCCTCCTTGACTTTCTTTCCCAACTGTTCTGCACAAACACTGAAGAAACAGGGAACAAATATTAGCCCCGCCTCAGTCCTTCTTAGATTCCTGCATAGTTTTCATAGCCGTCATTGTTGAATGACTGCAGGTTGATTTTATTTTTCTACCTACTGTAGATAATATTTCTTCCTCGACATTTGATCCGTATCAATCTTCAGAATCTCAAATAGCCTGATTCAAGCTACATTATCGACTGTTTCATCTAGATCTAGAAATATATTTTATATGAGCTTGTCCTCCTTAATTTTATCCTCTAAAGAAGGTTTAAAGTGACGTTTATTTCGCGAGTTCCTACATTTCTTCAGAAGCCAGCCTAATCTCCTTCCGACTCAGCTACAACTCGTCGCTCCATTATTCTGCCAATAATACACATTAAAGTTTGCAATCTGGAGATACTATGATGGTGTGTAGCTTTCACTTTTGTCAGCAAGCACCTGTTTTCTTAGGAATAGAACTTATATATATTTTAGGTATATCTAAAACTTAATCCTTCAAATTCTGCGTTTATTGGTCATGTAATGTATCACTAAAATATGAAATAAAATCAGGCCATATATTTGGCTCCAAATTCAGATATAGAATGAAAGTTAACTTGCAGTTCTGTGGCAAGAACTCTGCAACAGGACTGTGTAACCCAGATATCAATATTTCTTGAAACATGCCCATTTCTTGATGAAACTTAACTTATAGCCACGATATTGTAAGTCACAAAATTTTCATCACTGTATTCAAAGTTATTTGAGTAATAAAATACATTGGATTTTGAGTGTTTAAGAAATACATTTATTTACCTTTTCAAGTACACGTATGCACCATTTGTATGACGAACTTGATAAGTATGACAACAGTCCATCTCCTTGTGCGTGGATGTATGTGCTAGTAGTATACTCTGGCTTACCTTACGGTCTTGTAGATACTCTGGATCAACCACCACAACACCTTGAAGTTTATCGATTTGGTCGTCTGAAATAACTAGGTCTCTGCTGCTTAGGTAGAGAGTCAGTTTGTTGTTGGGAGCAGATTTCTTGAACACCCTGAAACAAAAATTTATATCTCTTTATTTTTGTACTTGATGGTTTCTGATCGAAGACAGTAAACGTGTCGGTGCCAACACCGGAACTTTATTCTTCACTGTCATTTTTTTACAAGTTACCATACGTCGCACGGACACAGATAGGTCACACGGCGACGATGGGATAGGAAAGAGATACGAGTGGGAATGAAACGGCCATGGCATTAATTAAGGTTCAGCCCCAGCATTTGGCTGGTGTGAAAGTGGGAAACAATGAAAAATCTTTAGGTCTGCCGACAGTGGGGTTGGAACCCACTATCTTGCGAATGCAAGCTCACAGCTGTGCGCTCTTAACCGCAACGCCAACTCCGTCGGGAAGTCATTTATTTGTAGATAATTTACACATTGCTTTATATAATTTTCTACGTTCTGTGCCACCTTACACTGCATTGCCGCGGCAAAGATTTCATCCAATGGCTTGTTGCTCTTTGACTCCGCGATAAAGTTTTAATTAATTTTTCCAGAGGGAATATTCTCATTAGAAATTCTGAAGACATGAAAGCACTCTTAAAACTTCAAACAGATCGACAGACATCTTCGCCGCACATTTCATTTGTTAAGAATGAAATATATAAAATGCAAACGATGATAACGACTACAAAAAAAGTAAATGCTTTAAAGGCAGAAATAAGAAACTATGGATTTTGTTAAATTGAAGGAGTAAACTGACTAATATATATTAGAAGTCACTTCCAGAATTAGTACGGTTTTGAAAATCAGTTATAGGTAGAAAAATCTCAGGAAGTTTCTATTGATTTTACCAAGAATGGGCATGAACTAATAATATCTGGTTGAGATAATGCTCGTGTAGATAAATACAGGGATTGTCTGTAAATAACAGAGTAATGTGTCATTTATCGTGCATTTGTTTACACTTTACCCTTGTTTCTTAGGTAACGTTTCTCGGTGGACATGGACGGAGCATCAAACAAAACATTTACGCATAAGGATTCCATTCTTTTGTACGAAAATGATGAATAAAATTGATTTCCTATGTTTGAATGTGTAGGGTACCTATATGTACTTCTTTGACGATATCATGTTTTTTTAAGAGGGGACTTTTCCCTGAAAAATTTTTGGATTTGAAATTTTCTTTCCTTGAACTACTTGAGAAGCTGTATCCATTTTAGGACCGTAATAAACAGACTACAGGGTTCTGTGACGCCGCTAACGATACAACATTGGCAAATGCAGTTCTATTTGAACCTCTTCCTATATCGTCGCTGCCGGGACAAAACCTCCTATGTGAAATATTTTGGCTTAGAACTTTGGCCGGTAAGGTTCTGTCATCTAAGGTGCAATATTGTGTGAATATTGTCAAGGCATTCTCGCTCTTCATAACGTATGTGCTGCGGGTCAGTATCTCTCCAAAAATAGTTTCGTACAGCTATGACATTACTCTGCATGACTAAAAAAGCGTACGGTGAACCAACAGAATGCCATCCCTGGACATCAGGAGACCACTACCTTGGCCCATGTACCTGAGACGTAAAGCCTGACCAGATTGCCTCCAAACATGTTGCCAACGATCTTCCGGAAAAAAGGCGTATGTGATACTCATCGGTGAAAAGGACTTTATAACAATTCTGAAGAGAATCTTCAGCATAATGATGAGCACATCAGCACCACGCTACATGATGTCTTGGCTTGAGAGCTGGTCCTCGTGCTACGTGTTTCTCACTGTTCGAGTCCCATGCGTCGAGCACCTGACCATGTTAATGATCCTTCTTCAGATAATGTGATAATGTTCGTATGTTGGCACTGCATGTCAATACACTGTTTAAAACACATCTCTAATGTTTCAGCACTAGTATTACAACTTCAAATGAAATTCTGCCTCCTATTTGAGCACGTCGTTATGTCTTTCAGTTGAGGTACGTGTAGTTGTGAGTATATTCGCAAACATCCGAAGAGTCGTCATTCTGGTCTGCATAAGACAAGCCATGATACCAACATAGTTGAATACTACACAGGGGTGATCCAGAACGTTTGTTGATGTATGTATAACACTTCCAACATGAATTTTCCACTTAACGCCATTCTTACATGAATTCATAGATGTTTGCATGGGACAGCTACAACAAGTTGCTTCTAATCCAGGTATATTATTGAAAATTGCCTTCTCTCTATTCTTCTAAAATTAGCGTGACTAATTTATTGTGTTTACCCTTAGTGTGTTGACAAATAGCCACATATGCAATAGCTTGAATCAATGTATTGTCGTTAGTGCTATGTATTTGTCTATAAATAATAAAATCGTACGGAAACAATGAACAGCAACTTTGAATATTAGCTAATTTGAATATTACTGTCATCCTGCATATCCCGGCAAGAGGCGCGTTGTGAGGGAATTTCTCACTCTTTGATTTCGTCATATCCCACTGCGCAATGGTTTTGCGCACGAGTCTCTTCTTCTACGTATTCCAAGTTCGTTGTTTTCCGCGTAAGTCTGCAACTGCTGCTTGTTGCTGAAGGTTTGCGATGCATTGTTGTAATCCTTGCAGTTCAGTGAGATTTTCCCTCACTTTGCGCCTTGTTACGCTACTATTTCTGGTACTGTTAAGTCCTGTAAATATATTGATTACATGTGAATATATTCAACAGGACCGATGACCTGGATGTTAGGCCCCTTTAAACAACAAGCATCATCAATATATTGAACTGTGGCTCAAAGTGACGTTATTTGGCCAATTCTTTTCATACTTTTTATGAATGACATGCCTGATTCGATAAAATTGGAAGTGCGCCTCTTTGCCGATGATTGCGTTATATATCAGAAGATAAAGACAGAGGAGGACGAACTATTTATGCAGCAGAATTTAGATACGATTGAAAAACGGGCGCGTGAAAATCGAATGAAAATCCACAGCGGAAAAAGAAAGAAATTGTGTTTCAGTGAAAAGAAAATGACTGGAAAGAGGGATTACGAAATTGGAGGGGAAAGTGTTGTTGAAGTTGTTAGTTGTAAGTACTTAGGTGTTACTGTTAGAAAAGACTTAAACTGGTCAGAGCAAGTGGGAAATGTAGTTAAGATATCCTGGAGATCGTTACATTTTATTATGCGGAATCTTAAAAAAGCTAATTCTGATGCCAAAAGTAAAGCTTATAAATGCTTGGTAAGACCGATTCTCGAATGTGGATCTGCGTGCTGGGATTCGTACAGGGTGGGTTTAATAAATTCGCTAGAAAAAGTTCAAAGAAGAGCGATGCGTCTCGTAACCGAGGGATTATCATTAATTGAGAAAGTCTTGAATCTAGAAGAACTAGAGCTCGCCTGTGTGGACTTTATAAGAGCTATACGGGAAGGGCTGCCTGGAGTAGTATTAGGACGTGGGCAAGTTTTCCTTCGTGAACTGGACCATAATGGATTGGAACAAATTACCGGCAGTAAAATTTGATGAATTCCCTTCCGGTATCAATTCATTTAAGAAGACCATTAATGCTAGTGTAAAGTGAAAAGTAAAAATTGCAAATTATGGAAACTAAATTTGTGAATTCCTGCTTGGTTTAGATTGTGAAACTGGTAGTTTTTCTTGTGGTATTCTCCTGTAGTAATGGCTTGTTGTACTCTTGTACTTGTAGGTGTTGTTTTTGTTGTTGTTGGGTAATTACCAATGTTTATTACTTTATTATCACTTGCAATGTTAAACTAGTAGTAAGTTCAACCTATAGTATTCTAAGCTATAATGTTAAACACTGGAAATACTTAAGTTGAGTGTGAATATGTATACGGTGATGCTGGATTTAGGAAGTTAAACTAGTAGTATTTCTTGTAACATTTTCTTTCCATGGAATTGTTGTATTCTTGTTGTTTGTTTGTGTGTTTCTTTTTTTGTTGTTTTTGGGTAATTATGTTAACTGTGTTTTACACCACTGTAAGTGACCATTTCCACCGGGATATTTCCGATTTGTGATGTATTTGTAAATAACAATAATAATGAGACTGAATGGAAAGTGTTACAGTTGATAAATGAAGTGGAAAAGGAGATGAATAGGGACGAAGAAGCACGTAAAGATTCAGATGATATAATTGACAGTTGCAGTGATAGTGAAGTAGATAATGTTGAACGAATTGAACAAAATAGCGAAAGTGTTTTCGGGAATTGAAACGCAACCCGTTGTTGCAAATTATTATCAAGTGGTTCAAAATAGACCTGTATACATAGGGAGAGATGAAGTTACCAAGTGGGATGTACACTGCAGAAACACGAGACATAGAACTAGGCAAAGGAATCTCGTGAGACATCTACCATGTGCCAGAGGACAAGCACGAAATACAAATTGGCAATGGAAGCATGGTATTTGTTTTCCCTGAAGATACTATAAAACAGATTGTGCATTATACTAATATCAAATTGGCAGAAATGCGTGAAATTATCACACGTGAAGAAGATCTTCCTGATACTAATTATGAAGAAATCTTAACTACGATATGTTAGGTTTGCTGTATATCTCGGGTATGATAAAGAGTTCTCGATTACGTAAATCTGGAGATATATGAGCTACTGACGGAACAAGTCCACAACTATTTCCTTTGGTCAAGTCTTGTAAGCACTTTTGTATGCTTGTACGCGCTTTGCGTTTTGATGATATCAACACCAGGCAGCAAAGAAAGGAATAAAATAATCGAGCTCCTATATGGACGTTATTAGAATAATTTGTTCGGAAATGAGAGGCATACTGGACACCTCATGAAGATGTAACTGTTGATGAAATGCTGCAGTCTTTCAGAGGAAGATTTTCTTTTCGGTGTTATATTCGAAATAATCCGGCAAAGTATGGAATCAAAATACAATCCTTAGTGGATGCGCATGTTTACTGCACAATGAAAATGGAGATATATCCAGGGACACAAGAGCCACGGCCGCCCAACATTCAGGAAAACAGTGCACATGCAGTTGTGAAGCGTCTCATTGTACACATTACTAGGTCTGGCAGGAATGTAACAACGGACAATATATTCACGTCAGTCCCTCTAGCATTAGACCTTCTAAACACTCACAGTTTAAAACGGGTTGTAACTCTAAGGACTAACAAACCACAGATACCTGTTGAGTTCCTGAGTACAAAGGGAAGACCACCGTTTGCTCACGGAAACGACATGTTGCTTTGTTCAAATGTGTCAAACTGAAGAAAAATGTGTTGTTTCTCTCTACAATGCATGAAGGAGAATACATTGATGTAGCATCAGGGGAGAAGACTAAACCCGAAGCCATTACATTTTCTAACCCTTTCAGACATGAAAGAAAACTGGAGGTGTGAATTTTTGTTTGTACGTCAAGAACTGAATAAAATGCTGCTCAATGCACATATTAATAGTTTATTTTACAAAATAAAAACTAACATCCTAAAAACAGGACCCACACAATTGTGCGTATCAAAATTCTAAACCTCGTTGTATGACGTACGATGGTGTAGCTTCAAAATTTACGTTCACTAACCAATGTACACACTTCATTGAATATATTCCGGTATTCAGTAAAGCTTCTAGATTAATATAAACGCAGTAAATAAATACTTACTTTCGGCACTACTGCTTCCTGCCATCTCGTCGATCAACTGTGCTTTTTAAACTCTTCTTCCTTCGCCCTGGCGGTCAAGCGCATACTAAAATCAATTGAAATACACGCCACGTGTCCTGCACAATCACTGCAGTCCGGTGTAGCGCCGAAAAAACATCAAATACGGTCAGGGATAACTAAAATACGTACCCGCACAATTGTGCGTACTCGGTCTGAAAGGGATAATATGACTAAGGGTGGCGTGTGTGGACGGGTTAAAATGTCTCTACACGGTTGCCAGAAAAAAACAAAAGGTGGCCATTACGAATCTTCTATACACTCCTTCATATTTGTGCTCTAAACAGTTACATCATATACAGACTTAACTGTGATAATGCTAGCCCAAGAAGACTCGATCATAAAAAGCAACGGAACTCTACAAGTCTCACCTCACTAGAAGAGCAACAGTAGGATGCTTGCCTACACTTTTGCGATCACAGATAAGAAGGATCGTCGGAGACTCTGCAGAGGCAGTGCCCTCTGAATTACCACAAGGGGATGGTGATAAAAAAAGTTCAGCTTCTCTACAATGAAAAAGAATCGTTACACCAAAACATGTTGTGCCGACTGTCTTGTACAAGTGTGCGAGGAGCACGCACCAGCTGTTCTTTGTATCAGGTGCCGAGGACGTGAACAACGTGAAGACAGTGACAACTAAAACGTTGAAATTACGCTGGACTCCCTTTGAATAAACATTATCTTGCCCATTTGTTTATTTATTTACTTCATGTTTATTGTAGTTTTGTGACTTGTCTACATTAGTAACTTCGTGTGTTGAGTAAGGATATTACTAAGAACGGTAGAATATCGTACATTTGTAACTAAAATATTGTAAAATATAATAATTCCTATGAAAATATTTACAGAAAGCTTTAAATCATCAACTAAGTCTAATATATGTGCTATGAAGATGATTTTCTTCATTCATTTCGTGGGTGAGAGGAAACCTCACCAGGCGCCCGTTGCCGGAATATTCAACTGAGGCCGTTTAAACAGTTTCGTGAACAGACATTCAGTATCCATCATGTAACTTTGCTGTGTGCACAAACGACTAACACTTCACTGATCGTCAGTTGTGTTTAAGAACCGTGAGAATTTTTTAAAAGTAAATTACATACATTTTCTATTATGTCGTACTGGACATTTTGTGTCTTGCCCTGACGTCGAGTTTTGTCCTAACTATAGATCATTATTCCAACGTAGTTGTATTTCGATCCCTTCGGAGCTACTTCAGTTTCTTTTGAATCGCCTGGTATATTATTACTTTTTGTATTTAATATAACATCTTTGTTCGTTTGTATATTCATTCTTGGGTGTTAGAAGGTACAAGTTTTACTTCCTGCTGACTTCCTGATCAAGTCTTAACTTCGTCATTAATTAAGTTTTTCAGTTTCTAAGTCATTCACTACCTCCATGTCTCTTCCTTCTTGTCATTACCACTTTCCTGACATACACCGCATTGATCCTCGTCTTCTCATTGACCTCATCATCAAGTTCATTTCAAGTTCTCTTTTCCTTTCTCACCTTTTCCTCAAACAAAATTGTCAGCAGCCACTAACAGTATATTTTTTTTCTATTTGTTGTGCCTCAGTTTGCTAAAATATTCATTTTTCCTAACAATTCCTCTTTTTAACGTAGAAAAAATTTCCTAAATTTATGTTTCATACTTCCATTTTTCTTATTATTCCTAACAGCCATCGTTCAATTTGCAATACTGATGTTAATGATGTTTATAGATTTCATTACTCAAATTTCTAGAATATAAGTCCTTGGTCTACGCCATCAACAGGTATGCAGAACTAGATGGAGGAGTGCAGGTAAACCAGAGGAAATTGTTTCATGTGCCGGTATTATTATACCGTGACGAATAGAAGAACAAGTGTGAGGAATCATCGAGTTCAAGCGTGCCCCGCCACGTAGCGCTAGAGCGGGCTATGTTCACAGTACCGATCAGCTGGTCTTAGGAATGGTGCCAGAGGAAACGTATCACTCCGTAACTGATACGTATATACACTGTATTTTAAAAAACAATGACAGATTACAATTGCAATACCACGGCAGGGTACAATGGAAAAAATCATACACAGAAATAAGAGCTACGACCTTCATCACATGTTGCGAAAAGCACAGGTTACTCGATGTACAAATACAGATAAATAACACGTGACTCCCAGCATATTAAAACAAACACCCATAAACTATTTAAAGGTAATACCGATGGCCTAGAATGAATACCTCGAATCTCACAAAGTTCTTCCTATCCATTATTTCCTTTAAGACTAGTTACGCCTCCCAGCCACACATGAATATGCAGGCCATCAGAACAATGTTCGTTGTGTTCTTTTTTCCTCTGCCGATGAGTGAAGGAAAATGAACCTTACCGTACCGTACTATAGGAATGTATGTCTGCGTGACGTATTTACTAACTCCTAGAGTATACTTTTTATAAGGTTCATTTTCCTTTACTCGTACGCATCGGAAAGTAAACCCAGCGAACATTGTTCTGATGGACTGCATATCCAAATGCGGCTGGAAGGCGTGACCAGTCTTAAGGGAAATAATGGATATAAAGAACTTTGTTAGATACGGGCTATTCAATCTAGGCCATCGATACTCTACTTACCAACTCAGTTTTTCGGTTATTGGATTTTCAAAAACTTGCGTGAAGATTAGGCGGATGTTCGAGATTGTAAATCTTGCCGGATTTCTTTCATTATGAAGAAATATCGACACTTCAGATAATGATAAAAAAGTTTGGGAATTATATCCATAACATGCTGAAGACAACAGCCAGCTCCTGAAGGATCAACTGAAATTTTGTCTATGGAATCGATACAATCAAAAAATATTTCTCCCCACATCGATTTTGAGTTCAGTTTTCCACTAATTACTTTCACGGCCTGGAAAAGAATGTCACACATACTTTTCGAAGGGCGTGCTAAAAACACATCATTACTGCTTGAACCGTAGCCTGGTGTGACTGCGTTCGCGTGTAGGTAACATAGTGTGTAAGCTGTGGAACTGGTGTGACTGCTTTCGCATGTAGGTAACACAGTGTGTAAACTGTGGAACTGGTGTGACTGCTTTCGCGTGTAGGCAACACAGTGTGTAAGCAGTGGAACTGGTGTGACTGCTTTCGCGTGTAGGCAACACAGTGTGTAAGCTGTGGA
Organism: Anabrus simplex; assembly: GCF_040414725.1. Lineage (NCBI taxonomy): Eukaryota > Metazoa > Arthropoda > Insecta > Orthoptera > Tettigoniidae > Anabrus > Anabrus simplex. The sequence continues at coordinate 1,102,967,267 of NC_090265.1, read as the reverse complement.
ACTGGTGTGACTGCTTTCGCGTGTAGGCAACACAGTGTGTAAACTGTGGAACTGGTGTGACTGCTTTCGCGTGTAGGCAACACAGTGTGTAAACTGTGGAACTGGTGTGACTGCATTCGCGTGTAGGCAACACAGTGTGTAAGCTGTGGGACTGGTGTGACTGCTTTCGCGTGTAGGCAACACAGTGTGTAAACTGTGGGACTGGTGTGACTGCTTTCGCATGTAGGCAACACAGTGTGTAAGCTGTGGGACTGGTGTGACTGCTTTCGCGTGTAGGCAACACAGTGTGTAAGCTGTGGAACTGGTGTGACTGCTTTCGCATGTAGGTAACACAGTGTGTAAACTGTGGGACTGGTGTGACTGCTTTCGCGTGTAGGCAACACAGTGTGTAAGCAGTGGAACTGGTGTGACTGCTTTCGCATGTAGGCAACACAGTGTGTAAACTGTGGGACTGGTGTGACTGCTTTCGCGTGTAGGCAACACAGTGCGTAAGCTGTGGAACTGGTGTGACTGCTTTCGCATGTAGGTAACACAGTGTGTAAACTGTGGGACTGGTGTGACTGCTTTCGCATGTAGGCAACACAGTGTGTAAGCAGTGGAACTGGTGTGACTGCTTTCGCATGTAGGTAACACAGTGTGTAAACTGTAGGACTGGTGTGACTGCTTTCGCGTGTAGGCAACACAGTGTGTAAACAGTGGAACTGGTGTGACTGCTTTCGCATGTAGGCAACACAGTGTGTAAACTGTGGGACTGGTGTGACTGCTTTCGCGTGTAGACAACACAGTGTGTAAGTAGTGGAACTGGTGTGACTGCTTTCGCATGTAGGTAACACAGTGTGTAAGCTGTGGGACTGGTGTGACTGCTTTCGCATGTAGGCAACACAGTGTGCAAGCTGTGGGACTGGTGCGACTGCGTTCACGTGTAGGTAACACAGTGAGTAGGCTGTGGAATTGGTGCGACTGCTTTCGCATGTAGGTAACACAGTGTGTAAACTGTGGGACTGGTGTGACTGCTTTCGCGTGTAGACAACACAGTGTGTAAGTAGTGGAACTGGTGTGACTGCTTTCGCATGTAGGTAACACAGTGTGTAAGCTGTGGGACTGGTGTGACTGCTTTCGCATGTAGGCAACACAGTGTGCAAGCTGTGGGACTGGTGCGACTGCGTTCACGTGTAGGTAACACAGTGAGTAGGCTGTGGAATTGGTGCGACTGCTTTCGCATGTAGGTAACACAGTGTGTAAACTGTGGGACTGGTGTGACTGTTTTCGCGTGTAGGCAACACAGTGTGTAAGCAGTGGAACTGGTGTGACTGCTTTCGCATGTAGGTAACACAGTGTGTAAACTGTGGGACTGGTGTGACTGCCTTCGCGTGTAGGCAACACAGTGTGTAAGCAGTGGAACTGGTGTGACTGCTTTCGCATGTAGGCAACACAGTGTGTAAGCAGTGGAACTGGTGTGACTGCTTTCGCATGTAGGCAACACAGTGTGTAAACTGTGGGACTGGTGTGACTGCTTTCGCGTGTAGGCAACACAGTTTGTAAGTAGTGGAACTGGTGTGACTGCTTTCGCATGTAGGTAACACAGTATGTAAGCTGTGGGACTGGTGCGACTGCGTTCACGCGTAGGTAATACAGTGTGTAAACTGTGGGACTGTTGTTACTGTTTCCGCGTGTAGGCAACACGGTGTATAGACAGTGGAACTGGTGCGACTGCGTTCGCATGTAGGCAACACAGTGTATAAGCTGTGGAACTGTTGTTATGGTTTTCGTATGTAGGCAACACAGTGTATAGACAGTGGAACTGTTGCGACTGCGTTCGCGTGTATGCAACAGAGTGTATAGACAGTGGATATGGTGTGACTGCTTTCGCGTGTAGGCAACACAGTGTGTAGGCTGTGGAACTGGTGCGACTGCGAACGCGTGTATGCAACAGAGTGTATAGACAGTGGATGTGGTGTGACTGCTTTCGCGTGTAGGAAACACAGTGTGTAGGCTGTGGAACTGGTGCTACTGCGTTCGCGTGTATGCAACAGAGTGTATAGACAGTGGATATGGTGTGACTGCTTTCGCGTGTAGGCAACACAGTGTGTAGGCTGTGGAACTGGTGCGACTGCGTTCGCGTGTATGCAACAGAGTGTATAGACAGTGGAACTGGTATGACTGCTTTCGCGTGTAGGCAACACAGTGTATAAGCTGTGGAACTGCTGTTACTCTTTTTGCATGTAGGCAACACAGTGTATAGACAGTGGAACTGGAGTGACTGCTTTCGCGTGTAGGCAACACAGTGTGTAGGCTGTGGAACTGGTGCGACTGCGTTCGCGTGTTTGCAACAGAGTGTATAGACAGTGGATATGGTGTGACTGTTTTCGCGTGTAGGCAACACAGTGTGTAGGCTGTGGAACTTGTGCGACTGCGTTCGCGTGTAGGTAACACAGTGTGTAAGCTGTGGAACTGTTCTTACTGTTTTTGCGTGTACGCAACACAGTGTGTAAGCTGTGGAACTGGTGCGACTGCGTTCGCGTGTTTGCAACAGAGTGTATAGACAGCGGATATGGTGTGACTGTTTTCGCGTGTAGGCAACTCAGTGTGTAGGCTGTGGAACTGGTGCGACTGCGTTCGCGTGTTTGCAACAGAGTGTATAGACAGTGGATATGGTGTGACTGCTGTCGCGTGTAGGCAACACAGTGTGTAGGCTGTGGAACTGGTGCGACTGCGTTCGCGTGTGGGTAACACAGTGTGTAAGCTGTGGAACTGTTCTTACTGTTTTCGCGTGTAGGCAACACAGTGCATAGACAGTGAAACTGGTGCGACTGTGTTCGCGTGTAGGCAACCGACTGTACAAACAGTGGAACTGGTGCGACTGCGTTTGCGAGTAGGTAACACAGTGTGTAAGCTGTAGAACTGGTGTGACTGCTTTCGCGTGTAGGCAACACAGTGTATAGACAGTGGAACTGGTGCGACTGCGTTCGCATGTATGCAACAGAGTGTATAGACAGTGGATGTGGTGTGACTGCTTTCGCGTGTAGGCAACACAGTGTGTAGGCTGTGGAACTGGTGCGACTGCGTTCGTGTGTAGGTAACACACTGTGTGAGCTGTGGAACTGTTGTTACTGTTTTCGCGTGTGGGTAACACAGTTAGTAAACAGTGGAACTGGTGCGACTGCTTTCGCGTGTAGGTAACAAAGTGTGTAGACAGTGGAACTGGTGTGACTGCGTTCGCGTGTAGGTATCACAGTGTGTAAGGTGTGGAACTGTTGTTAATGTTTTCGCGTGTAGGTAACACAGTGTGTAAACAGTGGAACTGGTGCGACTGCTTTCGCGTGTACGTAACACTGTGTGTAAACAATGGAACTGGTGTGACTGCGTTCGCCTCCATGCAACACAGAGTGTAAACAATTTGAGTTGATTTTAGTGGCGCCCGCTGATTTTCGAGAACCGTTTGATGAGATGTCGGATTGCAAGAGGGTCAACATAGGGCTGCTCCATCTTCACGATATATATAAATAATTTCCCAGCTACTATTATATCACAATTTCGCAATTTAAAGTGCTACAATTACATACAAACATGCTCAACAGTAGCATTTTGTATTCCAACGAAGTTATAAGTTTGTGAAAAATATTTACATGTGTGCCTGAGTGCTTATAAACATTAACTGTCAACGACAATCAATAAAAGCGTTACTTTATCCAAATAAAGGTTTAAGATAATAACACAAATGTCAAGTGCACCTAAGTGTTCATTTTAAGTAAATGTTGTGTATTTTTGTGACTTTTCCTTTGAATGTCACGAACCATTTTACAGTGTTTTAAGCATAGCCTAAGGACTAGTTAATCAATTTAATTTCAGTATTAAGACAACACTGCTCAAGATGCCTAATATATTTAGGTGAGACATGGTACGTTTTTCCATTATGTAACACGGATTTTGATTTCTAATAAATCACGAATTGTACTGAAAAGGTTGACTTCTACGAGATAAATTTTTCATGAGATGTCCGATGATGCTCAGGAAGAAATGGGTGGAATTTACGATCACTTTGGTCGTACGTCCATAAATAGCATAGCAGCAAGAGATCGTATACAAGCCGTTGCACTACGCTATCCTGTTCCGTTATTGAACCAATACGACGTCACGCTGCAAAACGCACTTAATACGAGTAATATGTGTAGGGGATGCACAACAAATTTGAAACGATTGTGGCCAAAAATTACCTTTTGGGGAAAGTCAACAAGAACAGGTTGACGCTTAATCCATACCAGCAGACCTTGCAATGGGAGAAAGTAGTTCGGACATGATCAAAGAGACAGTGGTTCCCTGAGCCAGATCACTATGGCATGCGAGAAGTACAAAGTTGAAAGCAGAAAATATTGTTACGTCCGGACAATGGGCCAAACATCAGCTTATCATAATCAAGTAAATTTGATATTAATTCTAAATGTTGGAAGAATTGAAATTTTATTTACCCCTCAACAAAATGTATTACTAATTTAAAATTTTTAGTACCATTAAATTTCCGATTAATTCTGTTCTAATTTCCTTCTAACCTACTAATTTCAGAAAACTACAATGACAATTCATTAGGACTTCGAATATTAGGAAAACTGACTATTAGGAACACTGCGCTTTACAAAATGTAATAGAGCGTCACATTGGAGGATTTTCCCATATCGTCTCATTCATCGCTACTGCTACTAGCGTACTGCCCTGAATTTTTGGTCTCCAGAACCATTGTCTTGACTTTAAGGACAACTCTCGATAATGAATGTAGAATAAAAGCCCTTGTAACGGTTTCACGTTTCTGGAAGATCCTTTTACTTCTGCAAAGACATGAAGGAAAAGCTCATATCTTCCCTATTTTGACGTCAACAATGGAGCATTGGTGAGCATCTAGTCCCTAGTAGACCCCAGTAACAACCGACCTGCTCGTTGCACCGCACTTTCGCAGTGCGAGCCTACAACCTGTACCGAAGTCTCACGACTGACGCTAGCCGTGATCAGTCGATATTTTAAGGGGAGAAAATTTATAACACTGTATGTTGTTGATATTGCCACAAAAAAGACCATCGGTTAACACATTAGTGCTAAATCATCCCAGTATACTAATCTATCTGCTTCGAGTTCTGGCTTTTTTATAGAGTCACTGACTCCAGTTAAATACAATAATGCGATCTGTTAGTTAGAATGGAGCACAAAAATTCGTCACGGAGTAGGTCTAGATAGCGTCAACCCAAAATATCTGCATTTCACCAGCAATTAATTGCAGGCACACTATGTATTAGACATTTTCTAGAGTACAGAATTATACCAGACCGAAAACCTGAGGTGGGTAGAACTCCTAAAGTGAATCGAAGGAAATTATTTATTCTTTTACTACTACCGTACTAATATTGGTAATTACGTTCGGTAGAGATGTAGAATAGGTTTTACAATACCGGTACTTAAAAAAAAAGTTAATGAATACACTTCAAATATTATTCCTGGAACAAAACTTCAAAAATCGCATGCATGGAAGCTTTTCGTGTTTCAGTTTTGAAGTTAACCTCTCACATATTATTATTATTATTATTATTATTATTATTATTATTATTATTATGCAGTCACACGACCAACTGCTTCTAATTTCACGTAACTTAGTCACTGCCCTTAATCTTGAAAATTTCACACAACTAGATGGATGTCGTTAGCCACCATGAATATCTTCAGGAAACACTAGCAAGGCACCATGCCACAAATATTTATGAGAGAAGTACGTATGAAGAAGTATATACATTGCATATTCATTAAAATTTAGTTATAGACAATATTACCCTTTCTACGACTTGTCTACTGCCAGCAATGTGCAATTAACTGAAGCAAAGCAATAAAAAAATGTCTCTTACAAAATTTCGTCTTGCGAGTATATCCGGCAGAAAAACGACGTTGAAAAGTAACAATCTGGCAACACTGTAACCACATGTAGGGTAACTACCTCTGTCAGCAGAAGATAGTCGTACTGTACAGTTGGTGCAGTGGATAGAGTTTTGGGTTAGCATGCAGGAGGTCGAGTGTTCGATCCTGGTTTGAGGCGTATGTATTTTATTTCGTAAATGTAGTCCAGGTGGTATGGTACCTGGCATCTTAATCGTCAACAGCGATTGCAGTGGGTCCTCTAGAAACCATTTGCACTTACATACTACGGTCCTAGAAATGGATGAACAATCGTTTTCATTGGTCAGCTTTGAAAGGCGCCCTTTCCACGTCGTGGGCGTGAATTTATTCGCACCACTTCATCTACTAGATGTGAAACCTGTTTTCTTTGTTCCCTCCTCCAATGATCCCATAGATTAATACCAACTATTATTCTTGCCTCGTTCAGGTCCATTACATTTCGTTAGGGCCTTACGTTACCAGTAGGCCTAGCAACGTGCTCTGCGAATAATGTCCAAACTCGGTTACAATTTGTATGTGTTATCACCATGGTCCCAATAATTCTGCCTTTCAACATTGCGTCTGGTAACCGCATGCTGTTTAGTACGTATCTCAATGCATTATTATTATTATTATTATTATTATTATTATTATTATTATTATTATTATTATTATTACTACTATTATTATGTTGTTGTAAATGTAGGATACATATGACCTCAGAAACGGTGTGTTACTGTATTACAGTAGGTAATGTCAGATGGAAATTAGCAAATAAAAAATGCGCCTCAACCCAGGATCGAACCATCGACCTCCTGCATGCCAACCAAAAACTCTACCCACTGCACTAACTGTATAGCACGACTAACATGTGCTGACAGAGGTAGTTACTCTACATGTGGTGACAGTGTTGCCAGATTGCCACACTTCAACGTCCTTTTTCTGCCGGATATACTCGCAGGACGAAGTTTTGTGAGAGACATTTTTTTATTGCTGGCATGTGAGGAGTCGCGCTGCGACGCCCGAGTGCGCGAATTACGCTTCACCCTGTATATAGTGGTCTCGTGTTAGGGAATACGCTGAGTTGAGGTCATAAACCTGCCCCAGGGTTTCTTTCCTCTTCGCATATAAATATAATTTTACGGCTTGAGAATACTGAGCCTTTATGAACTCCTAGGTTAGATTGAAATCCACTTTAACGAACGCTATTGTCACTTCAGCATGGGCAACGACTCTGTGGAAAGATTTACATAAACGACCGGGTATTAAAAGGCCATACCTTTGCCTTTCAATTAATTATACGAATAGCGAAGTAGAGCAGAGAGAATATCTAGGAATATTTCAATGCATTCCTTCCCAATTACTACATTTTTACTAGGGCCCGAATTGTTTATGTAATATGGAAGTGCAAAGTACACACATGAAAATGTAGTAAGTATCAGTGAAATATATCGCCGTTCCCGCAACAAAACCTCCTATGTGATAATATTTTTGGAGATATACTGACCCGCGGCACATTCATTATGAAGAGCGAGAATGCATTGACGATATTCACACAATATGACAACACCTTATCGGCCAAAGTTCTAAACCAAAATATTTCACATAGCAGGTTTTTCCCAGGCAGCGACTATATAAAGGATTTTTATGTAACTTAAAAGTGCGAAATATAAACAGAAAAATGCAGTAAATCTTTTTTCTTTCTTTCTTTCTTTCTTTCTCTGTTAATCTGCTTACCCTCCACGATTGGTTTTTCCCTCGGACTCAGCGAGGGATCCCACCTATACCACCTCATGGGCAGTGTCCTGGAGCTTCAGACTCTGGGTCGGGGGATACAACTGGGGAGGGTGACCAGTGCCCCGCCCAGGCGGCCTCACCTGCTATGCTGAACAGGGGCCTTGTGTGTGGGTGGGAAGAGTGGAAAGGATAGACAAGGAAGAGGGAAGGAAGCGGCCGTGGCCTTAAGTTAGGTACCATCCCGGCATTTGCCTGAAGGACAAGTGGTAAACCACAGAAAACAACTTCCAGGATGGCTGAGGTGGGAATCGAACCTACCTCTACTCAGTTGACCTCCCGAGACTGAGTGGACCCCGTTCCAGCCCTTGTACCACTTTTCAAATTTCGTACCAGAGCCGGGAGGTTTCCTTCGAAAAAATATGATCCAATTATATCAATGTATCGCCACTATTAACTGAAGCTAATATTTAATTAAGAGTTGGTTTTCATTTCTTAAAAAGAAGTGAAATGTTTTGCGAGTAACGTCTTTCATAAAACTGCCGTATTTTTCACTCAGCTTGTCGCTTCACGTGTTTTCTTAGGAGTGACCAGTTTCCTGTCAACCTTAAATCGTTTCCTAGCAAGGTAAATAGCCTACCTGTTACATAGGCCACTGCACGTCTTACTTCATCCAGAGTACTTCCACGATTTTTTTACGAAATTTGGAAAACTCATTCTTTAGCACGTGTCTTCTCGCCGCTGGGTTTATTTTTTTATGTTTAATCACACACTAGTCTGGTTCACAATGATTTCTGATTACGGCACTTTCTCTCTCTCTCTCTCTCTCTCTCTCTCTCTCTCCCTCACACACAGACACACACACACACAAGTAATATATACTGCACGGACGTTTGTACTGCCAACTAATTTTAAAGAATAAATTAATAACGTTGTATATTTTTATTCACAATAAACTTAGAAGAAGTAAACATGTATTTCGGATCAGCAAACACTGAGCTACTGGGCTCAAAGAACCATGTTTGCGAAACGCATCGCTGTTTCCGCAAACACTTACGTCAAGCGAATTGCCTCCTATTGTCTGGGAGATTTAACGTATTTGTGTATACATGTGGGAAAAACAAGGAATACTTCCAATTATATTGCTAATAATGAGGAAAAGCATCAAATGTTAGGTTTGTTGAATTTCTTCCAAACTATGTAAGTTGAGCAACGTTAATATTTTTGCAGATGTTCATATAGGGAGTGCGTTCCAGAAACCAAACCTCGCACGGATTGCACCCTCCGACTCTCAAACGTGGCGAGACAGACTGTAGAATAATGGCCGAGAGGATTCGTCACCTCGTAATCTGCAGGCTTTCGGGCTCAGTAGCGGTCGCTTGGTAAGCTAAGGCTCTTCATGAACTGTTACACCATTGGGAGGGGGGCTCACTACAGGCGGGTAAGGTAGGACCTCCGGTGAGACTGGAAGGCAAGTAATATGGAATATGCTGTGTACCACGGTGAGTGATGTTTAGTATGTGGTGTGTGTATTGGAGGAATAATAGAGAAAGAGCCATGCAAATATAAAGTCTAAGATGTGGCTTGGAATCGAACCCGAAACTCTACGGCTCGAAGACCAGGACTCTGATTATTTATCTGTATGATCAGAAAACGTCTTACTGAATATTTTGATTACAGTATGTCATACCATGGATAAAAGTTTAGTTGTTATTCTGAGCAAATACAAACCTTACGCAGTTTACGTAAGTACAGTATCGTCTTCTTCATAAATCAGCTGTCAACAACACAAATACATCAGCTCGGTATAAAATGGTCTAGTCTCTTGACCAAAGCTTAAAACCATTAAGTTCACTGTTCAGTCACCACTAGGCATTAAGGATAGAACGTATTATTTAATCATCTTAAAACTCAAATAAAATACACTTTTGTTCAAAATATTACCAACAAAAGCAAAATGTGTGGAATATACAGTCAAATAAAGGCCTTAGTCTGGAAGAACAACTGCTGCAATCCAGGTGGCTAGCAGCTATTGGAGGGCCAAATGTCAGTTTAACACATCATCATCATCATCTGTTTACCCTCCAGGTTCGGTTTTTCCCTCGGACTTAGCGAGGGATCCCACCTCTACCACCTCAAGGGCAGTGTCCTGGAGCTTCAGACACTTGGTCGGGGGATACAACTGGGGAGTATGACCAGTACCTCGCCCAGGCGGCCTCACCTGCTATGCTGAACAGGGGCCTTGTGAAGGGATGGGAAGATTGGAAGGGATAGGCAAGGAGGAGGGAAGGAAGCGGCCGTGGCCTTAAGTTAGGTACCATCCCGGCATGCGCCTGGAGGAGAAGTGGGAAACCACGGAAAACCACTTCCAGGATGGCTGAGGTGGGAATCGAACCCACCTCTACTCAGTTGACCTCCCGAGGCTGAGTGGACCCCGTTCCAGCCCTCGTACCACTTTTCAAATTTCGTGGCAGAGCCGGGAATCGAACCCGGGCCTCCGGGGGTGGCAGCTAATCACGCTAACCACTACACCACAGAGGCGGACAGTTTAACACATCCTAAGTAATATTGTATAGCTTTCAAGACCAAAACATACGAGCATCGTATCTCTGGTCTCAAACATCAGTTCATTTGCTCTTATGAGACTGAGTAGACAGCGCTCGATACATTACCTTAGAACTTTGGCCGGTAAGGTTCTGTCATCTAAGGTGCAATAATGTGTGAATATTGTCAAGGTATTCTCGCTCTTCATAATGTATGTGCTGCGGGTCGGTGTATCTCCAAAAATATTATCACATAGGAGGTTTTGTCCCGGCAACGACGATATAATCGTTTGAAGTGGCAGAATTTGAACTCGGGGCTCTCGGGTAAGGGTTATGCTCTTTACTCCCACACCTGGATTTTTAAGTAGACTGAATAAGAAATGATTACCATGCGGCATGGCTTAAATTAACTAAAATACTTTACTTTGATACCTGAAACACATTATAAAGCATTTATAAGTAACACACATATTTTGATCATATTAATTCATCATCATCATCATCATCATCTGTTTACACTCCAGGTTCGGTTTTTCCCTCGGACTTAGCGAGGGATCCCGCCTCTACCGCCTCAAGGGCAGTGTCCTGGAGCTTCAGACTCTTGGTCGGGGGATACAACTGGGGAGTATGACCAGTACCTCGCCCAGGCGGCCTCACCTGCTATGCTGAACAGGGGCCTTGTAGAGGGATGGGAAGATTGGAAGGGATAGGCAAGGAAGAGAGAAGGAAGCGGCCGTGGCCTTAAGTTACAGTAGGTACCATCCGGGCATTCGCCTGGAGGAGAAGTGGGAAACCACGGAGAACCACTTCCAGGATGGCTGAGGTGGGAATCGAACCCACCTCTACTCAGTTGACCTCCCGAGGCTGAGTGGACCTCGTTCCAGCCCTCGTACCACTTTTCAAATTTCGTGGCAGAGTCGGGAATCGAACCCGGGCCTCCGGGGGTGGCAGCTAATCACGCTAACCACTACACCAGAGAGGCGGACGATCATATTAATTACAGAGAATTAAGGCTTGTTCTACGCTGATGCAAAGAAGAAGACAGAATTTTGTCTAATACGACTGCAAGTACAACACGCCATACTGGCGGGAGGCGGAAGCGATAGAGTCCAAAGAATTTAAATCATCAAGTCTTGCCAACGTTAAATATATACAAGGATTAACGAAACGTAAAACTCAAACAGTAAACACAAGAACGATATGTAACTTTAAGGCTTCTACAAAATGAGAGCAAATCATATTTTATATTACTACTACACCATGCAGCTACTGGTTGGAACGATCACATCTTGTTGAACATACAGGAAACGGCTATTCATTAGTCAAGTCTTATAAACATTAGTATATTATATTTTTCATATAATTAAACTTAGTTACACACGGGATGCAGCATAATAAGGTATTTAATAATCCCTTATAATTACAGAAGCAAACGCTCTTTCATAAAAGCAGAGAGCCATTACCACGCATTATCTTGCATGAAAGCTTCGTGTATCCACTTTACGTAAGCATATTCAGTTTCAAAGTTTCCAACAACGAAGAAGACTTCACTTACCTTCAGTGAATAATTATATTTTCTCTGCACCACTCCGTAATCAGTTTCACGTTTCTACAACACGTAATATAAGGAATATTATTACATGGACAGAACTGAGTTTGGTACGGTTTCGTGAATTTTTCATCTACTATTTTATGCTGTGAAATCAAATTGTGTCAAACCGTATGTTTTCCTGTAGCAAATGAGATATGACTGTCTTTCCCAATCGTAATTTGTCTACCGAAATCACCGGAGTAAACCGTGTTGTGTCCACAGATCTTTTTCATTAATTTGGATATGTTGGGATTGAAGTCCGAAAACGATCATTGTCCTAGTTATTTATCCGAAGATAGATTTGGATATTTTAAGTCCAAAATTCTGCGTTTGGGCGGTCTCAAATGACAGAAATTCGTAAATGACCAACTTAAGCATTTGCATGCAGACAACATCCAAAGTACAAAACAATATTACTGAAGTAAAATAATATAGAATTTTCCAAATATTGATATCAACTTAAAATTCTCTATAATATCTGAGGGCTTTGGGTTTTTTATTGTTATTATTGTTATTATTATTTACTTTTGCGTCGCACAGACATAGATAGGTTTTATGGCGACGATGGGATGGGAAAGGGTTGGGTGTGGGAAGGAAGCGGCCGTGGCCTTAATTAAGGTACAGCCCCTGCCTGGTGTGACAATGGGAAATCACGGAAATCCATCTTGAGGGCTGCCGACAGTGGGATTCGAACCCACTGTCTCCCGGATGCAAGCTCACAGCTGCGCGCACCTAACCGCACGGCCAACTCGCCTGGTGACTTATCTTTTAAGAAGGAAACCATAATTTTCAGTCTCTACTTAGTTGGAATGTAAACTTAAAAGCTTTCCAGTCTGAGGAACACAAAACTTCAGTATAAATATTACACTAGAACATACCTATATAAAGGCATATTATTAAACAAGGAATAACATTCACACTGTTACACAAAAAATGACATGTTTCGTTCTTAAATGAACATCGTCAGATTCTATCAAAGCACATTCAATATTTGGAAATATCTATGTTTGTTACTGGACAAACATCTATGAATTTGAAATTTGGAACTTATCTTAATGAAGGTCTGCTTTCTCACCACTCCAGCATACAATGTAGGATGTTCTCAAAGAAACACTTTCGTAGGTTCGAATCCAAACGGCTGTCAGTCTGCTGTTCCTCCAATACGTCACGCCCCACCACCCTGGTCTGGTCAATGATATGCTGCGCCCACCCTGCAGGTGCTTTACCCTTAGTGCTCCCTTAGCACTATCATTTTTGTTTTTATTATTTTTCTTAATCTGTCTTCCCTCCAGGGTCGGTTTTTCCCTCGGACTCAGCGAGGGATCCCACCTCTAGCACCTCAAGGGCAGTGTCGTGGAGCTTCAGACTCCGGGTCATGGGATACAACTGGGGAGGATAACCAGTACCTAGCCCAGGAGACCTCACCTGCTATGCTGAACAGGGGTCTTGCGTGGGATGGGAAGATTGGAAGGGATAAAAGGGAAGAGGGAAGGAAGTGACTGTGGCCTTAAGTTAGGCACCATCCCGGCATTTGCCTGGAGGAGAAGTGGGAAACCACGGAAAACCACCTAGAGGAAGGCTGAGGTGGGAATCTAATCAGCTAATCACGACCACTGCACCATGTTACAGGTTCAGATGTTAATGGAACATGACATTTTTTGTTTAATAGTATTTTATTTCTTGTTTAACATTTTTTTACAGATATGTTATAGTGTAATATTTAGCCTATATTGAAATTGTTATGTTTCTGCAGGCTGGAAAGTTTTTCACTTTATATTCATATCTTATGACATTACTGTAACATTTAAAGCCGTACGAGTTGGCCGTGTGGTTTGTGGCGCGCAGCCATGACCTTGTATCCGAGAAAGAGTTGGTTCGTGCCCCACTGTCGGCAGTCCTGAATATTTTCACATCAGGCAGATGCTGGAGCTGTGCCGTAAATAAAGCCATGACCGCTTCCTTTCCATTCCTAGGCCTTTCATATCCCATCGTCGCCTTAAGACCTATCTGTGTCGGTGCAATATAAAGCAAATTACAACTCAACATTAAAGGCCATATGTTCCCTTTCATAAATGTTTTGTGCAATTTAGAAATGAAAATTATTGTGTGAAAATCAATTATCTAAGTTATTTAAATAATAAATCGCTTTAAATTACAAACAGCATATACCGGACAAGTTGGCCGTGCGGTTAGGGGCGCGCAGCTGTGAGCTTGCATCCGGGAGATAGTGGGTTCGAATCCCACTGTCAGCAGCCCTGAGGATGGTTTTCCGTGGTTTCCCATTTTCACACCAATCAAATGCTGCGGTTGTACCTTAATTAAGGCCACAGCCGTTTCCTTTCCATTCCTAGACCTTTCCTGCCCCATCCTCGCCGTAAGACCTATCTGTGTCGGTGCAACGTAAAGCAAAATAACAACAGAAATAGCATATTACGCATTATTGCTTATATATATATTCCTTAGTTCTTCAGTTATCTGGGAACTTATTTATAACATTGAACAGATTCTTAATATGTTTTTAGAAACATTAAATTAAAAGATAAAAGTCTAGACACCTTACAGAAATCGTAAGTGTGAATTGAGTGAATTAGTTATTTCTGGAATTCAGTTTCAAATGCAGTCTTACAAAAGGTGAATAATAAGACTCTTTCTAATTATATCTCAAGTAAAACTAGAATAGAATGCCCTTCTCTCGAGATGAACATGTAACAATTAGTTGTATTCTCCTGCTGGCATATGTAATACTTTTAAGGAATATTGAGCCTCATTGAAAAAGAAACGCAAGGTCAAGTACTGTAAGTAAATAAATTGATGACGCAAGAAAAATGTAGACTCACGCCTAGCAAGAGTGATAGTAATAAACTGAAACTTTTGAAGGTCTCGCGACTTTATAGTACAGTAATATGATTTTGAAATAAAGTAAAACGAACAACGGAGTTGATAGTAGTGGAACAATGCTAGTTCTATGTCGGTAGAACGTTGCACCATATTACCTTCCTCTAGGGCGTGGATACATGCGCCAGGTCGGTACGGAAAGAGTCGTACAGTCTTAGTAACGTCCTTCGAGGTAAGTCGGTTCATAGCAATCAAGGTCGCTTGAAGCTCTACCAAAGATGAGCTGAAGTAATACCTTATGGCTATCCATATTACGAGGCCAGGAATGAGGACGGTGTGTCCTCCACAACACTGGTGCAACCTTACCATTACACTGTGGTCATCCACGGTAGCGCACAACCGAGATCCATTGCTTAATACGATGTGATGTCAATCGCCATCAGTTCAAGCTCCCTGGTTACAGTACCATTCCATCATTTCGTGGTAACAGCAGTCTACACATAGGAAAATGAGTCAGTAGTCCGGCTGATTCCAGGTGTCGAGATATGATGCTACAGTGTTGCACAGAATCCACTACTGTGTAGAGATGAAAAGAATGTAAGAATGCAAGCACAAACTTCCTGTTCTGCCTAGACAAATCGGCTCTTATCTGCTCTTATCTGCTACACGAAAACATTGACTCACACTTAGAAATTTGCTGGATTACAACTGACAAGAGCGAAGAGCTGCCTGTAGAAGACAATATAAAGTCCCCTGGGTAGTAGCGCAGTTGCTATGGTAACCATTACTTCACTAGCTCTGCTGGTGAATAACCCTTCGGCCCGTGCCTCACCGGGCATGTGCATTCTTTTGATCTCCCAACAGTAACTGTAGCTGGATAAGAGACGCAGATATCGTGACGTTTGCTTGCTGACTAGAGCAAAATACGGTTATCCTCCCTTGGTCTAGCCTGTCTTGGTTAACTGGAATCTTCTAGACACGTGTAGGCCTATATCTACCCATTTTACTCTATGGTTCCAGCATTGGGCCACTGCGACGTCTGAATGCCGCCAGTGATTGCTGAGAAAATGAAATGGCGTATGGCTTTTAATGACGGGAATGTCCGAGGACAATTTCGGCTTGCCAGATGCAGGTCTTTTTGACGCCCATGGGGACCTGCGCATCGTGATGAGGATGAAATGCTGATGAAGACGACACACGCACACACCCAGCCCCCGTGTCATCGAAATTAACCAATTATGGTTAAAATTCCCGACCCTGCCGGGAATCGAACCCGGGACCCCTGCGACCAAAGGCCAGCACGCTGACCATTTAGCCATGGAGCCGGACACCCATGATTTCTAACAGTGTGGCAAGGCACTGCGTAGCCTGAGCAAAGAGGGAGTTCAACTCCATTGCATAAATTATATTATAATTCGAGTGTATTCCTATGAAAGGGAATTTAGAAACATGTTTTGTTGTTTAAGACTGGTATGCTATCCATATTACAGAATACCCGGGAAGCATGCCGTATTAGCACAATGAGAATCCTATTCACTCAGCAATTAGTTGTAGCTTCGCTCATGGGTGCTCCATTGAACAAGGAATGTTCAAATGTCCAAATCTCCAGCTTGATCTCCGATCCGAAGGGAGGGGCAATTTAAACGACAGCGTTCAATCCGACATGACAACAACACCATAGAACATTCAACTATGCGTTGTGCAATAAGCTTAAGATTAGATTTCTCTACCAATGTTAGGCTAGATTAAATAATTATTATTGGCAAACTGATTTGAAGTATGTGCGTAAAACATGGATACAGTTTTGATCTCACTCTTCTGAACTGTCTCACAATTTTCTCATTTAAGGATCGAAATTGAACACACCTGTGACTGATAATAATTGTATTGTCTGTACTCGAGATTAATAAACGAATCATAGTGGAAAATATATATTGCTTAGGTAGTTCAAAGATACCAGTGATAGTTCGAATTCAATCATTCATCATGGTAGACGCACAAGGTACTGTATCTGTAGATACATAGATATGTTTATGTTTGAGGCTAGAATGAATTATATCCTTCGCCCTGGCCTTTCTTTAATATCAGTTAATTTGGGTCGATAATTGATGTACATAAATAATAAATCACTTTGCTGTATTATCCTGCTGACATATGCAATACTCTCCAGGAATATTGAGCCTCATTGAAAAAAGAAACGCAAAGACAAGTACTGTAAGTAGATAAATTGATGACGCAAGAGAAAATACATTCACGCCTAGCAAGAGTGATAGCAATGAATTGAAACTGTCAAAGATCTCGTGACTTGATAATACAGTAATATAATTGTGAAATAAAGTCAAATGAATTACACAGTTAATTTCTTGCCTCAGTCCCATGTAAAGGGATGTATTCACTGTCGCGTGCTCCAGTGGTGGTAGATAGTTTGGTGCATTATATATAGATGAAGATAGGTGTATGAAAACGAACACATGAAACAAGTCCCCGTGCCAGAAGAATTAAATTAACCATACGCAGTTAAAATCCCTGGCGTGGCCAGGAATCGCATTCAAGGTAATCTCAAATAAAGGCAAGTACGCCCACCATTCGTCTAACGAGTCGACAGCAGCCTGTAATGACTCTGCATTAATAAAGTTGTAGAGGGTCCACAGTCTATAACTTCGTTTGTTTCGGCAGTTTTTTAGAGAGTTATCGTTTTAGATCAACTCGACCGTATCTGTGGATATTTTTCGTGTCTGTTTGTTCCACCATCACGGTGAAACGGCTGGATAGATATCGATCAAACTTCATACCTAGAGTATACTCATCCCGGAGAAGGTTCTATATGCATTTGATTTAAGCATCTTTGAATATATGTGGGGTTTATAGGAAAACCAGAAAAGATTTCTTCCATTTTCCTTATGCTATTAATTTTCTTTAAAATCCGTTGACTATATGTGAAACGTCCCTTCATTATATACAACATTTTTATGTTCATGATTTCACTTTGTCTTCAAATTACAGAGAAAATTATTATTTTCTGCGGGTCTCATGCTCTGCATTGAGTGACCGACAGATCGACAACGAACGTATAGGTTACCATGGCAACGCTCTCCTTGCCAGCAGGAAAGTAACGTATTGCCTTTTCGTCATCATTCCTGTAAACTCATACTTGTTCCTTGGGTATAAAGCAAGAGACGCGTCAATAGGCCATTCTGCGGGATATTGGTGGAATACCATTGGAGGTTACAATCTTCCTCGAATAGCACTAGGGAACGTTGTTAATACACTGAAGAAAATGGAAATTGCAACACCCAGAAGAAGTGGTGCTACATTGCCGCAATTGAACACGCAGGGCGAGTGTTTCGTTGTGATTCGATGATTACAACTTCAGGTCCCTCTGACAGGAAGTTTGGACAACAATAAATACAGGATGTGCCCACCACGAGCTGCAATACATTGATGAATTCGTCGATGCATGGAGTCAATAAGGCCCTGGATCCCTTCCTGAGGAATTGTGGCCAATGCTTGCTGCACTGCGAGGGTCAGTTGTTCCCGAGATGCGGGTGGCTGAGGACGATTGGCCAGTTGTCGACCAATCATGTCCCATACATGCTCAATAGGACTGAGGTCCGGGGATATGGCCGGCTGTTCTAAGGTTGTGATGTCGTGGAGAGCTTCTCTGGAGATGCGTGCAGTGTGAACACGGGCACTGTCCTGCTGAAACATCCCATTAGCAATGTTCAGCAATGTTCGCCTTCATAGGGACAACCACTGGATTGAGTACCCCATCAACGTACTGTCGATTAGTCATAGTGCCCTCAACAAGCACTAATTAAGATGTCACATTAAAGCCAATAGCTCCCCAGAACATAATGCTTGATGTTAGCCCTGTGTGCCTCTCGACAATAAGATCTGGGCGGCCCCTCTCCCCGGTACGTCGGCGCACACGATTCCGGCGATCACTGCGGGCAAGACAGAAGCGCGATTCATCACTAAAGACGACCTTATGCCATTCGTCGACCCACGTCGATCTTTCTCGACACCAGGCCAGCCTTACACGTCGCTGTTGTGGGGTCAATGGAACACCTTATGCAGGGACACGGACTCGTAAGTCAGCTGCACGAGGCGATTACCAACTCTTTGTAGTGTAACGTGGTGTGCCACAGCTGCTCGAATTTGGGCTGCTGTTGCATGGGGTTCCATCCGGGCCACCCGAATGATGCGGCAATCCTCTCTCACAGTTGTCTGTCGCGCTGGGCATATGCCTAGTCTACGAGTGTGGTTACCTTCATTTGACCACTGCTGCCATACACGTTGTACCGTAGATGCCTGTCGGCCAACACGTGCAGCGACAGACCTTAGCGATAACCCAGCCTCACACAGCCCAATCCGAGCCCTCTCAAACGGTGACAGTTTTTGATAGTGTGCTCTTCTCTGTCGTCGAGGCATGTGTGACGGGGAACGCTTCACTGCACAGACTGCAAGTCAACTACACCAGAGTCTGTATACTGGAGTTGATTCCTCCGCGACCAATCACGTGGGGAGACCTGTAGCAACAATCCAATGGGTCTTTGATCGTTTACATACCTACATGGTATGGTTCCATATCTTGAAAATCAACACAAACGACCAATGCCTTCATGGTGTTGGAATTTCCATTTTCTTAAGTGTATTTGAGCAGTATAGCAGTATGGCTCAGACGGCAGCGCGTCGGCCTCTCACCGCTGGAAACCGTGGTTCAAATCGCGGTCACTCCATGTGAGATTTGTGCTGGACAAAGCGGAGGCGGGACAGGTTTTCCTCCGGGTACTCCGGTTTTCCCTGTCATATTTCATTCCAGCAACACTCTCCATTCTCATTTCATAGCATCTATCAGCCATTAATGAATCACTCTGGGAGTGGCGACCCCATCGTACTAATAGCCTATATCTGCTTCATTCATTCCATCCCTGATCCGGTCAATGACTGGAAAACAGGTTGTAGGATTTCTTTTTTTTTTTTTTTCAGCGAAGAGTAGCACATTATTTCACACCGTATGTTGTTTTCAGTCACTTACTATTTTTTACTGTATTTCTATATTTCTATCTTCCGCTTTAATTTATTACCTCTGCCTTGCCTCTTTACGCTTAAGTAATAAAACCTAAGTCATCTTCTTACCTCTTTACCTAAGAATCCCTGCGCCTAAATTTCTCCTCTGTTACCGCCTTCTTATATCCGTAACTCATACCATCACAATTTATTGACGGGCATGAAATTTTTTCAATACATCTAGTTGGTACTTACTTATTTTTCCTATACGGCTGTCCTCAGTTATAATCATATTTTCTATTAATTTCAACTTCCTTAACTGTATTACTTTCTTCCTTAATTACTCCTTATGCATGCGAGTGCTAATCCCGAAACCTGGACACTCTTTTTCTTGAGGAAAAATTCCAAGGCGTTGAAATATCGGAAAATATGGAAATACGAATGCAACTTTAATGACGGTGCAGATCTTTGTTCCAGGATAATTTATGGATTAATGGTAAGTCTTATCATAAAACAAATATCTCAATCCCGTTTCAGCTTGGAGAGATCTACAACTTTCATCCTATGCCTTTTTTCGTATCGCTATCTCATGTGCGTTTAATTGGTCTGTATTTCTCGATTTTAAGTTAATTACACGTACATGTCATCGTTTGGTACACTTATAAGAAAGATAGAATCATCACATTCGTCATGCACATTGATACGAACAGTGGCTATATGGTAGCCAAATTTTATGATTCCAGCTGTCACATCAGTATCAAAAAATAAATATACTCACTGCCTTTACAGTAATTTACGAAAAAATCCGTATACAATATAGCGAAGGACGGGTGCATTTGCTAGTACTGTAATAAATTAGTATATGGATTACGAGGGACAATATGTATATTATGTTCTAATCAATACAATTCCCAGTTCTCAAAAAACTAGAAGTTCCACTTCAAATTTATGTTCCAGTTACGATATTAATGCACTACTGGAAGTGTTGTTTCCCGTAATTTATTTTTCCCATCCTTATATAAATTATTTTAATGTAGTTTTCCGTGATATTGCCACTAATAATATTTGTGATAGTGAATGTTGCTCCATGAACTGAAAGAAGGTACTAACTCATTTTATTCCTCTTGTACGTTCAGAAATTACATGAAAAAACAGCATTTATACTTAAAAGTGAAGATGGACGAATATTGAATCGCTGAACATTTGATTTATGATGCCTGAATGGTACGAAGTCAATTTCTTTTCATAAGCTCACAGAAAAATGCAATAATCAGATGTATGTGCACCTCAGGTACTATATATATTTGTATCTCGCTTCAAGAAACAGGAACACATAACAATGATTAAATAATCGTTTCCTTGAAGAACTACGCAAATTAAAGATAGAGTTTCTCATTTGAAGGGTGTGCTGGTGTAATGACTACGGTGCTTACTTACTAAAACATTCTTCACTAGTAGGACTAAGGGGGTTAATTATTAAGAATCTTCATAACATTCATTATTGCATTTCACCCTAACCCCATGGCACTACAGCCCTCAAGGGCTTTGGCCTACCAAGCGACCGCTGCTCAGCCCGAAGCCTGCAGATTATGAGGTGTCATGTAGTCAGCACGACGAATCCTCTCCGTTATTATTGGCCTTCTAGACCGGGCATTATTACATTTAGGCTGTATTTCGTAATCCCGTGACAACAGCAAATGAAAATAAAAGTGAATTTACTTCTTACGAAGATCCATACTCTGAAATAACTCGCGTAAAATGAGAGTGTGTCAGCTCAGTCTGTAGAAGTCCTTGCTTCCGTTTGTGGGCGTTTACAATCTCCTCCGTGCTCTTACTGTAATGAGAGTTCCACTTGCACCCACGCAGAAGAACGCTGTGAGTTTTTACTGCTTTCTAACGTCGTATATTGAATCACCGATATTTTGTCCTGTAACAATTGGATTCCTAACGGAGTGTCGTATGCGCGGCTTCTTTTGAATGCACAGGATCTTAATGATAATGTTATTAGTTTTACCTACCGCTAACTACGTTTTGCAATTTCCAGAGACCCAAAGGTGTCGGAATTTTTGTCTCACAAGAGATCTACGAGCTGGTAAATCTATCGATACGACGGCAATTGTGCTCAGAAAGCCAAGGTTCCATGTGAGCCACTCAACCCGCCTAAAATAATATATTGTTCTGTACGTATTTGAACACAGATTACATAGGATAGCGTTTCTGAAGCAAATATATTCACTAAGTGTGGTATGTATTTTATTTCTACTGGTTTAACGCCACACTAACATACCGAGGATTTTCCGCGACGTAAGGATGGGAAAGGGCTAGAATACGGAAGAAAGTGTCCATGGCTTTAAATAAGATAGATTTCCATCATTTTTCAGGTGTACAAATTGGAATACACAAAAATACATGTTCAGGGCTGCCGACAACGCGTCGCGACGTTATGAAAGAGCACACAATCTCACAGCTACGCAATCCAAACGGCGTGCCAACTTTCTCGGTGGGTGTGCTATTTAAACATTGTTAACCCCTCCATGCAGTAAAGTAGCACCGTATTAATGCCAGAGGTTTAAATGAGGTAGTACCTTTCAGCGCTGGACTACGAATTTGGATAATAGTTGCGATAACATTAATGTCGATTAAAAAGTCTTGTGTGGCAGTCACTTGACATTTTCAGACGAAATGAAATCACTGACCTTAGATTTACGCTGATGTTCTGTACGTTGAATCCCCAACTGACAATCGTTTGGTTTTCCAACAATTTCACAATGAACTGTCGTAAGTGAGCCCAGATGTCACTGAAAAGAGCACTAGGTAAATAAAGCGAAAAACATTTCCGTTGAATCTTAGAAAAATTATAATTTATACAAATTATTTCTGACAGCATGAAAACTATTAAAGGCACGTCGGAAATTGCTCTCTGAGGGTTCGCCCTTGGTCTCAAAATTATTTATCTCCTTAACTATGGCGAGTGGACTATGTATTTCAAGCCAAACTGAGTGTCTCAGGCGATCGAGCATTGCCTTACCGAACCCAACTTCGCGGGTTCAATCTAAGCTCACTCTTGCTGTATTTGGAGATATCCGAAAATTCACGAGCTCTAAAAGGAATTCCTATAGAACAAAATTTCGGACACCTCGACTTCTCCAAAAAACCAAGAAAGGCGTTAGGGGGACGAGAAATGTGTCACTATTATTGTTTATATATATATATATACTCTGTATCATGATAGTCCCGAAAGAAATGCTGTATAGGTGTGGAAGGGAACACCCCGCCATGTTTTATGAAGTGTCTTTATTTCTAGGTGGTTCATGTAACTAGGCAACTCATTGCCTGTTATTTGAAAATAGCATTCCAACATGCCGTGATCGATATGTACTTTCATGTAAAGAGGCAGCTCAGTGAGGCGTTTAACTGAAGTAATCCTTAACTTAGTGCGTGACTGGAGAAAACACTTTTTAGACTTTATACCAATAACGGTACCCACGTATTCTTGCCCACACTGAATCTCTATATTTTGAAAGGATCGAACTTCTCTAATTACTAATCAAATTTTCACCAGCTTAATAATACATACAGTATTAAACGAGGTTTCAGCTTGATTGTTGTTAAAGTAATTGGTGCTGCCCTCTATACAAACAAAATTCTATGTCTTAGGTTTCAAATAAGAATTGGTCTCAAAACAAAAAGCCCTAAGAGAGTTTGACTGTGTGATGAGGCCTGATGACAAAAATATTCATTTTCGTGAAACCGCATGACTTATGTTAAAATTTCAAGTGATATCGTATGTGTTAAATAACATAATTTCTGTAAAAATATTTGCCCCGTCAAGAAGTTAAATGTTGGTTAAGAGAGAAAACAAAATATTCATTCCTCTGAAAGTGTTTAACGTACGAAGAAAAAAATTCCAAATTCCTAGTTGTGAAATAGGAACTAATTTAAAACATTCCATCCAAGTAGTAAAATGGGGTTAGCTCCATAAACGAAATTGTTCATCCCTTCAAAACCGTTTGACATACTTAGTTGTAATTTTACAAGAAGTTTTTTTACTTTATGTCATACGTGTCAAATATGAAAATATACTTTAAAATATTTCTCCCCTAAGGATTTTAGATAAGGGTTGACTCTAAGAATCACACTACTCATTCTTCCTAAAAAAGTTTCACGTACAAACTTGAAATTTTACATGGAGGATGGTCTTTTATGTCCTAGATGTTAAAACATTCTACCCCTCCAATACTGTTCGACTTACGAGTCTAAGTTTCGCAGATTGATCGCTTCTGCGTCCTAGGTGTTAAATGAGGTAGGGTTATTAGAACATTCCAATTCTATGGGATTCAAATTAGTTGTAGATCCGAAAATAATCATTCCTCCAAAACCGCTTGATGAACGAACTGAGGGTGTATTTTATAGACTCAGCCATCAATGGACTTCCAAAAGTATAAAACATTCAATGATTCAGTTTAAAACTGTAGCAAAGCACGGGTATGTTGCTAGTTATTATTGTTGTTAATATTATTATTTTAAATTCCGAAGTAACCTGTCGTTTTATTCAGAAGACCGTGGTGTGCAATGTTTACACAGAAAGTCATAGGTCATTACTATGGTTTGCTATCTTCATATTGTAACTTGAGTATCCAAGACTAATGTAGAAGAAAACTTTCCAACTCACAATTCTCTATTTCTAAAGACTCATTGACTGTAACGAGAAGCAATATGCAGTATGCTCATGCCCATCAGCTACGCCGTTTCATTTTATGCAAAATAAAGTAACTTTACAAGGATTTCACTCTGTGTAACAGACGTTTTATAGACTGAGCTTAAGTTTGTATAAATCTAAGTTCCAAACTAACTTTCTGTCATCTTCAAGACTCTTGAAATTTTATTCGACGTCTTTCACGAGAGGTCGATGGAGATAGTACATACACGATACAAGTAAGGAATCGTCCCTACCTAACTCTAATCAAAGAGGAAAAGGAAGGAATATGATCCACTGAAGAATGGAGGCATCTTCAAAAGAAAGATGAATGTGACGAAGTTGGTAAAATTTGGGGTTGAAACAGAATAAGTGTTTATCGGCGAAGGTTAGATGCTGAGGATGCTGGCACAAATAATAATAATTGATGTCAGAAACAACTAGAGACTCAGAGGCACCGAATTTGAGACCCGTGGGTGTTCCCTTTCAGCTACCCCATAAGTCGTTACTGACAAGCAAAGGAAAATAAAACCAAACCAATTTGCGCTAAGAATGTACTACAAAACGAATACTGCCATTTTCCAAACAAATTGAAGTATGCGCGGATATATCCGTTAATTAATTCAAATTGGTATTCAGAACTCATCAAATATGATTCGAAAGCACAATAACCCAACATATAACACATCAGTTGAGTTATTCTCAATTCAAAACCAGGACTGCTGCTGTTAATACGATAATTCAATGCCCTGTTGAGCTGTTGAATAAGTAAATAATGTTCGAGGGGCGTTATCGGTCTTTAAATAAAAAACACGTTATACTCGTACGCTAGAAAAAACAATACACACATTCAAATGGACAAATTTTGGTCGAGTGGAAAGCGCCACTGGTAGGAGATATTTAAACTGGGCACAATACAGAAACCTTTTCGTGACAGCCAGAGTGCAATGGTTTATAAGGTACAGCAGTGGTTTGCGGTATTTACCTCTTGTACGTTCGTAAATCAGACCAGACCAGACCACACTGTTGGCAATGGTACGCGGTAGAGCGATAAAGCAGAGAGGATGAAGAATATTATTTATGGCTACGAGGTTTGACCTTCGTGAATAATAATAATAATAATAATAATAATAATAATAATAATAATTATAATCATAATAATAATAAATAAACATCATCAGTGGTAAAGTGTCGGGATCTGGATACAAAGATTGCGAGTTCGAACACTGTAGGGTCTAAGAGGTAGTCGAACTTTTATGGGACAGAAGAAGGTCCTTTCGAGACTCCACGCCGCACGATATCCGCACGTAAAAGATCTCTGGTGTCTCATTTAGAGTTTACCCGACAAAATTTACTAAAATCTAAGCTGTATGTCACCCAACAAGGTTGTAGTTTCTCTAACATTCGGTAAAATAGAAGTGAACTTTGATTTAGACACTGACTCTGCGTACGCCATTACCGCTTGTACACAGATGAAATGTTACACTGAAAGAGATGTGAGATTTTTGGATAGTAACCAAGACTGCGGCAATATTTTTTATTTATCTCCTTAAAACATTCCTAAAAAGTGAAGTCGTTACAGAGTTTTTCACTGGACTGCCTCCTATTAAGATGATCTAAATATTGGTTTGCTAGACAAGCGTTTTAATTAAAATACTGAAACAATGATAAGTTGGATATTGGTTTTGATATTATTATGGGGATTTATCTCGAATCGTAACCATTTATTGTCGGTACTCTTTTAGGGTAGGGGCTGTTTGGCCGAGGTGGTAAAGGCGTGCTCTGTTTGCCTGGAAGGACGTGGGTTCGAAACCCCGTCAGGAAGTCGTAAAATTTAAGAAACGAGATTTCCACTTCCGGAGGTGCATATGACCCTGAGCTTCACTCAGCCTACACCAAAAATGAGTACCAGGTTAATTCCAGGTGGCAAAGGCGGCTGGGCGTAGAGCTAACCACTCTACCCTATCACGTGCCGCGGTTAACAATGGTGGAAGCCTTCCTCCAAGGGCCTTCATGGCCTGTACGGAGGTGACTTTGCTTTGCTTTTGCTTACTCTTTTAGGGTCTACAGTGTTTAGATTATGTCAGTCCCCGTTTATATACCTGAATTTTTAAGTAACAATTATAGTATATAATGTGTGGGTTTTTTGTCGGTGTGTTGGTTTCTAAACTTCGAACACATCTCGTCATCACAACGGACGACGGAACGCTACATCCTCCCAGTAGCCAATTGCACACATCATGATTTCTAGAACGTGCTTGTATTTCGAAGGGCCGGCCTCATCGTTCGCTTGGGTAACACACGCCTTTCCTAGCAAATGATGAATTATTGAGGAGTGGACTATGCAATCTTTTTGACTCGTGCTTTGTCTATCAGGGAAAGTGAAGTATCACAGGAAAGAGCTTCATAATTCTTCAACTTAATATAGTTTTAACCCTACGAAGGAGAGACGATAATTTTCATCAAATAATAATTAAGTGGAAATAGATGATCGTCTGCCAAGTAGCTAATGGAAAAATACCATTAAGATGGCTCTTTCTGCACCACGCAGGTCTCAGAATGTAACCAACTACCGACACTGCCGAGAGAAAAAAAGTCCATATTCAAGTGTCCTGTCTTACAGAGAATACTTTTCATCACGGATTTAGATGTTTGATAGCAACAATCTTATGGAAGAGAAACCATCACTTGAAAACATCATATGCGGTCAGGAGGTGAATGACTCTAACAAGGAAAACTGGCATGACCACTATCCCAGCTGACTCAACAATTGGCTTCATCATTAAAGCGGTCATTCGATTAGAAATTGTTGAGCACCGGCCAACCTACACGCATGAGGAGAACTGTGCAATCTATGACCTCAACATATAATAAGAAGTACAAGTAGACATCCACTAAAGATCTGATGTTACTGATTGGTTTTAGAGGCACAGTACTGACAGATTGCTTTTAATTATAAGAAACGTTCGATTTTCAGCACATATACTCATTAACGAAGTACACACTCGCATAGAGTGTATACCAGGGATGGCGAACCTATGACGCGCGTGCCACTAGGTTACACGCGAACACGGTTTCTGCGGCACGCCGCACAAGGTATTGACATATTTTAATATTTTTAACGTGTAATAAATTGGTCGAAAATCTAACAACATGGCATATTTTTATATTACGCCTTAATAAGTCTGTCCCAATTAATTATATGGCCATATTTTTTACAGATTTCACTATGTTAAAGCAAAAATGATAATAATAATAATAATAATAATAATAATAATAATAATAATAATAATAATAATAATAATAATGTTATTGGGTTTACGTCCCACTACTTACTTTTACGGTTTTCTGTGACGCCGAAGTGTTGGAATTTAGTCCCACAAGAGTTATTTTACGTGCCAGTAAATCTACCGTCAGGAAGCTGACGTATTTGAGCACCTTCAAATACCACCGGACTGAGCCAGGAACGAACCTGCCAAGTTGGGATCAGAAGTCCGGTGCTTCAACCCTCTGAGTCACTCAGCGCGGCAAAGCAAAAATGTATCTTATTCCTAAAATTAACCTATTTTTGAAGTGTAATTTTCAGTGATAATTGCAAAATGAAATCATGGAACCTTCAGCCGAATGGATTTTTTTTTACAATTTATTTTACGTCGCACAGACACCGATAGGTCTTATGGCGACGATGGGATAGGAAAGGGCTAAGAATGGAAAGGAAGCGGCCGTAGCCTTAATTAGGGTACAGCCTCAGCATTTGAGTGGTGTGAAAATGGGAAACAACGGAAAACCATCTTCAGGGTTGCCTACAGTTGGGCTCGAACCCACTATCTCCCGGATGCAAACTCACAGCTGCGCGCTCCTAACCGCACGGCCAACTCTCCCGGTATCGAATGGATTTATACGTAATGCAATCTAATACCTAAATGAAGTCAAATGAGGGGTTACGTGATGGTTTTGTAGGAAAAAGACCGATGACACAGTGGACAGTAAAATGGAATAAACCAGACCTTAAATGACACCCTAGTCGGAAAAGTTTTGCCATCCCTGATGTATACAAACGATAGTAATGATAGTAATCATGACTGCTGCAACATTTTTTATTTATCTCCTTCAAACTTCCCTAAAAATTGCAGTCATTACTGAGTTTTGGACTGCCTCCGATTGAGGAAGGGGAATATTGTTAAATGGAATACAGTCAAGTTGCAGAACGCAAATAAAACAAAGTTTAAATATTTAAAATTTCGTTTGGCTATTTCTAGCCGAATGCAGCCCTTGTAAGGCAGACCCTCCGATTAGGGTGGGCCGGCATCTGCCATGTGTAGGTAACTGCGTGTTATTGTGGGGGCGGATAGTGTTATGTGGTGTGTGTGTGTGTTGCAGGGATGTTGGGGTCAGGACAAACACCCTGTCCCCGCGCCAATGGAATTAACCAATGAAGGTTAAAATCCCCGACCCAGCCGAGACTCGAACCCGGGACTCTATGAACCGAAGGCCAGTACGCTGAACATTCAGCCAACGAGTCGGACATAAAACAAAGTTAGACGCAGATTCTTAAGGTTCAGATTTTATTTCATGGTGTCTGAATTCCAGTGCTAAAGC
Organism: Anabrus simplex; assembly: GCF_040414725.1. NCBI lineage: Eukaryota > Metazoa > Arthropoda > Insecta > Orthoptera > Tettigoniidae > Anabrus > Anabrus simplex. The sequence goes on along the minus strand of NC_090265.1, from coordinate 1,102,938,349 downwards.
ACGTGATTCAGATCATCATCATCATCATCATCATCATCATCTGTTTACCCTCCAGGGTCGGCTTTTCCCGCGGACACAGCGAGGGATCCCACCTATACCGCCTCAAGGGCAGTGTCCTGGAGCTTCAGACTCTTGGTCGGGGATACAACTGGGGAGAATGGCCAGTACCTCGCCCATTCGGCCTCACCTGCTATGCTGAACAGGGGCCTTGTGGAGGGGTGGGAAGATTGGAAGGGATAGACAAGGAAGAGGGAACGAAGCGGCCGTGGCCTTATGTTAGGTATCATCCCGGCATCGCCTGGAGGAGAAGTGGGAAACCACGGAAAACCACTTCCAGGATGGCTGAGGTGGGAATCGAACCCACCTCTACTCAGTTGACCTCCCGTGGCTGAGTGGACCCCGTTCCAGCCCTCATACCACTTTTCAAACTTCGTGGCAGAGCCGGGAATCGAACCCGGGCCTCCGAGTGTGGCAGCTAATCACGCTAACCACTACACCACAGAGGCGGACCAAATTGCGTTAATCATCATCATCATCTGTTTACCCTCCAGGTTCGGCTTTTCCCTCGGATTCAGCGAGGGATCCCACCTCTACCGCCTCAAGGGCAGTGTCGTGGAGCTTCAGACTCTTGGTCGGGGGATACAACTGGGGAGTATGACCAGTACCTTGTCAGGCTGCTTCACCTGCTATGCTGAACAGGGGCCTTGTAGGGGGATGGGAAGATTGTAATGGATAGACAAGGAAGAGGGAAGGAAGCGGCCGTGGCCTTAAGTTAGGTACCATCCCGGCATTCGCCTGGAGGTGAAGTGGGAAACCACGGAAAACCATTTCGAGGATGGCTGAGGTGGGAATCGAACCCACCTCTACTCAGTTGACCTCCCGAGGCTGAGTGGACCCCGTTCCAGCCCTCGTACCACTTTTCAAACTTCGTGGCAGAGCCGGGAATCGAACCCGGACCTCCGGGGGTGGCAGCTAATCACGCTAACCACTACACCACAGAGGCGGACAAATTGCGTTAATTCCAAAGTAAATTTTCATTGTACGATTACTCCTAAAGGAATTTCATGATTTTTTTGTTATACCGTATTTCCTGAAATTATGTCCGACTCGTTGGCTGAACGGTCAGCGTACTGGCCTTCGGTTGAGAGGGTCCCGGGTTCGATTCCCGGCCGGGTCGGGGATTTTAACCTTAATTGGTTAATTTCTACGGCATGGGGGCTGGGTGTATGTGTCGTCTTCATCATTTCATCCTCATCACGACGCGCAGGTTGCTTACGGGAGTCAACTAGAAAGACCTGCACAAGGCGAGCCGAACCCGTCCTGGGATATCCCGGCACTAAAAGCCATAAGACATTTCATTTTTTCCTGAAATTATTTTCCCTTTAAAGTTTTACACCGATTCAGCTTAATACAGGGCAAAGAAATATGATGCTGTGACCTTACTCCTCGCCATAAACCTCGCAGTCTCTGCTACAAGAACTACATAAATCATACGTCCCAGTAATATTATAAAATAGCTTGATTTCAAATACAGTACTGTATTAACATAAGACTCGATTTGAGATCATTATCCGTATTGTCCGGAGCCTCCATGGCTCAGGCAGCAGCGCGTCGGCCTCTCACCGCTGGATACCGTGGTTCAAATCCCGGTCACTCCATCTGAGATTTGTGCTGGACAAAGCGGAGGAGGGCCAGGTTTTTCTCCGGGTACTCCGGTTTTGCCTTTTATCTTTCATTCCAGAAACAATCTCAATTCTCGTTGCATAGCATCTGTCAATCATTAACAAATTACTTTGGGAGTGGCCACCCTATCGTACTAAGAGCTTCATTCATTACATCCCTGACCCGGTCAATGACTAGAAAACAGTTTGTAGGTTTTTATTTTCATCCGTACTGTCCAACTGGACAGAATAGCTCAGAAGGTACAGCACTAGCTATCCATAACCCGTTAAATTGATGATGATGCTTGTTGTTTAAAGGGGCCTAACATCTAAGGTCATCGGCCACCGATTGAATTGTGAAACCTCAAATTAATTATGTATTTTTAAAAGTACTGCACTTGTTCATTTCAGAAATAATCAGCAATAATAATAATATTTCTGTCATCGCAGTTTATTTTTATCTATTTTATTGCTGTTCATCATTATTTGTTAACATTCGAATTGGGCCTCTATGGAGAACCAATGTCATTTTCAGTGTCTAAGTACGTCTTATTCGTTTGCCGGGTTCGACGTCCTGCCACTACCTCTTGAGCCCATCAATCAGCGCTGTCTTTCGACCTTCCGGTAAAGGCCTTCTCTGTCTTCTGGGTTCCGACTCCACCATAAATCCATGATGACTTTTTATAATCTTCTTGAAACTATTCGGTCATTTATTTCATCCTTCGCATTTTCACCTCTCACAGTTCTTTCTTAGACTCGTGGAAATTATCTTAACTTTTCATTACAGAGTTTTTCTATTGACTGCATCCAATTGGAGAAGCAGGATGGTTTTAAATGGAATGCAGTCAAGTGGTGTAATGCAGATAAAAAACAACGTTAGATGCAGATTTTTAATACGCAAATCTCGTTGAATGGCGTCTGAATTCCACTGTTGAAATGTCGTATGGCTTTTAGTGCCGGGATATCCCAGGACGGGTTCGGCTCGCCACGTGCAGGTCTTTCTATTTGACTGCCGTAGGCGACCTGCGCGTCATGGTGGGGACGAAATGATTATGAAGACAGCATATACACCCAGCCCCCGTGCCATTGGAATTAACCAATTAAGGTTAAAATCCCCGACCCGGCCCGGAATCGAACCCGGGACCCCGCTGAACCGAAGGCCAGTACGCTGACCGTTCAGCCAACGAGTCGGACATTCCACTGTTAAAGCACGTGCATGAATTGTGACCTGAAAACTTCATATATGGCATGTGTTGGTTTAAACAGAGCAGTTAAGGATTTCCAGAATTTTACAGTATAGTCATCCTTTATTTATCCTACCATACCGTGAATAGCTAGACCAAGCTACTCCATTCGGGGTCGGCGGACATATTAATCCAATCCAGTTTATATGAAATTGCATCTGTTCCAAACTAAATTATAATAGTACGGTTTATGGTTATTCTTAAAGGAATTTCATTTTCTTTGTTATACCGTATCTAATAAAATTATGTTCCATTTTGAGTTTACACCGATTCAGCTTTACACACGGCAAAGGACCTAACTCCTCGCCATACATCTCGTGGTTTCTGCTAAAGTAACTACATGAATCATACGTCTCAGTGATATTCTAAAATTCCGTAGTTTCTTTTCACATATAATCATCATCATCATCATCATCATCTGTTTACCCTCCAGGGTCGGACACAGCGAGGGATCCCACCTCTACCGCCTCAAGGGCAGTGTCCTGGAGATTCAGACTCTTGTTGGAGACAGCACAAACACCCAGCCCCCGAACCATCGGAATTAACCAATGAAAGTTTAAAACCCCGACCACCGGGCGAGTTGGCATGCAGTTAGAGGCGCGCGGCTGGGAGCTTGCATCCGGGAGATGGTGGGTTCGAATCCCACTGTCGGCAGCCCTGAAGATGGTTTTCCGTGGTTTCCCATTTTCATACCAGGTAAATGCTGTGGCTGTACATTAATTAAGGCCACGGCCCCTTCCTTCCAACTCCTAGGCCTTTCCTATCCCATCGTCACCATAAAAGCTGTCTGTGTGGGTGCGACGTAAAGCCACTAGCAAAAACTAAATAAAACCCCGACCTGGCAGGGAATCGAACCCGGAACCCTCTGAACCGAGGGCCAGTACGCTGACCATTCAGCCAACGAGTCGGACATGCAATACTATATTAACATAAGACTCGATTCCCAGGCCACCTAATTGAGCTCATTATCCATACTCTACAACTGGACAGAATAGCTCAGGAGCTACAGCGCCAGCCAGCCATAACCGATTAAACTGAGAAACTTCGAATTAATTATGTACTTTTTAAATGCGCTGTACTTGTTCATTTCAGAAATAATCAACAATATTTTTTTTATTATTCCTGTCATCATAGTTCATTTTCATTTTATTGTTGTTCATTATTATTTTTTTTAATATTAGATGAGCCTCTAAGAACAACTAATCCCATTTTCAGTGTCTAAGTAGATCTTGGGCGTATAATCTACTCCAAACTCTTCAAGAGCAATCAATAAGGACTCTCGGCCAATCGAGTAGTATGGTTTTCTGAAACCAACAAATAAGACTACGTAGTCAAATCTCCTAGTTGTCTTGTATCTTGTATTCTTCAGATTGAAGGTTTGTTTTGGGAAGGAACGGCCCTTCTTAAACCAGCGTAGTACCTACCAATTTGTTTATGAAGATGAACTTTGATCGTGTTTAGGAGTGCATTAGAGAAAATCTTGTGAGCAACTGGCACTATCGAAAAACCCCTGTAATTGTCAACGTTCTTCTTGTCTACTTTTTTGACGGAAAGGATGTATCAATACGGACTGCCATTCAAGAGGCATTGAGCCTATTCTCCAAATCTCCTGAAAAAGACAGGCTATTACATCCAGAGTATCATCATTCATCAGCTTCAGTAGTTCCGCCACAATAAAATCTTCCCCGGTTGTTTTATTCCCTTTCAGACTGTCTATGGCCCTCAATATGGCCCTACTCGCTAACGGATACAGCCATAAAGATATCTACCGAGCACTCCATCCCAGGCGTCCAAAAACCAGGAAGAAGTGGAGCGGCAGGCAGCTAAAGCCTTTCTGCCGTATATTGGGAAAATAACTGACAGAATAGGGGGCCTAGTGGAGTTTCATGGGGTAAAAACCATACATTGGCCAACGAAGAAAATTCAGAAACTACTTAGATCTTCCAAAATCAACCGCCATCCTCTCTCCACAGCAGGTGTCTACAAGATCCCATGTAGCTGCGGCCGCCCTCCCCCCCAAACGTGGTGGACCAATAGGCGAGTAGCGTACCGTAGCCTGCACTATGTAATGAGGTGGAACTACAACACCACTTGGTCTGTAGGTGTAGAGTGGGTCTCGGCCTATAAGTGGCCACCGCTGGTCCGTGGTCCAACAACTCTGCACTTTGACCGACCAACCGAGCAGAGGAGGGGTGGCCACGGTTTTACCGTGGCTCTACGACTTTGCATTCGGGAGAGAGAACAGGGCTGGACCTCACGGCTGGTCCCAACCGTCGGCTGTCCCGAGAATGGTTTTCCGTGGTTTTCCATTCTCTTGTGCTAAGGGTAATGTCGGGACAGTTCCGAGTATAGTCCACGGACGCCAAGCCCCTCACGTTCTCCGAGCATCTCCTTCACCGTAACAAATCTCCCAGCCTGAGAGATGGCATCGTCTAAGAGGCCCTCCTCCTCTTTCAGGGGAGGAATGAAAGCATTTTAGTAGTAGGTAGTAGTAGACAACGCCACTTCATTCCACTCAGAGCTTCGCTGCTATCGAAGTCAGTCGGAGCCCTTGACAATGCCGAATGCAGTCTTCGGTGAAAAGTCGGGACATTCACATGCTCCTGGACCATGGTCTACAAGCCCGAGAAAACAATGACATGATTTGTAGCACCGGCGGTGAAAGCGTCAATTGCTTTGTGTCAATTGTGTATATAATCTCCATATTAGACGGTGACTGAGAGATAAAACATCAACGGGAGGCGAGATTTGTAGTCTCTCTATTGGGTCGCAGCAGTTAAGGAACATTAAAATCATCATCATCATCTGTTTACCCTCCAGGGTCGGTTTTTCCCTCGGACTTAGCGAGGGATCCCACCTCTACCGCCTCAAGGGCAGTGTCCTGGAGCTTCAGACTCTTGGTCGAGGGATACAACTGGGGAGTATGACCAGTACCTCGCCCAGGCGGCCTCACCTGCTATGCTGAACAAGGGCCTTGTGGAGGGATGGGAAGATTGGAAGGCATAGGCAAGGAAGAGGGAAGGAAGCGGCCGTGGCCTTAAGTTAGGTACCATCCCGGCATTCGCCTGGAGGAGAAGTGGGAAACTACGGAAAACCACTTCCAGGATGGCTGAGGTGGGAATCGAACCCACCTCTACTCAGTTGACCTCCCGAGGCTGAGTGTACCCCGTTCCAGCCCTCGTACCACTTTTCAAATTTCGTGGCAGAGCCGGGAATCGAACCCGGGCCTCCGGGGGGTGGCAGCTAATCACATTAACCACTACACCACAGAGGCGGACACTTATTAAAATACTTAGCCAAAATATCGCAGTTTTCCATGTTGCTGAGGCCTAGCTTTCCATTTTCATCTCTAAAGCAGGGACTGGGGGCTAGAGACGTTCTCGGATTGGATTTCAAGGTTTGATAAACGTCCCTGGCGTTTATTAATATTATATTAACTTCCACTAAACTACTGCAGACGTTTAGACTTTTAGAGACGCTGGTTGTCAGAATTTTGCCCCGCGGGTGTTCTTAAATCTGCCGGTGGCCAGCGGCACGGAGTTGCTGCATTTTACCCTCCTCGAATGCTACTAGCTTCATCTAAAATTGAATCACCTGTACGACGACTAAAATAATCAACTGTGCCACTAAAGTCAGTTTTCAGGCCAAAGCTTTTGTATTGAGACATATAATTCTGGAATTGAATATGACAACACAGTTCATATTACAGTAAATTATTAAAAAAGGATAGAAAGGAGTTTAACGGACGATAATCGTATTCCGTGGAATGGCAAGGTAGCATGTTGTTGAATTGCCTTTTTAATTTTTAAAAAATGTATTTTTTTCACCGTAAGGCTGAAGAAAATCATAATTCAGGATGTAATTGAAGGCTTAACTTTTGGTCATTGCCAAATATATATGTCTTGTAAAATACTATGTGCATATATGGAAGGAGGTTAGCAATTAACCTTTTCACTCCCAAGTTTCTTTCAGCCTTATGCATGCCCCATACCAGATTTTTCTGGACGTTTCGACAGTGGTTGTAATAGGCCATAAATACTTTGTATTTACACAGCTACTGAAAATTCATGGAACGACAATATTAGCAATAGTTTACTTCTAACACTTTTCCCAAAACTTGAAAGAACTTGGCGTAATAAATGTCGACAGCTTCACTGAAACTTATCTCCACTATATTCACAAAAGATCACACTCATCATCATTGCCGAAAATTTCTAAAATATAATCTTTCGTTATGCTTTCTTTACACTCCCGTGCACCCATCTCAGAAGACAGCTGTGAAAGAAAAACACCAGGTATATAATTCTCGTCAAAAAACGGTAAGGCGATTTATGAATCGTCCGTCGTCTGAACAAAGCATGTCAAGAGCGTTGGACTGAACTCGGAAGTGAACAAGAGCGCATTGCCTTTAATGCGAATTAACTCGTGTTTGGGACAGCGGGAGAAATATTGACATCCGAGTTAACTCGGGCATGGGATGGAAAAGATTAAGTAGTTACCTTGACTAAGAATTATTTTAATAGTGCAACCGTTAGGGCTTTAATCGTCGCACCAAATTAAGTATGAACCAGCTCTGAACACAACAGGCGACAAAATGAAACTGGCCCCGTTGGTTGGGCAACAAATGAGGCTTACTCTGGGTATAATTATAGCAATATTATTTAACTTGGTTTCACAAACAGATGTACAGATGGAACATTTGGATGAGAACCGCCAGAAGTCACTTACCAGGCTTGAAGTCTCATCTTCCCTACTTTCACAAGATCACCGGCTGAATTCGTGGAGCAATATGGGTAATGGAATGTTCGATAAAGAAATAAAATAGGCACTATCTAAAATAATGAAAGTAGGATTCTATAATATGAGAGGAATATGCTAATATTTGTTAAATGAGAAGAATCTCCGTTCAAGTATATATTCTAAACATTTTATTTATACTGATGTGAACCACACAAATAATATTCTATCTCAACATGTGAGCAAGAAACAATTAAACTGACACAATTATATACATTATATGCCTTCTGTTCTTGAAATTGTCCATGCATAATTATTTCTTGACGTACACCAATTCATTCGATCAACATACACTGCTATATGAGTTTATTTATTTATAAAAAATGGATATTGAATGGTATCCTTTATTTGTTAAACTCTCGTCACAAATGGATATTAAATATGGTTCCGGTACCGGGATCGAACTCGAGCCTCCTGGGTGAGAACCAGATATCCTTTATTTACTAGTCATGATTTGGATAAAGAAAAAAAATTATAACACAATATAAGCACATCTGTTATACACACGAGATTGCATTGCCGAGTATCGAACATGTGATCCATTTGACCACGGCAAATGTATATTTACATTGAACACTTACGATGAACACACACGCTGAACATATATGTGCGTATCCTGGGTTTACCTAACATATTATATATTTAAAGAAAATCAGTCAAAGCTGGAATCAAACCCATCACCATAGTATACTTTGGGAAATAATAAAACACACAGAAACATACCTATAAAAAATATCAAATATATTTACACAACGCATCTTGAAGATAGGACTTAACCAAGCCATAATATCTGGTTAAATCTTCGATCCAGCATCTTTCGAACCAACAGGCTTCGGCTTCCAAGGTAAAAATTTTTGGACTCCAATCAGAGGCTAAATTAATGCTTAGCATGAGAAGGGATCTATCCTTCACAAAATCCGGAAATTATCCGTGTTACTCGCAACGTATAATTAGAATAGGTTTGAGACTACTTTGGTAAATGAAAAGAGCTTGGCCCGTTAACATCGCTTTGCTAGAGACTGCAAAGATTGCTCAGCCTACGGTCGACCAGCATATACCTGTCAATCACAATAACAGCTGTAACTAGTCCTGGATTGCGGATACCATAAATCGTCCGTCACTCTTCCTTTCATTTTCCTTACATATCATCTCGGCTTATTGTCAAGTATGCACTCACTTGAAAGCCATTATTTCTTATTACTCGTTATCTGGCTATATATTCAGCCCAATTTTATATCTCACAACAGCTATAATTATTTATTCTTCCTTATCACTCCAACAACAAAACATGTTACAGCTTCGCCCTCCCATGTCTTGCCATCGTATCTCAATCCGTTCATTTAATTCACAGAGAAGACTCCATTATTTTAGGCTATTTAATTCTTCTCACATTTCGTATATATAATTATAAATTAATTACACCTCGGTTTGGATCAACTCCAATGATTATCTAATATTATCCGGGATTACAAATACCTGAATCGCAAACGTATAATTTATATCCAAACTACTCTGAAGATCCTTACCAGACGAAGAAATATAAATCTAGCTAACTTGCCGTTCTTCCCAAAGATAGTTCATATAAGCTAAGAACTTTGAAGTCTATATGATAATTCATGCAAATGAATTTTGTTAAATATCAATGATTATCTTAAAAATCACTTGACGATCCTAACTAATAATAATAAATCTTTCCCAGTCATACGCGCATAATGTTCCCTACATATTTAATATTTAATTATGACATTATAATATTTACAAATATTATTATTACTGGCATGCATCTCTCGTGTTAAGGGTATATATAAAGTATGTACTTAACACTTGGTGAGTAAGGCTTGCTGTCATCTAGGCAGAAACAGGTTCCAAGAAGGACATTCCAGGAATAATTAATGAACAAGGGGAGTGTGTATGTGAGGATCTTCAAAAGGCAGAAGTATTCAGTCCGCAGTATGTAAAGATTGTTGGTTACAAGGATAATGTCGAGATAGAGGAAGAGACTAAGGCCAAAGAAGTAATAAAATTTACATATGATAACAATGACATTTACAATAAGATACAAAAGTTGAAAACTAGAAAAGCGGCTGGAATTGATCAGATTTCTGGGGATATACTAAAGACAATGGGTTGGAATGTAGTACCATATCTGAAGTACTTATTTGATTATTGTTTGGTTGAAGGAGCTATACCAGATGAATGGAGAGTTGCTATAGTAGCCCCTGTGTATAAAGGAAAGGGTGATAGACATAAAGCTGAAAATTACAGGCCTGTAAGTTTGACATGCATTGTATGTAAGCTTTGGGAAGGCATTCTTTCTGATTATATTAGACATGTTTGTGAAATTAATAACTGGTTCGATAGAAGGCAATTCGGTTTTAGGAAAGGTTATTCCATTGAAGCTCAACTTGCAGGATTCCAGCAAGTTATAACAGATATCTTGGATTCTGGAGGTCAAATGGACTGTATCGCGTTTGACATGTCTAAAGCATTTGATAGGGTGGATCATGGGAGACTACTGGCAAAAATGAGTGCAATTGGACTAGACAAAAGAGTGACTGAATGGGTTGCTATATTTCTAGAAAATAGGTCTCAGAGAGTTAGAGTAGGTGAAGCTTTGTCTGACCCTGTAATAGTTGAGAGGGGAGTTCCTCAGGGCAGTGTTATCGGACCTTTATGTTTTCTTATATATATAAATGATATGAGTAAAGGAGTGGAATCGGAGGTAAGGCTTTTTGCGGATTATGTTATTCTCTATAGAGTGATAAATAAGTTACAAGATTGTGAGCAACTGCAACGTGACCTCGAAAATGTTGTGAGATGGACAGCAGGCAATGGTATGTTGATAAACGGGGCTAAAAGTCAGGTTGTGAGTTTCACAAATAGGAAAAGTCCTCTCAGTTTTAATTACTGCGTTGATGGGGTGAAAGTTCCTTTTGGGGATCATTGTAAGTATCTAGGTATTAATATAAGGAAAGATCTTCACTGGGGTAATCACATAAATGGGATTGTAAATAAAGGGTACCGATCTCTACACATGGTTATGAGGGTGTTTAGGGGTTGTAGTAAGGATGTAAAGGAGAGTGCATATAAGTCTCTGGTAAGACCCCAACTAGAGTATGGTTCCAGTGTATGGGACCCTCACCAGGATTACCTGATTCAAGAAGTGGAAAAAATCCAAAGAAAAGCAGCTCGATTTGTTCTGGGTGATTTCCGACAAAAGAGTAGCGTTACAAAAATGTTGCTATATTTGGGTTGGGAAGAATTGAGAGAAAGAAGAAGAACTGCTAGACTAAGTGGTATGTTCCGAGCTGTCAGCGGAGAGATGGCGTGGAATGACATTAGTAGACGAATAGGTTTGAATGGCGTTTATAAAAGTAGGAAAGATCACGATATGAAGATAAATTTGGAATTCAAGAGGACAAACTGGGGCAAATATTCATTTATAGGAAGGGGAGTTAGGGATTGGAATAACTTACCAAGGGAGATGTTCAATAAATTTCCAGTTTCTTTGAAATCATTTCGGAAAAGGCTAGGAAAGCAAGAGATAGGGAATCTGCCACCTGGGCGACTGCCCTAAATGCAGATCAGTATTGATTGATTTTTCATCTTAGATCTTTACACGAACATGATGAATATTCTTGTTCCTAGTAGTCCTTGGTTCTTCTTCATACGACGATCCATGACTCGAACTGCTGTTTTCTCAGTTGAATTTCGGGACGATCCTTGTAAAGCTGATCGCAGGCACTCAGGCGCGACTCTTGTAGGCTCCGAGTCTTGGGTTCGACGACCACTCAGAACATACAGTAAAATGGAGAATGAGTTATCAAATACTGTTTTATGCACTTTCAAATGGGGGCCTACTTGTAACAAGATCCACTCTTAAGTTGAAATAAATTAACGCAAGTAGTGATAAGCTGCAAAATCACTGTTCATTCCCTGACCGTCATACAGACTATCACAACGAATGTCCCTGAAGGATGCGAATAATTTTGTCAATAACAGTTATTTAATTTTTGCTAAAATGTCACTCGTTCTTAAATACTCAGGAGCGGTGATAATTAACCCTCGTATATTAATTGACTGTCTCACCACGCCAAATAACCTGAAGCGTTTGCCCTCCGTTGGTGATTGCACCATAAGTCATATGTAACTATCTTCCACGATGGTGATGTTAAAATGCCAAATTAAGGCTTCTATTCGGCAATTATGTACATTAACTTGTACCACACGGCTTATTCCGTAAAAATATTAAATCACATTGATGTATTTCTTCAGTAGCACAACACTTGGTACACTGATATCCAAGTAACTGATATCCAGGTCCCCTTCTAATATGTTGAGCTGCAACTACACAGACGACAACAAGATAACGTGTTACCACTGCAGCTACACGGATGAGAATGAGATACAGTATCTGGGTCCAGGTCATACTTATAGCCTCCGGACAAATGGTCAGGGGGGAGATGAATTATGTCCCTGTTGGAAATGACAGTCCGGTAATCGGAGTCTTTGAACGACGTGATAACAGTCGAATTAAAGCTTATGACCCCTACTTTCTACTGAACATATGTGAAACCAAAGCGATCAGTAGGTTATTCATAATTTCCAAAGCGTCCTTTTGGAAAATCATGCGTCATGTTTCATCGTGCAATATCTCCCACTTCTTTCCACATGTTGTCAGATTTCAGTAGTCGCCTTTGATCTGCGTACTACTGTATGATAGGCGTCATTACTGATCCATATTTAAAGTATTGTATTTATATGCATTGACAGTCAGCCTAAAATACATTGGTTCGAATGGGACCTGATTTATAAATTTAGAAAAATTATTTCATATAGAAGTATTGTTCTTCTTCCTCTTTTTCGTAAATTATGGTGAGGTGGTACTAATGAATGCAGTGTTGAATTTATAGTGGGCATTTATTTTTCAAAAGTTAACACACCTTAATTCGGCCCAGTCTCCAATAACCTCCATCTCCGTGCGTAGTGTTATCATCCCTTCTCGCTCGCTCGGAAAGAGAGCGCGGTTTCAAGGTTAGCAATACTGCGTTGCCCTCTTTTCATTACAGCGTAGGAAAATGCTCCTTCCGGACTGGCGCGTCGCGGATCATACCCCGGTTTGACATACAGAATGCTAACTACTGTATTATATGTCACAGGATGTTGCGGAAAACGGCATATATAATTATCCAGACCTCCTAACATGTCCATAGCATGATGATGAACGGTCACAATAGGTTTACATTCGTTTAAGGTGTTTTAAGTCGCACCGACACAAGTAGATCTTATGGTGACGGTAGCGTACGAAAGAAATATTGTCTGATACGGAAGATTGTTACGGAAGACAATGTTTGGTCTATGAGAAAAATCCAAAAACATCATTGACTTATTTTAATGTGTGTTAATTCATAAAGAATGGCCCGAGAAGATTACTTGGATATTAGAGTCATGTGTAAGAATTGTGCACCATAATTAACGTAGATACTGATGTAACATTTGAAAAGGGCATTCAAGGGAGACATAATAGCGGCGTTCGGGAGTGTCTAATTCTCAGTTTTTTGTCGGTTACTTACTCATTCTCATGGATTTATGTACGTAATTTGGCCGCAAACAGCGCGTTCATATTACATTGGTTTGGAACTTGGGACGCTCAGATGAAAAAAGTTACAGTATTTGTAATTGATCCAGTTAAGTATATCAAAAAATAGTGAAGTGAATGGGAGGCGTTATTGAGAATATATTTCCGAGGTTAAATCTTGTTTCTTTGTGTAAAAGATTGCTGTTGCCGGACTGAGTGGCTCAGACGGCTGAGGCGCTGGCCTTCTGACCCCAACTTGGCAAGTTCGATCCCGGCTCAATCCGGTGGTATGTGAAGGTGGTCAAATACGTCAGCCTCGTGTCGGTAGATTTACTGGCACTTAAAATAACTCCTGATGGACTAAATTCCGGCACCTCGGCGTCTCCGAAAACCGTAAATGTAGTTAGTGGGACGTAAAGCAAATAACATTGTTATTATTATTATATTACTGTGAACTTCTACTATTATACGCAAGAAGGCGAGTCTAGTTTAAGAGTAAGTAGATTTTGTATATGATTGTGTGGGACGATGTTATTAATTATAGAAGTTAAGTTTCAGGTTCATCGCAGTGATGTAGATATAACAATAATAATGGAAAATGAACAAATATCTCACAAGACGACGAAAGTACATAGATACAGAAACCCGGAAAGAGATGCTGAATAGTTAAGACAATCCTACAGACGTGAAGACGCGGCAACAACAACAACAATAAGATTTTTTCATGTTTTATGTCGTACCGGTACAGACAGGTCTTAGAGTGGCGATGGGAGAGGAAAGAGCTGGGAAATGGAAGGAAGCGGGCGTGGCCTTAATTAAGGTACAGGCCCAGCATTTGCCTGGTGTGAAAATGGAAAACGATGTTGAACCATCTTGAGGACGTCCGACAGTGGGGTTCGAATCCACTATCTCCCGAATGCAAGCTCGCATTATTATTATTATTATTATTATTATTATTATTATTATTATTATTATTATTATTATTATTAATATTGTTGTTGTTGTTGTTGTTGTTATTACCCCCGTGTTTCCGTGGCTCACAGAGGAATAGGTATCATCTAGAGCAAAATTTACTTTAACAAAAATTGGAAATTTTATTTCTTTCCTTTCTTAAAATTCGGAGAGAGTATTTAATGACATAAAAAGAAACAGTTGAATATATTACTTGGTGATATTCAGATTAACAACGAGCTCTTCATCGCCAACAATGCATTGGACTTAGAAGTCCTTAATCAGGCACAAGATTAATTGGAATAAACTGTCAGTCCTTAACTTACATATGAAAGTGCATATAGGTACAATTACGAAAGAGCATATTTGCTCCGAACAGATACACCTTATCGAGTCTGAGCTCCAAAATGTATAGAAGCTAGCCTCAATCAAGGAGTCAGTTGCTACTTACAATTTTAATTACACTGGTAACCCCTAGCGTGACCATACTTCATAGTGTTCATACACAGGTCTGGTGGGCTTATCAATTACAAGTTTCACAGCCAGGAAACCACCGTTCCCCAAGGGAACCTAAACTTAGACACAGTTACCCGTAAAACAATATAGAATATACAAGGGCATATTACCCATTCTACAAGACCGGGAATGTTGGCCGTGCGGTTAGGGGCGCTCTGCTGTGAGCTTGCATCCGGGAGATAGTGGGTTCGAACCTCACTCTCCGCAGCCCTGAAGATGGTTTTCCGTAGTTTCCCATTTTCACACCAAGTAAACTCTAGGGCTGTGCCTTAATGAAGGCTACGGCCGCTTCCTTCCCATTCATAGGCCTTTCCTATCCCATCGTCGCGATAAGACCTATCTGTGTCAGTGCGGCCTAAAAAAAATGGAAGGACAGTAATACAAGAAAACAGATCATTAACAAAAGGCAAGGAGGTGAAACCCAAGCACTTCTTAGAAGAATGTTCTAGAAAAGACAATAACCTAAGTGAGCTTAAGGCGCAATGACAGAGAGTCTAATCTCATACTAAAGAGGGTGACTAAAGGAGAATATTTAAAGGTCACAACAAATTCCCAAAATTTAGTTGAAAACTTTAGTCACCCAGCTCGAAAGAAGAAGGGGAGAGTTCCGAGCGTCACCACCCGTGCTCCCTTACATTAAATATTTTTCCCATTATGGAATATAAATATAGTCCCCAGAAGGTCCTAGATTTCAACCCTACATTCCCCAGGTTTGATTAGCTACAGAACTTAGTTACAGGCATGTGATAGGCAGATTTCATTCGAGAAGGAACCAAGTGAAGTTCTGACAACTTCGGCACATCAAAACAAAAACAATAACCAGAATATGGTTTACCAACTACAACCACCGAAATACCTTCATAACTTGATTTGGGCTTAGCTCACTGGAAATCGCTAGAAAATAACTTAGATGGCAGAGCCATCGAACAATCGGAGAAGAAAGTTTTAGAAAGTCTTGAAAGTTCTTGGTCACTGTAATAGATGGCCATAGAAAAGGTGTGCCGTTTAAATAGCAGGAGAAAGTGTACCCCTGGTAATATTATTTTTATTATGCAAATCACCAACAATATTAATGAATGGACAGTTAAAATCACACTCAAAACACTACCACGCCGTACGAAAATTGCCTTCCTGCTCGTAATTATGATGTTGATAACTGGCACGTTATGTTAAGTACTTATGTCCCGTGAATCGATCCATAAATATGGCTGTATATAATTGTTTGAAACCCCTCTGATACGACACTATGTTTACCATAAAAACTGAAGATTCCATTGGTTATTACTTGTTGAATTTATTTCGTGACAATTCACGCAAGATTTATGGGTTCTAGTTTAAATGTTTTGTTAAAGTAGTTTATGGTTCACTTAATGTACTAGTGGTAATGCATGCCTACCTCACATTAAACAGACTCCACACAATTAATGAAAACGTTAATTTGATTAGTCATAGGAACTAATTTGCGATGGTAATTCCGCAGTTGTCAACCGTCAAATATCGTAAATCTCCGCCAAACTTGTTTCCTACCAGTCCCCTTGCTAAGTACTGAAACACTCAATGGTGTTATTGGATTTCCATGTGAATGAATTCACCGCCGTATTTCTTTAATTCTACTGCACTCGCTGTGAACTGACTGGTGCTGTGTTATTATAAACAGATTCATATCTAATTGTGTTTACACAAAATACATTATCTCTTTTACATTCCAGTTTTATTCATCCGTATGTGTTTACCATCCTAGGTTCCTCTGCATGTTTCTACCGGAGCTAAAATAGGCTAATAAATTAATTTTATTCGATATCAATTATAATAAAGTTTTATTGCACACAAATGTTCATGAACAACTTCTTACGGACCGCCTTCAGTACAGAATTTTGTCTGAGATTCTATATTCAGATTATACTTAAGAACATGATATCGTTCACAAAGTTTACCACATCTTTTACATCTACAGTCCTGACTTAGGTCATGGAAGTCCACCCTTCAACACAAACGGTGGTGAAACCCATGCACCGCATGTCTAGTCATAACGTGTCTCAACTCATAGCCTCGTCGTGTCCAATTGAGGTTGATCATTACATCACACGAATAGAAGTCCTCCCATATGCTGTCCCTTTTCTTTGAAGTTCCTGTAAATGTTCCTTATACGCTGGGGTGGCCGGGAGAAAAGGCTTCAAATGTAACTCTTCCACAACGAATAATTCCCTCGTCAGTTGATAAACTAGGCGTGATGTGGTGTAGTTTGATAGGCATAGCACTTTCTTCACATATAGTGCTTTCACCTTCTCTACACTATGCAATTGCCTCTTTCCAAGGTAAATGCATACATTTTCTAAGCCATAGGTTACAAATGGACTAATTTGCAGATGGAATAACTCGACGGCAGATGTGAGCGAAAGGTGGTTCAGATATTTGATGTCACTGATCGATTTTATTGCAGCATTTGAACTGTCCTTCTCGCGTAAAGAGAATAAATTTCTCGGAGATTGAAATGTGATTCCCAGATATTTAAAATTTGTGTACTGACTTCATTTGTTGTTCAGCGATTTGAAATGTTCCCCGTTTTCCTCCTTTCCTGAAGGTCATAGAGACAGTCTCACTTTCATTTAATTTCAGCTAATTCTCTTCTGCCCATTTAACCACGCTGTTAAAGGTAGTATGTAAATCTGGCTTTGAGGTTAACGTTAGAACCATGTCATCAACATACATGAGGATATTGACATTTACAGAATCAATTACTTCTACGATGTCAGCTGTGGCGGCAATGAAAAGCAATGGGCTCATGCGGTCACCTTGGAAAACACCGATAGTTTGATTGATCGGATGTGACATGCTGATGCCGTCGATAATCTCTATCCAGTTGTTCGGAAGGGGATTCTTAATGATTGGGAGTAGATAGCAATTTGGCCCGGTAATCTTCCGTAACTTCTCTAATAGGATAACTCTATTAATCGTATCAAAAGCCTTAGAGTAGTCAATAGAATAGAATAGAATAGAATAGAATAGAATAGAATAGAATAGATTTATTTATCATCAACAGGTTATTTTCCCAATAAAAATGGCATTAAAGTTTTCTTTACGGTTTTCTCAGAACTTCTGTGATGTACTGTTGTAGGCATTCAACTGCCTGAGTAGTAGTTCTTCCGTTTCTAAGGCCAAACTGGGAGTTCGGAAGCTTGTGGTCTATTAATAATGTGAGGCGCTTACACACAAGCAAAGTCAGGGTCTTTAGTAGTATGCATTCCAAAGCTATTCCTCTGTACGAGTTAAGGTCAGCTGTATCACCTTTACCCTTATAGCCAACTTAGTCCATGAGTCTGGTTTTCTGCCCTGGTTCAAGCGTTCATTTGTTAACTGGTAAAATGACTCTTCCAACACTGGGAATGTAGCTTTCAGGTGTTCATTATAAATCCCATCTGGGCAACAATATTTCCCATTTTTCAGACTTTTGATAGTTTCTTCTATTTCTTCAAGCGTTAAACTCTCAGAATCATCCAAAATATTTGTTGTAGAGACGGGGTAGTCAATTGGTCGCGTATCTCCCTCCTGTAGGATTACCCGCACGTGTGCTTCCCACGTGTCCATTGGAATGTTGTGAAAAATCTTGGGCTGTTTAGTACGCAGAGCTTTATAAGAATCTTGAGTGTCCTAATCATTTAAGTTCTTTCTTCCTTCTCTAAAAACGTCTGTCGGGCATCCTTAACAACGGATTTTTATTCTCTTTTTAATTTAGTGTAGTGCTCCAGTCGAACCTTCGTACGCTGTAATTTAGCTGCTTGTAAGGTTGTTAAGGCTGATTTCCTTGCTCTAAAACAGTCTTCTGTAAACCAAGGCTTTGCCTTTCAGTGACTGATTACTGTGAGAGGCACTGCCTTCTTAAGAATTTCTTCTAGCTTAACAGTGGCCCGAGTCAGGGTCCCATTATGAAGTATATCTTTTATTGATTTATTGTCTGATTCCCCTAACAGTGTCAAGTCCACCGTCCTTATCAGCTTTAGAGGCTGTATTTCCTTGCGGTAGCTCATTTTATTTATTCGTAACGTAGTGTTCAAGGGAAAATGTTTCTTCTCGACTTCCATAATAACATTTTGACATAATGAGGTTATACTGGTATTTATAAGTACAAGATCAATTGTACCCATGCCGTTATAAGAAAGATAGGTTGGTTGGTTCCTCCAGTTAATCAGTGTTAATACTTCTTCTTCCAGACAATGCAAGACGTCTATCGATTTCTGTGACGCTATGCCTACACGGCAATTGAAATCACCAGCCAGGAAAATGGCATCTTTGTTGGTTGCCAAATTCAGGCAGTAACCGATTTCTTCGATTATATCTGTTGAAGAATACTCTGGTTGGAAGCATACGCATATGACTATGCACTGGTTTGTCCGTATTACCAGCGTATTCTTTGACTTGTGCAGTAAAGCGAATGGTGAGAATTTTTCTCTGAAGAAGCAAGCGATCCTCACTTTCGGCCTGCCGTTGAACCTTAATCCGCCTAGGCATGAATTGGATAATTACTGTTGATGTTCGACTCTAAAGTTAGGGAAGTTTCTATGAAAATGTCGATATCAAAGCCCTGCAGCATGTTCTGGATTGTGTTTGCTATACCTGAGAGCCCTTCTATATTCCAAGATAGCAGTTTGATATCCTGTAAAGATAGGTCTTCTATTTCACCTAATCTGTGTTCAGTTTCGTGCGCTTGGCGATATAAGCCTTTCTGATTGCTGCTTGGGACGAAAGCTATATCGCTTATTTAAAATATTTTGAGGCCAAAACTCTGCGTGATTGACTGTGGGTAGATAGTTGAAATCTATCCCCACCTTGAACACCTTGTTTATTCCCTTGGTGTTAAGGCTTTCACAAGAAATATCTCCGGTAATTCCATTATCTTGGAGGTATTTTACTAGGTCGTCTGATTCTATTGCTTGATGGATGCGTCAAACATACAGCCCGGCAGTTCTACGGGTGGCCTTGAGGTTACTATCGGGGATTTGTTTTGTTACTCTAATACCTGTAGGTCTACGTTTGACGACCTCCGACCAGAGTCCTTCACTGTTCTCAGATTCGCCGTTGACCATTCCTTGTGTGCAAGGTGAGGCATCGCTGGTTTCTTGGGAATTGGCTTGGTGTTTTCTTGACTTTTCGAATACCGGAACAATTGCACTAGTTGTTCGAGCGCTTATCGTTTTTCTGGGTGGACCAGGTGCCAATCTTTTCTAGCCTAATATCTTCCGAGATTCCTCATTGTCTGAGGCGGGATTGATAGGCCTCAAACCTTTCGTCATTAACTCTTTCTCAGACTGTGATAAAAATTCTCTTATTTCCTCTGCGACGACTTGTTTTATTGTGACTTTCTGATTTCGAATCTCCTCCCATATTGCTTATAGATCTTCTTTACAATTTTTAACATCACAAATTCAGCCTTACATTCTACACATAGCCATATGTGCGACCAGCGAAACTTCTTGAGCGCGGCAAAGTCCCCGGCATTAACTGATGCACAATCCTTGGGAAACTATCTCTTAGTTAATGTAAGAAATTTCATTTTTCCGTATTGTTTGAGGTTTGAGGTTTGAGGTTCTGCATTGAACCAGGAAACATTGGTTTCACTAACATCACAAGAAACTACTTTAATGTTTCCACCTCATAGGCCTAAGACATAGAAGATTTTATCCAGAAAATTCCATATGACCAACCTTCACGTTTTTCGAGATGTTCTGCAGTACACAAGTTGTAGTGAAATGGAACACAATATTTTATCAATCGCTCAACAAATTTTAGGACTCCACAACTGCTTGATCATAAGAATATCATTTAACCAATGAACTTTTATTATACGACTGACTTGCAAGTCTTTTACTTGCCATAATAGTTTTTAATGAGTTAAGGTTTTAATTATAGATTTAATGGAATTTCACGCCAAATATTTTTAGACATGTCATGAATTTTAAGGTTGCCTATTTTCTGAAAACAGCTGAAAATGACGCAAGTACGCGTTGAAACTAGTCCTGTGAAATTTAATATGTTGTAATTGAATAACAGCATTAAAATTGTATTGAATAGGTGGAAATATCAAGTTTATTTATTGTAAACCATCTCTTACACAAACATTCCTGCTTTTCGATTATAAAGTTTCCAGAAATTCTTAGAAAGAAAACCATTTCTGATTGAGTGTGATGAAAAGCAGTCAAAAGAGGTTGATACAGAAAAGAAAATACGCCATGAGCCTTGCTTTCGTGACTTTCAATACAAGTATAAAATTAAGAACTGGGAAGTTATTTGTATGTTGTTTGGTGCAAACGAAACAATCGCAAATATCTCTGTAAATATTTTCAAAAGGTTTTAAACTTTCAAGTAATGTTCTACAGGAAATTTCAACTGCGATTTTGAGAGATTCACTCCAAATAGTACAAAATCATCTGTATAACTTAAACTCTGTTTGAAAAAATATAATGCATCGGTTGGGGTTGGGCGTGTAGCCGTTCGAAAATGAATAAATATTGTAACGTTTAAAAAATGTAATTAATTTTCTTATTGTTCTTGCGGATTAACCAGTAGGCTGAACATTTGTGGTTTCTCTAGAATTATAGCAGCTATCCTAAGTGTATTTTCTCTCGCTTGCACTTCAGCAGGAACCTAATAATTGTGTGATAAATTTCCACAGATTCCTTCACTGATAACTCATATTTACTGTCCTAAAACAGTCAGACTCTTCATCGATCCCTAAAATACCTCAAATATCATATTCCGTTATGTCTTCTTTACTCCCGGGCGCAGCCATGATAGAATGCAGAATACAGTTGTCAAAGCAAACGGCAAGGTACAAAATTATTCTAAAATATACAAAAGTTATATATCGAATCGGCTGCCATCTTCACAGGCATTGTCAGATGAACAATGGAACTACAGTGTTACACTAAATTCGGGACTAGGAGAGAGAGCGACATTTTAAATCCGAAGTAATTTGTGCTTAGGACAGTGGAAGACACACGTTAAGACGGTGGTGGAATGGAAAAGGTTAAATGAACACAGTTCAAATTAATATTGTTGGTTTTACATTCCACTCACTAAGCTGTCTTCATGGGTTTGATAGGAGTTGACAAACCGGGAATTCTACTCTGGAGAAGTTCATATGTATAAAATGATAAATCTACCGTTACGTCTATGGTGTATTTGAAGAAAAATATCACTGGATATAGCCGAAAACAAATTCACCACCTTGGGCTCTGGCATGTGAACTATTCAGCACAGTGAACAAAACAAATTGTTTACGTTACATTTATATGCAAGTAGTGCCAAAAGCCTCCATGATAGAGAATGAAGCAACTGCACTAAGAGGCTCTATCGGAATATTGAAACACCGCTCAAGTTATTCAATTTAATATAATCTTACACATTGCCTTTACAGTAATAATAATTTAATAATAATAATTTCGTGTGGCTATTACTAGCCGAGTGCAGCCCTTGTAAGGAAGACCCTCCGATGAGGGTGGGCGGCATCTGCCATGTGTAGGTAACTGCGTGTTACTGTGGTGGAGGATAGTGTTATGTGTGGTGTGTGAGTTGCAGGAATGTTGGGGACAGCACAAACACCCAGCCCCCGGGCCATTGGAATTAACCAATGAAGGTTACAATCCCCGACCCGGCCGGGAATCGAACCCGGGACCCTCTGAACCGAAGGCCAGTACGCTGACCATTCAGACAACAAGTCGGACTGCCTTTACAGTAATTTACGGAGAAATACGTATACAATGTAGAATACCGTAGAGAAGCACGGGTATATTTGCTAGTTGACTAATATAATTATTGGTATTATATGTGGAATGAGTACAACTTGCAATTATCGGTCTTACACAATTCACTTAATATTGCGATAGAGATAAAAGTTAGCAGAATATAATGGCTAATATGTGTGGAAACTATAGAAGATCACTCGATATTTTAAAAAGTGATGAATTCCTCTAGGAGTAAGTCAAACCACTGGAAGATCAAGAGTAAGATGCTTGAAGGATGTAGAGAATGATCTAATAACATTCCGTTGAAGAGCATGGAGAACGACAGCTCTTCATAGGAAAGATTTGTCGTCAATTCTTAAGGAGGATGAATCAAAACTAAATGGGTCATATTGCCACGGAAGATGAGACATTCCTTAAGGATTCAAAAGCTATAAGAATAGTATAAGTAGAGTAGTTGGTAGGCTTATATGTTTTATATACTAGCTGGTGTGGGATAACATTTCATTTCATTAATAATGTACTATGGAAGTGAATCTCTAAATATTTTTTAATAAGAACAGTTTTTGTTGGCTCTGTCTGGTGACTTTTATTGACATACATTATGAAATTAATTAGATGTACCGTATTTGCTGTTTTGGACCAATTTTGCATATTTCTGCACTATCGATGTTGTTGGCACAAACGATGCTCCATTTCCGCTTATCTTGTGGGAGTCTCAATTTGTGAAATCCACCTAATAATCTTGAGATGTCCACTGATTGAGTAGATATTCCGAGTTGCAAACAGCCCCCGCAGGAGCTTCGATCTTGGGAGTCTGTGATGGGGTTCACCGCCCTAGCTTAGACTGGCATTGCCTCGACTTAACTTCCTTTTAAAATAATCATCCACCACCACCACCACCACCACTTACCAGGTTCCTTTCTGTCATCTCTGTTGCCAACATTCCTTTGATTCCTTGATTTTTATATTTTTTTATATTTCGAATCCAGTGCTATCATATTCCTAGCATTATTCCCACACAGTGACAGGGTCCACTTTTCGGCATATCCGTCTCCATTTACACCGAAGCAAGGCGTCTTCTGGTGTGGCTTTCATATATCCTATGTCCTCCTTGATGCAATCCGTCACCGTTCTCGCGGTCGACCTTCAGGATCTAGACACGAACGACGTGTTCATACCATCTAATGTAAGTCAGATTTGTAAATCCTTACCTTTCATGGCCGTTTCTTCTCTCAGCCTCACCTGTAGAGAAGCTCTGATTCTCAATATTTCTCCTATTAATATTTTAATCGTAAAACTACATGCTTTACTATCAACATCACTGCATATTTTTAAGATTTAATGGAAATATTTCCGAAGTAATTCTCTAATATCTTCTTATAAAAATTCTGAATTCAGTAGCACCTATGTGCTACAAATATTTTGACTAAACTAGATAGTTCCATAACAATTATCGTACAGTGAAAAGTCATGTTTGCACAATGGTCTGATATGTTTCTTTATTCAGCTTCAATGATAACTATTTTTAAAGGCCTTGTTAGAATGAGTAGAGAATGTTGGTGAACATATTCTAAATATCAAAGAAACCTATTGAGCAGATTCTGAGAAATATATACTTTATAAAATAAAATTTTAATTAGGTGAAAATGTTTGAGATTACATTTTAAAGCATTCCAGCTGTGAGTGATAGGTTATCTTCAACTTCCCTGAACTCCTCTGTTTTCCTGTTTGCACTTTTCTACTCTCCCTTGCCAATATTTCCATCCGTACAATTGTCCCAACAGTATTAACATGTTCTTGTCCATTACTACCACCGACCGCAAACAGTTCAGTACATCATTTAGCCCCACCCTCCTCAACTCTTCACATATTGCTGTGATACTGTTGTTGAAGATTGAAATGTCATAGTATACAAGTCGTACTTCATGGAGTGTCGGGTGAGATTTCTTCTGTTATTTTAAACACGAATTCCTCTTCCTGTTCCGGGAATCCAGAAGCAGACACTCCAAACCTGATGGAGGAAGCTACGACAAGGCTTGCTAAATAAGTACTCAAACAACAGATCTAAATTTGGAATACGAACATCGATAGCATGTCGGGTCATAAATTAAATCTGAAGGAGTTGTAATTACCAGAATTAGCTTAGAGACGAAATTAAAGTGAGAAAAAATCACATATAACAGTAGCAATGCACATCCCCCTAATAAAGTGCTGTCACTTTTGATGGTAAATATTTACCCACAAATAAAGGTTCGTCAATCACAAGCTACTTTTGTGGAAAAATGTCAGATTTAATTCAGTGTCACGCTATTTTACTTCAAACAACTTATCCTCCTATGGCAAACCACCTAGCCGTCACAACTACAGTGAGAGATATAATATCACCGTTCTATAGGAGAAGTAAAGTCATTGTGATGGAACACTCAGTGAGGCCAGACTCCGGAAAATCTCATCTTATAAAGGATGTGTGTACATATTTAGTAGTTTCCTTGGTAACAGTTACAGGAGATTAGTGCAGCTGATTAGTTAGTTAATCGTGTATTCTTTAACTATAGTGACTCTAACGCAGGATGATTTATAAGTGATTTAAAACCGCAGCTCAATTTACGATGTGGAACAACAACAAGCCCAACCAAAGCAACAACAGAAGCAAAAGCCTGTTATCCAGTCACAGCTTCGAAAGCTGAAACTGAAGCAAGACCAACAGCACTCACAAATCCAGGTCAGCAAATGGTGAACCTCTTGGCATAAAAGACCGGTATTATGGACACGTAAATCCACATTGTGCTTCGCGAGGGCAGACACACCACCAGACTATCCGGGATTATACAAGATTCAACCAAGCACGTGTATGCCGTCTCACATTTAGTCGATTCGCCGCTGAATATATTATAAAAGACCCACCGGCACAAAATGCCCACGCATATTTGCGTTCGGAACTCATACAACTTCTTTAGTTGTCTGAGGAACAGCACGTCCGTCAACTCTTTATGGAGGATTTATATAAGAGGAGTTTCGTGATCGCATACTATCTCAGTTTTTGAGACACCCCCCGGTCTCTCACAGGCACTACGCAAATACAAGGTAATAAGCTGAGGCAAATATTTATCCTGCCTAGTCTGCTGGAGGTCCAGGCCACTTTGTAAACGCCAAGCAAATGCCGTGGATAAGGTTGTAAATCTTGCAGGCAAAATTCTCGATGTTTGTTCGGAAGTTCCACCTTTCAGTTCACACTTGCCAGTGAAGTCAACCAGCTTACGAAACGACTTGATGAACTTCGCAACAGGCGAACTTCACGATATCATGAATTTCAAATCAGTGCTTCGATAGCAACAATTCCACGTTCCAAGAACCGACATAAAACGTATCTGTGATACAATGACAGACCAAACAAGACTTTTCATCACCACAGCATACCGCCGGCAAGTTTTTTCCTCACTTCGCGTTTGTTCATCATGACATCACAGAAAATCAGCTGTACAGAATATAGAAACTCGGCATATTAGTTAAAGTGTAGCCGAGGCGTGCATTAAACTATGCATAATTTGATTAGTATTCAGTGGTTTATTCTGTTTTGGTCCCTTAAATATTATCAGTTCCAATAATATTTAAGGGACCAAAACAGAAAATGTCAAATTTTATTGTTAATATCAACTGTTCGAAAATGTGCACATGATGAACGTGCAAAATATCATTCAAGTTCTTTAGCATTTCATGACTGTCTACACTTGATGAAGGTGCAAAGTATAATTTAGGGTCATGACTTTTCATCGTACGAAGAATAATAACGAAGATATTACACTCAATCTTTAAATGATGACGATTTTAACAAAAGTCCATGTATCTCCGGAAATATCAGTTGTATCTAAATAATGCACGCAACAGAAAGTATAAATACAACTTTCCATCATATTACTAGTACATTTTGACCGTATGGGCTATAATAACAGATATATTGTTGAATTTATATCTTTAGTCTATTGACGCCGAACATAGCTGAAAAAATTTCCTTCAATGGTCATAGTAACGATTTAATTGACCCTGACTACCTTTGTTGTCATGATTGTCTTATAAGGTTAAAAAACGACGTGTTTATTAGCCCACATTTATCATAAATATAATGAAAATGACGATCGAAGTCAGGATAAAGACGTGAAGAATAAAAGAACGGTATACATGTTAGAAGGAGGAAATGAAGGACTCCCTTGGCTTCGGATGTCCTATTAACACCTAATATAGTACGAAATCCTAATCCCTAAAATGATCACTGGAAGACAGAGGGAAAAACGCATATTTAAAAGGTATGTTGAAAGCCTAGAACTCAAATGTCCTAATATCGCTGTGTCGAAAGAAAACAAAATCTGATCATCTTATCAACATTACCATTGCACTGATTAACTGTTGTTTTAAGTTGAGGTGTGCTCTGTCTCTTCTGCAGCCACTCATATCCACCAGGTAGCGTTACTGCTTTAGTTCCAAAAAATCTAAGTATTCATCGACGGGCATACAACAAATAGTTATTCATGATTACGAATAGAAACAACAAAAAGTCATAAATAGTTTTTACAAAACAACAAACAACCGCCGGGTTATCCAATGCTCCATTGTTGAACAGCTACCTTTACAAATCAGGTTGGTCTTTTGCATTCCTAGTTTCCATTCATGGACCCCATCACAGAGGCAAGAGAATAGCTATTGTGAAGCATGAGGGACGTTATATTGCTTGTGTGAGGTCATCGGGACGTTAATTCCATCTGTATTGAGATCGTCATTAACAAATGGCTTCATTCAATGTTCCTTAATGAGCAATAATTTACGGTTGAAACTCAGTACAAAAGCAGAAAGCGCGCTTTATTGAACCATGAAAATTGAAATTATCAGTTCATTGGTTTAGCGCAAAATTATCCTACACCGAGCACATAAATGTGAATGTTTCACTAAACATCGCATAGACTGCGTACAAGACACGGCCGCCAGTTTTTGGTTTGACGGCATCTACATGCCGAATGTAGTGGATTAAATGCATGTATTGATTGTAACAAATATGTTCCTAAGTGACGGAATCAATTTAATGAATCACAATGTTCACTCTGTATCGTTGAAGACGAACTCGACAGGTGAGGCGTATGACAAGATGGCAGTATGGGTGTCATGTCAGTATCGGACGTACTAAGATAATATTTTTGGACGCATATCCCTTGAACGAATAGAGATATCTTGATGAAACCTGCATTACCATGGTTACATGGTGCGGTTCGATATTTTAGTGATATGTACACAATAGGAACGGTGCCACATGTAACGACGTTCACTTTTAGCCTCAAAATTCAAATTTCACGCGGATTTATTTATTTTTATTTTTGCTAGGGGCTTTACGTCGCACCGACACAGATAGGTCTTATGGCGACGATGGGATAGGAAAGGCCTAGGAGTTGGAAGGAAGCGGCCGTGGCCTTAATTAAGGTACAGCCCCAGCATTTGCCTGGTGTGAAAATGGGAAACCACGGAAAACCATCTTCAGGGCTGCCGATAGTGGGATTCGAACCTACTATCTCCCGGATGCAAGCTCACAGCCGCGCGCCTCTACGCGCACGGCCAACTCGCCCGGTCACGCGGATTTAGTAACAGAGTATTGTCACAAGTAACATGTTAGCATGTCTTGTGGCATGTGCACCCATTCAGCTTTAATTATACCTGAAACAAATCATGTAAACCACACGTCAGCTAGCAAGAGCGAGTCAAACGGTACTGAGCGCGCGCTCGGACGGCGCATCGCATGTGTCGTGACACCTCCCTCCTGCGAGGTGTGGGGAGTCAATGGACGTGTTTCAAAATGAGTGAAAAGTCGAGTCGAGGACAGTATGTAGAATAAGAAAACGATTGCTTATCCTTTATAATCACAGACCAGTAGGCTATTATAGCAGATTATGTCCGACTCGTTGGCTGAACGGTCAGCGTGCTGGCCTTCGGTTCAGAGGGTCCCGGGTTCTATTCCCGGCCGGGTCGGGAATTTTAACCTTAATTGGTTAATTCCAATGGCACGGAGCTGGGTGTATGTGTTGTCTTCATCATCATTTCATCCTCATCACGACGCGCAGGTCGCCTACAGGAGTTAAATAGAAAGACCTGCACCTGGCGAGGAGAACCCGTCCTGGGATATCGCGGCACTAAAAGCCATACGACATTTGATTTCATAGTAGGTTTTATAGTATTTTTATAACGTTCCAGTACGTACACCCTTTCGAGTGAAGACGTCACATCCTCTCCACCTCTTTTACGCTGTATCCACAACCCCTCGAATCTCAAAAATCTACGTGTATTTAATCATAATGCATACAAAAGCATTGTGGTTAATGTTCGATATCTTCTCTATGTCAGCGTAACGGCCGAAATTAAGACTGACAGCTTACTGCGTATTAAATCCGAATTTCTCGTTTTACCTACTTCCTACTCTTAATTTCACGTTTGCGGTACCCGGTATACATCTGTGTCCCTTGACCGATTTTTATCTATCAATTTCCTTCGGGTTCTTGGACCCTGCGAGCGTGTATTTGTGACCACAGGACTCGTAGCTCAGTTTGACGTTGCTTACTCGTCCCGAGTTCCATATATTCATATTTTCTATCTGAACCCCGGTGGTTATTCTTATCCCTTTCCGATCTCAATAGTTTTAAGTGGCAAGGCCTTTATTTACATGTCCTTCATGGCCCTTTGTTTCGCCGACATCTTATTCAAAGCGTCGTACCTGGTCTGTTCTCTTTTTTGATTAGTGTTAAGTGGGGGTGGTTGTCTAAATGCACTCTGCCTTAAAACAGTAATTACTTTCCCACTGGCTCCCCTAGATGGTGAATTTTGTTATTTTGAATCAGTCGAGCTGTTATTTCTTTCTCATTGGAACTAACTTACAATGTAAACAATGTCTCGTCAACTGATACGGGTTTTTATATATTAATCTGGAAGAATC
Organism: Anabrus simplex; assembly: GCF_040414725.1. Classification (NCBI taxonomy): domain Eukaryota; kingdom Metazoa; phylum Arthropoda; class Insecta; order Orthoptera; family Tettigoniidae; genus Anabrus; species Anabrus simplex. Next base: position 1,102,908,899 of record NC_090265.1, on the reverse strand, counting down.
AAGCATACCTAATTTTGTGAGATAAGGTGAAACTCTACAGCGATCAAAATCAGCATCTTGTTAATCACAACAAGTCCCTTAGTTTCTGTTTCAGAATGTCCCCAGTGAAAGACCGTCATGTTGCATAATTTATCCTAACCCATTCCTAATATGTATGGTGACCGAGCTCGATAGCTGCAGTCGCTTAAGTGCGGCCAGTATCCAGTATTCGGGAGATAGTAGGTTCGAACCCCACTGTCGGCAGCCCTGAAAATGGTTTTCCGTGATTTCCCATTTTCACACCAAACAAATGCTGGGGCTGTACCTTAATTAAGGCCACGGCCGCTTCCTTCCCACTCCTAGCCCTTTCCTGTCCCATCGTTGCCGTAAGACCTATCTGTGTCGGTGCGACGTGAAACAACTAGCAAAAAATATGTATGGTATAGGACGATGGGCGTTATGAAGGACAATAATACTGATGTGCAGTATACAGCATCAATCTTCAATATGTACATACAGAGCTCGATAGCTGCAGTCGCTTAAGTGCGGCCAGTGTCCAGTATTCTGGAGGTAGTAGGTTCGAACCCCACTGTCGGCAGCCCTGAAAATGGTTTTCCGTGGTTTCCCATTTTTACACCAGGCAAATGCTGGAGCTGTACCTTAATTAAGTCCACGGCCGCTTTCTTCCCACTCCTAGCCCTTCCTTGTCCCATCGTCGCCATAAGACCTATCTGTGTCGGTGCGACGTAAAGCAAATAGCAAAAAAAGAGCAAAAAAACAGCAATATCTCCGTGAGAATAAATACCTACATTGATCTGTGAGGTCACCAGAACTATCGTCAGTGGAATATGTATGGCACTACATGGAAACTTTAACGCCAGAGGCATGCCTCCGGTAGCTGAAGGATGAATGCTCCAGTGTTCCTCAGAGCACTAATGGGGCTGTATGATATCATGTCCTGTTGAGGTGCCACCTACATCATCTATAGATGAAGGCAAACCTCCCCGGATTCAATTGTTTATTTCTACTCTCCCATCGCCATTCACAATGCATCATAAAAATCACCCCTACTTATTTTACTATTTACTTACGAGTATTAAATTAATTTACTATGTTACAGAACCTTCTTCCAGATGTTTCAGTTTATCTATTGAACCGAAGTACGATTGTTGTCTTAAGGGATAAGGAGTCTCTCGCAATATTACCCGGGGAATAAGGAATAAAATCATATGTTGTCTATAAATGATGGTATAAAGAAAAGAAAAATATAGCGGAGCCATGAAACGTAGAGAAACAAATCTTTAATCGGCCTTAAAAAATATGTGGGAAAGCAAAGCTCTATCTATCAGCAAACTGAGAGGGCAGTTGCAGCAACTCATCGAACGCTGTACTTCTACAGTAAATAGTTGGTGTATCACTTGAAAACATGGGAACAGGCTGAAATAGAGAGACGATCGTAGGCATATCTGGTACAGAATTGGACAATCGACGAGGGACCATGATGAACCTTTTAATTTTGTAAGAGCGGTGCTACCTTCACTTCTCCACCATAATGTTAAGGTCAAACGTACGGTTATTAATCTAAGTGGCTGTGAATTCTTAGGAACGTGATATTCAAAGCACCGATGGTGCTACAGGAACAGTTTGTGGATAATCAATTCACTCGTTGACGAGTGTATCGAATGTCTTACAAGTATACCAAAGTTACCAATTACGGCTTGTCAGATGACTGAAGAGACAAATTCTGGAATCGCAAACTCTACCCAATGTTACCACATCAAAGTTAGCTAAAGCTCCTTGTATTTGGAAAACCTAGGAGTCATTCCGCCTCTGGTTTTCTCGTACTTTTCTTCAATTTCTTCAATCAAATTCGTGTCTCCGTTACCGCTATTCAAAATGTTATGGACCCTTGTGGACAATACGTTACTATATCGACCGATTCGATGATACATGCTTCCATTTATAAATACGTACTATTTTATATGACTGAAACACGATCTTATGTCGTTTTGTTGCCCTCCCTCATTGTGTTGTCAATTCCTCAATTAAAATGCATCACTTTCTTTGGAAATCGTGTATTAGTTTTTCGGTCGACGAATCGAACCACGGAAGTTCTGTTTGTGAATCATTGAGGCAAGCAACCATACTTCTTGCATAGCTCTGCGTTGAATTTGCGATTGTTTCTTTAACCGCATAAAGTCAGGTTTGATCATTTAATACACAAAACACACACCATCTTAGCCCCACAATTGCGCACATAGTAAAAGAGTTCTCATATTAGTACACGAAGATGGCGAATATGTGGAGTTCTTTCGACATATTGGAAATATGATTGATTTTGCTTCTTCTAGGTCGACAACCCCACACAACAAGTGAGCAAATTTCATTAAATGGTCTATGTTACTATACTGGATTTATGACTGGGGTGATCAAGGCTATGTTCTACATTTGTTGGTGTTTATCCTTAAGATGAACTGCAGATAGTCTGAAAAGGTAGTTGAAACCACTTCACTCCTCAATTGCGCTTTCTGAGGCTAGATACATCCTCATCACACCCTAAAAGGTGGGTTAACCAATGTAATCCCAGTGTTCTATTCTGAAGACCTTGAAGAATGCGATCCTATTTTAGAAATTGTATAGAGATCTCACTTAGTAAATATATTACTGAACTGTATAGATTAGTATGTTTTGTGCTATGTTGTCTAGATATACATTTGTTCATCAGAAATTAGCTCGCTATTCCCAATTCTTTTTTCTTTAATCTTGAACAGGTTAACACTTTTGCAATATCCTATCAAATCTTCCAAAGGGTGCAGTAAACAGTTATTGTACTAACGTATAACTTATCATTTTCCTCCTTAGGATATTATATAAATAGCTGAATTAACAAAGATTGTCTATGTTCTCTAACATGAATAATAATGATTAATACATGTTTAGTATTATGTAAACTAATTATTGTTTCTCTTAAAATCTAGCGTCCTGTATGATGATAGGCTATGTCATTCAAACTAATTACCATATTTCTTTACAAAAATATTTGTATATGGATACGTATTCACTAGTGAACATAGTCTGAGATCTAATGAGCTTTATTTTTTTTTTACAGGAGCAAGAATAGAATCAAGGACAAATGGTTGAGAAGCCCCTGCGTTAAATTCCAGAATAATGGGCGGACTGATTTAGAAACACATATCCCCTAAAGGGTATTTGAAATTATTCCGACTACTTTATCATCTAGTCTTCTAGTTCCTGGTTGAATTTGTTCCAATTAATGGCGAGACATATTACTGACTGTCATCCACCATTGTGTACGAATAAGACAAATAGTTGTAATGGTGCAGACTTCAAAGGGGTTTTGTCTTCTGGATTTATATTTTGCTCCAAATTTTTATGATTGTCCATGTTTCACCTACTTTCACTGCACATCAGAAAGTGATGTTACTACAATCGAGCAAGTGACTGTGCTGTTCGATTCGCCTAGCTATCAACATGCAGTAGGAAGATATTAGGTTTGAACCCCACTGTCTGCAGCTCTAAAGATGGTTTTCCATGGTTTCTCATTTTCACAACAGGCAAATGCTGGAGATTCATCTTAATTAAAGCACGGTCGCTTCCTTCCCACTGCTATCAATTTCCTATCTCATCGTCGCCATAAACCCATCTGAATCGGTGCGACCTAAAGCAGACTGTAAATTAAAATAATTACCATTTAGTATATCGATATCACTCAGTACACAAATACTTTGAAATTAATGCATTTGTTATACATGTAAATGACACATTATTCTGAGTGTGTGTATGTCTACTTGTAGTTTAATATTTATCAAAGTCTATTGTATATGACACAATGACAGTATCACTCCTATCCTATTGTCTTCTTCCTTTTACAACACAGGGATAATATAATCAGCCAGACAACACCTTCTGTTCTTTATTCGGATTTGTTATTAAAGAATGAAAAATATCAAGTAGCTAGCACATGTTCAAAACAACATATTATCTTGTGGTATCCTGACTAATTCGGAAAATAAGTTGATAATATTTGTACATCATTCTACCACTCAATCGAATTTCTGCCTGGTCTGAAACATCGAACAAAAGATACTACCAAGCTAGGATACAATATTTAGTATCTAAACTAAATATTCAGGACAATAAATTCAATAATCCTGCTAGGGCGACTAGGAGAATGCGACAGAAAGACGTGAAACATGCGGATAATAAAAAGTATAATATAACTTTCACAATCAACGTCGTAAATAGTTCGTACTGTGTTGCGAGAAGGAAATTCTAAACAGTGTACGGTCCACAAGGATCAAATACATGAAATATTTTCCATTGATTCTCAAAGGAGAACAATGCAGTACACACATATTACCCGATTAATATTACTAACAAAGAAGCGAAAGAGGTAGACGGTCACCCTAACCCCAGCATAAGCGAAGACGAGGTAGAGAATGCGGCTTGGTCGATTAAGATCGATTCATCTCCCAGGCCTAATTGAGTTATCATGAGGAATTTTTGATTATTTTCAACATGTTGGTTAATCCTGTCCGTATTGAATTACATTCAATATACAGGATGAAGCGAAACTCGCGCAGCGCGACTCCTCACATGCCAGCAATAAAAAAAATCTCTCTCACAAAATTTCGTCCTGCGACTATATCCGGGAGAAAAAGGACGTTGAAGAGTGGCAATCTGGCAACACTGTAACCACATGTAGGGTACCTACCTCTGTCAGCACATATAAATGGATATAAATGACAGTTTCTTAATTCACTGTATAGATGCAGATGAGAATATTCGTTGCTTAAGTGCGGATGTTGCTGATATATTAATTTTAGAAAAGTACAAATTATTGAATGAGTTAAACTCGACCTTCTGTTTAATAGCCTCATTCTAAGAATATTTCGGAATCCTAGGTATTAATCAGTTTATCTGGCCCACGCTTATGAAAATGTTACAGAACTCTAGCTTGATATATATTCCACAGACATTCCTACAGTACGTCGAAAAATCAATCAGGAGCGCCGTTAAGGAAATTTTCCCATCTTCCTGCTGATACACCAGACTGCGTGTTGTACTGTATTAGGAATCTAAAAGGGCTATGTGCTTGTAGAGCTGAATCTCAAGCAGTGATACAATATCTTAACATACGCCGCATTGATAGTAAGTCAGGAAATTAACACACTGTGAAAACACACTATCTCAATGCTGAAAAGAGAGGCTGCAATACTAAGCTTTGTCCTACCAATGAAACAGATGAACATAAGAAAAGTGCACAGAATTGAATTGGCTGTTATGAAAGCGAGAGTACAATAAACGGAAACAGTGTTCATTGAAATGGAACTATATTTATCAGGAACGTACGCCATCGAACCTTTGGATTGAGTTTCTGAACGGTTTGTCGAGATGTCAGTGTACGGAAGTCCTCAAGCGACAGTACAATATCGTTCCAGTGCGTCCCCTGCCCGGACGAAGACGAGACGGAACCCGCTGCACACACTGCAGCGGGACCGAAACTCTCGCACACGTTCTCGGTTTTTGAGCTCCTTACAAACAGCAGACATCACCAAATCCGGACAAATATTAAAACTAATCTTTTCTAGCAAGGCCTGGAAATGTATGAGGAAGTTCCATGCATTGGCCCTGGAGGGTGAAACAGACGGATCGACATAATCACCAACGACCGGAGAAAGGATTGCGCTGTAATCTTGGATCCAGATTTTAAGTGAGCTTCAGCCAAGCTGAATAGGTAGGCCAAGAAAACATAGTCATCTATGAGCCAAAAAAGAATATTTCAAACACTGATACAGACTTTCTAGCGTTAAATTTGTTGGACTGTTAACTGGGTCTAGAGGAACAATGCCTAAATTTTGTGTGAAGAGTCTGTAAAATCTGTAGGTTCCTAATAGTATCCTCCTAGATGTATCAATATTAGCGATCAAATGGTCACTTCATATTATTTGGAAATCATCTTTACAACCCATTTTAAAAACAACAGTTCATTATGATTTTCAACATTTTTGATATTATATACTTTGTAATGTTCGAAAACCCATAAATTGGGAAGTAATAAATTAACAAAAACTATGTAAGAAATCTTGTCATTGTATGATAAATAGCTATTTCATCTGATTGTGAGTGCTAGTTTTAAACACTTTGGGCTCTATCACTTTCAGACCGAAAGGCAATGAAAAAGTTGTCGAAGATTCTTACATATAGCTATATTTATTGTCAAGACAACTGAAATACTAATGCTGTCGACGTGAGCATATCGATACTTAGCTACCGGCCGAAAGTGACTGCCATTATTTTGTTCCTTCAGCCTCTGTCCTCGCTCATTAAGAACTTGGAACACTACTCCTTCTCATTCATCAAGCAAGGGTGTGTTGAACTCAATAACATCTAACCCAGGCTGGGAAGATCAGACGGTAGAGCACTGGCCTTCTGAACCCAACTTGGCAAGTTTGATCCTGGTTCAGACCGGTACTCAAGTACGTCTGCCTCGTGTCGATAGAGTTACTGACACGGAAAATAACTCCTATGGGACAAAATATTGGCAGGCCAGTGGCTTTCAAAACCATAAAATTGTAGTTAGTAGTTCGTAAAACCAGCAACATTAGCGTCAATTCTTAAAAGTATGACTTTTCTCAAGAAATATTATTATTTATTTCCCTGGTTGTTATAAACGAAGGAAAAAGTAATAAAATGTTTGGAAATAATGATTCACCTATGTTTTCATAAAGGTAATCTCATAGACAAATATACCGTTGTCACTCTTAATAAATATGTATCTTAACATTATTATAAGCATAAATAATTTTATGCTCTGTACAAATTACCTTTTAAAAATGCAAATCAATTCCAAACTTCAGCTCATAGTAAAACACTATTCTCGCTTTCTTAAAAGCCTGCAACGCTACCAATCACCGGTCAACCCATGTTAGAGACGCTCTATAAACGTCTTGACGTGCATGTTAAATATTAATAGGTTCGCGGAATTGCCTGCACATGCACACAAATCAATATCTTCTCCTCGTTTGATATTTACTAGACCGTATATCTCAACATCTCACTGTGACTCATGTCGTCATCTACTTACGTAACATGTTAATATTGAAACTGCTGCTCAGGCGGGTTGTTTTTAAAATGAGACGTTTGATTACACGACTTCAAATTACCGGACGAACGTTTTCCCCCGAAGTTCGACAACTACCAGAAGTGAAATAAAAGGCAATATTTTCTTGTAGTTACACTACATAAATGTATAGTTGTTTATATACTGATATTCTCTCTTATAAAATATACCTGATAATAGAATACATAGGATATGAATGTGAATTTTAAGATATTTATTTGAAATATCCTATGAAATCTTTCGACTCTCTTATGCAGTAATTTCATGAAGACTATTTTGAAAGAGATAATCCATGATTCCCCATGTTTCCACCAGGTAAATTCTGGGGCTGCTCCTTGATAGGTCACGGTCACTTCCTCCTCAGTACAGCTTTGTCATAGCCTACCGTCGCCATAAGACCCATATGAGTCGTTCGGACGTGAAATCAATAGCCAAAAATTCGAAATTAACATATCTCGGAGCGTAGCATCTCTAATCGATTCGTTAATATAATTTCTTCATGAAATTACTCTCCATGGCGACGGGAACGCTTTGGCAACACACAGCTCATGAGAAGATCTAACTCGTTCGTAACAGGACTGAAGAGATAAGTTCCCTACACTCTAGTGTAGAAGTATCTGAAAAGGTACCGACAAACTGAGACTAAAAGCGGTGTTATCGATTTAGCTGGATTCGAAACACCCTGTCCATCTTTAAGGAGGGTAACCAGTGATGAACAAGCAAAGGATCAAACTGGTTTAAAACAGGTTTCTTTCATGAATGTTGATCTTATAAATCGTACCTAGGTAATATATAAAAATCTCACATTATACGTATTCTTAATATTCCACAATTATTTAGTTATAAATTTGTGAATATTATTCACCTTGCATGTATGTTCTCCAAATTTTAGTATATTTTTCTGGGTGTACTTAGGTTTACTGTTATATTAGTATTGTAAGTCATATCTATACATAGAACATTGAGAGCCAATGTAAGATGTATATGCTTCCAATATCCCTTATGTTAACACTGAGAAGGGAGTTGTTATCTCTAAGCCCGAAAATCTTTCTATCCCGATACTAATTTCTGTTGTATACCGAATGAACACCAGAGTTGTGTGTTTCTCGTTAGTAGGACAATCATTTCTAAATGTTTCGAGTTTCTAGCAGATATTAGAAAAACTTTTCTATGCTTTTACTTAAAGAACGATTAGTATAATGAACATGGGCCAGTATGTGATTTTATACTAACATGATTTCTTTTTTGCAAAAATTGCATTTGGAAATTTTAATAAGATGTGAAATAATTTAGGTAATACGTATGTCCACAAATACAGACGAACACGAATCTATCTAATGGCATTACGCTTCTAACAAAATGTTTAGATAGAAATAACAGGGTTCAGTAGAATGATGTTTAGTGCCCTAACCTTTTTTTTTTTTTTTTTTTTTTTTTTGCTAGTTGCTTTACGACGCACCGAACAGATAGGTGTTATGGCAACGATGGGGCAGGAGAGGGCTAGGAGTGGGAAGGAAGCATCCGTAGCCTTAATTAAGGTACAGTCCCAGCATTTGCCTGGTGTGAAAATGAGAAACCACGGAAAACCATCTTCAGGACTGCCCACAGTGGGGCTCGAACCCATTATCTCCAGAATACTGGATACTGGCCGCACTTAAGCGACTGCAGCTATCGAGCTCGGTTAGTGCACTAACATGGAAGTAACTGTATATGAAAAACACATAACAGTAGCACACGTTAGTTTTATTTAGATAATTTTCCTATCACACTTTCTGAACACTGCGTAAGAAAATTCAACATAATATGGGAACTAAAATATTGAAAAGCAGCAAAAAATGTGTTAGATTTGTGGTAATATATGACATGACTGCTAGTTCTGATGTCATACATAATTTGGTTATGTGGTTCTGGTCACGCTTATATGTTAGCATTCATCTGGGAGATGGTAGGTTCGAATACCAACATACGCAGCTCTGACGATGGTTTCATGTGGTTTTCAATGTTTACATCGATCTCTACCTTAATTAAGACTATGTACGCTTTCTGCCCGGTCCTAGATTCTTCCTAGCCTATCTTCGCCGGAAACCTTTCAAGCCAGCTGCAGTGAGTAAATGTTTAGCCACAAGATAACGGTATGCAGTAATTTATAATTAGTTCCACACAGCATCACCGGATCACAGGAATAAAATATACCGTATATCAAGGAGCTGTAAGATTCAAAGACTGAACCAGTTGACAAGAATTGCAGGCGTTTAGATACAGCGCCACACAACAAAAACAAGCAGGGGTTGAGATACTGCACCTCATTGCAGGACTCTGCAGATGTGCTGCCCAGTATGAAAAGAGAATGCAGGCGTTAAGAAATTCCCTTTCGGCAACCTGGTGGCAATCAACTGCGGAAACTTGGAAACAGATGACAATGGGATACACACATGGCAAGTGGAGATGGTATACTGTACTGCTGCTAGTAACAAGAAACTTCGATATTATATAACTAGCTACCCGCCGCAGCTTCGCACGGGATCAGTTATGAATTTAAGGTGATAGGTTACATTTAGCCGAGGACTCCTACCGCGAATTGGACTCTTTTGAAATCTAAAGGCAAATTTGAAGAATCATAGTGATTGTCCGAATTAAGATGCACCGAGCTCGATAGCTGCAGACGCTTAAGTGCGGCCAGTATCCAGTATTCGGGAGATAGTGGGTTCGAACCGCATTGTCGGCAGCCCTGAGGATGGTTTTCCGTGGTTTCCCATTTTATTATTTAATTATTACCTGCGTGAAAATGGGGAACCACGGAAAACCATCTTCAGGGCTGCCGACAGTGGAACGCAGTGTAACGAACAGCTTCTTACTATTGACTGCTATGTACACTGAACGTGAGCGGTACCGGGCCAGTTGGCCTACGGTTAGAAGCGCGCAGCTGTGAGCTTGCATCCGGGAGATAGTGGGTTCGAATCCCACTGTCAGCAGCCCTGAATATGGTTTTCCGTAATTTCCCATTTTCACACCAGGCAAATGCTGGCTGTACCTTACTTAAGGGCCACGGCCGCTTCCTTCCAACTCCTAGGCCTTTCCTATCCCATCGTCGCCATAAGACCTATGTGTGTCGGTGCGACGAAAAGCCACTGGTTAAAAATATGTACGTGGCCAGTGAATTTGGAGAAAAATTGTCTTTGTCAAGTCATCATTTCTCTGTCCTTCGATATTCGAGAATCCGTTTTTTGTTTTGTCAGCTCCATCGTTTCGTGATAAACGTACTTATTTCGAATGCAATATACTACAGCCTATGTTCGCTTTAGTATCGGCATTATGGGTAATCAAAGAGTTTATACAGATAAAGAAAAATCACTGGACATCTATTAAATATTTTATCATTGCATTTTCAACGAATGCTGCCCGAAATCATTAAAAGTCGCGCGCTGGCCCGCAATCTACTCGGCCGCTCTCATATTTCAAAATGAAGATCCGCGAAAAGAACGTAAACGACGAAATCTCCAAAATTATAGATAAAAATAATAAACACAATTTTATTCCACGTTAGTTACTTGAGAGGAATAAACAATTTATTTTGATAGGGATTAACTAATTAATTAAAAAATTGTATATTGTGTTATGAGTTAAAGATACATATATGCTGCACCTTTTTTTAAAAACTAAATGCCGAACAGTTCTTACCTTCATAGTACAGATGTACCTTTAACGGTGTAGCCAGCGTAAGCTAAAAAGGCGTTCGGACGGCCATTCTTTCTTCGACATACTTCACATAAATTGTTACTGTAATATAAAAACACTTATAGTGGTCTGTATGTTGAACACAGATATATGCTTTCGCGGATTCTTTTGTAGAACTTATTATGGTGAACAATTCTTGCGTGCTTAGTACAGATGTATGTATATTTGACGGCTTAGCCAGCTTAATCTTAAAAGGCGCACGAAAGATCATTTTTCTTTTAATTTCTTCACTGAAATCGTTTCATCTTGGCTTCCTTTGTTAATAGATGAATGTCCCTACACATAAAACTTTCTATAAAAATGCTTAAATTAACAGTGCAAAGCGCACCAATATACATCCAGTAGTTCTTTAGATTGCCCTCAAAAACAGACAGGATAGGACTTGATATTTATACTAACCAGAGGTATATTAATAAGTCGTCATGTTTAGGTACCGTATCACGAGATAAAGGTATTTAGAACCTAGGATGTGGTAACTTCATAAAATATACTAGATGTATCAGTCTGTATCACAGGAGGTAAGGCTTCGTAATTCATACCATGTGACTAAGAGTCATTGTCGTAATTTATTCTTCAATGCTACATTTCCTTACATCAAGCATATGATTATGATTGTCACATACATCGATGAATACACTTTCTTGACAATGAGTTATAATGAGTGATTCACGTTTGAATCTTGGTGGTCATAATTTCAACTCCTTCATCCAAGAAAATAATAATTAACCAGACGCGCTGAAAATTTTGTTTTATCACTGCAACCAAATTGATACTCGTAGCTCTTTCTTTTCATCCATATGCCATTCTAGTCACCTGACAGAATATGCATAAATTATTTTGGTCTTTAACACAGTATTTTGCCGACCCCATGGTCTAAGAGGAGCTATCATGCGTCTTACACGGAGGCCCGTGGCTCTATACTCCCACCCCCCCGCACCCCCACTCTCTCCAGGTCAGGTTTCTTACCTGGATCCTAGTGTTGGTTCGAGGTTCTCTAGATCTGAGTGATGTGTTTTCACTGCATATTAATATTTTCATACGTTTTTGTTCACTTCTCCATCGGTCTCGGAACGGGGAGGGGATACCTATACAAGTATTACTTTCAATAGTTTAGCAGTAATGTGCGCATGCACCTAATGTTATTGCTTGATGTGCGCAGGGGTCCAGTATTTTTTCGTATGTACTTTGGCACAGGCCAGAAAATGTATCTTCACTTGACGTCTCAGTCCACTGTCTGTGGCAGTACAGAAGCTGATGAGGTGTATGTGGTACTGCCGAGAGTGATGACATTCGGTTTCGGAAAACGACAGATGCATTTGATTATCATGAAATGTGCTACTAATAGGGTAAGCCATGCTGTAATAACAATTTCTTACCAAATGAGGAAAGCAACGGCAAACTAGCTCACTCTTCGTCATCCCTTGTACGTCTCATTACGGCAGCGCCACCGTACGTTTTTGTGGTTTCTCTATGATCGTATAATATTGTCCATGCTATTTGAGGATCCAACCATTCTCCGGGCCGATGACTTAACACAAGACAAAGTGCACGTACATACTAAGGTGTAAGAACAACTCACCAGTTCCTCACTTGTTGTGAACGTCATTTCTCCAAATAAGCACAGTGAGCAAAAGTTTGGCTATAGAAACGTTCGAATATAAATTTATAGTAAATCAATGATATGTCTGAGGTACCTTTACAGTGGAAAGATATTAACATTTTGTTTTATCACAAAGGATAGCCATTCGTTTTAAAGGTGATACAATTTGATATTATGAGGTAAATTTGGACTCTGGATTCTAGAAGATGTGTTGAAGATGATCGAAATGCTATATTGGAATGTGAGAGCCCTTAAAATGTATTTTAGCTCATGATTTCGAAGAAACCAAACCACATATACCTGCATACATACATGATGGGCTGTGTAAATTAACCGTTAGACACTCATTATCTATGATAGAGGCATTTAAGAGTACCTAATTCCAACAGATTTAGGGCCGGTATTATAATAGAGGTTTAAACTGTTGGTTGTTTAAACGTCGGTTTATCTGTTAGTCGTGTATTATAAAACTTAAGATTAACTAGAGATTAATTTTACTGCCGTTCATCTAACCTTTAAACTGAAGTTTAAGAATACATAACCTTACAACATGGGAGAACGAATGGATCTCAAAGATATTTTTGAAGCGTTTGAAGAAATACTAAGCGATGATGAAGCAGTGGTTCAAATTATTGAACGACCACGGGCACCACGATTTTTTCGAGCAAGGGCACATTACTTTCATATATGGAATGAAAAATAGTTTTTAAATAGGTTTAGGCGTACAGAACAGACTGCCATAACCCTATTTCAGCAAATTGGTGCTAGACTAAAACATGCAACGAAAAGGTAAGAATGTAAAATGACATTTGAACTGTTTTAATGTCAAAAGTGTAAATTTTGGAAAATGAAGTAACTTCCTTCTGTTTCAGAAATCATGCTGTAGAAACCCTCAGTCAGCTACTAATAGCCTTGCGGTTTTATGCCTCCCGTAGTATGTTTATTACAATTGGAGATTTCGGAGGAATTCATGAGGCCACTGTTTCACGGACTATATAAATATTTCTGTACTAATTGCACAAGCAATTCTATTTCCTTATAAGCAAAATTAATACAACGTTTATTGCTTTTATCCGCCATTTTGCCTACAAGAAGTAAACAAAACATTATCGATAGTCATCTTTGGTTGCAAGTCACTGCAAAACATTATCGACAGTCATATTTTCTCGGAAGTCACTGCTATCAAGATCGTACATTTCCTTCTTCCCCTCAGTTTAACTTAGATCGGCCAAGACTTAACATCGGCTTATACTCAAGTTACAGTTTAACTCAATCTTCATGTTAAACCCTCATTACAATACCGGCCCTTAGTGGCAGGGCGAAAAATGGTACACCGACGTTCTTGATATATTTAGCCATCGAAAGGATATTCAACGAGCAAATATTCATTATCTACCAACACGTAATTGAGCTTTGTCCACAATGTTCGTTCAGAGGTTGACGCTCTGATAGAATCTCGCAGTGCCACCTATTGCGGCTACAACAGCAGCATGAACTCGGCGAGTGTGTGCAGGATTTCCACTGGGATTCGCCATTCTTCTTGAAACAATTCCATGAGTTGGACAATGAATACTGACCACTCCTCCCGAGACCTCACCAGTTCGTCCCCAAGATGTTCTATTGGACTGGAGTCAGAATCCAGGTAGGACCAGTCGAATTGGCGAACATTTTTTGTTGGCATACTACTGCATTGTAGCCCAGTAAACATACCATCTAGCACTAACATCCTGGAAGTAACAAGGATCCATTCAGTAAATACGCCACAATGCTGGGATTATTTCATTAGCCTGAATGCTACAATATGCGTCTGCGTCCATGCTGCCACGTATAAACTCCAACGGTCACATGCCGAAGAACGATAAACAGCCCCGCGCCATCACACCACCACCACGAAATTTACTGATTGGTACTTTAAACTCCCCTGGTAGACACCACACCTGTGCACGCCCATCGAACATAAATAACGTGAATCTCGATTCATAATTCCACAGAACTGATTTCCACTGCTCCAGAGTCAGTGTCCAGTTGCGACGGTCCAATCACCACCTGAGTTGCCAGTTGCCGATTTTCATTGTTCACTAGTGTCCAAAAGTTAAGCATAAGTTACGACTAAGCAGGAAAACAGGAAATAGACCGCAAATCGCACGACATATGCACCTACCAACCTTACGTGTTCGCTCTGTATAGAAAAGGAGTGTTCCCTGCTTTGAGTAGCGGCGTTACCGCAAGGTAAACACAGCCAGTGCCTACGCCCCACAATCCCTCAGTCGTGTTTGTCCTGTTATAGTGTGCAGAGTGTAGCCTCGTGGTGATCGTAACAACATAATGGCACAACGACGCCATTTGGACCCAGTTTTGCAGGGTTGAATACTCGGCCGCCTGGAAGCAGGCCAGACACAGGCCGAAGTCGCCGTATCCTTCAATGTGCCACAAAGTGTCATTTCCAGGCTTTGGAGACGATTTCGATACACAGGAGATGTTATTTGTAGGCCAGTACCAGGTTGACCAAGGGTAACCACCCCAAAGCAGGACCGATATCTGGCCTTAACCGCCTGACGAAATCGGAGTGCACTTGCAATACAATTGTCGGCGGAGATTGCAGCCTTCTCAGGGGTTGCCGCTTCCCGACAAACTGTGTACCGGAGGCTCAGAACAGCAGGGATGTTGGACCAACGTCCAGCGGTGTGCGTCCCGCTTACTCCAGCACAGAGATGGGCCCGTTTACTGTGGAGCCGTCAACATCTAAACTGCACCATGCGTGAATGGAGGCATGTGCTCTTCACAGATGAATGCCGCATCAGTTTGCAGAACGAATTGCATCTCATATTAATCTGGAGGGAACCGAGTAGCCGATACAACCACAGGAACATCGTGGAACGGGACCAGGTGGCGGGTGGCGTCATGGTGTGGAGTGGCATCATGTTGAATGGCCGTACGGACTTGCACATCTTTATATGGGGTCCGAGGAACACTGTTAACGCTCGGAGATACAGGGATGAGGTACTAAGTCCACATGTTCGATTCTTCAGAGGTGCGGTTGTCCAGACTTCCCCTTAATGGACGATAATGCCCGACCGCACCGTGCTGCTCTGGTGGATGAATGTCTGGCTGCGGAAGACATTCAATACATGGACTGGCCAGCGAGGTCTGCGGATTGGAATCCTATAGAACATGACTGGGATGCATTGGGGAGGCGAATTGCATCCCGTCAGCCTCCACCAAGAACCCTCCAATATCATCATGATATTAACAGTCACGTAAGACTACCACCTTGCTCATTTATTTCAAGATAATTAAATCACAGCGTATGACATAACTAATAATTCTTGCACTGACACTGAATATCATGATTGAGAATTAAATTAAATGTCATCGATAGAAGAATATTCCCAGTACCATCGTAAATAATTGCAGTTAGACCCACAAAAAGTTATCCGCACAGCAGAAGTGGTTATCAATCGACGTTCACGGCGCTGAAGTTTAAACAGGTTCTGTACAAAAGTGCAAATTTCCTACAGATACAGAAGGATTAGTCTAATATTTGAGAAACATCAGTGGACCAATGAAGGCAAACTTCTATAATTAACACCGTAACGATATGCAACGATGTCCAATAGATATTCGAGTGAAGGATAAAGAAAAAATATGAGAAATACTACAACTAAGTATTATCATGCTGCCATTTATTACGTTAAATAAATATATGTTTAGATGTATAAGCCAAATTAATGTTTTCCGTCTCACGCACATATACTCTACAGTACCAACCTCGAGTTAAATCGTACTTCAAATGCCGTGCTCTCTCGTCTGTCCACATTACTGCTCATTATTTAGTACTCCGGGACGATATTCATTAGCACGGGTTAGCAACAGATGATATTGACAATTTGTGATCGCAGTGTGATGGGAATGTGTGTTTCCAATATCTCATTAATTGAAGCTTCGTTGATATATCTATTGTCAATAAATGTTGAATGTGTAAAGCCTCTTTAGATAGAGAAATAATTTTCACCAGCCGTGCCCTTATCGCCATTCAATGTTTGTTTCTAAATGTACTTCATGAAAGGTAACTTCATATTTTACTTGCATTTACAAATATTCCCTTATGGAGAACAAGATTAAAAAGTTACCAGGCTTAGATTTGATTTTTATATCTCTGCGATAATTGCAGTCGGCACAGTATGACCAAAAGAAAGTGAAAAGTACCTCACTACACCCACCATGCCAGACGCCAATAGTAATTAGTAGTTTAAGTGATGATCAAGAACTGAAACATTTTAACCCTGAACTGAGTGCTGAAACAGGGTTTACTCGAAATACAGTATAAGGAAGGGGTGGACGATTTTATTTTGATATCAAGGTGTCAGATATTTGTGAATAGATGGACTGTTCATCAATTTAACCTTCACTTCTTATCTCGCAGTCATCGAGTACAGGGACCAACCAGCGCTTATAACCAGTAATCCATTTACCTTACTAGCTTAGTAACGCGTTACTAATAATACTACCATTTAAGGGCATTGGATTGCCAAGACGACTGCTGCCCAGCCAAAATTACAACTCCCAGAAGATTCGTGCAATTAGGCCTCTCTATCGTCAATATGTGTGCACCGTTAGGGTCGCGTAGCTGTGACCTTGCATTCGGAAGATGGTGGGTTCGAATCCCACCATCAACAGCCCTGAATGATTTTCTGTGATTATTTCACACCAGAAAAATACTGCGGTTGTGCCTTAACTAAAGCCAAGGCCACTAGCTTTCCAACCCCAGCCCTTTCCTATACTTCGTCACCGAAAACATTTAATGTTTTTATGCGACGTTAAAGAAGTTCAACTAGGCTCCGATGGAAAACAATTGGTGTGGCGGAAACGTCACGAGGTACTGAAAACAAACAATTTACAAGCAACGGTAAAACATGGTGAAGGAAGTGCTATGGTGTGGGGATGTGTTGCATCGAACAGGGTTGGTCCACTGACTTTCACTGAACATATTTTGACAAAAGAGGGCTATTTGGCTATCCTCAAAAACAATTTGCGATAATCTGCGGAACAACTTGGTATACAGCATACTTTCAAATTCTACCAAGATAACGACCCCAAGCACAAGTCGTAACTTGCCAGGGAGTGGCTGCTGTACAACTGCCCGAAGGTTTTGGAGACTCCACCACAATCACCCGACCTGAACCCCATCGAGAATGTGTGCAGTCAAATGAAGGCAGTTCTGCAATTCCGGCCGACAAGTTCCCTCACAGACTTGAAGAGGAGACTGCTACAAGAACGGGCGGCATTAAGCCCTGATTATATCAAGAAAGTTATCACCAGTATGCCGAATCGACTGGAAGAGGTCATAAAACATGAAGGTAGACCTAAAAAGTACTGAATGTGTGACAGGGTTGTGAATAATGCGAGTTTATGTTGATTTTTTGTATAGTGGCCGAATATTTTTGACGCGGGACTAGAATTATTGCTTATATTTAAATGTACGACAGATGGCGTACTAATGACTGCCAGAAGAGTTAGACTTACATCACAATGTGTCTATAACGTTGTGTTATATTTTTCTACATGTTTCGTTGTATTATACATTATCATTATAGCGTAAGAAAAATTATCCAGTGAAAGTGTATAAAAAATCAGAGTGACCGAATATTTATGGGAGTAAGTTTATATTCATAATGGGGGACACCCTTGCCTACAGCAAAACTCAGTAGGGTAGGAGAGTTTTGAACAAAACTGCACACTCCCTTGGCTTCTGCGAGTGAAATTGGTAAGGGAATTATTCTTCAAAATGGTGGACCCTCTTCACTAATGCCACGTACGCAGGAGATGGAAAAGGATTCCATGCCAAATGCCAGTCAACGTCGATGTGGGGTGTACTGATTACAATATCAGACACACCCTTTCTTGATCGCTACAAATCGACAACAATATAATAGGTGTATATATCGACATTCAAAAGTATATGCACGTTTAAAATATTGCATACCTTCATTTACAGATTAAATGCTGCTACAATGAGGTTACGTTACAAAGGCATAACAGGAAAGCTAGTTATCGATGGCCTAGAATGAATACCTCGTATCTCACAAAGTTCTTCCTATCCATTATTTCCTTTAAGACTAGTTACGCCTCCCAGCCACACATGAATATGCAGACCATCAGAACAATGTTCTTTGTGTTCTTTTTTCCTCTGCCGATGTGTGAAGGAAAATGAACCTTACCGTACCGTACTATAGGAAAGTATGCCTGTGTGACGTATTTACTAACTCCTAGAGCATAATTTTTATAAGGTTAATTTTCCTTTACTTGTAAGCATCGGAAAATAAACCCAACGAACATTGTTCCGATGGACTGCATATCCAAATGCGGCTGGAAGGCGTGACTAGTCTCAAGGGAAATAACGGATATGAAGAACTTTGTGAGATACGAGGTATTCAATCTAGGCCGTCGATATGTTGCCCTTCACAAGGAGAGAAAAAAATGTTACCTGTACCACGAACGTAATAAAGTTGCATGTTTGAAATACTGAAAGAAAGTGTGTGTAAATGATATTAAGAAGAGGGAGTTGACAGTTGAAATCGATTTATTGCAGATTTCCTCAAGATGTCCCCTTGCATTATTTTGTGAATAAATATAATTTATTTTTTTTAATATGGTTCATGTTTGTGGGTTACTGTAGTCACGTCCTAGTTCGTGAACCATGGGCAACGGCTGAGTGGCCTAGTAAGTGGTCCTGAGAGTCGGGATACCAGTTGCTATGGAATGGGAGTGGGCATCTCGGACATATTCTGAGTCGCGGCCCTCCTTGTGCTCAGGCGGCCAGGACTACACAATTCACCGGTGGTCCATAACCCGTTAGAGGAGAGATCCTCACTTGGACTATGTGCAAGTAGGGCAGCATCCTGCTTCATGAATTTACCGAGCTCAGAACACTTTAAGCAAGCCTCGGACCTATGGGAGTAATGGAGTCCCACTCCCATTTGACAGGCGAGGGACTCCTTGGAAACAACTTGGCGAACGAAATGGAATTCGGTGGGGAGCTATCAATATTAATGGGGCTTATGGAAGAAAGAAGGTAGAACTTGCTGAGTCAGCAAAGAGGATGCATCTGGATGTGCTAGGAGTAAGTGATATTCGGGTAAGGGGAGATAAGGAGGAAGAGATAGGAGATTATAAAGTGTACTTGACGGGTGTTAGAAAGGGAAGGGCAGAGTCTGGGGTAGGGCTCTTTATCAGGAATACCATTGCACGCAACATAGTTTCTGTTAGGCACGTAAGTGAGCGAATGATGTGGGTAGATTTGTCAGTGGGAGGAATTAGGACAAGAATTGTGTCCGTGTATTCACCATGTGAGGGTGCAGATGAGGATGAAGTTGACAAGTTTTATGAAGCATTGAGTGACATCGTAGTCAGGGTCAATAGCAAGGATAGAATAGTGCTAATGGGCGATTTCAATGCTAGAGTTGGGAATAGAACTGAAGGATACGAAAGGGTGATTGGTAAATGTGGGGAAGATATGGAAGCTAATGGGAATGGGAAGCGTTTGCTGGACTTCTGTGCTAGTATGGGTTTAGCTGTTACAAATACATTCTTCAAGCATAAGGCTATTCACCGCTACACATGGGAGGCTAGGGGTACCAGATCCATAATAGACTATATCTTAACAGACTTTGAATTCAGGAAATCTTTTAGGAATGTACGAGTTTTTCGGGGATTTTTCGATGATACAGACCATTATCTGATCTGTAGTGAACTAAGTATCTCTAGGCCTAGGGTAGAGAAAGTGAAATCTGTCTGCAAACGAATAAGGGTAGAAAATCTCCAGGATGAGGAAATTAGACAGAAGTACATGGATATGATTAGTGAGAAGTTTCGAACAGTAGACAGTAAGCAGGTTCAGGATATAGAAAGTGAATGGGTGGCATACAGGGATGCTGTAGTAGAAACAGCAAGGGAATGCCTAGGAACAACTGTGTGTAAAGATGGGAAAAGGCGAACATCTTGGTGGAATGATGAAGTGAGAGCAGCCTGTAAACGTAAAAAGAAGGCTTATCAGAAATGGCTCCAAACAAGGGCCGAGGCAGACAGGGATTTGTACGTAGATGAAAGAAACAGAGCGAAACAAATAGTTGTTGAATCCAAAAAGAAGTCATGGGAAGATTTTGGTAATAACCTGGAAAGGCTAGGTCAAGCAGCAGGGAAACCTTTCTGGACAGTAATAAAGAATCTTAGGAAGGGAGGGAAAAAGGAAATGAACAGTGTTTTGAGTAATTCAGGTGAACTCATAACAGATCCCAGGGAATCACTGGAGAGGTGGAGGGAATATTTTGAACATCTTCTCAATGTAAAAGGAAATCATCATGGTGGTGTTGCAAACAGTCAAGCTCATGGGGAGGAGGAAAATGATGTTGGTGAAATTATGCTTGAGGAAATGGAAAGGATAGTAAATAAACTCCATTGTCATAAGGCAGCAGGAATAGATGAAATTAGACCTGAAATGGTGAAGTATAGTGGGAAGGCAGGGATGAAATGGCTTCATAGAGTAGTCAAATTAGCGTGGAGTGTTGGTAAGGTACCTTCAGATTGGACAAAAGCAGTAATTGCACCTATCTATAAGCAAGGGAACAGGAAGGATTGCAACAACTATCGAGGTATCTCATTGATTAGTATACCAGGCAAAGTATTCACAGGCATCTTGGAAGGGAGGGTGCGATCTGTCGTTGAGAGGAAGTTGGATGAAAACCAGTGTGGTTTCAGACCACAGAGAGGCTGTCAGGATCAGATTTTCAGTATGCGCCAGGTAATTGAAAAATGCTACGAGAGGAATAGGCAGTTGTGTTTATGTTTCGTAGATCTAGAGAAAGCATATGACAGGGTACCGAGGGAAAAGATGTTCGCTATACTGGGGGACTATGGAATTAAAGGTAGATTATTAAAATCAATCAAAGGCATTTATGTTGACAATTGGGCTTCAGTGAGAATTGATGGTAGAATGAGTTCTTGGTTCAGGGTACGTACAGGAGTTAGACAAGGCTGTAATCTTTCACCTTTGCTGTTTGTAGTTTACATGGATCATATGCTGAAAGGTATAAAATGGCAGGGAGGGATTCAGTTAGGTGGAAATGTAGTAAGCAGCCTGGCCTATGCTGACGACTTGGTCTTAATGGCAGACTGTGCCGAAAGCCTGCAGTCTAACATCTTGGAACTTGAAAATAGGTGCAATGAGTATGGTATGAAAATTAGCCTCTCGAAGACTAAATTGATGTCAGTAGGTAAGAAATCCAACAGAATTGAATGTCAGATTGGTGATACAAAGCTAGAACAGGTCGATAATTTCAAGTATTTAGGTTGTGTGTTTTCCCAGGATGGTAATATAGTAAGTGAGATTGAATCAAGGTGTAGTAAAGCTAATGCAGTGAGCTCGCAGTTGCGATCAGCAGTATTCTGTAAGAAGGAAGTCAGCTCCCAGACAAAACTATCTTTACATCGGTCTGTTTTCAGACCAACTTTGCTTTATGGGAGCGAAAGCTGGGTGGACTCAGGATATCTTATTCATAAGTTAGAAGTAACAGACATGAAAGTAGCAAGAATGATTGCCGGTACAAACAGGTGGGAACAATGGCAGGAGGGAACTCGGAACGAGGAGATAAAGGCTAATTTAGGAATTAACTCGATGGATGAAGCTGTACGCATAAACCGGCTTCGGTGGTGGGGTCATGTGAGGCGAATGGAGGAGGATAGGTTACCCAGGAGAATAATGGATTCTGTTATGGAGGGTAAGAGAAGTAGAGGGAGACCAAGACGACGATGGTTAGACTCTGTTTCTAACGATTTAAAGATAAGAGGTATAGAACTAAATGAGGCCACAACACTAGTTGCAAATCGAGGATTGTGGCGACGTTTAGTAAATTCTCAGAGGCTTGCAGACTGAACGCTGAAAGGCATAACAGTCTATAATGATAATGTATGTATGTATGTATGTAATGTTTATTTTTAATGATTATGCTTTTATGAAGAGAATGAGTGGCGATTTTAATTTCTTAAAATTGTACACCTCGGTGCTATACATAAAAACTGTTCATTGTTTAAATTCCGATTGTTTTAATGTTTTAGAGAATAAAAATATAACGCAATTTACTTTGCATTTTGAAGGGTTTTTTTGCTATTTGCTTTACGTCGCACCGACACAGATGTATCTTATGACGACGATGGGATGGGAAAGGTCTAGGAATGGGAAGGAAGCGGCCAGCATTTGCCTGGTGCGAAAATGGGGAAACCACGGAAAACTAGTTTCAGGGCTGCCGACAGTGGGGTTCTACACACTATCTCCCGATTACTGGATACTGGCCGCACTTAAGCGACTGCAGCTATCGAGTTCGGTGAAGTATTTTTGTTTTATTAACTTCTACTTTAGTGTGGTCCCTGAAGGAGCATGTCAGTATGAAAGCAAGAGAAATGTCACGCCGGTAGATAAGGGTTAATGGTAACAACCATGCGCAGCATCTCATAACAAGCAGTAATACAGGTACAATGTGCAAGTCTTTAATCGTCAGCCAACTCTCCGTTCCCGTGAAGACATTGCGGTGATCACGGTAACTAAGGCGAGCTAGAGTTCATTATTTATTTATTTATTTATTTATTTATTTATTTATTTATTTATTTATTTATTTATTTATTTATTTGAAGGAGTAATTGACTGATTGATCGATGAATGGTTCTAAGGACGCTAATATTTAGATCATGAGTCTGTTGGCTGAGGAAGAAGAAAAGAGCTATGATGCACTAGGCATGTCGTAAGTAGTGCCAGACAGACTCTGGCACAACATAACTTTCATTAATTGCTATGAGTCAACTGTAAAATGTTAATCTTCCAGTGAAGTGTTGGGCAGTTCCCAACTTGTGTCTCTTGGTGAGGCATGCCTCAGATCAATGGTAAATTAATTATTACTAAGCTTTCTCGAAATAACTTTTCCAGGAAAATGGTAAGTTCTTAAGAAATTATGACTCAGTTCCGTCTAATTCAGTACCTATCCAAAAGAGTCACCCACGTTTGAAATCGAAGTACGATGATTTGTTAAACTCGTGTTTCCGTTCGGAGGTGGTGCATCTCTTCTCAGGCATATCCCCAATGGAGTTGAGATTTATATACGATTTATACCACATACCAGCCCTCCTGCTATTCTGAAATCTTTAGCAGTACCAGGAAACGTACCCAGGCCTTCGAGGACGGCAGCTAATAGCACTAAACGTTAGGCTTAGGAAGTGGACGAGGTAAAATATCGTCGCTGCCGGGAAAAAACCTCCTATGTGAAATATTTTAGCTTAGAACTTTGGTCGGTAAGGTTCTGTCCTCTAAGCTGCAATATTGTGTGAATACTGTCAAGGCATTCTCGCTCTTCATAATGTATGTGCTGCGGGTCAGTATATCTCCAAAAATGTTATCACATAGGAGGTTTTGTTCCGGCAACGACGATTTGGTGAAAGGTTGAAGTCTAATCGTCACAGGGGAGTTTATAGAAATTCATGGGTATTTCAACACATATCAACGCTCGAAAAGTGTTTCTCCAGACTGTTATACGAACTGGGAGAAGGAGGTATAAAGTCAAGTGTCCGAGTGTAAAATAACACTATAACTTCGGCCCCCATCAACATTCCATATAGAGATAACTCACGTTAAATCATTCGACATACACATATACATCTTCGTTACGGTGTAGTAATCACTTCATCATGCAGCCTGCAATCGCCTGTCAATTAGCTAGGCACCTTCACAATCCTCTACTCTGTGGCGTCGTTTAGCTTCACACACCTCTTATCTTTACTAACATGTAAAGAGAGGCCGTGAGCCCTTTTATATATAAGGGCTAATCTCGAGATACTACTGAACCTATATTGATATTTCATTCACCATTTGAAAATATCATTCAGGTGTACTTAGGCTGTTTCTATCCTAGAATATCAAAGGGTTCCCCAGAATTGTGATAACAGGCAGCAATGATAAATCTGAATGTCTGCATGTTTGCACTCTGTGTTTTTTCCTCGTAAAATCTACGTGGCTGATGGAGCTCAAATTTATCATATTTATAGCTGATACCTTAGGTTAATTAACATCATGCTATTTTTAACTGGATCGTGTAGTGATAGAAAATGTATGTGAAGCAAATCGGAGGAAAGCGTATGCCTGGGACCCGTAAAAGTGAATACGCGGCCTAAACGGTTATTCCTATTAGACTTTGGAGCACAGCAATATTGTACTTGACATTTGATTTGCCAAAAATGCTTATGAGAATTTTCTTCGTAACTCTATAGGTTTCAGACAAGAGAATGCTTTCCTGTGTTTTAGCGTATGCTTTTGAGGGTTGGAGTGTAATGGCCTCACTTTCAATGACGAAAATAGGCCACATAATGGAGAAAGCTGCACCGTTTCATTCGATAACAGTTTAGTGTACAACACACAATCGTGTGTGATTCACGGTGCCCACTCACTCTCTCACTTTTTCTTTATTCTTTCACAGCAACCAAGTACAAAGCTTATACAACTGATTCCGCCTCAATTGAGGATGATACACTAGAACCGCGTGTGAGTCTATCCTATTTTGGATGTCTTTGACTGGCAAGGAACATGAATAGGTTAAACAAAAGACAAAACAAGAACATAAATACACTCGGCCAGTTATCACGGCATCGAAGTTCACTGCAAGATATTCCCCTAATATAGCAAAGATCATTTTAGTACTCACGCAGTCACAGCCTAGACAAGTGCTTATGGAAACCGTTCTAATGCGTTAATACGGCTGCCATGTTGCTCTTCTGTCAATTGGTAGATCCTGTAAGACTTCGGCAAAACCACAGATAGTAGTTGCAGTAGTAGTAGTAATGTTTTATTTTACCTGGCAAGATCAAGGCCTTCAGGCCTTCTCTGAAATATATATGTATATTACATTGTATTATTTACGATAATTATATTTAATATAAATTAAATTAATAATAATACAAGGGTGGTGAGATTACATTAAGATGAAGTTAATTAAGATTAAATTAAGATGAAATAAATAAGATATAATAAAAGGATATATTCTTTAAACTAATAGCCTACATGTAAAAAGGAGGCAGTACATAAAATTTGATTTCAAAAATTCGGGTAAGAATTTTAGACTCTCCATAACAATAGAATTGTTGCAAGTAGCAGCATGAAGTTTACAGATGATCCTTACTGATGCATGAAATGTCTCCAAAGTGCTTCCTTGAAAGTGCGAATAGTACTTAACCCCCAGATACTTTCGGGAAGTAGGTTCCACTCATCAGGCAATTACTGTGAATGATTTATTGTATATGGCAGTTCTGTGGGTAGGTAAAGCAAGGATGGAATTATGAACAGATCTGATGTTAAGACTGTGATAAGAGGACAGGTATTTGAAATATGAAGTAAGGTAAAATGGCTGTGAAAAATGAAGGATTTTATGGAGATAGCATAGGGTACGCATAGTGCGACGGATTTCTAGTCGGGGCCAAGATATGTGGTTATATGAAGGAATTACGTGGTCATAGTACGGTGGGTTACAGACGTATCTCACACATGCATTTTGACCACGTTGTAACCTGCTCAAAAACTTGCCCCGAGCGTCTCTGTAGATCGCGTCACAATAGTCGAAATGAGGGAAAACCAGAGCTTCTACCAGCATTATTTTGGGTTTTTCAGGAAATAAGTATTTATACCCGCGCAGCATGTGCAATGAAGAGAATTTTTTCTGGGTGATTTTCGTAATATGCGTTTTCCATAACATGTCATAATGTTTTACTGATGACATGAATGGTATGTTAGTATTACACGACCTTATAGATGGAATCTCTGGTCAATTGACCTTCGTGATTAGTTTCGGGTATCCAAGGATGATGGCTTGCGTTTTTCTGGGTTTAACCTAAGACCACATCTCAATGCCCAAGAAGAAAACTAATTTAGATCCTGAGTGATTTAGTCTATGGTCGAAAATATTAGATCTGGAGATGTATGGAGGTACATTTGTACATCATCAGCGTAAATATGATATTTGCAGTGCGTTAGGTTTTGGGAGACGTCATTAACGTAAGTAGAAAAAAGAAGGGGTCCTTACACCTATCCTTGGGGCACACCACACTGCACGGACCGCCAAGTTGATTTGTTTATCCTATCTGTAACACATTGCCGACGGAAATGCAGGTAGGAATGTAACCAAAGGAGGACACTGTCCGAGAAATGGAGGGAAAACAATTTTGAGAGCGAAATGTCAATGTCAACAGAGTCAAAAGCTTTGCACAAGTCTAGGAGTGTTAAAATTGTCACTTCCTTGTTGTCCATAGCTTCTTGGATGTCTTCTGTTACCTTCAGTAGTGCCGTTGTAGTACTGCGTGCTTGACGAAAATCAGATTGTAGTGGGTCAAGTAAGTTGTAAGTCGTCATGTAGTCTGTTATTTGTCTATAAGCGATGAACTCTAGCGATTTGGATAAAGCAGAAAGTATGCAGATGACTCTGTAGTCAGATGGTTCAGAAGGGGAAGCTACTTCTTTTAGAGGACGTATAATATCCGCTTTCCATATTTAGGGAAATGTGTTATTTACAAGGGAAGAGTTAAATATGTTAATTAGTGCAGGTAATTTCACATCCGGAATAAAATTGATCATCTCTATTCTTATACTGTCATTTATTGTTGCCGTTGATGTTATCCGATTTATAGCAAACCTGACTTGTGAGTGGGTTTCTGGACGAAAGTAGAAGTTTTCTCTATTTGTTCGCGTCATTACATAATTCTCATGTAGAACTTCCTGTTTCAGTGCTGCATTTAATGTGCAGTTAGATGAAAAATAATCGTTCAGTTTTTTCAAGGGTATATTTATTTCATCGTCGTCTTGTCCTTCGGTAATTCCAAAGCTCTTTGTGGATTCCCACAGCACAGTTGTTGAAACATTTGGTTGAATTAAACTGTGAGCATGCCGTAGTTTCGCTTTTCTAATCTGTTGGGTCGTTGCGTTCCTCAGTCTCTTATAGTTTAGTAGACTGTCAGGAGTGCAATGTTTTCTAACTCGTCTATAAGCAGCATAGCGTTCACCCATTAGTGCTCTAATCTCATCTGAGAGGCAGGGAGCTGGCTTCCGCGTAACTCGAGCCTTCCTGTCAGGGGCATGTCTATCGTACAGTTCAGTTATATGCTGATTGATGAGAGTCACTTTGTCATTTATGTCTTTAAGTTTAAATATGTCATGCCATGGCACTGCAACCGCGTCTTGTAAAAGTTTATTCTTATTAATTCTTCGTAAATCTCTATATGAAATTAT
Organism: Anabrus simplex; assembly: GCF_040414725.1. Classification (NCBI taxonomy): domain Eukaryota; kingdom Metazoa; phylum Arthropoda; class Insecta; order Orthoptera; family Tettigoniidae; genus Anabrus; species Anabrus simplex. The sequence continues at coordinate 1,102,881,134 of NC_090265.1, read as the reverse complement.
TTTCGGTTAGAACTTGGTACTTTTAATAGAGTAGGCCTTAAATATAGCACCAGGCCGCGATATACCTGGCACACTCATTTTACCGTGATGAAGAACTAATTCATGTTGGTTAGTGGCAATGAGATTAATTAAGGTGTGTGATGTGTAGCATTGAGAGGGAGAAACGTTAAATTGCAAGCTTTAAAAGGAAATAAAATTTGGGTTGTCTGAGGAAAGTTACGTACATGAAGGTTTATGTTGAAGTCGCCATTATAATGATATTTGAGTAATCAGTGACTAAATCTTGTAGTTGAGTCTCCAGATCGCATTAAAAAAAACCGCATTCGGTGGCTTATATACTACACTCAGGAGACATTTTACTTCGCTCACAGTTATTTCCAGTAACATGAACTCAGGTTTTCGCTCGTACGCTCGTACGGACCTGGAGACCTACAGATTATTTTAGGACGTAAGCTGGTACCCCCGGAGGGATTATTTAATCTGTCGGATTCAAGCAATGTATAACCCGCCAGCTGCAGCCTTTCTATTGCGTGGTGTGGTTTTAATCAAAATTCAGAGATTAATATTGCGTGGAATCTGGGAGGCATAAATAAGGCATTTATTTCGTCCATTCGCGCCTCCGTAAGGAGGCTTTGAGCGTTTATATGGCAAATCATTAAATCATTACTGTACTGAGAAAGCTGGTGGTTAATGATGTCCCTTGTCGACTGGGAATGGCAAGAAAACACAGATGACAATAGGTGTGTGTTGTCCGCACAGCTGGTTCCAGCGACGCTGGGGGAAGGTGGAGTAAGTGAAAGGTTTTGAGGAATGTTTGCAAGAAAGAGGGGAGCCTGTTCGTTTGTCCCAAATTCGTTATCAGGAGGACTGTAAATTACGTTGTTCGCAGTTATATTGGAGATAATTGTGACAATAATGGGAATGGAAGTAACAATTTACAGCGGTCGGTACGATAATGGCAATATAGCAATAATGTACGTCGAAATAAATATGACAAAAAAAGACATTGAACCCAGTCTACTGCTACCAACACCAATCTACCACTACGGCAAGCAAAAGTAAACTATATTACTAATTCCGTTATAACAGAGAGTTAAAGTTAAAAGTTATTAAGTAGGCTACTACAAGGATAACTTTAAAATTGAACTCCAATAGAAAGTTACAAAAATGTTGTGACCCTTTCTCCTGCATGCCACTTTGGTTCATTTAAATGTTCCATAGTGCACACTTTATACTTATTTGATCCTGTTTTTATATTAATTACACCATCAATGCTCCATACCTAGCTCCATTATTGTGACCGCCGTTCCATTATGTCCTCTTTTCTTGTGGAAGATTTCACTCTGCTTACGGTAGGAAATGAATTTTACTATCAGATGTCGTGGCTTCGCACCCAGTCGTCTTCCAATGCGATGGCTCCTGTCAATGTCCCGAGGGTCAAGGTCGACACCAAGATCTCTTGCGATACTTATTGCGACGACATCGGGATCTTCCACTTCCTTTTCCGGAAAGCCGAAAATACGAATGCTTGGCTGCCACTGGTATTGCTCCAGTTTGTCTTGCTTATTTTTAAAGTCACTTTTCATTTTCAACAAGTTCCCTATCCTTAGCCTGAAGCTGATCTTGTAATAGTTCGACAGTTTTCTTGTACTCCGCTCACAGTTACTGGAGCTGCAACATTAGGAGCTGTAACTGTTCGGCTACGGCCTACTTAACGAGTTCTTGTATGCTGGCGCCATGCGGCGGGCTGGATTGGAGAAGCTTCTTAGGAGCCATTATGATAACTTAGTAGTAGAACATTGATAGTTTAACTGCACACGTTGAACTTCAGCACCAATATAATAACGTCTTTATCACTTCAAGCACGTTTAACTTCAGCATGAATCTAATAACCTATTTCTCACTTCAAGCACTATATCACCTACGATTCACAATTTTTACGAGAGAAAATTGTGTGCGTTAGCAGCTAGCGGCTATCTTATTTTGAAGATATTGTTCCGAGGATATTAAAAACAAGCAGGTTGAGAGTGAGTGTCTGCGATTATAACGATACCTGCCCAGCTCGATTCTGATTGGCAGTGGGCAATGGGAGGGGGTGGGGTGGGGGTGCAATTACTATGAAAAGTTCCCAACGAGGACAGCAAATAAGGAAAGAATGGTGACCTCCCTGGAATGTTTCTAGGGTAACGCTAAGATCCTAGCAATTTAATAAAATCTTACTCACAAACTGCACGATGCTTGACTTCAAATTATGTATACAAAGTACTCGTATAATTCCATAGGGACGCATGGCTACACCAGCTAGTTATTAAAAAATTTAACGTGGAATATAACCGCCATCACTTTGGCCTCCTTCTCACCCTCTCCCCTCCCCCCTTCTCCATGGGCGAGCCCATTATTCTTCTAGGTAACGTGTTATCCTATACTTACTCCTCAAGACTCTGCTACCGAAAATGGTTTATGCGTACAGCTTCGTACATCAAGTTCATTGTCAACTCATTTTGAGTACCCACACTGGCCCCTACCGTTCCCATCTGTTTTATCAGCAACAACCCCCACTACTTTCACGTCTGTTACTTATAACTGATGCTTTTATTTCAATCTTTCGAATTTTTCGATCTGCTGTTTTAATATGAAAGTTTTTGAAAACGTCCGTACAAATAGAATGGGAAAAGCAACAGGATTCCATATTTTTGTAAGATTATCAACTCTATTAATATTTATATTAATATTATTATTATTATTATTATTATTATTATTATTATTATTATTATTATTATTATTATTATTGTTGTTGTTGTTGTTGTGTTATTATTTTCATTTGATGTGACTTTAAGTTTTCCCAACCGATGTATTAACTGCCGCTAGATTTTAATTTTAATAGTGAACAGACGTTTTTTACAGCCGCCCCTAACCTGGAGTTCCGACGGTACCTAATGGAGACTCAGTAGTATTTCCTCTACTGAGAGTCTACCACCCTCCGAAATGCGTTCTTACACCCGAAGCCGTTGGTTCCTTTACGGCTTCAGGTTACTTTCCGATGCCCAACACTCGACGTGAAGTCGCTAGCTGTACAGTATGCTCCATTACCGTAGCAGCATGAACTCGACCAGACCGGCCACCTCACTCATGGACAGTCTTGTACTCCGATGATGTGTTTCTTGCCGATCGAAAGCTTCAGGCAATAGAGGATCGGACTATGAAATGGAAAGATTATTTAAGGACGAATGGCCTCAGACTGAGCACCAAGGAAAGGGTGCATTTCCAATGCGGCGTACAGACTGATGATACCACCAAAATAGAAGGCCATAACCTGGAAAAAATATACAATTTATGTGCATCCGTTCACTAAAATTTTCGGATGGCATGGCGGTTATGGACGTTCGAGAAAGAGTTAATTCTGCATGGCTAAAATTGCGTCAAGTCACCGGAATGCTCTGCGAAAAGAAAGTACCTGACTATTTGGAAGAGAAATTATTCATTTTAAAGTTCTTATATCAGAAAGAAATATAGAATCTGACAAAAAACAAACCAATCATTATGAATAATGTCAATGTAAACATTCATTTTGTTACACAAGATGTTAGTCGTATTTAACAATTTAAATTTATATATGAACCCATGACTTTTGTCGCCCAAGGGTTCAATATATATATTGGGAATCCATTGAATTTTCATACACACAACCTACAGATTACAATTCAGGTTAATTTTTAGCAATACTGAACATAGATACAATTTTGTTTACCGATTTAATGTATATTGTACCATTACGTTACGATTGACGTCAGTTTACATGAATATACATCGGAAGAAAAATGGCGCAGATCAGCTTCAAGCGTTAAGAATGCACGGAATAACTTTTTGTGACAAGTTGACCGCAATTAGGAGGCAGTGCCTGGCGAGATGGAAAGGAAACTCTATGAGAAATGAACCATTATACGTAAAAAAAATTGAAAAACGGTTTATTATTATCTACTTTGGCAAGAAGAGTTTTCGTCGTAAACGGACTGTGAATTGCGATTACTTGACCAGAAGATTAGCTGACATAATCAATATAACCATAATAGGAGCCATACGAAGGAAGAATCCAGAAACAAACTACTGGAAAATACATAAAAACGGCAGGGAAACACGCATAATAGATTTCAAATACTGTACGGAAGAAGAGGTGTTGGGATACGGCATTCGTAAATAAGGCCTACACTGACTTAATAAACGGCCAAATTTTCATCAAATTATACGTATTGCCCATTGATAAGATTTAAAGAACATTATTCAGACAACATAAAAAAGACCAAGGAAGAGCCAGTTTATGAAAATAAAATTGAATCTGAGCAGTATCTTTAGAGGAAAAGAAATATATATACAATTAGAGAAAGTACTTGGAAAAGCTTTATATACTGAAAATTAAGATGTATTCTATCAATTTAATATTGTCCTTTCGTTGCATGGAAATTGGACACGAAATGGAGCTAGCCTAAAGCGATGGAGGGAGGCTGACCAGATCATCGTAAGCTCAAGCCTGAAGACCTAGAGATCCAGCATGACGTGATCCAGTGCAAGGCTAAGCATTCCGAGATGCCGTGACGAGGAAGAAGAAAGCAGAGTCGGACATAACATGGCCAGAGATAAGTAACGTTCTAGTAAATTTAACTATAAAGTATTTCATTTGGTGTAGTATAATTGTAGGAATGCTGTAGTGCCAAATATATGACCTGTTTGTGCCATTGTGTGAATTCTAAGGCCTATGCCGGAGAAAATAACCACAGATACGTATTATTTATGTGTAGTAATATACTGCCGTGCTCATAAGTTTGATATGAGGTTAATGTGAGCAGTATCGGGAAGAGAATTGATGTTTTTGAACCTATATGCTTACGAGAACGTCATATATATTAAACTAGGCAAGGCTAAGATAGTGAAGTGCAATATAATAATAATAAACCTAGGCTACCCAATGACCAGATTGAATAACTAGGCCAATATCGTCTACATTTACGATGAGTTGAAATAAACAGTAGCAGCTTGCGGTGTTTTGAGTAGATATTTAAGTAAAAGGAATGTTTTACTGCGACGTGGTAGACATTACGTGGAATCTGAGTAGAGATATTGTTGTATGCGGAGGAATCGCAGTAATTAAATGCATAAATGATAATATGTTGTTGGAGATTTGAGATGTTGAATAGGTATTGTGTAAGTAAATGATTGATGGAAATAGGTGCGAATTTATTCTTAGCTACAGTTATGTTGCGATTGAAAATGAGGCAAGCAGTGAAATTAAGGCCTAGATACGTGAATATATTAAGTGAAGCAGTGAGATTAAATGGTCTATTGGTCGAACTTATATGGAATATGGAGATAGATGGATCGTAATTTACATGTATTTGAAGTGTATATAGAAAAGAGATATAGCCGCCTAGTAATATATTCGTCTCATATAATGAATATATAGCAGTGGAGCACGCGTTAACCTGAAAATGGTAAAATTAGTAGGCAGTAGAAGGAGTAATTTTAATTGAAAATACACATAATAATTAATCGGTCGGTACGATTCTGACAGGTCATGACGGTTGAAGAACGATGGCATTCGTAAATGAAGATATTTAATTTTATTTTTGGCACACATTTTTAATATATATATAGGATGTTGGAATTTATATTTATGGTTAGGATTAATTTCTTTTAGATACTTAAAATGGCATTTTGAAGCCATCATTGGAAAGAGTTACTTATCTCATGCCATAAACAAGTCAATACGCAAATTCCCAAACCAATTCCAAAGAGTAGTGCAAATAGACCTAAAGGAAAGAAAGACCACTCCCTCCTTTAATAAAGAGTAAATCCTAGTTGTCCCCATATTGAAATAAAGTGATGAAGTGTGGTCACGCAACAAAATAATAATTGCCCAGATGAATTAAAGATACCTGCCCAATTTTAATTATGTCAATTCGTCAATTTTAGTTGTCAAGAAAAATAATATGTGATTTTTTTGATTTACTTTCCTCTATTACCAAAGATGATCATTATTTTGTTAATTATAATATTGGCATGCTAATAAATTAGTTTTAAGTTTATTCTAGCGTTTATTTTCAAAGGTAGAGATAGGAAGATTAGTTGTAAGGATACATTTAGGCTGATATTTCGGAGTCATGATATTTAAAGGCTTATATTAATTCTACGGTAGGATTTCGGAGTAAATGAGTAACACATTGAACTATACACCCTCTTCAACGGAACTTGCGAAGGTAAATAGTATTGTTGAATATATATAGATGTTTTTACCCTGAGATATTGACTTAATATGGACATGCAACCACCGCGTTTGATTGGTATATCCATCCCCGATTTCGCATAGTTAATTGGCAACATGTAAGTGGAAATATTGCACGGGCAACATCATATTAAATTAGTACTACAACTTGAGGTGAAGTATGAGGAAGTACAGCGCGATGGTGATACCTATATTTTTATCAGTCCAACCTGGACCTTGGTAAGAATTAGGACTATGAGGCCACCAATAGGTTGCATTAAATTTGTTGCCCATACATGGGGCAAAGTGAAGAGAAAAACACTGTTGCCGCAGGTTGCATTAAATATGGCGGCCCGAACGTGAGGCAAGTTTGAAGAGGTCGGATGAATAATTAGATTCTGGATATACAGAAATTTGATAACTTGATTATGGAGTGAATCTTGAGGATGAGATATGGATGTTAGGCTTGGACATATGTCATATGATGCCGTAGCGTCGAGCAAGTCTGAAAAGAAGGACGAATTGAGGAATGAGAATGGTATCAAGAGAAAGATACCGGGGTTGTTGAATTAAATCTTGGACCACAGTCATGAAATTTATTCGAAGAAGGAGGCGATGCCTGATAGTTTATGAACTTAGGTATGGCATGCGACGCAGAATGGATTGATAGCCATGAAGATTAAGGAAGAGAGGGCTTAACTAATGGAGAAATTTATATTTTTGGATGGAAAAGAAGAAGGTAGCAAGAAATTTGATGCGGAGTCTCGCAATATTTGACAGTCTCGTGGAAGGAGAAAGTCTACTGTATATATATTTAGGTTACTTTAAGGAATTTGATGCATGAGTGATGATGAGGGAAGAGTTTTATAACGCAAGTTTCATATTATTGATTTTATATATATGATTAGGTGGATACGACATAAATATAATTAAAATTGGGCATATAGGTCAAGGTTTGGATTTGCGTATGACTTGTATAGGTTGTCATGGCTGAGTTACGATGGTCTGGGTTAGTCTTTCCCAGTTAAACAAGAAAGTACAAAGTAAACTTTGAAGTATTTATAATAATAGATATAGTTATAAGTCTGATAGACTATTTTATGTTGATATTTGATGATTGGTTGGTTGAAGTTGAGGGATAAATAGAGAATTAGGGTTATATATAACATAACTGGAATTATAGAGCATTTTAAGTGGAATATCAAAAAATGTCGAACTTAGCTCAATTAAAATCACAATTTGAGGATTATAAGAAAGAAATTGAGGAGGAGAACAGGAAGAGAGATGAAGTAATACAGAAAACCAAGGAAGAGCAATTAGGGATTCTTGAAGTGTTTAGACAGATAGCTGAAGAAAATAGGAAGCAAAATGAGAAGCTGCTCCAGGAGATGATTAAAAATCAGGAGGAGAGACAACAACAGATGGCTGAAGAAATTAGGAAACAAAATGAAGAAATTAGGAAGCAGAATGAAGAAAATAGGAACCAGATGGCTGAAGAAATTAGGAAACAAAATGAAGAAATTAGGAAGCAGAATGAAGAAAATAGGAACCAGATGAGTGAAGAAATTAGGAAACAGAATGAAGAAATTAGGAAGCAGAATGAAGAAAATAGGAACCAGATGGCTGAAGAAATTAGGAAACAGAATGAAGAAAATAGGAAGCAGAATGAAGAAAATAGGAAGCAGAATGAAGAAAACATTAACAGACTGGAAGGAAAGCTCTTGGAAAGGATGAATGAGAAAAATGAGGAATTTCAGAAAATAATCAACGGACAGGATGAGAAACAAAAGCAAATGATTGAAGGAAAACTTCAAGAATTCATTAACAGGCAAGAAGAAAAACAGCAGGAAACAATGAAGGAAGTGAAAGAAGCTGTAAGGATGGAAATGGAAAAAGTCGGAAGTGAAATGACACAAATTAAAGTGGATATTGACGTTTTACGTAAGGATATGACAGGGATTATGGAAAATAAGAATCAAGAGATAAATCAAGAGATAAATAAAGTTATGGAAGAAAGCAGAAATGTTATTCAAAAGTTGAAAATGGAAGAGATGAAGAGTATAACGGATAATTTGGAGAGTTTGAGGATAAATTCCACAGAAAGAATTAACAAATTGAATGAAGCAATCGAAACAACGAATAAATCAGTGGAAGTAAATATCATTCTGGCAAGAGAGCAGGTGTCAGATAAAATTAAAATAATACAAGAAGAAGCTGAACGGAATAAAAATGAAACTGACAACAGAATCAGCAGAACGGAGAGAGAATTACATACGATTCGTAAGGAAATTCAGGAAATGAGAATAGAGAACCGAACAACAAGGCCTAATGTCATGAGAACAGTAGAAATTCAGGCTTGTGATAGGGAAACAACGCCAGCAATGACTACGGATTCAAGCCAAGGTATTAATGGAAGTTCGATGGGGAACGGAAATGGTAATAATGGAAGTCCAGCAATAATAAATATAATTAAAACCATCGAGGATAAGCCAAAACATTTTAATAATACTGCAAGTTTATCCCCAAAACGATTTTTGAGGGAGATGGAGGATTATTTTCGGGATAATAACGTTCCAAACGAGAAACGACTCAAAGTAATTGAAAAACATTTAGATGCTAACCCAAGTATTTGGTACCAGGCATTTAAGTACAGTTTCCACGAATATGAGGATTTTAAAACGGCATTTTTAAGGAAATATTGGAGTCCGGAAGAACAACAGCAGCTTAGAATGGAATTGTATTCACGAAAATTTGCTGTTACCGGTCAGACAAGATATAGTGACTATTTTGCTTTCCAATTTCAACGTTTTCAGGATTTGGATTATGCACCCAGTGAATTGGAAGCTATTAAAACTATTCAAAGCCAACTTCCACCTGAAATACAAAGATTATTGGCGACCTCGAACGTTCAAACGGCAATTGAAATGGAAGATAGGCTGAGACAAATTGACATGACGACTTCTCATCCCACGAGTAGGTTAATACGTAATATGGGAAATGAAGAGTCAATCAATGTAATAGCCCATGAGAATTACGAAATTAACAAACGAAGAGGACAAAGAGACGTGGCTAGGAACCAGGAGATGGATGAAAGAAAAGAGATGAGAGGATACCAACGTCAAAGAGATCAAGAATATCGACGGACATATCAGATGGATGGAAGATATGTGCCATATGACAGGCAAAGTAACAGATATACAAGAAACAGAAATATGATCCGAAGAAGGAATTATTACGGAGGAAGAGGTGGACGGAACTTCAGAGAAAGGGAGTTCGGAAATAGAAGATATGCCCAGGAGCAGAAAGAAAACTTGAGAAATCAAGAAAAATGGAAGCAAGCGATTAAAGACAAGGAGATTGTTGGAGATATCGAGGGCGCAGAGAGTTTAGAGCTCCAACAATATAAAAATTCGGAAGCAGGGAAACGTCATCTTAACCCGAATGCACAGAATTTCAATACAGGGTTAGACGTTCCTGAGAAAAGAAAAACGACAATTTTGAATTAGATCATGAGGAAAATGGTAATAGAGGAAAGAAAACGGATAACAAAATTATAAGTTGGATCCATAACGCAGCAAATATCAAGTATTATTACAGGGAAAATCAGGAACAATCCTTAAATAATATACCGGACATATGCGGAAAGGAAGTATGCATTAATTCAGAATGTCAAACAGATGGAGAAGAGGAGACTGTTTAAAAAGAAATACATAGAGTAATTGCAAAGTCAACAGTTATGAAATGAAGTACGGAGAAGGAAGTTGAGTAACGTAAAGGTCCATTTATTATACGAATGGAAGCATAGTATAAATATATTGTGACCAACATATTTAAAAAAATAAGTGGGAGGAGAAAATGTACCATTACGTTACGATTGACGTCAGTTTACATGAATATACATCGGAAGAAAAATGGCGCAGATCAGCTTCAAGCGTTAAGAATGCACGGGATAACTTTTTGTGACAAGTTGACCGCAATTAGGAGGCAGTGCCTGGCGAGATGGAAAGGAAACTCTATGAGAAATGAACCATTATACGTAAAAAAAATTGAAAAACGGTCTATTATTATCTACTTTGGCAAGAAGAGTTTTCGTCGTAAACGGACTGTGAATTGCGATTACTTGACCAGAAGATTAGCTGACATAATCAATATAACCATAATAGGAGCCATACGAAGGAAGAATCCAGAAACAAACTACTGGAAAATACATAAAAACGGCAGGGAAACACGCATAATAGATTTCAAATACTGTACGGAAGAAGAGGTGTTGGGATACGGCATTCGTAAATAAGGCCTACACTGACTTAATAAACGGCCAAATTTTCATCAAATTATACGTATTGCCCATTGATAAGATTTAAAGAACATTATTCAGACAACATAAAAAAGACCAAGGAAGAGCCAGTTTATGAAAATAAAATTGAATCTGAGCAGTATCTTTAGAGGAAAAGAAATATATATACAATTAGAGAAAGTACTTGGAAAAGCTTTATATACTGAAAATTAAGATGTATTCTATCAATTTAATATTGTCTTTTCGTTGCATGGAAATTGGACACGAAATGGAGCTAGCCTAAAGCGATGGAGGGAGGCTGACCAGATCATCGTAAGCTCAAGCCTGAAGACCTAGAGATCCAGCATGACGTGATCCAGTGCAAGGCTAAGCATTCCGAGATGCCGTGACGAGGAAGAAGAAAGCAGAGTCGGACATAACATGGCCAGAGATAAGTAACGTTCTAGTAAATTTAACTATAAAGTATTTCATTTGGTGTAGTATAATTGTAGGAATGCTGTAGTGCCAAATATATGACCTGTTTGTGCCATTGTGTGAATTCTAAGGCCTATGCCGGAGAAAATAACCACAGATACGTATTATTTATGTGTAGTAATATACTGCCGTGCTCATAAGTTTGATATGAGGTTAATGTGAGCAGTATCGGGAAGAGAATTGATGTTTTTGAACCTATATGCTTACGAGAACGTCATATATATTAAACTAGGCAAGGCTAAGATAGTGAAGTGCAATATAATAATAATAAACCTAGGCTACCCAATGACCAGATTGAATAACTAGGCCAATATCGTCTACATTTACGATGAGTTGAAATAAACAGTAGCAGCTTGCGGTGTTTTGAGTAGATATTTAAGTAAAAGGAATGTTTTACTGCGACGTGGTAGACATTACGTGGAATCTGAGTAGAGATATTGTTGTATGCGGAGGAATCGCAGTAATTAAATGCATAAATGATAATATGTTGTTGGAGATTTGAGATGTTGAATAGGTATTGTGTAAGTAAATGATTGATGGAAATAGGTGCGAATTTATTCTTAGCTACAGTTATGTTGCGATTGAAAATGAGGCAAGCAGTGAAATTAAGGCCTAGATACGTGAATATATTAAGTGAAGCAGTGAGATTAAATGGTCTATTGGTCGAACTTATATGGAATATGGAGATAGATGGATCGTAATTTACATGTATTTGAAGTGTATATAGAAAAGAGATATAGCCGCCTAGTAATATATTCGTCTCATATAATGAATATATAGCAGTGGAGCACGCGTTAACCTGAAAATGGTAAAATTAGTAGGCAGTAGAAGGAGTAATTTTAATTGAAAATACACATAATAATTAATCGGTCGGTACGATTCTGACAGGTCATGACGGTTGAAGAACGATGGCATTCGTAAATGAAGATATTTAATTTTATTTTTGGCACACATTTTTAATATATATATAGGATGTTGGAATTTATATTTATGGTTAGGATTAATTTCTTTTAGATACTTAAAATGGCATTTTGAAGCCATCATTGGAAAGAGTTACTTATCTCATGCCATAAACAAGTCAATACGCAAATTCCCAAACCAATTCCAAAGAGTAGTGCAAATAGACCTAAAGGAAAGAAAGACCACTCCCTCCTTTAATAAAGAGTAAATCCTAGTTGTCCCCATATTGAAATAAAGTGATGAAGTGTGGTCACGCAACAAAATAATAATTGCCCAGATGAATTAAAGATACCTGCCCAATTTTAATTATGTCAATTCGTCAATTTTAGTTGTCAAGAAAAATAATATGTGATTTTTTTGATTTACTTTCCTCTATTACCAAAGATGATCATTATTTTGTTAATTATAATATTGGCATGCTAATAAATTAGTTTTAAGTTTATTCTAGCGTTTATTTTCAAAGGTAGAGATAGGAAGATTAGTTGTAAGGATACATTTAGGCTGATATTTCGGAGTCATGATATTTAAAGGCTTATATTAATTCTACGGTAGGATTTCGGAGTAAATGAGTAACACATTGAACTATACACCCTCTTCAACGGAACTTGCGAAGGTAAATAGTATTGTTGAATATATATAGATGTTTTTACCCTGAGATATTGACTTAATATGGACATGCAACCACCGCGTTTGATTGGTATATCCATCCCCGATTTCGCATAGTTAATTGGCAACATGTAAGTGGAAATATTGCACGGGCAACATCATATTAAATTAGTACTACAACTTGAGGTGAAGTATGAGGAAGTACAGCGCGATGGTGATACCTATATTTTTATCAGTCCAACCTGGACCTTGGTAAGAATTAGGACTATGAGGCCACCAATAGGTTGCATTAAATTTGTTGCCCATACATGGGGCAAAGTGAAGAGAAAAACACTGTTGCCGCAGGTTGCAATATATACTTATAATTTCTAAGTCACGCAGTGTAAAAATCAGAATGCAGTGTATTTAACGTTCTTTCAACTACTGCCGGTCAGAATGACAGATGTTTGTCCTAATCACCAATTCTTAACCGTCGTAAGTATGAAGTAAAATTTAATACTTTATCATTGTAGCGGAAGAGAATTGGTAAACATTTCGCTGGATAGTAATTATCAGAGCTAGGATTTAATTGGCTAAATGTGTACATACATATCGACTAAAAATATCAAAGTATGGACTTTTCAAAGGAGAAAAATAATGTAAAGGTTATCTATTTTGTATCAAATGTTAATATTTGTACAGCAATATGTATGTATCGTATAAACAAGAAAGTAAAAAACAAATAATTTAAATTAGTCACAGAACGAGAGTTTAACGTTTGGAAAGAGATACTGTGGGTTGAGTGACAAGGCCAAAGCTAGCAAGGTAGGAAAACACATTCATGGAGCAGAATTTTCCTTCTATATTTCATTTAGCTTCGAATTGCAGATGATAGTAAAATCATTTTTAAATTATTTTCTGGGAATAATAACCGAATCATTAAAATATGGAAGGTATTAAAGATAAAACCTTATACTATGTAAATATATGTGAGTTTTACGCAAATATGTAAAACATAAAGCTGGAAATATGGACAAATGTGGAAAATATGTTTTGAATCACTCCAAATATCCTGATTCTTAATCATATGACAACATTTTAACTTTAGCTAATGAAGAAACAAATATGTATTTACATAGAAATTCCAGGCTTGGTAATTACGCATTAAAGTCTTGGAGCATGAAAATAATATACTCACATATATATTTTTCATTCTACATTGTTATAATACTAAGCGTCAATGTACAAAACTTTGGGAATCAACTAACCGTCCAAGAGAAAAGAAACTCTTCATTATCTACGTTTAATGAGTAAATGCCCCGTCCAGCACAGTTTCCTGTATTTGCCTCTGCCCGTCTTATTCTCTATCGCCGTATACATTAGCCTCTTGGATATCACGATACATAATTTAGAAAGAATTACCTTGAAACTCTGCTACAAAATCCCTACTTACCTCTGAGAGCTGAGGGTATCTGGCGTAGTCCTGAAAGAGAATAAAAACAAGAGTAATATCTGGTATAAAACTATATCATTATATACAGTAAAGAGTTTCAGTACGGAGTGGAAAACAAGTTTAAATATTCCTTTTGTTACACAGGATGTTAGCTGTACTTAACAATTTATTTATATCTACATTGGGAATCCATTGTACATTCAAACACACAACCTACAGGTCACAATTTATTCAGGTTAATTTTTACCAGTGCTGACTTTAGATAAATTTGTGTTCATCAATTTCATGTACATATCCATAGAATTTCTATGTTTTATTTATTTTTCTCTGATTCGTAATCGCATCGATACATCAGATTTGGTGTGCTAGCAGCATGTACTTGTAATTTATTGTATTGTGTTTGAGAATGTCACTGTTTCTGGTCTTAGCTTTATTTATCTATCATTCTGTGGTAGCAACTAATGGATGAGTTAATGAAGATTACTGAGATGTTCAATACATCAATTTTCAAGGAAGGGAATTAAATATGTGTTTTCCTGCTGTATATACGTCTTAAATTTATGTAGGTGAGAGTTGAATGTAATCAATACAATATATCCTCTCCTTTGTGCGCACCATTCATTACAGGAAGAAATATTTCTGATATCTTTAGTAGAGGGTATTAGCTACCTTGTCAATAGGTGTTATAATGTGAACAGCAATGTTTGCCAAAGTCTTCATATAAAGGCGCACAAAAATGTCACATGTAAGGCGGAATATCCCATGTTGAGAGTCTGAAAACCCATTGTGTTAAACATAATATTAAGTGATAAATAGCTATTAACCGATAAGGTATTACAACATAAAATTAAGAGACCCTTCAACGGAGAGTCACGAACGAAGGAAAAATTGGTAGTGAAGGAAACCATCTTGAGGTAATTTTCTTCAGAAGGAGCCTTTCACGTCTTTCTCTCTGTCAAGCTGCTATGTTACTTCTCGACATTGACCATACGTACCTGACGATATTATACACTTTATGTAATATGTTTATGTGATGCATTAGACTATATTACAGCCTTCAATCTAGTTTACTACAAACCATATTTGTCCAGTTCGTCCGGCAGTTCTACTGGACCGATTTGTTTCTTTCTCTTGTTATTCTCACCGGAATTACCCGCCGGTGAATCACCAGGCATTGATAGGACTCTTTAGTTAACTTTGATTAATCCATATTCAAATCCCTAATTGACCGTACTTGCACACAGTTGAGGAGCAATATCTTTACGAAAAGATATAGGCAAAGCTAAACAATTAAAAATGACAGGCGTCTATTGACAAACCTGCAATTCTAATCAAACCTGGTACACATCTGACTTAATACTTCTGGGGAGAAATATTGTTGGGGTTAGACATCCCTAGCACCCCTACGGTTAGGGGTTGGATGGGAGTGACATGAATAAATAATCGAAAACGACCGATATTAGTACCGAATCCATGCTTTTCGGGGTGGCTAAGGGGAATAGTGACACCCCTGATGCCGTTCAGGCTCCATCCACGTTAGGGGGGAGGGGTGTTAAAAAGAGGTGAAACTGAGAATATCCATAATGATGAGATTATGGATGTATGTGTGTATTTTCCAGCATAGCTGTCAATCAAATTTGGTACTCATGATAACATTTACTATCTGGAGAAAAATACTATGAGGATAAGACACCCCTAGCACCCCTTCGGTTGGGAGGTGTCAGGGAGTGACATGGAACGTCCAATATTAGTGTCGAATCCATAGTTTCGGGGTGGCTGAGATTTGTAACAATATGGATGCCGTTTAAGTGCAAGTTTAGCATCCACCGTATAGAGGTTATCTAAATCCAGTGTACCTTTACACATTATGTCAATGCAGTCTCATACATAACCGGGCGAACTGGCCGTGCGTTTAGGGTCTCGCAGCTGTGAGCTTGCATCCGGGAGGTAGTGGGTTCGAACCCCACTGTCGGCAGCCCTGAAGATGGTTTTCCATGGATTCCCATTTTCACACCAGGCAAAAGCTGGGGCTGTACCTTAATTAAGGCCACGGTCACTACCTTCCGAATCTTAGCCCTTTCTCATTCCTTCATTGCCGAAAAGCTTAGTGCGACGTTAAACTATTAGCAAAAATTTAAAATGTTTACACACGAATAGAGCTACGCTAAAGTGTTTTTGAAGTACAAGTGACGTGCGTTCGATATTCCAGTTTTTAATTTCGTGTGACTATTTCTAGCCGGATGCAGCTCTTGTAAGGCAAACCTTCCGATGAGGGTGGGCAGCATCTGCCATGTGTAGGTAACTACGTGTTATTGTGGTGGAGGATAGTGTTCTGTGTGGTGTGTAAGTTGCAGGGATGTTGGGGAATGCACAGACACCCAGCCCCCGGGCCAGTGGTATTAACCAATGAAGGTTAAAATCGCCGACCGGGCCGGGAATCGAACCCGGGACCCTCTGAACCGAAGGCCAGTACGCTGACCATTCAGCCAATGAGTCGGACCAGATATTCTGGTCATTGAGCTGGTAACCAAATACACATATGATATATTCATAAATATGCAGTGATCCCATTATATAAATATGGCAAATATACCTTTTTTCCAGAATCATTCAGGATTCAGTATCCGACTTGTTCAAAGTTTTTATTATGTGAGAGTTAACATGGTACTTTAGACTTTGTAAGTTCGATTAAGTAACTGGTACGGGAAACAGTCAGTCCACTTGTGAATACCCAGCAACACTGCTTAGCGGTTCACCACGATGAATACGAGTCACCGCTAAATACAATGTAGTCAGAGGAAAGAATCATACTACAATATGAAAGAAACCATGAATTGTTTGTCTCTACCTCATGACGTCACAGTTGTACGCATGATGTCTCTAATTAGATACAGTTAACAAAACAAGAATTTCTGAATTCCTAAAGGGATACGTTTGAAACGAGCTTGAAATGAAAATATTTTCTCATGTTTTCCATTGTGAATAACTCCACAGTCAATATACATAGAGATGCAGTATATCCCGCAGTGTGGAATGCTGTGTACGCAAGTCACGCCGCACACTGAGTTGCAATTATAAATATTCCCATGATGTACTTATATCGCCTAGAATAATCTCTGAAGCACTTCGTTGGAACGCGATGTCGCTCTTGAATCTGAACAGCGAAAATAACATTTAAGTACTAGGCATCCCTTCATAACCCCTTAACAGATAAATATAAGGGTAGCTATTGTTTAGGAATTTTCACCTTCAATGAGTATGTACAGACAAAGGAAAGAAGGACTGTCAAAATTATATATAACGTGTGTGTGTTTTCCGTGACTTAGATTCTGTTTATTTTGGAGTGATGATTCTGCTTCAAGTCTTGTGTAAATCATAATAAAAGATGCCATTTTAAAAGCACACGCATTGGTTATTTGGAGACCCCAACGCGATTAAGAGGCCGACGTAATTTTGGTGGCTATCCTTTTTCTTGTTCTTCACTGGTACATACTTAAGGAACTATGGAGAGGGTAATAGAATACATCAAGGCAGACGTGAATGAATTATCTATTTGTGACTTCAATTCGTATTTCCTCTTCATCGTCAACACCTTCTTGTTTTCATGGATCATTTTCTTCCTCTTCTTTTCAATTCTCATTCACTCTGTCTGTACACTGAAGATATTTCGGTACCTTCTTTAAATTTCTATCTATTTCGTATATTCTTTTTAATAGGAGCACTTTCCTTATCTTAATTTATTTTAGCGTTACTGACATTTACATTGTCTCAAATTTACTATGTGTGCATACATTTTTAAATGATACAGTTCTCTTTCGTTAAAACTTTGATTTCCCTTTTAGTACTGTTAATTTTGCTTTCATCATCGTACTCTTATACCGATAGACGAGTAGGCACCCACTTCTTTTACATATATTGACGACCGATTTCTAAGTATTATTAAAGAATAGGATCAAGAAATGCCTTTGCTGGCAAAATGTAGTGTTTACAGTGCGCTGTGTCTTCTGGTATGGGCTAGAATAAAATTGTTACTTTCATTGACCTCTCTCAGTCTCTTCCGTAGCTTTGACAATATGAAAGTGGCTGAAGTATGAGTGACGCTAGTAATGCCATTCCTTATGCAGTCAGTCCCTGCTATGAATGGTGTGAAAATGTCGCTCATAGGGTTGGTTGGTGCAGGCATTTCAGTGGGCTTGGCAGACTGATGTGCAATGGCAACTTCTGGCTCGGTGAGGAAAGCAACGGGAAACTACCGCACTCCTCATTTCCCTAGTACGCCTCTTCAGTGACACCTAGGCCATCTATGACAGCTAACGGTGAACCTGTTGAGAATCCAACCAGCCTTCGGGCTGAATACCCAACATACATAGAATCAAGAAGAAAACTTAACACGAATCTCGCTTCAGCAGCTTAAATTTGTCCGGCTACATGGCTAAATGGCTAGCGTTCTGGACTTTGGCCCAAGGGATACTGGGTTTGATTCCCAGCCGGATCGTAAATTTAATTGGTTAATTCGATGGTTCGGTGGATGGGTGTACGTGCCGTTGTCACTTTTAGAATCCATTATCATAGCAGACTTGCAGGTAGCAAAAAGGTCAACTCGAAAGACCTGCACCAGGCCTTGTCGGAAGCCACACGGCATTATTACTATTACTACCTCAAATTCCGTGTTCATTCACTTAGAAATGGTCTTAGATTTTAAGATTAAACTGCTTACACCGTGGAGAAGACTCTGTATTTATTATCTCTATTCCTGATTAATAATTAAAGTTGAATTACTCTATCGATAAAAGTGCATTAAACTGTAGTCCACTGCGCTTAGTTCAAAACGCTGTACATTGAATTAAGGTTTCTATTGCGAAACGAGAACAGTGCTTCTTTGTTTATAATTACGGCTAAATTTTTACTTTCTGTATCTTGATTCTGGAGTGTGATAATCAAGTGGCTTAGTCACTGGCTTTACACCTTGGTGGCCGCGGTTCGGACAAAGAGCAATGCATGTGGGATGTTTTAAATGAAAAGTCACGTCCCTTTGGTTCGGATCGACGTAAAACTGAAGATCCGTGACTATGATCATGAAAATATCGTGATATTACCGATAATATTATCGAGTCATATCAACTACAAGCGTTAGTTTTGATTCTGCAACAGGTAAATCATTAGATATCTATTACCGTAAAGGCCACGAAGGGATGCGATAGAGTGGAAGGTACAGGCGTATACTGTCTACAATCCTGGAACTAACAGGGATAATGTGGTTAACTTCATGCCCATCTATATTTGCGCCAAGGACGTGACCTGGTACTCACTTGGTTTGTAGGCTGATTAAATCCCAGGACCACTTGCCTCTCGACATAATGTTTTCTCACTTGACATCGAACCCACGTCTTTCTAAGTGAACTGAGAACTCCTTTACCACCTTAGCTATGTATACCCTAATCAGTTGATACAAATCTATTGACTATAAAGTGTCCTCCTACCAATATAGGGATAACAATAAATATTAATAAATATGTTTTCTCCACATAAAGTCCATGGAGCAAAACTGCGTACTCTGTTGGGATACAATACAAAAAATACCGTATTGAATCCACTGTCCAATAACTGGATATAGGGTACCATAAATTCGAGTTAAATTTTCTTGTGATTTTGATGTCTCTGAAATTACAATGATCTACTTGCAAGCTTTTAATTTGTCGTTTATTCACAGACTCCTTCACAGTGACAAACGAAGTTAAGTTCCCGTCAATAATAGAGTTGACTGTCGGCACTAATTTATCACAACACACAAAGCTTTCTTCTTGAGTCATAAGTAATTTATAACATTCGAATCCTACCAAAATGAGATTAAAGTCATGAGAGATAAATTTTGTTAAAGGCAATTAACTCAGATGTCGAAATTGTCATAACCATCACAATGTCAATTAACAGAGCGTGTAATAATGTTGCTTTTACAGATCACCTGCTGGAAAGACTACAATAATAACGAATAATTCTGCGTAGTTACCTGTTCAGCACTGGCTACTGCCCGGCTCCTTGGCCGAATGGTCAGCCTAGTGGCCTTTGGTTAAGAAATCCCAGGGTTCAATTCCCGACTGGGTCATGGATTTTAACATTAAATGGTAAATTCCCTTGGCTCGGGGACTGAGTGTTTTTATTGTCCGCAACTCACCCCTGCAATTCATACACCACATCCGACAATATCCTGCACTACATTAACACTCAGTTTCCTATGCACGACAGATAGCGCCCACTCTCGTCGGAGCGTCGAACTTACATAAGCTGAACCAGTCCAACAACAGTCACACGAAATTATTAGTATTTGTATTCGTTACTGTACACAAAATGTTCGGTCATTACGAAGTATAGGGTAGAATGGAACAAAATACTCTTCTCACACAATGACGGATGACTAGCAACTGGAAAATGTGTATTTAATATTATTATATTATTATTCCTTATATTATTATTATTCCTTAATGATAAATTCCGTTAGTTTGTTTAATTAAATATAAGAATGTATTCTAAAGAAATTAAACAATTGTTATACAAATTAATTAAACTATAACTTATTAGTGTATCTCTGCTGAAAGGATAAATTTTGTATGTCTAATAGTTGCTATTTTAAGTTCTGCACAGTCCTGGGAGTATTCCATAATGTTTTAAATTATGCCAAAAAATGATACGTCTACTTCTTTTGGTGAAGGAGTAAACAATAGTGACAAGTAATGAAATATTCAAACATGACAGTCTACGATCCGTCAAAATATGGTACATTTCAAAGATCAAGTTTTGACAGAAATCTGACTTCTCGGATCCTCGGGTTCGATTCCCTTGCCAAGTCGAGGATGTTAATCGCATCTGGTTAATCCCTCTCACTCGGGTTGGGTTTTTTTGTTTGTCCCAACTTACTCCTCTTCACGGCAAATCACACTACCAACCGCCACACAAACACGCAATCATGAATACATCCCCCCTACACGGGGTTGCCGTCAAGAAGGGTATCTGGTCGTAAAATAAGCCCAAATCCATATGTTTGACACAGTTTGTACCCTCGTTCCCCTAGAGATTGGTAAAAGTGGTAGATGAAGAAGAGTTTTGACAAAAATGCCTTCTTTTATGATTGATAATTGCTAGTTTTCCTTGGTTGGTCAGAATGTTTCACTGGACTCTGCAAAAGACTGCAGTGGATGTACAATTGTGTTGTTAGAGATTGCAGTAGAAATTAAAATTAATGTTTTACGTAACCTGAGGTAGCTGCGGGAGGAGGATCAGATCAACTTCATAGTGTTTGCACAAGAAAATTATGTTCATGAAAGTCGATTATCCCGTAACTTACTCTGGTTCATGCAGCGTACAAACCCATAACATCAATTTGACAGTCATCATTTATTGTGCTGTTGAAAGGCATCCTTCACTGAAAATTATTGATAGAAGTTTCTGTTACCTAGCCACACTAACATGTGTGACGTCGTCCATGCTTGAATAGAAAGAGCGAAGTAAAACAAAACTTCTGAAAACATGGTAGCTACAGACTGATGTAACTGTGTACATTCTGTGTGAGGGTAAGTGCTATCTGACATAGTAAAGATCTACTTTTCTGGCTATTCCTATGGGTTAACAAATGGATTTGTAAAACATACAACTGGCTACCATATAAAAAATTGGAGTTGTTGAATGAATTAAGTACATTTCTCATCCAAATGTTCCATTTGAGGTTATGATCTAAGATGAAAGGTTAGCACAGGATAGGGTGGCATGGGGGCTGCATCAAACCAGTCTATGGACTGATGACTCAAACAACAACCACACGATCTAAGATGGAATAAGAGAGAGCGATTGCCAGGTGCCCACGTTCTTAAAACCTATTCGGAGCCAGTTCCGATCAATCATCAGTCAGAGTCTGTCACTGCTACCTGCCATCAGTCCAGAGTGCCATCATTTATATGAGAATTTGGTCATTAGGTATGCTGTACCAAACAGTTCTCCATGTTTTAATTCTACACCATAATAAGGAATGGCAAAAGAGTGTATCTGAACCAGTCAGGAGAGGAAGAAATCAGTATACCTCAACCAATGCTACAATAATAATAAATCGGCTCTTTCTTTAATGTCTTTCGCCAAATTCTCTTGATGATATGTCTTTCTTAGTTCCTATGTTCCCCTTGGATTACTGTATTTTCAGTCTAATTATGTACAAATTCCTTTTAAGTAATCGTCGTGGATAGTTCGCTAACAAAACTAAGAAGGCAGTTACATGTGTAATGTCCCCTGTTAAATTTATTCTAATCACTTAACAGGGCTCATCAGCGTCTCCTAGGAAACATGAAGTCCCAACATGAGTTTGCTACGGCTCATTGGAAGATAACAAATTAATGATAATCTAATAGATTCAAGACCTAAGGGGAATCTCGCAATCGGAAATTCTCAGTCAATTTGTCAAGGCAATGTAACGTTTGTAATGATGTTTGATACAAGTATTTTTCTCCAAACCACTTAAAATAAATTCAAATACAGTTAAAATTGGTTTAACGCCATAAGCACGATTCTATGCCAATCAAAGTCGATCATAAAATACAAAATGTAGTGTTGTGTGAGACTAGAAAAATGAAGCATAAAAATATTTTGTATCCCCTCTTTTGTGGATTTATAGTTCTGGTAGCCTAACATTAAATTCAAAAAACAGGTAACAGTGTGACCTTACAGATCTGTTCGTTCAAGATCGTACAAGGCAGATCATAAAGTGTGCGACATTGAAAATCATATTCAAGACAGATATACTTGGACTAGTGCTCACTGTATCTAACTTTTTTCGTAAACAGCTAGGTTAAGGACGAAGTGTTCATCCGAGCACGGAAACAACTCAAAAAGATTCACAAAGTCACTAGCAGTGTGCAGTAGATGCACCATGACCATGAGACACCGCAGGCAGTGCGAGCCAATATAGATATCATCGCAATCCAACCTTCAAAAATAATAAAAATACTGTAACTACATAATAGTAGGTGGTGGTCATTTCGGGACAAATGACGTGTTTCCTATCAGTATTCCAACCAAGGGGGAGATAGTGAAGTCTAGCGTTACTAGGCCAATTGCGGGAACACGTCGTCAAAAACAACGTGAGTTGTGCATCTTAAGTCCATGCTTCACTAAGCCGAACTTACATGAAAGTTACAACGGAGCTCCATTTGAAATGTATTGGATCATATTTAGGCTATTGAGTATTTTGTTATATTTGTTTTATAACCCACTTGTACAGACAGGGCTTATGGTGACGATGGGAGAGGACAGGACTGTGAAGGAAGCAACCGTGGTCTTATAAAGTATTTGCCTGACGTGAACATTGGAAAACACGGAAAACCACCTTCACGACTGCAGACAGTAGGATTCGAACATACTATCTTTAGAATTCAAGCTCACATTTACGTGGCACATACTGCGTAGCCAACTCGCTCGGAGAAGCACTAGTACGTGAAACGAACAAAACCAATGACAAAGTAATGCCCTTGATTTCTTCTATGCCTGGATAGATATTTAGTGTGCCATTCGAGCCAGTACTTAGACAAGTACTGGGACAGTGTGTAGTAAATATTTTGCAACTTACCTATAACTTATTGTGGTTAATACAGTATATGCACTTGTTTGTTGTCTCACCCTATCACTATGAACAATATTTCTCCCAGACCCTCAAGCGCCGCAAGCGTTTTCATTTTATACAACCTGTGACAATAAAGTTCGGTGAATGAAGTCAGAACGGTCAATCCGGCAACACTGGCGACAGACAGCGCTGCACCTGCGTAACAGCAGGTTTTGACCACCTGCTCCCAACGTTGTTCAGTTGAGCATCGTGTGTGCGCTGTGTAAGACCTGTTTGACACAGTGCGTGTTTAGGGCGTTGGTTCTGAACTGCCAACAGGAACAGGAACGACCAAAAGATCAATGTACAGTTTTGTTTTAAGCTTGGCAATACACCAAAAGAAACGCATGCGATGCTGGTACGTGTTTATGAAGATCAAGCACTGCCCTTGAAGTGTGCGTACGAGTGGTTCGCCTGAAACGAAACGGAAAAACAAGGAAAGGCGTTCTCCGGGATCCCCTCGTCGGAAAAAGGTCAGAGCCAGAAAGTCACGCATCAAACTCGCTTTGAAAGGAAAGAGATTTGACAATATTCCTGACATCCAACGAAACGTGACGAGGCTTTTGAACACCATCTCAAAGGAATCCTTCTTGCAAAGTTTCCAGGACATGTATCGCCGATCTCAACAGTGCATAGTAATGGGAGGGGACTATTTCGAAGGACAGTAAGGTCACTGTCGTGCATTGCTCATCTGTGTTGATAGTTCAGGACTATTCATCGAACTTTGTCACAGGTTGTATATCTACTCGTTAGTCCAAAAGTAACCGTGATATGCTGATGCTTTTATTTAATATATATTAATTTGTAAAGATCGTTTCAAATTGAAATCGTAAATCAGCAGTCCTAGAAATGAAGAGCTACTATTGCTGCGAATAGTATTATTACGGTATCATTAATAATAATAATAATAATAATAATAATAATAATAATAATAATAATAATAATAATAATAATAATAATAATAATAATAATTGTACCGGGTAGTACACCTCCACGCCGCTAATTCAAACTTTGCGCCAGTTGAAACTCCTCTACTGGAGGAAGTCTGAACTTTATCTACTGTGTTAATTTTCAAGTTTCTCAGAAGATGTCACTACTTGTAAATTTTGAAGTTTCTGAACTGGGTCGTTTTCGATGTATTTTTGTTTTGCCTGTAGTAAGAAGTGTGGACATTCTCTTCCAGATGGCACTACTGAAGAACTACAATTATGCACCCTAGTGCGAAGTGAAAGAACTGTATTTTTGGAGAAATTTTGAATTCATAAGTTTGTTCTTTGTTAAATTTCTTTCAGTTAGTTTAAGTTGGCAATATTAACCCTTTCTTTCCGCCAGTTTTGAATTTGACCAATAAGGAATTTCTGTAATTAATTTTCCACCAATAATGTGTTTCTTCTTCATCTTGTGTAGGGGTTTTCGTTGTTAGCCAATAAAATTCTTGTGGGAGGGTGTTCTCATTCCTGAAACGCCTCGAACTTTCCACGAGGGTATATAAACTGCTGATTTTCGGGTCTCCGCGCCACTTCAGTAACATCTATCAGTGTGTAAAGTACGTAGCAGGGGGCGGGAAGCGCCTCTTTCTTCGGGCAGCACTTCAACCTCCAGGTAATGGCCGTTTAATAAGTTCTTTTCTTGCTAGCTCAGCAGTTTAACTCTCGGGGCAGGTCCGAAGCCTTTCTACTATGTAACTTTCCTTTAAAATGTAAAGACACTTGGTACCAATTCTATCTTTTTAAACTACATATTGGGATAGAGAGTGCTTAACCCTCTCGAGCTCCCACTCATATTGCATTGAGGTGAACTTATTTTCACTACCGTTTCTTCCTTAACGTAATGTAAATTGTCTCCTTCTATAAGTCACCTCTTTAGTATGGGATTAGCCCTTGCAGTAACGGCCTAGTGCCAAGTAGGTTTTATATAAAGTGTATTAGGAGTGCAAGAACGCCTCCTCTCAAGTTGGTATTTTAGAGGCCATGTAATTGACCTGTTTCTTTACTTAATAGACCTCAGTAGGTTGGGTATTTTTACCCCTGTTTTCATGTCCTTGGAGGACAACTTGAAAGTGGAGTTTGGTGTGGCCTTTGATAGGCTTGAACTTAAGAGCGGGTTGCTCTTTCTAAAAATTTGTTTCTGCGTGCCTCGAGGAGGCTTTACTGTGTAATTGGGAGCAAGAGCTCCTGGGCATGATTGTGGTGTTCTGCCCCTTTGTTGAATCTTGTATATAGTAAAGTTGGGCCCATTGCTCAAGAATAATGGGTCTGGCTCTCGGAGCCCAAATCCTGTAACACTGTAATTGTACATTTTCGATTGGTTGCTTTGCTACTCTGTACCTGCCACTCTTGTTAGTTCTTGATTTTCCAAAGAAAATATAACCTTGTTAAATTAACTTTAATTTCGTATTTTGAGACCTGTTCCCCCAGCACCTTCTTTCACCACTGCACATCCACAAACTCCGTAATAATAATAATAATAATAATAATAATAATAATAATAATAATAATAATAATAATAATAATAATAATAATACGAAGAGGACGAAGAATGAGTGGTATATCTTAAACGACATTTTTGTAACATCCTTATCCGCGGATATTTCTGAACAGACTCCGCAATACCGAGTGAATTGGCTGCGTAGTTTGGGTCATGTAGCTGTGAGCTTACATACGGGAGATAGTGGGTTCTATCCTCAAGGTCGACAGCCCTGAAATGCTGGAGCTGTACCTTAAAAAGACACGGTCGATTCGTCCCAAGTGCTGGCACTGTTCTATACCATCGATGCAATAAGCCCCAATCAATAGTTAAAGTAATGGCTTCAGAAAAGTTGGAAATATTAGGTACTCACCTACGCCATAAACAAGGCTTCCCTTGCTCAGATGACTGACTGTGGATCGCTTCATTCATGAATGTTCACTCCGTTCGTTTCAAGATCCACATTCGGATTTTATAGATGTTCCAGATTTCCTGATACAGTGGCTTAGCAAACTAGGTGCCTCAGTTATGATGCAGTGAACAATGGATATCTTGTTTCTCGTACCACCGGTGTGCAATGGTAATCATTTTCGCCTTATATTAATTTCTTTTCATGCCATCCTTCTCTTAGAGTTTATTTTCTACCAATAAATGCGCTTATTCACTATTCCATACGTCAAATAATAATATAATAATAATAATAATAATAATAATAATAATAATAATAATAATAATAATCCCCATAATCCCCTGTATTGTGAAAATAACATATGGTGGGTAGTGGTCCCGGTTCAATTTTTATTTTATTTCATCAAAACAAGACCTTCAATTACTGCACGGGGTTAAGTCAGAAACTAAAATAAGCCACAGTAATGGTCCTTAAATTATATTTCACATTTAATTTATTTTTAAAACAGACACATTTACGTAGGAAGAATTGAGAATGAGGCAGCCGTCACAGAACTCCATTAAAATACTTTCCCCGTGACTTCTTATCGCACGAAAGTTTTAATGCTAGTTGCAGTCTATTTTAATATTCACAGCTGTTCTCATTGATTGCATGTAAATTGCCTTGTAAGGTTGTAGGCTATTTCCACGATCAGATTAGCTATATTTAGGAGCTAGACTGACCTTTGACCTGTCTTCAAGTGATGAAGTGAGAAGTCTCTGAGAATGATTAATGGGGATGTTCCATACCCAGCCATGATAAAAAAAAATCGTTACTGCACTTCCCGTGATATGAAGTGTAACATTCCCGAACTGATGAGTTCCATGTTAATGTCGGACTATCTTGACGAGACCTGCTCTAGGTTGAATAAATTGTTGACCACCGTCAAAATCAGTCTACGATCTAATAGCCAGAAATACAACAGTTTTTATATGTCAATCACTTGTTCGTACTGAATGGATAATATTCCAAATATATCTCGAAATTGTATCCTTTATTCCCCGAACATAATAATCATGAATTTAAAAATTTGTTATACCTTTTATGCATTCGTAATTCCTAATAACATGCTCACAGAGATATTTTGAATATTCGAAATATTTTGGAAACTTTGGGATTTGACATTGTAACACTGGGAAATAAAAGGGTGAAATATATTTTATAATGAGCATGCCACATTTATTATAAAATCTCCTTTTTGAGAAATAATCTGAGAGAGACTTAAAAATATTAATCTGATTCCACATTTTCTTGACGTTTCATAAATAATATATTGTACTTGCAATCTACAGTTGCAGATTGTTTCATTCACACTGTGATTTTCCTCCTTTGGCTCTACCAGACAAAGTTTCCTAAATTTTTCTTACAAGGGTCTAAGTTTCCCTAATCAGTCATTCTTTTCATTGTTTGTCATAGTAATAATATTTTAATAAGAATTTCGTGTGGCTATGTCTAGCCGAGTGCAGTCCTTGTAAGGCAGACCCTCCGATGAGGGTGGGCGGCATCTGCCATATCTAGGTAACTGCGTGTTATTGTGGTGGAGGATAGTGTTATGTGTGGTGTGGGAGTTGCAGGGATGTTGGGGACAGCACAAACACCCAGCCCCTGGGCCATTGGAATTAACCAATGGAGGTTAAAATCCCCGACCCGGCCGGGAATCGAACCCGGGACCCTCTCAACCGAAGGCCAGTACGCTGACCATTCAGCCAACGAGTTGGATGTCTGTCACAGTAAAAGAAAAATTGAAATGGAGAGAACTTTTCAAATCTGCCGCGGGACGTGATTTCGGACAGTAATGGACAGTACAAATTGACTTTCCAGTAACAACGAACACTTGGCATTTGGCAGAGTCCCATCCTAAGATACATTCCCAGAATTTCTTCCAGTTCATCCTTATATATTAAAGCACATACTTTTCTTCTATGTTTCTTAGTGATTAGTCTCTTCTATAACGAGGTACAGCATATCGTCTGTCACGTACTTCTTGAAATATGTCAAGGATGTTGACAAAAGACTGGGTTTTTATCCTTCTAATTCCACAAATAGCTGAATTATAACTAATAGTACACCTCTGTTCCAATGAAGACGCAGGAATTATTCTATAACTCAATAACTGGCTCTGTGAATTAATTTGGATTTAGACTAGCGTGTTGTGTGACTTGCACATCAGTGTTTACATCACCATGCTGAGTTTTGAAATCTGCTTCATTTTCTTCATCTAACAGATCACTCTCATCATTATTTGTTAATGCTTTGAATATCCCTCACATTTAACTGTAATAAACAAATACAAAAGTGAGATTCTCAATAGAAGTACGGAATTTAGTACAGAACATATTACAAAATCATTATTTGAACAAGGATGTTGGAATTTTGGTATATTGCATACCAAAATATTTGTACAACAATCAGGATTCAAATTTTAATTACAGTACAACCACATTTTTATTTAAAAAATATAAAATGCACCTTAACTTTGAATCCATGCTTCGTTTTCAGACAAACAGCTGAACTGAAATGCTATACTACCAACGGCGGGGTGATTAAGTTTATTCCATTTAAGGGTTTGACACAGAGCGTGTTCCAAACACTGTGGTTGATGTGTAACAGTGGGTATTAGCGGAACGAAATGATGTATAGCGAAGGTAGACCTACTGAAGCTCAGAATCACGAAACTGAAACACCGGGCACTAGAGGGTCCATCTCAATCCTAAACCTGTCCTATCCCATCGTTGCCATGAGACCTGTCTGTGTCAGTGTGGCGTAAAACAAGTAGTCCAATGTGTATTGCTTCCGTTCTGTTCACAAAAGTAACTATCTCCAGAACACAAACTAAACTAAACTTAGGCTGGATGTTCTGAAAGCTTATGTGAAAGATTTTATTTTCAATTCATGTCTATCCCATTTTTGTTCGTCCAGGTAACGAAGTTGGCCAGTCATTCGTCGGCTGTTCTAAAGACGGTGTGATCGGAACCTGGTAAAGAATTTTGATGCTTTCTTTGCTAGTGGCTTTACGTCGCACCGACACAGATAGGTCTTATGGCGACGATGGGACAGGAAATGCCTAGTGTCAAAATGGGAAACCACGGAAAACATCTTCAGGGCTACCGACAGCGGTATTCGAACCCACTATCTCCCGGATGCAAGCTCACAGCCACGCGCCCCTAAACGCATTGCCAACTCGCCCGGTTTTTGTTATTTTAAGCGTGATTAAACGCGAAAAAAACATGTTAAAATAGTTTTCAGACAAAGGACCGATTCTCAGACGTCTCTTAATGCTGTTAGTGGTTGAACAGGCTTCAAATACATAGAAGTATTATTATTATTATTATTGTTATTATTATTATTATTATTATTATTATTATTATTATTATTCGCCATTATGAATACCATTATTTTTCTATTTGTTTAATAGTTTATATTTCTGTAATAACAATAATAATTTCGTGTGGCTAATGCTAGCCTTGTGAAGCCCTTGTAAGGCAGACCCTCCGGGAGGGAGGGTGACATCTGTCTTTTATGGGAAACAACGTGTGATTGTAGTGGGGAAGAGTGTTTTGTGTGGTGTGTGAGTTAAGGGGATGTTGGGGACAGTACGAATTCCCAATATCCGAGCCACGGGAAATAGCCATTTAAAGTTAAGATCTCCGACCCGGCCGAGAGTCGAATCCTGGGCCTCTGAACCTAACGCGACTACGCTGACCATTCAGCCAAGAAGACGTACATTTCAGTGGTATCTCATTGAACTAACTCCTTATTTGTGGCTCCTGCTGCTAACAATTTATAAAGTTCATATTTCATTCGCTGAAATAATATTGGTAGTTGGAATTACTGCGCTTCCAGTGCGGTCGAGAGAGCAAGTTTATGTGCCTTAATGCAGATATTCTGCTCACTTGTTATGTATGGATTCCGCGCCAACAATGCAAGGAAGTGAATTATTGCTATAGAACTCGATCATAACATTAAATCACCTCGCTGCGTTTATTAAGTCTAATTATGATAGCAGCAGTACCGTGACGCACACAGTATAACGACAGGTTAGTGGTGATACATATTGTTGGAACTAGGGTAAATTAGTCAGTGCTCAGAATAACACACTCGCATTGTCTCTTTTAGTCAGGGTACATGGATACGGAGAATATAGTAAATAAAATGAACTACTTAAGAATTGTTACCGGAATCAGGTGTATATTTAGAGGAGAGTCACGGGAAATAACCACTTCTCAAAACTCTATTTTTTTGTGGTGATTCGTCCAGGTTGTTAGTTTCACAAATAGGAGACGTCCTCTTGGTTTTAATTACTGCGTTGATGGGGTGAAAGTTCCTTTTGGGATCATTGTAAGTTTCTGGGTGTTAATATAAGGAAAGATCTTTATTGGGGTAATCACATAAATGGGATTGTAAATAAAGGATACAGATCTCTGCACATGGTTATAAGGGTGCTTAGGGGTTATAGGCTAGTATGGATGTAATGGAGAGGACATATAAATCTCTGGTAAGATCCCAACTAGAGTATGCTTCCAGTGTATGTGACCCTCACCAGGATTACTTGATTCATGAACTGGAAATAATCCCAAGAAAAGCAGCTCGATTTGTTCTGGGTGATTTCCGACAAAAGACTAGCGATACAAAAATATTGCAAAGTTTGGGCTGGGAAGACGTGGAAGAAAGGAGACGAGCTGCTCGACTAAGTGGTATGTTCCGAGCTGTCAGCGGAGAAATGGCGTGGAATGACATTAGTAGACGAATAAGTTTGAGTGGTGTCTTTAAAAGTAGGAAAGATCACTATATGAAGGTAAGGTTGGAATTCAAGAGGACAAATTGGGGAAAATATTCGTTTATAGGAAGGGGAGTTAGGGATTGGAATAACTTACCAAGGGAGATGTTTGTTTGTCCAACCCTTATCCCGTTTCCCTACGGGGTCGGGTATGGGGTGAGATGAATTTGTCGTGGCGGGTTTTTATGACCGGATGGCCCTTCCCGACGTCAACCTTATCAGAGGAGTAAATGAGATGAAATGAATGACGTGATATATATGATAGTAGGGAGAGGGTGAAACCCGGTGCCGGCACGTAGCCTACTCCTGTCGAATAGCACCAAGGGGTCTGCTCAAGGCTTAACGTCTCCATCCGACGGACGAATCACCATCAACAGCGTCATATGCCCTCACTCCATATGAGCACTGCGGAGAGGTTTGGAATATAATCCGAGCTTTTGGCACGCATTCTAGTGATTACAAATTGTATACCACCACCTCCCCTGCCCTGCCGCCAACATTCTGACGGTAAAAATTGTTTCGACCAACGGAAATCGAACCAGCTAACCTCAGTGTCAAACCGTTTAGACTTCAGCGCTTTAACGATCAAGGCCACCAGGTGGGATAATAACTTACCAAGGGAGATGCTCAATAAATTTCCAATCGCATTGAAATCATTTTTAAGAAAAGGCTAGGAAATCAACAGATAGGGAACCTGCCACCTGAGCGACTGCCCTAAATGCAGATTTGTATTGACTGATAACGGCACGCGGTACCAGTACCTTTTTCTCGAAGGAAACAAGAAATGAATTTGATACTTATCGGAATATTCCTACCAAATGTTCATGGCTTATGGCTTAAAATCAAACTTCAGTGTCCATTTTAATTACACATCTATAGATATAATGCGTACGAGAATATGATTGAAGTTCTGTAAACTGCCGTTCTAAAATTAACATTCTTGTCCTATTAGCAATTTTGTGTCGTCAGTTTGAAGTTATAGAAAGAAAGAGTCAATCTTCATCTTGCTCTTCCTTCTCCTTCCACATTTTTGGCTACTGGAATACAATTGAGAAGGCAGTTGATTTTCTTACCCTCCTGCAAACGAACTCTTCTTGTCAAGGGCACTCTAACGGTATCCGTATTGCACCAAATGCCGTTAATACCAACGTAGCAGCAAACAACTAGTAAATAGATAACAGTCATAGTTAATCTGGGGTTAATGTATGTTTAAATTTAAATAAATAAAAATAAATTAAATAATTTGAAATGCATTTGCCTTTTATCCAAATGGTCTCCGGTTCGATTCCCGGCGTGGTATGTCTGCCTTCTTCAACGTTAGAATTCATCATAGATAGGGTCTCATCCTCGCTAAAACACAGGTCACCTATAGGCATCAATTAGAAAGACCTGCACCAGACCTCTCCGCAAGCTTGCCGAACTGAACGTACAATCGCTCAAAAATCAATGAGCACATGGTACTGTATAAGTTCCTCCCAGGTACACTTTTCTTTGAAATAATTGAAACTATAGGCCATCTCTATTGCTGAATGGTTAGAATGCTGGCCTTCGGTCACAGGGGTCTCGGGCTCGATTCCCGGCAGGGCCCGGAATTCTAACCATCATTAGTTAATTTCACTGTCACAGGGGCTGGGTGTATGTGGCGTACTCTTAATCACTTCATCTCCATAATGACGTGCAGGTCGCCTATGGGAGTCAAATCAAAAGACCTGCATCTGGCGAGCCGAACTTGTCCTCGGACACTCCTGGCACTAAAAGCCATATGCCGTTTCATTTTTTTATTGAAACTATAGAGATAATACAAATCAGAGGAATAGAACCAGCTTTTGGGTCGTTGGGCCGTGTGCAGATGCAGAGTTTCGCTTCATGGGCAGTGCACATTTTTTGAAACGGAGTATTCACTTCTCCTTTGTAAGGTTAGTAATCCCTATTTGCTAACATGGCGGGAGCGCGCATTGCTAAACACGTAAAGAGGCTGAAGCGAAATTCGCGCACTCGGGCGTCACAGCGCTACTCCTCACATGCCAGCAATAAAAAAAATGTCTGTCACAAAATTTCGTTCTGCGAGTATATCCGGGAGAAAAAGGACGTTGAAGAGTGGCAATCTGGCAACACTGTAACTACATGTAGGGTAACTACCTCTGTCAGCACCTGCCAGTCGTGCTGTATAGTTGGTGCGGTGGATAGAGTTTTGGGTTAGCATGCAGGAGGTCGAGGGGTCGATCCTGGTTTGTGGTGTATGTTTTTTATTTCGTAAATGTAGTCCAGGTGGTATGGTATCTGGCACCTTAATCGTCAACAGCGATTTCAGAGGGTCATCTAGAGACCATTTGCACTTACATACTACGATCCTAGAAAGGCACGAACATTCGTTTTCATTGGTCAGCTTTGAAGACGCCCTTTCCCACGTCGTGGGCATGAATTTATTCGCACCATTTCTTCTGCTAGATTCGTCACAACGTGTTCAGCGTTACTAAATTTTTTAAATGTAGGACACATGTGACCTAACAAACGGTGTATTACTGTATTACAGTATGTAATGTCCGATGGAAATTAGCAAATGAAAAGTGCGCTTCAACCCAGGATCGAACCCTGAAACTCCTGCATGCCAACTCAAAACTCTATCCACTGCACCAACTGTACATCACAACTAGTACGTGCTGACAGAGATACTTACCCTACATGTGGTGACAGTGTTGCCAGATTACCACTCTTCAACGTCCTTTTTCTCCCGGATATAGTCGCAGGACGAAATTTTGTGAGAGACATTTTTTTTTTTTTGCTGGCATGTGAGGAGTCGCGCTGCGACGCCCGAGTGGGCGAATTTCGCTTCACCCTGTATATAGTCGGTATCAGTTGACGTTGCTTTCAATCCAGCACGAATTTTCTAGTGCCGCCTCTGTGGTGTAGTGGTTATTGTGATTAGCTGCCACCCCAGGAGGTCCGGGTTCGATTCCCGGCTCTGCCACGAAATTTGAAAAGTGGTACGAGGGCTGGAACGGGGTCCACTCAGCCTCGGGAGGTCAACTGAGTAGAGGTGGGTTCGATTCCCACCTCAGCCATCCTGGAAGTGGTTTTCCGTGGTTTCCCACTTCTCCTCCAGGCAAATGCCGGGATGGTACCTAACTTAAGGCCACGGCCGCTTCCTTCCCACTTCCTTGTCTATCCCTTCCAATCTTCCCATCCCCCCACAAGGCCCCTGTTCAGCATAGCAGGTGAGGCTGCCTGGGCGAGGTACTGGTCATCCTCCCCAGTTGTATACCCCAACCCAGACTGAAGCTCCAGGACACTGCCCTTGAGGCGGTAGAGGTGGGATCCCTCGCTGAGTCCGAGGGAAAAACCGACCCTGGAGGGTAAACAGATTACGATACGATACGAATTTTCTAGAAGTTTCGAGCAACTACAAGTCGTGAAGCTTTCCATCATCAACTGGAACATCAAGAAACTACGATAAGTAACTCATCAAATCCACGAGCTTCGCCGCCTCCAACACCTACCATGGACATGGAACAAACCAAACAGGCACGTGAAATCTCACCAGAACAGACCAGCTTCCGGGAAAAACACTGTGGAGAAGCTTCATCTCCACTAGTGATTCGACATACACTTCATCTCATTTCATTCTCAGCTTGTCGTCCAGCTCTACTGTTCAAGGCACCAAACCACTAGAATTCAATCTTAACCAGGCCAATGCCATCGGTCCTTTTCATCGACCACCTAGATCACCGTATCGAACTGCTGAATTCATGCCCATGAACGTTCGCACTTACGCCCAAGCTGCTAGGAAGCCGGCATTAGCACCTATCATCCGCTACCTATTCATCTGCTACTAGTACCACCAGCACCATTCTATGTAGTAAAAATCATGAATATTGTTCCGGGCACGGCAAATACAAGATCCATTTACCAGATCACCACTAGATTCACGAGGAACTCTACACAATAGGACATGAAGATACAGAGAACACATGATGGATGTTTTAATATCAAAACCTTTCTACGCACATCTCACAACTGCTATTGGACTTGAGCATTGTGGGAAACACGCCAAAGCCGTCAACATGACACAAGAGGTCCCAGCACAGCGACCAGCTCCTCCCTCTTGTCCTACGCCTATTCACTCTGTCATGGCGTACAGCGTGGAGGCCGATTGGACTGATGACGAAATC
This sequence comes from Anabrus simplex, assembly GCF_040414725.1. Classification (NCBI taxonomy): domain Eukaryota; kingdom Metazoa; phylum Arthropoda; class Insecta; order Orthoptera; family Tettigoniidae; genus Anabrus; species Anabrus simplex. Next base: position 1,102,845,618 of record NC_090265.1, on the reverse strand, counting down.
ACGGCCCTGCGGCAGTTGGAGGGTCACCAGATATTCAAGGTAGTGCGGATCTGGAAGGACCGTGGACCGAATAACCTCACCGTCTATCTATCGCTGGATATCACCACCCTAGACACCCTCCTGCGCGACGAAATCGTCATATACCGACATCATGATCGACTTGAACATTCCCGCTAGGCGCCACCTCAAAAGATCCGACGCGAGCAGTGCCAGCACTATGATATCTTGGAGGGGCCTAACCTCACAGGCCTAAGAGGGCCTAACTACACAGTCGCCATATTGGGCCCATTTTTACGGTCAAATGACATTCCTGTCGTCATTTTGGAAGGGCCTGACTACACAGTCGCCATCTTGGTTCACATTTTTCGGTCATATGCCCTTCCCTCCCAACAGACGCCATTTTTGAAGGCCTTAACTACACAGTAGCCATCTTTGGCCCAGTTTTACGGTCGGATGCCCTTCCCTCCTCAAAGACAAAATTGGTAGGGGTTATCCATGATAAAATGTGTCTATACTCTTACCATGGTAGGGGCTGCCTGGCCGAGGCGGTAAAGGCGTGCTCGGTTCGCCCGAAAGGACGTGGGTTCGAATCCCCGTCAGGAAGTCGTAAAATTTAAGAAATGAGATTTCCAATTCCGGAGGTGCATATGGCCCTGATGTTCACTCAGCCTACACCAGAAATGAGTACCAGGTTAATTCCTGGGGGCAAAGGCGGCCGGGCGTAGAGCTAACCACTCTACCACATCACGTGCCGAGGATAACAATGGTGGAATTCTTTACCTTCCACTCCTCCATGGGCCTTCATGGCCTGTACAGAGGTGACTTTGCTTTGCTTTACAGCTAGGTGTTAAGCACTGTTATACTACATTAGGGCCAGTTCAGTATGCAAACATTCGCACCAAGAAGAAAAGAAGATTTGTGGAACATGATCCATTTCAGCTAAGAGTAAAAAACAGAAATCAACTCCCTGTCAACAAGAAGAAATTTACTGATGTCATATCTCTCATGTAATTCATTCCTGCAGCCAATCAACTTATCTTCATGTCCCTTACAGGATATAATGTTGAAGATAATGATGTGGAAGAATTCCCTTGAGATGCACATTGTTTTTCTTCAAAGTATGTGTATTCATTCCCAAATATTGTGTTTTCTTAAATTGAGTGTGTTCATTCTCAAATATTGTGTCTTTATAATTAAGTGTAGTCTTATTAATTCTCTAATATTGTGCTATTCTTGATAAATAAATATTTATTCGCCCTCAAGTACTTAAATTTATTTCCGGGAAATAAAGTCATAAGCCCATGTTAGTTACCTCATTCATCAAAAATGCTCTTAAATCATATTCTAGGGCAAGGTGTTGTTTCACTGTCTCCCATATGTTTATAATATATACAAGTGTGCATTTATACAAGGAAAGTTATTACAAATTTGGTGGGTGATTTACAGGTTTGCGCTGAACTTTAATTTGTCATTTACTCAGAACTAAGTTATTGTGGCTTACGACTATATTCCAGCGAGCCCTTCAATTCCCTTTTAACATGCAGCGATTACGTCGACATAGTTATGCATGTTTAGACTTGTTCGTTATCAAAGTCACTCCCTAGTAAACTGAAGCCTTTAGAGATGACATAAGTGTGAATATTTCCTTTAGTATCTGAGATACTGTGATACTGAGATAGAGCGCTTTATTCCATCATGACAAGAACATTAATAGCTGATGTACAAGGCTATAATATGAACGGCAATATATTTGTGTTCAAGGAGGTGACTGTACTGGATTTCTGTGTGTTGTGGGCGGCAAAACTCGTTAGTTTAGTATTTAGCCCGCCTTTCCCTTACTGTTTGCAATCAGATGAAGGCAAAAATCAGTCACAATGGATAAAAAAATATTTAGGTCTGCAGTAGGAAGGAACAGGAATACCTTATCACATTCTATCTATGATCATGAACGCAACGCACATTTGTCAAGAGCAAATCCTTTTTTATAAAGGGATGTGAAAAGAAGGAATGAGTATCTAACATCAACATGTGAAATTATCGACATACATGAATTAGGATGTCCATCATTTAAATCTCTTCCCAAGGAGCTTAGTGGAGAAACAGTTAAACAGTCTTCACGTCATGTGTGCATGCTCTTTGATTGGTTGTGTTACAGTGCATGCCCGGAGGTGGACGACATATGTGAATTGTAGTGTCGAATTGGCGTCAGTGTACAAGATACATTTGTAGAGTAAAGACGTCATGTAAAATTCAATTTGATACTAAGTGTAAAGCAGTTGAAAAGGCAATCGTAAAAAGTTATGCTTGCAAAAATAAACTAACACTTTTACTGAAGGAGAGTTGAATGCGTTACCAAAGGCATGTTTGGTCAATGTAGCTGCAAACGCTCTAAAGAAGATCTGGGATAAGGTGCCTCGTGAGTGGACTCAAGATCCTGTTTTTTTTTTTTAGAGCTTCAAACGTATAGTTTACATCATGAACAAGTAAGTTCAGCTAGGAGACCTTCAGTGAGAGAGTGTCGTACATGTCAACTCATTACGCTGTATGACGGACGTAAAAGTAACGAGTTATCTTCGTTTATAAACACTTATCACGGCTGCGAAAAGGGCAAGCAATCTGTCTCAGGAAAGGATAAAGAAACGTGCTCGGAGAAAGGTGAGGAAGCATGCTGTGCATGGACTCGTCAATAAATGATTGATCTTCTTCCTTTTGAGCTTCACTTCCTAGGTACCAGTACTGTGACCCTTGAACTCCAATTGACGTCTACTTGGCACGTGGTGATCCTGGTATTAATATGTTATATGTTGCCTGCAAAGAGCATGACATTGCTTATCGTCAAAACAATCTTGAACTAAGACGTGTAGCTGATGAAAATCTGCATCCTAAAGCTATGCAGAGTGTGTCGTCACCTAATGCTACAGTTGCTGAGAAGATAGCAGCACTTGTCGTTGCCGGTGCAATGAAAGGAAGACTGTTACTGGGTGGTGGAATTAAACAGCGAAGGCAGTAGAAATAATCTATGTAAGAAAGGACAGAACAGATTTACTTGAATAAAGAATAATGTATATATTCGAAAATAAATACGAATTGTGAAACAAATTGCAGGTTTTGTTTAAATTTTTCATATTAATCCTACCCTACAGCATGTCTTAAATCAACTAATAGTAATAACTTTGACTTGCAAGTTTAATATTGTCTCATGCCGTAGAATGAGAGATAGAGTTTCGAGAATTAAAAAACTTAAGTTTCGAAGTATAACCTCTTTATTAATCCAGCAAGTGTTGTTATTAAAACCAAGCCATTTGATACACAGTTTATTTCCACAACGACGAATGACACTCAATATTTGAAACATTTCAGTGCTCCACTTGGGTGTGTATCCTTTTGCAAAGACAGACTTGTGTTTGCTGATGCGAACAAAATCACGTTTTTTAAAGTGATGGCCGCGCGGATCAGCCGTTTTGATTACAAGATGAATAGCATTTAAGCGTGGTGTATTCTTAGTAACAAGACGTGGCTTTGTGCCGATAGTGCGATGAAGTGTTTCGTTGTAGGTAGATACGAGCCTAGGATAAGAACCCTGAGCTGTAAATTCTCGCCACATCATTGTTTTGAGTGTAGGATTAAATCGTTCTACAACACTTGCATTGAGATTGCCGTACGGATAGTAGTGGCGAATGCCAAGTAATATGAGGTAAAAAGTAAACTTCTTGTTGTAAATCTCTTTACCTTGATAGGTTTGAAGAAGCCTGTGGCAGAGTTTTGTTTATTCAAAAATGTTTTAAAGTGTCTTTGACTTGAGCTGCCGTTTTAGAACGCACAGGTTGTGCAAAAAATAAACTTAGAGTACATATCGATGAGCAGATACTTATAACCCTTTATTCTAGAGGCATATGGTATCATTAAGTCTACTTGCCAGAGATCATCTTTTCCGCGTGTAATAACGCGTTTGCGACAGTAGGTGCGACGTGCTGGTCTATGTAATTCGTGTGCGATGTTTATCTTTATAGGTGAGGTCCTATCTTGACGAGCTGTTACTGAATAATACCTGAATGACGTAATTCTCTCTCTATTTCTAGAATTTCGTATTCTTGATCTGTGTGACCAGCATCTTGCGAAGCTCTTAGAAGTTTTAATCGTTCAGCGAGTACGTTAGGGTCATTCCAGTATCTTACGTCTACATACGGCAACAGAGGCTTGTAGATAACATTAAAACCACGTGCAGTTGGTTGATGTGAGGGAAACAGCTCAGAAATAAACTATCGATACTTGCTACACTTGTTTGGCGTTGCGTCAGTAGCAGAAAGTATTTCTTTATAGTGATCATCTTGTAAAATTATATCCTTGTCAGGTACTCGTGGGATAAGGAGTTCTAAGAGTCCTTTAATAAGTTTATAGGTAACACCTTTTACGATGAGTTTGTTGCTATTAATATTAGCTATTGTGTTACTTATCCAGAAACAGTCGCTTCATAGCGAATACCGTAGATTGTGTCAGTTTTATTCCTGTAAAGAGTTTTTCTACATACGGAGCAAGGAGAGATCCAAAGGTATTTCGAATAAAAGTCTTAAACTGATTACAATACTCTAGCGTGATAAGAACCTCAGAAAAAGAAGGTAGATCTGTGTTGATGTAGTAGGTGTTTCAGCAATAACATCTGTAGTTAAAAACTTAATACGCTTAGATGGTGAAGTATCGTTAAGTTCTTCTTCCTCACCCTCTTCTTCATTCCTATCCTGCTTCTCCTCGTCCTCATCCCGCTTCTCTTCTTCTTCTTTATGCTTCTCTTTATCATAATAAGATTGCATAGAAACAAAACTTTTAGCAGACTGGGGCAATGAAGTAAATTAAAAATGTATTTCATTGGTGTACCTAGTTGAGTTTTCAAAACTCAATCAGTGTCTGCTTGAATACGTTTAAGCTCCTAAAATTTTCGTCGAATAATGTTTCGAGCACGGATTATATGTTTTGTAATCTCTTTGCTAGATGTGAACATGATGGTGGTTTTTGAACAAATGGTGTCTATATCTCTGTGTTGAAGCATAAAACGTGATCTAAACCCATGAGATATTGTCAAAAATGAACGTCACTATCTTTATCAATATCTAAAAAGCCGTAACGACATGATGACCAGCATGTAGCACACATACGTTTAAAATTAATTGAATGTCATATCAGTGTTAACATGACCATCAAACACATGTCGCTTGTTTCGATCATCTTAACGAAAAAGCAAAATCATATTTGCGTTGTCGCGTATAAACTTCTTAGGCCCACGAGAATAGGTTTGACTTAAATAGATGCAATCTTTATATTTACGTCGCCGCGTACTAAAGTATGCACGAATCATGTTTTGCCTTTGTTGCCGTATGTAGACGTAAGATACTGGAATGACCCTAACGTACTCGCTGAACGATTAAAACTTCTAAGAGCTTCGCAAGATGCTGGTCACACAGATCAAGAATAAGAAATTCTAGAAATAGAGAGAGAATTACGTCATTCAGGTATCATAAGAGAAATAGGAAGCACATCATCGGGTGATGGTATTTGATCATATGCATTAAATTCAAAACATGTCATCCCCCTTTAATCAGATCGTGCATTACAATTTTTAGAACAGTATATAGCGGTTGATAGAGTTACTTGCGAAAACGTAAGTATTCTCGAAGCGTATGCCATTCATAGAGGTAACGAGTGTTACTAAAATATGTGTCTTCCCACATCCCTATGGGCCAGATATAATACATTGAATAGCAAAAGGAAACAGCGTTCCATGTCGTCTTTCTGTAGTTGTACCAGAACTAGGTAAGAGATGAGGCACAGTGCCATTAACAGGTAGTGTGTATTTCTGATTTATGATCTTCACGGTAACTGAATAATAAATTATTCAATAGTAATATATATATCAAGCGAAACAACAAGTAACTGTCAGTTCGTAATCCGCCCTTGAAGAGTAAAGTCGTGTACCGAATGCTGAAACAACCATATCCAAAAGTTATGAAGAAGAAAACTAAAACAGTTGGTTGGAAAGAAATTGTAAAGTCTACAAAATAAGTTACTCGTGGGGAATACAATCCGATTGTAACTATTACTAAGGCACTATGCGTAGCAAGAGCGAAAATTTCTACAAAGTGCAGAGCAATGTTTTATAAACGTGCACGAATTATTCATGTACCAAAACGAGGAGGAATTTTTTTCCTGCGCTGTTTGCTGGACTAGCAGCTTTAGGGTCATTGCTGGGTGGTAGCAAGAACTGTTAAGGCTGTAGAAGAAGCGAAGCAACAGTTGAAAGAGAGTGAACGTCATAACAAGACAACGGAGTCAACATCATTACGAGGCAAAGGCGTTCACATGAAGCTTGCGCCATACAAAAAAAGGCTTGGCATCTGCATATCTCCAAAGAAAATGTCTATTGAATGCACTGCCACATCCAAGTCTAACCCACGAAGAAATTTTTACGTTGGTAAACAACTAGGAATTCATTATTTTCGAGATGTGTATACGAGCGATCAACTACCAGCACGCCCACGTGAACGCGAGAGTACTGTAATTAACTTAAACAACTGTCTCGGAACTGGATCTCACTACGTCGCCTACGTAAAACGTAAATCTAATGTATTGTATTTCGATAGCTATGGGGACTTACCACCTCCATTTGAACTCATACGTCATTTCGGACGCAGTGCAGACATTGCTTACAATAAAAACCGTGTGCAAAAATTCAATACACGCATGTGCGGGCGATTATGTCTGATGTTCTCATATCAGACCCAGACAGTAGACAAAGAGCAACAATATAAAAACCTTGCGCTTATTACAACACAACTCTATCTCTTCTCCAAGGTTGGACTAGGCCAGATGAGGAGGAGTATAGTGTATTTGACCGTAAAACTGGGCCAGATAAGGAGGAGGGATGGGCATCTGACTGTAAAACTGGGCCCCGACATGGCAACTGTGTGGTTAGGCGCCTCAAAAATGGCGGCTGTAAGGAGGGAAGGTCATTAGACCATAAAACTGGGTCTAAGATGGCGAGAGTGTAGTTAGGCCCTTGCAAAATTGCGTCTCCGATGAGGTAAGGCCATCCGACCGAAAAACTGGGCCCGAGTGGGCAACTGTTTAGTTAAGCCCCTCCAAAATGGCGTCTGTTAGGAGAGAAGAACATCTGACCGTAAAACTGGGCCCAACATGGCAACTGTGTATTTAGGCATCTACAAAATGGCGTCTGTGAGGAGCGAAGGGCATCTGACCGTAAAACTGGGTCCAAATGGTGACTGTGTAGTTAGGCCTCTCCAAAATGGTGTCTGTGAAGAGGAAAGGGCATCTGACCGTAAAACTGGGCCCAAGATGGCGACTATGTAGTTAGGACCCACCAAAATGGCGTTTGTGAGGAGGGAAGTACAACTGACCGTAAAAGTGGGCCCACGATGGTGACTGTGTAGTTAGGCCCCTCCAATATGGCGGCGGGAAGGGCATCTGACCGTAAAACTGGGCCCAAGATGGCGATTGTGTCGTTAGACCTCTAAAAATGGTGACAGGAAGGACATCTGGCCGTAAAACTGGGACCAAAGTTGTGACTGTATAGTTAGGACCCACCAAAATGGCGTCTGTGAAGAGGGAAGATCAACTGACCGTAAAACGGAGAACAACCTGAAGTGTTACTGGCAGTGGGGTTCGAATGCACTATCTCCCGAATGCAAGCTGACAACTACGGATGAAATAATGAAAGAAAATGAGAGAGAGAGAAAAAATAGACAAAGAATGAAATGTAAGACAAACAACCACATACAAAACAAAAGAATTGGCAAAGAAACTCATATACAAACAAACCCATGTTACATACAGTTCAATAAGTCTTAGCCTGGCAGGACATCTGCTGCACAGTCAGATAGCCTGCAGATATCTGAGTGTCTCGTGATTAGCATGAGAATATCTTATCCCAGATTACGTGAATTTAATGCCTCTCGTATCAGCAGTTCCTCAGTTTAACTCATCAAGCTGATTTAACTCTGTTAGAACTCTTCAGAATGATAATCGTGGCCTGGCTGCGAAGTGCGCCCGAGGAACTCCTCATAAGAAGCAGACACGCTATCCCTTCATCATGAGGTTGGCTTTAATATGTAGAAGTAATATAAAAGAAGACACTTGCCAGTCCACTGTGTGTTACGAAAGAAGTTTGATTGTCTTTACGTGGGCAGCGCCTGGTGGTAAAATTATAAAGCTGTTATTCATAGAGGACGACAAACATAATACGCCTTAAAAATAGCAAAGAAGAAATAAAATCCATGTTGCGTGACTTCGGAGTGACATTTTAATAAATCATAGGAGCTATTTCCATTCAACATCTGATGTTTGGAACATTTTGGTATAGCCAGGGCAGCTCTGTTGTAAACCTGAATATGTGAACAGGAAAAGTGCATGTGGTGAAAAAAATATTCACAAATTGTTAAGTCTAAAAGAATGATAAAACACTGGTACTGGTAGAACTCGCCGGGCGGTTGCAGTGAAAACACTGTGAACGATCAAGATTACGTACAATACAATGAAATCTAAATATGAATGAAATATCAAGATTTGACCATATTTCGTGTAACTGTAAAGTGAAATCTCCTAGGAATTGTAATTTTATGTATCAGAGAGGCTAGTTTATACTCTTACTGCAGTTACTACTAACAATGAAGTATATAGTAAATATTTATTCACCGAAGTGAGTGGCTCAGGCGGCGCAGCACTAGCTAGCATACAAGCCTAGGCTGACGAATTTGATCCGGGATATTAGTCCAACAAAAATATGTAATGCTCAAATAAGCCAATCTATGTCGGTACATGTACCAGCACGTAAAGGAACTCCCCTGGGGCAACATTTATGGCACATCGGTGTCTCGCAAAACTTTTTGGTATATAAATCAATAACACAATAATAATAATAATAATAATAATAATAATAATAATAATAATAATAATAATAATAATAATAATAATAATAATAAATATTTATTCAGAACTATAAGAGATGTTGTCCATACCGCTGACCTCACACAGCATTGCTGGAATCCACCAGATAGGCGCTATTGATACATAATTTATATGTAACCTCGTGTTAACACGATCATTGTGTAATAGGTTAGTAAGAAATTCTCGTTTTCAAAATCAAAGGTTAATTACGATGTAATATAGTTTGTATATCATGAAAAGTAATTATAATATTACACCTCCACGAAGAGGACACCGTGATAGTCATCTTCTGATCACTCGGTAAAGTAGGAAGACTATTGTTAAACAGACATTAAGATGTTTGCATGATAACTAGAGCCCGGATTTTTATGCTTTAATAGGTTAGAATGCAAATTTACTGAAGAGAGTAGCAAGTATAGTCTACCTTCACAACGATTATGCTGTGGGGTTTGCATAAACATGAGGGGTACAGCCCATCAGAACCCCTATAATTTATGTCACTCTTGCTACATTATGGAAGAGCGGGTGGCCGACACTTCCTACCAAGCAAATTTATTTGCAATCTAACCTGTTACTGCATAAAAATCCGGGCTTTAATGATAACTCATCACGGAACACATAGTGAAAGAAGGATATGCATGTGTAAAGTATGTCACAGAGAATTTCAAACGGCGGATAATATCAAGAAATTAAAAGAAACGTTTGCAACATTCGGAGGAGAAACTATGGATAACGAAGCGTGCAAGGGTAGGCATTCACCAAGAAGGAATCTCAACCCTCCCTGGGGAAAAGTGTTTATTGATACAATAAAGTAACAATGCGTTTTCGCAAATTGTACCTATATCTCGGAAAATACAATTGCATCCTCTAGGAGGTGAGACTACACATATGTAAAATATGAAGTAATACGTTTTCAGAAAACAAACTTGGAAATAACCAATATAATAAAGCTCTTCAGAACTTGCTTACCTGATGAGTTAAACTGAGCACTGTCCCTGCATTTCAGGAGAACATAACCTTTGGGGTTATTTATTTATTTATTTATTTATTTATTTATTTATTTATTTATTTATTTATTTATTTATTTATTTATTTATTTATTTATTTATTTATTTATTTATTTATTTATTTATTTATTTATTTATTTATTTATTTACTTATTTACATCGGATGAGGTAATATTGTTAAAAAAATGACATATTTACTAATCACAAGACAATACAACAATATATCGTCTTTGGATTTTGTTGCAATAAATTCACTCAAGCAAAAATTTTGGAATTGATACATCGAAGATTTTCGGCAACGAAAGGAAAAGGCAAGGATTGGGAAGGTTCTTAATTAAGATACAGTTTGGTGTGAAAATAAGAAACCACGCAAAAACCGTGGTCAGGTCTGCCGGGGGGGGGGGGGGATTCGAACACGAATGGAACCTCAAAACTACGCGAACCTAACCGCACGGCCAACTCGTTCTGTAAATATGAATATTAAGTTATGTCTTAAAATATTTTCATAGTATCTGAGATCACAGTATGAAGTAGTACTGTAGTCAATTGGTTATTGATGTTATTTAAAACCATTAAATAATTTTCAGTTAGGGCCTGTTTACTTTGATTTCATATAACACAATACTTATAACTGTTAGTGGCTGGATTACTTTCCATTCTCTGTTCCATGTTAATTTTAAATAGCTCTCTGGGAAAGAGGCATTTGAAACAAAGTTCACTGTCAATCTCTCACTATATTTCCATGTTAAAACTCCTGGTAAGTAACGGAATGGAACGTATCAATCATACCCTAGTCATTTCATTTCCAGCTATAACTCCATATAACAAAAAAGTACCATAATCAAGACACATATGGCAATACAGACACAACAGTAGCACAGGTTATTATTAAATCCCGAATTTATAAGCCCAATATAACCGTAAAATGAACAAACAAATACTTAAGAAACTAAAAATTGAAAATTGAGAAAGGTATTTTACACAAATAAGATGATATATTAATTCACACGAAATTTTTACCTTATTCAAGGCTGTTACAGTATGTAACGAAGATCATCCTGATATTTTCTTGTTTCAAGCCCCTGCGTATGTCAGTGAAGAATGACTTGTACAGTGAAAATGATTTCTCAACCTTGCATGACGTCACAGGTGCGTGAGAAAATCACCACACCTCTTCGGTGAATTCCTCCTCAGTACTTGTTTCTTCAGTACAATACTTTTCAGGAACTTGACACAATGTTTTGAAATAGAAACGTTTCCAGTAATACTTGAATGAACTTGTTGAGCTCAATTTTATCAGCACCATGTCTTTCTGAAGAGAATGTTACTGAAATTGCATCTGTAGGAGAAAGTGAATATTACAATGAATTATTTCGTGTTGTAGCATATCAGGTAATTTGGAGAAATGGTTATGAATGTATCTCTTCTTGGTTGACGTTATTTTGCGAAGCTTACCGGGACTGTGTCAAAGCTGGCTGCATTTTTCTGCAGTTAAGAAGTGTATAATTTTTTTTCACCTTAATAAAATGTTCCGCGTGGAATTACACAACATCTAACCACCAACCTGTCGAGATGGAACTGGCTGATAAGGTAAAAGCAATGTAGGAAGCAGTTGACGATTTTTTAAATTCTAATTAAAAAGTTAGTGACTTTACTAAGTACAAACACCTTCTTCACGCTATAGATAAGAAGATCCATGTCTTTATACAGGCTTCTAATAATTTCAGCGACACGATGTAAATCGTAAGGAAGGCACATCTGGTAAACAGGTCAGAGAATTTCTAATCCAGCTCCTTCTTTTAACAATATATGGAGAAAGATCACTGATAAATAACAAAGCTTTGTCAAGAGGCACCCTTTCTGGCCACAAGAGAAGTAACGAGTCACTGAATAATTTTGCAAACAGTGGAATGATTTACTTCGTCAAGTATTGATATACCTATTAAGAAGAAATAATTTCCAGTCTGTTTTAATGGCACCAGATTGAACTTTACAGACACACTGTCCTGATGCATTTGTGGTTGCGTCAATAGAAATCTATATTCTTTTTGCGCATAAGTTCATTTTTAAAACACTGTGGCACATAGTTTTTATGCAATGCACAGTAGATCCATCAGGCACTCTTTTGTTTATGTATTTATTTTTAAAATGCCCACGGCTGCGCTTTTATTCATTTTCCACAACTAAGTAATATTAAACATGTCTTTACAAATTGCATAAATTGAACTCGATTTTCACCTACAATAGCTGTAATTATTTGCCCTATTTAAAGTATATTTCTTCTAAACCTTCTTGTTATGACATGTTGTGTTAATATTTGTATTTCCTTTCTTTACAAAAGCTATTATTTCATACAGCAAACAAAACAAGACTTTGCTGTCCTCACTAAAAATAATACTGTACTTCCAAACTCGTTCACGTATTTGTGTAACAGTGCTTATGGAGAGGGTTTGCGGGTGGCATCCTTCACTTAATTACAGCACCAATCCGATCACTTTCTTGAAGTAACACGTGACGCACAACAAGTAAAATGCAGTTGGGTAGGGTAACAGCATGGAACGCAGGGATTTACCAAGAAAGCCACAAAATGCCGATATCCGATTTCACTACTTAATTGCAGAAACAGTCGGCGGAGAATCAGAAGGTTCTCTCTTCTCGTTTTCATTGGACTGAACAATATGAGCCGGGGGGGGGGGGGCGAGGTCATGATTAGCTCAGTGGCTTAACCGCTGGCTTTCCACCTGGAAGGCTTAGGTTCGAATCGCGGTCAATCCCGGGTTGAGACTTCTATCTCAAAAATCACATGGCGTTAGAAAGGCCATCCAGTCTTCAATCCCGGACAAAACCAAATGAGCTAGGGTGTCTGCAACGACCCCATAAAATAACTGGAAAAAGTTGAAGAAATGAACTGTTTTAATTGTTGAACTATGTAATACACGCACTAAATCAGACGTACAGAGGCCTAGCTTTAACTAGGCACAGAGGTTTGCTTAAGACCAGATGTCACTGATTGATTTTCCTAATTCTATACAGAATTCAGGACACTTGCTTCCTACTGCTTCCACTGTCGAAGTCACTGTATGCCTCAACTTTTCGAGAAGCTAGCAATTGCTTGTCGTCAGGGAAAGTAACCTGTAGTTGAAAAAATATTTCATTCCATGCCATGTTATTGTGCTTAAAAGTCAGAATACTTACATTGAGGATGTATCTACGGTAATTCTCCTTTACAGAATAAACCCACTTAGTGAAAGAATACCAGTATATATATCTTTATGAACGAGTCCGTTATAAACGTCCTGCAATGGACAAACCTATGGTTCAGTTTCTATCACTATCAGTATCAGTATCACTATCAGTATTATAATTATATCTATATAAATAAAATTGTAAAGACCGTGTGTCTGTACATTGAATATTTTGGCGAAATGTTCGTACAGTCATCCGTTTCAGGTGTAGTAATGACCATTTACATATTTTTTAGCTTTGGTGTCTGCTTGTCTGTTTGTTTGTCTGTTTGTCTGAGTTCTTATAACTTGAAAACTATTGGATATATATCTACCAAGCATGATATTTAGAATCCGCCTGTCGTTGGGTAGGTTTTGGGGCCAATATTATTTCTTAATACCCACATTTACTGGGGGTTTATTCAAAAGCGAAACCATGATTTTACACTCCCTAAAATATGCACATCCAAAATTAATGGAAATCTACCATTCTATTGAAGATCAATTTTTAAAACTTTTTTTCTCATTTTCATCATTTCGATACGACGATTAATAAGGATGATATGAATAACGGACGGTTTTTTAGCTCAAGTCCCAATGGACTTAAGTCAATAGCGGGTGCGTGTAAAATGTATTTCTTTTAACTTGAAAACTACGGAAGATATTTCAACCAAACTCTAGAATTTTTTTTACGAGTTGCTTTACGTCGCACCGACGCACCGTCGTCTTATGGCGACGATGGGGCAGGAAGTGGCTAGGAATAGGAAGGAAGCGACCGTGGCCTTATTTAAGGTACAGCCCCTGCATTTGCCTGGTGTGAAAATGTGAAACCACGGAAAACCATCTTCAGGGCTGCCGACAGTGAAGTTCGAACCCACTATCTCCCGGATGCAAGCTCACATTTTCGCGCTCCTAACTGCACAGCCAACTCGCCCGGTGCATTGGTATGCAAACCCTATTGTCCCTTACATAATTATTTTGTAATTTATTTAATTATTAAAAACATTTCTTTCTTTCTTTCTTTCTTTCTTTCTTTCTTTCTTTCTTTCTTAATTCGTTTAACCTCCAAGGTTGGTTTCTCTCCGCGGACTCAGCGAGGGATCCCACCTCCACTACCTCAAGGGCAGTGTCCTGGAGCGTGAGACTTTGGGTTGGGGGTATACAAGTGGGTAGCCTCACCTGCTATGCTGGACAGGGACCTTGTGAAGGGCTGTTCCCGGCATTTGCCTGGAGGAGAAATGGGAAACCACGGAAAACCACTTCGAGGATGACTGACGTCAGAATCGAATCCAATTTAAAAAGAAATTAGTGGGAATACGCAGAACCTAGACATCCTCGTATCGTTTCCTTCCTTCTGTCATCATATTTCCCATTAACTTAATTTTCCTGGGATAGGAAAGGCCTAAGAGTGGGAAGGAATCGTCCGTGGCCTTAATTGAGGTACGGCCTGGTGTGAAAATGGGAAACCACGGAAAACCATCTTCAGGGCTGCCAACAGTGGGGCTCGAACCCACTATCTCCCGGATGCGCACAAAGCCTTAGATGCGCACATTTGTAATTGTTCCTTCGGTGAAAGTTTTATTGTATAGAATTGAATCAAAACGTCACAAAACTATTATTACCAGTTAAGATGGCAAACTGTCAGCCTTTTCTTCTGTGTCGAATTCCGCTCAGGGAGCACAAAAACTTGTAGCTATTTTCTTTCAATTTTGATGTCTACCTCGCACTATATTGCCAGACCACCGGTACATTTTGTCGTCTATAACATTTTTTGCCCTCCTCCCAGTTCTAATTCCCAATCGCCGCAACTACCGTGTTGCAGGGAAATAAATAATTACTTTAAAGGTTGCCATAAGCAATAATGTACAAAATAATAGGGATGTATTTTTAAGGGCTTAACATGCTCAATTCTCCTATGAGCATTTATGAAGCAGAATAACACCGAATACTATTCCATTATTTTATAGCTTCTGTAGAAAAACGTGATGCTGTTATGAACTTAAGAAAATAGGCTGTGTAAAAGTAGTACCCCCTCACCGAGCTCGATAGCTGCAGTCGCTTAAGTACGGCGAGTATCCAGTAATCGGGAGATTGTGGGTTCGAACCCCACTGTCGGCAGCCCCGAAGATGGTTTTCCGTGGTTTCACATTTTCACACCAGGCAAATGCTGGGGCTGTACCTTAATTAATGCCACGGCCGCTTCCTTTCCAATCCTAGGCCTAGGCCATAAGACCTATCTGTGTAGGTGCGACGTAAAGCCACTAGCTAGTATCCCCTCAAGCAACCAAAAGTACGCAAATAAAAACCCACACTAACAAATTACTGTGTCAATCTTTACCCCACAGTCCATGCAAGTGAATATTTCAACCATGACTTGTAAACCAAAACAGGTAACAGGAGCCTATCACCGGTAGACGTTCACAGCCCTGAGTCAGCAACTTGGGGGTGTGCAAACCGAGTGAGGCGGAGCGCCTTCCGCCCGCGGACACTGCGCGTAATGCGGGCAAGCTTTGACACCCGTGCTTTAGTGGATCGATCGCAAGTGAAAGTAAGCAGACGATCATGAGACCGTGAACTGTCATTCACCGCGAGTGAGTCCGTCAGACGGTTAGGTGAAGTTCAACGAGTCTTACTACTGTGAACTATTCTGAAACAATACTGCACTGTGATAAGCCGTATTGGGAACAAGGAGTTCGACACGCTGGTATGCAGTGTGATCGCCCGAGTGAGTTTGTAAAAACGTTGTCGAGAGGAAAACTCAATCGCGAGTGAAACTGTAAATAGTAAGTCAATCAATTCAGTATATAATATGACACGCTACGTCTCTCAATAGTAAATTGATTTTTAACGACCACCTTAATCAGTGACAACACGTTAATAACAGCATTAACTACACATTGATCGTATGTTTTAGAAGAAGCAATCATCTACGCAGGTCATGAAGTTTCCCTAGCGGCAAAGAAATGTTTCGCCAAATCGAAACTTTGTCACTATATGTTATTATGTGGTTAAGTGTGTGCCTTTACCACCATTAAGTAGCCCGGTTCACGGATTTGCAGTACACTATGTAAACCACAGGGCTAAATAGGCATATATCTCCAGAAATTAAAATGAAAATGAAAACCTACAACCTGTTTTCCAGTCATTGACCGGGTCAGGAATGTAATGAATGAAACATATATAGGCTGTTATTACAATGGGGTCGCCACTCCCAAGGTGATTTATTAATGAGTGATAAATGCTATGAAATGATATTGGAGAGTGTTGCTGGAATGAAAGATGACAGGGAAAACCGGAGTACCCGGAGAAAAACCTGTCCCTCCTCCGCTTTGTCCAGCACAAATCTCACATGGAGTCACCGGGATTTGAACCACGGTATCCAGCGATGAGAGGCCGACGCGCTGCCGTCTGAGCCACGGAGGCTCTCCAGAAATTAAAACTTCTATTTTATATATTTCGACTTCCTGTTGAACGTTGTTCTGGATAAACTGGGCATGTCTTGGCTAGACATCTCCCGGACAAGAGATAATATATCGTGATAATTTAGAAAATAGAGCCTCTGTGGCTCAGGCAGCAGCGCACCTGCCTCTCACCACTGGGTTCCGTAGTTTAAATCCCGGTCACTCCATGTGAGATTTGTGCTGGAAAAATCGGAGGTGGGACAGGGTTTCCTCCGGATAATCCGGTTTTTTTTCTCACCTTTCATTCAAGTAACACTCTCCAATATCATTCCATTTCATTTGTCATTCATAACGATTGTTCCAGAGTCGTGCAACCGGCTTCGGGAGCCGGCACAGTTCTTATCCTCACGGCTAGATGGGGGCTTCATTCATTCATTCATTCATTCATTCATTCATTCATTCATTCATTCATTCATTCATTCCACTCCTGACCCCGTCGCATGACTGGAAACAAGCTGTGGATATTCCTATTTCATTTTGAAAATAATGAAAGTAAATGAGAGATTCTTGAGAAGTAAAGCAGAAACTGAAAATATTGAAATTAATTTGGAAGACAATTTAGAAATATACCCCAGAATTTAGCATAAAGTGCAATTGCAAAATTTTACTAGAAATAGTACGCAAGGATCTGGGAAAATTTTTTGTTGGAAAGGAAAAAATGACAGCCGTGATTTAAATACTGTGTTATAGGAAGGTGTAGTTCCTTGTACTTCTTTTTTATAACTTGCTTTACGTCGCACCGACACAGATAGATCTTATGGCGACGATAGTTTCTTGTACATGACCTACAACAGTTGATATATCGTGGGTAAGAATATCTAATATGTATCTGCGTGTGCACCAAGAGTATAGCATCCGTTTTTTTTTTATCTGTAGACTGAATTTAAAATCTCCTAGAGTAGGCAAAGGAACCCGTGGTGCAAAGGCACATACCTACGTTCGAATGGTAGCTCTTGATACGAGACGTAGAGAATACGGTCGTTAAATCCAGGTGATATTACTGACATTGTTGTCACGCTAAACAGAAGGTGCTAGTTCTACTTGGGTATCAGTCACCTTCAGACCCCTAAGACCTCTCCTAGGCTGTAAGAGCCTTGACTAGTTCATACGTTTCATTTTGTAAAACTGACCTCAGGACCATAACGGCCCATACCCAGTGATCTAATCCAGACCGTGTGGATACAATTCTGCGAGCATCACGTTTCGAAACTAGGTTCTTTTAACAGTACTGTTACCAAGACTAACAGGCCTGCACACTGAGACAAGCCAGTAGGTTTTCACTGAAGTTTTAATCTCCGGTCAGTCAACAGCTGAACAACCACAATTCATGAATTCCTTGCTTCTCATAAGAGTAAATATCTGGCGACTCCAAAGACCGCAAAATGTAAATGGTGGGACGTAAAACTAATAAGAATGATTACTATACTAAATATCTGCCAACCGAGCGAGATGGTCGTGCGGTTAGGGGCACGCGGCTGTGAGCTTGCATCCGGGAGATAGTGGGTTCGAATCTCACTGGCGGCAGCCCTAAAGATGGTTTTCCATGGTTTCCTATTTTCCCACCAGGAAAATGCTGGGGTTGTACCGTAATTAAGGCAACGGCCGATTCCTTCCAACTCCTAGGCCATTCCTATCCCATCGTCGCCATAAGACCTATCCGTGTCGGTGCGACGTAAAGCAAACTAGCAAAAAAAAATTCTACCACATTACTTTGATGAACAGCTTTAAGGAATTTGATAAAAAATACTTGAATTAACTTCTTTTGCATACGAAGAAGTTGAGATTTAGGTGTCTTGCTCCCTTTGTCGCCCTAGGAAATGAGTATTCAGGCAAAGTACTTTACAGTACATTACATGCCCGGAACTTAATTAGAATGCATATTCGCAGAGTACGTCTAACTCCATTAGTATTCAAATATGAACTCCAGCCGGTCTTGTACCCCCTGAGAGACCTTGAAACATCAGTTTGCATGGATATGAATTTTGTCGATAGTTTCCCACTAGTGTTGTGTGCTGAGAACAGTTTGCGCAAAATTACTTCACGCTATCAGTAACGCAATCTGAAATATGACATGCAAGTTCAGGGTCCGGTGAAGGAATAACTACCATCAGGAGATGCAAATGCAGTTCAAGGTGTTAAATCAATAATAATAATAACATGACTTCAGCTACCGTGTGCAAGCATTTTAATTTTAGGCCATCTGGCTGCCTGCTCATCAATTTCGATGTTCCGTTTTACTCTAGGCCTACTAGATGGCAAAATAAGCCGAATCTCTCTTGGACGTCTATGGCTGAGTTTTAATTAATTTTGTCTCCCCAGAGATCTTTCACATGCTGACTTCGTACGACATGGAGTGTCGAGTGGACTTTATCTTCCGCCCTTCTGATATCATACTACCTCTACCGGGTTTGAACCCGCTATCTTGGGATCCGGAAACCGACACTACCACTGATATACAAAGGGAGGTAATTATACAATGACAACCTGGTATTATTGAATTCTTGTGCAATTAAAGATGCTTTGACTGCGAAAATCGTCACGAAGTGTGCTTTTGGTCTGCGGCAACGCAAGTCAGAACGTTGCCAACGTAGCGATGGGCAACAATGGCGCTGTTTTTGCTGGGGTCTTGCGGATTACGTGCCTTACAACCAATATATTTTGCTGTACTGAAGAAAGTCCTGAAGAGGAAGCATTTTAAAACTGGTCAAACGTTTCCTCATGCTGTGAATAGTGGTTCAACCAGCAACTCACGTTCTTGATTATGGAGGGTATACAGAAACTTGTCCAGTGTTACAACAGGTGCCTGATGATAATCTGTAGACTCTCTCAAACTGTAATCAGTACGCTGCTGTATTAATATAAAGTATGTTGTCAGATACATATGTTTTCTTTTTTTTTTTACGCCGCACAAGCACAGACAGATCTTACTGCAACGATAGGACAGGGTATCAAAATGGGAAACCACAGAAAAATACATCCTTGGTTACCGACAGTAGGGTTAGAACCCATCATATCCCGAATGGAAGCTCGCAGCTACGTTACCCAAACCGTGTATCCAACAACCTTGGTGATCCAATACATAAAATGTAAGTTTCCATGCACTAGTTTATGTTTTAAATATAAAATCTTACACAGTATTTGCCCCTCTTAGAAAGAGAGTGTTCACACGAGGCAAATGCCGGGGCTGTACCTTAAGTTAAGGCCACGGCAGCTTCTTTCCCATGTCTAGTCCTTTCCTATCCCATCGTCGCCACAAGACCTATCTGTGTCGGTGCGACATAAAGCCACTTGTAAAGAAAAAGAGAGTGAAAGCGAATCCGTCTCTGTATCGAACATGCAGAACATAGAAGCCCTTGGAGTAGTGGAGGTGTAGACCGAGTGAGCGCCATGGCTAGACTATGCCGGTCTAGGATTGGAAGTCCCGTTCCTAAATTTATTGACTTCTGAAGGAGGAAGTAAATTAAACCCACGACCTTCCCAGTGATCCTGTCACCCATATAATAACTCGGATAGGCACCTCTCCATGAATGAGAGGAAAGAATAAAAGCTATTATTAAAACATGAAAGACTGTCTTGCCCTCAAAAATATAATAGAGTCGGTTTTGGAATGTAACAGGTGTTCATCAGAGGAGGTAGAATAAGAGAAATAGATGAGAAAATATCCTGACGATTATCCATATAGAGACAGTGGAAGGTCTTCTACTGCCTTGCGTTGAATACAAGTAGCAGTATAAGATAATAAAAATAACCGTGAACGGTAAGACTCGTCGAAGTTATGAATAATACTTATCAATCTATGAACTATTAAAATCACTTGTAATGTTTGATGTCACAAAGGAACTATTTGATAGTCTTACGAAATGTCACTGAGGACAATATGTAACATTGCACGTATATAAGAGTGAACAGTGCGTCACAACCTCATTAATTACGAGTAACTAGCGGTAATTTACTAGCTCCCTTTACGGTTAATGCCGTACTTTGAAGATTAGATTGAAAGCTAGTTTCTGCTCGTCATTTCGGAACCATGTATCTTTGTTACAGAGTCAATAATGTCACTGCAATTTTCAAATCAATTTAGAATAGAAAACCTCCATCTGATTAGATAGACTCTAATGTCTACATTGCAGCATATAGTATGGGCTAGATAATATTTGTTACTTTTATTGATTTGTCTCCATCTCATCCTTGATTTTCACAGTATTAAAGTGATTGAGGTTTGAATAACGCTAGTAACGACATTCCATCTTCAGCTGCTCTGTTTAATAAATAGCACGAAAATGTTGCTCACAGGTTCAATTGATGCGTACACTTCAGTGGACTCGGTATACTAATATGTAATGGCACCTTCTGATTCAGCAAGGAAACCAAAGGGAATCGACTTTTTCCTAGAATGCCTCTTCAGTGACGTCTAGTGGACAACTTATGGTGGAGTTATTGGCGATCCAATTAGCCTTCGGACAGAAGATATAACTTATTATTATTATTATTATTATTATTATTATTATTATTATTATTATTATTATTATTATTATTATTATTCGATGCACATTTAAGCGTCGAGTTCTTCCAACCACTTCTTATGGTAAGTTCGATCCACTATCTATAACTTCATATTTTACCTTACCTGGTCACGAGCGTTTGTTGATTTGTCGGGATACTAATCTTGCGTCTCTCTTTATTTAATAGGTACCGAGCTCGATAGCTGCAGTCGCTTAAGTGCGGCCAGTATCCAGTAATCGGGAGATAGTGGGTTCGAACCCCACTGTCGGCAGCCCTGAAGATGGTTTTCCGTGGTTTCCCATTTTCACACCAGGCAAATGCTGGGGCTGAACCTTAATTAAGGCCACGGCCACTTCCTTCCCATTCCTAGGCCTTTCCTATCCCATCGTCGCCATAAGACATATCTGTGTCGGTGCGACGTAAAGCAAATAGAAAAAAAATTGTAATAAGTTATTTTAGGCCTAGGATTGAGCCAGAACAGAGAGAGGATTACTTACTTGAGGTCCGCCCCTGCTTACAAACCTCAGATGTTCGGGATGGGTATTTCCCTCCCACCTCAGTTAATAATGTTTTCCCGCCAATACTCGGGCGGTCATTTCAGTGATGTCTCACAGGGCGATGAAGTCGACATATTGCTACGCCGTGAAAACATAATTCATACTGTTATTCACAGAATCGTACTGTTTTAAGCCAATGTCTATGGAGTAGTTGGTTACACGTTGTCATTCTACTTCCGAAAGAAGGGGGTCAATATCGGCTGAAGTATCTGACATTCAGGGGCATTCAATTGCAGAAATGATGTGCTGTTAGCTTCCAGCATGATAAAGAATTCCTATAGACATGATATAACAATAATAACAATAATTTGCAGAATTTTGAAGCCTTCTTGAATGTATCCTCCCCATAGAGATTTTTAATGTCGCCATTGATGCTTTCACTGCCCGTTCTTATAGACTTGATATAGGCTTTTGGGCTTACCCCGTGTCAAGAAAATAAGGTGAAATTCTTAAAGTTGTTATTATTATTTCGTTTCGGTGTTTTCCAAATTCTTACGTTCCCCATCGCCAGATGATTCATTCCAGTCTTGTATCTATGTGTACTGTTGTTATATGACTCCCTCTCAGACTGATTCTGATGGTTCCGTCAGCTTCCGCTTAGAACGCTAGCATTGTATAGCGTCCGGTGAGTCATATGGTGACGAATGAACGTACCACGTTCACATTTATTATAACGTCTAAATTCAAACCTCATTCCTTGGGAAGTCTTTCTCATGAACAGTCGAGATTTCCTTCTGATGACGCAGAGCGAATTCCTCCGCGAAACGTAAATGATTTCACCTTATTTTCTTGACACGGCATAAGCCCAAAAGCCTATAACATGTCTATAACTACGGGCCGTGAAAGCATCAATGGCAACATTAAAGAATTCCTGTTGGGCAAAATACCAAACTCGATTACCTTATAATCTATATCAAATGAGGGAACATTAACATTATTATTTTATTTTTAAGTGATGTATACTCTATAAATATTCATGAACGTATTATGTACCTATTGGCGAATAAACACTCTACAACCGCTGGATTCCATCTCATCGAAATTTCGTAAGAGAGTACTTCTCTGCCTTTTTTTCTAGCTTGAAGGACTTGTGAATTATTCATGCGAGTCTAAGATGCAGCCAAGTTGAACTTAACGCCAGTATTTTAAAGTTGAACTGGGTTTTCACACAAGAGAACTGTTCCTCCTGTCTTGTTTCATCTGTTCAAGACATCATGGAAATGAGCTCTTGTTGCGTTCGACAGTCAATCAAAGAAATATTTTGCTCATAGCGATACTATAGATCCAGGTCAGGTGCGTGTGATACTTCTCACAATCTTCCACAGTAATACATTGTCCGTACAGATTGGTCTAGTTTTAGAATAAAGCCCATTAGATCTCGTGGAATGATAATACAGTACCAGTCCTTATTTTATCGGTTTTGACTATGTTAAATGAAACCTTATCTAAAGCTTCACCGTACAACCATTTTTACCCTACCCTATAAATCAAATTCTATGAACAGGATATCTGACAAAATTGTGCACCTTAAATATTATTACTATAATCCCTATTATTATTATTATTATTATTATTATTATTATTATTATTATTATTATTATTATTATTATTATTATTATTATTATTATTATTATTATTATTATCATCGTCTATATATTCAAGTATTTTACTCAGAAAGTGATTGTGCGGCTTGCATCACGTAGCTATCAGCTTGTATTCGGGAGATAGTGGGTTCGAACCTCACTGTCAGCAGCCCTGAAGATGGTTTTCAGTGGTTTTCCATTTTCACACCAGACTGCACATTAATTATGGTCACGGTCACTTCCTTCCACCTCGTAGGTCTTCCCTATTTCATCATCGCCATAAGACCTATCTGTGTCTGTGCGATGCGACGTAAAGCAAATTGTAAAAATAAAAATAAATAAAAAAGAAACTGATATTACCAGTTCGTTCTGCCGTTCCATTGCACCGATATTCTTCATTTTTCTTTTATTCTCTCCGGTAATAAATGCAGATGAATCATCAGGTATTGATAGGTTTCAGTCAACTTTGAGTGATACTAAAATCAAACCACTAATTGACCGCTCCAATAATTGTAGGCGAAGAACAGCTCTAAGTGGCTCCGGCGCTTGGCGGGTTGTACAGAGTTAAGGAGTAATTAATATCTTTACGTAAAGACATCGGTAATGAAATGTATGGCTTTCAGTGCCGGGATATCCCAGGACGGGTTCGACTCGCCAGGTGCAGGTCGTTCTATTTGACGCGCGTAGGCGACCTGCGCGTCGTGGTGAGGATGAAATGATGTTGAAGACAACACATAAACCCAGCCCCGGTGCCATTGGAATTAACCAATTAAGGTTAAAATCGCCGACCCGGCCGGGGATCGAACCCGTGACCCTCTGAACTGAAGGCCAGTACGCTGACCATTCAGTCAACGAGTCGGACAAGACATCGGTGATGCTAAATGATGAAACTGGCAGATGACTATAGGCAAACCTATAATTTCAACCAAACTTGGTGCACATATGATTTCATACTATCTGCAGAGCAATACTGTGACTACCACAGTACCACCCCTAGGGGAGGTGCGGAGAGAGTAATATATAAAAATAATTTAAAATGACTTACACATTGCAACACAAAGTTTTTGGGGCCAGAGATGTGAATAGTGACACTCCGCATGACATTCAAGTTCAAGTTCAGCCCCATCGAGATGGGGATGAGAAGGGATGAAAGAGAATATATCCAAAATGACCGAGATGATGGATACATGTAAGTATGTGTGTATATTTGGGAATAATTCTCAAACAAATTTGGCACACATATGTCTTACTATCTGGAAAAAGATATGTGAAGATAAGAACCCCTAGCACCCATACAATTGGGGTCGGGACGGAGTGACATGAAAAAATCATCGAAAACGATCAATATTAGTCTGTCTGTTAGGTCATCAGCCCAGAGGCTGGTTGGATCCTCAAATAGCACCACCAAAGGTTATGCGGTTATAAGGAAACCCCAAAAACCAATGGCAGCACCAAAATGAGGCGTACTAGGCAAGAAAGTGTTTTTACGTAAAGAGATAATGAGATTATCTTGTTGACACACCTATATGGATTAGCATGTCTTACAAAATTTTCAATCACTGATGATGGACGTTGGTGTCTGAAAACCGTTTCTCAACTAAACATTTGTGTGCTGATACGACTGTCACATTTTAAGAATAATACAACTATCAGCACTGTTTATTATAATGGCTTTTACATTTTATGATGATTATAACTAAGCTCTGGATGCCTCCTAAGTTTTCATCGGCATTGCGTGTGAGTGAAGGGGTGGAAAGGAAAATGTCGAAAATGACCGAGATTGGTGCTGAATCCACAGTTTTCTGATTCGCTAGGCTGATTGATGACAGTCCCAATATACATTCACAGACAATATGGGCTGCAACAAGGACAAATTTCCACGCGAAACAAAAAATATATAAAACAAATAACACTAAAACTGCAAGAGTTCGTAAAATATCAATCAACGTCACAATAAAGTACAAAAAAGACGAATAACATTAACAGGTAATATAAATTCTAAATGTAACATTCAAAAAAGTACGCGTACAGTGCATGGAGCAGTTTCATATCAAGTATTGTAACCTCACGTTCGTATAACGAATGCTGCGGATCAGCACGGGTCATGTAGTTATTATATTATTGTCGTTATTATTATTATTATTATTATTATTATTATTATTATTATTATTATTATTATTATAAAAATAATCACTTTTATGGTAGTGTACTTATAATTGTAATAATTTTTCGAACTCATTTTGTCGCTGATTACTCATAACTATCTTCCCTTTTATCACCATCGTTGGCCTACTATGAAAACTATGTGTCAGTTTATTTGATGTCCAGAATCCTTGTAGTCACACACTGCTGAGTGTACTGATGATCTTGCTAAAATATAGGAAATGTCATTAGTTTTGGACATCTTCCAAGCAAATGCAGAGAGAGTTCCTATTCTTACGCCAGAGCCGATTCCTTCCACCTCCTTAACTAATATCATTCATTCACTACCATTAATGTCATCTCCATTAGCTCTTAAACCGAGGTTGGCATTAGGAAGATCCAATGGTCGCAAAACAAATGCAATATGATTTCATCTCACTTAATCCCCGACCCCGTATCAGGAAACAGGATTAAGGGGCAGACATACACAACTAGTTTTCCACATACAAATTCAAAATATATTTTCTAAAATTTAAAATACTTACTTACTTACTTACTTACTTACTTACCTACTTACTTACTTACTTACTTACTTACATACATACTCGGTTTTTGGCCTCGACAATTAGCCTCCTCCACCTTTTTCGATCCGCGTATTCTTCTTCGGTTAGTCCCATTCTGCTCATATCCTCTCTGACCCCATCTATCCATCTCAATCTTGGTCTTACCTTTGGTCTTTGGCCTCTGACGTTTTCTTCCACCACCTGCCTAGTTATCTGACATTCTAGATGCATTACGTGACCATACCACTTCATCATCCTCTCTTTAATCACTGCCACAATGTCTAACAATTTGTGCAATTCCTGAAGATCTAGATTTTTCCTTTTCCTCCATTCCTGTCTGTCCTTCACTGGTTCAAAAATCTGTCTCAGCACAGCATTCTCAAATGTCGTGACTTTTCTTTCTGTCTTTTCGGTCAGAGTCCAGGGCTCTGCCCCGTATTTATTTATTTGGGCTATGTTTCTATTCATGTAATTACTGATTTATTTATGATGTCTCTGGAGTCTGATTCATTTGGTGTTTAGGCGCTGACTGGTCGCCACATTGAACACGAACTTTGGCCGTCTGGTTGAAAGCCAGCATCCTAAGCACTACGCTAATAATGTCCCCAAATGTATATATCACGGCAGTATATTCGGAAGGTTGAAAACCGAGCATTTTAAGGTGTGCTCGGCCCACACGTCAGGACGTGTGCTCGATTGCCGCCAGGAAGTTAAAAATATTCGTAACGAGATTTCCACTTCCAGATCGGCACATGACCCTAAGGTTTGCTCTAGAGTCTTAATATTGCATCCTCTAGAGCTGAAGTGGGGAACTCCATGGCTAACCTCCAGAAAGCACAGTGGTTATAGTCAATGAAACTCATGAATTCAAAGATGGAACACTGAAAATAATCGAACCTGCATCATTCAAAGAGGGTTGTCTAACCAAGGCAGTTCATTAAATCCTCAGAGACCAGAAGATGTACTCGCACTATGCGCTAAGCTGCTGTGAGTAGTCCCCACTTTTGAAGGTTTATCTTGCATCTTGTAACACTGTTCGGAGCCTCTTCAGAGATTTCCAGGTAGTGTAAGGGAGTTAGACCTTCCCTGACCTGCATTTCTGAATCATTCACTTTCTTCTTCCACGATTTCATGCAAGTGCTTTCTTGAGAACTTTGAAAATCCTGGGATACATTGGGGAAGCTCTTCCTAGGTTTCAGGCAGCGTTCAGGTGGGTGGTGTCCATACAGAGGGTGGCGTGGGATTTTCATTTGCTTTTTACAGTAGGTAAGTGCGATTATCTTCCTTCGGACATCAGGGGATGAGATCCAACGAGTGGGTAGAGTTTACGAACGGGTGCTGGTTTAAGGCATCTTTTAATGATACGGGCCGTTTCACTGAGTGTAACATAAACATGGTTTCTGTGAACTGACGCTTCCCAAACAGAAGCTGCATACTCTGCCATCGTTTTGCATAGGTGATGTGAGCAGCGTCGCTGGCTGAGCTCCCCAAGTAGAACTGCTGAGTTTCCACAAGGTATTGTTTTGGAGTACACTTTTCCTGTTGTATTCAAGCAATGTTGCTTGTATGTGGAAGGTTTGATAAAGCGTTACTCCAAGTTATTTGAAGAATGGGCAATGCTGCAGTCGATCCCCAGTCCACCAGATGTCAAGCTCTCTTCTCTCTTGCGCAGATGGAATGCACACACTTGCATCTTACTTGGGTTCGGTTTTAGGTTGTTCGCTTCATGGTACAGTGATAGCTCCTCTAGAGCTTCCAAAGCAAACCACGTGGTGCCCTACCAAGTGACCACTGCTCAGCCCAAAGGGCTGCAGATTACTGGGTGTCGTGTGGTCAGCATGACGAATCCACTCCGCAGTTTTTCTTGGCTTTCTAGACCGGAGCTTCTCATCTCACTGTCAGATAACTCCTCAATTATAGTCACGTATGCTGAGTGCACCTCGAACCAGCCCTCAGATCCAGGTAAAAATCCCTGACCTAGCTAGGAATCGAGCCCGGGGCCTCCGGGTAAGAGGCAGAAATGCTACCCCTACACCGCAGGCTTCACCTAGCATTATATGTATGTATGTATGTATGTATGTATGTATGTATGTATGTATGTATCTCATCCTAGAGGCTAGTTGTATACTCAACAGCGTCACTATTATCTGCCATAGTGAGCATGTGCTACATTAAAGTGGTTTTGCTAAGAAAATGTGGAGTGATTCCTGTCGCATTTTCCAGCGAACCAAAAATCTTAAAATATATCGGACTTGCCAGAACACTGCAGCATACCCACAAACGCACATCATTCAAAGCGTGGACTGGATGCATAATATGAAATGTGAAAGTAACGCACTTGCTGCTCTCGCTCAAACTACAAGATATAGGTAGTTCATTATATATCTTCGGAGATGTAACTTACCTTACATCATACAAATGACAATGTTCACCAACTTTTAAATGTTTTTCCAAGGTATTCTCGTTTCAAACTCAGTACAAGAGACCGCAATACCTTTATCTAATCTGTCGAAGTCAGAATAATAATTAAATATACGTATTAGAACGAGAAGCATCTTTGATAATATTAACTAGCAAGATGTCAAAAATGAATAATCAATTAATTGAATCTAAGATATAATAATAAAATCCTATTTTTATGGATATTTCTAGGTGATTACGATGTAATTCAGACTTAATTGTATTCGACTGTTCTAAAGAGTAAACGTAATCCAGCAACGCTCGATCTCTTTCCAATTTATCTTATCTTCCTACTTACCACGGGAAAAGAATTAGGGGTTTGGTTCCACGGCAAGATCCCGAAATAAAACTTTTAATTACGCATATAATCAACCAGAAAGAGATATTAGTCACTACAGTTTGGATTGTATAGCCCTGAATGTGAGTATGCCAGCAGTGCAGGATGAGCAGAAAGCCATGAGTCAAGATCCACACAGCTCGCCATTGAGATACTGTTTCCTCCACTACCTATACGAACAGTCTTCTTAAAATTACCGCGCCTTTCACTCGAATTACGTGACTTGAACAAATACTTCAGATCTTTCACGACATCTCTCAGCGGGTCGTAGCTTAATATGTGGAACAGTAAAGAAGAGAAGTTGTGACCACAATCTATAAGCCATCACCACAATTTCTGTCGACTCTGAATTACACGACCTTCACCCAGGACAGATAACTGTCCGCACCAGAGTAACCGTAGATAGCGTTTCCATTCACTAAAATAATATGAGCTTCTTTATGTGTGACAGCAACATCCGCAACATCCAACAACTTAGGCAAGTTGCACAATAACGCAGGCAATATCTTGAAGATGCTCCAGTTCTGAATTTGTTTACAGTTGTTCCTCTGTTAATTGTATATCAGTCAACTCCTAATTATACAAATGAATTTTAAAAGAATCATAATGGAATTAGGCTTCAAAATAGCTACGTAACATCTTCTACTAATGACCATTCTGACAAGGGAAGTAACACGCCCTTCACGATGAAATCAGTCTTGAAACTTTGGTTACATAACTGACGTGCTACGACAAGACCATTAGCAATGAATGGTTCCTTGGCCCACGGCAAGGCCCCGCAATAAATGCTGAATTATGCATATAAGCAACGTGAAAGTGATAACAGTTGCTATAGTTTTTATTGTACAGCCCTCACTGTGGACAGTCCAGCATTGCAGTGATGAGCAGAATGTCATGAATCAACAAAGCTCGTTAGTGAGGCAGGATTTCTAGCTGCGCCACGTTACTGTCTACCTACGTGGGATTCCAGCTTTCAGCATGAAGGTTTTTACGCTTTCCTTGTTAGAATTACTTCGTACACTCTATTAAAATTGTTCACACCTATATGAGGAGCCCATGTTCTGACTGGAAACCCCTGCAGCCAGAACCTTCAAATTTGTAGGATAGCTTACAGCATCTCTACTAAGTTCACTGTATTTCCTGAAAGGAACAAAAAGAAACAGACAGTGGTAAGAAATTTACTACGTCCTTGATTCTATGACTCTTCGCAATAGCTGCGAAACTGGTGAACGTCTGAATATCAGTCGTTCAGTAGTGTGTCAGATAATGGTACATATCCTGAAAGTGAGGATTACTAGAAACTGCGATCAAATTAATTTTAAGACTACTCTTACAATGAAGCACTTCATTGCTAAGTAGTGCATTCTTAGCGATCATACATATTTATGACAGTATTACCAATGTAATGAATGAAGTTTTCTCTATGGTTAGCAAGCCAAAGCACTTCGTATCAGAGAAATAGAGAAGTTTCAATTACGTAAAACGGCGTGTTATTGAAGGTCAGAGACTTAACAAGATAGAGGGTCTCAATAAATGAGTGACTCCACCTTTGCAGTAGAGGACAATGTTATTCCCTTTTTTAAATTTTATTTTATAAAGGGGGCATGTTTGGTCTCTTCCTTGTGAGACATCTTCATCCTTAAATATTATAATAACAAACACATTATATTATGTTTTGTTGTTTGAGTAATCATTCCATAGACTGGTTTGGTGCAGCCCTCCATGCCACCCTACTCTGTGCTAACCTTTTCATTTCTACATAACTGCTGCGTCCTACATCTGCTTTAATCTGCTCTAATTCTTAATAACACTTAAAAAATGACTTATGAAAAGTTTTAAAAACATGGACTGTTTTATAACTCTGCTTATGCTCGGTGATTCCGAAATATAAATATTATATGCCAGAAAACTGAATCTTAATGAACCCCATTATAGTTCAAGTTTTATTATGATACAGGTTCTCCACCAATCAGAATTCAGATTTTCATTATGATACAACTGTTTGACCAACTAGGTAAGGATGCAGGACACACATATTAACATCAATGCACCTTCTACTTCCAATATTCCACAATTACACGGCACATTACCGCAAACTCACTTCACCAACTGCACAATAAACAATTTGTATTTGAAATAAAGCTAGGTTATGATAACCTCCTATCAAGGCTTTGAAACACATGACATTGTCAAGCTCTCTGATCCACTCACGGAATATCAATAACCCAGCGCATGCGCTCTGCACTATGTTCAGTAAACACAACTGTCAAGCGACATCTCGACAGAAATTTATGAATATTTAAAAAATAGAGTTATAATTATCGTCAAGCATAAACAGTCGTATGCAATTCGCCTATAATGGTAATTAAGATCCTCGCATGGAAACTAAAACACTCGCTTCGCTCGCTTTATAAACATACTCGTGTCATAATTATAGGCTTGTTGCATAATGTACTATTACATACGACAGATTGAGCCATCTTGGCTCTCAAATATTTTAAGGATAAGTCATGGTTTCTTAGTGTTAAGAATATCATGTGTTTTTAATGATAATATATTAGGCTGAAGATGTCTCACAAGGAAGAGACGAAACATGTCCTTTTTAAAATAAAATTTAAAAAGGAATAACTTTTACTGTATTGTAAAGGTGGAGTCACTCAATTATTAAGACCTTCTACCTTGTTGAGGCTGTCAATACAGATTAATTAGCCTATGAAATTTTATTTTTATGGGCGTCAGAGACTTTTCCCTAGATTGACATTCTTAACAAAGATTACTGAACTTTTAAAAAAGTGTAAATTATTCCGTAATTATTCTGACTGCCTTTAAGACCAACATATTCGTACAGAAAAGCTGCAAAAGTCATGGAAGGTGTGGAAGTTAATCACTGTTCTTTAAAGTATTTTGCGTGTTCAACACTACTTTGATTACTGAACTAACAGTAATGTTGTTCACTTACTTACTTTACATCCCGGTCTAAATAAGCTGACTGACAGTTTGGACTTGTATTTCGGCAGAGCGAAGTAGGAAGAGAGGAGGCCACATTGTTAGAAACTTCAAGGAACGCGAGCAATTTATCTTAGAAACTGAGATGATTATACCAGCCCATTCACTCAAATCTATTACGAAGCATTTCAAAAGAGAAGTCCTTAGAGTTTGGCAGACAGCTTCACTGTAGATCAATGAAGCCGTGCAAGCCAATTATTCTGTAGGCTGCTTGGCAAACTGCAACAATCTTCATCTGTCTCAGAGAAGTTGAGCTTTTTGCAACTGTGAGCAGTGCTGATGGGAAACTCTGTTGGTACATGTATAATGTATGTCTAATAAACAGATAAGATTCATATGCCTATGATTGAATAAGACCTTCTAGATAAGATTTAATTGAATATAGAAATATTTTTTACTTATTAATGTTATAGTGTTGAGGTCCTCAGTGGCTCAGAAGACTAGATGGTAGTCGTCGGTTACAGTACCGTAGGTTCAAATTTTGGCGATTAAGTAACATTTTTTGTTCGAGAGGGGGGTGGTAAAGGCACTTTTGATTAACCTGAAAGGACGTGCGTTAAGCTCCCAGTCAGGGAGTGGAAACATTTAGAAATGCAATTTCCACTTCTTTACCCAGCTCACATCATGAAGGAATATAAAGTGGGAAATATGCCTGGGAGTAAAACTAACAACTCTGTAGTGTCGACGTTTCGAACAGTGCCAGTCTTTTAATTGCACTCCTCCAACAGCCTTCATTGCCTGTACTTAGATGGCTTTGCCATCGTACCAGACAAAGTGGAAATGGGAGTGCATGTGATCTGGAATCTCTAATTTCTCCTTCAACTTTCCTCAAGTAAAAGTTATTCATTTGCTATCGCTCTAGTGGTTTACGATAGGCTGACCAGCCAGCAAGATCATCGGCACAGGTTGAGGCAAAATCTCTATATTAAGCACATGGCCAAAATCGGTTTATGAATGTTAATTTATAGGAATAATACTACTTGAACGGTGAAGAAAGGTACTCATCAATATCCGCATACGTAAATGAAAAAATGAACTGTTTTTAACCTGGCCTTATCCACCTCAGAAGAGATAATTCACTTTGTGTAAAGATTGAGAAGATGTACTAGATTGTATCTATTTTGTTTCCAAGTCCTTGAACACGGGATCATCTCTGCTGTAGCCAGCAGCAAAATGTCCATGAAAACACTAGAATGAACCTGTCATTCAGTTCGTTATTAAGATAATGCAGTTAAAAGTTCTTGTTTGTGAAATATACATCTCTGCTTGCGCCTCAGTGCAAGAAAAACAGTTACGGTAAATGTAAATATAAACCTCCATATCTATACTAACAAATTACACTTTGTTATATTTTCAAAGCTTTAAAAATAAATAAAACATTTCTTAACAAGCTTTAGACTTATTTCTGCCACATGTAAATGTTAACAGACCCGAGAATAATGATCTGACGTATAGTTTGCTTAGTGAACAGTCTATCATATTCCCCGTTTTTACCATGACATCATCACTTCTTCATTGCTCTCAATGTAGAAGAACTTTTGTAGTGAAAATTGCGCTATTTAGAAAGTAAACCATTCATGCCATCCACTCTTCATTGTCATGTTAAGCAAGTCTCCACTTCAATCTCACGCGCTATCAATAAAATCCACCCATCGATCAGTTTCCAATAAACGCCCATGTCACTCTCGGTATTCATTGACCGATCCCATTGACTACCAACATCTGTTCTCACCTGTAGAAGCAACTTGTCTCCTGGAACCAAAGAGCGGTTTAAGCACAAAATATGGTACCGATATTAAACGTCCTAAACGTTCTGTGATTCTTCTCGAGTAAGTTAACATTTGTTATTTCCCGGTGTGTACGCAGATAAAGTTGTTTACCCTCGTCGGAACTCAAACAAGAAACCTGTTTAATTTAAAGGAACATTCCCACTCTCAGCACAAAGACAGCTTTGTATTCCAGGGTTATTAAAACTTAAAGAATATTCTTTTCTTACACCAGGGCACAATTCAAATGTGGAAAGGCTATTTTTCATTGATCTCAGAAAAATTGGCTGCTAATAGGTACCGTGTCAAAGTAGAATCTGTGAAAATCTCCTTAAGGGTTCAGTATAATCTAAAGGAATTTGTATGTGTACCTTAACATATGCTAGACACGTCAAAACTTCTCAAGGCAATTGAATCTTCATAAAAGTACCAGCAAGGCATGTAAATTAGTTTCATTGTTAAAATTTGTAAGATTTTACTGTTTAATATGGAAATGGATATATTTTTTTCATGTATGTGAAAATTAGAGTATATAAATCTACACTCAGACACTCAATGGAGGATTTTGTGTCCTCTTTTTTCCGGCGTTTTCCTACTTTTTAAATACTTGTGTCCTCCTTTTCATCTATTTGCATCAGGTCACCCTACATTGGATTGCAACTCTGTTTGGCATGGCGTTTACTTACTCACTTTCTTACTCGCTCATTTACTCACCCACTATGTTATAATTTTAGCCCGGTCTCATTGGATCAATTTCGAATCCTAACGATTCTGATGACATTTTATTCGCCATAGCCTAGAATTTGATTTATTTTACGCCTTTTTAGATCTTCCCATCTCCAGTCCCGGGTGCGCCTTTCATGGCTATACTGTATTTCAGTTATGTCAGAACTCTCCATGTCTGACTGAGAAGAGTATGTAGGCCCTTAGTTAATTCATAGAGGCATGCAGGGGCTGAATGCTGAAAAATATAAGAGTCTGTAATGAAGATGTATGTATGTATGTATGTATGTATGTATGTATGTATGTATGTATGTATGTATGTATGTATGTATGTATGTATGTATGTATGTATGTATGTATGTATGTATGTATGTATATATGTATTGAACCCTTTAAGGTCCTTCGCAGGATACCTTCCTTACCCGTCAGCAAATCGGCATGAGATCTTCCTCTTGGGTCGTCGATGGGTCCTTCGTCACTTGCTTAGATAAGGGGCGGGTTTCAGTAATTTTAAACGAATGTCTACAAAGAGAGGAGACGATTTAAACGAAATGGATATTTATTGACCAGAGGCTATAAATTCGAAGAAACGTGTGACATCACACCACCTCAAAACAACGAACTCAGTCTTGTCCGTTTAACAGAAATAATAATATAATAACAATAACGATGATGAGAGGCGCTGGCTTTGGAGACCTTATTTCAATTGCCCGAGGGGCATCCTTACTAGAAACCACCGTCTTAATTTAAAAATGAAATAAAGAAAGCCTTGAGATCCCTAAGATCGGTTTCCATGTGAGACTGCATGTATAATCATAATGATTCGTGATGACCCAGCCCCCGTAACACGAGCTATGGACTATTGATATAATTAAGACAATCCGTTCTGTTTGAGCCACAGAGTGGTTGTACGGCATGGACCCTTAATTGAATCGATGTGACCTGCGTCTATGTCATGGACCGACATCTAACTTTGTGATTTACGTTAAAGTCATTGTGGGTGATGACCGTATGAAAAATGATTCTATACTGGCAGACGGCCCTGATCCAAGTCACTGAGGTTGATGACCCTATGTCCATCCAAAATTCTAAGCTGAAGGCTGAACACAATTTTAAGTTACAGTAGTTGATGACCAAGGTTTCTACATTAATAAATACCCAGCATATCAATTGTTCAACAAATCATATTCAAAATAACAACAACAACAACAAACGCTCACAACGTTTGTGGCAGTAAATCATCCGACATCGGACATGTCCCCTTAATCGTTACGTTAATACGTTGATATTCCCCAGTAAATACAACTAAGATTTCCAGAATACATTTTCAAGTTAGTCACTTGGTTTCAAGCTAATTCTCAAAATACGGCTCCACCGAAGTTAATAAATTAATAAATGAAGTAATCTCATAATCCTAAATAACAACACATTTTATCTATCCCGGACGAAATGGTTCCTTTAAGCTCCCTAACTGGTTAATTAAATTTTTGTTATCATTTGGACCTGTTTACCAGAAACATTCTTTTGACGAAAAATATTGATCAGGTATTGTTTATGCTCAAAGTTTTCTTCAGCTGGAAAGCGAAATACATCGTCTTAACTACCAGTACCATTTATTTTTTCATGATGTCACTCAAGAAGATTACATTATAACACTAATAATTAAAAGAAACTAAGTTGGATAACCCTAACCTTACATCCTATAATCTGCATAAATTTATACACAACGCAAAATAAAACAACCCATGTCAAATCTCTTATAACGCCTACGGTTATCCCTTGGACTATTTCCGGCACCTACTGCGATATGATTTCAGGTCGATGCGACTCAAGTGTCGTAATGGACCTCACTAAACTCTAGAATGGATGTACTGCACCACATGTCTTCCACAAGCATGACCTCATATTATATGAACATACATTTGTGTCCTGGAAACCAACAACAACAACACAATCATCCATCATGAACTCTATGGATTGTCAGCTATCGTGATGTTCAAATAAAATATTCGCAAAACTTTGGACAACACTCAACAACACGAAACAAGATCACTACAAATTCTCAAATTTCGACATCCCTGAAAATGGTTATTTCCAACATAACGTACCATGGTATCATTTCCGCCACTTCGATAATGAATCTCAAGTCTCTACTAAACATCTCTTCTAAAATAATGAAATCTAATTCCAAACTTTTACTACAAATGACAAAATCTCAATAACAGTTTCTTTTGAACAATAAACTGGTTCGACCGCCCAACAGCTGGCTTGGCCGGAAGACGATCCCTCCTATGTATCTCTTAAAAAATACATACGTTATATTAACCTGTATCAAATGAAAACCTCGCCTCACTGATAATTCGCATGAAGTACGATTCTTGACCAACATCGAGTATGCGAAGAGAATTAATTTAAAACGTC
This sequence comes from Anabrus simplex, assembly GCF_040414725.1. Taxonomy (NCBI): domain Eukaryota; kingdom Metazoa; phylum Arthropoda; class Insecta; order Orthoptera; family Tettigoniidae; genus Anabrus; species Anabrus simplex. The sequence continues at coordinate 1,102,808,913 of NC_090265.1, read as the reverse complement.
TCTTGAAATAGTCTTATCCATCATGGTACTACGGCTTCACGTAGAATCCTAACTACGGAATGACCCTATTCTCATACCATTAAATTACACTAAATAAATCCTCGGGTTCCTTACAATGAAAATCTCGGCATAAAGACTCTTCAACACTACAGGATTTAAAAAATCTGATCCACATTCCTTCCCGTCTCGTCAAGAATTGAACCACTTGCTAACACAAATTCTCTACACGAAAATAATATGGAATATCTCTCTTGTTACATAAAACACTCTGTGACAAACTATCCATCTATCCTTGCATATCTGAGAATGAAATTACAATATTTCCAAAACCGAAACTCACAACTTGACATACAAAAATTTTTACCGTTATTTTCCTATCATCAATTTTAAACAGCTTTTAACAGACTTTTGGAATAGCACTCCCCTTTCACAAATTACAAACCGGTCTCGCCTCGTACCTTCCCTTGACAAAATTTACAGCGCCGAACACATGACAGTGTGTCTTCGGCAACAGCTGACATTCCATCAGTATCGCGCACTCGCTCTAAATGGTAAACTACGGATTACACTTACAGGAATTTCATCTTAACACTGAACAGAATTTTATGATAAATTAATGTCTTAACTTTGGCAAACAACAAAATATAGAAAATAAACGTAAGGAAATGATATTTTGCTCTAGACATTATATTCGTTTACAGCCATCAATTTTACTACTGTACAACATTTCACACGCTAGTTTTGCGACTTTCCTATTATCCAAGAAACATAAAAAAGTGATCTTTTGTCGTATTCCTGTTACTTTACGAAATAAAAGGGTGACCAAAATGCGTCACAGATACACAAATAAAATAGTGACATTATGAAATAAATAAAATGCACTTCATGGGAAGATAGTCTACAGACATAAAGTCGCACGTGGTTTTACATCTTAACAGGCCCACAAGCCTCTCTCATTCTTTATCTAGCCATCTCGACAGATAGTGGCTTTACAAAACATATTCTTTTCTTCTTTATCTTTGGTATCATTCACCTGAAAATAAAGACATAAAACAACAAATGCCCTTCACACGTTCTCTTCCTCGTGAACCGAACACGTTCGTCAAATCACCGATCCACACACGTATTAAAGTAAAACCATGACGTTAGCTAATTTAACTACAGGACTTCGGCATTATAATGACCGTCTGTTGCCCTTATTTGAGTTTACATGACGGTTCCTAGTGGGAATACCGTTGTTTGACTGATAATTTCTTTCCACTTGGAGATGACGTTAGATAGCCACCTTTGGCCAAAACTGCCATCCCTTTTGGGGACTTTGCCTTCACAACCGATTTTTATTGTTAGTCTGAATAACGTGTGGTCACCTCAAGTTCACTGAAAATAATGCGAGATTGCAAATGGCGCGCCGTTCTTTTATAAAATTTACTCCCACTCCCATGCCGTCCGCATTTACCGCCAAAATTTACAGACACTTTTTCCATCCCATATAAATGTAATTATGACTTATTACGACGTTACAGATAGTTGCTTAGTTTAGTATCGGTTTTGATGATATACATTTAGGGTTTCTCTTAACCAACTTAGTCGTTGACTCGATGTAACAGAGTTTAAACGAACAGGCAAGTCTTTCGGTAATTTTCCTTCTGGAGCTATTTATTGTTTTACTTACGATTTTCTGACATTTACTCTGGCAGTTTCGTCGCCAATTGTTGTTAAAATGTACTTTTACTAAAAAAATTAATTCCGCCATATTACTTCGTATCCTTGCACATTTTAAACGTGTGGGTGACGTGATTTCTCTACCGTGAGCGTGAGAATCACCACCTGTTCTCCAAGTGCCGTCTCTGGTCAGAGATAAAATGCAGCTACAGCTCCTCATGACTTGTAAGTTATTTATATGGGCCCTCATGTAATGAATTTAGGATTGTGGCTCCTTATGACTCAAAGAACATGGGTTCAGTGTGTATGCATGTATGTATGTATGTATGTATGTATGTATGTATGTATGTATGTATGTATGTATGTATGCAGGTATGCATATTTATTTAAAGCAAACTCGTCTGCATTTACAGTCTGCACCAGTTTTAGTACCACCTACTTTCTTCCAGAAATAAGACACACATGGTAAACCAGTAATTCTACTGGTATATTTTTAACGTACACTTACATTCCTCGACAACGGGTACACGGAGAGAAAAATTTAAGACTTTTTAGTGTTTTTACATGCCCGACAGTGTAAGGTTTCCGAGGCCTAGTGAGCCTTTCATTTTCTCAGTCTTCGTGGCCTTTGTCTTTCTTTGACCGATACCTTCATTTTTCGAGTGTATGACCCCTTCCACTTTCCCTCTTGTCAGTGTTAATAAGAGTATGGTTGCCCAGTTGTAGTTTCTCGTAAAACAAGAATCACCATCACTACCTCATTTGGTTAGTAGCTAACATAATGTACGAAAATGAAATTGTACATTCACTGTCGGATATGGTGAAATCCGGAAAGTAACTGTAATCAGTCAGGATATCAAGAGATTAATAGACAACATTGCAAGTAGAAGAAGAAAATGCTGCCAGCTACGAACTCACGGCGAAGGCATTGCTTTAAACGATGAATCTCCATAGGCGACAATGGCTCGGTTCCAGACAAGGATTTCAGTAGTTCTGAATACTGGAAACTGTCGAACTGTATGGTAATATACGAGGTGCGGTAATTAAATAACGAGACTGCGCCCCTCCTACTCCCTGGTCGCATGGTGGGAGGTTGTCATTGGAATGTAGTTGACCTTGATCCTTCCTGAGCAAGCACACTTCGTTTCGTCGTTCTACCTGCTTTAGTTTGCTTTTGAGACTTGGTTGTAGCGGACGCTGATGTGTAGTCGTGCCGCGATCATGGTAGACATAAAACTCGAGCAGCGCATTAACCTGAAATTCCTAGTGAAATTAAAGACGTCACCCACGGCATGTTTTCAAATGTTAAAGGATGTGTTTGGTGAGAATGCTATGTCACGTGCACGAGTGTTTGAGTGGCACACACGGTTTTCTGAAGGTCGGGAAGAGGTTGAAGATGATGAACGTTCCGGACGACCTGTGACTGTCAGACTGATGATAGAATGGGTTCCTGAGGGTCAAACCGTAAATCAGCATTACTATAAAGAAGTCCTAATCAAGCTAAGGGAAAGAGTAAGGAAGAAAAGACCAGATACATGGAAGAACGACTCTTGGATTCTTCACCAAGACAACGCACCAGCCCACAATGCCCTGTCTGTGAAGCAGTTTTGAGCTGACAAGTGCATTCCTGTGCTAGAACATCCTCCGTATTCACCTGATCTTGCTCCATGTGACTTTTATCTCTTCCCAAAAGTGAAAAGTGTATTAAAGGAAACATTTTTTCAGTCTGTGAAACACGTAAAAGTAGAAACGGAAGAGTTGTTGCGCAGGGTGACAAAGGGTGACCTACAGCATTGCTTCGAACAGTGGAAGGCACGTATGCAACGGTGTATAGATAGGGGAAGGGAGTACGTTGAAGGGGATAAAAGTGAATTGTAACTTTGTTTGCAATAAATCACATTTTTCACATCAGTCTCGTAATTTAATTGCCGCACCTCGTTGTCTTTGGAAGGTCTATTAATGGAAGGTGTTAGGGTGGCATCTGTTGCAAGCACTGCAACGAGATTGAAACTCTCACACGTGTTCATGGCTCCTGTCAGTATGAGGATCTCTTGAGGAATAACAGACTTCGCTTTATCAGGGGAAGATAGCGTCAGCGCCCACCACTGCAATCGTCGAGGTTTACGAAGAGGACCATTTCGTTGCAACCAACGGAAATGTTTGTAGAGTTGACATCTTGCCAATCGATGAGTAAATGAAATCAGTCCTCATCATTGATCCCACAGTTCTATTTGAAGGATGAAGATATGCTATTACTAGTTGACCAAGGAAATAAAAGGATTAATGGGCCCAGAGCGAATTCATTTTTTTCATTTTATTTCAAGTTGCTTTAAGTCGCACCGGCATAGATAAGTCTTATGGTGACGATGGGGCTAGGAGTGGGAAGGAAGCGGCCATGCCATTAATTAAGGTACAGCCCCAGCATTTGCCTGGTGTGAAAATGGGAAACAGCGGAAAACCATCTTCAGGGCTGCCGATATTGGAGTTCGAACCCACAATCTCCCGAATACTGGACACTGGCCGCACTTAAGCGACTGCAGTTATCGAACTCGGTACGAATTATTTCAAAATAATGTACAACGTAAAGACATTACGGTTATAGGACTTCTAGTAGGATACAGAGGAACAACTTTCAGATTCCTCTGGGACTTTCATGCCCACCTCGATGAAAATAAACCAGTAGTCCAGGACGTGGCGTTTAATAACTCCCTCAGATTCTGATAAATCATTTGTAGAGTACGTATTGCACACTGTAAATATTTCCTCTAGAACCTTATTCATTTACTTTAATTAAGATATTGTTTAATGTTTGTTTTAATGGCTACCCGAAAGTAATTAAACTTTATTAAATTAAATACAAATTCCGACTCTTCCCCAATCAGTAAGAACTCGAGCTATAATTATATATGTACGTGATTACGTATCGCTTAAAAACTGCACAACAATTTCCAAAGTAACATACGCTTCCTAATGTTCCTGGAATATACTTTTACAATGCCGCTGTAATTAGTGGACGAGATTAGGGCGGAGTTGGTAACAGTGGATTTAGGTTAATTGCAGACCTAAGAAATGAAGTCTAGAGACTATTCAAATTGTTTGCGTACAAAGCGACTGGTATGTTAGTAATAATTAGATGGTAATCAGCGACGTAATCTGCTAAACGAATGTTGACAAAACATTAAGTGTTGTGACTCTGTCTTTCAATGAACGTCACGCAAGAGTGATTAACGAATGGGAATATCGCATGTGTGGACAGTCAAAGCGAATAACACAGAGATGATCATCTCGCAAACTAATAGGAGTATCGTGACATAGAATTCGTTATCATAGAATATAATTTTGCTTTTACTAATCATGATTCTCCTGTAATTGAATAATCTGTTTCTACAACGTAACAATTAAAGAGGTGATAGTTTTTCAGGAAGAAAAATAAGTAATGGGTTGGCCCGTGTCGCGGCGTTTCTTAAGTGAATAATTTATGTGAAAAAGATAATGTTTTGGCAATGTGTTTTATGTTACTCAATAGAGAATGATGTACTCTATAAAATATTATATTTTGTATTTTCTGCCGATATAAGTTTTGGTTGTTTCAGTTCCTTCAGGTGTCAAGTCGACAAACAAGAGCGTTTCCGACACCTTCTGCATTTCGAGATTAATCGAGGTGCCAAAGCGATAGAAGCTGCTCTAAAGATTTGTGAAGTGTATGGCGAAGAAGCGATACCTCTTAGGATGGCTCAAAGTTGGTTTAAGATACTTTAAAGATATACATCGTACCGGAAACTCTGTGCAATTCGATGAAGAGCGACTGAATCATCTTATTCATGAAGATCCACGCCAAGCGACAACGGAACTGGCAGAGATAATAGAATGCTCTCACTGTACCACAGAACGTCACCTTCACTCGACTGGAAAGGTTCAAAAGTTGGGGGCATGGGTTCCGCATGCTTTGAACGACAACAACAAAAATCAACGAGTCATGGTCGTCGTCAGTTTTCTTGCCCGTCATCGTTCAACTCACGGACACTAAGAGCGATTCCTCTACCGAACTGTTGCCGACAAGATGAAAAATGGTGCCTATATGCCAATATGAAGCAGTGCAAAGAATGGCTCAGCCGCATAAAATGGGTGACAACCCGATCTAAACAAGGTCTTCACCGGCGCAGAACGATGTTGTGCCTATGGAGGGACTGGTAAGGAATGATCCGTTACGAATTGCTTGATCGCAACCAGGGACTGTGGAACTTTATGTCCAACAAATACAACTAATTAACAAAGCTATCCAGAAAAAACGACCTGATCGGTGACATGGCGTTCTTCTGCAACACGACAACACCGGCTCTCACCTCGCCAATATGACCAAGTAAGCCATTCAAACGATTGGATGGAAAGTGCTGCCACATCCTCCGTATTTTCCAGACTTGGCGCCTTCGGATTTCCATCTCTTTCGATCCCTCTCGAATGCAATGCATGGCGTTTCGTACAATAGTGACGTAGAATTGAAGGCTTGGTTGGACGATTTCTATGAGTCAAAACCATGTGATTTCTACTGACGAGACACTGAAAAGCTTCTTGAACGTTGGGAAGAAGTTGTAAAAAACAATAGATAATATATTATTGATAGATTCGTGTACATATCTTGTTTATTAAAAAGTCAAGACTTCCGGGCCAACCCAATATTTAACCTTCAAAATTGTTACAAGTTATGTATATAAATGTGGCTAATATGTCTTATAAACAATGCAATGGTTCTATATTGCTTAATTTTTTCCAAATTAATGTGTTAGTTTAATATTCACCATTTTGAAATGGAATAAAAACCATTTCTGCTCCTAATAAAGGTGGCAAAGTATTGCGAGCACATAATAACTAGAATGATACGACATACACTTGCGATAACTAGAAATAATATTATGTAGCCTCAGCGTGGTCCCTTGTTGGTCAGGTGACAATCTCAGACCAGTAATCTCTTTCTTTTTGTTGAAATGTACTTCAGCAGTGGAGTTATATTACCAGGAGTTTCCTTAGAATACCCGAAATCATTGAAATTGCTGACTTGAAACGAATATTTTTTATCATTAAGCATCTTCTTGCCATAAAACCTCACTGACAGAAGATGTTTCATATTGTGTTGGGCCACCACTATTTTTTGAAATTGATACTTTAATTAACATCGAATTTGAGGAAACTGAATTTTCTTGTGTTTGAAGATTTCTCAATCATAGCCACGTATTCCTCATAAGAGTATACCCTGTAATGTCACGTTAGCTTTCTCTTCATAGTTCCAAAATCTCGGTCGCATTCACTCAAGAAGTGACCTCTTAATCTGGCCAAGGCATGCGTCCTAAAAATAATCTCAGTTATTACTGGCAACGCATGCTTGTTAATTAATTTGAGTAAAAATATACACACTTCGTAGGGTCCCTTGACGCCTCTTATTCTTGATATGAGCACATTTGTTTTGTGGCCTTCTTATCATTCGCAATTCCAAAGTAAATAGCTCCTGTGAAAATCTCTGGACGTGTTCAAATGTTATTGCCAAAGAATTCGTTCTCTCTCTCTCTCTCTCGGTATAGTCTTATGACTTCCTCCACGTTTTCAAAGCGTTACTTTGCTCATCTTTCATGAATTACTAGTTGTGCTATAGCAGTTCGTTTAAACATTTTCGTTATAGTTTGGGTCTGATATATTTGTTTATGTATTTTCGCACGTTTCACATACTCAACCTGAGATCTGACAATCGAAAGATAGAAATTCTCTCTAAATAGTATAATTTATAATAGTATAATTTATACTTAATTATTTCATCACTGATATCAGGATTCCCTCTAGGAATATTTGAGTAAGCACTGTACTTTTAAAAGGAAGATGACAGTATTTCTTCTGAATATCGTTTGACTTTCGGGATAAGGATTGAGCAAACTCATTAATTCTTTGCATGTACATTCCATCATGTCTTTCCATTATGTCTTTATGAATCTGATATGTCTCTTTCATGACGGGCAGGGTAGTGTAGGCGAGCGGTATATCAGTACTTTGTAAAGCGATATACTCCTTTCATCGTCACCCCATGTAAGTTAATGAAAGCTTCCTTACAATTTCCTTTTCTACCCTATACAAATTTACGAAGTACTTTTTAAGATTAACTTTATTTTCGCTTAATTTCTCCGCTATTTTACTGAATTTTATGTTTTGTATTGGGATATGAAGTAGAAGACCTTGTAAATAAAGGTTCTGCCCAATCTTGTCTGAAAGATGTTTTATGTAAGTTACGATTTCCGCTTTGTTTTTGTACCAGATTTTTCAGCTACACTGCTGCACACAGCTGAAAACACAAATGTGAAATAATACGGTCTTCTAACGCTCCGTTACTGTATCAAAGCTTTTTTAGAACAGTGACACTACGATACGTACCCAAAATATGGTTTCGTTTGCATCTCAGGAAGTTCGTTTCTAGCGTATTTCTTGTGAGCCTGCCCTTTCACTTCAGCATTGCCTAAGTAATATTTTTTATATTTACCTTCACTACTACTTTTCTCCATTTTGTTGGTAATTCATTAACACTAACAAAATATATAAATGAGTACGGTTTGTTTACGCGCAGATCAAGAGAAATCTGATAAATGACGTCCTCAGTAACACTCTAACGCCTGTCAAGGAAATGTGGTCAACAGTAGATCTTGCGAACGGTTTAGTTTGCTTCTGCGGATGAAGAGTGTGTGAAATATTGCCCTTTCAAACTAGAAACGACGTAGAAGAGATGTGAGTGAATTTTGGTGGTCAAAACTAAAACTTGAAAGAAAAAAAGTCACTTGTTACCTTTACAAAACAAGCACTTCAATTAATGAGTAACAAAAAACTTCACCATATATCGAGCATGGAATCAGTATGATGCTCAACTTAGGATGTAACCACACATCGCTCACAGCCGCATAACACTAGTTCTCTTTTATTTTCTAGTTTCATTTCTTAATTTAAGGCACACCTCACCATTTCATTTCCCCTTTAATTTCCTTCAATCGCACTTGTTCACTTTTCAAGATATATGGGGATAATTTTCCCCAGTATGATTTTCGTATGAATAGGATAACGAAATCTAAATGAATAATTCACAAAGCGTATTGCACATCTAAATGGAAATGTTTAAAATAACGAAGAAAGATGTAAAGCGAGCAAAGGAATTTCTGAGAAATACAGTATGTTACGGAAAACAAGGATAGATGCGTGAGAAGTTGAATGACAAAAAGAAAATAGATCAAAAGACAAATCCAAAGCATCTCCGTACAAACCATGAAGTACCTTGGTAAAGTCAAAGGTAAACGCTTCCACTATACGAAACATCGGTTCTAAGTGGGACAGAGCCACGCGGTAACACTTTCCTCCCAGGAATTAAACTGGTATTCATTGGAGACGTAGGCTAAGTGAACCTCATGCCCATGTGAGTGTACAGAATCATGTTCCTAATTTTCCTTCGATTTCCTGAGCGGAAATACAATCCTCGTCCTTCCAAGTAAACCGAGCGCATATTTGACACCTTAGCTGAGGAAACTTACCAATACGCTCTGTATATATTGTACGAATCTTCAAAAGTAGCATCCACTTCAATGGAAACCGCGTTTCTCGGTTTCGTCTAAACTGCTCAGAAAATCAGTGCTAGAGTGTCGGCCTCCGAACCCCGTAATTAAGGTCTCAATCTCGGCAGAAATAGTCGGACTTCGGATGGACGGGAGACTCTCTTCTACACTCCTTGTTGTACGATGGCGATATGTAAAAATGTATCTGGCAACGCATTCGTTGTTTACCCGATTAAATTAATGAAAACATAGCAATAGGTTGTCCATTAGAATTCTTATGGAGTAATGCAGAAATGTACTCGCAGGCAGCTTGAAATGGAGTTGAAATTAAACAGCAGTTGAGAGCAAACGATGTTATTATTATTATTATTATTATTATTATTATTATTATTATTATTATTATTATTATTATTATTATTATTATTATTATTATACCACCTCTACGGTGTAGTGTTTAGTGTGATTAGCTGCCACCCCTGGAGGCCCGGGTTCGATTCTTGGCTCTGCCACGGAATTTGAAAAGTGGTACGAGGACTGGAACGGGATCCACTCAGTATCGGAAGATCAACTGAGTAGAGGGGCATTAAATTCTCACCTCAGACATCCTCTAAGTAGTTTTCCGTGGTTTCCCCTTTCTCTCAGCAAATGCCACAATGGTACCTAAATTAAGGCCACAGCCGCTTCACTCCCTCTTCCTTGTCTATCCCTTCCTATCTTTCCATCCTCCCATAAGGCCCCTGTTCAGCATAGTAGCTGGCGCCGCCTGGGCGAGGTACTGGTTCTACTACCCAGTCGTACCCCCGACCCAAAGTCTCACGCTCTAGGACACAGCCCTTGATGCGTTAGAAGTGGTTTCACTAGCTGAGTCCGAGGGAAAAACAGGTTGCACTTGGGCACAACTCGAAATGCCTGCCCCAGCCTCTCCAGAGGCCAGAGTCGACATGCTAACAGTGAAAATTTATACAAATATATATACAAAATACACATTAAGATAAGAACAGAAACGATAAAATTGTTTTAACCACCAGAGTTAACTTTCTCAGTGAATAGGACTGGCCGCACAGATCAACGCCAGTCCGTCTTTGTTTCGTCTAATCAAGTAGACAGACTCATCTGCCTCCATTTCTGAGTATGTCTCGTACATATTTATTGTCTTCACGTCGTTGCGTTGACAATCAGCCCAAGCAGATAAATCAAAATGCTTTGGATAGAAGGCAAAAGAGATGCGTATTGTAGTACAAATAAAGCTTGTCTGACTTCTGATAGTACTGTACGTTCGATGAAGACTTAAAGGGCAGTCTTTCTCCGGTTTAATTCTATATAGTAATGAAAGGTAAATACTGTTGCAGGAGTTAGCCTTCCCACTGGATGGCAAGACATATGACAGACTCTTGTGCTCATTTACGCTGAAGGTCGATTGAACATCGAAATAGCTTTGTTTCTAAATTTCTCGACCTTGTAAGTGAACAAATTTTATTTCCTTTGGAGTGTACCATCTATACCTTCTCGGGCACCTTGTTCATAAGAAAGGTAAGATGCTTGTGCATAAATATTTCACACGACCGAGCGAGTTGGCTGCACAGTTCGGGCCGTGAAGCTGTTCGCTGCAGTCGGGAGTCAGAGGATTCTAACCCCACTGATGGCAGCTCTGAATTTAGTTTCCCATTCTTTCACACCGTGCGAACGCTGGGGCTGTACCACAGTTAGTCCACTGTCACTTCCTTCTAAGTCCCAGCCCTGTTATCGTCATAAGACCTGTCTGAGTCAGTGCGATGCCACACCCATAGTAGAAGAAAAATTACGCAGTTGAGTATGTCTCAATGTAGAAGACAATGTTATCAAGGTACACGACTTATATCCTTAGTCTTTTATGCAAGTTAAATGTCAGGGTAATTTCATGAGGTTAACGTCTCTATAATGTTGCCGTATTGTATGAGGGCTCATTACACCAGCAAGACGACACAATCACGAGTTCAACAGATGAATACTTAAGAAATAACGAGCTCTCTTGTCTGCCTGTTGAGTAAAGGGCATTTGAAATGGGTTCAGTGCATCTGGTTGGGCATTTTGCCTGCATCCAAGGTTATCAAACTAAATATCTACTTATATGGTGGTCATAAATTAGTATTTATAAAGGATCGATGGATTATGGAACATTAAAGTACCAATATTGTGAGGTATATCGTCTTAATAGAAGTCAAACTTCAATTTCATTTTCTGGGTTCTTGAATAATTTAACTTTGAGTAATTTTCGTTTTGTTTTTTCCTAATTGAAGACATAATATCTTATCTTAATCTGTTTACCCTCCAGGGTTGGCTTTTCCCTCGGACTCAGCGAGGGATCCCACCTCTACCGCCTCAAGGGCAGTGTCCTGGAGCTTCAGACTTTGAGTCGGAGGATACAACTGGGGAGAATGATCAGTACCTCGCCCAGGCGGCCTCACCTACTATGCAGAGCCGGGGCCTTCTGGAGGGATAGGAAGATTGGATGGGACAGGCAAGGAAGAGGGAAGGAAGCGGCCGTGGCCTTAAGTGAGGTACCATCCCGGCATTTGCCTGGAGGAGAAGTGGGAAACCACGGAAAACCACTTCCAGGATGGCTGAGGTGGGAATCGAACCCACCTCTACTCAGTTGACCTCCCGAGGCTGAGTGGATCCCGTTCCAGCCCTCGTACCACTTTTCAAATTTCGTGGCAGAGCCGAGAATCGAACCCGGACCTCCGGGGGTGGCAGCTAATCACGCTAACCACTACATCACAGAGGCGGACGAAGACATAATATACCCGAATTTAAGTTCGTATAATATAAGTACAAGAACAGCGCTAATATATTGGGAGTTTACCTCTCAGTTATGATAATGTGATGCTAATTGAGGAATTCTAGGTGAAAATGAAAACCTACAACCTGTTTTCCAGTCATTGACCGGGTCAGGGATGGAATTAATGAAGCAGATATAGGCTGTTAGTACGATGGGGTCGCCACTCCCAAAGTGATTTATTAATGACTGATAGATGCTATGAAATGAGAATGGAGAATGTTGCTGGAATGAAAGATGACAGGGAAAACCGGAGTAACCGGAGAAAAATCCGTCCCGCCTCCGCTTTTATCCAGCACAAATCTCACATGGAGTGACCGGGATTTGAACCACGGTATCCAGCGGTGACAGGCCGACACGCTGCCGTCTGAGCCACGGAGGCTCTTTAGGAATTCTAGGTAGAAAGGTATTATGGGTTATAAGCTGATTTTCAGAAAATATGTTAAAGCTTTTCTATGTGTGAATTTTATTCTTGTTTCGCAAAATAATTTCTGTTTTTAACGGTGAACCGCAACGGACCCACCCCGAGATTAAACACGCCGCAAAAGGTGAAAGAAAAACATAAATGGGAAGATATCGTAGGAACGCTCGACTTCAGTTCGGTGCAAAATAGCTTGAATTCAAATTCGCCGAACCTTACTGTGACACATTTAACTATTGGAACAATCACACAAATGAAAAATAGTAAAAGGTAAAACTCCAGGTTTCATTATCATATGAGAATATTAAGAAGGGCAAAAGATAGCAACCCAGAGAAAGAAAATTAATGCGATACAAGAGTACAATACCAACGAGCCCTAAATGAATATCAAAAACAGCTATTCACATACGTTGTTGTAAAATAAAGGACACGTACTCTGGAGCCGATATTAAAAGCATCGACATCGTAAATTACTGATACAATGACTTCTTTTTTTTTTTTTTTTCGTTTTCGTGGGTCTTTTTTATTCGCAGACAAGCGATACGTTAGTTCCTTGGATACAGTCAAAAAAAACCAAAAGGTAAAACTATGCGTTACAGTAGCTCGTTCCTGTGTTACTTATTTCTTTTACCAAGAACGCGTAACAACCGTATTTTACCATCCCGCACAAAACGTTCCAGGAACACAATTTGAAACCCAAAGAGGAAAGAAACAATCCCTTGCCCTAAGAGAAAGAAGTAGACGAACCGAAAATAACGTCATAAATAAAAGGGAAAGGGGCCAAGAGCACGTACAGAAAAAAAACAAGTTTGACACACATGGAAAGACAACAGTTCCCCTCATATACCGGTGTCTGGTGCAAACAAGCAAATCCAAACTCACTCAAAAATGAGGAAATAATATCAAAATAAACATTACAGTTATAAAACAAATTCAGTTGCAATTCAGCTTGCGAGGTGGAAGGACGTAGTGCTGAACGTGTGAAAAGTGTACTGTAGGAGTGTGCTAACATGGGAGTTTCAATTGATCAATACAGGTGTGCGACTGGCAGATGGCAGGGCAGACGGAAAGTGAAATCATCTCAAATGGTGAAAAACAGTTTCAACAGCACGCAAATAATATTTTCATTAGTGGTGGTGACGGTGCTACTAGTGATTTGTGGAGTGGAGCTAAATCCTGGGCCCTGGGCTGTCACGGGAAGATATTGAGAAGCTCCTGGAGGTCATGCAAGAATGCCAAGTGGAGATGACCAAGGAAATGTTAACGTAACAATAAATGAATTCAAGGATTTAAAGACCTTCATACAAGCAGAACTCAAGGATATCAAAGAGCGCGTACTACAGAACAAAAATGAGATAGATGAAATGAGGACGAAAGTACTGGAGCTAGAAGACAGGTTAAGGAACCTCGAAGAAAAGGAAAAGACCCGAGCGAAGGAAGATAGGAAGAGAAACATAATGATCTGCGGGCTGGCAGAAACAGAAAGAGAGAATAATAATATGTTAAACAGAATACTTTACCTAATCGGGGAGAGTTTGAAGGTAGAGTGCAACGAGAGTGATATGGATAGTGCATTTAGATTAGGAAGGAATATGGGAAGAAGACCTGTGAATGTATGTATGGTGTCTAGTTTGAAACTCGAAAAATTTTGGAAAGTGTGAAGAACTTGAAGGGTACAAAAGTATGGATTAGAAATTTTTTTTTGCTAGGGGCTTTACGCCGCACCGACACAGATAGGTCTTATGGCGACGATGGGATAGGAAAGGCCTAGGAGTTGGAAGGAAGCGGCCGTGGCCTTAATTAAGGTACAGCCCCAGCATTTGCCTGGTGTGAAAATGGGAAACCACGGAAAACCATCTTCAGGGCTGCCGATAGTGGGATTCGAACCTACTATCTCCCGGATGCAAGCTCACAGCCGCGCGCCTCTACGCGCACGGCCAACTCGCCCGGTGGGATTACAAAAGAATTGGACCAAGGAGAAATGGAAAATATGTGAACATTACGGTTTCATCAAGGGAAGGCGCGGCATTCGGGACTAAAAGCATTTATCCGTGGAAACAGGCTTATAACAGCGGGTGATTCTTGGAGCAGGATATGGACTGTTAGTCAGCTCCGCGAGCTGGGACATTGCCCTGATGTGTCAGCTATTCGGAAGGACAACGGTCTAGTGAATGACGACAGTAGATCCGAGTCAGCAGGTGTGTGTGGCTATCTACAAAGCAGGGACAGTGAACTGGATGACGCGGCGCTCGAAACCAGGCAACACCAACTCAGGAAATTCTCTCAAGAAGAAGAGGTGGTAACTAGGAGACAAGACAACCCAGGGAGAAAATAAGGAAAGAAACGTAAGCCAGCGTTAAATTTGAAATAGATTTTGGCCAACAAAGGGTTGACAAGGTCTGAGGAAACTAGAGGGTTGGAAGAGGAAATAGCTCCCCAAGTGGATCCATTATACAGTTAGAAAAAACACGAATGACGAGAAATAAGGCCTTGGCGACATCAGATATACCTACGAACAAATAACTAGACTGGGTAGTGGGATTAATAAATATCGAGGGTATATTAAGCAAACTGGGAAATGATGAATTTATAGATCTAATGTGAGATAGTGAGATTATCGGGATCGTAGAGACTTGGTTGCCGCTTGGCAAATGTACAAATAACGGGTTTTAAGATCTGGAGTAGAACGATACATAAAAGGAGTCTGAAAGGGCGTTACCCGGGAGGGATATCAGTGATTGTAAAAGACGAAATATGCAAGCAGGTAGAGCTATGGGAATCGGGATGTGAGGAAATGTTTTGGGTAAAAATAAAGGAAATCAGAGTGGGAGAGAGATTTTCATTGGTTTTGGTTACAACCATCCATCGAGGTCCCCGTTTGAGAAGGAAAACTTCCTTTGAAGAGCTTATTGATGTTGTAAACCAGATTAAATTAGGAAATGAAGAAGCGGGAATAATTATAATGGGTGATTTCAACGCAAGGGTTGGCCTAAATAATCCATTATGCGATAAAGAAATTGATGAAATTAATAGAAAGAAGGAGAAGCAAAGATAAAGAGTGTAACAAAATGGAGGGAAATTACTGGAAATGTGTGCGATAGAGGAATTGTACATCTTGAATGGGGGCTGGTCGGGGGGCGAATCAGGTAACCTAACATACATAGTCCAGTCAGGGGGAGTGTTATAGACTTGGTGTTGGCATCTAGGGAGGCTTTAACTTATATTAAGGACATCCAGGTAAAACTTGGACAGCGTCTCATCATTTCCCACTTGCTATTCGATTACTGAGAGAAGAAGATAAACAAAAAGGTAAACAATATTTCAACTATGAACAGAGAGAATTAGTAAGATACAGGTGGAGTGAAGAACAGAGAGAGGAATTTAGGGACTACTATAGGGGTAAAACCTTTGAAATTTTAAAGGTAGGTATTGAATATATGATAGAGGATAATAATATGGATGAAACAATAAGAATGCTTGAAATATCAATAGAAGTAGCTGGTAGAAAAATGGTTGTGAGTAAGAGAAGGCAATATAAACAAAACGTATGGTATACTGAGGAGTGTAAAGAAAAGAAAAATCAAGTGATGAAAGCATTTAAAATGTACCGAATTTACGAGCAGATTTTTGTAAAACGAGGAAGGAATACAAAGATTTAATGAACGAAAACAAAAGGAATTGGCAGGCTAATGAGACAAAATTATTACATAAGTACTGTAAAGAAAATGAAACTAAGAAAGTATGGAAAAGAATTATCACAATATGTAAAGATAATAAAAGCTGCAATCAAGTAAACATATGCAATGAGGAGTGGTTAACGTATGTTAAGGGGTTATTAGGGGGTAAAGACACATGGGAAAGGAAGAAAAATGAGACTGGTATACTGAGATATGTGGAGTTTACCGTGCCTGTACTAGATGATATAATAACCACAGATGAGGTACGAGATACAGTGAAAAAATGGAAAGGAGGAAAATCAGGTGCTGCCAATGGAATTACGTATGAATTTTGGAAAGAGGAAATAACAGCCAGATGCTAGAAATAATAACTAAAATATTTAATGGCAGAAAAATTCCCAGATCTTGGCAGGAAGGAGTAATTTGCCCGCTATATAAAAGAAAGGGGAAAAGATCGAACGCGAACAACTATAGGGGTATAACCTTGTTGGATACACTCAGCAAGATTTGCACCGGTATTTTAGCAAAAAGAATTATGAAATTGACAGAAGATTACTCTGTATCCTCAGTGTACCAATCAGGATTCAGGAAAGGAATGAGAACTACGAAACCAAACCAAACACCATGGCACTACAGCCCTTGAAGGGCCTTGGCCTGCCAAGCGACCGCTGCTCAGCCCGAAGGCCTGCAGATAACGAGGTGTCGTGTGGTCAGCACGACGAATCCTGTCGGTCGTTATTCTTGGCCTTCTAGACCGGGGCCGCTATCTCACCGTCAGATAGCTCCTCAATTCTAATCACATAGGCTGGGTGAACCTCGAACCAGCCCTCAGGTCTAGGTAGAAATCCCTGACCTGGCCGGGAATCGAACCCGGGGCCTCCGGGTAAGATACAGGAACGCTAACCCTACACCACGGGGCCGGCTAATGAGAACTACAGACAATACATTTATAATTAAAACAATAATAGATAAATGCATAAGGAGGAAAGGAGGTAGATTATATATTGCAGCAATAGACCTGAAAACAGCTTTTGATTCGGTTAGCAGACGGGCTATCGTTGCGAAGCTGCCTGGAATCGGGATGTCAAATAAAATTATTAAACCCATAGAAGAATTATATGCAGAAGTGATATGCTCGATTAAAGTTAGGGAAGATCTAATGGTAGGCAGGATAACTCGAATATTGGACTTAAGTAGGGATGTAAACTATCACAATTCTGTTTTTGCTTTTTATTAATGATGTAATGGAATGTCAGGGGAAGGAGGATAGTACAAGCCCTTGCTTAAACAACAAACAAACTCCTGGCCTAGTCTTCGCAGACGACATCCTTCTGCTCTCACTAACGACAGTCGGTACATAAAATAGTCTTAAGAAAGCGGCCGAATACTGCAGTACATGGAATTTGAAAATAAATATCAATAAAACAAAAGTAATGGTCTGTAAAAGAGGAAAAAAATTAAAGGGAAACAAAAGGCGCTGACGGTTAGAAGGTGTTGAATTAGTTGTAAATAAATTAGAATATCCAGGAATCATAATAACATCGAACGGGATGTGGAAGGAACAAATAAAACGTGCCAAATTGAAAGGACTGGCCGCCCTATCAAGCATAAGGTCTTTAAAAAGGAAGATGCCAAATATGGAATTCAAGCTACACAAAAATGTTTTAATGCTTTTTTGGTATCAAGATCACTGTATGGTGCAGAAATATGGGGTATCGAAGTAGACAAAAACGAACTAGATGTAATAAGTAATGTAATAAGTAATAAATTCTGTAAAATAATAATGGGTCTACCAGAATGCACAGCAAATAGTGGAGCTACAAGTCTATGTGAAGACATCAGCATCCGAGCAGATATAAGCAAGAAAGTAGTAAAATATTGGTTAAGATTGAGAAGGGGAGAGGGGAGGGAAACATTGAACCTAGCATACCAACACCAGATGAAACATTTAGGTGATGATTATTGGGTATCGAAAGTGAAAGGTATGCTAGACAGAATAGGAATGGGAGAATACTGGGATAAATAGATGAACAGTAAAGAGAAGAGATTCCTAAAAAAATTAACGATTAGAGTGAGGGACATAGGGAAACAGATGATTAGGGCAGAATGTGAAACCAAAAGAACACTAGCAGAATTTTATGGAATTATTCAAAATATGCTAATAAGAAAAGAAAGAATCCCAAACAGAGAACTAAGAGTTGTGGTGTGGTGGCTAATGGGGATATTTAAAAATAAGGGAATGAAAGAGAATCAAAATGAAAATCATTGTTTATTCTGTGGAGAAATAATGGAAGAGACTCATTTATTGAGAAAATGTAAGGGAACAAATGCACTCAGAACTAAATATTTTGGTGATGAATATCAATTAAAAGTAAAAAGAGAGAAGGAATTTTATACAATAGCTAAATTGTTAAACAAAGAATTGATCACCCCAGGAAGAATAGCTAAGTTTTTTGTATTTTAAGAAGCATGTGGCAGAAAGAAATGAAAAGAGATTAGCACTAATTAGAAGTACTGTTATTGTTAGTATGTAGGGGAACTGATGTACTGAGAACTAAATATTTTGAGGGCACTCAGTTGTATATATGAGGGCATGTGCTGTTTTCTCACCATTCATGTATATTAAATGGGCATGGGAGAGGAAGGTATGCTCGTAAGAGAGTGGGGTAGGACGGGCCTACCCCAAAGAAGGATGGAGATACATGTGGGATGAGGAATGAGAGAGGCGGGGAACAGGACGAGAGCGGTTTCAGCCCCAAGTGGCCGACCGTAAATGGAATGGTGAGAGAGCTGCACTGTCATCTGGTAGGGGATGCGGGGGTCCTCTTCTGGGCCCCACGGGTAGGGCTGGTCGTGCCATCACAGGGAGGGTGGCCTTTCCCTCACCAGGGGTGATGGCCCGACCTGACGGTAGTAGTAGGTAGCTATGTTATGTTATTATTAATATTATTATATTTTATTTATTTATTTATTTATTTATTTATTTATTTATTTATTTATTTATTTATTTATTTATTTATTTATTTATTTATTTATTTATTTATTTATTTATTTATTTATTTATTTATTTTTATTTATTTATTTATTTATTTATTTTGTTTCTTAATTTAATGGAGATGGCACCACTAGTAGGTTCAATTAATATCAAATGTAGTAATATAGAAATTGTTGTATTAAATAAACTAAAGAAGGGGAAGATACATGTTGTCCTAGACTATATAATATTGTTAACGTCAAGGACAAAATAAATTATATTTAATATAGTACTAGTCAAATAATTGTGAGAGGGAAATATAATTTATGTATCAAATTTAATGAATTGTAATAAACGAATGCTCCCTCCCCAGTTTCAGGCGTTCCGGAACTGGGAGACGGGAGTATTCTATTCTATTCTATTCCATAAAACAAAGGAAGATGGGGTCCTGGTATAAAGAGAAATATCCTCCACACATTCGGTCGAAGCCTCCATCTCCTTCCACCTCACTGTGGTAAGAGAAAATCCCCCCATACAACTGATGAGACTTGTATTTCTCACGTATAATCCAGGGCACGTTCATGCAGCGAAGCAAATAGGAATCAAATTCGTGCCTTCTCCTGGGGATATCAACTTCCGTTTCCTAACACCGTTGACAAAACATAAAAATCCCAATCCACCTCCCAGGTCATGTCTTATTACCTTTTGTGAAAACTGAAAAGGAGTTACTCACAGATGAAAACAAACAAGAATCCTTACCTTCATTATACATAGCTGCGAGAATCGAACATACCCCCGTCGAAGTTATTGACAAAAACAAACGAACAGAACACGCATGCAAGCAAACACTGAAGCACACAACATTCCCACTGCTATGTTCCGCTTTGTGCCAGGAGTGGCATAAACAACAACTACTCTACAGTCATAAAAGGTTATGCGAATAGTGACAAAAGAAAATGATAGTATGAGCTAACATAAAGGGGAGAAAATTAAAATTAAAAGCATCTACCCTCTCAAAGCAATAATGAAGACATGACTAAGTCACAAATAATGATCTCAGACAAGATTGAGCTAGGTTAGCGGACGTCAGAGAGTAAGTACTTGTATTCACATAGTGGCTACTGAAAATGAAAATCCACAGCCTATTCCCAGTCATTCGACCGGGTCAGGAATGGAATGAATGAAGCCCCATCTAGTGGCGAGGACAGGAACTGTGCCGGCTGCCGAAGCTTGTCGCACTCCTCTGGGGCAATGATTAATGAATGACAGATGAAATGAAATGACATTGGAGACTGTTGCTTGAATGAAATATGACAGGGAAAACCGGAGTACCCGGAGAAAAACCTGTCCTGCCTCGGTTACTACTACTAAATGTGTTCATTCCTCCCCTGTAGGGGGACGCGGGCCCGCTAGACGTTCACGCCGTCTCTTAGTCCAGGAGATTTGTATCGGAGAAGATGTTGCGGAGAAGGTGAGAGGGTTGACGACCGTGGTCTATGCTAAGAACTGTCGCGGCATTCCCCTTAGTGCAGGTGAATGGAAAACCACGGATAACTATTTTCAGGACAGCCGACGGTGGTGACTAGACCGTCTCCCGAATACAGAGACGTAGAGCCACGGTAGAGCCGTGGCCACCGTTCCTCTGTTCGGTTGGCCGGTCGGAGTGCAGAGCTGTCCGACCACGGATCAGCCGTGGCCACTCTGCATCCACCGACCTACAACATATCTTGCAGGGCCACTAAGTAGAATGATACTCCGTAAAGTCACGAGAATTTATAATCATGGTTAGTCAAATAGCAATGATAAATTAACATATAAAAATGCAATAAATCAGGTCTGACAAATCCGGCCATCTTTATCCGAGCGATCTCTTGTAGAACTCCACAGAAAAGACCAAGTCAAATAAATCGAGGAAGAAAAGTCACGGGACCTCCTGCAATCTCGAGACTAACTTAGCAACTATTTACGACCTTGATAGGAACGCAATAGTGATTTATACACAGTACATTTTATACGAAGACTTAGCCTCGAAATAATAAAATGAATACGAAAAGAAAGATCAGTTCAACGGGTTCGATTTGTTCAGAACTATTTTTACATACAATGTGTGTGTTTTTTTTTTGCTAGTTGTTTTACGTCGCACCGACACAGATAGGTCTTATGGCGACGATAGCATAGGGAAGGCCTAGGAGTTGGAAGGAAGCGGCCGTGGCCTTCATTAAGGTACAGCCCCAGCATTTGCCTGGTGTGAAAATGGGAAACCCGAATACTGGATACTGGCCGCACTTAAGCGACTGGAGCTATCGAGCTCGGTTACAAACAATGTTGAGAACAGAAACAATCATAACACTTCCTAATTGTCCAAGTTATACAAAGATGAGATTGAAACGAAAGCTATCAACATTAACATGTTTTGCCATTTTTGCCGTTTTTGTCTTTGTGTTTCAGCACTTCATTCACTCGAGTTCAGTTTGTTTGATCCTCCTTATTCTTCTTCTATTCTGATACCATATTGCACTCCTTCAACTCCTGCTCCCTAGTTTACGTGATGTTCCATCTTCTTCCGTGCCATTACGAGCGATTGCCGCTACTTCAGTTTCACACTCTACAAACAGCTTAGTTATGAAGTCTAGGTCATTATCAGACACCTGAAGTCGAGCTTGAACTCCAGATACTAAGGATCTCACTCGTAGTTGAAGGAGTGTGGTATTCATGCAGCCAAGCCTGACTGCCACTGTTTTTATTTACCTATGCCGGATTCCTCTCTGATCTACACAAGTCACTTCTGATCTTTACCAAGCTCTACGGTACAGTCGAACTTGGTTAATTCGAGCGTCTTTAATTCGAAATTATGAATAATTTGAACACTTCACGCGGTCCATTGACATCCCAATACTATGCAATGTTAAAAATTCTCTGTAATTCCATTTATTTATTTTTAGGTAATTCGAAGAAATAGAAACCTAGCTAATGAGAAATCTTGAATAATTTATTTTGTCAGACCCTTCAGCTTAGAATTAAGCATGTTTGACTAATATACTTCTGACGTCTGATTTCTTTGCTTGTTTTCCCTGAATGATTTAGAGATCACACTCTTGATCTTTCTCTTTCCGTTGATGTTACAGAGCAGTTAATAGCCTTGTGTCGGAGAAAGCTGAACAAATAAAATTGAGACACGGTACACGAAAACATTTCTAACCAAATTTAAATATACCAATACTAAACTAAATACATACGTAATCAACATCAGGAGTCAGTACTCCCAGTTTTTGGCTAACAACCGAAACGTATGGAATCAAAATACTGATCACAGAAAGAGCAAGGAAGGGATTTATGGCGTGTATATGTTTAGTCTTAGATGGCTGGCTGGATCTCCAAGAGACCTAACTCAAGCTATCATACACTTCTTGCCACAGAAATTGCATCACCAGAGAGAACCTACAACACGGATTCCGAATTGGAGGAATGCTCAAAGCAGGGTAGGATAACGACGTGATCAGTTGTTCAGGTGCAAGATGCTATCGGCCCGTTCGCACCATCGAGTGCGACGACAGACAACTGGTGCGTGTTTTGATTACCGACGGTGCAACCACATCAAACGCCTCGCTCAGAATTTCGGGCCTTTAGCACAACAATTTGTGTCCCCACGCACTACCCATCGTCGTTCACAACAGGGGGACATCTTGTCCAGGCACCTGCCGCTGACTGCTTACCACAGGGGACTGAGACTGCAATGGTGTGCGGAACGACCGATCTGAAGGGACGAATGGCATGCAATTCTTCGCAGATTGGTCCGGTATCTGGTGTTGTGGTATGTAGTGCTAATGGATTCCAGTTCCACTTGCACCTTGTCTGTATCGCAGGTTCATTGATCAGCAATCGTTACATCGCGGAGTGTTGGAGCCTGTAGTTGTCTCTATCTTCAGGACCAACCTGGGACCCATACCAACAGAAAATGCGCAACCGCACGTGTCACATATCGTCCGACGGCATCTGTCTGACCAGCATGACTCAATGCTTCCTTGGCCTGCGCGTTCACCGGTCCTTTCTCTATCGGAAATGTTTGGTCCCTGGTCGAAATATTCAGGACACCTGCGGCCACAACGGATGGACTTTGGCACCCATCGAAGCAGCATACGTGTAGATACCTCGGACAAATCTCTTTCTCTCAGTGCCACCCGTGGTGGGGCATCTACTACTGATTTTCCCATGTTCTGTGAGGTGAGTACGATGGGTATTAGGTCCAATAAATGTGATTGTGACGGCTCACGTTCTTCTTGGTGTTTCAGGTTTAATGGAGAGCATCGTAGATAGCCTAGATGCCATTAGAGTGATATACTACGGAAATTAAGATTTAAGTAAATTCTCGTTGCTTTCCTTACCATACCATAAGGTACTAGTACACATCAGTCCGTCGAGCACACTGAAACTATACACAACTCACCCTAAGAGCCGGCTAAGAGAGGTTGTGCTGAACAATTTCTAATCACGAGATTGCATGACAAAAGCCTCGGATAAGTTCCAAACCTCTCCAGAGTTTTTATGTGGAGTGAGGACATATGACGGAGTTGATGGTGATTTGTCCGTCAGATGGGGATGTTAAGTCTTGAGCAGACCCCTTCGTGTTATTCAGAAGGGGTATGCTATGTGCCGGCGCATACCTTATTGTGATCTCACATTCAGACACGCAAGTCGCCAATGGGCTAAAATAGAAAGGGCTGCACCAGACGAGTCGAACATGTCCTCGGACTCTCCTGACACCAAAAGGTATGCGCTAAATGAATGAAATGCCTTTATACCATTCATATCTGGCTACATAAAGAATGGTATTACTAACATCGATCATACCTCAGTAACGTTCATGTTGTAAAAGCCAAAGGTGAGACCAGATGAAAGTACCAAAACTATTCTAACTCCTACAA
This sequence comes from Anabrus simplex, assembly GCF_040414725.1. NCBI lineage: Eukaryota > Metazoa > Arthropoda > Insecta > Orthoptera > Tettigoniidae > Anabrus > Anabrus simplex. Next base: position 1,102,784,871 of record NC_090265.1, on the reverse strand, counting down.
GAAGATTCAGTGGATTGTAAACAAAATGTTTTAGTTTCGTTATTTGTATTGTTCTGCTCCTCATTATTACCATGTACGTACCTATCTTACGCAGTGAATGCAAAATAGTGTATATTGTACGTGTACCTGGTATTGTAAACGAAAGACGCATTAAACATCTCGTTTCAGATATTCAGTGGAGGAATATGATGTTCGAATGAGCGGTGACTGTATTTTTGTGTGGACGAAGATGTGACGAGACAGCTTTTATCTAGTTTACTCTTGTCTCTTTCACTTGACCATTGATTTGTAACCGTTCATTTCCCGTCGAAACTTGTTATGTGTGGCGAGTCTAGTCAGTGGATAAGCTCTTAATTCTCGGGGCAAGCTGGATTTTCCTTACTAGACTCGGCTCTTTCCAGAAATCATGTAGTAAGAAAATTAAGGAACAAAGAAAGGAAGAAGAGAAGAAACAAATATGGAAGGAAAGAAAGAATGAAAGAGTATAACAACAAGCATTTACATTATATCAACTGTAGTTCTATATAACCTATATTTTTGCCTGTTGCTATAAAGGAACTTGGTAAAAACAATTTTGCTAGTGTCCTTACATCGCACCGACACAGATAGCTTTTATGGCGACGATGGGAGAGGGAAGGCCTAGGAATTGGAAGGAAGCGGCCGTGGCCTTAATTAAGGTACAGCCCCAGCATTTGTCTGCTGTGAAAATGGAAAACCACGATAAACCATCTTCGGGGCCGCGATAAGATCTAGATTCCGCACAGCAATAACGTGAAATGACGATGAATTGCAATCTTTACTCACAATAAAACTATAACCCAAAAGAACATTTGACCAATGGATAAATTCCCCTGTGAATGGGGACTGTCGAATAACATAAGAGGCGACTAAAATGGGCTCAAGTAGCTTTTAACTTGGAAGCGCGGGTTGGTGACCATGGGACCCTTAGCTGAGTCTAGGCATTCCTTCAACATACTTGTGCAAGGCTATCAAGTTCATGTATCATACCCGACCTCCTTTGGTCAACTCTTGTTCTTTTCCGACCCCGATGGTATTAGGTTTTCGAGGCTTATGGAGAACTGCATTTTCACGCCCTTCGTGACCCTTGTCTTTCTTCGGCCAATACCATCATTTTTCGATGTGTCGGACTCCTGCCATTCTTTTGGTATGATTAGTGTTCATAGAGTATATTTGCCCAGTTGTACTTCCTCTTAAAACAATAGTCATCACTATCACAACCACTGGAGAATTCTTTCGTTCAAAAGTCTTTCGCAATGTAAATTATCTAATTCAGCCTGATTATTATGAAATAATTTTACAACAATACAGGAAATGGTGAACACTGAATAAAACTACTTTAGTTGTTAAAAGAGTCCTTCCCATCAAGTTTAGTATTATTATTGTTATTATTATTGTTATTATTATTGTTATTATTATTAATTAATCAACAATAAAATATGCTTCTTCTGACTGGGCTTATGCTCCTTACCAACTGGAAACGTAATAACCTAAGGCGACTTAGAAATAAATGTCTGAAGAGGAGTTTTCAATAAATCGAAAGAAAATAATTTTCACAAAAACTGAACCAATTAATGTCATTCAACTAATTGTAATTTCAACGAAATTAACAACAATAATTTAAAACTGTAGATATTTGATAAGTTAATTATATTTATTTAGAAATCTTATATTTTGACTCACCGAGCGCGTAGAGGCGCGTGGCTGTGAGCTCGCATCCGGGAGATAGTGGGTTCGAATCCCACTGTCGGCAGCCCTGAAGATGGTTTTCAGTGGTTTCCCATTTTCACACCAGGCAAATTCTGGGGCTGTACCTTAATTATGGCCACGATCACTTCCTTCCATCTCCTAGCCCTTTCCTATCCCATCGTCTCCATAAGACCTATCTGTGTCGGTGCGACGTAAAGCCACTAGCAAAAAAAATACTTTAACTCACGTTAACTACTAATTGCATGTAGTTTTAACGGACGCCGATTTGACGGATAGAACAAAACGTGTATAATATTCATAAAATTGTGCAATATTTATGACGGTGCAGTGTAACTTGGTTTCTCATAATAAATGTAGTCTTCATATCATGAGCTCAGTCTAGTAATATAGTATATCGTCGCTGCCGGGACAAAATCTCCTATGTGAAATACTTTAGCTCAGAACTTTGGCCGGTAAGGTTTTGTCATCTAAGGTGCAATATTGTGTGAACGTTGTCAAGGCATTCTCGCTCTTCATAATGCATGTGCTGCGGGTTAGTATATCTGCAAAAATATTATCACATAGGAGGTTTTGTCCCGGCAAAGACGATATATACATAATTTGCATTCGGGAGATAGTTGGTTCGAATTCCACTGTCGACAGTCCTGTAGATGATTTTCCGTGTTTTTTCTATTTTCACATTAGGCAAATATTAGGACTGTACCTTAATTAAGGCCACGTTCGCTTCCTTCCCACTCCTAACCCTTTCCTGTCTCATCGTCACTATAAGACCTATCTATGTCTGTGTTACGTAAAACAAAGTATAACAACAACAACAATAATAATAATAATAATAATAATAATAATAATAATAATAATAATAATAATAATAATAATAATAATATAATTTGGGGAGAAGGGACAGAGCGAGTAGACTACGCGGTTTGAACCGCGTAGCTATGAGCTAGCATTCGGTAGACGGTAAGTTCAAACGCTACTGTCAGCAGCCCTGAAGAAGGTTTCATATTTTCACACCAGGCAAATGTAACCGTCCCCATAAGACATGTCTCTGTCGGTGCCGTGTAAAAGAAATCGACAAAGTAATAGGAGAAGGGGTCTTGATCCATCTACTTCACTTTAGTGTTCACGATTTCTTTTCAATTCTCTCTACATACACGTACACATAGTTTTCACGAAAAATAAAGACGTAGTAACGATATCAAGCAATTAGGTTCATTTTTATAACAACACATCGGAGTGAGGTGTTCTCAACCTGTGTTGAGGAACATTCAATAACATATGACAAACTCATTACTGTGCACATCAGTTTTTCCTTTTTTATTTCACAACACTATTGTTCCTACTCAACAGATTCCATATGGAACTCTTTCATTAAATTTCCATTATTGTTCTACTGATGAGAAAGCGCTGGAAAGACTGCTTCAGCTTTCTCTTTGTGTCACAGTTTTAACCCTCAAACACATGCGAATCGGTTAGAATCCACCCCCAGGTCATTTTATTTCCTAGTGAAATGTACAAGTAACTTTTCTGTGATCTCCCCGCTCTTGTACCTTTCTGGCTGGATCCCCGCAGAAAGAGTCATTCTGACATTAACTATCTTAAAATCTCCAATTAATACAGTAATTCATATTTACAATACAATGATATGTGGGGTGGAAAGCACCCCGACGCGTGTGTCTGCGTCGTAAGATCTGGCGCGTGTGCTTGAGGGTTAAATGCAACCCAGACAGCATACTAAAGTAACCCTGAATGGATTTTTCAAAGTTTATATTTTTGTCTTTGTGGACATCGATGACAGATTGATACTCCAGTCAAAGCATTTTTTCCAGATTTTTCAGACTGACAATTATACCAAGATTGTTTTTTCATTCACCCTATTGCTACTATACTGTACTCTGGCTTAAATGGAGAGCCGTAAGTGAAACGTTTGTGAACAGTTAATATACGTATGCTTTAATTTAACTTTTTCCCATCACCTTTCTTGAAGAGTCGTGAGATGCAGTCTACAGATTTCTTATTTTGGGTGTCTGGGGAAGTTTTGTGTCTCGTTTGAGTGATCTTCTCATTTGGAGTGATGTTTCTATTGTATTACTATAACTAACATTTTTTATGTGAGTGGGCATTTACTTCAAGCGGATTTGTTGTTTTCATATTGCGATACGATTTAAATTTCCCCTTGTATGTAACGTATAATGCAAAGTAACTTAGTAGTGCGAAGTGTGTGAATCTGCTTTTCATCTGCGTTTGAAAATTTGCGTATTGAAGGCATTATTATCTCTTGTGGTCATTTGGTTACGCAGCGTATACATAATCTGAAACTGATTTCTGTTGGTGCAACTTACTGGGTTTCCGTACGTTCACTTACGCACCGTAGAAGAATTATGTTACCTACGGAAAGGTAGAAATGTAGTAAGCAGTATGCCGACAACTTGGTTTTAACGGCAGATTGTGTCGAAATGGAACTTGAAAATAAGTGCAATGCGTATGATGTGAAAATTATCCTGTCCAAAACTAAAATGATGTCAGTAAATAAGAAACCTAAGAATACTGAATGCCAGGCTGGGAATACAAAGCTGGAACAGGTAGATCATATTAAGTATTTACGATATGTATTCTCCCTGGTACAATAAGTAAAACAGAATAAGGTTATATCAAAATTAATGCAGTGAGCTCGCATTTGCAATCAACAGTATTTTGTAAGAAGGAAGTCAGCTCCAAGACGAAACTGTCTTTACACTAGTCTGTTTTCATACGAACTTTGTTTTACGGGAGCGAAAGCTGGGGGGACTCAGGATATATTATTCGTATGTTAGAAATAACAGACATGAAAGTAGCGAGGATGATTGCTCGTACAAACGGCCGGAAACAATGGCAGGAGGGTATTCGGAATGAGGAGGTAGAGGCTAAATTAGGAACGAACTCGAATGATGAAGCTGTGCGCATAAACCTGTTTTGATGATGGGATCATGTGAGGTGAATGGAGAAGGATAGGTTGCGTACGTTAATTATAGACTCGGTCATGGACGGTAAGAGAAGTAGAGGGAGACCAAGATGACGGTGGTTAGACTCAGTTTCTAATGATCTGAAAGTAAGAGGTAAAGAACTAAGCGAAACCACAGGGCTAGTTACAAATAGGGGATTGTGACGGCGTTTAGTAAATGCACAGAGGCTTGCAGACTGAACGCTGAAAGCCGTATTAGTCTATAATGAAGATATATGTATTATTATTATTATTATTATTATTATTATTATTATTATTATTATTATTATTATTATTATTATTATTATTATTATTATTATTATTATTATTATTATTATTATTATTATTATTATTATTATTTACAGCTTCAGCCAACTTATCGCCTCAGACGTCTTTATGAGGCTTTGTGTACATGTTGTAGATCCTCAGATTAGTCTTTATTCCATAACTGAAGAAAAATAAGATTTGACCATGGACCATGGTATTGGCCTTCAAATTCTATTCTCTTCACATTTCACAAAACTGTTAAAGGGAATAGTTTAACATTGTGCTCCTTCACAGTTGCCTTTCTCTGTTTGAACATGGCACATGACTGTACACGGTAATTCAGCGGAACGGCTCTTCAGGTAATAGGAAGACTACCCAGAATCACTAACACGGACCGAAATCCTAGTTGATATTCTCTAACACGTATACCAAGCCTTGCAGTGTCGCCCCATGTTCCATTGATTTTCCAATCAGTGTAAGCTGCGTTCGGTAACAGGAGACCCTTTTATGCTTACAAATTTATCAACAGAACGTTGAAGCCTGTGCATAGGAGAAAGCAAATGATTAACTTAGCCAACAGTATGAAGGAGGTTCCACGGAAAGTTTCTTGCATTGTTACAAAATACTGCTGAGAGAACTCCAGTAGTTTTAGCTGATAAAACTTGGACGGTAGATTTGAAGACTCCGTCCTTCATCTGCTTCCTTCAAACTAGTAGAATTAGTTTCAGGGCTGAGACTAGCAGAGTGTTGTCTATCCGTTCGTTACTCGCCTGAAACAAATTATAATAATGGTGCCGAAACTCCGGGAATGAAATACCACCAACACTACCACTAAAGACGATTACACTGAACAGTCTTTTTTTACTTCACGCCGTGAATACCCACAACACAAGAGAGTATGAACTTCACGACGAACGGTAGATGAGTAGATCACATTCTATTTATTCTCAAATAGTTAATTAGGAAAGTTGTCGCAAAGAAAGAATGATAAACCGATAGAGGGCATAGAGGGTGTATCGATCCCTAACACTACTCTTTACAACTTATGCCGGATATGTATCCGACGTCGCAATGTCTCTTTCGGCATGTTTATTCTAAGAACAGTGCTTGTTAACGACTGCACTAACCTCTTAGCATATCTTGATATGTAGGTAGGTAAGGGTTATTCTGCCCGAAGGCAGGTCCGAACCTCCTCAGAGGTGTTCCTGAGCCGGAGTTTACGTGCGGTAGGGTGGCCAGTTCCTTTCCGCTCCTCCATTCCCTTACCCCCCACCAACAGCGCGTGGCAACCCATCCAACTCCTGACCAAGCCTAATGTTGCTTAACTTCGGAGATCTCACGGGATCCGGTGTTTCAGCACGGCTACGGCCGTTGGCATCTTGATATGTAACTCTACAAATTAACAGCTTACGGTTCTTGTAAGCCACACTCAGATGATCACAATCGACTGTGGTGAGTGCAGTGACAGACAGAACAAGACAACTAATCTATATAAATAAAATTGTAGGGGGTCCGCTGTCTGTAATTTCTTCTGTTTTGCCAATTTTTCAGATATTTATCCGTTTTAGGTCAACTCAAGACCGAATCGGTGGTTTTTACGTTTCGTGTCTGTTTGTTTGTCTGTTTGTTTGTCTGTTTGTCTGTTCCACCATCACGTCGAAACGGCTGGATAGATCTCAACCAAACTTCATATTTAGAGTATACTCATCCCGGGGAAGGTTTCGATATGCATATCGTTTTAAAATCTTTGAATACACGGGGGGTTTATAGGAAAACCAGAATGGTTTTTCCACCATCACGTCAAAAAGGCTGGATAGATCTCAACCAAACTTCATATTTAGAGTATACTCATCCCGGGAAAGGTTTCGATATGCATATCATTTTAAAATCTTTGAATACACGGGGGATTATAAGAAAACCAGAATGGTTTTTCCACCATCACGTCGAAACGGCTGGATAGATCACAACCAAACTTCATATTTGGAGTACACTCATCCCGGGGAAGGTTTCGATATGCATATCTATATAAATAAAATTGTAGGGGGTCCGCTGTCTGTAATTTCTTCTGTTTTGCCAATTTTTCAGATATTTATCCGTTTTAGGTCAACTCAAGACCGAATCGGTGGTTTTTACGTTTCGTGTCTGTTTGTTTGTCTGTTTGTCTGTTTGTCTGTTCCACCATCACGTCGAAACGGCTGGTTAGATCTCAACCAAACTTCATATTTAGAGTATACTCATCCCGGGGAAGGTTTCGATATGCATATCGTTTTAAAATCTTTGAATACACGGGGGGTTTATAGGAAAACCAGAATGGTTTTTCCACCATCACGTCGAAAAGGCTGGATAGATCTCAACCAAACTTCATATTTAGAGTATACTCATCCCGGGAAAGGTTTTGATATGCATATCATTTTAAAATCTTTGAATACACGGGGGATTATAATAAAGCGAGAATGGTTTTTCCACCATCACGTCGAAACGGCTGGATAGATCACAACCAAACTTCATATTTGGAGTACACTCATCCCGGGGAAGGTTTCGATATGCATATTATTTTAAAATCTTTGAATAGACGGGGGGTTTATAGGAAAACCTGAATGGTTTTTCCACCATCACTTCGAAACGCCTGGATAGATCTCAACGAAACTTCATATTTAGAGTATACTCATCCCGGGGAAGGTTTCTATATGCATATTATTTTAAAATCCTTGAATAGACGGGGGGTCCCATTTTCTCTTATACTATTGATTTTCTGTAAACTTAGTTTACCGTACGTGAAACGTCTCTTCATTATAAACAACTTTCGTTATGTTCATAATTTACCTTACTCTTCACATGACGGAGAAATTTACAATTTTCCGCTGGTATCATGCTCTGCATTGAGTGACCGACAGACCGACAACGAACCTACAGGTTACCATGGCAACGTCTCTGACTGCATGCCAGCAGGGAAGTAACGTATTGCCATTTTCCTCATCATGCTTTTAAATTCGTGGTTGTTCCTTGGGTAGAAGGCAAGAGAGGCGTCAATCGGCCTATCTGCGGGATATTGGCGGAATATCGTTGGATGTTATAACCGCCCTCGAATAGATTAAGTAATAACACCATTAGTCATCTTCTTATTATTTGTTTACCTAAGAATCACTGGACCTAAATTTCTCCTCTGTTACCGCTTTATTATATCCATAACTCACACTAGCATAATTTATTGAGGGGCATTTGATTTTCCAATACATTCACTTGGCATTTACATATTTGTCGTTATCCGGCTGTCCTCAGTTATAATCCATTTTCTATTACTTTCAACTTTCTTAACTGTATTATTTTCTTCCTTAATTACGCCGTATGTACGCGTGTGCTACAAACTACTGGATGTATTACCACCAAGACTCACATTTAGAATACACCTGTCCTTGATAGGTTTTGGGCAAATATTGTTTCTAAATCTCTGAACTGACTGGGGGTTTATACGAAACCGAAACAGTGATTTTGCACTTCCACAAAATATACACAACCAACGTTAATTTAAATCTACCTACCTTGGTAGAAATTAATTTCTAAACCTTTTTCCTCATGTGCATCATTTCGATACGAGGATTAATAAGGGAGATATCATTAACGGACCGTTTTTCTGTACAAGTCCCATCGGACTTAACTCACGAGCGGGTGCGTGTAAAGCGTATTCCTTACAACTTGAAAACTACTGAAGACATTCGAACCAAACTTTGTATTTAGCATCCACCTGTCCAAAGGTAGGTTTTAAACTTAAATAACATTTCATGTTCCGGAATGGACTGGCGGTTTATAGGGAACCGAAATGGTTATTTTACTCTTCCACAATATATACAGAACAAGACCAACCTGACGAAATCGACCAAACGTGATAGAATTCCACCTCTAAACCCTTTTTTTCATATGCATTTTTTCGTCAGTAGGATTAATAAGGGAGATATCATGAATGGTCACTTTTGCATGTTAAGTCCAGCGCACATAGCCCGAAGGGTGTTTTACATGGAGCAGATTCCTTATCTATATAAATCAAATCGTAACGACTGTGTGCCTCTACACTGACTATTTTGGCGAAATTTTCGTACAGCTTTCCGTTTAAGGGGTAATAATGACCATCTGCATAATTTTTGGTTTAGTTACCTGGAAGTCCTAATTTTTACCCGCCTCGCCCAAAATCCAGATTGTGGAATAATCTGCCAGAAGAAAAAGAAGATAATTGAAATTTGAAAAAATTATACGTTTTAGCCTGTAACGAACGGAAAACATCCTAGATTATTACATTTTTCACTTTTTATCCCCGAAGAATATCGAAATATGCAGGCAATTTTAATGATGGTGCAGACCTTCGGAAATTCCTATCACATAACAGATTGCACAATCTCCGTTCAATTTGGAATGATCTACAACCTTGGTCTTATGACTTTTTGCCGTATCTGTATCCCTTTTACGCTTGATTTTTCTCTATTAATCGATGTTAAGTCAGTTTGGAATTTTCACAAGCATAATTCATACTTTCGATTACTTATATGAAATACAGAATCATCATACTCTTCACAAAAATTGGCCCACCCAGTAGCCATCTGTGAGCCAAATTCTATGTATGTAGCTGTCACATAATTATCCGAAAAGTAATGTAATGTGAGATAATCTTACAAAAACGTTACCCTGTTCCACGTTTCTAACTCAATCTGACCCTAGAATAGATGACATATCATAGGACCAGCCATTTAGGGCACTAAATCCGGCGTGTCTTATAGTATAATTCTTTGTCGATATGACGTACGTTTAGTAGCAGTTAATCTGTAAATGAAGGTCTTCAATATTGTAAACACGCATATACTTTCGTATGTCGATCTATATATATTCACTGATGTCGATTTGTAGCGATCGAGAAAGGGTGGGTCTGCTAATGTAATGAGTACTCCCCACACCGACTTTGACTGGCTGTATGAAAGGGCCCTTCTCCAACTCCTGTGTAACTGTCATTAGTAAGGAAGGTCTACAATTGTAATGAATAGTTCGCTTCTCGATTTGACTTGCAGAAGGCAAGTGAGCATGCAGTTTTGTGTAAAACTTCCCTACCCAATTGTGTTTGGCAGAAGGCAAGGGTGCCCGCCATTATAAACAAATGTCCTCATCTAAAATGTGACTGGCATTAGGCATAGTGGCCTGCTATTTTGATGGAAACTCACCAACTTGGTGTGACTGGCAGTAAGCTGGCTGGCAGTAGGAAAATCGGCCTGACATTATAATGATAACGGCACAACTCAATTTTTAATGGTGGTAGGGAATTTGCCTGCCATTATAAGAAAATCTCCTCGACTGTAATCTGTTTGGGAGTAGGAAATGGGGCCTGCCATTGTAACGAACACTCCCAACTTGATTGTGACCGCGCAGTAGGCAATGGGGCCTCCAATTATAATGTAAACTTCCCAACTCGATTGTGAATGGCAGTAGACAAGTGAGCCTGCCGTTATATCACAAATCCGTAACAAACACTTTACATTGGAAACAACGTATGGGGACATCCCCATGCTCTTTCTCGGATAACGCTAAGAGACATGCAATTTTAAAACAATCTTATTTACTACATGTACACTGTTTACTTCGATATTCGAATACAATGTCGAACACCGTAGCAAAGCACGGGTACATTTGCTAGTAGAAATATATTTATTTACCAAAACGCTACCAATGGTATCGGCGTTCATCAAGGTGTTTGCTTTCATATGTTCTATACTGACAGAAAAAATGAATAATACCTAGGTATTAATTTAAGGAAAGACTTCATTATATAAATGGGATTGTGTCCAGCTCCATGGCTAAATGGTTAGCGTGCTGGCCTTTGGTCACAGGGGTCCCGGGTTCGATTCCCGTCAGAGTCGGGAATTTTAACCATCATTGGTTAATTTCGCTGGCACGGGGGCTGGGTGTATGTGTTGTCTTCATCATCATTTCATCCTCATCACGACGCGCAGGTCACCTACGGGTGTCAAATCAACAAAAGACCTGCATCTGGCGAGCCAAACATGTCCTCGGACACTCCCGGCACTAAAAGCCATAGGCCATTTCATTTTTCAATGGGATTGTACATAAAGGTACAGATATCTGCACATTATTGTGAGGGTGTTTAGGGATTGTAGTAAGGATGTAAAGGAGAGGGCATACAAGTCTCTGGTAAGACCCCAAATAGAGTATGGTTCCAGTGTATGGGACTCCTCACCAGGATTACTTGATTCAAGAACCGGAAACGATCCAAAGAAAAGCACCACCATTTGTTCTGGGTGATTTCCGACAAAAGAGTAGCGTTGCAAAAATGTACCCAGATGAAATGGAAATTCAGTCAGTAGAAATCACTCAAGTAGTTTAGATTCGATATAACACGTAGGTTCCCGTACTTATCACCGTACGACAGCGTTGTTAAAAACGGCCATTGGTGTCTTTCGCTCGAGTTTTGCCACACGTTTAGGCCCACAGCTTTTTGTGATCAAAGTGCGTAAGTCAATGTTCTCCCCATGCCATTTGTAACACGGCCTGAGTTGAGGTTAACATTGCATGAATAATTGTTGCGTGTTTCCATTTCAGGCAATAAATAAGATACGAGTTGCTTGATTATTATTATTATTATTATTATTATTATTATTATTATTATTATTATTATTATTATTAAAAAATTGAGCTGACAACATTTATTTTTTCTTTCAAATTCACATGCAACTTAGGTTGTGGTTCGCCTTTGTTTTTATTATTACCATTATAGTAAAGTAAAGTAAATTCGGGTCTTCATTCACACCACCTCATTGCGGGTGAGCTGCATGTACCTATTTAACCACATACCAGCCCTGCTGCTAATCTTAAATTACTGGCAGTACCGGTAATCGAACCGGAGCCCCCAGGGGCGGTAGCTAATAATGTTAACCGTTTGGCTACGGAGGTGGATAATTATCATTATAAAAGTAATTATCGATAACTACACTTAAGAGAGAGCAGTGACCAGCATTTACTTTTGTGTTTCGTTTCCAGTGTTCAGGAAATGTTTGCTTTCTTTACAGCGTATGCCTAAATATACCAACTACTAGTTTTTCCCTTTTATCACATTATCCTGTGGTTTCATGAAGTGAATTTTTTTGCTAGTTGCTTTACGTCGCACCGACACAGATGGGTCTTATGGCAACGATGGGAGAGGGAAGGGCTAGGAGTGGGAAGGAAGCTGCCGTGGCCTTAATTAAGGTACAGCCCCAGCATTTGCCTGGTGTGAAAATGGGAAACCACGGGAAACCATGTTCAGAGCTGGAGTTCGAACCTACTATCTCCCGAATGCTGGATACTGGCCGCACGTAAGCGACTGCAGCTATCGAGCTCGGTTCCTGAAGTGAAAAAAGTATTCGGAAGAGATTAAAATGTTACGTTCGTACATAGCCATGTAGTCACAACATGAACTGCAGTTTTTTGCACTTTCATGTTGCGTTTACTAGTTGAACCTGTTCTAATTGTTTCATAATAATAATAATAATAATAATAATAATAATAATAATAATAATAATAATAATAATTTTATTTTTACGTCTCACTAACTACTTTCGACGGTTTTCAGAGGCACCGAGGTGCCGGAATTTTGTCCCACAGGAGTTACTTTACGCGCCAGTAAATCAACCGACACGAGGCTGACGTATCTGAGAACCTTCAAAAACCACCGGACTGAGCCAGGATTGAACCAGCCAAGTAGAGTTCAGAAGGCCAGCGCTCTACCGTCTGAGCCCCTCAGGCCGGCTCTTATTGTTTCATCTACCTTGAACTTTCGTACTTGCACTGTATGCGTTCTAGTCGCATTTGAGCTTGCCAGAACTGTCGTAAGACTTGTAGTCAAGAATAACTAATATTGCTTGTTTATATTCGACCCGAACTAAAAATGTCGAAAGTGGCCAGTCTATTACCCTGGTGATTCCACCGACTATCATGAGATTGTTTATGAAGATGACATAAATCACGAAGCGCTGCATGAAGTAAAATACCAACAACAACCGTTGAATAACAACACAGTAATCTTACTCGTATAATTAGAGGCGAGAGTCATGTAAACTAGCTTTCTCTGTCCTCGGACGGTATGATGTACTAATTTGACATCTGTATGCATGCGTTCCAAACAAGTTTGTAATTATTCATGCATGGGACTGGAGCAGTTTATTGCGGAAGTCACATTGAGAGAGTTAATGACGAATCTGCATGGTTATGGACGGTTTAACGACATAATGCCACGTTAGTTTTCAGATGGGTGCTTACTGTTTATAGTGCACACTGCATCTTGCTTGCCAGAGTTGAAGCACACTTGAAGGACATGGAATCAGCAGAACCTGTTGTTTGGATTGGAAATTCACCGCTGTGAGGTACTCATACTGACAGACAAATACTGACAAATATTCACTAGCCAGTAACGGCCAATGAATAACCTCTACTTTAAACTTGAAATTCATCATGAACTTTAGATGTACAAGTGAAAAATATCGAATAGCGAAACATTTTTTTCCCTCAAAACCCTCTTCAAACACACTGAATCCATGAATATCAATATCGATACATGCTTATCTTTAACCTGAATGTAACTTAGCATCCACGCTCTCTCACGTTCCTGTCAATAATCGAAATAAAGGCCAGTCAGGTAAATGAGTTGTGAAAACACATGCAAAATCATTAGAGGGAAATATAGGCTACATAAATATTACAGGTTGGTAAGTATTCATTTGAGACACAGCTTTGCACTGCATTGCACAGAAATGCGTCTGTAACGACGTCTGAAACGTCTGCAAGTCTTGAATAATGGATTTCAAGGATAAGTAACATTATTAATTTGTAAGTTATCTTCTAGACAACTTTCCGTGTCCTTTCATTGTCTAAAGTACAAGAGAGACCTTCCCTGAATACATCCACTGTCAAAAGAAAATGCATACCACGAAGGAGTTGTCGTAGTCGCAGAAAATTTGACATGGGTGATTATAACGTTGACTTAATAAACTGTTTACGATATGAAAGCAAAAGTGGAGTTTATTGCAGAAAGCAGAACACTTAAAGAGAGCTTCCACCTCTGGTTTGGACATAAGATATATATGAGTCATACAGGTTTCGTATGGTATACTGTGGTATATCTGTCCATGTTACTGAAAATGATCTTCTAGATCACTGTTGAAGCTGCCACCCCAGATGGTCCTAGATATTTTCGATGCGGCAATGTTGAGGAGGCATTCCTTTGGTAACCTTACTGTGTGCAACCGAATATTACCCTGATTGAAGAATGCCTCTTTAAAACCTTACTATGCATGTGTGGCTCGTGAAGTAGTGCCGGTGTGCCATGGTACCACCAGTGCAATAAATAAAGAATATGAAGTTCTTTTCTTTCAACATTTTATATTAAATTTCAAGAAATGTATGCATATCGCCGTTTCACCTGCAGAAAAACGCTATGTGAAATATTTTATCTCCTTCTGATCCCAACATGGCAGGTTCGATCCTGGCTCAGTCCAGTGGTATTTGAAGGTGCTCAAATACGTCAGCCTCGTATCGGTAGATTTACTGGCACGTAAAAGAACTCCTGCGGGACTAAATTCCGGCACCTCGGCGTCTCCGAAAACCGTAACAGAGTAGTTAGTGGGACTTAAAGCAAATAACATAAAATTAAATATTTCATCTTGGAACTTCAATATTCAATATTGTGCGAGTATTATCAAGGAATTCGCGCACTTCATTATATAAGTGCTGCGAGTCAGTATTTCTCCAAAAGTATTAACTCCTAGCGGTTTTCTCAGGCCCAAAGCCTTTGTTGAATGAGCGTGCAAACCAACATGCGCTCTGGCAGCGCTTCTCAGAGTGTGTGCCCCAGATCTCATTGGCACCGCTTCCGAACATAAGACACTCTACAAATGACTTTTTGGTTTGGGTCTGTATGTGTTGTTAAAGGCTGCGGGGGTGCCAGTGGCGACGTGACGGAAAGCTTCAATTTTATCCACTACAGTACGGCATGTAACAAGCACAAGTCAAACACTAGACTACAGCATATAGCAAGCACGATGTAGAGAACACCCAGAGGTACGAATAAAGTGATTTTGTCACTGTATCGGCTATTTTATCTTTTAACGACAAGATATTCTTCGTTCTTTCGTGTTAAAACAGACACCTAGCTACCTTTTATAAACTCGTATTAGCGACAGCAATAAATCTCTTTCCATTTGTAATGTAACAATATAGGATTTTTGCAATGAATTTTGATGTTTTATTAATATAGGTTGGCGACACAGTTATCTTTACATACCAGAGCTCAAGCAAACGATGTCAAAATTGCTAACTAACCTGGTGTTTATGAATAATGTCGTAAAATTTTCTTTGTTTGTAATGATATAGGGAACAGGAGATACTCTTCCAAATTTATATTTGTGTGTAAAGTTTTCTTGAATTTCAAGGTAAGGCCCTTTGTAAATTTCAGTTTTTCGGCAACTGAAATTGTAACCAGATGTTTGTGCGCGCGCATGTATTGGTGGTAGTTATGATTATTTATTCCTACGTGTCACTTTCAGAATCGTTCTTATTAGTTCTTTTGAAAGTGCCATTCGCGGTTTTGGATCAAATAATTTTGTTGAGTGGACGCCCACATATATTTTCTTCTTTTCTTCTGAGAGGTTGTTAATTTATTCAATAATTTTCCCAAAACTGGAAGTTTAAGAAACATTAACGTGGATTAAAGTAACTATAACTATTCATCAAATTATGAATTCGTTTCACTTGGTACCGCATTAAAAGAATGGTCTTGTACAATACTACAGTTAAACAATATGATTTCATTTAACTTATAGAAAAGGGAAATTTCCACTGTCTATATATGTAACTTTGAAGGATTTGTTTACAAATTTTGAATTTGCTGGCACCACCAATACAGTTATCACCAGGCAATACTTCGCAGTCACAGAATTTCCTGCGCTTATCACTATTCTGTCAATGCCCCTCGTATCACTACTGGGCCTGACCGATTTTCATATACACTGACCCCCAGACCAACAAACCAGCAGCGGGGGGAGGTGAGCCGCGCCACAGTAAAAGAAGGATTGAGTTACATACACGAACATGGCCGTCGGCAGTCCAAAAGGAGAACCTGAATTTATCAATAAAGACAACCTGGTTCCAGTTCGTAGCAATCCATGTTTATCGTTCACCACTATGAATAGGGACTACGGTGAGCGTGTTTATATCAGAACACGTTATTTCCTTGAACCAAGCGCCTGAAAATACTTTGGGCAGACATAGGGGCCTGTAACGATGGTGCTACATGTGCCAGGATGGTGAACACCATCACAGTTGGCTACGTTTGTACTCGTCGGAAGATTAACCGGTCCTCTCTCTTGAGCCAGTCGAGGGCATCCTGAGCCGAGTTGCCGAGTGTGCTTGCCCTCAAGCATCCATCGGTCCCAACACGCCCCAACAAATTGGTTAGTAAGACCTACTAGGTAACGGCAACCATCCAGCGTCGTGCATTCCAAAAATGGGCCCCATTTTAAACTCTGATAACTGGGATAAATCTATTTAGTTGCATCGTAGAGGCATGTGGAGTAGTCGACGAGCTTTCTATAACTAGAAGCAGCGTTCCGCTAAGTACGAGTAACCTCCGCGAACCTTTACATAAGCCTTGGATGAGAGCATATTTATAGCCTCTGGTAGTAAAACCGTTCAAATAATCACATCGGTACCTGTTTCAGATGTAATTGCAGGCAGAGTTTAACAAGAAAATAACACCTCCTTCTTGGTGTGTGACTTCTGTCGATGATTACATTTTACGGTAATTATTAAGAATATTTTATTTCGATGTCTAACAGCTGCAGTAGGCCTATATAGTGACATAATTACCAGCCGTACGGCACACAATATCTCTGCTGTTGTAGGCTGAGCTTTGCAAAAGTGCGCCTACCATCATGGCAAAGGTTCGAGGTCTTGTTCAGGGAACTCCCAGTACATCCAACAAAGCACCATAGTTTATTCTATATAATTCATAAGTGCTGTCGACAACGATTCCAAGCTCCTAAATAAAGCAACAACTTATATCCACACATTTCCTCCTTCATTCCAAAAGTCTAGAAATGTCTTGTTCTTCGAAACACACAGATATTCGTACTTTGATATCGTGGCGCTATAATCAGCCAGTCCAACGCATCTGATACATGCCTAAATATTCATTACACTCTGTTGTGCCTTTCAGCGTTCAGTGTGTAAGCCTCCGTAAATAAGATAAATGCCCCCACAGTGCTCTATATCCATCCAGCTCAGTGGGCATCATTAAATCATTAAAGTCGAGTATAAACATCAACGTCTTGGTCTCCCTCTAATTCTGTTACACTCCGTGGACAAGTTCGTTATTATTCAAGGTACCTTACTCCATTCACCTCGCGTGGTCATCAAAGCCAGTTTGTAGGCTACTTTACAGTTAAATTCGTCAAGTTTATTCCCAACTCAGTTTTATCTCATCATTTAAAGTACATCCTGCCATTGTTCTCACCTGATTCTACTGGCAAACATTCTTACTACTTAGATGCCTGTTACCTCAAATGTATGAAAGAAGATATAACGAATTCACACATCGTTCACTTCCGTACATCAAAGTAGGTCTGAACACAAAACTATGTAAAGATAGTTACGACCAAGAACTCACTTCTTTCTTACAGAACACCGTTTATCGGAACCATAAGCTCAATTCATTAGCTTTAGTACACCTCGATTCTATTCCAGTCAGTATACTACCATCCTGGGAGAATGCACACACTATGTACTTGAAATGGTCTACCTGTTTCAGTTTCATGTTCCCTACCTATCATTGAGTCCTCTTGGGTGTCTTCTTTACTGGCATCACTTTAGTCTTGGAAAGACAAATTTTCATATAATACTCACTGCACCTATTTTGAAGCTTCAAGAGATGACATTTCATGTCTTCAGCACAGTCTTCCGCCAAGACGAAGCTATCGATATAGGCCTTACTGCTCACTGCTAAATTTCCAAATAACTGAATCCCTCCCTGCCAAGTTATAGCTTTCATCAAATGATCCATATATACTATGAATAATAAAGCGTTGTCTAACGCTTTTATCTACTTTGAACTAATAATACTTCCCACCATCACTTCTCACTATCCCTCTATTAAACATAAGGGTGGTTAATTTTATCATTACCTACATCATCCCTTTTGAAAACTATTTGGTGTACCCCAAACCGTAACATTTTCAGACTATGGTGTAGATTCTAGGATTAGGGGTCCATGGCGTAGCAACATTCATAACAAAAGGACAGATAAAGTGTATAAATGGTTATAGCTAGAAGTGAAGCTGAAATTTGGCTTATGATGACAAGAAGCTATAATGGTAAGTACTAGGCCTGGGACCATTCAGTTTCCTTCAAACATTAAAGGTACAATACTTAATACTGAGATGTATAATCATAACTAATTTCTTCCTCGTATTTTACTTTGTCTCTCTCCTGGAGTATCCATCCTAGTAAAATTAGTGACACATACACATTACTAAAACACTTGTATAAACACGTATTCACACTCATTTAACTAATGAATGAGTCTTTATATCTTAAAGTTGTTTTATCTATCGTTAGGAACACACTGTACTTCGTATTCTATAAACAGTAATTGATTGCCCGCCGCCCTGTATTATCGTTCGAAGTATCTACAGCTCATCAGATTATACAGGTTTGGGTGGAAGACGTTGCCTAATGATCAGGAAATCATAAATATTTATGTGAACTGGAAACGCTGATGTGCTTACTACGCTAAAGGATTACCATTTGGAAAGCATTACTGGAAAATATAGAGGACATTAGCCTGGGTACAGTCCCAGACAGATGACGACTTCGGAGGGAGCCAGTAGTTCCACTGGTCGTTGACATTTATAACTGGCTGTCACCTTAATGTTACTGATGCATTTCTCACGTCAGGAAAATTGATAGAGTGCCAGTATAAATGTACCTTCTATTTCATAGGCACTTTCAGATAATGTTTACGGGGCAATTTACGCGTAAATATACTTACGATAGAACGTTAGAGAAAGTAGTATATTACCCGAAGGAAACTTAGATAACAGAAAAGTATTCCAATATTTTATAAACGAAACGCAGTGCTTTATATTCATTGTTATTATACATCCATTAATAATACAGGGAATATGCTATGACAATTTATAGCCATAATGCACGTGCCAATGTGGCCTGGTTGAAACAGAACAAGGTGACTGCAGTCCTATGTGAATCATCTAAAAGCTGCACACCACAATATTTCTGAAATGGAAGGTACTATCAATGTGCTGTTTTCACAGAAATGATATGTGACCGAGGCCTCATAATTCTAGGCTTTACAAAATTAATAATAATAATAATAATAATAATAATAATAATAATAATAATAATAATAATAATAATAATAATAATAATAATAATAATAATAATAATAATAATAATAATCCCGTGTGGGGATTTACCGGTTACCTCCATCGGGCGCGTCCCATTGGATTTGGGGAAGCTCGCTGGCTCTGCCGCCAGCAGAGTCAGAGGGTAGTAGGGAAATAAAATACCACCGTGAACAAAAAACTGGTCCCTTGCCAGGGTTACGGTGAAGACTGGTATATGACCAGAAGCCAGAAAACATCTTGAGGCAACCTCTAGGGCTAACAACCCTAGTTGTAAAAGGATGGGTACCCGTCCAAAGCAAAGTCAAGTCAAAAAGCATGATGGCACAACATTTCAAGAAACATACCCCAGGGGGTAAATCTTCGGATAAATCCCTCGTCGTGAACGCCACGGCGCACGAGTCTCGTTCGGATTCTGGGGGAGACTCGACATCATGCAAGAGACGAGTCGGAGCGTCTCGGTGTACCACGAAGAGTCAAAAACTCAGGCCAAAATCTAAAACCTTTCTAGCAACTTTCAACATAAATTCACTTACACAAACTGGCAAGCTGAAAACCCTCACCAAAGCTCTTCACGAAAATCAGATATCCATAATGGCCCTACAGGAAACAAGGTACCCAGATGAAGAGATTTTTGAATCTGAAGGCTACCGATTTTTCAAGAGCAAAGCGCAAAGAGGAATCCTCAATGGAGCTGTGATGCTTGGAACCGCGTTTGCTGTTAGAACCAAGATCCTTAAATCGGTTGCAAATTTCGAACCTGTGAATGACAGATTGTCTGTACTCACAATTAAATGCGCGAACAAAACCTACGCCCTAGTTAACGCACATGCTCATACAAACGATAAGAACAAGTCTGATCCAGACGAAGTTGATAATTTCTGGGACCTACTGGATGAAAAATTGAACAAAATCCCCAAACACCATGTCAAGCTTCTTTTGGGTGACTTCAATGCCCAACTAGGTCGTGAGCAGAAGTACAAGAAAGTTATAGGAAATTACCCTGCTCACAAAAGAACCAATCCCAACGGCAAAAGACTGGTGACCATTTGCGAAAATCACAACCTGCAGGTCATGTCGACCCACTTTCGCCATCTACCCAGAAAGCAAATGACTTGGCGTTCTCCCGTCCAAGCTCTCGGAGAGTTCCAAATTGATCATGTTGCGATTTCCAGGAGAAACAGCCCTGAGATTATGAATGTCAAGGTAAAGAAAGGCATCAATGTGGCCTCAGATCATTATATGTCTCTTATCAAATTCAAACCAATTCCAGCAAACACAAGAAAGACAACCAAACAGATCACACGCTTCGACAATGATAAACTTCGGCAAAGGGTCGAGGAGTTCCAGGAGAAGGCTAGACCAAATGACTGTGACTTTAACAACGCCAAAAGTCTCCTTGTTGAGGCCGAAAAAGACATTGCAGAAATCAAGAGAAGCAAAAAGCATGCCTGGTGGAATAGTACCTGCGAATCAGTCCTCCAAGAAAGACTCAATACGTGGAAACAGTACAACTCTACGAAATCAGAAAATTAATGGGAAACCTACAAAACCCAACGTGCCTAAGCAGCTAGGGTGTTCAGAACTGAGAAACGTAAATACGAAAAATCTCTCATTGAAAAGACAGAACAAAACTTTAGGAAGAATGAAAGCAGAGAGTATTACAGATCCTTCAAACGCAAACTCACTGGCTATAATCCACCATCTCTATGCTTTGAGCGAACGGACGGCACACTGGCGACGTCAAATGAAGAAAATTGCAGCATTCTGGCAGATTACTTCAAGATTTTTCTTAATTGTTCTAAACCGCAAAGCGCCATTGAGACCAAGGAACCCTTACTCAGGTACCCAGATTCCAGACCACCCGACAGAGATGAAATCAAGCGCCACATTGCCCGTCTCAAAAATAACAAAGCGCCGGGGGAAGACTCAGTAGTAGCAGAACTATGGAACTATGCCCCAGAAGAATCACTTGATATCTTGCAAAAGCAAATAGAAGAAATATGGAACAAGGAGACCCTACCCGAAGATTGGAAAATAGCTTTGATCCATCCATTACACAAGAAAGGCAGCATGAAGAACATCAACAACTACAGAGGTATATCTTTGCTACCCGTGACTTACAAAATTCTATCACTTGCCATCCTGGAGCGTTTGGAAGCACAAGTCGAACATCAAATAGGTGAACACCAAGGAGGGTTCAGAAAAGGTCGCTCAACAGCTGAACAGATCCAAAATCTGAAAACAATCATCAGATATTGTACACTAAGTTCCAAGCAGTATGTGTCTGTCTTTGTGGACTTTAAGAAAGCGTACGACTCCATTGACCGGGAAGTCCTGCTAAACATCTTAAATGAATTTGGAGTTGATTTGAAACTGCTGGCATTAATTGGAGCCACCCTGACCGATACAAAATCCAAGGTGAAGTTCCACGGATGTCTCTCGCATTTCTTTGACATCAAAACAGGAGTCCGACAAGGTGATGGACTATCCCCGATACTCTTCAACTGTGTTCTTGAAAATATCGTCAGAACCTGGCGGTTGAGATTACAGGAAACCAACTACAGTCCATTGAGAATAGGAACCAAATCCAAGAGGATCGCAACAGACTGCTTAGCATTTGCCGATGATATTGCTGTTCTTTCAAACGACATAGAAACTGCTAGAGCTCAAGTTGAAATTTTAAAGGAAATTGCCGAACAAACTGGTTTGCAGATATCGTTTGAGAAAACACATTAATGACTAACATCAAAGAGGCTCCACCAAAACTCCATACAAAATATGGGGACATCACCCGAGTAGACAAATTCAAATACCTGGGTGAGATCATCATGAAAAATGGACTGGACAAAGAAGCACTTCAGGAGCGAGTACGCAAACTGGAAATAGCCTACCAAACATCCCGCACAATGTACAACAAAAAATGTCTTTCCCAAAACACCAAGATACGTCACTATGAAACAGTTCTGAAACCAGTAGTTCTATATGCAGCCGAAACCCTGTCTCTAAATGCCAACAAAGGACTCCTTGAAGAACTGGAGAAAAGAGAACGCAAAATTGTGAGAGGAATCTTGGGATCAAAGTACAGAAATGGAATCCATCAAAAGAGATCCAACAAGGAAGTCTACAGCAAAATAGAGAAAATTACCGACACAATCAGAAAAAGACGGGCACGATTTTACGGTCATGTGAAAAGAATGGACAGAAGAAAGTTAACTAAAGAAATCTTTCACTTTTTTGATTCAAACCCCAAAACCACAATTCCCTGGTTTAGAAATACCAAAGAAGACCTGCAAATGCTACATATCTCAGCTGAAGACGCCTTTAGCAGAGATCTCTTCCGCAAGAAAATATTGACGAACGGGCTAAACCGAGACGAGCAACCGAAGAGAAGACACGGTGCCCCTTGGACAGAGGAGCGTAAGCAGTCCCACTCACAAAGAATGAGGGAAATTTGGGCTCTAAAGAAGGCCAAGTTCAGTGTCAAATGCAACAAGACTTAACGTGGTCCTTGATGGCCCCAGCGAATTATATAATAATAATAATAATAATAATAATAATAATAATAATAATAATAATAATAATAATAATAATAATAATAATAATAATAATAATAATAATAATAATGTCCGCCTCTGTGGTGTAGTGGTTAGCGTGATTAGCTGCCACCCCCGGAGGTCCGGGTTCGATTCCCGGCTCTGCCACGAAATTTGAAAAGTGGTACGAGGGCTGGAACGGGGTCCACTCAGCCTCGGGAGGTCAACTGAGTAGAGGTGGGTTCGATTCCCACCTCAGCCATCCTCGAAGTGGTTTTCCGTGGTTTCCCACTTCACCTCCAGGCGAATGCCGGGATGGTACCTAAGGCCACGGCCGCTTCCTTCCCTCTTCCTTGTCTATCCCTTCCAATCTTCCCATCCCCCTACAAGGCCCCTGTTCAGCATAACAGGTGAGGCTGCCTGGGCGAGGTACTGGTCATACTCCCCAGTTGTATCCCCGACCAAGAGTCTGAAGCTCCAGGACACTGCCCTTGAGGCGGTAGAGGTGGGATCCCTCGCTGAGTCCGCGGGAGAAACCGAACCTGGAGGGTAAACAGATGATGATAATAATAATAATAATAATAATAATAATAATAATAATAATGAAAAGCATTGAGAAACAACAGAGGAAAATTCTCAGAAAAATCCTAGGACCAAAGTTCGAAAATGGAATTTGGATAAAAAAGAAACCACACGAAATTTTTCAATTCATAGAAAAAATCACAGATACCACCAGAAAGAGACGACTAAAATTATATTGACACCTACACAGAATGGATAACACCAGACTGACCAAGAAAATTCTAAATCTAGCTCTAACCTTGAAAATCCGCAAAAATTGGTTAGCAGAAATTCATGAAGATCTACAAGATATGGGTATTGAGAACGAAACCATTCAAGATAGAATGAAATTTAGAAGCTAAGTAAACAAACATAAATTTGCAGAGAAACCAACAAGAAAAAAATACAGGCTGGACAGAAACACGCAGAAAGGAACACAGTGAAATAAGTGAAGAGATATTGGGAAGAAAAGAAGAAGAAACATTGTGCAAAATAAGTTCGAACGCGCTCCACAGTTGGGCACAACGAATCAAAAATAATAATAATAATAATAATAATAATAATCATAATAATATGTGTATTGACTTTAGAAACTTACACTTTTCCTAATGGAACAATGCCTGTTGGCATTAGCAAATCAAACTAGAGTAAATTATAATGTCAATGATGTTTTTCAGGATTCTAGTACAGGTAATTTACGAGCTATCGTAGTTTGAAAATTGCAAATACCGGCAGTTGTTTGCTCCATGTCAGCACTAACTTTAGGAAAAAGTGAGTAAACAAGATCCATGGACTCTAAAGAAAAATTATAATTATCCTTTATCGGTTGTGCTCAAAATTACGATCACCAGCTTGAGTACAAGCTTTCATATCGTCTAGTGTAGTCAGTATGTGTTTGTAAAGAGTTAATTTTAACTTTCCTCAGATAGAATAATTAAAAAGTGTCAAATCTGGTAGACGGGCCCGCAAAAGTACATGTGCCTTCCTTCGTTTGGAAAAATCGGTGAAGACAAGCTGCTGTACGTCGTGCATTCTGCGCTAGACAGCCATAACGCTGATACCAAATATTCTTCTTAGTCTGCAGCGGAACGTCATCTACCACCTGTAGAAGTTGGTCTGTTAGGAAGTTGAGAATCTGACAGTTTATTGACATGTTTTCTTCCTGTGATATGACCATCCTCCGTTTAGAGCCCACTAATCATACTTACACAGAAAACTACGAAACACACACGCTTATTGACCACATTGTGACAAATAACCCAAACAATGTCATAACTCACGGCCAGATTCCAGTTCCAGCCATCTCCACTCATGACCTTATCTACCTATCCTACTCCCTCCGAATGCCAAAATATAAACCTAAGTATGTTATTTCCAGAAACAGAAAAGACATGGATATGGACGAGTTTAGACATGACGCTTACAATCTACCCTGGAATGACATACTCCTATTGAACGATATAGACGCGAAAGTAGACAAGTTCAACTCCCTTGTAATCACTCTGTACGATAAACACGCCCCTAAGCGACAGATAAAAGTTACACGCCCATCTTGTCCCTGGCTAAATAGTGAAATAAAAAACATTATGGCCCACCGCGATGCACTTTACCGACGCTTTAAACGAACTCGTGACCAAAGTGACTTCGAAAATTATCGGGTCCTTAGAAATAGAGTTAAACAGTTCGTTAGAAACCGTAAATTCACATATTTGAAAAACATGACTGCAAACATGAATTCTGGCAGTGCTTGGAACTCGCTTCGTTCCTTAGGCATAGGGAAACCTCGACAACAACCCCATGTGCCAGACATACCACTCGATAAGTTAAATGAGTTTTTTACTGAAGAAAGAACACCACCTAATGTACTAAATTCCCCAAACTCAGTACCCAACCCCGTTATGAACCCTTTACCTGACAAACAACATTTCACATTCCACCCGGTTACTGCTAATAAAGTTTAAAAAGTATTATATTCTATCAAATCAAAAGCCAGAGGAGTGGATGATATCCCTATAACTTTCTTACACAACATTATTGGTGCTGTTTTACCAATTATTACCCACATTTTCAACTACTGCCTTAAAAACGGAACCTTTCCTTCACTATGGAAACTAGCTAATGTTATCCCTGTGCCTAAGAAACCTGACCCCTCTCTACCATCCGACTACAGACTAATTTCTATCTTACCAGCGATTTCCAAAGCACTCGAGCGTCTGGTTTACGAGCAGGTGTTGGAATACTTAAATAACCATTCTCTCCTAGACCCATTGCAATCTGGCTTCAAGAAGGGACACAGCACAGCAACTGCCCTGCTCAAAGTGACTGATGACATACGGCACGCAATGGACTAGTGACAATACTTACTCTCCTCGATTTCAGTAGCGCATTTGACACTATAAACATCCAGACTCTATTAAACAAGATGCAATCTTACTACTTCGATCAACGAACTATTAATTTCTTTTCATCGTACCTCAAAAATCGCGCGCAACGAATTATAACCCTTGATCAAACCTCTCACTGGCGAACCAGGAAGGAAGGCACGCCGCAGGGTAGTGTTTTAGGCCCATTGCTCTTTATTTTGTATATAAACGACATTTCCTCTAATTTAAAGAATTGTAGCTACCATCTTTTTGCGGAACACTTACAAATTTACTGTCACTGTAAGGCCTCTGATTTGCCGCATGCCATAGCAGGCATCAATGCTGACCTTCAGCGACTTAACGCTTACTCCTTGAAAAATTCCCTCCTCCTTAATCCCTCCAAGGCGCAAGCAATCATTATTGCCTCTCAAAAATTGTTGGCCACACAGAGATACAAAACTATTCCTTCAGTTATACTGAATGGTAGAGTTATCCCATTCAGCCAAACTGTGAGAAATCTAGGAGTGACAATGAACGAAACTTTACATTGGTCTGAATATATTAAGAATGTGTGTAAAAAATATTTTCGATACCTCATTCGGTTAAAAGAAACAGCGATATTTTACCTTGTATTGTGAGAGTCAAACTCATACAAACGCTAGTGCTTCCCGTCCTCGACTACTGTGACGTCATTCTGGTAGACGCAACAAAATAGCAGACTTCGAAACTTCAGCGAGCGCTTAATTGTTGCCTCAGATTTATATACAGTCTGAGTTATGACACACATGTCACCCCATACTATTACACTATTTCATGGCTAAAACCTGACAAACGACGGATGTATCACATACTGATACAGATATACAGACTGCTCTCTGAAGACAGACCACTATACTTTTCATCCCAGCTTAAGTATTTGTCCTCCTTTCACTGCAGTAATACCCGCTCTGGTTCCTCCCTTTCTATTCCTGTTCACCCCTCATCCATGTACAACAACTCCTTTGTTGTGGCGGGTTCTAGACTTTCGAATTCCCTGCCTGTCAGCGTCAGAAATTCCACTTCATTACTTAAATTCAAGACTGCTTGCCGAGATACCTGCTGAATGCAGCTGACTAACTTGTATGACTGGAAAGAATGAATGATCGTATGAATGTGAGTTAGAAAAGTGAGAGGTATTTTTGTGTAGGTTATCATTTATTATATTATATGTACTCAAACTCTGCTCTCAATGATGTGTATAGTGGTTAAGTGTAAGAGAGGGCCAAGAGCCCTAACTTCGCCACTTACAAAGGCATGATAAATAAATTAATTAATAAAATATTTACTGACTCAGTCTCACCTTCATTATTAGTATCATAAGCCACCGGATGTGATTACGCTATCATATGATTAAATGGAACTTCACTATCCGCTTCCTTACTAGGATTACGTTCGATCCCTTCCCCGTCTATTCCATGGTCAGGGTCTGTATTAAGGTCATCATTATCAGAGCTATCTTCATGGTCGGACGCTTCACGTTTACCTACCACCTACAAAAAGACAGCAAATCTCAAAATATAGGAGAGCTATCAAATTGACAGAAAAATGTATTTATTTCTTGTAAGTAACGGAAATATGCGTTTCAGTCTAAAGGAAATTCGTTAACATTTAATGTCAATTTGTATCAATCGTCTAACTGAAATTAACATTGAAAATTGCATATCTAGGGTTCCTCATTCTTTAGCAGTAAACACGTGCTGGGCCTGGAAGTACGTCGCACCGACACAGATAGGTCTTACGGCGACGACGGGATAGGAAAGGCCTAGAAGTTGGAAGGAAGCGGCCGTGGCCTTAATTTAGGTATGACCCCAGCATTCGTCTGGTGTGAAAATGGGAAACCAAAGAAAACCATCTTCAGGGCTGCCGACAGTGGGACTCGAACCCACTATCTCCCGGATGCAAGCTCACAGCCGCATGCCCCTAACCGAGACTTCCACTTCTGTTGATATATATAGCAATGAGGCTCAGTCATCCAACACAAAAAAAATGAATACTAGGTTAATTCCTGAGGTGAAAGGCGTTCTGGCAAAGAAATGACCGCTCTATCCCACTCAGTGCCGAGGTTACGAACGGTGGAAGCCTTTCCATTTCCCTTCTTCATGAATCTTCATGGCGTGTTTTGAGATGATTTTGCTTTATCTCATCATCAATCGTCTATGTTTTGAGTAAGACATTAAATAGTAATAACGTGTGACTATTACAGCCTGGAACAACTCTGGTGAGGCAAACCCTCCGATGGGATGGCTGGTGTCTACCTTGCGTGTACGTGCAGGGGAGGGAACTGAAGTGTGCGAGTTGAGGAAATGTGGGGAGGAGAAAGAACGCTGAACTCCTAAGCCAGAGGAACTAACTGAACACGGATAAAATTCTAGAAGACGGTCAGAAATTGCGCCTAAAATCATGAACTCCGAAAATCATAACACTGAAAAATCAGCCGTGGATAATCACTTGCATTGTTTAAAGGACTGCGTTACAATAAAATAACTGAAGAATGTACATGGAAATTTGTTATTGAGATAAATGAAATTGTCAATGGCGCAACCATATCAAATCACAAAACAAAAACAAAATTCTGATCGTGTATATTATCTGATATATATTTTATGAAATTTCAGAGACCTCTGTCGAATATATATATATATCAGAGGTTCAGAATGTAGAAACACTTAGAGAAGAGACCTTTATTGCCATTATCATTTTTGTTGTTATTGTTTCAGGAAACCGATTTGGAATAACTTGATCATTAGGCCTGTGCACTTAGTTTTCGTGTCTCGATGTGGTACTTTGTAGATGAGTGTCCTAATTACTTCGGGCAAGAATTTCAAAGGAAACGGTCTTTGCTTCTACCTAGAGGAAAACGAAAGAAAGACACTACGGCAGAGAGTGCGACTTCAACCCAGTCCCAATTATGTTACGCAAGGCTGAGTGCACCCTAATGAGGAGGGAGCTCCTTGCATATACTATATACGTCGATTTCACACTGTCTTCCATTCTAGTGATTTTACCGTTTTCATAATATGTGACAAATTATTTAACTATGGAATATGATGAATGAGCATTAAGTTACTCTGAATTAGTCTAAAGAAGTTATGGCAGAAACAAAATTATTTCGGCATCCCCAACCACCTATTCCTTTCAAGGAAGATTTGCCATTGAGATATGTAGGCTCACCTTTCAGAAGCTGGCAGCAGAAGAACAGATTATGGATGGCTTCAAAGTACTGCTACTGATCTCTGTAAGAGTGGCACATTCTGCTCAGAAAACACTCCCATAACTTGGCGCTACTTCATCCAGACTGTGTTTACATCTAGACGTGTTCTGCAATCTGAAGAGATGAGTGATCCCCAAGTATTTCAACGCGGTTATTTCGTTGAGTATAATGTCATTATTGTAACTGAGCAATCAGATTACTATCGGTTCAAGGTATCCCGTCTTCATCACGTTAAGTCGCAATCCACATTCGTACACAGTTCTGCCTAATTTTCCAGCTCTAAACCTTGATGAGTTTCATAGGCAAACAAAACGTCATCAGCGAAGATCAGTTTCCATGGGGTCGCTGTCTGCAGCTCTGTGGTGATAATGTATAGGCAGAGAATGAATAGGAGTTAACGGCTAAGTTACGAATGAAATCGGGAGTTGAAGCGAGATTGTGGGGTCATCTAGAAGAATGGAGGAGAATCGTTTATCGATCAAATTAACGTACTTAGTCAAGGAAGGGAAGAGAAACAAGTGGTACGCAACACTTAAAACATCTGAGGGCGGTGAAATCTTGCGGAAATATGCTGAAGTTTCTGAAGAGTACTTGATTTTCAAGTTTAATTAACAGATGACATTACTTTTGGCTTGGAGTGCCACTTAGAAAAATTACAGTTTCATTGTTATTCGCTTTCATATAATCGCAAATTTACTTTCAAATATACCTCTCTATATATCATCATCATCAATGTATAAAAGCATTGCATTATAATGCCTTGTCTATGCAACCATTGCTCTCTGTGCTCAGCTGCCGTTTCATTTCTTAGTAAGAACCATAATGGAGTTTCTGTGCCAAGTCTTGAAGGAAATTTTCATCGGTCATCCTCGGCCTTTCTATCCTGTGATTTTCCCTTCCAGCAGATTGGCAAGAAAGGCATTATGTCGCAAGATGTGGCAAGTGAATTTAGCTCTTCTTCGTATCGCTGGCATCAGTTCTCTCTTCCCTTGAATTTCTTGCAGAATGCTTTTGATTGTAAAATTTTTAAACCTTTTAATCCATAGATATCGTCACAATACCCACATCTCGAACGTTTCCAGTAGTTCCCTGATCTCTCATTGTCCAAGATTCGCATCCAAACAATAGCAAACTCCATACAAAAGACATCACAAATTCCTTCCTAATTCTAAAATCTAAATTTGCACTGATCAAACAATTTCTCTTACTACTAAATGCCTCTTTGGCAAGACCTATTCGTTTTCCGATCTCTTTGCCGCATCGATAAATCCTTCATTACTTTACGCTAAAATATCTTTTAACACTAGTTGCATATTATTATTTTTGTTTTTGTTGGAATAAGTTTAGAAACACTCTATTGTTGCTTTGTGCACAGCTTTGTGTGTCCTTTTGATGGCTGATCTAAGGAAACAATTTGCCTTATGTCACACCGGCACAGATAGGTCTTATGGCAACGATGGGATAGGATCGGCCTAGAAGTGGGAACGAAGCGGCCGTGGCCTTAATTAAGGTACACTCCCAGCGTTTGCCTGTTATGAAAATGGGAAACCACGGATATTCATCTTCAGGGCTGCCGACAGTGGGGTTTGAACCTCACTATCTTCCGGATGCAAGCTCACAGATGCGCGCCCCTAACCGCACGCCAAACTCGCCCGGTGATCTGAAGAAAGCTGTTGAGGAAAGCCCGAACCACTGACATAGGTTTCCCGGCCACGAGATACTTCTTCTGCCCCCGCGGCCTCTTCCAGTTAACATTCCCTGCAAGATGAGGTGGAGTAGACCATACCTCTCAGACTGTCATATAAATAGGCAAGTTTCCGGGTCTTGATAGCGTTGATGATCTCCCGTCCTTCCCCATTGGCGTTAAAACGTCTTCATTCCGGATTGTTCTACCCAGCTAATTTAGAACATACTGCGATAGTAGCGCATATCCAACTCCTCAAATTAACTTCTGTCAGTAACGATGATTCTGTTCCTTAAGTAAGGACTAAAAAGGCATAAAAACGGAAAGGACATACTGTCAGGTCCACGTTGAGGTCGCGGTCTTTGAGGACAGTCTGGAACTTGAACAATGTGGTTTTTGCCTTCTCAATTCGGCACTTAATTTCCGAGGTTTGGTCAAATCCTTACTGACTGGAAAGGTCCTTCTGCCACTCATATGTCACAATCTGTCACCTGCCGCTTGGCGACAATCATATATTTGATCTTGTTGGCATTCATCCTGAAACCAAAAGCCGTCATAACGTGATCCAGTAGCTTCTGCAGCACTTTCTGGCTACCAGAAATCCCAACGGTATCATTCACATATTGAATGTTGTTGATCAGCACACCGTTCATATTGATGCCGTTTCCTATGTCATCGAGGGCTGTTCGGAAGATGAGCTCGCAGTAGCAATTGAATATCGAAGGCGGCAGTATACACCCTTGTGCCACTCTCCTCTTTATACCGATCACTTCTGTCACCTGATCTCCAGCTCTAACGTTGGCTCTCTGTTTCCAACAAAAAATTGCTATAAATCGTAGGTTCTTCTCGTCTATGCCCGTGGTTCTCAGGACATCAATCATCTTCTCATACCGGACCTTCTGAAATGCAAGTCAATGATCCGGTGCACTTAACATCGCGGCAGCGCTACATTAACACTCGAATGCAGAAGTTAGCCTCGTGATTTCCAAAGCCGATCCGAAAGCCAAATTTCTAACACATTCTGTCCGGCCATATACTCTGGCATGAAGGATGCGAAGGAGGAGCAGCAATGCGTGACTCATTTGACTGATGGTTCGGTAGTCACCGCATTCTCTCGTTTCCGGTTTCTTCGAGAGGGTGACAGTCAGAAGGAATACTGCAGCTGTCGTAAACGTATTTGAATGAGTGGCACAGTAGTGGGACCTAGCAACTTCAATGCTTCCGTGAAAACTTGATAAGAACCCTCAGTTTTACCGCCCTTTGCTTTCGTGATTGCCTTCTTCAGTCGAATTTGGTGATCCTAAGGCTGCGCTCTACCTCGTGGACACTATGGTCTCCCATCATCATGACCATGAAAAGCTTCTACATGTAATGCTTCTATACTTGCACTTCTTTGTCTCCGTCAGTGACGAGGTTTCCATCCTGATCTACAAGCTTAATGGGCTCTGCTGTTTGACATACTCCTGTAACCTTAACATCCTTCACCATGTTGTGGTGATGAAAGGTAGTTCTTGGTGGCTTTCGATTTCAGTACAATATTCAGCGTATCCCTCTGTCTTTGCTTGCCGTACATTTTGCCCCAATTTTCGATTCACATCGTCATTTCTCCATTTATCTTTGTTGTTTTATTGCCGCCTTTGCTCCAGAATCCTGCGAATCTTGGGGGTTATCCACCGTTGTGTTGGTGGAAAATATTTTTCACAGAGAATATGAACTCAAACTAATATACTTTTAGCTAAATAAAGGTACATTAAATAGGTAAAAACTTATTTACATGTGGTTAAACCCAAGTAATTTGGAGGTTCATATGGGTTAACCTATTTGAAATACAGAACTACTGTACGTTGATGATGGACGAAGGGGAGTGTGAAACTATCCCTAAAAAGGATCTGTTTTCATACCATCTTGCCTTACGGGACTGAGTGGACTCAGGATTTCTTCTTCATATATGTTAGACGTAACAAACATAAAATAGCGAGAATAATCACTGTTACATACAGGTAGGAACAATGGCAGGAGGGCACTCGGAATGACATTCTTGGTATCTAACGTACTGTAGTGTTTAGCACTTCCCTCGATGCGGACCACGTGAATACTATCTTCAGTGTCTAACGGTCCATTCTTACTCAGATATGACATAATGTATTCTCAATCATTCTCATAGGTCCGAGGCTTGCTTAAAATTTTCTGAACTTGGTAAATTCTGTGAAGCATGATACTAACTTATTTATACGTAGTCCCAGTGAGGATCTCTCCTCTAACAGGTTAGGTACCACCGGTGGATTGCTTAGTATTAACCTCCTGAGCACAAGGAAAGCCGTGACTCAGAATATGTCCAAGATGCCCAATCCCATTCCATAGCAACTAGTATCCTTAATCTCAGGACAACTTACTAGGCCACTCATCCGTTGCCCATGGTTCACTACCTAGAACATGGCTGCAGTAACCCACATCATGAACCACCTTCATAGTTATTTTTTCGTGTGCTTATCAAAAATTATACTTTTAGTATTGTACCTTTATTTTCTCCTGATCCATGTAGAAATCTCCCAGTTAGATAATTCCTTGGAGAAAATATATTTAATAAACACAAAAACAAACAGGTACATAAAACTAACCTACATCACACGTGTATCTGCACGGATGAACTCACCCTTCACCCCGTCGCGGATAACCAGCAACATGGGGGGCTAAGCCTCTCTTACAAGCCGCCTATCTCATGACTAACTGTCTCTATCTTATCCCCTCTCCCTCCTCAGTACGGTAACCAGTAGTAAAGGAGGCCATCATGAAAAAATGCTTGCTTAACGATAACTGTCCTATTCCAACATCCTCAGTCGCATAGGAACTCAGCTGACTTCCTCAGCTCGGATATCCGTTAGGTATGGAAATACACTCCCAAACGTCTTTTATTTTACTGAGTTAAAACACAGTCTTTCCAGTCGTTTCTACTAACACTTACTCCTGATTTTATCAAAAATTATACTTGTACGCTAGAGTAACATAAGTAATCATTAAGACTATCCTTATTCATCTACGATATTGACCTTCGTTACTAAGTGCTCGGAATTAGTGTATTATTTGTCTTATAGATTATTTTGATATGAAAGAGTAATATTCTGATGATAATCAACTGTGGATTTAAGGCGTTAGGCAAGGGGATTATCACCTACAATTAATACCCTAATGAAGTCAAATTTCCTTCCTCTACCACCCATCATATCTAGTCTGTTTATCTATGCTTCGTGCCAGGACTGAACAGCTTCCCATTTTAGAGACACACGGTTCATGCATATCAGTGCTAGGAGAGCACCTCTTTCAAATCCTAGAAATGAGCAGTAACATGCCAAGAAAACCTATATAGGAGTGGACAGTAAAGGCTTCCACTTTCGACAACCTAGATACTAAGTGGCTTAGTACTTTGCTCCTCTGCTTTCTTTTTTTGCTGGATATAAGCTGGTTCTAATCCCTGTTTTATGCTCAGTGAACTCCATAACCGTTCCAGAAGTGGTCTGAACTTTTTATATTTCCTGACGAGAAATCATACCCAAATCCTTCCATATTAACCAAGCACTAAATCGTAGGTTAAATATCCTCACAAAAGGCTGTACCAGTAAAATAGCCCGACTTTATGAATTAATACTAAAGTTAAAACGGAGCAGATCACAGAGCAATACTGGATGACTTCTAGCTAGGGCTTGGTACAGGAGGCAGGGTCCAATCTACAAGAAAAAATTTAAATAGATTGAATAATAATTTTTATTCAGAAAATGCATTTTAAAGTGCACATCACCTTACTGTTGATAGTCGCTGTCTGCAACATCGCCTTTTGATGACCCGTGCTCCCAGTTCACCAGGCTGAACGGGACTGGAACACGTTCTGGAAGTTGCCAATATTGCGTTGAGATAAGGCCGGAACATCCAGGTTGGTTGGATATGGGTTTGAGTCTCGAACTTTCGACGTTCTGGACGATCTCCGACGTTCTCCGACGATCTTAGACGATCTTGCGGGGTAGTCACTCGTCACATAACTTACACGAGTGTCCAAATTTACACAGTCCACCGACACTTTGGTTTAACAGCACTGTTTCATTTAATGTGGTTGTGATATGCAGTCGAATTCACTCTTAATCTTGTAGACAGAATTTATAAGTTCAATAAAGATGAAGATGCGGGTAGCGTCGAAATTGGAAGAAAATAAAGCACAGTTCATGAATAGATATAAATATACTGAAAATTTTTCACGCACTTGGCACGGTTCGTGGTGATTTTCCACTAAATAAAGTAGCACTTGATATTGAAAGAAATGTATGACTGCTCTGAAGTTTATCAAAGACACTGCTGTCAGTCATGAAATAATACTAAACATTTTGACGAAGAAATAAGGTTGAAATGAAAAGTACAGTTCGTTGTTAGGCGCACTTGACATAAAAATAGGTGACTGTTCGAGAGTTTATCAAAGACACTGCTGTCAGTCACACACAAATAATTTCCGTAGAAGAAATAATACACAATTTTGCTTGAATTGGATGAAGAACACAGTTTGAGTTCGGAGTGAAACCTTCGTGTCGTAGCACACGATTATGGTAATCACTTGCGTTAACATTCATGTGAACGTTCGAACACTTTCATAAACACTCTTGTTTATAAATAAAATTATGCTGACTGAGATTTAACAAAATGTCACAGTAAATAGTATGACGTAGTGGGGTCACACTGAAATTAATGATATGTTTGTTCAGAGATTAAGTTCTGCTGAATGATATTTAAAAAATAACTATCACAGTTCCTAATATATCGCAGTAGTGTCACATTTAAATTAATATTGATTCAGAGACTAATTTTCACACAGATAACGTGGTAATAAACTCAGTTCCACAAGAAAGGAAGTAAGTTATATCGAGAAGTTTCTACATGCGCACAGAATATGTTCGACTTGACTGTTGTCACCTAAGTCCAATACATGACTTGTCATAATCAGAGTTCCAACACACGCAAAATGTGCAAGTTCAACTTGACGGATATAATCCGAGTCTACTATATAAAGACGTTGAATAATTTGATCTTCATCACACGCGAAAATTACAAGTTCAACTTAACTGATAGACTCAGTGTTCATTATAAAGACCTTGCTATACATCAGAGTTCACACGCGCAAAATTTATAATTTCAACACGACTGTCAGAGTTTAAGTCCCACATGACGACTTTGAATATTCGAAGATAGCCTCCGTCAGCACTTCGACGAACACTGCAGCGTGAAGAGTCAGGCTGGACACCCAGCTATGACTGTCTGATCGGGTCTAGTGAGCTCAGCTTATATTCAGTTTGGGGCTCCTACGTCATCAGATAACGTGATTTTGAAGCGGACTATCTCGTGAATCCCTTGACGGATTTTCTTGAGATTCATAATTTGAGACGTTTATGTTATCCTCTTCAAAATGACGTATCGCTCAAGTCGCTGCGATTACTATTATAGGAATTTTAAGATTTTTCCACATCGAATGTTCGCGAAGGCGTGACGTTCATATCCAGAACATACCAGGCCATGCAGGCCATGCAGGCTACACGTGGCGTCAGGCGGGTAGACAATACTCTCCCTGCAGCTACGTCACACACACAGCTGTCGCTGGCTCGCCTGTTCGCTCCTCCGAACGTAAACAAACCAAGTTCGCTCTGAACGTCTTGCGTGATGATGAAGTACAATTAATAGTCTAAAAATACGGCATGTACAAGTCGTAACCGGTACAAGGCTTAAACAGTTATGTTCCTACACACACAAATGAATTATATTGGTGACCAAGGTTGTAATTTGATTGGAATAATTATTAAATCACACTTAATACTGTTAATGGAGTATTCGAAATCCGTCAGTCATTTATATGTAAACAAACTTCCTAAGTAAAAATACTGATACACTAAAATATTTTGTTTACCTTCAAGAAGAAACTGCAGTATACTTCATTAGACATGGTTCTTCCCCTGTCACATTCATTCTCCAAGTTGTCTTATTGATACACGTCTTCAATTTATCCGACGTTCTTTCTCTTGTACGTCCAGCGCAGTCTAGAATCTCGTGTTCCCTTCGTCTCCACAGAACAAAGCTACAGGGGAAATCTGTCCGCTGCAGATGACTGTAGAGAAATAATGAACAAGCAATAAACGATCCTTGAGCGACTCGATTTACTCGAAGAATCTGGCGAATTCTTAGTACTGGTATAAAATGTGTTTCTGTTTGTTTGTTTGTTTGTGTTTGTTTGTTTGTTTGTTTGTTTGTTTGTTTGTTTGTTTGTTTGTTTGTTTGTTTGTTTGTTTGTTTGTTTGTTTGTTTGTTTGTTTGTTTGTTTGTTTGTTTGTTTGTTTTAATGTTGTCCCTCATCGCTCGGATGGCTAAGTGACTAACATAAACCAACCGAGCACTTAGTTTCCATGAATGCATTATACTTTTAATAGGCTTTCAGCTATTAGGTGTATGGCTCTACGAATGAGTGGTTAGTGTCTCAACCATCGGACTTCGGAACCCTGGGTTCGATTGCCGACTGGATCGTAGAATGTTCATCTAAAGCGGTTAATTCCCTTGACTTGGCGTCTGTTCGTCTGTGCTGTTCCAGACATTCCTGCAATTCACACACAACATTATTCTCTACTATAACAACACGCAGTTTCCCATACACGGCGGATGCTACCCACCCTCAGTGGAGGATCGTTTTTACAAGATATGAATCTGTCTGTTACAGCGTCCAGCACATACAGTAAAACATCTGATACGGTGAAACTCTAACACGGAGCTATTGGATTTCCCATCCAATTCTACCATTTGAGCAACGGTGGCGCTGGTTTTTCTGCTCTGTTGACTAGCATCTTACCAACAGCTGCACCATTGCCAGCACAGCTGTTGAGAGTACTATGTTTTCGTTTTCATTTCAAGATCCCTGTACATCTCCTATTCCTTAGTATTGTCAGTTTCATGCTTTCCGTAGCCTTTGTCTAATCTATCCCTTAAGAGCTTCGGTTTCCAAAATGGCCTCAACACGTAAAACCTCCTTCCCGTATATCACATACCGTATTATGACCAATATTATTTATACAATAACTGTAAAACCTCCTGTTTACTACCAGAATATCTTCAAAATAGAATTCTGAACACATGTAATTTTCAAAACAACACTATTATTATTTCCTGTCTTCTTTATCACAGAGCTCGATAGCTGCAGTCGGCCAGTAACCAGCATTCGGGAGATAGTGGGTTTGAACCGCACTCTCCGCTGCCCTGAAGATGGTTTTCCGTGGTTTCACATTTTCACACCAGGAAAATGCCGGGGCTGTGCCTTATCAATCAATAAATGAATACTGATCTGCATTTAGGGCAGTCGCCCAGGTGGCAGATTCCTTATCTGTTGTTTTACTAGCCTTTTCTTTAATGATTTCAATTACATTGGAAATTTATTGAACATATCCCTTGGTAAGTTATTCCAATCCCTAACTCCCCTTCCTATAAATTAATATTTGCCCCAATTTGTCCTCTTGTATTCCAACTTTATCTTCATATTGTGATCTTTCCTACTTTTAACGACACCGCTCAATCTTATTCGTCTACTAATGTCATTCCACGCCATTTCTCCGCTGACAGCTCGGAACATACCACTCACTCGAGCAGCTCGTCTCCTT
Organism: Anabrus simplex; assembly: GCF_040414725.1. Lineage (NCBI taxonomy): Eukaryota > Metazoa > Arthropoda > Insecta > Orthoptera > Tettigoniidae > Anabrus > Anabrus simplex. The sequence goes on along the minus strand of NC_090265.1, from coordinate 1,102,746,391 downwards.
TCACCCAGTTCTTTCCAGCCCAAACTTTGCAACATTTTTGTAACGCTACTCTTTTATCGGAAATCACCCAGAATAAACCGAGCTTCTTTTCTTTAGATTTTTCTCAGTTCTTGAACCAAATAATCCTGGTAAGGGTCCCATACACTGGAATCATACTCTAGTTGGGTCTTACCAGAGACCTATATGCACTTTCCTTTACATCCTTACTACAACCCCTAAACACCCTCATAACCATGAACAGAGATCTGTATCCTTTATTTACAATCCCATTCATGTGGTTACCCCAATGAAGATCTTTCCTTATATGAACACCCAGATACTTACAATGATCCCCAAAAGCAACTTTCACCCCATCATCGCAGTAATTGAAAGAGGACTTTTTCTATTTCCTTAATTAAGGCCACGGCCGCTTCCTTCCCACTTCTAGCCATTTCCTATCCCATCGTCGTCATAAGATCTCTCTGTGTCTGTGCGATGTCAAGCAACTTGTAAAAAAAAAGCTTCTTTATAATAACCCTAAGAAGTGAAGAGAAATCTAAAACTATGGTACATACAACTGAAGCAAGTAATTCGCACCTAAAGACAATCATTCCATACTCTTTCATAGAATTTAATTTTCCATAGAATGAATCATAGAAAATTTCAGCTGTAATGTACGCTATCACAGCAGGCTTTGAATACTTACAGGTATTTTCTGAAAACGTCGCGAAATGGCACCACAAAATACGCAGTTGTTAAAGTTTTCCCCGCCATATTGTTAGCACTACCTTTTAAAGAGCTAGGGTGAAAGTTGAATGGGATATCTTGTGTTGTCGTAACCACGATTACGGCTAGCCATTCCTTGATCAAAGCTGAGAGAAATCTGGAAATATCTTGGAAATGGTTGATTTTCTTACAATGAGGGGCATACAATGATTTTTTCGACTCGTTGTCTGAATGATCAGCGTACTGGCCTTTGGTTCAGAGGGTCCCGGGTTCGATTCCCGTCCGGGTCGGGGATTTTAACCTTCATTGGTTAATTCCAATGGCCCGGAGGCTGGGTGTTTGTGCTGTCCCCAACATCCCTGCAACTCACACACCACACATAACACTATCCTCCACCACAATAACACGCAGTTACCTACACATGGCATATACCGCCTACCCTCATCGGAAGGTCTGCCTTACAAGGGCTGCACCCGGCTAGAAATAGCCACACGAAATTATTATTATTATACAATGATTTGTATCCGTCCCTTCTACTTATAATTTTATATTTTACCTACTTTGTGGATTTTTTGTTTTGTGCTCCTTACAACATGAGGTCAAATTTGAATTTGACTATATAAGTACCTCCATGACCCGTCCGAGTGCGTCATGCGGCTTGGTTTAAATTTTGGCACGGTATCGATCAGTGCAGGCATGTAGATTTGTATAAGGAGCAAACAAACTTACTTTTGAACTTATAGAAATAGATTTAAAGGGCTTTGTCACGCTTTCTCAGTGCGTCTGAGTGTTATAAAAGGTGTTACTCATAGTGTTAGTCATGCTACAATAGCACTTTCTGGCCCAGTGAGGAAAGCAATGGCAAACTAACTCACTCCTCATCTTGCCTAGTACGTCTCATTTTAGTGCTGCCATTAGTTTTTGTGGTTTTCCCATAACTTCATAGCTTCTGGTGCTGCTATTTGAATGTTCAACGAGCCTCTGGGCTGAATACTTCACAGACAGGTAATGATGATGATGATGATGGGGGAAGAGTAGCTTTAAACACACAGTGAATCAAGGGGAATATGGTGACATATTGACCAAATTCTGTATGTAAGTAGGTGGGTAGAAGCTGTTTACCTGAAATCTGGCATGAAATTTGCGAAACAAACATGACAAGTTCAATAGCATGAAAAACAAGTAACTGATACGATTTTGTTCATCTCTACAAATATCACGGTAATAGGCTGAGATCGAACCTGATAATCTGAATGCAAGTGCTCTACCATACCAGCCACTCAGCCCGACAGGTTTAAGTGCACTTTGAATATTATTTTTAATGTTCTAAGTCTCACTAACTCACGTAGGTTTCCGACGAGACTGGGCAAGGAAAAAATTCAAACGTAACGACCATATCCTTAAATGAGGTTACGGCATTCACCTTCTGATAGTAAGAAATTTGGGTGACTATTACCAGCCTGATGCAACCGTTGTAAGGCAGACCCTCCGAAGAGGTTGGGTGGGGTCCGCCGTGTATCTCGTGTTAGCCAGGTGAAGGGTAGTTGTGTGTGAGTTGCAGAAATATTTGAGACAGTACGAGCATCCATTCCCAAAGTCAAAGGAAATATTTGCGATTAAAATCCCGTAAACCACGTGAGAATTGAACCTGAGACCCCGAGGTCTGTATATAAAGATGCTGACCACTCAGCTATGGAGCCAGATATTCGTCTGATATGAACATGTTAAAACACTGAAGCATATCTTCAGTGGTACAGACAATGGGGTTCGAATCAGCGATCTGCCGAATGCAAGCTACGACCCGTGGTGTGTAACCAACATCCTCAGTTGCCAAATAATCTAATAGAAAATCAGTTAATAACGAAATCTCCAGTCTCGTTGATATGTTGGAATTTTTATTTAGATGTGAGCATGTGAAGTATAAAAGTTCCTCGTAAATTGACTCGAAGAAAGGGAGAAATACAACGAATGAGAAATGTTTCTCATGACTTTTCTTTTCACTTCAACCGATGCCGTCCTGAAGTAAACATAACGTAGTCAAGAAAGCCTGGAGTTTCATAAATTGTGGTTATTTTAGAAACGTGAATGGTTTACGAGCGAACTCTAACAACAGTCGTAGTTCCCACTCAGCAGTGGGAATGAATGAGGTCGATAAATTACGAAGTTTGCTGAATGAATCACCTTAATAAAGGACAAGCTTAATCTTAAAGAGTTTGTTAAAGTACCAATTACTGCAATAAATCTTCTGTGTGTATTTCAGCTCAATAACATACAGATGGAAATATTTAAATCTTCAAGCTCACATCATCTGATGACGTACACCTGAAGACCGTACACGATGAGACCTATAATAAGCCTCGGCCAAGAAGCAATGTGCCTACAGTAGATTGGGAACTGTTCCATCTAAGACCCTGGGTTCAAATCCAGGCACAGGTAACGATATATTTCTGATATTTTGACACCACGGACCCCAAAATCGTGGCTTCAAACATGGAAAAGGTAGTCGTATTTTTGAAAGGCAGAGAAAATGTCATTCGACACTCCATGTAGTGGCAGCCTCCGTTGCTCAGATGGCAGCGCGTCGGCCTCTCACCGCTGGGTACCGTGGTTCAAATCCCGGTCACTCCATGTGAGATTTGTGCTGGACAAAGCGGAGGCGGGGCAGGTTTTTCTCCGGGTACTCCGGTTTTCCCTGTCATCTTTCATTCCAGCAACACTCTCCATTCTCATTTCATAGCATCTATCACTCATTATTAATCACTTTGGGAGTGGCAACCCCATCGTACTAATATCCTATATCTGCTTCATTCATTACATCCCTGACCCGGTCAATGACTGGAAAACCGATTGTAGGTTTTCATTGTTTTTCACTCCATGTAGTACGACTTGTAAAATATCTTTGGTGACATATTTGGTGTTTACCCGACAGAATTAATTAAAACATTCATTGATCGCTCAACAAAAGTTCATTTTTCTGCTATCGGGAAAAGCAAAACGGAGCGTGGAAATTGACATGTAGGTGGCCGACATGTCGTCACATAAAATTGTGTACACATGACTACAAATAGTAGTAGCAGTAGTAGTAGCAACAACGCTTAACCGCAGCTTGTCATACAAGCAACATTGTTTGAAAACAACAGGAAAAATGTGCTCTAAAAACAAATGTGTGCAAATTCATCAGTTCTACTCGAGGAGGCCAGCGACATTGCGCACATCAGCGCTAGAGTTATGAATTTCGGCAACATCGTATGCAGCTCCTGTTCGAGAAACGTCGGCTGTCACAAATCATTTGACGTAGCATTCAATAAAAATGCTCGCATCACCACAGGATGCGTTAAACCAACACCTGTCCGTAAAATCTCTCGTTGGAATCGTACCCCCTGATGTGTGAAGTATAACAACAGCCACCGAGCGCAAAAACCAAATGGGAGATTCACGCCACCCTCTGTATGAACACAACCCATCTGAACGCTGTCCGAAGTCTAGGAAGAATTTCTTTACTAGATCCCAGGCACTTCAAGGATCTCAAGAAAGCACTCGCATGAAGATTTGGAAAGATAAATACTACTACTAAAGGTTCCATAGCCTCCTAGACGGTTACTCTGTCTCTCAGACAGGAGATTTTTATCGGAGATGGAGAGGTGTTTTTACGTCCCACTAACTACTTTTAAGGTATTCGGATACGCCAAGGTGCCGGAATTTAGTGCCGCAGGAGTTCTTTTATGTGCCAGTAAATCTACCGACACGAGGCTGGCGTATTTGAGCACCTTCAATTGGACTGAGCCGGGATAGAACCTACCAATTTGGGGTCAGATGGCCAGCGCCTGTCTGAGCCACTCAGCCCGGCTGAGATGGTTGGTGGCAGTGGTCAATACTAGGAACTGTTCCGACATTTGCCTTAGTGCAGAAGAATGGAAAACCCGTAAAACCACTTTCAGGACAGTCGACGGTGGGGACCAGTCCCTCTTCGTCTCCCGAGTACAGAGGCGTAGAGCCACGCTAGGGCCGTGACCACCCCTCCGCTGCTCGGTTAGCCGATAGGAGAGCAGAGCTGTCATAACCACCGACCAGCCGTGGGCGCTTGTGAGCCGAGACCCACTCTGCGTCCACCGACTCGGGAAAGACAAGTTCAATAATCGAGAAATGCATGTCAGGAAAGAATAAAGCTAGCCCCTGGAGGAGACCTCTCTTACACCATCTGAAGATTCATAAACAGGCTCAAAACCGGTTTTACAAGATGCAAGCCAAACCTTTAAATGTGGTGACTACTTCCGGCAGAAAGCAGCACACAGTCAGAGCGCGCAGCTATCCAGGACCAGGCACATCTTGTGGTATGTGGGAGAGTTAGTGAACACTGCACAGCCCGGGACATTTTGGCAATAATAATATGGCCAGCTTGGTCGCTAAATTTTGGAAACATTTCATCTAACCTGGACACGGAAAGTAAGTATGTATTATTATTATTTATTCGTTTCGACCCTCAGGATCTCGAGTCACTTGTTCAGCACATCTTCATTCTTTCACTTCATTCTTTCTATTTCCCTCCGCTTCTGTGGTTTGAATTTTGATCTTAAAATTAGTATCGGTCCACTTGTCACTTTCAACGAGCTTTCTGTAACCGGATCTATCTTGCGCAGTCGTTAGTGGATATTTATCCATTATACCGATAGCCTTGCAGTCCTCCCTAACTTCCTTCATACAGTTATTTACCGTTAAGCATGTCGCATTCCATACCTTCTTTGTCAACCTGTTGTCATCCATCCTTATCAAAAGACCCACGAAACTCAACCTCCTTTTCCGTAACACACTTGAAATTGGTTCTACTTTCTCGTATACCTCCTGCCTTGTTCTATGCACCCATATTTCACCCTGCTTTTTGGTACGCCATTTATCTTTTAGGATTATTATTACTATTATTATTACCTCTGTAGGATCTCAGAGCGCGATTTTGGTTTTGACGACATTATTCACCGTTTGCTAGTCAAGACCGTAGTCAACATCACAATGAATGTATTTTCCCACCCAGTTTTACAGATTTCACTAAATCGTGAATTTTTCGGTTGTTGCTTATATTTAGTCCACATCTATCGAATTTTCTTTTCCAAATCCAGGCATATTCCATGATACGGATAACATATCAGAAGACTCTGAGGCGACTGTTTGATAGCCACCCCTGCCAATTGAATGAGCATTTGTCTCCAGCGAAACCTTCCAATACGTAGTATGTGATCAAAATGGATAGGATATTGCTTGTTATTTAGAATTTTTAAATATATTCTCATCACAGAATTGGAAGTACGTTGTAATGAAGAGGAGGATTATGACGTTTTGTTAATAATCGCGTTCGTAGAATTGCTTAAGCCGCATGTTTTCCTGAGTAGTGTTAAATGAACAATTCAAGTAGCGAATGTTTCTGGTGATTACCTGAACAGTACAGATCCAAATGTATTTTCTATACGACACGTGCTCCAGAAAGGTAAGACTTTCTCAAAGGAACTGCTATTACATTGAGATTGTAACCAATCGGACAAGTCTCGGGATGAAGTGACCGTGGCCTTAATTTACTGGCGTAAATTGGGAAAATGGGGAAAAAACATGTTCAGAGCACCAGATAGAGGGTTTTAAAGCTAATATCTCCATAACACAAGCTCTCAGATACGTGGTCGGAACTGTGTAGCCATCTCCCTCAGTCTAAGAAAAGTTCACAACATGATATTCCATCTTCTGACAACAGCAATAGGCTACTCACTTCAACTTCTTCGAACTTTGGCGGAGCACGTAAATTTCTCACACCTCGGCGTCTCTGAAAACCAGTATGTAAAATCATCAATAGCAATATGATTTCAATAATGTGATTGGTTTTAAGTCCTACTAACTGTATTTACGGATTAGGAAAAGCTTAGATACCGTAATTTTGTTTCACAGAACTCCTTTTTTCATGTTGAAAATCTGCTGACAAGAGGTTGACGTATATGAACACCTTGAAACACCACTGGCTGAGCTGGGATTGAACCAGACACCTTACACTCAGAAAGACAGCCTACTAGTTTCAGAGCTACTCTGCTCGCCTGAAAGTAATAAACGTGAGATAATTTATAAATTGGGGCAATATTTTTGTTACCGATATAATGTTGCACTAACACAAAAAAAAATTTCGCCAGCAAAAAAGAATCGAAAGACAACAACAAAATGCAAAGGTTAAAGATTTCTTCACATGGTTATGAGGGGTTGTAGTATGGATGTAAAGGAGAGGGTGTATAAGACTCTGGTAAGACCCCAACTAGAGTATGGCTCCAGTGTATGGGACCTCACCAGCAGTACTTGATACGAGAACTGAAAAAAAATTCAAAGTATTTCCGACAAAGAAGTAGTGCTACTAAAATGTTGCAAACTTTGGGCTGGGAAGACTTGGGAGTAAGAAAACGAGGTGTTCAACTATGTAGTACGTTTTGAACTGTCAGTGGTGAGTTGGCGTGGAAAGATCATAATATGAAGATAAAATTGGAATTCAAGAGGATGATTTGGAGCAAATATTCATTTATAGGACGAGGGGTATGGGACTGAAATAAATTATCAAGGGAAATGTCCGATAAATTTCCAAGTTTGTTGAAACTATTTAAGTAAAAGGTACGTAAACAATAAAAATAAATTGATTGATTGATTGATTGATTGATTGATTGATTGATTGATTGATTGATTGATTGATTGATTGATTGATTGATTGATTGATTGATTGATTGATTGATTGATTGATTGATTGATTGATTGATTGATTGATTGATTGATTGATTGATTGATTGATTGATTGATTGATTGATTGATTGATTGATTGATTGATTGATTGATTGATTGATTGATTGATTGATTGATTGATTGATTGATTGATTGATTGATTGATTGATTGATTGATTGATTGATTGATTGATTGATTGCAAACCACAGCTACGAGGCCCAAACTGGCTCGGTAAGCACTTCTTTATAAACTTGTTAATTTCAATAATTATTGAAAGATTAAAGTTTTAAAGGATTTTATTATCAAAGATGTCAGTTACAAATATCTTCCATTTCTAGGAAAGTACAAAATAATCCCTGGGATGTTCAGAAAGGGACCTTCAGCCACAGACTCTATAATGTTTCTCAGAGTAGCTGCTCTGTTATCAAAGAGAGATGTTTCCCATCTCGTACCCTGCTGGGCTGTGTAATGATGCACATCGGTGAGAGAAGACAAAGCTTCGAATGTTGTTATAAACAGAGAGAAAACATAAAGCAGGTAAGAAACTGGTTTATCCTAAGAAATATATTTAAAATGTCAAGGATGTTTGGATAAAAACGCCACAGGTGGCGTTTCCATCAGAGAGTATCTACCTCCTCAGAGCAGTAGAATTAATTAGTACATGTCACCAGTATGTCTGCGACGTATGGTGACGAATATATGTCTGGGGAAAACAGATTTTACTAAAGAAGTTGACCACTTATGTTCATGCGTTAAATCGGTCGTCGAGAATTTGTCTGTACTTACATAACGAGAGCTCCAGATTTTATCTAGCAGAGCTCGAGTTGTCGTTAGGGAATACAGTAATTACAAAATGAAGAAAGTCATAATAACAAAAATCCATAAATATGAAAAATATATACGTGGGTATTCATAACCTACTCAGAGAACATTTACAGCACATGTGATGTTTTTTTCAGCTCATTAGACTTAAGCCTTCCAATATATCGGCTGTCGGCTTCGTCAGAATAGCAATGTTACGTCCTGTTGACTGTGCGGTCTGTGTTGAAATGCATTATTGAAGATGTTTCTGTGCACTATTATTTTATACAAAGCCAATATGAAAGTGATAACACGAAATCGGTAATAATGTGGGGATAGACAACTGTTGCTTGGTTGAATTTCTTGATATTCTTATGCAGGATTAGTCCTGGAGCCATGAGCTAAATAGTCACCAATAGTGGGTTCAAATCTCACTGTTTTGGTTTTCCGTTCTTTCCCATTTCCACACCAGGCAAATGCCGGAGCTTCACCTTAATAAAGGCCACAGCCGCTTCCTTCCCATTCCTGGCCCTTTCCTATCCCATCGTCACCATATTACCTATCTGTGTCAGTGAGACGTAAAGCAGATTGTAAAAAATAAAAAGGTATAGTTAATCGAATTCAGGGTCTTCAATAACATCGTAAAGTCAATTAATACATTTACAAAAACTAGAAAACATAGACCAACATTGACAGTCATGAATCTCCTATAGGCTATGCACAATTTCACTGCACTGTAAACACGCCTTCAAAGTTTATTTTGTTCAACCTCCAAGCTGGCTGCCATCGTTCTGGAGACGCCTCGATAGTGCTGTGCTGATCTTCAGGACCTTCACCGTTCTTCTTCTTGCTACACCGACCTATCTGTGTCGGTGCGACGTAAAGCCACTAGCAAAAAATAGGGTGATCATTGTTACGCGTCGGTCCGCCCCAATCGCGTCATGCACCGCCCGCTTGTTGTTGTACGTAATGGATGAGGCTGGCCTCCCAGCCGAAACGCGATCCGCACGGAACTTGGTGCACCATTCCACAACGGTGGTTTTCGACAGACATGCTGCCCCATACACAGTCATTCTCCAATGGATATCAACCGGTGTTTGTTCTTTGGCAGCTAAGAACAGAGTAACAACACGTTGCTTGTTTGGATGCATTTGGTAATAGCATCGCCATAGCTTACGTGGCCATATTTAACGCACGCACTTCGACACAACACGACTGACACACTAATCCCTGTGCCTACATGTCCGTGCTTATATGTCCGCATCGCAATCCTGCTACATTGCATGTCCACTGCACCAACGCCCTCAAACGGAAACTATTTAATTTTAATGGCTTTTCGTCCCATTAACTACTTTTAAGGATTTTTGGAGATGCCGAGGTGCCGGAATTCAGTCCCACAGGAGTTCTTTTTACGTGCCAGTAAATCTACCAACACGAGGCTGACGTATTGGAGCACCTCCAAATACCACCGGACTGAGCCAGGAACGAACCTACCATGTTGGGGTCAGAAGGCCAGCGCTCTACCGTTTGAGCCACTCGTCCCAGCATGTTGAAACTTTTTGATCTCGCCTTATATTACATAACATACTGTTCTTTCTACGAAAGCAATCTAATATAAGATATCAAAGAATACTTTATACAGGTTAGAAAATTATTCTTTGTATTTTATTTGGGACACCGCTTTCTGGAACAATGTATATAAATACACATCTCCAGAAGGTGGTGATTTCTGAATAAGGTTGCATCAGTACACCATTACGGGAAAATACATTTTGTAGCGACAGTTTTCTGAACAGAAACACTACCTTTGTGCACTTTAGTAGAAATTAAATAATTTATCAGGAAAGAATGTTACATTTCTGGCGTGTTTGTCCGTATAGAAATTTTATGATGGACCGGGCGAGTTGACCGTGCGGTTAGGGGTGCGCAGCTGTGAACTTGCATCCGGGAGATAGTGGGTACTAATCCCACTGTCTGCACCCCTGAAGATGGTTTTCCGTGGTTTCCAATTTTCACACCAGGCAAATGCTGGGGCTATACCTTAATTAAGGCCACGGCCGCTTCCTTCCAGCTCCTAGCACTTTCGTATCCTATCGTCGCCATTAGACCTATCTGTGTTGGTGCGACTTAAAACCACTACCAAACAAAAACTTTATGATGGAGCAAAATATTCATACGGTGGAAGAAAAATTTGTAAGCTACGGAAAGGTTAAGGATACGAAACATGAAATACTAGGTGTAAGGCTCGTCTCTAAAAGGAAACTTGATGTTTCTGGGGTGTCCAGACCTGGACGGAATGACGCCGATGCGGAATTATTTGATAACTTTATCAGCTATCTGGGGAGCGATACAGAAAGGGACGCGACAAAACAAATTATAAAGAAAAAGAAAGGAAAGCGGTTCCAGAAAGCTTTTCCGGAGCGTTTCTCAAGACAAAAGCCCTGTATACTAGGGTGAGCTATAAATGCATTCAATTCTTTTCAGCGATGCTTGAAAATATTATTCCCTTTAGAAAATATACTAAATTTCTCAACTGGTACAGTATATCTCCATAAAGACATTTAACTGTCTTACAACTGAATCCTTATATTGTGGAAAGGTTTGATTCTTTCAACTGAATAACTGAATCCTTACATTGTGGAAAGGTTTAAATTAATCTTAATATCTCTGATTTCAGTGTAAACAATTCAAGTAACGAATACAAATATTCGATGATAGGAAATGAAGTGAGAAATTGTAGATCTCTGGACAAAGTAAACCCCGGAAATTCATATGGAAACATCCGACTCGCTCTCCGTAAACAAGAAAGCTGTTGCCAAGGGGACGCATGACGTCAGCTCATTTCATGTCCGTTACGGAGAGAATAACAATTAGCGTATGTTATTTGCTTTACATACCATCAACTAGCTTTATGGCTTCTGAAGACGTCAAGGTGGTGAATTTTTGTTCCCAAGAGGTTCATCTGCCGACACGAAACTGATGTATTTGGACGTTTATAAATATCACTGGACTGAGCTGGAATCGAACCTGCCAACTTGTACTCATAAATTCAGGTCACTACTGTCTAAGTAGGAAGTAAAATTAATAACATTAAATATTTATTGAACCTATAGCAAAATCGTTTTATAAGGGTGTATCCTGAGATTTTTTAATTGATCCCCAGCGTAACGTTTCTTTACATTCGACGTAAAGTCTATCTGCAAAGTAACCCAAAATGAAAGCTCTAACTTTGTTAAACTTTTTGGCATCAAGTGCAGAGTGTAACCGATTAGAGATGGCAATTATGAAGAGAGGTAAGTGAGGTAGGTATCTTCGTGTATATGTCGTGCATTGTATTGTGTCGTTGTGTTATGGTAGCAGGGTTGGGGTAGTAGAAGTGGTAGGCAGACCGCGGTTTGTGACTGGAAGGTTTCAGCGACTACTGATCTCATTTTCTCTGTTCAATAGTAAACTTTCTTCATCTACTGCTCCCTCGGCAGAGAAGTTTGGTGACAATCGTGGAGTAGTCATTCCTACTTTCGGCTTCCTGTACCAGAGTTACCACATCATGGATTTCGAGCCTCTGCTAGAGGATCTGCACCCAGGATAAAAACAGTAAATGTGGTAATTTATTTGTGATTAACCCACTATCGTACTTGAGACTTCTGAGTGCGAAGAATGATATGCTTAATCGCTAAAGTTTTCTTGTGAATTCGGTTCTGTGCCGAACCAAGCCTGCCTTGGTGAAGCACTTCCTTTATTCTTACTTCTCTTTGACTATCGTTGTCGCCATTAGCGATAACATTACCCGACTGTGACGTGAAACTTATAGTTTCTCATTGAAGATGGCCCTCTAGCCATCTGTGTTGATACACAGTCTGTCTCTCGCTCTGCGAGTGCTAAGTTGGTCTGCTAGTGATACCAACAATGGAGGGATCGAAAATGATGAACGAACGGGGATTTTAAATGTGCTTCTTGATCTACGAATTGCTATTATCGTGGATTTACTTGTTTCAACACTCGGCTCTCTGCTGGGAGTCATTATTTTGATTGACGTAAATATTTCGATATGCCAGATGTGTTGCTCCCAGGTATTTCATTTTGTTTCATTTCCCGTGCCATAGTTGCAAGAACGGTTCTATGTGATTGCATTCCTGTCTTTGCAGGCTCTTAGTTAATTAATTTTGTGTGTGTTTTAAATTTTTCTTTCTTTGTTTGTGTGCACAAGCGCGAGAGCGGTGAGTGGTATTTACCTATCTGTTTGTTTGAACCTGTGTGTTTGTGGTTTTGAGAGCATGCTCTTCTGTTTCCTCATCGTTTTGAATCATCGCTGAACATTGGTATATTGTATGATTTGACGCTGCGGGGTTTAATCCATGTTTGTCCACGTGAGGCAATTTGGATGTCCCGGGTAGCTGGTCGACGAAAGTTGTGATTGCTACGATTATATTTGGATCAGCCTTGCCTGCTTTTGCGGCGGTCCAGCATTGTATCTCTGGTGTTCGAACCGAGCTCGTGAATCCATGATATCCGTCGCTATCCTGCGCGTAAGTATACGTCGCGTGCCTTGATACACCGGCCTGGTCTGGGTCGATTTTATATTGGGTCTCTCTTCTTGTTCATACGTGTGTGTGCGTGCCTGTTGCTGTCTGCCTGTGTACGATTTATAGTACCCTCCGCATCTCGTAATTTGAATTTTCTTTCTTTCTCTTTTACCAACGGCCGTAGCCATGTTGAAACACCGGATCCCGTGAGATCTCCGAAGTTAAGCAACATTGGGCGTGGTCAGGAGTTGGATGGGTTGCCACGCGCTGTTGGTGGGGGGTAAGGGAATGGAGGAGCGGAAAGGAACTGGCCACCCTACCGCACGTAAACTCCGGCTCAGAACACCTCTGCGGAGGTTCGGACCTGCCTTCGGGCAGTATAACCCTTACCTACCTTTTTCTTTTCTCTTTTCGTTTTAGTTGGCCGGTTTGGGCCGTGTGTGGTGTGCTGTTTTATATTTCTAGGCCGTTGTCTGCTCCATTGTCGCCGATTAGTTCTTGTTTTTGTAACTGTGGCAACAACTTCTTGCTCGTTTGCTTCTGCTCTTTTGGGAGGCTGTGGTTTGGCATTGTTGTGACGCGCTAGCATCGAGTGGACGCTCGCTTGGAGCACGGATATGCTAACTGTTGATATGCGCGCGGTCCGCATTTGTACGACTGCATTATCCCTTTCGTGGTTCCATTTTCTGACTCCTTCGATAACGTGTTCCACGTCACATTATTTTTCTGAAACGAGTTTGTATTCTTATGTGGTCATACGGAAGTAAATAGTGCGATCGCATGTACTGTCGCCGTGTAACACAAAACCTACTATGTCATTGAACAACATCCTAATTGATGTTCTATTTTTCTGCAGTTACTGTATGTAAGTAATTCTTAATGCAGCTTCCCATTTTAAAAAAATTTTTTTTTTTTTTTTTTGCTATTTGCTTTACGTCGCACCGACACAGATATGTCTTATGGCGACGATGGGATAGGAAAGGCCTCGGAAGTGGAAGAAAGCGGCCGTGGCCTTAATTAAGGTACAGCTCCAGCATTTTCCTGGTGTGAAAATGGGAAACCAGGGAAAACCATCTTCAGGGCTGCCGACAGTGGGGCTCGAACCCACTATCTCCCGATTACTGGATACTGACCGCACTTAAGCGACTGCAGCTATCGAGCTCGATCTTCCCATTTTTATTTTTATTTTTATATTGTGTGTGTTGGTAATAAACCCCATTTTCTTTTGATCCATTATGTTATTCAAGGGGGTTACGGGTTCGTGCCTTTCTGTCCTTTCGCTCCCCTTTTGTCTACGCATGGGTCGAGCTCCGAACTGTTTGGTAGGTATCTGCGTGTGTATGTCGTGTATTGTATTTTATTGTGTTATGGTAGCAGGGTGGGGGTAGTAGAGTTCTCTACTTTAAAAGAAATACGACTTCACGTCCCAGTGGTTCGGATTCCACGTAAAGCGGTATCATGGCTATGATCACAGAATCAATATTCATGTAAAACTACAAGCTTACTTTGCTTAGATACAAATCAAGTTAAGAAATGGCCCGTAACCTAATGGTTCAGTAAAAACCAAAGTGGAAGATATCAAAAATTAAATTAATATTTATCTCGAGAGCATGAATGTTTTAACATTTGCAATCGATAAAATGAAATTTGTTTTCCTTCTGGGAAGTTAAGTTTTGATATAATAGCCAAAGGAATGCACCTAGTGCAGCATCACTGTATTGTCCATAGGAGGTTGCAGTGGTGTCGGCGGATGCAGAGGTGGGTCTCCGCCCACAAGTGCCCACGGCTAGTTCGTGATCCGACAGCTCTGCACTCCAACCGGCCAACCAAGCAGAGAAGGGGTGGCCACGGCTCCACCGTAATTCTACGCCTCTGTATTCGGGAGACGGAGAAGGGCCGGTCCCCACAGTCGACTGTCCTTAGAATGGTTTTGCGTGGTTTTCCATTCTCCTGCACTAAGGCGAATGCCGAGACAGTTTCTAGTGTAGGCCAGGGGCGCCAACCCTCTCACCTTCTCCGCACATTTCCTTCTCCGATACAAATATCCTGGCCTGAGAGACGGCGTCACCGTCTAGAAGACCCGACTCCCCCTTCAGTGAAGGAATGAATACATTTAGTAGTAGTAGTAGTAGTAGTAGTGTCTCAATGGCGCACTAGCCGCCCGAGTCTTGGAAAGGTGTGATAATCCAACTGATGAGCCGACTGCCACATTGGGGTGGAGTGCTGGTAATTTCACGATTGAAAAGGACTACCTTTTATGAGCTGGTGATTTCACGGTTGAAGAGGACTACCTTTTATGAGCTGATAGTTTCACGGTTGAAAAGGACTACCTTTTATGAGCTGATGGTTTCACGGTCGAAAAGAACTTCCTTTTATGAGCTGGTGCTTTCACGATTGAAAAGGACTACCTTTTATGGGCTGGTGATTTCACGGTTGAAAAGGACTACCTTTTATGAGCTGATAGTTTCATGGTTGAAAAGGACTACCTTTTATGAGCTGGTGCTTTCACGATTGAAAAGGACTACCTTTTATGGGCTGGTAATTTCACGATTGAAAAGGACTACCTTTTATGAGCTGGTGATTTCACGGTTGAAAAGGACTACCTTTCATGAGCTGATAGTTTCATGGTTGAAAAGGACTACCTTTTATGAGCTGGTGATTTCACGGTTGAAAAGGACTACCTTTTATGAGCTGATGGTTTCACGGTCGAAAAGAACTTCCTTTTATGAGCTGGTGCTTTCACGATTGAAAAGGACTACCTTTTATGGGCTGGTGATTTCACGATTGTAATGAACTTCCTTTTATGAGCTGGTGATTTCACGGTTGAAAGGGACTACCTTTTATGAGCTGGTGATTTCACGGTTGAAAGGGACTACCTTTTATGAGCTGGTGATTTCACGGTTGGAAAGGACTACCTTTTATGAGCTGGTGATTTCACGGTTGGAAAGAAGTTCCTTTTATGAGCTGGTGATTTCATGGTTGAAAGGGACTACCTTTTATGAGCTGGTGATTTCATGGTTGAAAAGGACTACCTTTTATGAGCTGATGGTTTCACGGTTGAAAAGGACTACCTTTTATGATCTGATGGTTTCACGGTCGAAAAGAACTTCCTTTTATGAGCTGGTGCTTTCACGATTGAAAAGGACTACCTTTTATGGGCTGGTTATTTCACGATTGTAATGAACTTCCTTTTATGAGCTGGTGATTTCACGGTTGAAAGGGACTACCTTTTATGAGCTGGTGATTTCAGGTTGGAAAGAACTTCCTTTTATGAGCTGGTGATTTCACGGTTGAAAAGAACTACCTTTTATGAGCTGGCGATTTCACTGTTGGAAGGAACTTCCTTTTATGAGCTTGAATGATTTTTAAATGGACTATGATTCTGTTACACTCTCATTTGCAAAACGTATTTGCGCACCATGAATGAACTGCGCGAGTAACAAAGGTTGCACCGGGTGAGTTGGGCGTGCAGTTAGGGACGCAATGCTGTGAGCTTGATCCGGGAGATAGTGGATTCTAATCCCACTGTCGGCAGCCCTGAAGATTTTTTCCGTGGTTTCCCGTTTTCAGACGAGGAAAATGTTGGGGCTCTACCTTAATGAAGGCCACGGCCGCTTCCTTCCAACTCCTAGGCCTTTCATATCCCATTGTCGCCATAAGACCTGTCTGTGTCGGTGCGACGTAAAGGCACTGGCAGAAAAAGCAAAAACAAAGTACGCCACGCAGTATAGTGTTATAGACTGAAATGTGTCTCATTTGCGTTTAATTCTGATTGCTTCCGCATAAGTACCACTAGGTGTAGGTGTGAAGGGATTAATTAATAACCCTCCCTCATTCATAGATGATCAATATCAAATAAGCCCTGTGTAGTAGTGTCCGCAGTGTGAGCCACACACATAAGTTGAGTGAGCACGTAGCTTGCACCGTCGGCTCATTCCACAAGCCTTTGACCAACTAGGTGATCGGTCTGACCAAGAGAGGCAGGTTGAAGGTTTCAACGCATTGCTCACCACTTCAACAGTTCTCACTATAGTGTATGTCGGTGTTGGAAGCAGTAGGAACGTGAGAGTAAACATACGCGTCGAGAAAGGGGTTCAGATCAACCCCGACGGACCACCAACAGAGACGATCGTGCCATCATTGGGCAGGCTGTAAGCATTGCACAAGTGTCGCTGCGCGTCACTGCAGCTGGGAATACACCTGTTAGGTAAACATAATCCGTATAATAAACTTTATTCTGTAGGTTGGTAACTGTATAAAAAAGTGCATTATTTTAATACAAGATGTCGGAAAGTTTATTTCACATTTATTGGATGGTCCTTGCAACCTGGATAAATTTGTCTTAAACTCCTACAATCCAGCGTCCTATGTAAGGATATTAAGGTAACCATTGGATAACAGTCACTTAAGTATAAAATTGCATGATTCTGATCGAAATCAAACGAATATTAAATGGTTTACCAAATATAACCAAGCACTTAATCACTAGTACCACCCTTCGCCCAAGTCACAACTTCTCAAGCAACTCGCAGCTAGGTTATGGTACAACTAGGGCTACATTTCGCCCAAAGTCATAACTTCTAATCGGCTTGCAACGAAGGTCTATAAACGTCCTCTACCACAACTAAGGTCTACACACACAGGTTTGGTCACTCTCCCATCATTCTTTGCGGCAGAGGCCATTTTGGGACCAAAGATCACTGCGTGTTATCCATTGCAGTGAGATTAAGTTGTCATGGATAATTGTGTCACTCCAAATTGTAAAAGTCGCTCATTTAAAGGGACTACGTTATTTAGATTCCCGAAATATAAGAATAGGAGGGCAAAACGGGTACAGAATTGTCGATATGATAAATCGCAGCCCACGAAACATTCGCAGCTGCGTGAAGTTAGTATAACTTTTGTTAGTTAAAAATAAATAGGATCAGAGGACAATCTTGAAGATCTTGCATCACAAGTAGTACAGCCATTTCTTCTTCAATACAGTACACTATAGTGGGAAGGTCCCAGCTGGCTGTGTCTAGACCATGCGTCACGGTCATCACAATCAGGATGCGACACTTCGAAGAATTCTGACCAACGAATTATAACACAACTTATTGTCATACAACACGATGATAAATTTCTGGATCGCTTTACATCCTTAAGCAGATTACTCAGAACAGTTGGTTCGTGTCTCACATTCTCTTCCAATTGCAAGGAGACTCGCAGTAAGCACGGTACATCACCACTGAAACCACAATAGATAAATAATGCCTTCAGTATCTGTCTCAACATCGCACAAATCGTCTCATATCAAAGAGAAGTACACTGCCTCAAACAAGGTAAGGCTGTGGATGCAAATAGTACACTGAAGAGTCAGGGACCAGTTCTGAATCAAAATGGTTTTCGAGTCGGAGGAAGATTGCAAAACGCACCAATTCCATACGAAGCCAAGCATCAACTTATACAGTATTTTCTCCTGAACACCACTTCACCAAACTTGTCTGCCTGAGTGAGCACGTAAGATTACAACACGCAGGAACTACTCATTTCATTCCTGGGATAGAGATGCTCGATACCCAAGATTCAACAAGTTGTTAAGAAATGCATTCATACTATACATGCTTCAGAATAAGAAAATCAGCAGCTCGACAGTAAATGGCAAACCTCCCAAGAATTAGGGTTACACCTACTAGAGCCTTTATGACCGTCGGAATAGACTACACTGGCCCGTTTATAATACGGATAGGCACACAACGAAGCAAGACAATACGAAAGGCTTATGCTGGACTCCTACGTGACGCCAATGGGATGATGGTACAGTGTACCACCCTGTTTGCCACGAATATTTTCCATTTTGCAGGACATGCGCGTAACCAAGCCAATACAATCAGTCCAAGTTGTACACAATGGGGGGAGGGGGGTAGTGGGTATAGTTTCAAGCGTTTCCTTGATGAGGCGAGCCAGAAGTAGGCCACCACATAAATCGAGATGGGGGATTGAAATTTGTTTTAGAGGTGCAACTGTTGATTTTGCATAAAGAAGTCTCGTGAGAACCTCCGCTTTGTGGTTGACAGTCCTTATGTGCACGGCAGCCCCGTAAACAGTCTATGAAGCATCGCAGAACCCATGTACCTCAATGTTCTTCACTACCCATTCATTGAAAATATTAGGTAGTGATATTTTTATATAGGTCAATCCAGGTATCGAGCAAATTCTCCAGCAATTGATCATCCCTTCCTGAACCTTCTTGCCACAGTCGTTGCATGAAGACTTTGAAGAGAATAAGTACGGGTGTCATCAGCCCTAGTGAGTCGTATATTGATGATATTATGGAGAGTACCATACATGCCGCCACCAGGTTTTACCCTACCCCATTCATACTACCATATATCAGTCATTCATTTCATCTCATTGACTCCTCTGATGAGGCTGACGTCAGGAACGGCATCCGGTTATAACAATCCGCTCGACAGATTCATCTCACCTCAAACCCCGACACCGTAGAGAAACGGTACAAGGATTGTGCAAGCAAACGTTTTAAAATAGTATCTATTAATTATGTGTATTATTTAATTATGTTTCCGTTCACGCAGTATTGTAAGCGAGGAGCGAGAAGCAGTAGTGAGTTCGTGCAGTTCACTGTGTGTGAAAAAACGCATTGTCAAGGAAATATGTTGAGAAGCAGAAGCATTCAGTTCTTAAGACCACTGAATGCAGTCCACATGCAACATTTTAAACATGATTAATCCCCTTATATTTTTACTGGTAAGTGTGTATATATATTACTATCATGAGGTAAGTAATAAAATACTTAAAAGTGATTGTTGTACGTATAGAATTAAATGCGTTTATAAAAGCTGTATGTTATGCTTCCGTAAATGCATCGTTTTCCATTGCTTTCTTCACTAGGCTGCAAAGTGTATACAAAAATAACCGTATTCATAGTAAATTTAAGCAGTGTTACGATATAAAAATGCAGCGATTAATAGCTATAACTAACGTATATAGCGTGAGCTAACGTCGCTTTCTTCACAGACCCAGAAGATGCTATTACATACACTGAAGAAAATGGAAATTGCAACACTCAGAAAGAGTGGTGCTACATTACTGTAATTGAACATGCAGGACGAGTGTTCGGTTGTACTTCGATGATTACACTTTCAGGTCCCTCTGACCGCAAGTTTGGACAACAATCAATACAGGATGTGCCCACCACGAACTGCAATACATTGATGAATTCGTCGAGGCATGGGGTTAATAAGGCCCTGGATCGCTTCCTGAAGAATTGTGGCCCATGCTTGCT
This sequence comes from Anabrus simplex, assembly GCF_040414725.1. Classification (NCBI taxonomy): domain Eukaryota; kingdom Metazoa; phylum Arthropoda; class Insecta; order Orthoptera; family Tettigoniidae; genus Anabrus; species Anabrus simplex. Next base: position 1,102,726,341 of record NC_090265.1, on the reverse strand, counting down.
GCACTGCACGGGTCAGTTGTTCCAGAGTTGTGGGTGGCTGAGGATGGTTGGCCAGTTGTCGACCCATCATGTCCCACACATGCTCAATAGGACTGAGGTCCGGGGATCTGACGGGCCATTCTAAGGTTGTGATGTCGTGAAGAGCTTCTCTGGAGATGCGTGCAGTGTAAACCCGGGCATTGTCCTGCTGAAACATCCCATTAGCAATGTTCGCCATCATAGGGACAACCACTGGATTGAGTACCCTATCAACGTACTGTCGAGCAGTCATAGTGACCTCAACAAGCACTAATTGTGATTTCACATTAAAGCCAATAGCTCCCCAGACCAAAATGCTTGGTGTTGGCCCTGTGTGCCTCTCGACAATAAGACCTGGGCGGCCCCTCTCCCCGGTACGTCGGCGCACACGTTTCCGGCGATCACTGCGGGCAAGACAGAAGCGCGATTCATCACTAAAGACGACCCTATGCCATTCGTCGACCCACGTCGATCATTCTCGACACCAGGCCGGCCTTACACGTCGCTGTTGTGAGGTCAATGGAACACCTTCTGCAGGGACACGGGCTCGTAAGCCAGCTGCACGCAGGCGATTACCAACTGTTTATATGTGTAACGTGGGGTGCCGCAGCTGCTCGAATTTGCGCTGCTGTTTCATGGGGTTCTATCCGCGCCATCCGTATGATGGGGCGATCCTCTCTCAAAGTTGTCTGTCGCGCTGGGCCTGTGCCAGGTCTACGAGTGTGGGTACCTTCATTTGACCACTGCTGCCATACACGTTGTAGCGTAGATGCCTGTCGGGCAACACGTGCAGCGGCAGTCCTTAGCGATAATCCAGTCCCACATAGCCCAATTATCCGAGCCCTCTCAAACGGCGACAGTTATTGATAGCGTGCTCTTCTCTGTCGTCGAGGCATGTTTGACGGGGAACACTTCACTGCACAGACTGCAAGTCAACTACGCTACACCTGAGTCCGTATACTGGAGTTGATTCCTCCGCGACCAATCACGTAGGGATCGATTACATACCCACATAGCATCTTTCCGTACCTTGAAAATCAACACAAACGACCAATGCCTTCATGGTGTTGCAATTTCCATTTTCTTTAGTGTATCAGTGTGTTAAACCTACTGTGTCGTTACTCAATTTTTTATGGTAGCCTAGCTAAGTCTAGCTGATTACTGCATACTGCAATGCATGTGTACCTTTCAGCTACTTTGCTTTCTTCACTAAGCTAGGGGTGGAGGAATACGGAGTGAAGTAATTTATTTTACTTCTAAGTTTATATTACGTAAAGTGGGGTAAGTGTGATGTGTATAAATACTTCAATATGATCGACGTGTATACACTATTGACCGTGTTCGTAGTAAATTTAAGCAGTGTTACGTATTACGCTTATTATGCTTCTGTAAATGCAGCGATTAATTATATATATAATAGTAGTAGTATGGGATCGGTAGGGCGTGCGTATTTCGCTTTGAATTTAAAAATGTGTAAAGACCCCAGATTCCTTTATGTAATTTTTCTTTGCTTGCCCCACTAAGCCAGAAGTTGCTATTACGTATGAGTGTGGAAAGCCTCCTAAAATGCATGCAACTGTAAACGTATTTTTATCATATATTGTGATCGATGATGTTAAATCATACATTTCCCAATTTATACTGATCTGCATTTAGGGTAGTTGCCCAGGTGGCAGATTCCCTGCCTGTTGTTTTCCTAGCCTTTTCCTAAATGATTTCAATGACATTGGCAATTTATTGAACATCTCCCTTGGTAAGTTATTCCAATCCCTAACTCCCCTTTCTATAAATGAATATTTGCCCCAATTTAGTCATTCCACGCCATTTCTCCGCGGAAAGCTCGGAACATACCACTCAGTCGAGCAGCTGTCTCCTTTTTTTCCCCAGTTCTTCCCAGCCCAAACTTTGTAACATTTTAGTAACGCTACTCCTTTGTCGGAAATCACCCAGAACAAATCGAGCTGCTTTTTTTTTGGATTTTTTCCAGTTCTCGAATCAAGTAATCCTGGTGAGGGTCCCATACACTGGAACCATACTCTAGTTGGGGTCTTACCAGAGACTTATAAGCCCTCTCCCTTACATCCTTACTTAAACCCTTGAATGGTCAGCGTTGAGGTCTTCCGTTCAGAGGACCCCACGTTCGATTTACAGCCGGGTCGCGGATTTGAATCTCGTCTGATTAAGACTCCTGGCTCGGGGACTGGTTTTTTGTGTTTATGGCAACATTTTCCTTTTCATATTCAGACAATACAGTATACTACCAACCAGTACAGAAACACACAATAGTGATTACATCTATCCATATAGGGTTGGTGTCAGAAAGGGCAACCGGCCATAAAACTGAGCCAAATTCACATGTGCTTCACAGTTCGCACACGCGAACACCCCGCCGCAGGTATGGGAAAAGTGGTAGGATTATTATTATTATTATTATTATTATTATTATTATTATTATTATTATTATTATTATTATTATTAACCCCCAAACCCCGTGGCACTACAGCCCTTGAAGGGCTTTGCCCTACCAGGCGACCGCTGTTCAGCCCGAAGGCCAGCAGATTACGAGGTGTCATGTGGTCAGCACGACGAATCCTCTCGGCCGTTATTCTTGACCTTCTAGACCGGAGCCGCTATCTCACCGTCAGATAGCTACTCAATTCTAATCGCATAGTCTGAGTGGACATCGTACCAGCCCTCAGGTACAGGTAAAAATCCCTGACCTAGCCGAGAATTGAACCCGGAATCTCTGGGTAAGAGGCAGGCACGTACCCCTACACCACGTGGCCGGATATTGTTATCATTATTATTATTATTATTATTATTATTATTATTATTATTATTATTATTATTATTATTATTATTATTATTATTATTATTATTATTATTATTATTATTGGACCACCGCCGGCTAAAACCAACATCAGTATTAGTAGATCTAGTGACCTCCACAAATGCATGAGATAAGCTGAAGGAACTTTAATATTTCTTTCTTTTGACGATGGAAGCCAGTACCGATACAGTGATTTTATTAGGCGTATTCCCCTTTCTTAAGTGTATATATTGTTGTAATCGAAGAATAGTAAGATGTGTTTAAATATTATAATGCCATCGACGGGCGTGCAGCAACAAGATCTCTTACGGGACGAAATTCCGGCACCTTGGATTGCTATTGTTGTTTTTGTTGTTATTGTGTTGTTGTTGTTGGTGGTGGTGGTGTTGTTGTTGTTGTTTGTAACGTACGTGCAACAACAAGATATCTTACGGGACAAAATTCCGCCACCTTAGATTGTTGTTTTTGTTTTTGTTGTTGTTGTTTGTAGTTTTACGTGTGCACTTGTGGAACTTTTTGAGTTATTTCCTAGTTTTTATGCTGACCGACACCACAGTTACTCTTTTATTTGGGAAGAATGCTCAAACGTAGAGATTTAAAAGATGTAAAACTGCTATCTGTAATGAGGAAAAGAATACTCCAGCTTTTTGGACACATTTTTAGAATGAATAACAATAGTCTAACTAAACAAATTTTTAACTTATTAAAAAATCCAAGCTAACGCGGTTCAATGAAATTGAAAAGGATATGGAAAATGGTGGAATCAAAATATGTACGATAGAAAACAGAACACGTTTCAGAGAAGTAACAAGAATGACAGGATTTAAGGAGAGAAAGAAATTAACAAATGGACGAAAATGGACTTATGAGGAAAAGGAACAACATTCTCAGCAAAATGGAGTGGATCCGACATTTCGAAGAGTGAAATAAGTTTGGAGACGAAGAAAGTAAAATGGAAAGAAAATCCAAGAGGAAGCAGCGCGATTTGTTCTGGGTGATTTCCGACAAAGTAGTAGTATTACGAAAATGTTGCAAACTTTGGGCTGCGAAGACTTCAGAGTAAAGAGGCGAAGCTCGTCTATGTGGTATGTTTCGAGCTCTCATTGGAGAGATGGAGCGGAATTACGTTAGTACACGAATAAGGTTAACCGGAGCTTTTAAAAGTGGGAAAGATGAAGTTGGAATTCAAATGGACCACAATGAGGCAAATATACATTTATAGGACGCGGAGTAAAGAACTGGAATAAATTATCAAGGGGAATGTTCGATAAATTTCCAAGTTCTTTCAAAAACGTTTTAAAAAAGCCAGGTAAACAACTGATAGGGAATCTGCCACTTGGGCAGCAGCGCTAAATGCACATGGTTCATTGATTGCTTCTTGCCTTTTCCAATAACTGCATCACTTTTGTTTTTGCTATTTGAGGATGCAGCTAGCCTTCTGGTTGATGGCTTAACAGAAAGACTTATTCTTAAATCTTAATCTACTATTACATTCTATGACATCGCATTAAAACGTTAGATATAAAAATCGGTGCATTTCGCTGGGTCATTGAATGAGACAAAATGAAGTTCTGTAAATAAACCTCAGAAATTTCTGTGCTGATATAAATAATTAATTTTAATCAATATTGTTCTGAAAGTCATCCTAAATAGCGTACTAGCATAGTCAAACGGATCCATCTCCGTTTCAGTTGATCCCTATCTGGTGCGTGCTCATTAGCAGCACGAACCAATCGTACTTGGAGAGGAACATTCAATCAGTGAAAAAAAGGAAACTTGCTTCACGCTTGAAGTAACTTAATGAACTAACATAATTATACCTTCCCCTGTAAATTTAATGATGAGATCTAAAACCGTTAATCAGTGCCCACTGAGCCGGAAGTGGAATTCTAATGCAGCTGTCGATATAAGCACAATGCCATGTCGTTACCAGTTGAAATTGATATGGAAGAGTTTAGTTACGTACAATAAAATTAGTAACGTGATATTATTTACATAAGAAGATTTTGTTATTATTATTATTATTATTATTATCATTATTATTATTATAGCTCTCTTGAGAGTACGATAAATCAACTTTGCGTAGTCTAAATACAGCATTGTTGTTTGTTATAGGACCCAGTATTTTTCTCAAAATTCTTCTTTCAACTTTTTCTAATTTTTCAAGGTCCCCAATTCTTGTAAGTTTAAGAGTTTCTGCTGCATATAAAATTTCTGGCCGGGTCACTGTTTGATAATATCTTAATTTCAAGTTCCAGGGTAAAGATTTCTCATTGTATATATGTTTTGTCACATGAAACATTCTTTCCATTGTGTTTGCTCTTATATCAGTAGCTACCTTTTCTTTTCTGTTGTTTGTTATCCATTCTTCGAGGTATTCAAAACAATCTGTCTGAGATATTATGTTATTGTTAATTGTGATATTTTGAGGGGCATGAATTATGTTTGTTGTAAACTTTGTTTATGAAATGATATTTGCAATCCTATTTTGGGCGCTTGTTTCTGTAATTCTCGTATTTATTCTTGAGCATTATCTAATGAGTCTGTAATTAGCGCCATGCGATCCGTGAAAGCTAAACAATCTATAATGATTTTATTTGGATTTCTTCCTAGATGAACATCTTTAGTATTGATAGCTTCTCTCCATTCTCGAAGTACCTTCTCTAATGTACAATTGAAGAGTAGAGGTAACAAACCACCTCCCTGTCGTACACCTGATCTTATTTCAAATGGTTTTGAGAGTTCTCCAAAAATTTTACGCTGGATGTTGTGTTTGTTAATGTTGCTTTAAATATTTCAATTGTTTTATATGAATTCTAAATTCCTTTAAAATATCAAATAGAGTATTTCTGTCAATTGAGTAATACGCCTTTTTAAAGTCTACAAAAATGATTACAAATTTAGAGTTTCTGATCTTCCTGATAGCTATTATGTTCTTTAGATTTAAAATTTGTTCTAATCGTGACCTTCCCTTTCTAAATCCTGCTTGATACTCTCCTAATTGTGGCTCTAGTATTTCTTTAACTCTTATTGTAATTAGTTAAAGGGAAATTCCCCTATAGTTGTCAGGGTCTGATTTATTCCCCCTTTTTGTAGTGAATGTATTAATGTTGATGTCCATCCTGCAGGCAAAATGTCTGTTGGTTATATTTCATCCAAGATTCCTGTTAAACATTGCATCATATTGTCACTAGAGTATTTCCACAATTAAGCAACTATATTATCTCCCCAGGTGCTTTATTATTTTTAAGTTCCCTTATGATTTCTTTGAGTTCCCCTTTTGTTGATGGTTTTGCGTCTGGTTGTATTGTTGTTGTATTATCAAAATTAAATTTCTCTTCTGGTGGATCGCTGTTATTATAGTTATTCGAAGTATTCTGCAAGTATCCTACAATTTACTGTGTTTTTAAACCAATTTTCTGTGTTTCGGGATCTCTGAAATTTAAACGCCGTGGTGTGTATTTCCTTACGTTGTTTTCAAAGGCTTTGTAAAAGTTGTTCTGTTTGAAATTCACTTTTTCTCAGTGTTCAGTTTTACTAAGCATTGTGAAACACTATTGATCATCTAATGCTCTTCGCTAACGTATCCTTCAGATCCCTATCAGCATTTTTCTCATAATGCTGCAGGTTTCTCTGCAGCTGAGTGTAGGTGTTCTTCCTGATATTTATCAGGTTAAATGCTTCTTACTGATGATGAGTGCTCTCACTTGTACTTGTGTAACTTTTTCAATAATCCTCTTTTGGATGTCCTCAGGAGCTGGGACTGCTATATTGATTATATAGGTGACCTTTGAAGTCTTGTCTGTCAGAACAATATCAGGTTCGTTGTTTTCTCAGTCCGTATTTTCCTCTTCCAGAACACTTTTCAGTTCGAGGATGGTATTTGTAGTGGAGTGTATGTTCAAACAGATCCTCTGAAGAATGTCTTTGGCAACTTTGCTATGTAGCTGGGTGTATAACAGCTCCTTATGATGTGCTCTATATTTTCTCTGCCTGCGTTCACATTTTACAGAGGTCGTTAGGCACACTTGATCGCTAATGATACGTTCTTTGTACCTTTTTGCGGCTACACTTGGTCTTGTATTATTACTTTTAATAATTTTTTATTTTGTTCCTTAGCTGAATGTTTAGCGTACTGGCCTGCAGTTCAGAGGACCCCGAGATGGGGCTAGATGTTTGTGTTCGTGCTTCTACATTTATCTTCATATATACACATTCTACATTACCAACCACCGCAGAAACGCCATTAATGGAATGCATCCCTCCACATAAGTCTGGCGTCAGGAAGGGCATCTGGCCGTGAAATAGGACCAAATATATATATGTGTGACACAGTCAGCACTCAAGATCCCACCATAGTGTGGGAAAAGCGGTGGAAAGAGAAAGAAGAAAAATACTTGGTTCTTCTTTTGGCTCATCTTCATCGAGGGCTCCATAGCTAAATGGTTAGCGTGCTGGCCTTTGTTCACAGGGGTCCCGGGTTCGATTCCCGGCAGGGTCGGGAATTTTAACCTTAATTGGTTAATTTCGCTGGCACGGGGGCTGGGTGTATGTGTCGTCTTCATCATCATTTCATCCTCATCACGACGCGCAGGTCACCTACGGGTGTCAAATCAAAAGACCTGCATCTGGTGAGCCGAACATGTCCTCGGACACTCCCGGCACTAAAAGCGATACGCCATTTCATTTCATCTTCAGCGAGCTTCAGAGTTTCAAGTTACCTATCTTTCGGTGAAGAAACACGCTTTATCCAATTCAAATTAGTTTTTATCGATGATATGATCTGTCATCATCATCACAAATTCAAAATAGAGGGATGAACTACAGCATTGACGGACCTTGGCCTGCAAGCGACCACTGCTCAGCTCATAGGTCTGTAGATTACGGGGTGACGCTACGTCAGCGCCTCTCCATCTTTATTCTTGGCTTTCTCACGTAGGCTGAGTGGACCTAGAATCAATCTAGTGAAGAATCCCGATCCAGCCGGAAATCGAATCCTGGGTCTCCGGGTAAGAAACAGGCTTAGTACACTCGTGAACTACAATCGGAAATACACATTAAATCATAAGGATCGTGGTCGAAATTACATCCTTCCAGTTGCTCTTTACAACTCAACATCTCCGAATTGAAGCTTATCACCTGTTTAAATCGTCTGCTTCTTTCTTTTGTTCAGTATTCAAAAGCAGTGCATATATGCACCTCGTGAAGAAATTAACCGATTCACATTTTTGAATTATTTCCATTTTTCAGCTTAAAATATTTTTAAAATATCGGCCCGGGTAGCTCAATGCGTTTAAGCACTGGCCATGGTTGCCACCGCTCACGGATCTATGAGACAGGCAACTTCAAATTATATATCTCGGTCAGCGGAGGGGCTGAAGGCGGATGGAACCTGGCATAGATTTACTATCAAGAATACGAATATGAGATCGTTAAAATCTTTCCTGATTTCAATGACATATGATAATATATTACTGGACGCAAAAGGAAATCTTCTTGGTGGTGTCGCAAACAACCAAGCTCATGGGGAGGAGGAAAATTAGGTTGGTGAAATTACGCTTGAGGAAGTGGAAAGGATGGTAAATAAACTCCATTGTCATAAAGCAGCAGGAATATGTTAGATGAAATTAGACCTGAAATGAAGTACAGTGGAAAGGCAGGGATGAAATTACTTTATACAGAAGTAAACTTATTATGGAGTGTTGGTAAGGTACCATTACGTTACAGTCGAGGCGATCCTACTCGCTGAGATGTAGCAGACAAAATGGCGTGCGTCGGCTTCATGCGACATGAACACATATGAACTGTCATCAAGAAGAAAGTTAATCACAGTTTAGAAGGCGGAGACTTATGAAAGACCATCGGAAAATAGTTTCATATTGGAACAACTATTGACTTGGGAAATAATTGAATTCAATTAATTCCTACTAACTTTGAGAAAGAAGATCGCATTTAAAAAGAGTAATCTACTTGAAACTAACAAAAGGCTGATCAACAAAAAGGAAGAGAACTGTGTATTTAAAATATAAATATTGGTGAAGAATTCGATTATTCACAGCTAAAGAATTAGTCAAGACGAGGGGAAACGTATATACTTCAATTTCAAATATTGGAGGAAAATGAATATACGGACTGGTGCAAGATCGAAGAGAAATGGCAAATTCCAGCACTATAAGTGGCTTAATATAATCAGAAATAACGGAAATAATATCTAGAAGCACTAGCCAACGTGAAGAGAAAGACCTATTTGATGAGAATAAGCCGCATTTAAATTCATATAAGAGTGCAATTTCAAGATATAGGAGAAATACTAGCATTTATTCACTCTGCTAATGCTTAAAATGAATGAATTAGATAATTATTCTGCCCGTATAATATTGTTTTCTTCTTGCATGGACACCGCCAATATGATGAGATCCGCTTAAGCTGATGGAGGAAGACTGCCCAGGCTGCTATGACGGAGACCAAGACTGCGATGCCCAGTAACCAGCTGTGGCGTGACCGGAGATGGAATATAATTTCTCAGAGATGGCATAGCGTACAACCAGACGCCAGCAGCTGGCCAACACGAGTCGAGACAAGAGATAACTTTCCGATATATGTCTAAAATTAATAGTACCGTAATTGTTGTATTAAATTAAAAACATTTGAGTGTTACCTATAAACGAATTACATGTGCCAAACTGTGAATGACAATAATAGATATTAAGCAGTTAACCGCGAGTGTGTGCCAATTTAAGAAGAAGATATAACCAAAATGCAATTATAGGTTACTGGCAACGTACGTGAAGTATATAGATCGATTTTAACATTCCAATCTACACGGAAAGTTTATTTTACTATGAAATGGGGGAAGATTGAAAAGAGTGGACACGAATTGCAGGGCATAACCTAATTTTTGAGTAAACCAAATCGACTGACATGGCTGTAATGATTTTATTATACGAAGAGATGGATTATATTAGGAGTCAGCGTTTTATAAGAAGAATATATCGTCGTGGGAGTGTCAAACCATAACAGAAATATCATTTAATGGAAGCGAAATGAGAATATATATATTCTGGTAGATTAATAAGAAGGGGTACATGAGAAATGTGTAGTAATGAGAGAATTTTGGTATAATGTTTTATTTTCGTTATGAGGTTATAGGATGGAAGTTGTTGTAACGGTTTCGTGTGGCAGATATTGATAACCCATGTTAAATAAAATGAAAGCTACGAGGTTAAGTCATGTTGATGTGAAACTTGAGTTACAGAATAGCTGATTTAATGTCGATTGGTGATATGACGTGAAAGTTTATGCGTGGTTATTAAGTTTTAGGATACTTATCGGTGTATATGTGGGGATAGTAATAATTATCGCCCTATAGAACGAGAATGTCTCCCAGAATAAAATGTAGATTGAGGAATGATATTACGTCGAAGTATTGGCACAGCGGTAGATGAAATAAGAGTAAACATCGTTAATATTAGCACATATATAAATGAGTGGCACAATTTCAGAGTTAATAACGATAGGCTATTTCATTAGAGGCACTTATTGATTACATATATGATTTCCAATGTCATAAACGAATTGATATAACATTGCCTAGTTAGTATTTCTAATTATAATAGTATTTTAGAGTGTGGTGCCAGTTTAAAGCCACAATGAGAAAACTTGTTAATTATCTCGTGTCCCGCAGGATGAACATGAAAACCCAAATACCAAGTACCAAATACCAAATATTAAATATCTAATATCAAATATGAAAAGTCCTTAACATCCCACCAAGAATAAAGAATATGACCTTGTAGAAAATTACGCTATGAACAATACTTGTGCGAAATGATGGATTTAGGTAATTCAGCGAAGCATTAATGGTAAAATGATGAATTTAAGAATGCAAAAGGCCCCAATTCCAAGTATGTTGACAAAAAAGAATCAATGTATATAAGATCTTTAATTATTGTATTTACATTTTCTTTTCTCTACAACACATATTTCAATTTTGTTTTCTTTCATACAAAATTAGTATGCTAATAAACTAGTGTAAGGATTATTTCTGAGTTTTATTATGAAATATAGGTAATGATCTGTAGCTGTAAGGTGATATAAGTATTAATTACTAGGATTATTGAGATGATATGACGAATGATGGAATACATTGGTAGAGTTTATGGGTTAAATAATATTTTAATGCACGTGGTCTTACTCTTCAACGGAACCTACAATAATATTATCATATTTTAAGGACGAAGTTAATATTTTTACCCTGAGGAGCTGGCGGCAACATAGACCCCAACCGATGACTAGGTTTACTACCTTCAGATTGGACAAAAGCAGTAATTGCACCTATCTATGAGCAAGGTAACAGGAAGGAAGGATTGCAACAACTATCGACGTATCTCATTGATCAGTATACCAGACAAAGTATTGACTGGCATCCTGGAAGGGGGTTACGATCAGTGGTTTAGAGGAAGTTCGATGAAAAGCAGTGTGGTTTCAGACCACAGAGGGGCTGTCAGGATCAGATTTTCAGTATACGTCAGGTAATTAAAAATATTACGAGAGGAATAGACAGGTGTGTTTATGTTTCTTAGATGTAGAGAAAACATATGACAGGGTACCGAGGGAAAAGATGTTTGCCATACTGAGGTACTATGGAATTGAGGGTAGTCTTCTGCCCCCAATACCTTCGTCCCTCTGCCTTGACGTCATGGAAATACCGAAACTGGCTTCTAACGAGTGCTCAACAAATCTGCGCCGCCCCATAGTCTGTATTCATTTCTTTGAATATACTATTATCCCGCTCATTATTTATGACTGCAGCAGCACCACCACTGAAGTAACGACAATTAGCCACGTTCACACTTATCAGTCGGCCGATAAAATGCACATGAGGCGTCTAGTATCAAAACCGCAAGTCACAAAATTTACGAAAATGAGTTAAGGTTATCAATTTGAAGTAGAAGTATAGCACTATCAGGTGAAACAAGAATATGTTTTAAAATCGTCCATGTCTTCATGTTATAGAGCACTGAATTCTCGGTCGTGCAACAGAATCGGCCAAGTCAAGGAACGAGCGACAATCTTTATGATGCAGCATTGTTGTCTGGAATCTTGTGTTGTTACATTAAGCAACAATGTGATAATATCAGTAGGCAAAATCGTTCCTTGTAATGTATATTCTTTGAAGTCATAATATTTTGTTTTTTGTTCGTTTGCAACACTGATTTACGTAGGCTTCTTACCGTCATTGGCGCCAAAGCAATCCTATTTCCGGTGTGCTCGTATTTTGTCATTATTGTGTTCTGTAACGTGGATATTGTTCCGAGTGGTGAACTGAAAGATTTACTTTCATACCTTGTGAAATTGTACAAAATTGCAACAAAAACGGCCAAGTCAAAATTTAAATTAACAAAAAAGATGGGTTAATTATGAGTTAGATTTCTCAAAACCGCGGAACTTAAATATTAAACCATCAAGGATATAACTGTGAAAAAAAATCTTTTCTGACCATCATTGCTTTGTCTCTACAGGTTTTTCGTCCATATTGAAAAATATGCCTCGAGTGACTTGGCCTGTTTTGATACTAGACGCCTCACATCTTATCTGCGTGCTACACAACCTCAAATAAATGCCATTTGATGTGAAACCAAGAGTCATAAATCTCACCCGGCATTAAAAGGAATTATCAAAGAGACGTCCTTCAGTTCTCAAATACGTTTGGCAGACGCTCTGCGGATCTCATCCTGAGTGATGTTCTATATAACTTGCCAAATTCTCCTATATTTTTTTTTCTTTTCTGAGTGTAGTTGACTCTAGGAAATTTGTAACTTCACATAGCATTCCACAATGAAAGCAACAGTTTAAGCAACACTGTACTAAGAGAACATTCTTACAGAAACTACACGCTGAAATAACCGCACAGTATCAACACTGTAGGGATGGCAACGATACTTCACACTTGCTGAAGTCAATGATGTGAATTCATTCATCAGCCTCACATATTAATCTTTTAATTACTACGCTCGTACCAACACGTTCGCTACAGCAACTGCGATACGGCCTCTGAACATACTAATCAGTTTAAGATACGTTTATCACATTTACGATCCATATACTTGTACGGCCTCTTTTAGAATATGGCATTCATGATTACAAATTTTTGATCGGACTGCAAAAGCGGTGAAGAAATGAAAAGCTCTAGGGTGGATTAGAGCCTACTTAGGACCTCGACGGACTGGAAAGTAATTTCATTGGAGAAATTTACAGATGATGATGATGATGCTTGTTGTTTAAAGGAGCCTAACATCTAGGTCATCGGCCCCTAATGGTACAAAATGAGAGGAAATGAAATGACAAATTAAAATCCAAAATGCATCCACTGATCACAATTCAAAACGTCGAGGACGACGGACGGACGGACGGACGGACGGACGGACGGATGGAGGGAGGGAGGGAGGGACGGGAGGGAGGGAGGGATGGACGGACGGACGGACGGACGGATGGATGGATGGATGGATGGATGGATGGATGGATGGATGGATGGATGGATGATGGATGGGTGGGTGGGTGGGTGGGTGGATGGATGGATGGATGGATGGATGGATGGATGGATGGATGGGATGGATGGATGGATGGATATAAAACCATCAGTGGAACCGACCCACAGATGCCTCATATGCAAAGAAGTTGGCGTAGGACAATAGTATTACTGACCATGGGACTGTTTTTATAGCACGATACTGAATCGATGATACTTGTAGTCGAAAGGGGTCCAAATCCAAGTCAGCCGGCCCCCCTCACAATGGTTCTTATCGCTAGGAAAGTAAAACCATAGTATTTCTCATGTTGCGCTACTAATCAAGAGTAGCGTAGACTCGCGGTATTCACACAATATGGTACTACTCACAGGTAATGAAATTCGCACATATGTTACAGACCTATGTTGTTTCGCACATTGCGGCGCCATTTACAGGCGACGCAAACCTATGGTGTTCATCACAGAAGTGTACTAACCACAGGGACCCGTAGTATCCCGTGGTGTTCTTCATATAGTGGGTAGTAATCATAGGCAAGTCAGCACCATGGTTTCCCCCATCCCATTGTTTCGCTCATATACTGCTACGAATCACAGGTACTGTATAAGCCATCGCGCTCTCGTTTGCTACTTATCACAAACCTGTTTGGTACCCAACATAGTGATACTACGCGCAAGTAAAAACGACCCACGGTGTTCCCCGAGTGGTGGTACTAATCACAAGCAGTTTCATGGTTCTAGTTTGAACACCCCTTGGTCTGCTCTTTTAGTCGCCTTTTACGACAGGCAGGGGATACCGTGGGTGAATTCTTCGTCTACGCCCCCCCCCACAGGGGTTGTGTGTTTGGTCCGCGAGAGGTATTTTATTTCCCACAAGTCCGCCGGCAAGCCGGTTAGGACCCCCCTATCCACCACCTGGGACGCGCCACGTGGGAATATCACTCCTCCCCCTGCTACGCCAGCGTAGTAGGTTCGTGGGAGAGAAATTTACACCCAAATACTTAATAGATTTTCATTTCTTCAGACATGGTATCTGTTTTTCGTCAGCTATGAATAGTTTTCCTTCCGATAAGAGACCATGTTTACTTCATATTCCTTTATATTTTCCAATATTGACGTCAGGTCCAATTCTTGTAACTGAAATATGGCCGCATGAGTAAGTAATAAAGCTGACTCAGAATCCTTTCCAATAATAACTACATCATCAGCGTTATGATCAGGACTCAATTGAAAGCCATATTGGGCAGATATCGATGTTTCGCTGAGTTCATCAATAATATGATTGATGGCGAGATTAAGCAGGATTAAACACGATTGCGTAACTCACCTAGTTATCAAGAGAGCTCTTGTTTTGCTTCCCTGCGTCTGAATTAGTGGACATTTCCTGTTTGCAGCTTCATGATTAAATTCTTAAGTTTGCTAGTGGCTTTGCGTCGCACCGACACAGATAGGTCTTATGGCGACGATGGGTTAAGAAAGGGCTAGGATTTGGAAGGAAGCGGCCGTGGTCTTAATTAACGTACAGCCCCAGCATTTGCCTAGTGTGAACATGGGAAACCACGGAAAACCATATACAGGGCTGCTGACTGTGGGATTTCAACCCACTATCTCCCGGATGCAAGCTCACAGCGGCGCGCTCCTAACCGCACGGCTCTAAAACTTGGTTGGAATTGGTAAAGGCTTTAGTGTCTCATTTAAATGAGCATGACCAATGTGGCCAAAGGCTTTCTTTATATCTAAGAATGTAGTTTCTTGTTTTTTTTTGTTTTTTTTTTTTTTTTTTTTTTTTTTCAGGGAGAAGAGAGTCGAGTATGGTAGTACTGACATGCGTTCCTGAGGAATTGGTAAATCCTCGTTGATTGGGTTTTAAGAAAACATGTTCACGAAGATTCCTGTCAAGGGCCCGCTCAATTATTACAATTATTATAGCATTACTGAACAGCTTTTGGTAGGTCTTCAGTTCTTAATATTGTGTATATCTCTACCTTTATGAATTAGAACAGTCTTGGCCTTTTCTTTAAGATGGAAGGTTTAATCCCAGTGTCCGACTCGTTGGCTGAACGGTCAGCGTACTGGCCTTCGGTTCAGAGGGTCCCGAGTTCGATTCCCGGCCGGGTCGGGGATTTTAACCTTAATCGGTTAATTCCAATGGCACGGGGGTGTGTGTATGTGTTGTCTTCATCATCATTTCATCCTCATCACGACGCGCAGGTCACCTACATAAGTCAAATAGAAAGACCTGCACCTGGCGAGCCGAATCCGTCCTAGGATATCCCTGCACTAAAGCCATACGACATTTCATTTCATTTCATCCCAGTTTTCAACATACGTGTGGCAATGTGAGATAACATGTAAACTGCAATACTCTCTTTGATAACTCTTGACGAGGACGTGGTCTGGACCGGGTGATGTGTCTACGGCTGTATGATTGCAAAGTTGATTTAATATGGGCTTACAGTGTCACTATATAAAATGTCAATTTGTTCCCTATCAATATATATTATATGGGTATTCGGATCGAAACATGTCGTTAAGTTGCCATAGAATTTCAGAGAAATGGTGGAATATTTCATCCGAAGGAATTTTACAATTTTCAGCACTGGAATTTCAAACAGATCCAATAGCCTTTCTATGCTAATTCAATAGTGATGATGATGATGCTTGTTGTTCAGAAGGGTCTAACATCTAAGGTCATTGCCCCGAAATTGTAAAAGTAGTACTGGGTAAGCTGATATTTGTGTCCTTCGTGGCGTTTTATTCGGCCTTGTTATGTTGCACGTTCAGGATTGGTTGTCTGTTTGTATTTCCTTTGATTGTCCGTGTTTTGTTTAATTTTCCCGTATTGGTAATATTTCCGTGACGGATATTCGGGGCCAGGGATTAAATCAATCGCTGAAGCCAAAACCTCACGCCAAATGTTAATCTCATTGTTAAATTGCTCGTCTGTCAAATTATTTAAAAATCTGCTTCGCCACTGCACCTTTTTCTGCTAAAATTCACGCGGTAAAGCGTTGACACCTTTAGTTTCCGTGTTAGCATGGGAGTCAACAATTTGAGAGGTATCAAACCCCTGTCAAAGTCTAGAAACTAAAATTTGACTGTGAGTTTCCAAGTTTTTTCCTATTTGCTTTACGTCCCACAGACACAGATAGGCCTTATGGCGACGATGGGATAGGAAAGGCATAGAAAGTGGAAGGAAGCGGCCGTGGCCTTAATTAAGGTACAGCCTCAACATTTGCCTGGTGTGAAAATGGGAAACCACGGAAAAACCATCTTCAGGGCTGCCGATAGTGGGGCCCGAACCCCGATTACTGGATACTGGCCGGACTTAAGCGACTGCAGCTATCGAGGTCGGTACTGTGAGTTTAAGGATGAGGCATGTTGATGTGTATTTTGACCCCACGGGAACTTGAGTAATGACATCCGAAGTGTGGACACTGAAAATTTATATTGGCATATGCCTGCTTGGAAGAATTCGCAGTGTGGCTAGCTGGTAAACCGGGAGGAAGAATTTGAGATGCCTGAGGAATTCCTAAAGAAACGTGCAATTGTTTCATATTTACAAATAATTAGTCTTGAAGTAGTGAATCGTGAGCTGTTGCTATGTGTATGTTAATTCCCCTCCGTGTAAAGTTTCCCTGTCACATCTTGCATTCAACAAATGTAAGCACAGCACGTGAAGTGCTTGCTACTTCCTGAGAATCGACGATGTTCTGGTGTTTGTGTGGCTAATAATAATGCTGTTTATGAATGATAGATCTTACCGAGTCAGATAGTTCTTTCCACCGCTAGCATATAGGTGAACAGCTGATGTGAAGTGTCAGAATAATAATAACGCTTACACATCGTCATTTGGTCAACGACCGAGCTACAGAAAATGACCATCGAAGCGTCATTGAAGGTCATCTACAATGATGTCACAAAAGTTGTATGATGGTAATGCCGCTGAGGAATAATCAGTTGCAGACCCTTAAAATAATCAATACAATATCATAAAGATTCTACCACAATACTACTATTCAATTAACTATATTGTAATATTTGCGATATAAATCCAAAGTATCCAATCAAATATCCAAACGCAGTGCCTTAACTAAATTGTCGGTATCGCATGTAAGTAGATTAGATTGTTTGGCCACAAATCATATGGTCACTAGATGATACAATTCCTACTGATAAGGCCTAAAGACAAAATATTGCCCTAATTGTCCTACTCGGAGATTGTTTTGATTAATGTTTAAAGTATTCGTAATATAGAATAACATAGCAACCGTACGATGAACGAAAACAAGCAACATATATAATAACCTATAAGTTTACCACATAGCAAGTATAAACGCAGAAAAGAATACAAGAATACAACCACAAAACATACACTATGTGATCAAAAGTACCCGGACACCTGGCTGAACATGGCGTACAAGTTCGTGGCGCCCTCCATCGATAATGCTGGAATTCAGTATGGTGTTGGCCCACCCTTCGCCTTGATGACAGCTTCCACTCTCGCAGGCATACGTTCAGTCAGGTGCTGGAAGGTTGCTTGGGGAATGGCAGCCCATTCTTTACGGAGTGCTATACTGAGAAGTAGCGATGTCGGTCGGTGAGGCCTGGCACGAAGTCGGTGTTCCAAAACATCCCAAAGGTGTTCTATAGGATTCAGTTCGGGACTCTGTGCAGGCCAGTCCATTACAGGGATGTTATTGTCGTGTAACCACTCCGCCACAGGCCGTGCATTATGAACAGGTGCTCGATCGTGTTGAATGATGCAATCACCATCCCCGAAGTGCTCTTTAAGAGTGGGAAGCAAGAAGGTGCTTAAAACATTAATGTAGGCCTGTGCTGTGATAGTGCCACGCAAACAACAAGGGGTGCAAGCTCCCTCCATGAAAAGCACGATCCCACCATAACATCACCGCCTCCGAATTTTACTGTTGGCACTACACACGCTGGCAGATGACGTTCACCGAGCATTCGCCATACCCACACCCTGCCATCGGATCGCCACATTGTGTACCGTGATTCATCACTCCACACAACGTTTTTCCACTGTTCTATCGTCCAATGTTTACGCTCCTTACACTAAGCGAGGCGTCGTTTGGCATTGACCTGCGTGATGTGTGGCCTATGGGCAGCCGCTCGACCATGAAATCCAAGTTTTCTCACCTCCCGCCGAACTGCCATAGTACATGGAGTGACTCCTGATGCAGTTTAGAATTCCTGTGTGATGGTCTGGATAGATGTCTGCCTATTACACTTGACGACCCTCTTCAACTGTCGGCGGTCTCTGTCAGTCAACAGACGAGGTCGGCCTGTACGCTTCCGTGCTGTACGTGTCCCTCCACGTTTCCACTTCACTATCACATCAGAAACAGTGGACCTAGGGATGTTTAGGAGTGTGGAAATCTCGCGTACAGACTTCTGACACAAGAGATACCCAATTACTTGACCCCGACACAAGAGACATCCAATCACCTGACCCCGACACAAGAGACACCCAATCACCTGACCACGTTCGAAGTCCGTGAGTTCGGTGGAGCGCCCCATTCTGCTCTCTCACGATGTCGAATGACTACTGAGGTCGCTGCTATGGCAGTAGGTGGCAGAACAATACACCTAAGATGAAAAACGTATGTGTCCGGATACTTTTGATCACATAGTGTAATTCAAAATATCATCCAGACAAGGAGATAATAAGGAACGTGAATATTAACCGTAGTAAAATGTTAAAATATCTAGATTAAGAAGTGTGTCTTCCCACCACTTGACTTGTAACGCTTCTGGAGCGTGTACAGTAATATATCTTGTTCCTTTCCCTTCTTTTTTCGAGCCACGTGTGTTTATTTTGTCACGTTATCTTATTAAATGTGCACATTGAAATTGTTATTACAATTATTTTCCTTTAGTTATATGTCTGTATTATGTTAGTCATTATATTAAATGCCAGAATTTAATGCTTTTTCTCCTTCTCTT
Source organism: Anabrus simplex (assembly GCF_040414725.1). Classification (NCBI taxonomy): domain Eukaryota; kingdom Metazoa; phylum Arthropoda; class Insecta; order Orthoptera; family Tettigoniidae; genus Anabrus; species Anabrus simplex. The sequence goes on along the minus strand of NC_090265.1, from coordinate 1,102,706,998 downwards.
TCGTCTAAACTATAATTTTGTTTTCTGATATAAGTAAAGAAATAAACAAATGAATAATATATTTATTAAGAGCTAGAATAAAATAATAATTCTTGTATATAACGAGACAGACTTTAGCGAAGCTAACGAAAATCAGCAATAACAATTTCAGTAAATAACGGCATAGTGCATTTGAATTCCAATTCCACCTCACTAAGCAATAACTACCGGTTTCAAATCTCCTCAGTAGTTTTAGGGGAAAGGTATAAATTATGCTAGTCCATTAAGTTTAGATAGGAACACTATTTACACACCGGCATCATGCCTCATCGTTCTGTTTGTACAGTACGTTCTCGTTATGGTCATTCAATCAAATTGTGTATGTGAAGAGTAAAACATAGCACTCCAGCTACCTGGAACAACAGGGATTTCAATCCAGGGTGAAACTGCGAAAAATCGGAGTCTAAAAGTTTCCAGAGGCTTTATCTAACAAAGATTTAACAATTATGTTGCCCTACAGACATGAGCCACCAGTTTGTGCAATTTATAGCACTATCCGCATTAATACAGTAATTAAGATCGGTTTATACTCATTGATTATTCAAGAAACATTGAAATATTATCAAAGACTTCTAGGGTAATAAATTATCATATGAAAGAGGATGCATCTGGATGTGCTAGGAGTAAGTGATATTCGCGTAAGGGGAGATAACGAGGAAGAGATAGGAGATTATAAAGTGTACTTGACGGGTGTTAGAAAGGGAAGGGCAGAGTCTGGGGTAGGGCTCTTTATCAGGAATACCATTGCACGGAACATAGTTTCTGTTGGGCACGTAAATGAGCGAATGATGTGGGTAGATTTGTCAGTTGGAGGAATTAGGACTAGAATTGTGTCCGTGTATTCACCATGTGAGGGTGCAGATGAGGATGAATTTGACAAGTTTTATGAAGCATTGAGTGACATCGTGGTCAGGGTCAACAGCAAGGATAGAATAGTGCTAATGGGCGATTTCAATGCCAGAGTTGGGAATAGAACTGAAGGATACGAAAGGGTGATTGGAAAAGGTGGGGAAGATATGGAAGCTAATGGGAATGGGAAGCGTTTGATGGACTTCTGTGCTAGTATGGGTTTAGCTGTTACGAATACATTCTTCAAGCATAAGGCTATTCACCGCTACACATGGGAGGCTAGGGGTACCAGATCAATAATAGACTATATCTTAACAGACTTCGAATTCAGGAAATCTGTTAGGAATGTACGAGTTTTCCGGGGATTTTTCGATGATACAGACCACTATCTGATCTGTAGTGAACTAAGTATCTCTAGGCGTAAGGTAGAGAAAGTGAAATCTGTCTGCAAACGAATAAGGGTAGAAAATCTCCAGGATGAGGAAATTAGACAGAAGTACATGGATATGATTAGTGAGAAGTTTCGAACAGTAGACAGTAAGCAGGTTCAGGATATAGAAAGTGAATGGGTGGCATACAGGGATGCTGTAGTTGAAACAGCAAGGGAATGCCTAGGAACAACTGTGTGTAAAGATAGGAAAAGGCGAACATCTTGGTGGAATGATGAAGTGAGAGCAGCTTGTAAACGTAAAAAGAAGGCTTATCAGAAATGGCTCCAAACAAGGGCCGAGGCAGACAGGGAGTTGTATGTAGATGAAAGAAACAGAGCGAAACTAATAGTTGTTGAATCCAAAAAGAAGTCATGGGAAGATTTTGGTAACAACATGGAAAGGCTAGGTCAAGCAGCAGGGAAACCTTTCTGGACAGTAATAAAGAATCTTAGGAAGGGAGGGAAAAAGGAAATGAACAGTGTTTTGAGTAATTCAGGTGAACTCATAATAGATCCCAGGGAATCACTGGAGAGGTGGAGGGAATATTTTGAACATCTTCTCAATGTAAAAGGAAATCATCCTGGTGGTGTTGCAAACAGCCAAGCTCATGGGGAGGAGGAAAATGATGATGGTGAAATTATGCTTGAGGAAGTGGAAAGGATGGTAAATAAACTCCATTGTCATAAGGCAGCAGGAATAGATGAAATTAGACCTGAAATGGTGAAGTATAGTGGGAAGGCAGGGATGAAATGGCTTCATAGAGTAGTAAAATTAACATGGAGTGTTGGTAAGGTACCTTCAGACTGGGCAAAAGCAGTAATCGCACCTATCTATAAGCAAGGGAACAGGAAGGATTGCAACAACTATCGAGGTGTCTCACTGATTAGTATACCAGGCAAAGTATTCACTGGCATCCTGGAAGGGAGGGTGCGATCAGTCGTTGAGAGGAAGCTAGATGAAAACCAGTGTGGTTTCAGACCACAGAGAGGCTGTCAGGATCAGATTTTTAGTATGCGCCAGGTAATTGAAAAATGCTACGAGAGGAATAGGCAGTTGTGTTTATGTTTCGTAGATCTCGAGAAAGCATATGACAGGGTACCGAGGGAAAAGATGTTCGCCATACTGGGGGACTATGGAATTAAAGGCAGATTATTAAAAGCAATCGAAAGCATTTATGTTGACAATTGGGCTTCGGTGAGAATTGATGGTAGAATGAGTTCTTGGTTCAGGGTACTTACAGGGGTTAGGCAAGGCTGTAATCTTTCACCTTTGCTGTTTGTAGTTTACATGGATCATCTGCTGAAAGGTATAAAATGGCAGGGAGGGATTCAGTTAGGTGGAAATGTAGTAAGCAGTCTGGCCTATGCTGACGACTTGGTCTTAATGGCAGATTGTGCCGAAAGCCTACAGTCTAATATCGTGGAACTTGAAAATAGGTGCAATGAGTATGGTATGAAAATTAGCCTCTCGAAGACTAAATTGATGTCAGTAGGTAAGAAATTCAACAGAATTGAATGTCAGATTGGTGATACAAAGCTAGAACAGGTCGATAATTTCAAGTATTTAGGTTGTGTGTTCTCCCAGGATGGTAATATAGTAAGTGAGATTGAATCAAGGTGTCGTAAAGCTAATGCAGTGAGCTCGCAGTTGCGATCAACAGTATTCTGTAAGAAGGAAGTCAGCTCCCAGACGAAACTATCGTTACATCGGTCTGTTTTCAGACCAACTTTGCTTTACGGGAGCGAAAGCTGGGTGGACTCAGGATATCTTATTCATAAGTTAGAAGTAACAGACATGAAAGTAGCGAGAACGATTGCTGGTACAAACAGGTGGGAACAATGGCAGGAGGGTACTCGGAATGAGGAGATAAAGGCTAATTTAGGAATGAACTCGATGGATGAAGCTGTACGCATAAACCGGCTTCGGTGGTGGGGTCATGTGAGGCGAATGGAGGAGGATAGGTTACCTAGGAGAATAATGGACTCTGCTATGGAGGGTAAGAGAAGTAGAGGGAGACCAAGACGATGATGGTTAGACTCGGTTTCTAACGATTTAAAGATAAGAGGTATAGAACTAAATGAGGCCACAACACTAGTTGCAAATCGAGGATTGTGGCGACCTTTAGTAAATTCACAGAGGCTTGCAGACTGAACGCTGAAAGGCATAACAGTCTATAATGATAATGTATGTATGTATGTATGTACGTTTAAAGATGTTTCCGTGTCAGCATGTCACAAGACGGAAACTCTCACACATAATTTGATCTAACTTTAAATTTACAAACTATCAGTTTAGGAATATATTTCATGGCACATACAGTCAATAAACTTACGCTTTGCACTGGCAATTTACAGGAAAATATTAGCAGATGTTCACTGTTCTGTGATAAGTTGTGGCTTCGGCGAGAAGTACTTGACCTAGTTAATTCGAAATATTATTCCGGAACTAAAATATTTTGTTCTATACGTATATATTTTCGATAAAGTTTCTCAAGACCTGACTGCTTGGAGTGAAAGTCCCAGGGTGACGTTGCAAGAGCGTGTAATCTGTAGTGTCATTCCAATATGCCACAGTACGTGTATCTGTACATAAACTCGGTCATCATTTGCTGGTGTGTTCTCTAGGTAGGAAATGTGAGTGGATATTCGGTAATATTCCTTCCAAAACATTAGAATTCAGTTGGACTGATTTGAATGGAAATTCAATAACCTGCTTCGCAATTGATCTTTTGTCTTGTCTCAGGCTGAGCCCAGTCCACTCCATGTGTTCTTCTTGATTCACTCTCCTATTGTTCCTTAGTTGGCTGTTTCCCAGAGATAGGTGTTGGGTATTATATTTGGTCATCACACTCAAGTTTAACGAAATATTCTTATTCGATCACGGCGGATAGTAATTTGCTAAGTATGAATAGTGACGCTCACCAGTTTCTGGGAAGCTCAAGCTGTATTGAATGAAAATAAGAAAATCATTATTGTAAGTCCAGTGGTGATGGACAGTCAATGTTTTGATTCATGTCGCACCGACATGGAAGTTTTACTGCGATGATAGCATAGGACTGGGAAAGAAGTGACTGAGACATTAATTAAGGTACAGCCCAAGCATTTGTGTCTCTCAACCATGGGAAACCATCGGGTACCATCTTCGGGGTTGCCGACAATGGGAATCGAACACTCTACTCCCGAAATCACGCTTACAACCAACTCGCTCGGTGCAGACGATTAGTGAGTTATCTACAATTTACCCCCACCACCACCACCACCACCACCACTTGTAACCACTTTTATGGTAATAAATAAAATAAAGAAGAGTACATATCAGTATAAGCTTCTTTTGTATATTACAAGAATCTCAAGAGAACTGTCAGGGAAGGATAGTTCACCAAAGAATCATTGTAACGTACCTAGCTGAAACCAGTAATTGGAAGGAAACGTTTCGTTGCATGAAAACGTTACAACAAGAACTATTAAGATGCCATGAATGCCCCTCTGAAAGTTCAATCACATCTAACTTACCTTTCTTTGGATGGACCGGCGTCGTCCTCTGTCATGATGGTAGCAGGATTTACTTGCACTCTGATAACATTTTCGGAGCGCTCTTGAATTTTGAAACTCCTGAAATACAGAAAATACATTTACTATTAACACTCCCAGGCATTGCTTTCTTTATTTTGCACCAGTAAGAGTAAAATGCTTCACAGCTATAAAAGTGATACAGAATTTAAGTTCCGTAACTTATGGTCGATAGCTGCATAATTGTTTCAAAAGTACAAACTTTTTTCTTTCTCATTTCAGTGTGCTTTTGCTTATTAAATGATTTGTACATTCATCAGGTGTTGTTGTACGATGAATATCTTTCCAAAGTGGTAGGGTGCCTTTACATCAAAATCCCATGGTACAGGGTGTATACCAGGATCGCTCATTGTACATAAGTTTAACCTTCAGAAGTGAATTAAGTGCTTGTGTTACTCTCACCACTCACCACTGCTCACTGCCACAATTATCTACTCGCTCTGCCCTGCCCTTCCATCTCTGCGCTAGCTGAGTAGCGGCGCACGATGACCAATCGACTGTAGGTAAAGTCAATTTTGTTCATGGTGTATTTTGAATATGAAACTACAAAGTGTTTCCAAACATACGGGAAGTCATTACTGATTACGTTCTTATATTCTTCTGATAATTGGATCATTATTACCTTAACTTACATCCTTTCGGTTCTTGCAAACAAAAATAAAAATGGTATTAGTTTACCCGACGGCGGTATAAGAATGTTCAACTTTATTTATTCAATGCCAAGGCAAATTTGACTTCTTTCCACACTCAAAAGTGTACGGAAAATGACACTAAACTTCAGTCGCTTCTTTCCGTACAATTTTTACATAGAAAGCGAATCTGATTGGTTGAACTCCCGATCGCTTACCAACAGTTTCTCTGATTGGTTCAGACTTCCTCTCTAGTATTGATTTCCCTCCATGTTTATCATTTGTTCACGTATTGTATCGATTGTGTTGGTAACGACCGCCTCAATCGTGCATGGTATGTGTGGTGACGTGTCAAAATTGTTTATAATAAAAATATTTTATTTCAAATACGTAGTATAGAATAAAGTGATAAGTTTAATATACTCGTTTCGAAATTCATTCCGAGAAGCAACATATCATTCGTAAGGTGTCCGACTCGTTGACTGAAAGGTCAGCGTACTGGCCTTCGGTTCAGAGGGTCCCGCGTTCAATTCCCGGCCGGGTCGGGGATTTTAACCTTCATTGGTTAATTCCAATGGCTCGGGGGCTGATTGTTTGTGCTGTCCTCAACATCCTTGCAACTCGCACACCACACATAACACTATCCTCCACCACAATAATACGCAGTTACCTACACATGGCAGATGCCGCTCACCCTCATCGGAGGGTCTGCCTTACAAGGGCTGCACCCGGCTAGAAATAGACACACGAAATTATTATTATTATTCTTAAGGTAAAAGATCACTTTCCGTAACTATTGTGTTAATATCTATGCCGTTACCAACACTCACATCGACAATCTTATCCCCAATATGTGTTAGAGGGCGTTTTACATTATTGCTCTATATTTACAGCCAGTCTGATCCGAATTAATTAGATAATCCAAATTATATTCTGGGATTTGTGAAGTGACGCATTTCTTAAACCTTTCCGCAGAATTTAGGGTCTCTAGATTTCGAGTGTTGTCTTTAGATTTCTTATAACATGTTACTTTGAGTTGATTTATTCAATTAATTTTTAAAGGATTTCAGCCACCCATCCGATGCTGTGAAAACTGTGAAGCTACTTCTAAAAGTCTTGTTGGAAAAGTCTATGTCCGACTCACATTTTAAGTTTTCATGCTTCCACATATTATTATTACCTATTATTATCATCCCGACTCTGTGGTGCAGTGGTTAGTGTAATTAGCTACTACCTCCCGAGGTCCGGGTTCGATTCCCGGCTCTGCCACAAAATTTGAAAAATGGTACGAGAACTGGAACGGAATCCATTCAGCCTCGGGAGGTCAACTGAGTAGATGGATGTTCGATTCCCACCTCAGCCATCGTTGAAGTTGTTTTCCGTGGCTCCCCACTTCTTCTCCAAGGCAAATGCTGGGATGGTTCCTAACTTAAGGCACAGCCACTTCCTTCCCTCTTCATTTCACATCCCTTTCAATCTTCACATCGCCCAAGAGGCCCCTGTTCGGCATAGCAGGTGAGGTCGCCTCGGCGAGGTACTGGTCTTCTCCCCAGATGTATCCCATACCAAATATCTCACGCTCCAGAATACTGCCCTCGAGGTGGTAGAGGTGGGCTCCCTCGTTGATTTCGCCGGCAAAAACACCCTGTAGGGTAAACGGTTTAATATATTATTATTATTATTATTATTATTATTATTATTATTATTATTATTATTATTATTATTAATAATAATAATAATAATTTATATATTAATGGCGAAGTAATGGATCCTGGCCCACTCTTACACTTAACCATAATATAAAAATATGATAATGGAACGAAATAAACCTATCTACGGTAATAATCTTACTTTACAAATGCAACTTAATTAATTTAACTACTGTAAGTATATATAGCTAAACTAAAAATCTTACCAACAATGTAGCCATTTACTGACAAATTCGTACATCATTCACTCAGACAGTTGTATAGTTCATGAAATATTAATTACGTCGAATCTTCTAGTCGTGTTTCGCTATTTCTAATCTTATTTTCCTACACCTTTAATTGTTCCTTTAGCTACTACCACAATTATTTTTTCGTACCCCATTTAGGGTGTTGTTTCGCAACGTTTATTTTTCTTGTTCTTGCATTTAAAGTTTCTACATTCAGCTGATGGATTATATCTGGATGTTGATGGAGAACTGTGGAGAAAGGTTCATCGTCGGAGCAGAGATGATCTTCTTTATCCAATCTATATAATACTTCCTTTTCGTTACAATTAAAATTCTCCATTTTTTCTATCCATACAGTTTTAAGTTCATGCCTTACATTTTTCAGATGGACTGTTGCTGCGCACATATCGAGTTACGCCTTCACTTCGTAATATTTAGATTTACAAGTTCCGTTATTTCCTGTTCACACACTCGTGACTCGTAACACTCACTGTCGTGTTTTGCACGTGAATTCCAATTAGGACTGTCACTCATGGTTTTGTGCCGAACGAAACAATTAGCATTCCGACTGCACAAACGTGACGCACCACAGTTTTTGTACGACACTGTCAAATGATTACTGCCAATGGAACAACGTATTGCAAAAAATCGGGTGACATTCTATATGAACATTAGAAGGAAACGATATTTAGAGATAACGTTAAAGAGCTGGAGTGTGCGGGAAAATCATCGTTCTGTGTCAACATATGTGTTTTTCCATACATTACATACTACTAACTTGTCAAATGCAACACTTTATACCCACCTCCGTGCGCAACTATTACATCAAGGACTATCTGACTACTTGAACGTATAACACAAAATTTTGAGAATTCCGCGATATTAGCCCGTATACATCGAAATTTTTCCATTTCAGGATAGTTAAAAATGTTATGTTTTCATTAAGTCCTTTATTTGCCTAAAATAGTTATGGTGAATGCGTGCTCAGTTCTACCGGAAGGACGTCGGTTTGATTCCGTCAGGAAGTCGAAAACTTTGAAACAAGATTTTCACTTCCGGAGATGCACATTGCCCTGAGGTTCACTTAGCCTACACCTAAAATGAGTACCTGGTTAATTCCTAGTGTCAAGGGCTGCCGGACATAGAGCTAACCACTCTACCTCATCAAGTGCCGAGGTTACGGATAGTGGCAGTCTTTACTTTCTGCCTCTTCAAGGGCTGTCATTGCCTGTACGGAGATGACTTTGAGTTATGTTTTCGCAACCGCTATTTGCAACCGGATCGTAATTGCAGATTTACAGTATACTTCAAAACTTGAGCTTGACGATACCTTACGGATTCGCAGAAGTACAAAATCACCTCCATTGCATTAGAGATATTACATTAACTCACTGCTATTTTATATCATTGATATCTTCCAGTCTCACAACTGCTATTCAGTGAGTTGGTTGAACGGTACGGGTTGTGTAGCTCCATGCTTGCATTCGGGATAGGGTGGTTCGAGCTCCACCATCGATAGCCCTGGGGATTGTTTCCGGTGCTTGCCCGTTTTCACATCAATTAAATATCCAGGCTGTACCCTCATTAAGGATATGGCCTCTGTCTTCCCATCAACACTGAAATTTTATAAATGATTTAGTACGGAAAGAAATACGTGGCAGAAACAAAGTCATTACTACAACATTTAAATTGCTCTAACAATGGAGTGCATTGTGCCTCACCACGGATGACAAATATACCTGTGGCAAGAATATAAATGTACCAATGGTTCACCCACCCACGAATGGAAGCTAGATAGACATGCCAGTGAATTGTTCCCTAAAATGGGTGCTGAAATGTGAGTGAAAAGTTGGTCACATACATAACCATAAGAAGATATTGACTCGAACATTTAAGTATATGAGAGCACGTAACGTGAAAATAAATTAGACTCGCATGGAATATCCTAGGTTCCCACGGTTCGGCGCCTCCGGCTTCTCAGTCGACTGTAGTCTGCAGGGATATGCGAGTTCCAGTGACCACTTTACCTCTATTTATAAATGTTATGTTGGCCTGAGACAGCCATTAGTCTCATATAATGGCCTAATTACGAAAGGATGTGTGATATGATAAACCTACTTCAATAACACGGAAGAAATTGGATTTATACTCACAAATGAAGCTGACCAGGAAACTTTCTTTGTTTTCTATAGAGGGCTTAACCTGCATGTGCTACATCATAAGAGAGATTATACATCCGTCATGGCCCCACTCAGAAAGCACGACCCAATCATTACCAGATTTAGCACTGACCTCAGTAAACATCGTCCATACCGGGAAAGATCCCACTGGAACTTCACGAAAGCTTGACCTTAACACCCTGGCAAGAAGAAAGGAGGATATCAACTTAATACAACAAATGGTACATCAGGATGTTTCGTCTGCAGCCCTAAGACTACAAGAGATCAATGGTACCTGTCAAAAACTGGCAAGGTAAGCCATGGTTCGACGCACATTGTTACACATGAAGTGTTGCGGGCACTACATCGGGCGAGTATAACAGGATTACAGCAAGACATACATCGCTATTCTAAAGGAGAAACACAAAGAACATTTAGGAAATGAAGCTCATAAATTAGCCAATAGAGCTGCAGCAGACCCATTTATAGCCCTGAAGCAAAGAAAACTCCCATCACCCCCCACCACACAGATGAAGTCTTGGCAAACACATTTCAAAAATATTCCTTATCCTGATAGGGGATTGAGAGCCTCCCCTCCTACGCTAGCACCGACAATAAGAGAGTACAGTCCAATCAGAGAAAGTGAAATTGAAGAGACTATCGCTCATCTAAGAACACATAGAGCAGCTGGACCTGGTGGAATCTTCAAAGAACAAATCATTGCATCAGACCAATTACTAGCGAAGATATGGCAATCCCTCCTAAGCAAATGTCTCGAAACAGGAGACCCGCCGAGCAGCTGGAGAGAATCGACAATTAAACTATTTTATAAACGAAAAGGTGCAAGGGACGATCCAAATTCATACAGAGGCATAGCTTTGGAAAACAACTCATTCAAACTACTAGCAACTATTCTAACAAAAAGAGCCACTCAAGTTACAGACCCTCTGATCTCCGAACAACAATACGACTTCAGAAAAGGGCGCTCCTGCCTACAAGTTGTACAAAACCTCTTAGACGACATCCTTGAAGGTCTTCGCATGCCGAAACAGAAGTTCTACGTGATTTTTATAGACTACACCAAAGCTTTTGACAGCATAGATAGAACGATACTCTCAAGAAAAACTAGAAAAGACAGGAACGGACATCAATTCTAATACCCTGATAAGAAACATATTGTGTTACAACATGATCAGGACAGATGACTCGGTCACATCGTCAGAAGAAATCACTCGAACGAGAGGAGTCCTGCAGGGTGAACCCCTTAGCCCGCTTTTCTTCAACATAGCCACATCCGACATAGCACAAATACGTTTACCTAAAACATCACTGTATATCTATGCTGACGACATGGCCCTTAGTTCATCAAACAAAAACGACTTCATTTATCCTCCTTATAAATTGGGCGGAATGAGATAAAATTGAAGCAAAATCAAAAGAAAACACTCCAAATGGTGTTTATAAAAGGTGGGAGAAGATCGAAGGAAGGCATTATCTTGATAAAATAGAAGCCATTGGAAATTGCGAACTCCTTCAGGTACCTGGGAGTAACCCTCCAACTCACAACAAAGTCGTTTAGAATAGGCATTATGGAGAGAACCACAGCAGCGACCAAGGGAATGTTTGACATCAAGGAAGTCAAAATCCTAAGTCTCCTTTCTGCCTTAAAACTATTGGATACTGACATACTGGCCACAACATCCCACTTTCACGCCCGTCTCTACAGGGAAGCAATCGAAATACATAAACATCCGGATAACTTGAATAGAAAGGAAGAAGGACTGAAACTCAGCTTTTTTTTGTTTTTTGTTTTTTGTTGGCCAGTGGATGGGAGCCCCGGGGCGAAAAATATGCCCCCCTACTCATCTGTTTCCGAGGAATTGCCGATGAGGCGAAAAAGTCACTGTTCTCGCTACACTGGCGGGGGAAAAACAATCTGTCTGATAGGCTGGGAGGCCTACAGTCAGAAGAGAGACCCCCTCTTCGCTTTTGATTTCGTGCTCAAAAAAGATTATATCGGAGCAGTATAGATATCTGTGTGCTTCTTAAGAAACGGCCCTTAACAGGAGAATAATTCAGAGAATATTAAGTGGTAAGAAGGTTTCAATTTGGAAAAGACCGAAAAGGTTGGCCGGTTCGAATTTAAGACAGGTCATAGAGGATCCAAGGGCCACGGTACTTCAGGCGAGTACTTGGCTTCTTGGTCCTCATGACCCGCTTTAACAATAAAATACCAGGGTCCTCTGATTGGTTCGAGAGGATCCTAGCCCTGGTCATCCTCACTATTTTATTTATCTGAGATCTAAGTGTGGGGATACGAAGCTCAGCCCGTATCCTCTTGTTAGATTTCAGATATGGTGCTCTGGTCATCATACGAAGTGTCTTATTCTGGAAGGCTTGTAATTTTGAGAGAGGAGTCTTGGCAATATAGCCCCAGGCTTCACAGCCATACAGCAGGATGGGCCTCATACATGCAAGGTAAATATTTCTCTTGATGGAGGTAGAGATATACTTATTGCCTAGCAGAGGTCTCAGTGCTTTCATCCGTGCCGTGGCACGCTGTCGGGCCTGTTCTATATTGTAGCTCCAGGACAAAGTTCTGTCCATTATAAGGCCAAGATATTTAATTTGGTTCGTCCAAGACACAGGGACGTTAGGTCAAGGTTAGGCCGGTGCCGAGTGAAAACAATTGCCTGGGTTTAATCCGCATTTATTTTCACCTTGTTCCGGAGACACCACTCCCAGAAGGAATCGATCCATTGCTGTAATCGCCGTACAGCATAGTCATTTCGCTTCATGCCGATGTAAATGGCTATGTCATCCGCGTACTGCTGGATCTCTACACCTTCCCGTGTAGGAAGATCGTTCACATATAGGCCGTAGAGTGTGGGGCTCAGCACTCCACCCTGTGGGACTCCTGCTCTGAGTACCCGAGGGGTGGATTGCTCCCCTTCACAGGAAACATAAAATTTCCTGTTAGTCAAATATGACTGTATAATTTTGACTAGGTAATTAGGGACTCTATATAATTCCAAAAGTTTTACGATTAAATTATCGTGCCAGACAGTGTCAAAGGCTTTTTCTACATCGAAAAATACTGCTGGCACGCTACGGCGCATATTGAATGACCTTGTGACATACTGTGTCAGGCGCAGCACCGCAAGGAGGGCACTGCGCCTGGACCTGAACCCAAACTGCTCAGGTCGCAGTATGTTGCAGGTGTTCAGGTATCCGTTGAGGCGAGAGAGAAGAAGTCTCTCGAAAATCTTAGAGATGTGTGATAACAGGGTTATCGGGCGATAATTTTGTGGGAATAATTTATCCTTCCCTGGCTTCGGGAAGACTATCATTTTACCAGTCTTCCAGACGTCAGGGAAGTATCCCAGCTTTATACAGGCCGAAAAGATGGTTGCTAAGAAAATTACTGCCCTGTATGGCAGTGACTTAATTTCCTTGTTCGAAACCCTGTCATCACCGGGAGACTTCTTCTCGTTTAAATTTTTAATAACCCTGCGAACCTCGCGAGGCTGGAAGTCAGGTACGTCAAAGTCGGGTGTCCATTGTCTTTCGAAAGCCAAGGCTTTTCTGCGTATCTCACGTGTCCGTCGATCGTCATCGTCATCGTCCGCTAAGTTGAAACTCAGCAAGGCCTGGTACACCCCTTGATATAACGTACGGCCGAAGCTTACTAAGATCAGGGACATTACAGTCAACCAACCAGAGGTTCCATTGCTCGGCACTACCCAATCGGAGGTCGTGCACTCCGAGATCCAATCAGACGACAGACTTCTCGGAGTGACCCAGTCAGAATCCATGCCCGGCGGGAACCAATCAGAGGTCGTGTGCTCAGATAGCCAACCAAACGTCAAGCTGCTCGGCGCGACCCAATCGGAGGTCGTGCTTTCAGATAGTCAATCAGATGTCGGTTTGCACAGCGCGAACCAATTGGAGACCACACACTTACATATAAATACAGCTGCTTCACAAATATCGCAGTCGTTGAGGAGACGCATAACAACCTTCTCCTCATCACTCCTCTCAGCAACAAGTACATCCCTACAATACTACAGAAACTTCAACCGGCCAACATACCCTCTCCGATTCTAGTCAATCCAGTCATCATGTCAGCTCAACCTACCACATCTAACTGCAGTATTCAATCCCCTGACACTCAAGACACAGAAAGCCAAACCGACTCCACACCCAGCACTCCTAAGCCTGTAACTGGACCAAAGGAAATCCAAACCGATCCAGAGCTCCAGCACTTTCTCACCCCTCCCACCTCACCTGTACCACCCCCACCCCCCACTTCTGATACAATTTCAACGGCTGTCCTGTCTTCTCCTACTCGCACTACCAGCGCCACCCAGACCCGCCGTAGGAAAAGAAGAAGACGACGGACCCCTGCCCTGAAGCCTACGCTAAACCCTGAAATTACACCCCCGCCTAAACCTTCCCCAAGTCCTCACCCCTCCCTGGTCGTCCAATGTTTTAACTGCCTTCAGCTCCACCATACAGCTGCTACGTGCACTAACTCCATCAAGTGCAATAGGTGCGGCGGACCCCACCGCCACACGGACTGCAAGAAACCACGCGACCAGCCGAGATGTGCCAATTGTGAGGGAGACCATGCTGCGTCGTTCCCGGGATGCCCTTACCTCAAGAAGGCCATCAAGAAACACTACCGGCACTCCAGGCACCTGCAACAACCAAGCTCTCCACCACCACATCTCAACTACAACATTCCCTCACCGTCCCCTCCACCCTCCCATCAAGTTAACCAACTTACCCCCCTCTCATTCATCTACTTCTAAATCTTCTCTCCACTCAAGTTCCTGTCATGCCCCGTCAACAACTCATTTTCCCTTAATCAACCAATCCCCGACAAGACGCCTCGCCTTGCCAAACTTTCCTCCTCTAATATCTTGCTTCTCTTCAAACACCACTGAAAACGAACATCATGACTCCCTGCCTTTGCCCACTAGCACTAGTTTATTTGATCTGTAATAGCTCAGCGATGAGGGGTTTTCAACTCTGACATGGCGGACCCGTTCCGTCATAGACAGATAGATTTTTCCCCGCTAGTGCCTACTCCCAGCAGTCTTCATGTCGCAGCTACCGACGAGTAGAGAGGCCGAAGTGCGCCTCGGGACTCTCATGTACTAGATATCAGCAACAAAAAAAAAAACTTTTGCAGTCGCCAGCGGGATACAGGAGAGCGTATCTACACGACGCCACAGAAGATGACTACCGCAGCAGTAGTCGAAACGTCTGGGAGAAGCGAGAGGAGTGGACCACGGCATAACAGCCCGGAAGAATTTTATTATATTGACACCGGCCATGAAAGCCTTCATACTTTAATAAAATTATTCCGACCCTGTTTTACGTTATAGAAATCATCTGGAAAGATCTCAGTGTAAATGACATCAAGAATCTGGAGAAAACAAGGGCCCGTTTCTTAAAGTTAGCCCTGGGACTGTCCAAATATACTCCATCAAGATTAGTAAATGAACTCACGAAGGAGACTTTTCTGTTGGAGGACCTACGAATAAAATTCTTGATCCCCTTCACGACTAACTGAGCAAAAGTTGTACAAGAAAGAGGAAAACCATATGTCGCGAGTTTTACACCACAAATGCAATGCTAGATCGGTCATAGACAAGACCCAAACAAGACCTTCATTACTTGACAACGGGATTAGCTGCGAACGGTTATCATCACAAAGTATGGAAAAACAAAACGTTCCATGAATCTCAACAGGACTGCGTATATGATTTCTGCAACCAGTTGTGTGACAGATATCAGATTACCAACTGTACGAAAAGAACAAACTCAGTGAGTTCCTATCGTAAGATGTGAATTTCTCCCATTATGCGCACTTGTACGCTATTCTTACATTATTAATAAGATGGGCTTAAATTGTTGATGGCTAGATTTATTTGAATTAAAACAAATCGTGGGCAGAAAATACAATGTCAAGTAAAAAACGGATCCCAGTCTATTTTCTTGTGATTAATTCATTATTAAACAATGGCGGAACGAATGACAATAAGTCTAAAATGAATCTGTGATGGAGTCGCCCCCTGGTGAGCTGCTGGTGAACTAAACAAATAGTATATTATTGGACGGTCTTACTTGCTACTTTATGTAATCTTCGATTTATTATTCTTTGCCATTGTTCTTGATAGAGGTTCTAAAAATTGCAACTAATGTGCAAGCTAGTGAAGAGTTTTAATTAAATCTATACAACTCAGTGTGGATTTAAATATCCATAGTGGTGACCCCGACGTCTACCGTACGTCACCAGTGCAGTGTAGATAGTGTGTATCTAATATTATTCCATATATATAGTATTGCCATGTCAACCAGTGACACCACAAATACTGCAATGCCACATGACAAAATGCCTGCAGACAAATAGCCCGAGTTGCAGTTAAAATTCCGCCTATATGGCGTAAAACCCGGTCTAGAAAGCCAAGAATAACGGCCGAGAGGATTCGTCGTGCTGACCACACGACACCTCGTAATCTTCAGGCCTTCGGGATGAGCAGCGGTCGCTTAGTAGGCCAAGGCCCTTCAAGGGTAGTGCCATGGGGTTTGGTTTGATATATGGCGTAAAAACGCTAGAATCTGGTTAGTCCAAATAGAAGCTCATTTCGATACCGCTCGTATCACTGCTGAGCTTACAAAATTGAATTAAGTTGTAGGGTCACTTGAACCGGACGTTGCAGAACAATTGAGTGATTTCTTAACCACACCTCTAATGCACATTTCACGAACCTTAAAACACGCCTAATAGGAGAATTCGAGGGATCTGACGGCCGGAAGGTTACGAAACTCTCAACATAACTTGAACTAGGGGACAAGAAACCCAGCCAGCTGTTAAGAGAAATGCGTGTTCTCGCCGGAAGCCAAGTAAAAGATGACTTTCTGCGCACAATGTTCGTGCAACGAACACCCTTAAACTTAAGATCTATATTCGCCTCATCAAATGGCACACTAGACAACATGGCTATTATGGCTAACCGCATATTAGATTATTCTAACTCCACATCTAGCATATCTGCCGTACAGTCAATCCCATCTATTACCGAACCATATTTGCCACAACTCAATCGGATCTCCCGTTTAGGGGCACAAATAGAACGACTGTCACTATCAATCAACAGTATGCTTGAGAATCGAATCCGTTCTCGTCTAAGATCACGCTCATCTCATCGTCAAAATCACCAACCAGATAGTACATTATGCTGGTATCATCTCAAATACCGTGACAAGGCCAAAAAAAATGTGTCGCACCATGCTCCATTAGTGCACAGCTTTCTTCTGCGTCGGGAAATACTTAGGCACCTCGTTAAATGCGGCTCATAGCGATGTGGGCGAAATTATTTCTCGTCCCTTACAAATCTCCGACCGTTCTTCTGGTACACGCTTCCTCATGGATACAAGAGCGGACGTACCTGTGTTTCTCCCTGCTGTTCAAGACAAACACAGAACTTCTACACGAATTATGTATGCTGCGAATGAAACACCCATTCACACTTACGGTGACCACCTAACCAAAGTTGATTTAGGTTTGAGACGTGCATTAAACTGGTCATTCACTAACGTTGATGTCCTACAACCTACACTTGGTGCCGATTTCCTCAATGATTATGCACTGCTAGTTGACATCAAACACAAACGCCTCATTGATAGTACTACCAACTTTTCACCAATCGCAAATTGAGCACAGAATTTAACTACTGAAGGTATACTCCTGTTAGACACTCATAATAAATATTTAGCCATTCTTAAGGAATATCCAAACTTGCTTCGCGACAGGCCAACATTCTGTGCACCAGATATCCAATTTTTCCACACCATTTCCAACAGCAGGCCATCCAGTTACAGCTAAACTCGACAGTTGGCACCTGACAAGCTAACCCAGGCCGAGATGGAATTCCAGCAGATGATAGATCTAGGCATCTGCAGACCTTCCAACAGTCCATGGTCCAGTCCCCTTCATTTAATACCCAAGGCTAATGGATCCTGGCGCCCATGTAGAGATTACAGGGCTCTCAATGCAATTACTGTACCAGATCGATACCAAATTCTACACACCTGCAGGACTTCAATAGCCGCCTATCACGTAAAACAATATTTTACAAAATAGATTTGATACGTGCGTTTCATCACATTCCCATAGCAGAAAATGGTATACCAAAACTGCTGTTATAACCCCGTTCGGTTTATTCGGATTCTTCAAACTTCCGTTTGTACTTCGCAATGCAGCCCAATCGTTTCAGAGGTACATTGGCTCTATTCTTCGAGGTCTGGGCTTTGTTTCCTGTTGCTTGGATGACATACTCATAGCATCTGAAAATGACCTGGAACATGAAAGCCACCTTAGAATCCTGCTGGAACGTTTACATAAATATTGCATCAGTGCATTTTTGGGGTTTCTGAAATTTCATTCTTAGGATACTGTGTAACATCTGTTGGTATCCAACCACTCAACAATCGTGTCGAAGATATTTTCTCTTTTCTACAACATATCAATATCTCCGAACTCCATCAATTCCTTGGTTTGGTAAACTTATCTCGTCATACACTACCCACCACTGCTGCAACTCAACGTTTGCTCTACAATTTTTGCAAAGACACGTGCAAGTGTGACCGCAGTGGACAGCAGAGACAGTGCAAGCCTTCGAACATTTGAAGAAGTAAATCGCAAATGCACCCCTCTTAGCCCATCCGTCATGTGACCTACCATTCATATGGATGGTCGATGCTTCTGATTTCACCATGGGAGCATCCTTGAACCAGATTCGCAATCAAAATCTGGAATCCTTAGGATTATACTCAGACTCTAAGTGGGACATAAAAGCAGTATACGCGTAGCACATATGACCGGGAATTACTCGCGGCATATTCAGCAATTAAATACTTCCGTTATTTGCTGAAAGATAGGAACTTCACACTTTATAAAGACCACAAACCTCTGACATTTGCCTTCCAGCAACGTTCAGACAAAGCACCACCCAAACAGCTACGACAGTTGGACTTTATTAGTCAGTTTACTACTGACTTAAGGTACCTCCCCGGAAAGGACAATATTCCACCTGACTTCTGCTCACGCATCTCATCTACCTCAGTTCCATCACAATTATCATTTGACGATGTAGCCCAAAGACAATTAATCGACCAGGAACAACATCCATTATTGCAGACAAAAGATACTTCTCTCAAATTCAAAAATGTGTGTCTACCATCAGGAAATGATTTAACTGTTGATGTTTCTACATGAAACATCCGGCCATACTTACGAGAACAGTTTCGCAAACAAGCATTTGACTACACAATATGTCTCACCCAGGCATTAATGCATCCGTTCGATTAATACAGAAACGGTACGTTTGGCCATCGCTCAAAAAATATGTAAGATTATGGGCTAAAACTTGTGCATGATGCCAGCATTCCAAGGTGACCAAACACACCAACAGCTCCATTGGTACATTTGCTCCAGTAGTAGATCGACGTTTCTCCCACATTCACATCGACATCGTAGGCCCCCTTCATCCATCTGAGGGTTTCCACTACCTGCTCACCATCATCGATCGCTTCTCCAGCTGGCCATAGGCTACGCCATTGAAGGACATCACAGCCGAAACAGTAACTAACCTATGCTCTTCTCCACACATGGATAGCTAGGTTTGGTGTACCGCCTATCATCACTACAGATCGAAGCAAACAATTCGACTGTTCGTTATTCAGCGAGAATTCTAGGCATTACTCATTAAGGGGGGAGACCCAGCTTAACAAAGGAAAAAATAGGTTAATATTCATTCGATTGTTAAATATACTACAATTATTGTTGACAATTGCTGCACGTATCCCAGTATTGGGATGCTTTCTGGCAATCAGAAGCAACTTCAATAATGTCATAATTTTAATAATTTTAATATTTTAAAATTAAATATTCAAAATTTTCCGCCTTTTTAACAGTATATAACTGTTTCCCTGATAAATTCCAAGTTTATAAGAATGTTCGTACTTTTCCTTTTTCAAAGTGTGTATTAAAACTCCAGCTACAAAATGAACCTCAATCATTAACATAGACTGTGATTTTGATTTTTTGTCGCGTTTTTATTCCGAGCACCAGAAAATTTTAATAGCTTTTTTAATAAACATGTTATATAAAATCGAATTTAAATCCTGTTAATCTGAATGAGGTACAGATTGTTGTACAACATTACGGGAGGAAACTCTGAAAAATTCATAATTATCCGTGAATCAGTAAGAGAGTTATGAAGGAAACCGTGATATATTGTTAAAAAGGCGGAAAATTTTGAACATTTTATTTTAAAATGTTACAATTAGAATTTCGACATTATTGAAGTTGCTTCTGATTGCTCTTGCCAACCCTGGCGTATGTGCAGCAGTTGTCAACAACGTTTGTAACATATATAACAATCGAATGAATATTGGCCTATTTTCCCGGTGTTGAGCTAGGTCTCCCCCCTTAAGACAACAGCCTATCATCCGGCAGCTAACGGAAAAGTCGAACGATGTCACCGACAGCTCAAAACAGCACTTCGTGCACAACTATCAGATAGCTGGGTCCTCCAACTACCAGCCGTTTTACTGGGACTTCGATCACTTCTTATACCACATCTGAAATCTACACCAGCTACATTAGTCTATCGACAGCCAGTTCGCCTACCAGCTGAGTATTTCGAAGAACAAAATATGGCAACAGATGTTCCCTCCTTCATCCTGAAGCTAAAAGACCATGTTCGGCATTTACGGCCTGTCCAACCTGGTCATCGTTCAGCAAAGCGTCCTTTTGTCCATTCCGACCTCCACAGTGCCTCGCATGTATTCATCCTGCAAAATATCGCAAATCACTCAACCCAGTACATGATGGACCATTCAAGGTGATTTGCCGCTCTGCTAAGTGTTTTGTAAGCGACACAGCTCATGGCGGACAAACTGTTTATATTGACAGACTGAAACCCGCATTCCTTTTGGACAGTGACTACAATCCTTCTCCTGTTATGTGTGCTACTACTTTCAGTACCACAACTGATCGCCTGACTACCAGCGACAATCAAGGAAAAGGCTCGTCAGTACCAATCCGAATCAAAAATACCCAATCTCGTTCAGGCCAAACTGTTCTGTTTCCTGCCAAATACCTTTCCGTTGTTACTGGGGAGGGAGTATGTGGTGGAGTGGCCACCTGGTGAGATTCTGGTGAACTAAACAAGTAGTATATTATTGGACGGTCTTACTTGCTACTTTATGTAATCTTTGATTTATTAATTTGCCATTGTTCTAAAAAATGGCAACTAATGTGCAAGCTAGTGAAGAGTTTTAATTAAATCTATAGAACTGAATGTGGAATTAAATATCCATAAATCAACAATCTCAATTACAAAGATACAGCAATGAAAATAACCAAATCATGACATCAAAATATAAAATTATACATTCTCCAAAATGACATCTGTTGGTATATAGATGTTCGCATTTAAACTCCATTAGTATTTGGTTACATCATGACGATTTAAACATGTTCGTTTACATAGACCTCAATTATTTATTTAGGTACGATTATTTGTTCATATCATTTCTCGTTATACCGGCATCGTGCATAATTCCAGTTCTAAATCATATTTATCATTTCTCTTTGCAGATTTTAAAATTGAGATACATATACGGAAAATAAACATATTTAAACTTAAATAAACGGGAAAGAGATTTCAACCTTAACAAAAATGTCGTCATGGTTACGGACCAACCATCGTCGAAGCCAAAGTACCGAACTAGTCCCGTAACTCAAAACATTTTCTTAAAGAACATATTATGCCCATACAACCAAAAATGAAAAAGAAAGACACACTCACAGCATGTTATACAGAAATAAATACATAACAGCATACAAAAAAGCAACCCTCTTAGAATCCTCCTAGAATAAGATAATCAATATTCCAATCTCACCAAATAATTTCACCAACAGCCTCATTTGAGATTATGTGGATACACCTGAACTCCTTCTCTGGAATATCCTGGAAAGAACTACTTCACCATTCATCACATATATATATACGTATTGCAGTTTAGACGATCTTGCTTGCTCTCGAACATAACAGCTCTGGTTGATGCGGAATGTAACACCGACAATGCAGTGTAACTGGTTATATCCTTGGCAGAACTTCATGATCATTACCTCGCAGATTCCTCTTATACTGTAAAATCATATACATGGCATCTATCGAAGTTTCAGTATCATATTCTTCAATCACCTATTCATTACCTGAATTCGACGACGACACGTTATTTGTGCGAAGATTTTTAATTATGTATAATATCATCTCATATTCGAAACCAAGAATCTTGTTAAATCTTTTCACGGGCCGATGACCTTCGACGTCAGGCCCCTTAAAACAACAAGAACCATAAAGCATCAAACAAATCTTTTCATGAAGATTCTACGTCATTCATCACCATGTATTACTGAAGACTATCCCAAAGATTATTTAAATCACATCACACGGTTGATCTCAATAAATTGAAATTGTCTCGAAGACATTAATCTCTCCACGCGTCAGTGTTGATCCAAGTAAAGTATGAAATTCCCTCCACAAGTTAATACCAGATTGCGATGACACTATACTCCCTCAGCGTGCCTTTACAAATATCCCTTTACTTCAGTACAATACTCTGTTTACGAATCATTTCAGATAATATAACTGATTCAAATTTACAGGAAATATTCCAAAATATTACGTTAATGTTCGAAAAAATCAGCTATTACACCCAAAATATGGTTACAATTTAAAGACGTGCCTTCCCAAATATCAATATCTAACTTGATATCAATTCAAATTCTATACCTACACTGTTCATTTTCAACTAGATACCATTCTCCACTCAGCATGGATATCCATGTTTGAAATTAGTGGTATTTGTTAACCTCTCTCTAGGCTATTATATCAGATATATTGGTGGATTTTCCAAATATGAACAGTTTTACAAACAATGGAGAAAGTGCTGTGGATAAAATTCACTGTAGGGATTTTTCGCTAATAAGTTTTTGAAGCTAGCACTACGAGCATGTGAGTCCTTCAACATTAGCTGATGTTTAATAGTCGGTGATGTCATGTTGTACGATGAATTTCACGTTATTTACTACTGGAATATGAACCATATACAATGAAGAAGTTCATGACAACATGTGTCCAGAAATGCTTGGTTTCTGAGTGATGGGCTTCAAAACAGTGATTTTCACTGGAATTTTTTTCTCACCCGAGGTAGTTGCCTTTACAGAGTAAGTTCAAAATGTCCACCTCCTGCTTGTATACACGCCTCGCATCGATGTCTTATGGCCCTGCGAACATGATTCCAAATTCCAGGAGTACTGCGTATTTCCTCACAACTTAGCACAATTCGATGCAGAATGGATTTGATGTCAGGCACCGGAAACGAATAAACCAACGATTTTAAATGATCACACAAGTAGAAATCGAGAAAGTCCAAGTCAGGTGAGCGTGGAGGCCAAGCTATTGGGCCACCTCTACTTACCCATCGATCAGCAAACGTTTGATCCAAGTGCTGTCGAGCCGTACGACTGAAGTGTGCAGGAAGGCCATCATGCAAGAAGTGAGCTTGTTGATGAATGATCAGTGGAGTGTCTTTATAAACATGAGGTATGGTGTTTTCCAGGAAGTTGGTGTCCGCTTTCCCCGTACGTCTGTTTAAAAGTACCAGTCAAATAAATGACTTTATAAGAACTAACGCCACTTCGGTTTTATATGCAGATGATACTACTTTTTTAAACGAGGCTAAAACAGTCGACTAACTCATTGTGCTATATGTAAGCAAACATTGAACATGGCAGTTGAATGGTTCTCTGCGAACGAACTCATGGTAAATGATGAAAAGACTCAGTCAAATATATTTAATTTCAATAAAAATCAAGCAAATCAGGATAATCAACATGTGAAATTACTAATAATACATTTAGATTCAAGCTTGAACTGGAATGCTCACAATGACTTTATTTGGAGTAAACTATCAAGAGTAGTGTATCTCTTGAGGGAAACGAGCTAGAGCTAGAGGGGCTGTATGCCTGACATCAGCGTTCTTTGCGGAGACATGTTTAGAAAGGGCAGCCATGTTTCGAATTGTCAAAACAAAGCGAGATGGTGCGAGAACACAGGATGAGGACACATGGAGATTGTGCATATTGATTGAACATCGTGAGTTTTGAGAAGTGAAAAGTTAGATTTTCGCCTTCAAGAATGCCACAGGCAGTCGTATGCTCAGCTTACGGCTGCACTAATCGGAGTAAGGTGGTTGATAGTATTCCCTTCTATCAGACTTACCATAAGTAATGATTTCTTGGTACCTGTTCACCTTCGCAATACCAATATAAATGGTCCGTTATTGGACATTATGCATTTTCCAGCTAACTTTTGCAGATAATTTTCAGCAATGAGACAAAGTCTCTCATAGAGCATTGGCACTGCCGGTGGCTCCAAGTAGCCTACGCAGTGGCCTCCACGGTATGCACTAGCCATGCGTCTTGGTAGGTGTGCTATTCACCAACTGATGAATCCAACTTAGCACACAGGGGCGAAACGCTGGCAACCAGGAATGAGTTACTTGGAAAATTTATAATGTCCAATAATGGACCATTTATATTGGTATTATAAACTTACTCATTCGGGACAAATATTTCAGGTTCACTGTGGGAATCAACATTTATATCATGCTTATCTTTGCCCTTGAAAGTTCATGTTTGTTGCCTTCTGGTGTAGATGTATGATTCAATGAAGTTTGATATTCACGTTTTCTGTGTATTTTCCATAATGGTCCTGGAGACTTGTCTTGTATATTGGTTTGATGTAGGCCCATTTCAGTCAACCGTACACGATGCATGTAAATACAGTATTTTACTGGTGTTCGAGAAATGTATGGTTTTCCATTTCACACCAAGCAAATTCTGGAGTTGTATCTTAATTAAAGCAACGGCCGCTTCCTTCCCACTCCTAGCCCCTTCCTATCCCACCGTCGCCATAAGACCTATTTTTCACGGTGCGACGTAAAGCAGTTTGTAAAAAATATTGTAGATGTCAGTCACATTAATATTGAAAATTAAGCTACACTTCATAATGAAAAAACAAGCCACTTCTTCTTCTACTTCTCTTTCTTCTACTTCTTCTTCTTCTTCTACTTCTCCTTCGGTCCCCTACAGTATAATACATATTTTTATCGAGGAAGTTGGCCTACGGTAATGGTATCGTGGCTCTGAGCTTGCATTTGGGAGATAGTGGGTTCGAATCCTACTGTCGGCAGCCCTGAAGATGGTTGTCTGCGGTGTCCCATAATCACCCCAGGAAAATGCTGGGGCTATACCTTAATTAAGGTCACAGCCACTATCATCCCAAGTGGTGAGGTGGTGATTAATGTTTTAAAAGGAAGACTACATTCCCAATCTTAAGCCTTTCCCATCTCTTCTTCTCCGAAACCATTCGATGTGTTCGTGCAATGTTAAACAGGTAGAAAAAATTAATAGATACATTAAATAATTGTAATGGTACTCACGGTGATGTAATACGTTTAGAAATACGATCAGAATGAGGTTTTAACTTATCGTAGGTCGCTTTTGATCTAAGGACTTCCTTCATAAATGCACATTCATATCCACGGCTTTCTATTGTAATTTACGGTTAACCACAGCAGCCAAGCAGGGTAATGCTCTAGTTCCGATTTCGTGGCATGTCCCTGTATGTCGATTCTCCTTATATCCTTTTCGAACTACCCTGCAAACAGCTGATCGTGTTGTTGCCTCGCGCCATAACATGGATGAAGTGGCGTTGTTTACACTCTATGATTATTAATGCTCCAATCTTTCGGCTAACGGTCTTTAATTTTGCACCTGTGATTCCAGAATGCGTATTTTCAATATATTTTGTCATTCGACAGCCATGCCTCCTTTCTCATGTGACCACCATTAACATGGCGGACGTGTGTTCAATTAGCTTCAGCCAGGCGGCGCTTCCGCCTCTCCATGTTATTCTAGCTCATTGCTTGAGAGCCATCAAGATAAAGTTCCAAGTAAATACCTTGTAAATGCATAATTTTCATTCTTTCAGAGTATTCTTCAATACGGAATTCTACTTTGGGGAAACTCCAGCCGGATTTCTGATTTGTTAATTCTCCGTAAAAGGGCATTACGTATTATAGTAAAATATCCTATGATGGCCCACTGAAGACCTATATTTATTAAGCTTTCCGTTATGACTGTTGTGGACACATATATTTATAATGCACTTCTTAAAGTACTGTATATGCAGAAACAGACAACATCAAGCTCAGAAGTGATGTTCATAAATATAAAACCAGGTCAGCTAAACAAGTCGGTGTACCTCGTCATAGGTTACAAAGGACGGCTTCAAGCCCTTTCATTGCTCAGTTGAAGATGTTTAATAAACTGCCTTCAGACCTAAAAGAACTAACAAACTAATATATTCCCAAATAAAAGTGGTTACTCATGTATTCCTTTTACTCAGTGAAGGAATAATATGAAATTAATGAATTTGATATATATTGAAATGACAATTTGGTATTAGTTGGTGTATATACTGTATATTATGATTTTATTTTTTGCCGATGTCGATTGTATGCAACCTACGAGGGCAAGTCAATAAGTATCTGAAATTTTGCTCTATAAATCTTTAGGTTGGTTCTATGGCGTTGCGTGTTCACCAGCCACTAGATGGCGCCACTCTCTATCTCTATGGTAGGTTTCAGCATTATCAGATCAGTACAGCTTGCACTGTTGTGATGTAAAGATGGCCGCACCACTCTCCGTTTGCACCAAGAAAGAACAGCGTTCCGCAATCCGTTTTTTGTGCTTTTAGGGTGTACCAAGAGCGTAAATTTATAGAACAGTCACTGATCTGTTATTCCAGATCATATCACTCATTTGTTCACTATTGGCATCAGTTACGGCTGCAGATGGACGCCCGGATTTTTGCGATTCCTTTTGCACTGTTCAGTCCACTGGTAAACACTTCGCTGTGGCAAAACATTTTCGCCGTATTATCGTGAAAGTCTTCTATGAATTTTCTCTCCTGGTTACACCCTCAGACCTCAGAAAACGGATTACGGAACGTTGTTCTTCCTTGGTACAAACAGAGAGTGGTGAGGCCTTCCCCAGCGCAAGCTGTACTGATCTGATAAACCTGAAACCTACCACAGACGTACACAACAGTGTCATCTAGCGGCTGGTGAGCAAATGACGCCACTGAACCAAAATAAAGACAATTAGAGCAAAATTTCATATATTTATTGACTTGCATGCGTACTTAATGACTGAATGAAAGTTCCATTCTATTCATGGGATACAACTAACCGATGTCCGGCTCCATGGCTAAATGGTTAGCGCGCTGGCCTTTGGTCACAGGGGTACCGGGTTCGATTTCCGGCAGCCTCGAGAATTTTAACCGTCATTGGTTAATTTTGCTGGCATGAGGACTGAGTGTATGTGTCGCCTTCATCATCATTTCATCCTCATCACGATGCGCAGGCCGCTTACGGGAGTCAAATCAAAAGACCTGCACCTGGCGAGCCGAACTTGTCCTCGGACACTCCCGGCAGTAAAAGCCATACGCCATTTCAACTAACCGATACCGGCTTCAAACCACACTTCGTGATGAGATGGAGCAATTGCATGTGGATTTTCTTTTGCCTATACATGCTAATTGTGGAAGTTTCTTATGCCATCTCTTGTGAACTGTGCTTCATCCGTGAATAATATTAAGGCAGAAAAGTTCGAATTTGTAGCACGCTGCTGCAAGAATCACTGGTATAACACAATAAAAATCTGCTGGGGACAGGGCCCATACATGTGGCAAATGATAACGATACAACTGTGGCTCTCCTCCTCTACATCTGTAGTTGCAGATCTTGGTCATTCCCTATCCAAACAAGGAGATGTAAACTTCCCATGAGCGTACAGAGACTTTGGAGATGTTCAAATGGCTGCCGATCTGGACGTCTTCGCTGTGGGTACCTTTCCTGGTACAAACGATGAGCCAGCGTGCATTGACGTCCGCCACACCGTACATCAAGTGCACTTCTGCCAGTTCCTGATATGAGTACATGTCGCGCACTCGAACGCCACACACAACACTCATTGTACCCTTCGCCTCGGAATTAACTGTCAGAGAGTCCTGTTAATATCATATGTCACGGAAACTACCTGCGGGATGAAAATCGTTCCGGTGAAATCATTGTTTCGAAGGTTATAACTAGGAAACCAAGCATTTCCGGACACCTGTAATGAATTGTTTTATTGTCTACATACGGGGAATACATAGCTGAAATTATGCCCTAATACTGATCTCGGCAGCTGCAGTCGCTCAAGTGCGGCCAGTGCCCAGTATTCAGGAGATAGTGGGTTCGAACCTCTCTGTCGGCAGCCCTGAAGATGGTTCTCCCTGGTTTCCCATTTTCACGTCAGGCAAGTTCTGTGGCTGTACCTTCATTAAGGACGCGCCACTTTCTTCGCACTCATAACCCTTTCCTGTCCCGTCGTCGCCGTAAGACCCATCTGTGTCGGTGCACGTAAAGCAACTTGTAAAAACATTATATACGAGGGTCGAGTTATAAGTCATGGCAACTATTCTCTTTCTCGCGAACAGCAGACAACGTGGAAAATCTAAGACATGCATTTGGAAATAGGGGGCATGTACTTAAGCATAGTGCCTGAAGACAAATTCTGACTTCAGGAGATTTTCGTAGGAAAGTAACAGAACACAGGCCATTGGTAAACATTGTTTTATTATGGTATAGACAGCAAATACACAAGACGACCTACAAAGGACAGGTCTCCACTGGTTACAGACCGTCGAAATAATCACCCAAGGTCTCCACTGTGCATTGCCAGTGGTGGGGCAGGCACTGAATACCATTCGCTACATGTGTACCGCTAAGTGTGACACCTCTCTCCGAAATTGTGTTACGATGTCCTCTTTGTTAGCAAATCGTTGTCCACGTAATGGCTTCTTAACTTTGGGGATTAGATCATAGTCACATGGGCTCAGATCAGACGAATAAGGCGGGTGTGGAAGAAACTCCCATCCCTACCGTTGTAAGCGTCGCTGAACGATAGCTGCTGTGTGAGCTGTCGCGTTATCGTGTAGGATTATGGCGTTGTGCAAAAGATCTGGACGTTTGTTTCGCACTGCACGGCGCAATTGGTACCAAAAAAAGAAACTGTAATAAACTGCCTTGGCAGTATGCCCCTCACTCACTAGATGACACACAAGAACACCTTGACCATCGTATGCCAGGATGACCATAACCTTATTGTGCGACTGATTTTGTCGAAACTTGTGTCTACGTGGTGACACCTGACGACGCCATTCACTTGACTGTCTTTTCAGTTCAGGTTCATAAGCACGTACACATGTTTCATCGACTGCAATAATGCGATTCAACACGGCTTGTCCTCCTTGCTGAAACCTCTCCAGATTGATGTGATGTTACGTAACAGTCCACTTTTGTACCTCAGTAAAGTGACGTGGCACCCACTTTGCACAAAGTTTACGCATTTGTAGGTCCTTGTGTAAAATGCGCCGTATTGTTGCCGCTGGTATTGCTGTGTGTTCTTGCAATTCTGATCGAGTCAAGCGCCTGTCCTCATGTAAACACTGATCGATCACCATTAACCGTACATCTTTGTCCATGGACACTGGACGGCCTGGGCGAGACGAATCAGCAGTTGCTACTCTACCCTGTTTGAACATCTCCACCCACGTCACCATTGTTCTATAGGACATGGCATGCACACTTAATGCTTCCCGTAGCTCTGCATGGCATTGGCGTGCATTTCTGCCGCGGAGAACTGCTATTGTAATATACGATCGTGACTCCTGCTTGTTGACTTCCATTTTGTGACGCTCTCACTCACACATTGAACTTGGGGGCATGTTTAGACCCACACTGTTGTGTGTATACACCATTTAGTGGCATCATACGCAAGTATATACCATACGTTTCCAAATGCATATCTTAGATTTTCCGTGTTGTTTCCTGTTCGTGAGGAAAAAAAATAGTTGCCATGATTTACGACTCGACCTACGTATAAAAGTCATGCCACAAGTTAAACCCGTGTTCATTGACAATTGTTTCTAAAATTATGTGTAACTTAAAGTTTTAGGATTCACATCAAATCTTTGTTTATTTGAGGCCACCGGTTGGCCAAGTTGTTAAGGAGGTACAGAGAATAAATCACTCCACTTACGACCCAGAGTTGAGGGAAAATTAAGCACACATAACATATCGCAGTCTTCAGCGAGTATTTTGACCTTCCTCAAATAAGTGGAGGCACACGTTACAATGTTCAAGGTGGAGCCCTATTTTAATGTATATTAAACCTCCATGATTACTTTTGCTACTGCTTTCAGTGATTCATGGTATCTTGTTCATCAGCTTCTTTTTGTAAAGCAAAATACAGGAAACATTCATTACTACAACAATATAATAAGAGTGACCCACCTGAATCTAGCAAATGTCCGTAAAAATACTTGAAAAAACAACCTGTTTTCCAGTCAATGACCGGGTCAGGGATGGGATGAATGAAGCCCCCAACTTGCGGCTAGGATAGGAATTGTGCCTGCTGCCGAGGCCTGTCGCACTCCTCTGGAGCAATGATTAATGACTGACAGATGAAATGAAATGAAATGATAGTGGAGAGTGTTGCTGGAATGAAAGATGACAGGGAAAACCGGAATACTCGGAGAAAAACCTGTCCCGCCTCCGCTTTGTCCAGCACAAATCTCACATGGAATGACCGGGATTTGAACCACGGTAACCAGCGGTGAGAAGTCGGCGCGCTGCCGACTAAGCCACGTAGGCGTTCGTCCAAGTACTTATTATACACAAATATTAACTTGGAGTGAGTGTCAGACTCCTTGGCTGAACGGTCAGCTTCCGGTTCAAGGAGTCCCAAATTCGATTTCTGATCAGACTGGGGATTTCATCCTCGCTTGGTTAATTCCTCTGGCTCGAGGACTGGGTTTTGTGTGCACCTTCATGAACACATAACACTACCAACAACCGCACGGACATGCAATAGTGAATACATCCCTCCACGTAGGATTTGTGTGAAGAAGAGCATCCGGCTGTAAAACTGCACTACATCCATATGTATTGCTCACAACGATTAACTGAAAGAAAAGAGGATGGAAGAAAGAAATAAAGAAAGTAAAAAAGAAAGAAAGAAAGAAAGAAAGAAAGAAAGAAAGAAAGAAAGAAAAATTAACTTGTTGTCAGCCCGGAAAATTACAGGTAAACAGTCTTTTGGTAGCCATCGAATATCTCTGCGACTACTCGAATTTAAAAAGGCCGATACTGGCCCATTGTTTGTCGTTCTGCAACACGCAGTTACATAGAGAGGTAGTATCAAATTTGTGACCTATGGTATCAGAGGGATAAGAAGGCTTTCCCAATGCAAGCCATAAGGACTCCAGAAGGAATGGAGGATAAAGACTTCGCTAACTACAAACTCGGTATTAAATGGCGTAGAGTGTTTAGCTCTATACCGTCCGGTTTTAGCGTGAGAACGTAACCTGTTACTCAAATCTGGAGTAGGCTGAGTGTACCTCAAGGCCATGTTCCACGTTTTCAGAACGAAGTGGAATTTTCGATTCGATTTTTCGACTTTCTGACAAGGACTCGAACCTATATCCTTCAGATGAACTGCCTGGTCTAGTCAGCTCCCTGCTATACTACAGAGGGTAATTAGTGCCATAGGAGTAATACAATATCATGATAATGACACTAGGGCCATGTTCAGGTCAGGTCTGCCCCCGATTCCACGAGCCAACATGGCAGATAACAACAGGCATACACTGTGCTGATCCGAAATTCCCACACGTGTATGCTGACCGCTGAATATGTTGACACGGTTACTGATACAGCTCACTCTGTGAACAGAGATATGTCTACAAGGAATCGATGTATTTAGTACAGAGGGAAATGTAAATTGATTACTTACATATTGTAACTGTCTCGACATAGTTCTAGTACATTTCCTAGTCTACAACACGGTATGTGAAACTCGTTTCAAGTATGTGGAACTCACATTTCTTCCCTAAATTTCTTGTATTCGTTGTTAGAATTGTAGATAGTAATAATAATAACAATAATAATTAATAATAATAATAAATTCGTAATAATGAAAATAATAAATTCGTAAACGCAGGAAAACGGTGATTATTTTGTGGACATCAAAAAGGCATATGACCCTATAGATAGCCAACGGCCGTAGCCGTGTTGAAACACCGGATCCTGTGAGATCTCCGAAGTTAAGCAACATTGGGCGTGGTCAGGAGTTGGATGGGTTGCCACGCGCTGTTGGTGGGGGGTAGGGGAATGGAGGAGCGGAAAGGAACTGGACACACTACCGCACGTAAACTCCGGCTCAGGAACACCTCAGCGGAGGTTCGGACCTGCCTTCGGGCAGAGTAACCCTTACCTACCCTATAGATAGACGGACACTTTTCCATGTACTGGCAGAATTCAGAGTAGACAGGAAAACAAGAGAATTAATCATGCAAACACTAATAGGCACTACTTCCAAAATAAATTCTTAGGGGAATTGTCTGAACCATTTAATGTTAAAACAGGAGTCCGACAAGGAGATGGGTTGTCACCTTTATTGTTTAATTTTGTTTTGGAAAAAGTGGTTGGGACTTGGGAAAAATAAGTTAAAGGAATAACTCTTAGCAGATTACATGAAAACAAAATTAATTTACAGTAACAGACAGGAAGCGATTGCATCCATTGAAAAATTCCATGAAATTGCATCCAGAACAGAACATCGGATCTCATATCAGAAAACTCACTACATGACAGGATCTCTTCGGTACCTACAAGGACAACCAATGAAAACCCAATACGGCAAAATATCCCGAATTTCTAAATTCAAATACTTGGGAGAAGTCATCCAACCTTCAGAACTCAATCTTGAAGCAAACGAAGAAAGGTTCTCCAAACTGCAAAGAGCATGCAGACTCACTTGGATCAGATAAATTAAAAATCTATATCCAGAAACGCAAAACTAAAACATTATAACACTGTATTCAAGCCTGAAGCATTATATGCCTCTGAAACACTGATCATTGGGGGCATATCACTAATAATAAATAATAATAATAATAATCGTATAGCCTCAGCTACCGCGTGCAGACATTTCAATTTGACGCCATCTGGCTGTCTGCTCGTCAATTTCGACGTTCCATTTTACCGTAGGTCCCCACTAGATGGCAGACCGAGTAAACCGAAACTCTCTTGGGCGTCTATGGCTGAGATTTAATGAATTTTGTCGGGTAAACACCAAATGTGTCACCAGAGATCTTTTACATGCCGACATCGTACGACATGGAGTGTCGAATGGACTTTTTTCCGCCCTTCAAAAATCCGACTACCTCTGCCGGGTTTGAACCCGCTATCTTGGGATCCGGAGACCGACACTCTACCGCTGATCCACAGAGGCAGCTATATCACTGATTAAAGATGTAGAAAAGCAAGAAAGAAAATCATAAGGAAAATGTTTGGACCCGTCTGTAGAGGGAAGAATTTGGATGATAAGGAAATCTAATGACCTGTACCAACATTCAGAGAAATCTCAGACACGTTTAGGAAAATAAGTTTGAAAATTTATGGACAAATTCTCAGAATGAGTAATCAGAGATTGTCCAAAAGAATTATGAACCTTTCCCTATCAATGAAAGTAAAAAACAACTGGCTGTTCGAAGTTGGAAATGATCTTCAGGAAATTGGCATCACCGATGGCATTGTGATAGACAGGTCTAAGTTCAGAAAATTAGTCGACAATCACCGCTTTAAACATCATTCAAGCACTGCCACCAACAAAACCTAGTCAGAAGATCGCAAGAAAAGCCACAGCGAGAAGATGAAGAGATTCTTGGAGAAGCAAAAGACAACGACGTGAGCTAAATAAGTTCAATCGCTCTCCTTACTTGGGCATAACGAAAGAAAAAGTAATTAGTCTTGACACTCGTATATTCCTGGCAGTGAATCAACTGTAAAGGAAGAGTTGAATCGTACATAAAACTCTGTTTCGAAAATCTTAATAATCGAAAGAAATTAAATCATAATAGTATCAAGTACAAAAACGAAAACTTCACCGGACGAGGTTGAGCCTATTTAAGTTCTTTGTGTACTTGATACATTCAATGCATATCTAACCCTTAGTCTCGTTTTGCTTAAGAGTCCACTTAAGTTCAGTTCTACTAACTGTTATCAATCCGTAAAGCAAATGTTTTAGAGGGCATGTCCAAAAATGTTGTTATTACCAGCTTTTACCCACTGCTTCCTCCACCTATGTCGAACAGGTTTAGCGAATCAAAGCAATTGTGTCCCGGATGTTTCGTAAAAAGACCCTAAATGGAACTCTGAAGAGTACCTGTTTTAGCTGTTGCCGTAAAGTGTATTTCAATCAACTCTGTATAAACCTTGACTGCCAGATGTTAGACGAAAACGTCTGGCAGGTAACACTTCTAGTCCTCACTAATGTTAAAAACACGCAACTGTTTGTCGTCATCATCATCATTCATTTCCCTCGTCTAGCTCCCGCCGGGTTAGGATGTTCATGGCACATTTCACCTTCCTCTATCCGACCACCGTTGTTCCTCCATGAACTCTGTTCCATTCGAGGTTTCTTCTAATTATACTATTCTTGATTGTTTTCAATCATCTTAGTTTCTGTGTTCATCCTTCTATTGGCCTTCCATCGTTCGCTTCCGTATCCTGTCCTCTTTCATCCTCTTAACATGTACAAAAAATCTACGTTTTTTCCCTCCATTCCGTCGAAATGCTTTTCCACTCCGATCTGTTTCCTGCCATCCTCATTTCTCACTCTTCCCTTTCTTTTTTTTTACTACAGTGCTTCTTAAACGTTTAATTTCAATTGCCTGGATGTTATTCTCCCAACTGTTTATCACTGTCCAGGTCTCCATTACGTATGTCAGCATTGGGTAGCAGTACGTCATATACATTACCTCTTTACACTTCATTGATACTTCCTTCCTCCACGCCAGGTTTATCACACTCCCGTAGAATGCATTTCCCTGTTAAATCCGTTTACTGATATCCATGCCCATCCCCATATCCTGCATCAGTTCGCTTCCCAAGTATTTGATGCTTCCCATAATTTCAAGGTTCTGTCCCTATATTTTTAAATTCCTTCCCATTTCCTTCCTCCTATAGTCAACACCATTACTCTTTTCCACGCTGATTTTCATTCCATAATTTTTTATAATCTCGCTCAATATTTTGAGTTGCCCTTCTACTTCCTCTCTGCTCCCCGTTACACAATATAATCTGCAAACAGCATTACCTTCAGCTCCTTGTCCTCATATTTTACCTTTGTCTTCTTCACAATTTCGTCCATAACCATTATGAATAACAGTGTTGGCAGCAC
This sequence comes from Anabrus simplex, assembly GCF_040414725.1. NCBI lineage: Eukaryota > Metazoa > Arthropoda > Insecta > Orthoptera > Tettigoniidae > Anabrus > Anabrus simplex. Next base: position 1,102,671,882 of record NC_090265.1, on the reverse strand, counting down.
ACCTCATTGTCATAGTCCAGTTTCATAACAAAATCACTCTGTTCTCCCCACATGTGTCAGTAATCTGCAGCAAAAATTTCTGTACATTGATTGCATATACTCTATCGTTTCTTTTCCAAATACTTTAAGTTGAATTACTTTCCATGACTTTGCTCTGGATACGCTATTGTAGGCCCCTTCTAAATCAATTAATGACATCACCATATCTCTTAGGTATTCCCAATGTTTTTTTTCTATTAATTGCCTCAGACTGAAGATCGGGTCTAGTGTTGATCCATTTAGAAAAACATATAGTTTTTCTTCTAATTGTCCTTGCACCTTTCATCTCATTCTAATTTATAGTACCCTTTCAAATATTCGTTTACTTGAGATTTGAGTGCGATTTCTTAATAATCACCACGTATATTCTTGTCCCCGTTCTTAACCAAAACTATTATTACTCCAGTCATTTGGCACCGAGTTCTTTACTTAATCTACTTCACCGGAATAGCCCATACAGCCATTGTCAACCAACAGGTCCCGCTACGTTTATCATTTTCAAACACAATTCGTCCAGTCATATTGCTCTGCCCTCCTTTGTTCGTTTGACAGCAGTTTCCACCTCTCCCATATTTATTTCACTCTCGGATTATGTCTCCTCACACTCAGCCGTTATCATCACATCTACACTGCTTCTCACACACAGGACATCATTAAATTAATCTTTCCATCTTTTCATTATTTCATCTGGTTGTGATATTATCTCTCCTTCTTTCCTTTCACTATTTGTGTGTAGACTCGTTACAAGTCCATATTATAGCCTCCTTTTACTGGTATACACATTCTCTTCCAACTCTAACGTAAATCTTTCTCAGTTTTTTTTTTTTTTGCTTACTACTTTCTTGCACCTTCTTCTCATTCCCTGCTATTTTCTCCTACTTTTTCCCGTTTTTCCTACTCCATAGCTGCCACGCTTTCCTATTTTTCACTGCTTCCTTTATCCCCTCACTCCCCTTGGTTTCTCTAGCTTTCACGCATTCAGCTATTCTGCTCCAAGCACTCTCTGCACAGCTTACAAATGCCTTCTTCAATATTATGTTCCACTCAATTTCCGGACTCTTCACATTAGTTCTGTGTATGAATTGTTTCAATTCATCTGGAATTTTACTTTTACACATTTCTTTTAATTTCAACATTTGATTTTTCTTCTCACTTTCTTCTTTTACTTTCATGACATTACCTACTTTAATTTTTGCTACCACTACTCTATTGTCTCCATCAAAGGCTACTTCTGACAAGGCTGCTACATCTAACAACTGTCTACGATTTGTTCTTTCCCCCAAGAAGTAATCAGTTATTGTCCTTAGCCTTCTGTTTCCCAATCTACATCTTGCAATCTTTTCACAATTCTTCTTGAACGACGTACTACCTACACTTAACCCATTTATCATACAAAAACCCACAAACTTCTCTCTGTCTTCACTTCTCTTTCCATATTCAAAAGGTCCAATTACTTCTTCCATTCCCTTCCTGTCGCATCCTACCGTCGCATTAAAGTCTCCTGTGACAGTCACTTCTAGATCCTTTATTTCTCTCTTGAGTGTCTCCAAGAATTTGTTCATATCAACATCCTTGAATTCAGCCTGGGGTGCATACACTTGGATGAAGTCATTTCTTCCAATCTCTGTACGGAACTGTATCTTGATTATCCTGTCACTTATGTAATCCACTCTATCCACATACTCGTCTAAGAACTTGCGCTTTATTATCGCCACTCCATTGTTTACCTCCACTTCAGTAATCTGTTTTTCAAATTCTTCTTTCCTTTTCCTCTCCTCTAACTCATTCACTCCCATTATATCTATATTTTCCTTCCCCATAAAATAAATTACCCCTTCTTACTTTCCAGTCAATGACGCCTGGATGATTATTGACAACTTCATAACGCTTTACTGGTCGCTCACTTTTCACAGTTCCCCCATCATAAGAACCGCGCGTCGCTTCCGCGGATCGCCCGAGCCTTTTCCGAGACTGATTTAAAAGTGCCATTTTCATTTTAGGCTGTTGTTACGATGGGATCGCCATTCCCAAGGGCATTTTAGAGCAACTGCTAGCAGGTGATCAGGCCGCTCTTAACTAGGAGTAAAGACGCCTTTTGCAGTCACCCCTAACCTGGTGTCAGACGCTACTCGATGTGTTTCATTGTCATTTCCTACACTGAGGGGACCATCACCCCCCCTAAGGAAACTTATCTACCCGAAGCCCTTGGTCACATGCAGGGATCGGTTAATTTACTGACGGCTGGCACTCGCCAACCGTTTGTGTTGGAGTTATTTGCCCTTCAATGGTAATTTATTATATGTCCAAAAATGTAGATGTTGGACTTGTATTATTTGCTGTTTATTAATGCAGTATTTTGTTCGGGGCGTAATTAGCTCAGTGACTTCCCAGAAGACTGAGGTCCTAATCCCGGTCGATCCCCGGTTGAGATTCATCTCAATAATCACGTGGGGTCAGGAAGGACATCCTGCACTAAAACATCGGTCAAAACTAAAATGAGACCGGGTGGCTCCGAAAACCCCAGAATTAATTGGGATTAGCTGAAGAAAGTTCATTCATTTTTAATTTTATCTTTTGTACTCGTCCCCCCGTCGCATGGATATAGTTATTCTGCCTCTATCATTGTTTCAAACAATGTAATAGGTTCAGCTGTAGAAGATGTTGCATTACAATCTATGAAAGATGCAGTTGAAGAAGCAGTAGTGGCAAATGACTGTGGTAGTCCTCGTGACCTCAATGTAGTATTGACACTGGAAAAGTAATAGATGGTACATAATGCCCAAGTACAGTAGATGTCCACTGAGAATGAAAGATGTGCATAAAGAAGATTGTGCTGCCAACTATTAGGGGTCAGTTGGGGCGACGGAGATAGAAGTAATGAGAAAAAAATTTCTGCGTTCCGTCCAAGGGCATAATGTTCGATATATTAATTACTTATGAGATGGCAATAGCAAGGCATATAATGATGTGAATTCTCTCAAAATCGTATGGAGATACTGTAAAAAAGACGATGGAATGCCTGGGCCATGTGCATAAAAAGGATGGGAACATGACAGAGGCGACTGAAGGCAAGTATGAGGGGACAAATGCTGTCAGGTGGCAAGCCAATCAGCAGGAAAAACAGACTGACTCAGCTATAGTCCATCTTCGAAACTGCTATGGCCTAGTAATCAGGACAAATTTAGTAAGTTTGGAAGCTATGAAAATAGCAGTGTGGGCTCTGTATTTTCACACGCTGTCCTCAAATGAAGAGCCCAGCCATGGATTGTGTCCGGTAGGTCTTGAAAGCTGGTGCAAGTAGCTGTCATACGCCTGCAAAGAATTCTCTTTTACTGTCAGTCTGCAAAAGACTAATGGAATGGCGTAGGGCAACATCAACCTTCCACCCATTGCCATTGATGGACAGCTCCTCAAGGTGGTTGACGACTTCTACTTAAAGTCCCCAATATCGAGCACCTTGTCTCTGGGTGCCGACCGCACCAATAAGATAATGCAAAGGTAGCATGTGTTACGTCTAAGCTGAATAAGAGGGTACGGAACAATAGACCACTGACACTGAACACGAAAATGCAGGTCTACGACGCCTTTATTATCAGCATTATTCTTTATAGCAGTGAAGCCTGAAAAACCTCCGCTAGACACGACAAACGGCTTAATGGCCTCCGCCTTTGCTGTCTGCGGAGGATTCTCCAAACTTCATGGGGATCTTGTAGGATAATATTTTATAATTAGCCTCTTTTTCCATTTTACAATAAGCCGGCTTTTTACAGAAAAACGTCGGTTACTTCATTAGGCTACAGATTTTGAGGCTTTTTTTAACACAGCTGGTGAACTACAGTCTAATATGTAGAACTTGCCAAAAGACTAACTAGATTTCAGCCACTTTATCCTAAAACTTTCAGCCATATTGTAAAATTTTTGTTCTCACATTTCCTACTACCGGGCGAGTTGACTACGCGTTTAGGGGCACGCAGCTGTGAGCTCGCATCCGGGAGATAGTGGGTTCGAACCCCACTGTCAGCAGCCCTCAAGATGGTTTTCCGTGGTTTCCCATTTTCACACCAGGCAAATGCTGGGGCTGTACCTTAATTAAGGCCACGGCCGCTTCCTTCCCATTCTTAGGCCTTTCCTGTCCCACCGTCACCGTAAAACCTATCTGTGTCGGCTCGACGTAAAGCAAATAGCAAAAAAAGAAACATTTGATACTGATTGCGCCTTTGATGAGCTGTTATCCGACGAGCGTAATTTATTCCTCACCAGTAAGTAATACTTTTGGGTGACAGAGCAGAATATGTGTGATACTTCTAGTAGTGATTCATCTGATTGTGAACTAAGTGATAACGCTTTCTCCAAAACAAACAAGATAAATTTTACGAAAAATGGCAAGAATCTCTGAAAAATCTCGTGGAAGAAACAACGTGTGTGTTATCGAGGAAGTTAAGGATGGAAAAGCGGTCATCACACTTGGAAAAGGAAATTCGTATAAGGTACGATTTCATGGAAGTAGGGGAAGAGGATGGACTAATTTTTAATAACGAACAGAAAGAGGCTGTTGTGCATATTACACCAGGTGAAAATGATGATACATATTGAATTACTGCTAATGGTGACTTAAAGTGGTGTTTCAATTATTGGAATAATGCTACTAAATATTTGCATTTCAGGCAACTGTAGTCAAAAGGAGAATGTCAACTTGCTTTAGAACTTTTTGGAGATAGTTTTGGAACTTGTTGCTTCTCACATGCTGCAATGTACTAATGATCGAGAGGTGTGATGGTGTTATTAAGAAGGTAATTGATATAGGGCCCCACTGCAAAATTGCTTGCGGAAGACCTCCTCATCCCGAGGCACAAGGGAATATTTAAAGGAGCCACAAACAAACAGATAACGTGTTTTGTTGTTGGATGGAAGACTACACTTGTACAAAGTGATCGATCGGTTGTTACTTCGTACAATAGCTAAAAATTCTACATTTCACCAAATCACTCGAAAATCACATGGTATTCATTTTTAGTATTGGGCAACCAAATGCTGTTATTAAACTGATTACTGCCGAGGATGAATTGGAAAATTTCATTAACCGTAGCAGCAGCGTTATCACTTCTTAACTTGATGGACCCAGCACATCCTGTTGTCCGCGCCAGCCTACAACTGATGAGGATCGAAACAACTCAAGTGTTATGTGTGCCAAAAATTCGGTGCCCACAATTGCATTGTATGTAACCAACCTATTCTTGTCATCTGTGACGAGCCTGACACAGCATCAAAATGTTGCATTCAATTTGTAAAGCTAACACTTCATTCGAAAGATCTCAGGTCCATATGAGTATAAAGCGAGCAGCAAAGAAAACGATCGGTGTAAACAACAAGAAAATGCAACTATTGGAAGCTGGTATATGTGTTACTATTAATGTGCAATTAAGGATAGCGATCACCTAGGTACTAAGAATATATTAGGGAAGATTGACCACAGAGCCCACAATTAACACACCGTTATTCTAATGAAGCCGACGAACCGACACATTACGTTTAAATGTTTAAATGAAAAAATAAAACAGTACGTTCTAAAAGTTTTTCTCTCTGTATAGGTTATGAATACCCATGTGTTTGATTAGTTCCATATTTATGGCCACTTTATCATTACTTATTTTGTAGTAATTCACTAAATAGTCAAAGTAAATACAACTCAATCTCCAGATTCTCTCCAGATGTGTCGTGAAGAACTCGTTATATTACTGCAGATAACTTTTGAATAATAATGTGGTTGGGTTTTTCTTCATTTTTACCCTCAAACTACACTTTTGCTTTGAGACAGCAGTAATGTTGTCCTGCAAGAGTTCGTTTACGTGTAAGTAAATCCGTACTTTCAAATACCACCGGACTGGGCCGAGACTGAACCTGCCAACTTGGACTCAGAAGCCAGCTCTCGGTCATCTGAACATTTTTTATGGCCTTAAATTTCACTCAGTTTGTAGCTGTAGCCAGTATTGACACCATGGAACACTATAAGTCTCAGTAAATAGGAAGGTAATCCATTATTTTTCTGTTGTTAAATAGGTACGCTACCGTTTAACGTAATTCTCAACGTTATTTGCTATGTTCATTCTACTTCTATACAAAGAATGTTCATTGAAATTGAAACAGGTAACCAGTACATCAAACGACGTGCTCTAAAACCTCAAACTAATCCCTCAGCTCGATGAGCAGTTTAGCGGTGAATAGACGAGAAGTCCAATGTTTTTATTTCCGAAGCTTTGTCACAAATTAAGCTCGGATTAATGTAGTAAAGGATTTTACATTGTAAAGGCACATAAGCTATACAAGTCTGTACATTTCACACCTTCTTCTCAATCAAGAGAAAAATATCAGGGCAATGTGCACACGATGTATCAATCTCTTCACAACTGAAACTTATGTACATGTACGAATTACTGTAGGAGCTGCCTGGCCAAGGCGGTAAAGGCGTGCTCTGTTCGCCCGGAAGGACGTGGGTTCGAATCCCCGTCAGGAAGTCGTAAAAATTTAACAAACGAGATTTCCACTTCCGGAGGTGCACATGGCCCTGAGGTTCACTCAGCCTACACCAAAAATGAGTACCAGGTTAATTCCTTGGGGCAAAGGCGGCCGGGCGTAGAGCTAACCACTTTACCCCATCAAGTGCCGGGGTTACGAATAGTGAAAGCCTTTACCTTCCACCGCTCCAAGGGCCTTCATGACAACGACCTTAGAGCGGATATCGAAAGTTACTCTCCCAGTTAATCTCAAATGGAAACCCACCCTAATATATAAATCCTTCAGAAAACAAGCTTATGGCCATATGATTTGCAACGTGCAGCCATCTTGTTCAGCTGTTTCTGATAAGCGTTTGGACCTATGTATAAAAGAAGGCGTAAATATTGTTGATAAGTAAATGGAAACTGTCCTATGTCGTGTTCAACACTTTGACGATCCAGAATAATCGCTATGGTAGTTATTTTGGTTTCCGACATGGGTATTGCTACAAAATCCTGGGAAATATTGAATATACGATCTTTCGGGTTACGTTTTAAAATTCTATGCACTAGCGAGTTGCTACTTCTGCTTCAGTCCGGACTGTAATTGAACGGGTCGCGCAGAGTGTATTTATATTATTTCTGATGTTGTGGTAAGCCAGCAGGAGTCAAACCTAAAATTTGTTGATGAACAATTAGAACCAATACCCGCTGTGTGAAGTGAGATGCCTACTGTGCCTCTCCAAGAAAAACTAATGTTTTAAAATATTAGACACACGTATGCACTGTAATATTGAGAAATTAATGATCTGCTAGAAACGGATGAAATGTAATGAAAAATATCACAACCATGCAGAGAATATTTATTTAAACACACATATTTGAAACACGTAACCAGTACATCAAACGACGCACTCTAAAGCTTCTAACTAATCCCTCAACTTTTTATTGACAGCACGTGCGGCGACACTGTTCAATATCTCATTTTAAAGGGGAAGGACCAGAGTATCCTGTAATAAGAGTTTGACTTCGTAGTGACATCATCAGGTCATCGGCCCTTTCATTTCCGTTCACCTTTCATTGCGTAGCGTCAAACCAGGCGAAACCGTGAGCGTTAAAAGAACATGAACGTTTTACGTCGAAATAAATTCTAGACCAGTGGTTATCAAACTGTGTTGCGCGCACTGCTTGGGATACGCTTGATAACATACCCTGCTCCTTTCGCCTCACTTCACTCCACCATCGAAACCGGGTTATGCGCACCGCTTCATCCATTGAGTCCATTACTACCGCAGCCTTTATTTCCTCATTTCAAGAACAAATTTGAAGAAAACTTTTAATATGGAGAAAAATTCGAATAAAGTTCTTTATTAAAATCATCCGCAAGAGCGGGTTCCATCCATGCTGTAAATGAAAATAAGCACGAAAACACGGTAAGCTAAATTTGGAGCCACCAGGCTGAGTGGCTCAGAGGGGTGGATGCGTTGGCCTTTTGACCCCAACTTGACAGGTTATATCCTGGCTCAGTACGGTAGTATTTGAAGGTGCTCAAATACGTCAGCCTCGTGTCGGTAGATTTACTGGCATGTAAAAGAACTCCTACGGGACTAAATTCGCTACTTTTCTTGCTTTACGTCGCACAGACACAGATAGGTGTTATGGCGGCGATGGACGGGAAAGGCCTAGGAGTTGGAAGGAAGCGGCCGTGATCTTAATTAAAGGACAGCACCAGCATTCGCCTGGTGTGAAAATGGGAAACAACGGAAACCCACTGTCTCCCGGATGCGAGTTCAGAGCTGCGCGCTCTTAACCGCACGGCCAACTCGCCCGGTTGGGCTAAATTCTGGCACCTCGGTGTCTCCTAAAACCGTAAAAGTAGTTAGTGGGACGTAAAGCAAACAACATTATTATTATTATTATTATTATTATTATTATTATTATTATTATTATTATTATTATTATTATTATTATGATTATGATTATTATGATTATTATTATTATTATTATTATTATTATTATTATTATTATTATTATTTATATTATTATTATTAATTTGGAGCCACGCTTCGCTTGAGAGTTTCAGGTGGACAACCATGCAGGCACACCCTCCCTATTGAAATGTTGGTAATCTGTAATCTCTGAATTCTTAGAATTATAATTCATTCTTAGTTATTATTTGAGATTAAGTCTAGGATCTAGTGTTCTGTGAAACGTCCTTGCAAACAGGGAATGCTGTATTATTTTATTCTTATTGCATAATCTATATATATAAAATAACTTGTCCTGACTGACTGACTGACTGACTGACTGACTGATTCATCATCGCCGAGCCAAAACTACTGGACATAATGAAATGAAATTTTGGAGATACATTCATATTGAAATGTAGGTGCTCGCTAAGAGAGGATTTTTGGATATTCCGTCGCTAAGGGGGTGAAAATGGGGGTGAAATTTTAAAATGAGTGTATCTATATCTCAAAACTCTAAAAGTTTACAAATGTAAAAATTGGTATATAGAATCTTCTTTAAAAATAAGGAAACACGTATTTTTTTGTTTTCAGAAAATTCCAATAGGAGGGGTGAAAAAGGGTGAAAATGGGGAAAAATGGGTTGAATGCCTTTAATCAGGATACCGGTACCTATATCTCAGAAACTGAAGATATTACAGACCTGAAAATTGGTACTTTTGATCTCTTTTAAAAATAAAGAAACACGTAATTTTTTGTTTTTGGAAAATCCAATTAATGGGAGGGTGAAAAGGGGGTGAATTTTTAAAATGAAGGAATCTATATTTCCAAACTTTTAAAGTTTGCAGATGTAAAAATTGGTATTTAGAACCTTCATTAAAAATAAAGGAACACGTATTTTTTTGTTTTCGGAAAATCGCAATAGGAGGAGTGAACAGGGGCTAAAAAGTGGTTGAATGCCTTTAATGAGGCTACTTATATATCAGAAACTGAAGATATTACAGACCTGAAAATTGGGGTTTGGGATCTCCGTTAAAAATAAAGAAACACGTATTTTTTTGTTTCTGGAAAATCCAATTTAGGGGGGTGTGAAAAGGGAGTAATATTTTAAAATGAGTGTATCTATCTCAAAATTTTTAAAGGTTATACATGTGAAAATTGGTATATAGAATCTCCTTTAAAAATAAATAAACACACGTATTTTTTCGTTTTTGGAAAATCCAAATATTGGGGGGTAAAAAGGGGGGAGGGTAAATTTTTTAAAATGAGTGTGTATACATCTTAAAACTTTAAAATTTACAGATGTAAAAATTGGTAGTTAGAATCTCCTCTAAAAATAAAGGAAAACGTATTTTTTGTTTCCTGTAAATCCCAATAGGAGGGGTGTAAAAGGGTGAAAAATGGGTTCAATGCCTTGAATGATGATACATATATCTCAGAAACGAAATATATTACAGAACTGAAAATTTGTATATGGGATCTCCTTTAAAAATAAAGAAACACGTATTTTTTAGTTTTGGAAAATCCAATTAATGGCGGTTAAACAGGAGTGACAGATTGGGTGAATTTTTGAAAGACTATATCTACAGAATATCTTGGAAACGTAAATGTTACAGACGTAAAAAGTGGGTGTTTGTATCTCCTGTAAATCTAAAGAAACATAGGTGATTTGTGTTTGGAAACTCCACTTAAGGGGAACTCAAAAGGGGTGAAATTTTAAAATGGGAATTTTTACAGTTTATCTAAAAAAACTTAACATGTTACAGAAGTGAAAAATGGTATTTTTTTATCTCTATTAAACATAAAGAAACGTGTATTTTTAGCTTTCGGAAATACCACTTGGGTGGAGGGGGGGGGGGTAAAAGTGACTGAAAATGGTGTTGAATTCTTTTAATTAGGCTACTGATATCTCAAAAATGAAGATGTTACAGACGTGAAATTTGATATTTGCAATCTGCTTTAAAAATAAAGAAACACGTATTCTCGGAAAATCCAATGAGGGGGGGGGGGTGTGTGTGAAAGAATTGAAAAATTAATTAAATTAATTGAATGAGAATACATACATCTAATAAAAACTAAAGTTGTTACAGACATGAAAATTCGTATTTGGATCTCCTTTAAAAACAAAGAAAAACGCGTTTTGGGGGGAAACCATCTTGGAGGGCGGGAGTGTAAAGGAGTTGAATTCCTTTCATGAGGACACATAAATCAAAAACTGAAGAAGTTAGAGTCGTGATAATTGGTATTTAGAAGATCATTTACTATTAAAGAAACAAGTATTTTTTGCGGGAAAATTCACTTAGGGGGGAGGGGAGTAGTGTGCAATGAAGTGAAAAAAGTAAATTATTTTTATGGGGATACTTATATCTCAAAACTGAAGGTAATAGACGTGAACATTGGTGTTTGAAATCTTCTTTAAACATAAGAAACAAGCCTTCTTTTAATTTTTTTTTTGGGGGGGGGGAGTGCCGGTAAATAAACTTAACGGTGGTGGGGTGTAGAAGGAGGTGAGACCAATTGATTTTACTGTTCTTAATGTACTTATAAGGATCCTCGGCAGCGCGCCGGCCTCTCACAGCTGGGTTCCGTGGTTCAAATCCCGTTCACTCCATGTGACATTCGTGCTGGACAAAACGGAGGCGGGACAGGTTTTTCTCCGGATACTCCGGTTTTCCTGTCATCATCCATTCCAGCAACACATAATAATAATAATAATAATAATAATAATAATAATAATAATAATGATGATGTTCCGGACCGTCGTCAAATGTGCGGACCGCGCTGGAAACGGCTCCTGGACGGGTAATGACTAAGAATGCAGTCCGGCCGCGGGTTCAGTGCCTTCTAGGCACCCAATATGACACCACGCCGGATCTCCTGAAGGATTTTATCCATATTAAAAATGATTATAGGAAAAGATGGCAAAGATTTACGGACCCAACTGACCAGGAGGAATACCTGAGCTTAGCCCGGGAAGAACGAAATCGATTGCTGGAAAAGAAGATTGAAAAATGGGAGGAAACATGCCGTAATCTAATAGAAAACGAGTCAGATCGGGAATTTTGGTGGGTTCTCGCAGAAAACGAGTCAGACCGCGAATTTCGGCGGATTATATATCTAAAACAATAAGCATTCAATTATAAATTTCAGTATAATACCGTAGCGAAGCACGGGTATCTTGCTAGTCTATATATATAAAGTAGCTTGTCCTGACTGACTGACTGACTGACTGACTGATTCATCATCGCCGAGCCAAAACTACTGGACATAAAGAAATGAAATTTTGAGGATATATTCATATTAAGATGTAGGTGCTCGCTAAGAGAGGATTTTTGGATATTCCGTCGCTAAGGGGGTGAAAAAGGGGGTGAAATTTTAAAATGAGTGTGTCTATATCTCAAAACTTTAAATGTTTACAGATGTGAAAATTGGTATTTAGAATCTTCTTTAAAAATAAGGAAACACGTATTTTTTTGTTTTCAGAAAATCACAATAAGAGGGGTGAAAAGAGTGAAAAAGGGGTTGAATGCCTTTAATCAGGATACCGGTACTTATATCTCAGAAACTGAAGATATTACAGACCTCAAAATTGGTACTTTTGATCTCTTTCAAAAATAAAGAAACACATTTTTTTTGTTTTTAGAAAATCCAATTAATGCGAGGGTGAAAAGGGGGGGAATTTTTAAAATGAGCGCATCTATATCTCAAACGTTTTAAAGTTTAGAGATGTAATAATTGGTATTTAGAATCTTCATTAATAATAAAGGAATACGTATTTTTTTGTTTTCAGAAAATCCCAATAAGAGGGGAGAAAAGGGGTGAAAAAGGGCTAGAATGCCTTTAAAGAGAATACTTATATCCTAGAAACTGAAGATATTACAGACCTGAAAATTGGTGTTTGGGATCTCCTTTCAAAATAAAGAAACGCGCATATTTTTGTTTCTAGAAAATCCAATTAATGGTTGGTGGGGGGGAAACGGGGATGATTTTTTAATATGAGTGTATCTATACCTCAAAACCTTTAAAGTTTATAGATGTAAACATTGGTATTTAGAATGTCCTTTAAAAATAAAGGAACACTTATTTTTTGTTTTTGGAAAATCTAATTAATCGGAGGGTGTAAAGAGGGTGAATTTTTAAAATGAGTGAATCTATATCTCCAAACTTTTAAAATTTACAGATGTAAAATTGGTACTTGGAATCTCCTCTAAAAATAAAGGAACACGTATTTTTTTGTTTCCTTAAATCCCATTAGGAGGGGTTTAAAAGGGTGAAAAATGGGTTGAATGCCTTTAATGAGAATACATATATCTCAGAAACGAAAGATATTACAAAACTGAAAATTTGTATATGGGATCTCCTTTAAAAATAAAGCAACACGTATTTTTAGCTTTTGGAAAATCCAATTAATGGCGGTTAAACAGGAGTGACAAAATGGGGTGAATTTTTTGAAAGACTATATCTACAGAATATCTTGGAAACGTAAAATGTTACAGAAGTAAAAAGTGGGTGTTTGGAATCTCCTGTAAATGTAAAGAAACATAGGGGATTTGTTTTGGGATACTCCACTTAAGGGTAACTCAAAAGGGGTGAAATTTTAAAATGAGAATTTTAACAGTATATCTCAAAAAACTTAACATGTTACAGAAGTGAAAAATAGTATTTCTTATCTCTATTAAACATAAAGAAACGTGTATTTTTAGTTTTCGGAAATACCACTTGGGTAGAGCGGGGGGGGGGGGATAAAAGTGACTGAAAATGGTGTTGAATTCTTTTAAATAGGCTACTGATATCTCAAAAATGAAGATGTTACAGACGTGAAATTTGATATTTGGACTCTGCTTTAAAAGTAAACAAACATGTACTGTCGGAAAATCCAATGAAGGTGGGGGGGGGGGTGAAAGAATTGAAAAATTAATTGACTTAATTGTATGAGAATACATACATCTAATAAAAACTAAAGTTGTTACAGACGTGATAATTTGTATTTGGATCTCCTTTAAAAACAAAGAAAAACGCGTTTTGGGGGGGAAACCACCTTGGAGGGCGGGAGTGTAAAGGAGTTGAATTCCTTTCATGAGGACACATAAATCAAAAACTGAAGAATTTTGAGTCGTGATAACTGGTATTTAGAAGATCCTTTACTATTAAAGAAACAAGTATTTTTGCGAGAAAATTCACTTGGGGGGGGGGAGTAGTGTGAAATGAAGTGCAAAAAGTAAATTATTTTTATGGGTATACTTATATCTCAAAGCTGAAGGTAATAGACGTGAACATTGGTGTTTGGAATCTCCCTTAAACATAAAGAAACAAGCCTTCTTTTAATTTTTCTTGGTGGGGGGGGGGAGGTGGCGGTAAATAAACTTACCGGCGGTGGGGTGTAGAAGGAGGTGAGAACAATTGATTTTACTGTTATTAATGTACTTATAAGGATCCTCCGTTGCTCAGGCGGCAGCGTGCCGGCCTCTCACAGCTGGGTTCCGTGGTTCAAATCCCGGTCACTCCATGTGTCATTCGTGCTGGACAAAACGGAGCCGGGACAGGTTTTTCTCCGGATACTCAGGTTTTCCCTGTCATCAGCCATTCCAGCAACACATAATAATAATAATAATAATAATAATAATAATAATAATAATAATAATAATGTTCCGGACCGTCGTCAAATGTGCGGACCGTGCAGGAAACGGCTCCTGGACGGGTAATGACTAAGAATGCAGTCCGGCCGAGGGTTCAGTGCCTTCTAGGCATCCAATATGACACCACGCTGGATCTCCTGAAGGATTTTATCCATATTAAAAATGATTATAGGAAAAGATGGCACAGATTTACGGACCCAACTGACCGGGAGGAATACCTGAGCCTAACCCGGGAAGTACGAAATCGATTGCTGAAAAGGAAGATTGAAAAATTGGAGGAAACGTACCGTAAAATAATAGAAAACAAGTCAGATCGGGAATTTTGGTGGATTCTCGCAGAAAACGAGTCAGATCGCGAATTTCGGAGGATTATATATCTAAAACAATAAGCATTCAATTATAAATTTCAGTACAATACCGTAGCGAAGCACGGGTATCTTGCTAGTCTATATATATAAAATAACTTGTCCTGACTGACTGACTGATTCATCATCGCCGAGCCAAAACTACTGGACATAAAGAAATGAAATTTTGGGGATAGATTCATATTTAGATGTAGGTGCTCGCTAAGAGAGGATTTTTGGATATTCCGTCGCTAAGGGGTTGAAAAGGGGGGTGAAATTTTAAAATGAGTGTATCTATATCTCAAAACTTCAAAAGTTTACAGATGTAAAAATTGGTATTTAGAATCTTCTTTAAAAATAAGGAAACACGTATTTTTTTGTTTTCAGAAAATCCCAACAGGAGGGGTGAAAGAGGGTGTAAAAGGGGTTGAATGCCTTTAATCAGGATACCGGTACTTATATCTCAGAAACTGAAGATATTTCAGACCTGAAAATTGGTACTTTTGATCTCTTTTAAAAATAAAGAAACACGTATTTTTCTGTTTTTGGAAAATCCAATTAATGGGAGGGTGAAAAGGGGGTGAATTTTTAAAATGAGTGAATCTATATCTCCAAACTTTTAAAGTTTGCAGATCTAAAAATTGGTATTTAGAATCTTCATTAAAAATAAAAAAACACGTATTTCTTTGTTTTCGGAAAATCGCAATAAGAGGGGTGAAAAGGGGTGAAAAAGGAGTTGAATGCCTCAATGAGGCTACTTATATCTCAGAAACTCAGGATATTACAGACCTGAAAATTGGTGTTTGGGATCTCCTTTAAAAATAAAGAAACACGTATTTTTTTGTTTCTGGAAAATCCAATTAAGGGGGGAGGTGAAAAGGGGGTAATATTTTAAAATGAGTGTATCTATATCTCATAACTTTTAAAGGTTATAGATGTGAAAATTGGTATTTAGAATCTCCTTTAAAAATAAAGAAACACGTATATTTTGTTTTCAGAAAATCCCAATAGGAAGGGTGGAAAAGGTTGAAAAATTGGTCGAATGCCTTTAATGAGTCTACTTCTATTTCAGAACCTGAAGATATTACAGACCTGAAAATTGGTGTTTGGGATCTCCTTTAAAAATAAAGAAGCAGGTATTTTTTGTTTTTGGAAAATCCAATTAATGGGGGGTGAAAAGGGGGGTGATTTTTTTTTAAATGAGTGTATCTATATCTCAAAACTTTTAAAGTTTATAGATGTAAAAATTGGTATTTAGAATCTCCTTTTAAAATAAAGAAACACGTATTCTTTTGTTTTCGGAAAATCCCAATAGGAAGGATGTAAAAGGGTGAATAATGGGTTGAATGCCTTTAATGAGGCTGCTTATATTTCAGAACCTGAAGATATTACAGACCTGAAAATTGGTATTTGGGATCTACTTTAAAAGTAAAGAAACATGTATTTTTTCGTTTTTGGAAAATCCAAATATTGGGGGTGAAAAGGGGGGGTGAATTTTTTAAAATGAGTGTGTCTACATCTTAAAACTTTAAAATTTACAGATGTAAAAATTGGTAGTTAGAATCTCCTCTAAAAATAAAGGAACACGTATTTTATTGTTTCCTGTAAATCCCAATAGGAAGGGTTTAAAAGGGTGAAAAATGGGTTGAATACCTTTAATGAGGATACATATATCTCAGAAACGGAATATATTACAGAACTGAAGATTTGTATATGGAATCTCCTTTAAAAATAAAGAAAAACGTATTTTTTAGTTTTCGTAAAATCCAATTAATGGCGGTTAAACAGGAGCGACAAATTGGGGTGAATTTTTTGAAAGACTATATCTACAGAATATCTTGGAAACATAAAATGTTTAAAGACGTAAAAAGTGGGTGTTTGGAATCCCCTGTAAATGTAAAGATACATAGGTGATTTGTTTTTGGAAACTCCACTTAAGGGGAATTCAAAAGGGGTGCATTTTAAAACGAGAATTTTTACAGTATATCTAAAAAAACTTAACATGTTACAGAAGTGAAAAATTGCATTTTTTTTATCTCTATTAAACATAAAGAAACGTGTATTTTTAGTTTTCGGAAATACCACTTGGATGGAGGGGGGGGGTAAATGTGACTGAAAATGGTGTTGAATTATTCTAATAATAATAATAATAATAATAATAATAATAATAACAATGTTATTTGTTTTACGTCCCACTAACTACTATTTTACGGTTTTCGGAGACGCCGGAATTTCGTCCCGCAGGAGTTCTTTTACGTACCAGTAAATTTACCGACACGAGGCTGACGTATTTGAGCACCTTCAAATACCACCGGACTGAGCCAGGATCGAACCTGCCAATTTGGGGTCAGAAGGCCAGCGCCTCAACCGTCTGAGCCACTCAGCCCGGCTGAATTCTTTTAATTAGGCTACTGATATCTCAAAAATGAAGATGTTACAGACGTGAAATTTGATATTTGCAATCTGCTTTAAAAGTAAAGAAACACGTATTCTCGGAAAATCCAATGAAGGGGGAGGGGTGAAAGAATTGAAAAATTAATTGACTTCATTGTATGAGAATACATACATCTAATAAAAACTAAAATTGTTACAGACGTGAAAATTCGTATTTGGATCTCCTTTAAAAACAATGAAAAGCGCGTTTTGTGGGGGAAACAATCTTGGGGGGCGGGAGTGTGAAGGAGTTGAATTCCTTTCATAAGGACACATAAATCAAAAACTGAAGAAGTTAGAGTCGTGATAATTGGTATTTAGAAGATCCTTTACTATTAAAGAAACAAGTATTTTTTGCCGAAAATTCACTTAGGAGGGAGGGGGAGGAGTTTGAAAGGAAGTGAAAAAAGTGAATTTTTTTATGGGTATACTTATATCTCAAAACTGAAGGTAATAGACGTGACCACATTGGTGTTTGGAATCTCCTTTAAACATAAAGGAAAACGCCTTCTATTAATTTGGGGGGGGGGGGGGGTGGCGGTAAATGAACTTAACGGCGGTGGGGTGTCAAAGGAGGTGAGACCAATTGATTTTACTGTTCTTAATGTACTTATAAGGATCCTCCGTTGCTCAGACGGCAGCGCGCCGGCCTCTCACAGCTGGGTTCCGTGGTTCAAATCCCGGTCACTCCATGTGACATTCGTGCTGGACAAAACGGAGGCGGGACAGGTTTTTCTCCGGAAACTCCGGTTTTCCCTGTCGTCATTCATTCCAGCAACACATAATAATAATAATAATAATAATAATAATAATAATAATAATAATAATGTTCCGGACCGTCGTCAAATGTGCGGACCGCGCTGGAAACAGCTCCTGGAAGGGTAATGACTAAGAATGCAGTCCGGCCGCGGGTTCAGTGCCGCCAAGGCACCCAATATGACACCACGCCGGATCTCTTGAAGGATTTTATCCATATTAAAAATGATTATAGGAAAAGGTGGCAAAGATTTACGGACCCAACTGACCGGGAGGAATACCTGAGCCTAGCCCGGGAAGTACGAAATCGATTGCTGGAAAAGAAGATTGAAAAATGGGAGGAAACGTGCCGTAATCTAATATAAAACGAGTCAGATCAGGACTTTGGGTGGATTCTCGCAGAAAACGAGTCCGATCGCGAATTTAGGCGGATGATATATCTAAAACAATAAGCATTCAATTATAAATTTCAGTATAATACCGTAGCGAAGCACGGGTATCTTGCTAGTCTATATATATAAAATAACTTGTCCTGACTGACTGACTGATTCATCATCGCCGAGCCAAAACTACTGGACATAAAGAAATGAAATTTTGGGGATAGATTCATATTTAGATGTAGGTGCTCGCTAAGAGAGGATTTTTGGATATTCCGTCGCTAAGGGGTTGAAAAGGGGGGTGAAATTTTAAAATGAGTGTATCTATATCTCAAAACTTTAAAAGTTTACAGATGTAAAAATTGGTATTTAGAATCTTCTTTAAAAATAAGGAAACACGTATTTTTTTGTTTTCAGAAAATCCCAACAGGAGGGGTGAAAGAGGGTGTAAAAGGGGTTGAATGCCTTTAATCAGGATACCGGTACTTATATCTCAGAAACTGAAGATATTTCAGACCTGAAAATTGGTACTTTTGATCTCTTTTAAAAATAAAGAAACACGTATTTTTCTGTTTTTGGAAAATCCAATTAATGGGAGGGTGAAAAGGGGGTGAATTTTTAAAATGAGTGAATCTATATCTCCAAACTTTTAAAGTTTGCAGATCTAAAAATTGGTATTTAGAATCTTCATTAAAAATAAAAAAACACGTATTTCTTTGTTTTCGGAAAATCGCAATAGGAGGGGTGAAAAGGGGTGAAAAAGGAGTTGAATGCCTCAATGAGGCTACTTATATCTCAGAAACTCAAGATATTACAGACCTGAAAATTGGTGTTTGGGATCTCCTTTAAAAATAAAGAAACACGTATTTTTTTGTTTCTGGAAAATCCAATTAAGGGGGGAGGTGAAAAGGGGGTAATATTTTAAAATGAGTGTATCTATATCTCATAACTTTTAAAGGTTATAGATGTGAAAATTGGTATTTAGAATCTCCTTTAAAAATAAAGAAACACGTATATTTTGTTTTCAGAAAATCCCAATAGGAAGGGTGGAAAAGGTTGAAAAATTGGTCGAATGCCTTTAATGAGTCTACTTCTATTTCAGAACCTGAAGATATTACAGACCTGAAAATTGGTGTTTGGGATCTCCTTTAAAAATAAAGAAGCAGGTATTTTTTGTTTTTGGAAAATCCAATTAATGGGGGGTGAAAAGGGGGTGATTTTTTTTTAAATGAGTGTATCTATATCTCAAAACTTTTAAAGTTTATAGATGTAAAAATTGGTATTTAGAATCTCCTTTTAAAATAAAGAAACACGTATTCTTTTGTTTTCGGAAAATCCCAATAGGAAGGATGTAAAAGGGTGAATAATGGGTTGAATGCCTTTAATGAGGCTGCTTATATTTCAGAACCTGAAGATATTACAGACCTGAAAATTGGTATTTGGGATCTACTTTAAAAGTAAAGAAACATGTATTTTTTCGTTTTTGGAAAATCCAAATATTGGGGGTGAAAAGGGGGGGTGAATTTTTTAAAATGAGTGTGTCTACATCTTAAAACTTTAAAATTTACAGATGTAAAAATTGGTAGTTAGAATCTCCTCTAAAAATAAAGGAACACGTATTTTATTGTTTCCTGTAAATCCCAATAGGAAGGGTTTAAAAGGGTGAAAAATGGGTTGAATACCTTTAATGAGGATACATATATCTCAGAAACGGAATATATTACAGAACTGAAGATTTGTATATGGAATCTCCTTTAAAAATAAAGAAAAACGTATTTTTTAGTTTTCGTAAAATCCAATTAATGGCGGTTAAACAGGAGCGACAAATTGGGGTGAATTTTTTGAAAGACTATATCTACAGAATATCTTGGAAACATAAAATGTTTAAAGACGTAAAAAGTGGGTGTTTGGAATCCCCTGTAAATGTAAAGATACATAGGTGATTTGTTTTTGGAAACTCCACTTAAGGGGAATTCAAAAGGGGTGCATTTTAAAACGAGAATTTTTACAGTATATCTAAAAAAACGTAACATGTTACAGAAGTGAAAAATTGCATTTTTTTATCTCTATTAAACGTAAAGAAACGTGTATTTTTAGTTTTCGGAAATACCACTTGGATGGAGGGGGGGGGTAAATGTGACTGAAAATGGTGTTGAATTATTCTAATAATAATAATAATAATAATAATAATAACAATGTTATTTGTTTTACGTCCCACTAACTACTATTTTACGGTTTTCGGAGACGCCGGAATTTCGTCCCGCAGGAGTTCTTTTACGTACCAGTAAATTTACCGACACGAGGCTGACGTATTTGAGCACCTTCAAATACCACCGGACTGAGCCAGGATCGAACCTGCCAATTTGGGGTCAGAAGGCCAGCGCCTCAACCGTCTGAGCCACTCAGCCCGGCTGAATTCTTTTAATTAGGCTACTGATATCTCAAAAATGAAGATGTTACAGACGTGAAATTTGATATTTGCAATCTGCTTTAAAAGTAAAGAAAGACGTATTCTCGGAAAATCCAATGAAGGGGGGGGGTGAAAGAATTGAAAAATTAATTGACTTCATTGTATGAGAATACATACATCTAATAAAAACTAAAGTTGTTACAGACGTGAAAATTCGTATTTGGATCTCCTTTAAAAACAATGAAAAGCGCGTTTTGTGGGGGAAACAATCTTGGGGGGCGGGAGTGTGAAGGAGTTGAATTCCTTTCATAAGGACACATAAATCAAAAACTGAAGAAGTTAGAGTCGTGATAATTGGTATTTAGAAGATCCTTTACTATTAAAGAAACAAGTATTTTTTGCCGAAAATTCACTTAGGAGGGAGGGGGAGGAGTTTGAAAGGAAGTGAAAAAAGTGAATTTTTTTATGGGTATACTTATATCTCAAAACTGAAGGTAATAGACGTGACCACATTGGTGTTTGGAATCTCCTTTAAACATAAAGGAAAACGCCTTCTATTAATTTGGGGGGGGGGGCGGCGGTAAATGAACTTAACGGCGGTGGGGTGTCAAAGGAGGTGAGACCAATTGATTTTACTGTTCTTAATGTACTTATAAGGATCCTCCGTTGCTCAGACGGCAGCGCGCTGGCCTCTCACAGCTGGGTTCCGTGGTTCAAATCCCGGTCACTCCATGTGACATTCGTGCTGGACAAAACGGAGGCGGGACAGGTTTTTCTCCGGAAACTCCGGTTTTCCCTGTCGTCATTCATTCCAGCAACACATAATAATAATAATAATAATAATAATAATAATAATAATAATAATAATAATAATAATGTTCCGGACCGTCGTCAAATGTGCGGACCGCGCTGGAAACAGCTCCTGGAAGGGTAATGACTAAGAATGCAGTCCGGCCGCGGGTTCAGTGCCGCCAAGGCACCCAATATGACACCACGCCGGATCTCTTGAAGGATTTTATCCATATTAAAAATGATTATAGGAAAAGGTGGCAAAGATTTACGGACCCAACTGACCGGGAGGAATACCTGAGCCTAGCCCGGGAAGTACGAAATCGATTGCTGGAAAAGAAGATTGAAAAATGGGAGGAAACGTGCCGTAATCTAATATAAAACGAGTCAGATCGGGACTTTTGGTGGATTCTCGCAGAAAACGAGTCCGATCGCGAATTTAGGCGGATGATATATCTAAAACAATAAGCATTCAATTATAAATTTCAGTATAATACCGTAGCGAAGCACGGGTATCTTGCTAGTACTTGATAAAGACGTTCACTTAAATTTCTTGTGACGTGTTATAAAGTGTGTATTTCATTTCACGATAGTTTTTACCGAGCCAGTTGGCCGTGCGGATAAGGACGCGCAGCTGTGAGCTTGCATTTGGGAGGATGTGGGCTCAAACTCCACTGTCAGCAGACCTAAAGATGGTTTTTTGTAGTTTCCCATTTTCACACCGGGCAAATATTTGGGTTGTACCTTAATTAAGGACCGCTCCTAGCTATTTCCTATGCCATCGTCGACATAAGACCTATCTGTGTCAGTGCGACGTAAAGCACATTGTAAATAGTGCTGCCATCTTGATGTAGTAAAATTATCATGCCGCGTGGATACTAATTAGTGTAATTCTTGACTCCGACGTAGTAATTCACTCTTTGAGTTATTATTTGATCCATCTAAATAATGTTTATACACGGTCTCATTTGAATTCTTTCCTCTTTCCAAGAGAGTTTTCATGTGGGGAAGGAATATGGGGCAATGTCGGATGCTATATTGCACAAAAAACCATACAATTAGGTGCAGCACATTTCCGTTTTTACCGGTAATTTCCATTTTGCTTTTGTCCCCTTACAATTCTAGCTGTTCAGTCTATTCCTGAAACATCTTTCTTTTATACACACCTTTTAACATTTCTGTTTATTTTTCACTGCCTGCTCTAACATCTACGATTTGGCCTTTTCATTTTCTTTCATATTCTTTTCTTCTTTATCTGTTTACCCTCCAGGGTCGGTTTTTCCCTCGGACTTAGCGGGGAATCCCACGTCTACCGCCTCAAGGGCAGTGTCCTGGAGCTTCAGACTCTGGGTCGGGAGATACAACTGGGAAGGATGGCCAGTACCTCACCCAGGCGTTCTCACCTGCTATGCTGAACAGGGGCTGTGTGGGGGAATGAGAAGATTGGAAGGGGTAGACAAGGAAGAGGAAAGGAAGCGGCCGTGGCCTTAAGTTAGGTGCCATCACGGCATTTGCCTGGAGGAGAAGTGGGAAACCACGGAAAACCACTTCCAGGATGGCTGAGGTGGGAATCGAACCCACCTTTACTCAGTTGACTTCCCGAAGCTGAGTGGACCTCGTTCCAGCCCTCGTACCACTTTTCAAATTTCGTGGCAGAGCTGGGAATCGAACCCGGGCCTCCGGGGGTGGCACCTAATCACACTAATTACTACACCACAGAGGCGGACTCATTCATATTCCATTGCTTTAAATTTTTATCTATTATGGATATTCCCCGATCTTCTATCAGTCCAATGCCAAGACAACACTGCACATGAACTTAATGACGTTTAGAGAGCTATGTGGTGATGAAGTTGAGTATCTTTTCGTCAATATAGCAATGACAAAGTTGAATTCAAAATTGTAGACAAGTTTAGAACAAATTTGTTGTCGACATTTACTTCTGAAGAAGCAAACAAGGCCTTCGCTAAATGTTAAATTTTTCGCAAGTTTGTTCTGGACCGTCGTCCAATTCTGCGGACCGCACTGGAAACGGGTCCTGGCCTGGTAATGTCTACGAATACAGTCCGGCCGCGGGTTCAGTACCGCCAAGGCACCCAAGATGACACCACGCCGGATCCTTCAGGATTTGATCCATACTAAAAATGCTTATAGGAAAAGATGGCAAAGATTTAGGGACCCAACTGACCGCGTGGAATACCTGGACCTAGCCCGGGAAGTACGAAATCGATTGCTGGAAAGAAAGATTGAAAAATGTGAGGAACTATGCCGTAATCTCTCAGAAAACGATTCAGATCGCGAATTTCGGAGGATTATATATAAAACGTTAAGCATTCAATTATAAATTTCAGTATAATACCGTAGCGAAGCACGGGTATCTTGCTTAATATGTCATAAAGGCAAAAGGATATAATGTCTATATTATGAATGTTGTCACTAATGGCAAAGTAATATAGAACTGGTAATTTCGAGTTGCTTAACGGTTAGCGCTATTAGCTGCCGTCCTTGGAGGCTCGGCTTCGATTGCCGGTACTACCAGAAAATTTTAAGATTCGCGGGAAGGGCTGGTATTTGGTTAAAATGGTGATTGTAGCTCACTTTCGTTGGCAGTATGTCTGAAAAGAGATGCACCATCTCTGGATGAAGACACGAATTTAATTTAAACTGAAGGTGAATCATTTGTTTATGAGTCATGATTGCTATTGACGATTACCGTTATTGCAAATTTCTCTCCCTGATAAAACACTAAAGGCTAACGTTAGGATAACACCACAACACTTTTGACAAACCCTGTACGAAGTAATTGCCCACCGGCACTGAGTCCATAATAACAGCCAGATTTTACATCCGCTATGTGGAATGCAACAGATTTGCCGTTATTATGGCTCTACTGGCCGATACTGAAAAATCGATTACATGTATAATGGAGAGAGTGGAGTGTTCTTGAAATGAATTTGCAAAGGGTTTAAATAGGAAATGAACAATCCGTTTTAAGAGAGGTACAGGGCATTATAACACAAGTAATAATGAAATTAGATCAGGTATAGTGTTTCAGTCCATGGTGTAGGAGTAGCGTGTCTGCCTCTCACCCGGAGGCCCCGGGTTCGATTCCCGGCCAGATCAGGGACTTTTACCTGAACCTGAGGGCTGGTTCGAGGTCCACTTAGCCTACGTGATTAGAATTGAGGAGCTATCTGACGGTGAGATAGTGGCCCCGGTCTAGAAAGCCAAGAATAAGGCCGAGGGGATTCATCATGCTGACCACACGATACCTCGTAATCTGCAGGCCTTCGGGTTGAGCAGCGGTCGCTTGGTAGGCCAAGGCCCTTCAAGTGCTGTAGTGCCATGGGGTTTGGTTTTTTTTTATAGTGTTTCAGTACTTACTGCGGTATGCTAGAACGTGCACTGCTCTGACCAATTACAATCAAGTGTAATGTTGTGCTGAAACTTGGATCCTATGGAAAAGGGAAATAAGAAAATAGGAAGGGAATATTGAATTCTCACGACCGCATTGTAATTAAAATCGACTTTTAGCCTACTAGGTCGTGTTACGTACAGTATATGTAGTACGTGTTGAAGAGGTGTTAAATACAGAACAAAAATGGCCAACCGGGCACCAGTGCCAGAACTGTAGGTTAGATCCTTACCAACAGAACAAAGATGACCCAGGCCACCATAGCTCAATTGGTAGAGCAACAGACGCTAAATCGTGAGGTTGTGGGTTCGGATCCCACTGGTGTCTGGTTGGCCACTTTTGTTCTGTACTTAACATCCGTTCAACAAGTACTACATGTACTTAACACGGCCTAATAGGCTGAAAGTCGATTTCGATTAAAATAGGAAGTACTTGAGATTCTGGTGTAACAGCCCATTAGGGCCTTGGACTGCTGAGACGACTGCTGCCCATTGAAATGCTTACAGACGCTGAAATAGCAAGTTTCTTATCAACAGCAACTCATTTTATCTCATGAGGCTGAGTGAACTCGATTCCAGCCCTAACTTCAGAATTTAAATCCCTGGACTGGTCAGGTATCGAAACCGGATCATTTAAGTAAGAGGCAGACACACTACTCCGTGACGTCATGAGGCAGTCTTGGGCACAGAATGGGGGACATTAATTGATTGAAGAAGGTAAGAACAGGAAACGTTTTAGGGAGAACTATCGAAAGGAAAGTATTATAAGAACTTTTGAGACGGAAAGGAAGAACTGACTGCAGTCTAAGGTATGACATGTACGGCTGAGGAGCAAGAAGTCGCGGTAGCTAACCGTCGATAGATGAGGTCAAGATTCTTGTAGAAGTGAGGCACTGGAGAACGAAGTGATTTGATGAGGGGCGAAAACCATGGGCACAATACACGAGAGAACTATCCAACACAGTAGGCTTATACCACCATGATCGATCTCTTTATGTAGAGTACACTGGAAGTTGGTAACTACCATACCACTAACTCTTAAATGATGCAAGCATTATAAGAAATCACTTTAAGTCCTTTCCTTCCTCCATTGTCCAAATCAGGTCTTTCTTCATGTAAATCATACACAATATCATGAACATATTAACATTTTGTTTCTATCCTATTAAATCATATATACCACACGACACTACAGTCATTGATTATAACCAAGTTTTAATATCGGAAACAATCGTACATTTGTAAGAAAGTCTTCAGCCACACTAATGAAAAATAATTCACTCGGTGATGAAACCACTCAAGTTGCTCAGAGTTTAACTTTCTGATTGCCAATTGAAAGCGAGGACGTTGTCTTAAGCTTTGTGGAGAACTAAATCGTTCCCGAGGCATCCGGAGGACTAGAAGTTCTTTGAAGCGGCTTAGTAATAATTGGTATAAGCTCTTATTAACAGGGAACTGTGTCAGGTTATAAAATCAGCACCAGCTTCCAGTTTTTGATCAATTGTTAAATATGTAAATCACATCAAAATTCTACCTGCTATCATCAGTTGCGTAATGTAATATTTTGAGTCTATTTTAACTTATAGTTTAACGCCTTTCAGGCCTTTGATTGTATGGAAGGTTCTATACCATTGAAGGAGGAATGACGTTGATCAATGAGTCTCAAGGCATAGGTCCTCTTAATCATGCAAAGCGCCTCACTTTATCTCTTTTATCCGACCTGAATTGATCAAATCTGTCTCCCTTTAGAACCCGATGGTTTTTCCATATCTGATGGAAGTATATAGTGAATAGTTACCTAATAGCACTTTCCCTTGAAACAATGATCACCTTTTCTACCGTGGTATATCCACATATCCTCGGCTGAATGATGAATGTACTTCAGCTATCAGTTCAGAGAGCCCTGGGCTTGATTCCCGGCCGGAAGGGGATTTTAATTGCGTATGGACACACAACATACCATACTACAAATCAGCACAGAAACACGCAATAATGAATGTGTGCCTCCGCATAGAGTTGGCGCAAGGAAGGGCATCCGGCCGTAAAACTATAAATCCCCATTAAGTACCGACCGCAATGTGGGAAAATGGCCAGGAAGAAGGCCATATACGAGGGTCGAGTCATAAGCCATGGCATTTTTTTTTCTGGCGAACAGGAAACAACACGGAAAATCTAAGATATGCATCTGGAAATATAGAGCATGTACTTATGCATAGTGCCTGAATACAAATTCTTACTTCAGGAGATTCTCGTAGGAAAGATTTTTTTTTTGCTAGTTGCTTTACGTCGCACCGACACAGATAGGTCTTATGGCGACGATGGGACAGGGAAGGGCTAGGAGTGGGAAGGAAGCGTCCGTGACCTTAATTAAGGTACAGCCCCAGCATTTTCCTGGTGTGAAAATGGAAAATCACATAAAAACCATTTTCAGGGCTGCCGACGGTGGGGTTCGAACCTACTATCTCCCGAATACTGGACACTGGCCGCATCGTAGGAAAGTGACAGAACACAGGCCATTGGTAAACATTGTTTTATTATGGTATAGACAGAAAATACACAAAATTACGTACAAAGTACAGGTCTCCAACGTTACAGACCTTCAAAATAATCACCCAAGGTTTCCACTGTGCGTTTCCAGCGGTGGGGCAGGCGCTGAATACCAATCGCTGCATGTGTTTCGCTAACGTGTGACACCTCTCTCCGAAATGCTGTTACGATGTCCTCTTTGTTAGCAAACCGTTGTCCACGTACTGGTTTCTTGACTTTGGGGATTAAATCATAGTCACATGGGCTCAGATCAGGCGAATAAGGCGGGTGTGGAAGAACCTACGATGTTGCTCCTGCTTGTTGACTTCCATTTTGTGACGCTCTCACTCACACACTGAAATTAGGGGCATGCTTAGAACCACACTGTTGTTTACATACACCATCTAGTGGCATCTTACGCAAGTACATACCGTACGTTTTCAAATGCACATCTTAGATTTTCCTTGCTGTCTCCTGTTCGAGAGAGAAAAAATAGTTGCCATGACTTATGACTCGACCTACATATATTCCCAAATTACGGTCGGTACTTTATATATATATATATATACCATATAGGATAGTCGGGTATGTGAGCGTTAGAGGTTTGGTTATGCTGATGAAAGCTAAATCTGCACGTGACTTAAGAACGGCTTGAGGGCCATTCCGAGAAATCAGCATCAAACACAAACACACTGTTGGTTCAGCCAGTGTCACCGTACCGTACTTGCTTTGGCGTGATCCTGTCAGCTCGGAGGTCTGTATTCAAACCCCTCCCCCGGCGAAGTGATTTGATTGGCTAACTACAACAGCTGATAAAATGACGACGGTGCGAGATATCGATTTATTTATTTCATATTATTTATCGGCATGACCAACGCTCATACCCGGTTCACGTTGTTTCCGACCACCCTCTATATATATATTGAACCCGACAGGGGCATGATCCAAGGACCTTTGGTTGATATCGATCTCCATAATTACACACGCAATGCTATTAAAATGAAAGAACGCTGAAAATGATTAATATACATATCATTAATGGAGGTCATACCGAAACTAATTAATATTCATACCATTGAGATAGATAAATTGTGTATTTCAAAATTATTCTGCGAGATTTCTTTGTCTGCGACTTATTGCGCAGTATTATCCTTTGTGTAGCGGGGGCCCCGTAGATGAAGCCAAGCCAACTTAGACCCGGGAGGGGTTATGAATGGGGATTCCCTGTGACATCACTCGAGAGAAGACATCCCTCCTCAAGACTCACAGAATGAGGGGAAACTAACTTTTTCGAAACGGAATATAGGAGCCATCTTGGAATCGGACTGGCCAACTTAATTACCTACGAGATAGAAAATTAATAAAACTCTAATTAGGGGCTCATCTCCCGATTTAAAAGGGATAAATGTCATTGGGACATTTATTTAGAGTGTTTAATGTCCTCTTCCGTGATAACTTTCAGCCGAAGAAAGAATACTGTGTTGTTTCTGCGTGGAAAAGTACTGGGGCCATCTGTTTAGTCTCACGACAGCTCCTCGAGATCGGGACTTCACCCCGTGCGGTAGGGGGAGCAGAACAGATTTTAATTAATTTAAAGAGATTCACCGAAGGATAATTGAGTGGTTATGTCTAAATCGCACCAACTAGATATTGGTCACCGGTCGCCCGCACTATTTTACCTCGAGTACGCCGGGAATAGGCGCTACGCAAATTAGGGGAAGGGGTACCGCTCCCTAGTAAAAACTACTGCAGAACGGGACAAGCGTCAGTCCGGGTTTGCGGTTCATTGACGGCGCAGCTACGCTCTTTTAAGCCCTCGTTAGGTCTTTGTTCAATAGAAATTAATTCCTATTTAAGCTGAAATAATCCAATTTGCATAAACAGTGTTTAGTTTGATCTCTGTGACGCCAGTGTTAACCTTTTGGAAAACCGTGACGTGGAAAGTCATATTATTATGATTACTATAATATAAGAATCTTACGTAGTCGCATAGGAGATCGTGACCGGACGTTCACATTGAACGCTGTCAACCGGAGCGTGACTTAAACAGTGTCGTTGTGTCTGTGCAGGATTAAGTGTTAGCGGCTCCAACATCATCAAACAATGGCTCAGCAACTTCAAGATGGAATATTAATGGAAATCATCACCGTGGTGCCCATGGAGGAGGAGTAAACTCAGGATGGACTTCCCGAGTTGACGACGGCATCATCACCATGTGATAGAGATGAGTACAAAGTTCTAATACCTGGCATGCATAGAGGGGATGGGAATATTTATTGTAAACTGACGCTATAAGGGATTTAAAGATGTAGTCCTGTGGAAATAGAGCGCCGGAATGGGCGCGTAGTAATTAATTCTTAGCTTAGGAAACCGACTACAGGTCTGAGTAATCGAGTGTAAATAATTAAGGGAATATAATACTTTAGCTTTGCTTAGGATAGTGATTCATTCAATTATTTCTTTCTTGGGAGATTCTGTTGTTTATTTGCGTCAGAAGACCAGTATTAATTAGTTTATGGGAGTGCAGTGAGAGTAGTTATTAGAGTATTCATTAATTTGATAAGTGCATGGTATATAAAACGGTAAGTACTGCGGTATGCAAAGGCACGTCACTACGAGACCCAGCGGCCAACGTGACAACCTCAAAATTTCCACCCTTTGAAATACTTAGATAAGGAGTGATAAGTTTAAATTGATTCTGTGATTAAATATGCCAGGAAGTGATCATAATAAGTGTATTAAACATCGATTCGTGTGAAAAGTAATTAATTAATGCATGTATTGCCGTGTGACGATAGAGTAGCCGTGTCCAGACCATCGATTAATTAGCAGTTAGTAATCAGATGTTAATTGCCGCGCGAGTGCTTAATTGTGTTGTAATTGCTGTATAGATTCCGCGAGATGGCCACGTATAAGTAAGGTAGCGGGTAAGCTATGTAGAACGACGATAATAATAATAATAATAATAATAATAATAATAATAATAATAATAATAATAATAACAATCGGGCAAAGATTACCAGTATGAGACGGGAGTCGTGTTGTAAGAATGATATGATACTGCTGGGTAGATGTGTGTTTATTTTAAGGTGAGTTGCGCGAGTCATTTTAAGACCGCAGTTTATTGTGGAAGTACGTCCGAGTGATGTGTTACAGTTTCCTTTTAAAAGGGAATGTTACGCCTGTTAATGTGGGTGGACCCCTAGGGGAGGGTGAACCACCGTATGGCCTTGGCCCAGCGTGTTTTTTTTGTCTGAATGTCCCGTAAGCGGAGGAAGGAAGGACGTGGCTGTTAAAAAGGGAAGTTGGTTTCTTTGAACGGCGAAATAATGTGATCTACCTAACACGGCAGAGCTGTGAAATAATTAACACACGACCCGGCCGATGATGGTAATGTTTGCCAATGAATCGTTGTTAATTGTACCAGTATAATTAGATAGGGATTACAGGACCCTGCCTTCATCGCAAGAGGTTGTCAGTTCGATGCTCAACGTAGGCATTGGAGGCCTACAGTGTCAGAAGGAAGATCAAGTGCCTTTTACGTGTTTTTCTTGCATATCATGTACCATGTATGTGTTTTTTTTGTGTCATGTGTTGTTGTACATAAGGTCAGTGGTGGTTCTGTCCATCAGCTCGACGATGCCTAGAATAGCGAGGGTCGGTTCGATCCCAGGTGTTGTATCATATGTGTGCATTTTCATTTTTTTTGTCATTTCATTGGGAAATTTAGGTCCTTATTAGAATAGGGATTGCTCAGACGTGTGGTCGGACGCATGTTAGTTTTATGTGTTAGCGATAATATAGCCTCAGTGTTATGATAAAGTTTCCATTCGCTATATGTCACGATACATCGCTTCGCGATAACGTACTCGTTTCTATCACGTATAACGGACAGAGGTCCACAAACAACCTACAACAAGCATTTGTAAATGTTAATGTAATTCATTAGTGTTGTTTAATGCATCATTTCCCATTATCATTAAGGTTCAATAAACCGGTTTGTGAGTCAAATATTTTAATTCGAAGGTGTTCTCATTTTTAGTTATATGCCCCGCTTCTCCTCCCTTGTACGCCTCTAAGCTTACTTTGGTTCAGCGCCTATTTATTTCTTACTTCATGACCTGTTAGCGACCCTGTAGATCTCATGCCGGTGCCAGTTAGGTAGGGGCGGGTGCAATATATATATATACAGTGGTCTGCCAAATTATTATACTCACTGGTAGGTACTGCATTTTTAAAGACGTCTGAAAGTTTATCAACGAAAAAAGGAGAAAGATTATCACGAGGTTCTTTTGAGTAATTAACTTTTATCTCAAAGATCATACATTCATACTTGATTCTGCACCGTGATATAAGGCAATATTTGTTACAGCTATCCCATAAAACGGCCAACAAGTTCTCTTGACTTGAACCCAATAGAAAGCATTTGGATGGCGCCGAAGATATACACTGACTGACAGAGCAAATGCAACACCAAGAAAGAGTGGTTCGAAAGGGATGAAATTTGGGGAAAAAACAGAGACGGCACGGACGAATAATTGATGTTTATTTCAAACCGATATGCAGGTTACACAATGCGCACGGCATCGACTCAGTAGGATGTAGGACCACCGCGAGCGGCGATGCACGCAGAAACACGTCGAGGTACAGAGTCAATAAGAGTGCGGATGGTGTCCTTAGGGATGGTTCTCCATTCTCTGTCAACCATTTGCCACAGTTGGTCGTCCGTACGAGGCTGGGGCAGAGTTTGCAAACGGCGTCCAATGAGATCCCACACGTGTTCGATTGGTGAGAGATCCGGAGAGTACGCTGGCCACGGAAGCAGAAGCATCTGTACACCTCGTAGAGCCTGTTGGGAAATGCGAGCAGTGTGTGGGCGGGCATTATCCTGCTGAAACAGAGCATTGGGCAGCCCCTGAAGGTACGGGAGTGCCACCGGCCGCAGCACATGCTGCACGTAGCGGTGGGCATTTAACGTGCCTTGAATACGCACTAGATGTGACGTGGAATCATACGCAATAGCGCCCCAAACCATGATGCCGCGTTGTCTAGCGGTAGGGCGCTCCACAGTTACTGCCGGATTTGACCTTTCTCCACGCCGACGCCACACTCGTCTGCGGTGACTATCACTGACAGAACAGAAGCGTGACTCATCGGAGAACACGACGTTCCGCCATTCCCTCATCCAAGTCGCTCTAGCCCGGCACCATGCCAGGCGTGCACGTCTATCGTGTGGAGTCAATGGTAGTCTTCTGAGCGGACGTCGGGAGTGCAGGCCTCCTTCAACCAATCGACGGGAAATTGTTCTGGTCGATATTGGAACAGCCAGGGTGTCTTGCACATGCTGAAGAATGGCGGTTGACGTGGCGTGCGGGGCTGCCACCGCTTGGCGGCGGATGCGCCGATCCTCGCGTGCTGACGTCACTCGGGCTGCGCCTGGACCCCTCGCACGTGCCACATGTCCCTGCGCCAACTATCTTCGCCACAAGCGCTGCACCGTGGACATATCCCTATGGGTATCGGCTGCGATTTGACGAAGCGACCAACCTGCCCTTCTCAGCCCGATCACCATACCCCTCGTAAAGTCGTCTGCCTGCTGGAAATGCCTCCGTTGACGGCGGCCTGGCATTCTTAGCTATACACGTGTCCTGTGGCACACGACAACACGTTCTACAGTGACTGTCGGCTGAGAAATCACGGTACGAAGTGGGCCATTCGCCAACGCCGTGTTCCATTTATCGTTCGCTACGTGCGCAGCACAGCGGCGCATTTCACATCATGAGCATACCTCAGTGACGTCCGTCTACCCTGCAATTGGCATAAAGTTCTGACCACTCCTTCTTGGTGTTGCATTTGCTCTGTCAGTCAGTGTATATAAGGACAGGAAGAGTTATTACGTACTACAATATGTTCATAAAAAGGGTAAATGAGGTTTGGAGAAGCACAATAACTGACAAGAAAATGTATTTCAAGTGATTACAGCTAAGCCTAACTTCACAAAGTACTAATAATGTAGTTAGTTCAGTGTGAAAAAAGGTTGGCGATTATCAAGTTGTTTTTGTCGAGGAAATTTACTGTAACCCATGCCAAATATTCGTACAATGGAGGAAGTGGAATCTGTATATGCTAAATGTTCCAAAATAAAACAGTAAAATATATTATACTCCTTGCGAGTATAGTAATTTGGCAAAGAACTGTATATATACACCGAGTGGCCAAAAGTCACGGGAAAGTGTCATATTAGAAAATGTGCCGTGTATGTCCGCTGAGTGTTGCGGTTAGCTGCGGCGTAGCTGAGCAATCTGTCTCAAGACACCAGTCGTGGAGATGGCAACACATCGCGAGTTAACCGTCTTTGAACGTGAGATGATCTCGGTGTACGGCGCATGGGTCATAGCATTGCGGAGATTACACGCGAATTCGGATTTCTGAGGTCAACAATGTCGAGGGTGGAAATAAGATTTAGAAATTTATTTCCAGTAAGGCAGGTAGATTTACATTAAGTTTGGTTGTGTATATTTTGTGCAAGTGCAAAATCACGGTTTCGATTTCATATAAACCCCCAGTCATTTCAGAAATTTAGAAACAATATCAGCTCTAAAATCTACCCAAGTACAGGTGGATTCTAAATATGAAATTTGACAGAAATATATCTGGTAGTTTGCAAGTTATAGACAAACAGACAAACAAACAAACAAACACCAAAGCTAAAAATATGCAGATGGTCATTATTACACCAGAAATGGATAACTGAGTGAAAATTTCGCCAAAAAAACCAATGTACAAACAAACGGTCGTTACGATGTTATTTATTTAGATATTCTGAACACCCTGCTTTCACTCTCGTACAGCAAGGTCGGTCTGTAAACAAACCGATGTGATGATATTATGGTCCGGCAGTCTGATGGCCACTTGTTTGCTTGGATACATAAAAATATATGTCAAAATCTGCAATTAATTTTGTACACTTAATATATGATTTAAATCGAGGTCATTTTAAATTCTTCAGGCATGTATTTGGTATCATTATTTCCCAATTTTATTCAGTTTAATGTACTACTGTTCTAATAGGACGGCGTATTTTCACCATGCTCGGCAAACCACGGACTATCAAAATGTTGCATTCATATCAGTAAACTTCTATCATTTCTATACTCACGTAACCATGGTAAATGGTCTGGAAATAAGCTGTTGCGCGATATATTTTCAGGTTTATATTTTGAAATAATACGTAGTTAGTTATCCGATAGAAACCTCTGAGAATGTTTGTGGAAAATTTCATGAAATACCGCCCAGTGATGTCGTTTGGGAAGTTAGACAGACAGAGACAGATATCGTTTCACTTTTATGCATACGTACAGATAAAACCTCTCTGAATCATAGGCCTATGTTTAATTTTATAACCTAATATTTAAGCACATACATCCCGATGAAAATCGAGCACAAAAATAAGCATGTCGCACTCATTTTTCTAGCAAATCATGGGTCATATAATAAACGAACATATATATATTAATTCTGAATATTGATTACGTATTCCATTCTATCAAATTATTTTAATTTAGCTCTTTAGGTATCTTGACTTCGTTAGTCGGCATCTGCATCCACCGAACATGTACAAACGTAAATGTCACTAATCAATGCAAAGGAATTGCTAGAAACAGTTAAGTGGTTGTCACTGGGTGGGACAGAGACGTAACATTCCACTATCAACAGCAAGATTCCGTGCGCTCGACTGTACTTCACTCGTATAAGTTTCTGATTCAGGGACATGAATATGAGTTATCGTACACATGAATGATGTATGCGTCAATCATGACATGTTGGTGATGAAGAGAGATTGTTATTCAAGGCTCGCAATAACTCACCGTACAGCATAAGCAAAGGGAGACATAATTTAGATGTCAAGCTATAAAATGCACGTGTGACCAACTTCCGCATCACACAATCAATTGAATGACAGATACTCCTACGATATCTAACTAGCATATTAGATATGGAATAATTTAAATTTCGGATTGAGCGCTTAACATGAAGACATTAGGCTAAGTGCACATTTTCTAAGCATTCAAATCACTCATCCCTGGAACCAAATAAAGTATGGAAAATTAAAACCAAGCCAAACCAAACCCCATGGTCCTACAGCCTTTATACGCTTTGGTCTACCAAGTGACCATTGCTCACTTCGAATGACACAGATTACGATGTAACGCGTGTCCAACGAGACAAATCCTCATGACTTTCTAGACCGTCAGGTAGCTCCTCAATAGTTCTCATGAAGGCTGAGTTGGCTTCGAACCACGTAAATTCCCTCACATGTCCGGGAATTAATCACAGAGCCTCTCGTTAAGGGGCAGGCTCACTACGCCCAAGCCGCCATTGAATATTAATCACCGACTCACACCTTGTTTAATACTCAAGGTTGCTGTCAAGGGATTCGACGTTGGGTCTACACCCATCATCCTTTTTCCATAAACATTTCATTTCAACTCCACGCGAGTAATAGGCCTATAATAATGTTGCATTGACTTTACGTGCTACTGACCACTTTTACTGTTTTCGGAGACACTGAGGTGCCGGAGTTTAGTCCCGCAGGAGTTATTTACTTGCCAGTAAATCTACTGACACGAGGCTGACGTATTTGAGCACCTTCAAATACCACCGGACTGAGCCGGCATCGAAACTGCTAAGTTTGGCTCAGAGGGCCAGCGCTCTACCGTCGGAGCCACTCAGTCCGGCACTCCGTTCAAGTACTGGGCGTGTTCTTTCCCACGTACTTGTCATCTGTGAAATTTCGATTGACTTCCTTTAACACTAATAACTAAATTTGACGTTTTGAGGCAGCAACGCCTAGGACATCAGCCATATAATAATTTCGTCCCTCAGTGTTCTGAGAATACTAATCGCACGAATATGGAAGACAAAGGTGAACGCGAATAATTCGTAGTCGTCGGATACCCTGCTGATAAGTAAAGAATGAACATTAACCAAGAAACTGAGTAGCAGCACGATAGAACGTGTCTGGTACAGATAAAACAACGAATGCAAAACCCAGCTGGAGCCATGGATTTCGAGCTCTTTATTCTGTTTAAATAATGTTACGAGTTTTTGGATAAACAATTTGTTTTACATCGCACCGACACAGATAGGTCTTATGGCGACGATGGATTAGGAAAGGGCTAGGAGTGGGAAGGAGGCGACCGTGGCCTTAATTAAAGTACAGACTGGTGTGAAAATGGGAAAACACGGTAAACATTCTACGGGGTTGCCGCCCGTAGAGTTCGAACCCAATATCTTCCGAATGCAAGCTGATACGCGGCTACCTGTTCGGTATATTGTTAAGAAACATGGTGAAGAATAAAATAATAATTTGAAGTATTCCTTATGAAAATGGTATTAGTCTGTTAATACATATTTACTACACTCAATATTGTTATTCGGACGGGTTTTCATTTAGCACAATAATAAATCTGTTTGTTAGATTATCAGCTTGGAGGCTGGTTTGATCCTCAATGAGCCGTTATAGAGAAACCGCAAAAATGAATGATAATGCCAAAACGGGACGTGGTAGTCAACATGAGGATTGAGATAATTATCCATTACTCTCTCCACTAGTCCAGAAAGTGCTATTGCAGCACCACTGAGCCTATGAGTAACACCTTTCGTAACATTCGGACGCAATGATCGTGCACCGAATATCATTACTTAACACGGCCAATACTTCAGCACTATCGCAGCCATTAATTGAACTGAGACTTCGGTTGAAGCTACATTTTGCCAAGCAGTTGCAAAATTACTTCATCCATCAAGGTACACCCACTGATGGAATAATATATCTTTTGCCTACTTAAAAGTTCACGTGCCACGGCGATGAAATCACGGGTTCGAATTCCAGTCACATGAATGTCGACGACTACTGCTGCTCAAGGTCTTTCTGCATTCACAACAACAACAAAATGTACAGTTGGTTCACTATTTTCACGTCAAAGGGTATGATAGGTTAGCTTTAAGGATCGAACTCAATGTAAATCCACCGAGCTCGATAGCTGCAGTCGCTGAAGTGCGGCCAGTATCCAGTATTCGGGAGATAGTGCGTTCGAGCCCCACTGTCGGAAGCCGTGAAGATGGTTTTCCGTGGTTTACCATTTTCACACCAGACAAATGCCGGAGCTATACCATAATTAAACCACGGCCGCTTCCTTCCAATTCCTAGGCCTATCCCATCCCATCGTCACCATAAGACATATCTGTGTCGGTGCGACGTAAAGCAAAACAGCAATGCAAATCCTGAGAGTTTCGTCCCT
The DNA here is from genome assembly GCF_040414725.1 of Anabrus simplex. Lineage (NCBI taxonomy): Eukaryota > Metazoa > Arthropoda > Insecta > Orthoptera > Tettigoniidae > Anabrus > Anabrus simplex. The sequence goes on along the minus strand of NC_090265.1, from coordinate 1,102,634,396 downwards.
CTGTTTATTAGATTGATGTTTTCGCAGCCTAAAATAAGAGATATGACATGGGGTTTTGTCTCCTGGAGGAGCAAACCACAGGGAAAATTTAGGTTTCATGAAGACTTTATTCCGTTTCCTCAGAAACTTACCATGATCGACAAAGACTGGTCATTACTTAACACTACCAATACGTCAATAACTCCCATACTATCACAGAAGAAATTGGCCTTTTCCACGAAATAAGCAAACACTTTGTTCTTTGACCTTAAAATAAACATTCAAAAACTACAGTCGTGGTAATCAGCAAACATAAAATCTTCATCACTGTTATCATATTTGACGGAAAAATCCATTGAGAGTGTGTCACGGATTACATTTATTTATTTGTTTATATCACACCGACACAGATAGGTCTTATGGCTACGATGGGGCTGGAAAAGGCTCAGAAAGGAAAGGAAGCGGCCGTGGCCTTAATTAAGGTACAACCCGAGCATTTGCCTGGTGTACAAATAGGAAACCACGGGGTGCAGACAGTGGTGCTCGAACGCACTATGTCCCGAATTCAAGCTCAGAGCTACGCGAACCTAACTGCGCGGCCAACTCGCTCAGTGTAACAGCTTAGTGCCTCGGACGTTGGTTAACATAGGACGGATCCAGATGTAGCAAGACAAACCAGAATCGTCATCAGGAGAATGTAAATGAAGACATCATGTCTGCAACTGTCACCTCCTATTCGAAACTCTTTAGCTTGTCGTAAAGTGTTACGTGTTAGCAGTGGTACTTTCCAGTGTCTAAGGATGAGCATTAAAGACTACGTCAGTGAACCGAAAGCGAGCCTTTGAAATGTGGATGTAACACAGAATGTTCAAAAGTTTATAGGAATACCATATCACCAACGAGAAGGAACTCAGTCCAGCCTAGAAATCTTACAGCTATACCAAGCCACTAACCAGACTGCTCCCTTATCCCTATATCCGGCTACACTTGTCCCGCCTCCAGTACCACCCCAGATGCAATAATAGCCCACAAATCACTAGCCCACATCATGAGCATCCAACTACTCACTAATATCAGAAGCTACCACCTCCCAGTCCTCCTCCAAATCCCATCCACAAATCTCCGCGCCCAAATCCCCCTCTTCCAATTCCCATCCCTAACTTCGCTAAAGCCAAATGGCCTTCCTACCAAACCAATGTAAACCAAGCCCTAAAGACCCCCCCCCCTCCTTATCCTATCAAACTTCAGTCGATACTCTCAACACGTTCATTCTCTCCGCCATAACCTCCGCCTGCAGGAACCTGAACTCCCTCCACGCCCACCCCACCAAATTCTGGCGAAGAATCAATAGCCTACTCGGGACTAAATCCACCCCCGAATACCAATTAATTCATTATGGTGTAGCTCCAGCCAACACCAAGGAGAAACTGGAAATCTTTACCCAGCACTTCTCCCATCTCTTAACACCAACCTCGACTCCGATTTCGATATTGCCGATACTCCACTAGGTCTTTCATTAGCGTCCTCCCACCCTCCCCCACTCGCCCCCTCAAACAAGCACACCCTCTCGCACCATCCCTTGACACCCTTACCACACCATCCGAAATCCAATCAGTCCTGTCCAAATCCCGTAACTTAGCCCCCGGACCCAACAAAACCCGCTACCTCCACATCAGACAGGCACCGCTATTCCTCCTTAACCTACTGGCCTACCTCTACACCTTCATCCTTTCGTAAAGGATTCTATCCCACCTCCTGGAAGCATACCACAGTGATCCTGTTCCCTAAATATGGTAAACTCTGTCCCTAACTCGATTTTTACCGTCCCATAACCCTGATCGCAGTCCTAGCCAAAATCCTGGATAAAATCCTGGTTCGCTGCCTCCACTTCCACCTGCAATCCAACCATATCTTACCCCTCTCACAATTCGTCTTCCGGCCCAAGCTTTCCACCAAAGACCAACTCCTCCGTCTCATACGAACTACATCCTATATCTTTAACCGCGCTCGTCCCAGGCTCCTAATAACCTTCGACTTCCAACTAATCTTCGACTCTGCCTGGCACCCCGCGCTCCTCTTTAAACTAAAGTGCTTCACTTTCACCATCTTCTACATCCACCTGATATCCTCATACCTAACCAACCGCCCTACCCAGATATCAATAAACAACCACCTCTCCCCAACCTTTCCTCTCACTGTAGTAGTCCACCAGGGAGCCCCTCTCCCAGTTACTCCTTAGCCACTTCGTAGCAGATATCTCTCAACCCTCTGCTCCCACCCAACTCCTACAGTTCGCAGATGATGCAGAAATCCTGGCTCCTCATACTCAGTACAAACCATCAACCGAGCCATCCAACGTTACCTCGACACCTTCCTCTCCCATTGTGACCGGTAGCACCTGAAACCAAAACCAAAGCCATCCTCTTCCGCCGCAACCGCGGTAAATCCAGCACCACCCGCAATCCCGACCACCTCAACCTCTATGTTCGGGACACCTGCCTCCGCACCCAACCCACCATAAAATACCTCGGCATCCTTTTGACCAGCACCTAACCTTCCGTCTCCACTTTCAACACCTCAAATCCTAGACGTCCATCCGTGCCCGACTGGTGCACCGCCTGGCCGGCACACGGTGGGATCTCAAATCCTTCCTTCTCCTCCACACATACAAGTCCTTTGTCCGACCACGCATAACCTATGGACTCACCACCTGAACAGTAATAGCCAAATCCAACACTAACCTCTATCGTATCGTCCTTTCCATAGAACGATGCACCATACGCCACGCTCTCCAGCTCCCATTCCGCTATCTCACGTCGGATATCCACGAAATCTTTCCTTTCCCAAAACTAGACTCCAATGTCTTCACCCATTTCCAGCGTGCCTACCGACGTGCCCTTGACCAGGATCACCCCTCCCTAAACCACCTCCTCAACGGCCCACCTGCCCCTCCCCATATATCACCCAAACACCTTTCCACCCATACCGATCCCTACCCCAACCCTAAAGGGATGCCTTTAAGAGAACTGCGATGGTAATCACCACCCACCCAAATCGCCCCCCCACGCCCTGAAACCTCACACTCACTCCTAACGCCCAAACCAGGCAATAACTCATATTGTAAAGGAGAGTCAGCAGCTCGGTGAGCCCTCGTCGACGCTCTTCCCACTCCCTAACCGACCAAGTAAAGATGTATACTGTATATGCCTTGTGTATGTAACAATAACTATCCAGTTGGATCATATTGTAAGTAATCCCATTCAAATTTTATCTACTTTATCTACTGTAAAATTCCTATCATCTCACATCATTGTACACTGACTGACAGAGCAAATGCAACACCAAGAAGGAGTGGTCAGAACTTTATGCCAATTGCAGGGTAGACTGACGTCACTGAGGTATGCTCATGATGTGAAATGCGCCGCTGTACTGCGCACGTAGCGAACGATAAATGGGACACGGCGTTGGCGAATGGCCCACTTCGTACCGTGATTTCTCAGCCGACAGTCATTGTAGAACGTGTTGTCGTGTGCCACAGGACAAGTGTATAGCTAAGAATGCCAGGCCGCCGTCAACGGAGGCATTTCCAGCAGACAGACGACTTTACGAGGGGTATGGTGATCGGGCTGAGAAGGGCAGGTTGGTCGCTTCGTCAAATCCCAGCCGATACCCATAGGGATGTGTCCACGGTGCAGCGCCTGTGGCGAAGATGGTTGGCGCAGGGACATGTGGCACTTGCGAGGGTTCCAGGCGCAGCCCGAGTGCCGTCAGCACGCGAGGATCGGCGCATCCGCCGCCAAGCGGTGGCAGCCCCGCACGACACGTCAACCGCCATTCTTCAGCATGTGCAAGACACCCTGGCTGTTCCAATATCGACCAGAACAATTTCCCGTCAATTGGTTGAAGGAGGCCTGTACTCCCGGCGTCCGCTCAGAAGACTACCATTGACTCCACAGCATAGACGTGCACGCCTGGCATGGTGCCGTGCTAGAGCGACTTGGATGAGGGAATGGCGGAACGTCGTGTTCTCCGATGAGTCACGCTTCTGTTCTGTCAGTGATAGTCACCGCAGACGAGTGTGGCGTCGGCGTGGAGAAAGGTCAAATCCGGCAGTAACTGTGGAGCGCCCTACCGCTAGACAACGCGGCATCATGGTTTGGGGCGCTATTGCGTATGATTCCACGTCACCTCTAGTGCGTATTCAAGGCACGTTAAATGCCCACCGCTACGTGCAGCATGTGCTGCGGCCGGTGGCACTTCCGTACCTTCAGGAGCTGCCCAATGCTCTGTTTCAGCAGGATAATGCCCGCCCACACACTGCTCGCATCTCCCAACAGGCTCTAAGAGGAGTACAGATGCTTCCGTGGCCAGCGTACTCTCCGGATCTCTCACCAATCGAACACGTGTGGGATCTCATTGGACGCCGTTTGAAAACTCTGCCCCAGCCTCGTACGGACGACCAACTGTGGCAAATGGTTGACAGAGAATGGAGAACCATCCCTCAGGACACCATCCGCACTCTTATTGACTCTGTACCTCGACGTGTTTCTGCGTGCATCGCCGCTCGCGGTGGTCCTACATCCTACTGAGTCGATGCCGTGCGCATTGTGTAACCTGCATATCGGTTTGAAATAAACATCAATTATTCGTCCGTGCCGTCTCTGTTTTTGCCCCATCTTTCATCCCTTTCGAACCACTCCTTCTTGGTGTTGCATTTGCTCTGTCAGTCAGTGTATGTTCCGTATACATGTAATTATAACTATCTAGTTGGTGTCGTATTGTAAATAGCCCAAATACAACATTTGTTCTACATATATATTGAAAAATACTTATTATCTCACTTCATTGTACATACTATCACTTGAAGAATACACCACTCACAAATTGTAATTTGTAAATTGTAAATGAAACGTTTGTAAAATTCTGAAACGATTGTAAAAGACCCAACATGGTAAAAAAGCACATAGCCAGAGCTAAAATCTCCCCACCGCCTTCACCATGCCAAACCACCCTAGCCCATCGCCCTACTCCATTAAACCCCCAACCCCGCCGAATATCCTGGCCAGAGAGATGGCGTTACCTTCTAGGTAGCCCGCCTCTCCCCTTCAGGGAGGAGAATAAAATTTTTTATGATGATCATGATGAGCTCACTGTCACTTTCCGCAAGGAAGGTGGCCGTGCCAGGCTAAGATGCCGGCAATATTTTTGGTCGAGGACCGGGGCTGGTCATCTGGGAGGGAGGGAGAGGGAGAGCAATCTCTCTCTCTCTCTCTCCCCCTTCCCCTAATTTTAGTAGGGTGCTGGGAGGTAGCCCAAGGGAGGGAGGAGAGAACCCTTTCCACCCTCTCAATAAAACCTCGGTGCCTAACCTAACCCGTGGTTACATGTGAGGTTAAGACGTCAACGTGACGTCATTGGGCCTGCTCACGTAGGTAAGGTATGACGTCACAATGACGTCATTAACTAGGGGTCAATGGCATCGCCTGCACCAAAAAAAATCTGACTCAGCAAAAGTTGTAATTTCCCACCAAAAGCGTGAAAAAATGCTGACGCAGCAAGTGGATATTTCAACACGTCTTCCGAAATGACAAATACAGCCTGTAACAACTGATTATAGAAGTCAAGATAGAAGAGGAACGTGAAAGTGGGCGGAGAAGGTTATCCTAGACGCGGAATCTCTGACAGTAGTTTAACATCCACGACACGGCATTCTGATACGAGAAACGTGCTCCATGATGGTCACGAACCAGAAAAACAAGAGGAACGAGAAGAAGAAGAAGAAGAAGAAGAAGAAGAAGAATTGGTTTTAAAGGAAATATGAAATTCCTCTGGAGTTTGTCTCTGTTACATGGCAAAAACACAGAAGTTGTCATGTTTATTTCGTGCCCATGCTCATATTCGTGTAAAACTGTACTACGTCTCACAATTTATAACCGTTTTGCTAAAATAGATTAAGCTACGATAAATGGTTTATGTTCTATAATACAAGTGAGTATGAGAACAAACAAGTTCTGAATTCAATAGTTCCTATGCAATGAATCGTGGAACCTATAGTGGTGACATCCCTAGCACTACAGTAATGAACAAGTAAAAATGAATTCTTGCAATTAATTTTGCGTCGCATCGACTCACACAGGTCTTGTGGCGACGATGGGATAGGAGAGGGCTAGGACTGGGAAAGAAATTACCCTGGCCTTAATTTAAGGCGTAGCCCCAGCATGTACCTGCTGCCAAAATGGTAAACTAAGCAGAATCATCTTCAGGTCTGCCGACAGTTGGGTTCAAACCCTTCATCATCCGAACGCAAGCCAACAGCTACGCGGGCCGAACCACACCAACTCACTCGGAATACATTACATATCCGCCCCTATCAATATATCTGTTTGGTTCTTCTCAGTTCTTGTATAGTCTGACAGCAGTTCTGCTATCGTAAAAGAAACGCTATAGTCGATACCATTTGGAATTATATATTAGTAAAGAAATTAGTTACCAATACCTAGCAAATGTTATTTATTGAGGTATCGGACATTGCAGAGGGACATTCCGAATACATTTCGAACCTGCGGTATTGCTCTAGTGTATGAAACAAATATGGCGTATAACTGCAAAGTTAGTGACTTTGCTTTTTACAAAAGTTAGATCTAGTATTTCCTCGTGCAGGAAACAGCGAAATGTTATTTCAAGTTTGGAAATGCACTCTTAGGTTCTCGGTATCCTGTTCATTGCTTCTCCCTGGTTTCTGACACTCCCAAGCTAATACATATTGTCCTTTGATGGCTTATGTTAATACAAGTCTTTGCATAATGGACGAGCAGCATGTTAGCACTTGCTAAATTTGTAATTTACCGGAAGAGTAGACGTAAAAACTGAAGACGTGTGACAGTACGTTTAAAGAAGGCAAACGAAAGGCTTGTACGAAAAATGTCAAAATGTTGACATACAGCAATACGCTGAAGACATGTGTATGTTTGGAAACACTTGAAACGAATTATACATTTTAAAGAGTTTTAATAAGGCAAGGGTAGCACTGTGCACTGGTAACCGTTTCTTTATAATATGCTATCGAGCTTCGTGACCTAGACGATTAGTCCTTGGCCTCTCCTGTCAAAGATATTGGATTCATTACCGGCCGAGGTCGTTGGCATTTGAGGGTGCTAAAATACAAAAGAATTTCGTTTGATTGGCTCAACAAATCTCCAACACCCTGAAACCGTTATCAGTTAGAATGGACGCTAAATAGTTGGTATTAATCTATGCTATACGGGATTTATGGTCTCTTCATGGAAAGTGGGGTAGCAGCCTTTCGGAAGTTGCAAGGGAAGCAGTCTAGATGATTGACTGATATGGCCTTGTAATAATACTCAACATGGTTTAGCTGTGTTGATACTGCTACACGGCTGAAAGCAACGGGAAACTACAGCCGTAACTAACTCCCGAGGACATGCAGCTATCTCTGTATGAATGATGTACTGATGATGGCTTCCTCCCGGGTAAAATATTCCGGAGGTAAACTAGTCCCCCTTTCGGATCTCCGGTGGGGACTACACGAGAGGGGGCGATCATCAGGAAGATGGATACTGACATTCTGCGAGTTGGAGCGTGGAATGTTAGAAGTTTGAATCGTTGTGGTAGATTAGAGAATCTGAAAAGGGAGATTGATAAACTAAAGTTAGATGTAGTTGGTATAAGTGAAGTACGTTGGCAGGAAGAATAGGATTTTTGGTCAGGCGACTACCGAATTATCAACACAAAATCAAACAGAGGAAATGCAGGAGTTGGTTTAATAATGAATAAGAAAATAGGGCAGCGGGTAAGCTACTACGACCAGCATAGTGAAATAATTATTGTCGTCAAGATAGACACCAAACCAATGCCCACCACAATAGTGCAGGTCTATATGCCTACTAGCTCAGCGGATGATGAGGAAATCGAAAGAACATGTGAAAAGATAGAATAAATACAATATGTAAAAGGTGACGAGAATCTAATTGTGATGGAAGACTGGAATGAAGTGGTAGGCCAAGGAAGAGAAGGTAATACAGTAGGAGAATTCGGATTGGGACAAAGGAACGAAAGAGGAAGTCGGCTGGTTGAATTCTGCACTGATCATAATTTAGACCTTGCCAATACTTGGTTCAAACACCACAAACGACGGCTTTATACGCGGTTGAGTCCTGGAGATACTGGAAGGTATCAAGTAAACTTCATTACGATTAGGCAGAGATTCAGAAACCAGGTGTTGGATTGCAAAACTTTCCCACGAGCAGACGTGGACTTTGATCACAACTTGTTGGTCATGAAATGCCATCTGAAGCTGATAAAATTGCAGAAAGGAAAGAATGCAAAGAGATGGGATCTAGACAAGTTGAAAGAAAAGAGCGTGAAGTATTGTTTCAAGGAACATGTTGCAATAGGACTAAATGAAAAGGCTGAAGGAAACACAATAGTGGAAGAGTGGATAGTAATGAAAAATGAAGGCAGCAGGGCTGCTGAAGAAATGTTAGGAAGGAAGAAAATATCAACTAAGAATCAGTGGATAACTCAGGAGATACTAGACCGGATTGATGAATGACGAAAACACAATAATGCTAGAAATGAAGAGGGCAGAAAAGAATACAGGCGATTAAAGAATGAAGTAGCTAAGAAAGACTGGCTGAAGGAGAAGTGCAAGGATGTCGAAGGTTGTATGGTCCTTGAAAATGTAGGTGCTGCATACAGGAAAATCAAGGAAATCTTTGGAGAAAGGAAATCTAGGTGTATGAATATTAAGAGCTCAGATGGAAAGCCACTTCTAGGGAAAGGATAAAAGCAGAAAGATTGCAGGAACATATCCAGTAGTTGTATCAAGGTGAAGATGTAGATAATTTGGTTCTGGAACAAGAAGAGGCTGTTGATGCTGATGAAATGGGAGATCCAATTTTGAGGTCAGAGTTTGACAGAGCTGTGAGTGAACTAAATAGGAACAAGGCGCCTGGAATTGATGACATTCCCTCTAGATTACTGACTGCCTTAGGAGTAAACAGCATGGCAAGGCTATTCCAATTAGTGTGTAAGATGTACGAGACAGGAGAAGTCCCATCCGATTTTCGGCAGAATGTTGTTATACCTATTCCCAAGAAAGCCGGTGCTGACAGGTATGAAAACTATCGCACCATTAGTTTAGTATCTCATGCCTGAAAAATTTGAACACGTATTATTTACAGAAGAATGGAAAAACAAGTTGAAGCTGAGTTGGGAGAAGATCAATTTGGCTTCAGAGGAAGTGTAGGAACACGTGAAGCAATCCTGACTTTACACCTGATCTTAAAGGATCGAATCAAGAAGGACAAGCCCACGTACATGGCATTCGTAGGTCTAGGAAAGGTATTCGATAATGTTGATTGGACCAAGCTATTTAAGATTTTGAAGGTGATTGGGATCAGATACCGAGAACGAAGAATTATCTACAATCTGTATAAAAATCAGTCTGCAGTGATAAGAATCGAGGGCTTTGAAAAAGAAGCAGCAATTCAGAAAGGAGTGAGGCATGGCTGCAGCTTGTCCGCCCTCCTTTACAATGTTTACATAGAACAGGCAGTAAAGGAAATCAAAGAGAAATTTGGAAAGGGAATCATAGTCCAAGGAGAGGAAATCGAAACCTTGAGATTTGCCGATGATATTGTTGTTTTATCTGAGACTGCAGAAGATCTTGAGAAGTTGCTGAATGGTATGGACGAAGTCTTGGGTAAGGAGTACAAGATGAAAATAAATAAGTCCAAAACAAAAGTAATGGAGTGCAGTCGAACGAAGGCAGGTGATGCAGGAAATATTAAATTAGGAAATGAAGTCTTAAAGGAAGTAGATGAATATTGTTACTTGGGTAGTAAAATAACTAACGATCGCAGAAGTAAGGAGGACATAAAATACAGATTAGCACAAGCAAGGAAGAGCTTTCTTAAGAAAAGAAATTTTCTCACTTCAAACATTGATATAGGAATTAGAACGATGTTTTTGAAAACTTTCGATTGGAGCGTGGCATTGTATGGAAGTGAAACATGGACGATAAGTAGCTCAGAAAGAAAGAGCCTAGAATCTTTTGAAATGTGGTGTTACAGAAGAATGCTGAAGGTGAGATTGATAGATAGAATCACAAATGAAGAGATACTGTATCGAATTGGCGAGAGGAGATCGATTTGGCTAAATTTGTCGAGAAGAAGAGATAGAATGATAGGACACATATTAAGACACCCAGGACTTCTTCAGTTGTTTTTTGAAGGAAGTGTAGATGGTAAAAACGGTAGGGGTAGACCAAGGTATGAATATGACAAGCAGATTAGAGCAGATTTAGGATGCAGTAGTTACGTAGAAATGAAAAGGTTAGCACAGGATAGGGTGAATGAATGAATGAATGAATGAATGAATGAATGAATGAATGAATGAATGAATGAATGAATGAATGAATGAATGAATGAATGAATACAGTTCTCTCCCAGTCACGGATGACCACCAACTAGGGAGAGCGTATTCGTTTATTGCAATCTAAAACATTACGTGTAGTTAAATTTGAATGTACTCCAAACCAACAAACTAATAACCGAAAGCAAGATACAAAAAATTCAAAGATATTCAAATTCGTTAATAGTTAGATAATGTTAGTATATATTGCATACCGCATACATATTATACATCCTTATAAAAAGAACCAGCGAACATACCCCCTTCCCCCAAAGTCAGGGACAACCGCCCACCGGGGAGGGGTAGAAGGTCCGCCCGCGGCGACCATTGCACTCATATGCAACCAGAATTTTTAATTATGGTAAATCAAATATATTTAACCCCACACGACCGATTGGAAACAAAGAACGGACATCCCCCTCCCCAGTCACAGATGGCCACCAACCCGGTGGAGAGATGTCCGATCATCGCATCCATCGCTATCACATGTCACTGGTTCTGTTCAATTTCGAAATGCAACTGACTTGTAACTGATACCACATTCAATTATAGTTTACTATCACAGACATATTCTTTAATAGTTACTTAAATATATCTTTGAACGTATACAACCCTATCCTTATGAGGTATTTCCAAGATTTTAACTAAGTTGTACAGTCCAGGATACCTCTTCCGTAACTACATGTAATTGTCTCTGTTTTCTTTACATTTTTCTCCCAAATACCTCTAATAATATTAAATAATTTTGTTATTATTTCCCGGTTTCTTCCATTCTCTGTTTAATAGCCTTGAAAGTGTGTAAAGTTCATGTTCATTTAAAGTTTTATCCAACTCTTTCCTTTCTATGTATTTCTCTCTGATTTTTCTTGTTTCTTTACAGTCCTTAATCAAATGTGCCACTTCCATATTTGAATTACATAAAATACATTTTCGTAATTTTTTCTCTTAAAGCTTTATTTTTATACACTCCCATCAACCACCAGATTATTCCTCTCATTTCCCTTTTTGTTAACATTTGTGCCCTTATAGTCATATTCTCACTTATTTTACAAAATTTTATTAGTGTTCTCTTGCTGTTGCATTCTGCCCTTATTGTTAGCCTTTCTATATATTTTAAGCAATCTCCTGTCATTCCTTGATATATTACTTATCCAGTATCATCCCAATCCTTTGTACTCTAGAAGCTTCTTCACCCCATCCACAGAGTAGCCTTCGTTTAGATGTTTCATTTGGTGCTGATAGGCTATGCCTAATATTTCATCACCTCCCCCGTCTTTAATCTCAACCAATACTTGACTATTCGTTTCGCATTATCTGGCCGTATACTCACCCCTTCACACATCATTCTTACTCCACTGTTTGCAGTACAGTTTGGCAGTCCCATAATTATCTTGGCAAATTTGCTAACGATTACCTCTAATTCTACAATTCCCTGATCTATTCCCCAAATTTTTTATCCATACAATACCTTAGCTTTAACTACTGCATTAAATATGTTTTCCTGAACTTTGTATTCTATGTTAGGCATCTTTTTATTTAATGTTTTTATACTAGCCAAGACACTTATACCCCTTATTTTTGCTCTTCTTATTTGGTCAGACCATCTACCATTACTACTTATAATCGTCCCTAAGTATTCGATTTTTTGACCACTTCTTTGTCTCACCCATCCACCACTGTTCACTCTTAGAAAGCTTTACACCCCTTTTACAAACCATTACCCTGGTTTTCTATGGGTTAACCTTTAAATTCCACTATTTACAGTAGTTCTCTACCTCATTAATACTATTTTGCATCTTGTTGGGTGTTAATGCGAGTAGAATGATATCGTCCGCAAAGATTACGCCAGGAATATCTTGATACTCGAGACATGGATAAGCTCCTTTCTCAAAGTCTTTCGAATGGAAATATCGTTAATAAAAAAAAATATGGGGAACAGTTTACACCCTTGTTTAAGACCCACTTTAGAAGTTATCTCTCCCACTACTAAACAATTTTTAACTTTGGCAGTACATTTAAGAGAGCAGCATCAAACCAGTCTGTGGACTGATGACTCCAAACACACCTCCGGGATGAGTACCGCAGACGGTAAATCGCTGGTCTTCTGCGCTCAAGATTGCGCGTTCCGATGGTATTTGAAGGTGCTTGAATACTTCAGCCTCGTGTCGTTAGATTCACGTGAAAGAACTCCCGAGAGTCTGAAATTCACCACCTCATCGTCTTGGAAAGCAATAAAAGTAGCCATAGCGAGGGCTGCGAATACAGTTCGAGACTGGTCGATAATTCCCCTTACGTCACAAATCAGTGAATACTTGAGTTTCAGTAACGTATTATTTCATTTGTTGGCGTCCGACTCCATGGCTAAATGGTTAGCATGATGGCCTTTGGTACAGGGGTCCCGGGTTCGATGCCCGTCAGGGTCTGGAATTTTAACCACCATTGGTTAATTTCTCCGCCACATGGGCTGGGTGTTGTGTCGTCTTCATCATCATTTCATCCTCATCATGACGCGCAGGTCGCCTAAGGAGTCAAATCGAAAGACCTGCACCTTGCGAGCCGAACATGTCCTCGGACACCCCCGACGTTAAAAGCCATACGCCATTTGATTTCATTTCATTTCATTTGTTGGTATGAAATATGTGAATCTCTTTATTAAACCATCTTTCTTGCTTGCTTTCCTAGGGAGGTGTGTGTGTGTGTGTTTTGCACATTGGTAACTGAATACATAGTGTTTCGGAGAAAAGTACAAGTTACCTTACACAAGGTAGCGGTGAATGTCAGCAGTTCGTAATTACTTTTTTGTCCGAGGGAGGAGCCTGAAGTAGAGTGCGGTGTTTGTGAGGTAGATAGTAGCTGCATTTGCCCCTCGGCATACTCAGCCCACTGTACAATGCTTCAGGCATTATGCATTCGTAAGGTGTAAAAAGCAGTAATTATGAGTACATCACAGCACTGCAATTGTACACATCACTTCATTACGGCTTCAGGACGTATTCTGCATGTGTAATGTGTAAAAAGCAACAATTCTAAACACATCACTGCACTGCAGCTTAAAGGTAATATGCATGCATAGGTTGTATGTGTATGTTCAGTTCTCATCCCGAAAGCTGGTTGTATCCTCAACAGCTCCATAATTAGCTGTCATAGATGGTCTAGACGTTACTGAAGAGGTGTAGTAGGGAAGTGTGGAGTGAGGTAGTTTACCGTTGCTTTCCTCACTGAGCCAGAATTTGTTATTATATATCAGTCTGCCAAGCTCACGGAAATTCATGCACCAATTGACCTTATGATCAACACATTCAACATATAACAGGACTGCCTGCATAAGGAATGGCATTACCACCATCGCTCACTTTCATGTTGTCAAAGCCGAAGACAAAAGACTGAGCACTTGTGGGACATGACAGGAAGGTGCCTGACCTCCAGCCTTGCCCCAGAACGACCACTATGTCAAGATGAGCGGCGAGACATTCAGAATTTTTTAAAAATTAACTGCGTATAAACAGCTTGTGTGGCGATTCATGGTGGTAATATTGCTAGTTGCTTTACGTCGCACCGACACAGATAGGTCTTATGGCGACGATGGGACAAGGAAGGGGCTAGGAGTGGGAAGGGAGCGGCCGTGACCTTAATTAAGGTACGGCCCCAGCATGTGAAAATGGAAAACCACGGAAAACCATTTTCAGAGCTGCCGACAGTGGGGTTCGAACCTACTATCTCCCGAATACTGGGCACTGGCCGCACTTAAGCGACTGCAGCTATCGAGCTCGATAGTGCTAATATTCTATGTAAAGCTGTTTACTGCATGTGTCTTTATCACCCTGTATAAATGTTATGTTTTCATTAATACCACGGACGTTCAGACAGGAATTTGTGCTGGGAGTTCTTCAAATGATTTCCACCATAATGCAGACTCTTACTCCGTTATGACATTATTTTTAAATAATACCTTATGTATGGTGGGCCATAAAATAATAATTTATATTAAAATTTATCGGGCGTATTTCCCGTTATAGGAAACAATACGAAGAACAGATGCCAAAAACTAAAAGACGAGCTGAGATGATCATTAAAACACTTTAAACAAGAAAGAAATCTTCACTTTTTTCAGAAATAATAACTGTGCAGACACATGACCTTAGGAATTTTGAAAATATAGATTGAGAGACCAAACCTGAAATAATCTACTGAAGACTATAATTGTTGCTACGCAATGTCGCCCCTTGCACTTTCTCTTTACATCTTAATTCTAGTATATAATTAACTTTATTATGACGGTTGAACAGAGTATATAACTTCGCTGCTTTTTTCCTTAAAACCATAACCAACTTCAACTTTACCCATATCTACAGCACCTGTACTTCACAGGTAAAAGGGACGATGACCTAGATAGTAGGCCTCTTTAAACAACAAGCATCATCATCACAAGTCAAAAACAAAGGAGATTTACCACCCTGTACGTTCTCTCGTCTAGTTCAAGTGTACAGTAGACCACATTGTCCTCACTTCCTTCACCAGAGGTGTGTGGAAAGCATTAAGCTTAACAGCTTAATAAGTCACTAGGTCTGTACGTTTGAAGTTCACTACGATATATACTGCGCTGGTTGAATACCCGGTGGAATCATGCAGCTGCAACGTTGCATTCGATCGATAAAAGTGTTCAGTTTCACGTCCCATTACCGACATTTACGTCCGACTCGTTGGCTGAATGGTCAGTGTACTGGCCTTCGGTTCAGAGGGTCCCGGGTTCGATTCCCGGCCGGGTCGTGGATTTTAACCTTCATTGGTTAATTCCATTGCCCCGGGGACTGGGTGTTTGTGATGTCCCCAACATCCCTGCAACTCACACACCACACGTAACACTATCCTCCACCACAATAACACGCAGTTACCTAGACATAGCAGATGCCGCCCACCCTCATCGGAGGGTCTGACTTACAAGCACTGCACTCGGCTAGAAATAGCCACACAAAAATATAAAAATATATACCAACATTTACGGCTTTCGAAGATATCGAAATTCCGGAATTTTGTCCCGTATAAGTTCGCTTATGTGCTGGTAAATTTACTGACACGAGGTTGACGCATGCGAGCTCCCCTAAGTACCACCAAATTGAGTCGGAATCGAACTCGCGATCTTGGGCTCAGCACATCCATGTGACGGTTTTCCACTTTCACAATAGGCAAATGTTAAGGCTGAAGCTTAACGTAGTCCAGAACACTGTATTCTCAGTTCTAGCTCTTCCCATTCCAGCCTCGCCGCAAATTTACAGTATTAGAACGACGTTAAAATACTAACATAAACCAAACTCCAAGGAACTGACTGATAGTTAGCCTGCATATTATGAGGTGGCGCGTGGTTAGCGCGATGAATCTTCTCATCCGCTATTCTTGGCTTTCTAGACCTGGGCTACTACCTCACCGCCAGATAGCTCCTCATTTGTTCTCCCGTAGGGTGAGTGGGGCTCGAACCAGCTCTCATATTCAGGTGACAATTCCAGAACTAGCCAGGAATCGAACCTTAAACCTCCGTGTAAATGGCAGGCTCCTACCACTGGACTACAATAGTTTTCAATGATGTTAAACAGCGTGAAAGCAAAACGTTTCCCTGGATAGAGAGTAAAACGTTTTGGAAAATTAACATAGTAAGGACGTTTTGGAAGTAAATATATTAAGAACGGACGCCCAGAGTAGTCTAAAGGTGGTATAATGCTACTCAAACATGGCTACCTACACATCTGATATACAGATTAACTGGAACTTACTGGAAACAATGAGGACTATGCAAGCTGAGCACTGCAATTACTTAGGTGATTGCTTACTGAGCTACGAATCGATTCCCTACTAATAATAATGCCACTTTCCTTACGTCCCACTAACTACTTTTATGGTTTTTGGAGACGCCGATGTGCCGGAATTTTGTCCCTAAGGAGTTATTTTACGTGCCAGTACACCTACCGACACGAGGCTGACATATTTGAGCACCTTCAAATATCACCGGACTGAGCCAGAATCGAACCTACCAAATTGGGGTCAGAAGGCCAGTGCCTCAACCGTCTGAGCCACTCAGCGCGGCAAATCGATTACCGTCAGAGTCAATCACCATTCAAGCGTATTAAAGTTCTGAATTAGTAGAGTTACTGTCAGATTAATGGTCCCTTTCTCTGAGTAAAACTGTACTCTCCGTCTATCATAAAAACCTATATATTGCATGTGCCGATATCCGGGAGCGTAACCACCTTAAGATGAAACCCAAAGAACACCAGAGTGTCCATGAAAAGCCTAAGCATAAAACAGGCCAGACGTGGACTGATGAAAGAAAGCCACTATATCGAGAACGAATGAGAAATTACTGGGCAGATGTTAAAGCTCGAGGAAAAAAAACGGTTGGATTAACGTCCACAACTGGCCGAAACGAGAAGAACAACCACCGCAATAATAATAATAATAATAATAATAATAATAATAATAATAATAATAATAATAATAATAATAATAATAATGGCGGGCTGAGTGGCTTAGACGGCTGAGGCGCTGGCCTTCTGACCCTAAATTGGCAGGTTCGATCCTGGCTCAGTTCCGTGGTATTGGTAGGTTCTCAAATACACCAGCTTCTTGTCAGTTGACTTACTGGCTCGTAAAAGAACACCTGCGGGTCTAAACACCGGCACTTTGGCGTCTGCAGAAACCTTAAAAGTAGTTCGTGGGACGTAAAAATAAATAGCATTAAATAACAATGATATGTGATCAATCCAGGCTATGAAGGGTGAACAGGGGCTGCCTGGCCGAGGCGGTAAAGGCGTGCTCGGTTCGCCCGGAAGGACGTGGGTTCGAATCCCCGTCAGAAAGTCGTAAAATTTAAGAAACGAGATTTCCACTTTAGGAGGTGCATATGGCCCTGAGGTTCACTCAGCCTACACCAAAAATGAGTACCAGGTTAATTCCTCGGGGCAAAGGCGGCCGGGCGTAGAGCTAACCTCTCTACCCCTTCACGTGCCGAGGTTAACAATGGTGGAAGCCTTTACCTTCCACTCCTCCAAGGGCCTGCATGGGCTGTACGGAGGTGACTTTGCTTTGCTATGAATGGTGAACGTACTCATTTTCAGAGCATGTTCATACTGTATCTAGGAAAGCACACTGGTATACAAATGGATTTGGAGATTATTTAAAATGGTCGTGCTTATGAATATGGGGAAACATTTGTAATACATCCTGAAACACGGTGGTGTAATTCCTCCTCCAGAAGCCTTGGTTCCTTGAGAATAGCTGCGATGCATCAATGTTTACGTCTCTATGGCTTAAACTTTCTAGGTGAGCAGGTTTGTTCATATAACACCATCAAACTGTGCCGTTCAGAGACCGGAACTTAGTGCTGACAGATACCATACTTCTTCTTCTTTTTAATTTTTTCCACTCACATAAGGAATTGGTGCCTAATTTCAAAATCGGTACACCCAACCCAACTACGGACATGTAGTTACATTGATAAGTATTACCACAGACGTCACAATAACACAGGTTTCTATGTTCACATGTATTTATATGGTGGCCAAGGGTTTCCCTACCTACAAATATGAAAGTATCCTAGTTCTTGTCAAAATAGTTATAATACCACACATTATAACAACATTCACAACGGATTTTAATTCCTTTCAAATAACAATCATCACAATCAAATTCAAAATTCATGCAGGTTACTGGAAAGTTCCTACTACCTAAGCACACAGAGTTGATGAATAATTGAACACGAACATGAATCAGCAAACAACAAAATATTTACACACTGCTACAGTCATTTTCCGACTGTTAAATGAAGCTACACCGCCATACCTTGCCTCTAATATCAGCTACCTCTTCTCCAACTCCTCATTAACTACTGTATATGCCTATAAATCGTACATCGGTGTAAACGCCTTCATCTCTCGTACCTAGTGCTAGACAGTGTAAGTTCTCTTCCACTAAGAGGAACTGTTCAAAATTAGCATATTTTAAACGATCTGCCAGGATTTCCTACTAAGTGCGTAGCCATATTGTAGGCTACGTACGCTTGGGTGAATGCGAGAATGATTGTTTGACGTAGTATTTCAGCATTTCAATTAATTATACACTTTTATTACGATGCACTGATTCACATATAACATTAGTCTCCTGCAAGGTCCTAGAACGAATCGTGTACGTTATGCTATAACTTACTTGTATCTAATGTTGTCAGTATCATCTATCCACAGTAATCTAGCTACATACAGAATCATGCTAGTCAGTCAGCTACCATATTTCTTGGTTTCCACTGCACATTGAGTGTTAAAACCTCTTCTCCACCACCACAATCATCACCTTATTAATTTTTAAGAATAAGACAATCCAATGAAATAAAACTGCTGTTACCTAGCAAGTGGCAGTGCTGCAAGGGTCATGCAGCTGTAAGCTTGTATTGGGAAGACTGTGGGTTCGAACCCCACTGTCAGCAGCTCTGAAGATGGTTTTCGTGGTTTCCCACTTTCAAACCAGGCAAATGCTGCGAATGTACATTAATTAAATCCACGACCGCTTCCTAATCACTCCTAGCCCTTTCCTATCTCATCGCCGCCATAGGGACTATCTGTGTCGATGCGGCGAAAAGCAAGTTGTAAAAAAACATAGAAAAG
The DNA here is from genome assembly GCF_040414725.1 of Anabrus simplex. Lineage (NCBI taxonomy): Eukaryota > Metazoa > Arthropoda > Insecta > Orthoptera > Tettigoniidae > Anabrus > Anabrus simplex. Next base: position 1,102,615,338 of record NC_090265.1, on the reverse strand, counting down.
TGGATTAGTGTAATAGATGGCCGATAGCCTTCTTGTCGCCTCTTGTAAAGATATAAATAACACTTTGTAAACAAAGTATTTTAGAGCGGTATTATATATGGCCTGTCCGCCTCTGTGGTGTAGTGATTAGTGTGATTAGCCGCGGCCCCCGGAGGCCCGGGTTCGATTCGCGGCTCTTCCACTAAATTTGAAACGTGGTACGAGGGCTGGAACGGGATCACTCAGCCTTGGGAGGTCAACTGAGTTGACGTGGGTTCGATTCCCACCTCAGCCATCCTGGAAGTGGTTTCCCACATCTCCTCCAAGCAAATACCGGGATGGTACCTAACTTAAAGCCACGGCCGCATCCTTCTCTCTTCCTTGTCTATCCCTTCCAATCTTCCCATCCCCAAGCAAGGCCCCTGTTCAGCATAGCAGGTGAGGCCGCCTGGGCGAGGTACTGGTCATCCTCCCCAGGTGTATCCCCCAACGAGAGTGTGAAGCTCCAGGACACTGCCCTTGAGGCGGTAGAGGTGGAATCCCTCGCTGAGTCCGAGGGTAAAACAGACTCTGGAGGGTAAACAGATAAAGAAGAAGATTGTATATGGCCTACCGAATAGAATAACATAGAGCATCTTCGACTTTGTTCATATACCTTAGTCGGAAGAAGAAATGCAGTGAATTGTCAAACAGGAAGTAAGTCCCTTCAAGAGGACAGCTGTCACAGAATAACAAAACATAGTAATTTAAGCTGTATGTGTGCCCCTTTAGTACCGTTTTCTGATACGGGGTCGAGGATGAGGTGAGATGAAATTCTATGCCGTGTTCTTACGACCTTCCTGACGCCAATCTCAGTTGAGGAACTAAAACATATTTAAGAGGTATTTTACCCATACCTATTCAAGAATTATTTTAACAATTTTTATTTTTGGGATGTAAACTAAATTCTCCCCTAGCAAAGGCTAATGATCTCAGGAGAATTTTATCTTTCTCCACTGACGTTTCAATACACACAAGAGGGAACAAGCATACGTACTTGAATACAGCAGCAGAAAGGTGCAATCCACTCGCCACTGAATCACTCGCAGCAAACTACTCGGTTGCCGTGCGATTTGACTGTTGAAGTTGACAGTCTCAGCACGTCCGTCCCGACGCGGCGCTGGCCACTAACTAGCACCGCGACGCTGGTTCGCGGTAGTGGGAGTTTAGGCTGTGGTGGGGAGGCATCGACCCTTCATCGTCAGAACACATGTTGCTCATCTATTACCTCTGCGCAGGTTCTTGCAGCTTCCTAGAAAACTTCACTGCCTGGTTAAGATTGGCCTAGGTTATGATGCTACTGGTTTAATGTTCAATAACTTACGCTTCACAGAGACTCCTAAACCACGCATCTAAATAGACGGCGACAAGTAGGTCTGTTCAAAAGAGTATTTCACATTACAGCCCGGAGAACCCTATTTCTTATTTTTTATTTTTTTGAATTTGCTGTAAGTCACACCGACACACATAGGTCTTACGGCGACGATGGGATAGGAAAGGGCTAGGAGCGGGAAGGAAGTGGTCGTGGCCTTAATTTAGGTACAGTCCCAGCATTTGTCTGTTGTGAAAATGGGAAACTACAGGAAATCATCTTCAGGGCTACCAACAGTGAACCCAGTATCTCCTGAATGCAAGCTTCGTGACCCAAACCACGCGGCCACTCGCTCGGTAATAAAATGATTTTCAGAAAGGATTGTGATACTTTGAATAGGCTGCGTCGAGGCCTTCGGTTCAGGGGATTCCGAGTTAGATTCCCGGACCGGTCGGGGATTATAATTGTACTTTAATTCATCTGGGCTTGGGGACTGGGTGTTTGTGCTTTTCCCCAAACCTCCCATCTTCATACACACACCCCACACTACCAACCACCACAGAAATACGTAATAGTGAAGTAGTGAACACATCCCTATATATAGGTTTGCGTCGGGAAAGTCATGCGACCGTAAAACGGAGCCAAGTCCACATGCACGGCACAGTTCGCACCCGCAACCTTATTAAGGTGTAAGGTCGCTATCATAGCTTACAAGAGGAAGTCATCCATTGACTGATGGATGACCCCAAAAGAGGAACTCCCTCCTTTCCATGTTACAGATTGGGTGAATTGGAGAGCACTGAATAGACTGCGCTCTGGTGTTACGCGGTGCAGGGTCAACCAGAAGAAATGGGGTTTCGAAGTGGACAGTACCTTATGCGTATGTGGAGAAGAGCAGACCACAGCCCATTTGCTGCAATGTAGTTCATGCCCATTCAGCTGCACAATAGGAGACCTGGTTAAAGCGAAGCCAAATGCACTTGATGTCGCAAGGTTTTGGGCTCACATAGTGTAATGTGGCTCTTCGTCATTGAAGTAATTATATTATGTTTTTTCTTCCTTATATTTAATTTTAAACTTATAAATGCTTCTGACACAATATAAATAAAAAGGAAGTCATGGCAATGGGGTCACCGATTTCATTCAAAACGTTGGGAAGTTAATCTATGGAAAATAACCACATACACATATAAGACCCCTTTAAATTTAAAAGCCTGTAGGCCGATACACATTGGAAATTTGGATGAGAGCATCTGAAACGCCGCTAGTCTCGTGACCAGCGTCTGTGACTACCACGCGGACGTCTTTACTCTTTCGTTTATTCTCCCTTTTCTCTTTCTATTTATTTAATTAACTTGGAAAATACTGATATTCGTTGACGAATAGAAACTTTGTTACCAAATTTGCTATATTATTCCGCTAATTATCAAACTAAGTTGTGTCAACGTTCTAATAATAATAATAATGTTATTTGCTTTACGTCCCACTAACTACTTTTACGGCCTTCGGAGACGCCGAGGTGCCGGAATTTAGTCCCGCAGGAGTTCGTTTACGTGCCAGTAAATCTACCGACATGAGGCTGTCGTATTTGAGCACCTTCAAATACCACCGGACTGAGCCAGGATCGAACCTGCCATGTTGGGGTCAGAAGGCCAGCGCCTTAACCGTCTGAGCCACTCAGCCCGGCTGTCAACGTTCTAACATATGTCTAATTCAAAGTATACTTATTTGAAGAACATACATGGGCACGCCACATCTTGAGTGTTAAACTGGACTGATTTATTCTACAACAAATGCGAGCGATTTGTGAAATTGCCAAGAAATAATGATTAGGCAAACCTGTACAGTTAAGATGATAAATCAAACTTTCTCAAAATAGTTCATAACATTAACACTCATTTTATTGATTGTCTAATGTAAAACGTAAACAGTTTCACTCTCTCTCCATTTCTTATCATAACTGACAGAGTTAAAAAGAACTGCCAGGAAAACAGAAGATTTGTCAAGCCATGAGAGGCCGGATGGGACGACAAAAAGCGAGTTTATGATTCAATCTTTCCTACTCCATATGAGTGAGAACAAAAACATATAAAATATAAAAGAGAATAAAACCAAGTCACTGGCTTGTCGCATACCCGAGATGAATGTTTGGAAATCAAGGACGCCGACCATTACACCAGAACATTCACAGAAATATCCAATGCACATTTCCAGGCTGTTACATTCAAACGACGACTTTCAAATTATATGGATCAAACCCTCGGAAATGTGTGTGTTTATCTTTGACGCTAATAAATCTCCAGAATTTGAAAGAAATTTGTGATCCCATAGCTCTGGCCTCCGCTTTTAGTGGATAGCTTGATATTTTGATGGTAATCGGAGTCATAAAAGTTGAAAACTTGAACATCTTTAGGTCTTCAAATTACAAATTCCTTTAACATGTCATGACGAAGTTGGTGAATCATTTGGAAATAAAAAACATACCCATGGGCCTTGGCCTACCAAGTGATCGCTGCTCAACCTGGAGGCCTGCAGATTATGAGGTGTTACGAGATAAGAGCGACGGATCCCCTCGGGTGTTGTATTTGGCTTTCTAGACTGTTGCTAAGAAAATCGTTTTAAATATATGTCGACGTTTATCTATATATACAAAGTATCATGTCCTGACTGACTGACTGACTGACTGACTGACTGACTGACTGACTGACTGACTGACTCATCACTGCCGAGCCAAAACTACTGGACGTAAAAAAATGAAATTTTGGGGATACATTTACATCAGAGTGTAGGTGATCTCTTAGGGAGGATGTTTGGATATTCCGTCGCTAAGGGGCTTAACATGGAGGTGATTTTTCTTTTGGACATAATGCTTTACGTCGCACCGACACAGATAGGTTTTATGGCGACGATGGGATAGGAAAGCCTGGGAGTGCGAAGGAATCGGCCGTGGCCTTAATTAAGGTACAGCCCCAGCATTTGCCTGGTGTAAAACGGGAAACCACGTAAGACCATTTTCAGTGCTGCCGACAGTGGGGTTCGAACCCACTATCTCCCGGATGCAAGCTCACAACTGCGCGCCCCTCGCGGCCAACTCGCCCGGTGGTGAATTGTTTAAATGACTATATCTACTGTATATCTCAAAACCAAAAGTTTACAGACGTAAAAATTGATATTTGGAATCTCCTTTAAAAATAAAGAAACACGTTTTTATTAAAAAAATCCAATTAAGGGGATAAAAATGGTGAAAAAGGTTTGTATACTGTGCCCATTGCATTTTCTGACGTGTTCCAAAATGGCGTCAAAGTGGAGGTATCAACCACACAGGCCAGAATTATATGTAACGAACCATAGGTTAAAAGTTCACAGGAGGCCAAGACCAAGTAAAGAACGCACACATTTTAAAGGCTGTGAGGAGAGAATAAAACAGTATCGAGTGAACTGTTTGGAATGAAACAAGTAAAATATAATATATTATTACTACACTTACTAATTGGATAAGACATAGAATGGACACACATCATTTTAGCTGCATCGGAAAGGAAGAATAATTGCCGAGATAAACGAAATACGCAAATATTACCCGTTGTTCTAAAAGAGAAGATACGGCATAATACATGTCATTCAACATAGAAGAGAGGAATCGCGGCGTGAAATAAGCAAAATTTGAATTAAATACGTTCACCAGTTGGACTGGCAAGGAGCAATACGACACGTCGAAACTTATTAAAAATAGAGCTTGGAGGACAGAAAAATAATCAAGAATCAGTTCCGAGAAGCGAAATTAAGAAATTCATAAACTTTCAAGAACAGAATTATCGTATAAAATTATAGATTAAAAAAATAAGGCAAAGATAAAATCGAAGATACACTGAACACAGTGTTAAATATTTGGCACAAATCAGATTACCAAGGAAAATACGAGAGTACTGGCGAGATATTTTGATTTTAAGAAGCTCAAAAATGAACTCTTACTCGCTGGAATTAATTTTTGTTAATACTAGTTCAAGCAAGAAGACGATCATGACTGGCTAATTTCAAGGTGGACCGACCTGGAGATGAATATGTAACCAGCCAGCTGACCAGACCTGATGAAGGAGAGTACCCCAGCTGACCTATAGATCCAACCAGCCGAGGACCAAAGATGTAGCACGGAGAGCTACAAAAATCGCTATACCCGCTGAATGACAAGCTAAGTTTGCTAAATATTGGTTCTTAATTAAGGTAGATGTAATAATCTCGTAAAATTTACAATAAGTGTGAAGTATTTAAGATAGCAAGTGACTCAGTGAAGTGCAATATTTTAAATTATATCTTACGAAGTTAAGTTCAGACAAGATCGATACATCTCGAAGAAGTGATTATACCTATGTTGAGTATATTATGATAGGTAATGAAATTATGATTATTTGCGAGGAGGAGTGTAGATTTCACACAGCAGATTGAGAGTATTTGCGTGCATTAGATTTCTTAAATGGATTTTGTAGCCGAACATGCTAATCAAGCGTCATTATGCAATGATATGGAAAGGAAATGTAATTTATATGGGTTATTCCTTGTCGAGTTACGTCATGAGATGGTATTACGTAATGGTGGAGATTAAATATTACTCTGTGTGAAGAATTATGATCCAATGAAGATAATATATTTCCAACGAAGTTTAATACGTCGTAGTAATTGTGTTAAATATGAAGAAGTCATGCATGATATGAAGAAAAATGATTATGCTGTTGTTGTAATTGATTGAACTGAGCGATATATAGAAGTGAATAGAGTTATATGAAGGAATTGAAATTAAATATTAGGAAAATAGTTGCAATCGAGACGTAATGATGGATGCTAAATGTTAATATTCAGGTTATGGATCAAATATGAGAAGCAAGTACATTGAGTGAGTAATACTTCGGGGGAATAACGTGAAACAATATATGCATGGCAAACCCAGACGCGTATATTAGAGTAGATGGTTTCTGCTATATCAAAATACAGCTGTGTTATAAGGAAATACTAATAGCAAATATCATACAGAGGTAATGCGCTAATTGAAGGATGAAATGAGTGTGCAGCTATGTAAAATAACACCGACGTCAGAGATAATATTAAGCTATCATATTTAAAATTGAGAGGAGTCACTTAGATTAACTTGTCATTGCAAATAAGGCTTCAAGTAAAGTCAAACACGTAATGAGAGGATGTCAACAAGATTAATTAAGATTATTATATTTTTTTATTTTTTATTTTTGAAAGATACTACCTACTGTATATGATTATACAAATACGTAAGTACAGTAAGATTGGGATGGTAGGTGCCAAGATTGTAGATGGCAATAGGGATTAGTAACCTTAGCATGTCATTCAACGAAAACATCAAAGAAGATGCGATATACATAAAACAATTTAGATTGCTAGACTTAAAAGAAAACATTGAAAGATGAATTAAGTGTATATTAATCAGTGATATGATTAATTTTATTTCTTTCAATTGTGATTATTATTTAATTGATGTAAATGAATAACTTAATATTATCATATCAAATGAGAATGGGAAACGAGATGTTATCTCATGTCAGGATTGAAATTCAACTTTACTAAGTCAGCGCTGACTTAAATGAAATGCAGACATAATGTTAATTTATTTTATGATTTGCTGGACAGATATTGGATAAACTTACTTTCTCTTTCCTTCATAATTCAATTAATTTAATAAACTTCTTATTAATGATGTGTGAGTAAGTGATTTATAGGTAGTTGCTGTAGATTAATATAGTTTTAAGTTGATTTTTGCGATTATCATGGTGCATGCGGTGATAGAGCATGCGATAGGATGGAGACGTTCATCCGGAGATGAATTATTTTCGCACCCGGTCAATTTTCTCTTTGAATTCACGTAAAGCCGAGTTTTTTCATGAAGAATTACCCTGAGATGTTAACGAGCTACCGGAGTATTCTTTTGTGTGTCGTACCTGGACGCAGGATGGGCGCAATACCTTTTATGAGGATACATATATAGGCCTATCTAAAACCGAAGATGTTACAAACATGAAAATTGGTATTTGAAATCTCCTTTTAAAATAAAGAAACCAATTTTTCGTTTGTTTTTTAATCCAATTAATGGAGGGTGAACAGGTGTGACAAAGGGGATGAATTTTAAAAGTGACAATATCTACAGTATATATCAGAAACGTTACATGTTACAGACGTGAAAATGGTAATTGGAATGTCCTGTAAAATTAAAGAAACGCAGATAAATAGTTTATGTAAAATCCACTTAAGTGGAACTGAAAAAGTGGATGAATTTTTAAAATGAGCACATTAACTTAACATGTTAAAGGCGTGAAAATTGGTATTTTCAATCCATTTTAAAAATATATAAGTACGTTTTTTCGGAAAAACACTCAGGGGGGAGGAAGAAAGGACTGAAAAACGGGTTGAATTATTTTTATTTGGATACTGATATCTCAAAAATTGAAGATGTTACAGACGTGAACATTGGTATTTAGAGTCTCCTTTAAAAATAATGGAATACTTTTATTTTTCGGAAAATCCATTTAAGGTGGGGGAGGGGTTGAAATAATTGAATAATTAGTTGAATTCTATGTTTAAGGATACTTATATCTAAAAAACTTAAGATATTACAGACATGAAAATTTGTATTTGGGATCTTCTTTCGAAGTAAAGAAACACGTATTCTTTTTGTTTTCGGAAAATCCACTGAGGAGAGGGGTGGAATGGATTGAAAAATTAGTTGAATTCTTGTATGAGGTACTTACACAGTATCTCAAAAAATTAATGTGTTACAGACGTGAAAATTGGTACTTGGAATTTCATTTAAAAATAAAGGTACATGTACTTTTTTGTTTTCGGAAAATTGACTTAAGGAAGGTGGGGTGAAAATTAAAGGAGGAGTTGAATTCTGTTTACGAGGATACTTACATCTCAAAAACTGAAGATGTTTCAGACGTGAAAGTTGGTGTTTTGAATCTCCTTCAAAATAAAGAATCACGCATTTTTTGTTTCCAGAAAATCCACTTAAGGGGCTGAAAAGAATTGAAAAAGCGGTTGAATTTTAAAATGAATACCGGTATATCTACAGTATAATATGTCAAAATTTTAGATGTTACAGACCAGAAACTTGGTATTTAGAAAGTCCTTTAAAAATACAGGAAAAGGCACTTTACGAGGGTGAAAAGAAGTGAAAAAAATAGTTCAATTATTTTGTATGATGATACTTACATATCAATAACTGAAGATGTTACAGACGTGAAAAAAGTATTTGGAATCTGCTTTAAAAATAAAGAAGCATGTGTTTTGTTTTCAGAAAATTCACTTAGGTGGGGGTTGGGGTGGACGTGGGGGAAAGTTCGATAAAGGGGTTGAATTCCTTTGATGGGGATAGGCCTACTTATATCTCACAAACTGAAGATGTTACATACGTGGGAAAAGGTAATTGGAATTTCCTTTAAAAATAAAGAAACATGTATTTTTGTTTGTTTTTAACTTGAGAGAAGACGGTTTCTCACATGTGCAGTTCTATGTCCAATTGTCATCTTACCAACAAAAGGCTTAGCAACAAAAGGCAATATCACTACGTGGGTTACAAAGAGTTTCTGGGATAAATCAATTTTTCGGTAAGATTTTATACTTTAGGGATTTTCAGATAATGTCTTAGTACAGTACCGAGGAACGATTACTTTTATGAAATTACGAAATCAATGCAAACGAAGCCGCGGGTAACTGCTAGTCAATATATATGAAAAAATGTCCAGGTTTCTCATGATTCTTTTCAGACGTCTCCATTTTCTAAACCAGCACATCGACGGTGCGTGATCTATACCTCGTATCCCACAACGCTGTTCCTATACATTAATATCTTTAATACTGGTCACTCCTTCCAGCCGCATATGGGTATGCAGTCCACAAGAACAATGTTCGTTGCGTTCAGTTTCTTATGCGAAGATGTAAAGTAAAATGAATCTTACTCTATCGTACCGTACGAATGTATATTTTCGTGAAGTATTTACGCACAGCTACAGTATTAATGCATTTAAGGTTGATTTTCTTTTACACACTAGAAAAGAAAAATGAACACAACGAACGTTGTTCTGATGGACTGCATATCCGGGTAACCCATGAGTGAAATTCAGAAGTCCTAAACTATCAAAGCTATATTTTTCAAATTTATATCAAAGATGTAATATGATATCAGAAGACTGTTTACAAGTTTTCAATTCAGTAACTTGAATGGTGCAGAAGATATGGTCAAATTACTTCATTTTTATGGGACGCCATATAAAAAGTTCCTCGCATTACAAATTTCAGTTTTTCAACTCCACATTTTGTCAACATGTTCATCATACATGCACTTTTTAAAATTGCTCTTGGCTTTAATGTGCTAATGATAGATCATCCACTAGACTTTTTTAAAATTTATGCATTCATAAATTTTTCCTTAAATATCAGCAAAAAAAAGTAATTTTAAAAAGAATAATTGTAATTTTTCCCAGAAGAAAACTGTTCGCAATTTTAATTAACCATATATCTGTGAACTAATGTAGCAAGTTTGAACTGCCTATCTCAAAAACTTTAACGCAAGGGACTTTCATATACAGAAAGGTACTGAAAATTTGAAGTACCAGAAAACAGCGATTAAAGATCTGCATGCACTACTCGCCCTAAAATCCTCCTGGTACATATGTGGGGCCCTCAGATTTCTTTTTCTCCTACTCTTCTGATGCTTTAGCAATCTTCTGCTTCTTTCTCTGGTCCTTTCCACTGGAAGAACCTCGCTTCTTGCTATGGTATATCCGACTCTTGTCGCGTTGCACAGACATTTTTTTAGCGCACTCTACCACTCCATCCTGACTTCACTACCTACCCTTCTTGAACTAACCTATTCAATAGTTCTGAATAAGGCCTTGACCCCATGGTATTTATTCCCATATTCATTGATAATATCTTCATATCAGGATGCCCCCTTCCTAGAGATAGAAATGAAACAACCATCCTTTTGTTGACATCAAAAGGTGGCCTCTGAGAATCTTTATCTTTAATTCCTGGTGAAGTATACACCTGAGATGAAATGATCAAGCAGGCTTTACACTGCACTACTAGTTTCGAGAAGTAACCTAAATTCTCAGATTTGTAAACATTGATACTGTCAGACTTGCAATCACCACACAGTAATCCCTGAAATAATTGTTTCCAAACCCCACTATGTACAAGTGTGTAATCAACACTGGATAGCTGATCATCTTCAGCCTTACCAGTTTTTGGAATATTAATTCTCTCAAGAAAGACAATAAACTTCTTCTCACTTGCTGAAAATGAAACTGAAGACTCAGAATCACACTGATTTGGCACACTGTTCACTGAACTAACCAGAATAGGAGGCTCACTCTCACAATTACTGGAAATATTTAGGCCTAACTGTTTAGCTTTAGAGAAAGACAATTTTCCAGCTCTTGATTTCTTAGATGGATTTTTTTTAGTCCTATAACCAGTTCGCGGTGTTTTCAACCTTGCCATTACTCGATAATTAATTTCAAGGCAGAAAACTAAAAGAAACAACCACTGCTTTCTAACACACACGAAAAACAATCAATAAAAACACGTCCACGAGGTAAGCACAATGTTTACAAGCAGAGGGAGGAAATAATCAATATAAATACTTCTGCAGTCGTATTCATAGTACTCAGTTCTACACAAGATACACGGGTTTGAATAATAATATTTATTTTGAGATTATATAATATCTCTAAAACAAAGGAACTACAGTAAGCAGGGCATTTATTTCATAAACCGTTATGCACATGACTAGATCAGTAAGTAAGAGAAATTTTAACTCCGAATACTCCCCATGGCTACAGGAACATTTCGCCAAAGTTTAGCGCATTGTATTCAAACACAATGCAACGAAAATATAAACGAAACCTAAGTGATGCTTGGAGTGAAGAAGTGGGCGTGGCGCTTGCAGAGATTAAAGCTCCGCGAGATATTTAAATCACTGCAGGGACTTTAAAAATGGCGGTTGCGGTTCGGCGATGCAATATTTCGATAGAAGAAGGCCTGGGGTATTATATAACGTCAAAATCAAAATTTCAATTTTTTTCATCGATTTTCACGAAAATTCACTCATGGGTTACCTTATGCGAAGATGTAAAGGAAAATGAATCTTATTGTATCGTACTGTACGAATGTATATTTTCGTGAAGTATTTACGCACAGCTACAGTATTAATGCATTTAAGGTTGATTTTCCTTTACACATTAGAAAAGAAAAATGAACACAACGAACGTTGTTGTGATGGACTGCATATCCGTGTGTGGCTGGGAGACGTGAGCAGTCTTAAGGAGGATAATAGCTTGTAACAGCATTGTGGGATATGAAGTTTTGCTCGAGCATCGTCGACATACAGGAGGCTTCTTAGCTGCCACGATTTTGTAGAGAAAACTTCATTTATTAATTTGATAGTATGGTTATAGCAAGAGCGAATGCCCAGAGAGCATTACTTCGTTCGCGATGATGCACTTCATTGTGTATTTATTTATTTATTTATTTATTTATTTATTTATTTATTTATTTATTTATTTATTTATTTATTTATTTATTTATTTACAAGACTCCTCCAAGAACTGAGGCTCTTCTAATGGACAGGACCAACGTGCGGTTATTCTGTTCTTGGCTGCCAAAGGACACACACTGGTGGACATACGTCGGAGAGTGAAGACCTGAAGACTGTGTGTGAGGCAGCATGTCCGTCGAAAACCGCCGTTGAGGAATGATGCTCCTAGTTCCGCGCGGGTCGCGTTTCGACAGAGGACGCCGGTCGATCTGGAGGCCAGGCTCTTCCATTACGGACAACAACATGTGGGCGATGGGAGACACTCGAGCACCCGTCCTATAGTCCTGTTCACTCCCCACGCGATTATCATGCTGATAGTTTTTACTTGCCCTTCAAAATGAAGGACACAGGTTACTGGTTAAAACCTTCTTCCACAGCATTAGGATAAGACTGGCTCTTAGTGAAACGCTGACTCTTCAGGATTCCATTCAGCGGACCAAAGACGTCAATGTCGCAAGGGAAGACATCTCGGCTATAAGGCGGAAGACCGCAGCGAAAACATTGTTTTGTTGACAGCGTGTTGACGTGCGTTACTGTAAAGCAAAAGCATACTCCGTGACAATTTCCCTGATGAAAGCACCTTCTTTGCACAATAATTGAGTTGGACGACGTTGTATTTGTTTAGACGTAACCGTTAAACACTAATGTTGCTTCAGATATTTCCTCGACTTACAAGGGAACTATCAGTAAGGTCTTATCGAAACCGGCAATACAATTTTGCTGAGAGGGTGAGAAGTAGCTGCCGTTTAGAACTGTAAGGTGTCGAAATTTTTATTCAAAATTCATATGACAACGCAGCTACTGGACAACACTTGCATCTTGCTGGAACGGTGCACAGCAGATTGGAGTAGCTGTTGTGCTGTAGAGATATTGAACTAATTGGCAGTATACCGCCCGCCAAGGTCACTTTCATGTTAGGAGCGCATGTGAAACCTAAATGCTAGTCGCTTTATGTCGCACCGACACAGATAGGTCTTATGGCGACGATGGGATAGGAAAGGTCTAGGAGTTGGAAAGAAGCGGCCGTGGTCTTAATTAAGGTACAGCCCCAGCATTAGCCTGCTGTGAAAATGGGGAAACCACGGAAAACCATATTTAGGGCTGCCGACACTATCAACCGGATGCAAGCTCACAGCCGCGTGCCCCTGATCGCACGGCCAACTTTCCCAGTAGGAGAACAATGAAAGGTAAGACAAGTAGAAGTAGACCAAGGTGAGGATGGCTAGACTCAGTTTTAACGTAAAATACGTCTATCGTTTCATTCGAGTAGTGGGTTCTTCAATAAAATCTGTATGTCCTAAGAGTAGTGTACACCAGACTTCCTGAAATTATTTGAAAACTCCCGTGCGAGTTTGCTAAGCGAATTGGGTAGGGTGACCAGATTCAAACAGATAAAAATAGGACAAAACTGTTTAAGGAGGAGGACAATGCCGGAAAGGAAAAGAGGACAAAAATCCTCCATTGAGGTTCTGAATTTAGACATATATTCTATTTTTCACAAACATAAACAAAATTCATCCTTTTACGTATCGCACAATAAATTCTTACAAATTTAAAAAATGAAACTAATTTACACGCCTCTTTTGCACTTTCCTGGTGATGCCTTCAGGAGTTTTGGCGTGTCTAACATGCACATGTATATTCCTTTAGATTGCATTGATTTATTTTTATTTTGATTGATTTTCACAGATTCTACTTTGAAACAATTCCTGTTATCAGTCCATTGTGCTGAGATCAATGAAAATGGTATTTCTACATTCGCAATGTACCCTGGTATAGAAAAAGTATTCTGCAAGTTTTAATAACTCTGAACTACAATCACCTTTGTCCATTTTGACTACAAGGTAACTTGTTATATTCAGGGTCATTACTACTCTCGTTCAGGAATTGTTTGAAATTGCAGAACTGATCAAAATATTTATATAATCAATTTGATAGGATTTACAAGTAGTTTGCAAATACAGAATACACTTTTCAACATCACAATAACCAATATCACTTTTCAGCGCCATTCATTTAAAACAGGCTTCCTTCATATCCCGGTTATCTGCTGCCGGTCGTCACGTTGTCAGCTGTCACTCATTAACATAGCAATATTCTGACGGGGTATTGCTGAGAGAGAAGCATGCAGTATACAGAGAGGTAAATAGCGTCTATTATCCCATATGTCTCTGTGTATAGGCACCGTGCAGATAGATCGAAATGCTACTACTAGCGCTTCATAGTGGCCCATTCCGAAACAAGAGGTGAGGCGTAGTGCGAGAGTCTCAGTACAACCTGTGTGACATTCGAACAAGTAGCGGGTTTAAAGCGATTCGATTCGGAGATCTAAGTGAATCATCATGCAATAAAGGAAGAAACCTTGTTGTCAGTGGCCACGTGAACGGCGTTGAAGGATAATTTCGAATGGTCTCGGATACATCACAGGAAAAGTCACCCGACAAACGTCTGTCACTTTGCCGCCTTATATCGTGAAACTTCAGGTGGGCAAGGTGTAGTTAGGTAACAATTTATAAAGTTTATTTAGTAAGGATTACTTAATGCATGTTTGCTAAGTTGCACGCATTTTTATTTTGTATTCAGGTTGACCAGAATCGTAATGTGTCTATCAGCGAATGTTCCTGTCCTGCCGGCGCCAGAGGAACTTCCAAACACATAGGTGCGGTAGTGTATTGTATAAATAATGAAAGTGTTGTCTCCACAACAGACCGTCCGCAACAATGGGATAACCGAGCCCGGAAACAATGCCAACAGAAAAACATAGAAAAGGCAAACGCATAGAAGAACTATTCGGTAAAAAAAGACATTGGACACATCCCTTCCCTCCTTCGAATTAACTGATATACTAAAACACATCCCTTGCAGTCTTCGTACAATGCTTCGAGCAGAAGCAAGTACTGAAATCGAACAATCGTGCAGGGCCGTAGTCACCTCATTGATAGACAGGGTAGTCAATGATGTGGAGAGAGAAGAATGTGAGGAAATTGTGACACAGCTATTACATTTACAAGTCTCTAACGACGTGCACTTGCCAGATAAAATGCACCTTTCGCACTGTGAATGGCGAAATGCTTTTTACCAGCAAAGTGCAGGTTGATACAGATCATATAATTAAAATCTGCCTGGACACTCTATCTCATTCAGGAAGCCCTCGATGGTTTCAAGAAAGGAAGATAAGACTATCTGCTAGCACGAAAGCACATCGAATCAAAACTAGGTGACATAACTATGATACTTTAGCTCTCGCATTTGTAACTGAATCTCCAATTGGGAGAGCTGCTTTGAACAACCTTTCTTAAGGAAGTGAAGCAACAGAATGCTATGGAAGTTCATTTGGTGTTCGTGTTCTCGATGTGGGTTAATAATGCACAAGAAACAACCTTGGATTTGTGGATCTCCAGATGGCAGAGTTCTCAAAGGAAATGTAGCTGACAGGGAGTTAGAAGTTAAGTGTCCATCTTCCTGAAAAGATAAACCAATAGTAGATGAGTCAGGAAATGTGCGAGTACGTTATCTTTACTTCGACGAGCAAAATAACATACAGTTAAAGACAAGTAATATGTATTACACACAAATACAAATACTAATATACGTAACAGCAAAGCACAACAGTTGACAATACCTATTTATCAGGACAATAAGTATGTCTAGGAATGTCTCAACAAAATGACAAAGTTCTATTTCAATAATTACTTGACAAAAATTAGCGGTATTCCCAATAATAATAATAATAATTATTATTTATTTGTCAATTCTTGCTTGTTGAACGTTGAACAGATCAAAATGTAGATAAAGAATATTTGAAACAAACTGATGGCAGAACAATTCTCGAGCCATTCTTTAGTTGTTGGAGGTTGCAAATTCGTTAACACGCAACACATATGCACAATGTCATCCACGTATATTGTATATTTTGATTCTTTGAATACACCTTTCTACGTGAATTCTATCACTCGCAATATTGTAAGCACTCTCAGCTTCCACAGCTGTTAATCTCCCGTCATGTAAGGACGGTGGTGTCACGATTACACCACGGCAGGATAAGTTAGTTCTTTACATTTAGATTTAAAAGCGACCATATCACTAGGCGTGATTGGAATTAACACTTTTGCAGTGTAGCAACCCTTGTATTGAGAATAGAAATACACTCTCTGATCTACTTGGGGAGGCTGTTCAACCCTAAATTCCGATCAGTCGATAATGACTCGACAATTACCGTAAATTGTCTTAAATGCTGGAGGCATTGTTTCATGAACACGTTCCTTACTAGGCCGGAATATGAAATGTTTCATAAGCAATGCCATTATCATCGGAGTAACTACACGCTAAGTCATCATAACAGAACAGCTAGGTACTGCGAGTCCGGAGTCTGCCTCACGTGTTGTTCTCCGCCCGGCCGCTAGAGCGACACGCACGGTGCCTATATCCATAATCAGATTTGTATAAGTCGTAATTTTTTGAATACCCAAGGCATATTTTTCTGCCGATTTCACTTGAAATGTGCCATTCGGAGATGGTGGGGTTCGAACCCTGAAAATGGTCTTGGTTTCGCATTTTCACGTCAGTAAAATTCTGGAATTATACCTTAATTAAGGCCATGGTTGCTTCCTTCCCACTCCTAACCCAACTTCCCCGAAATGGTATCTGATTTAGTGCGACGTTAAATGGGCTAGCGGTAGTGCGGTTAAGGTCGCGCAGCTGTGAGCTAACATTCGGAAGGTGCTGGATTCGAACTCCACTGAAGATGGTTTTCCGTGGTTTCCCATTTTACACCAGGCAAATGCTGGGGCTGTACCTTACTTAAGTCCACGGACGCTTCCTTCCAGCTCCTAGCTCTTTCCTATTCCATCGTCACCATAACACCTATCAGTATCGGTGTGATGTAAAGAAAAAAAATTCCTGTATCAAGAACGTAGATTATGCAGACCATTTTCAACTAGTTCCCAATTAGATCTTAACAATAGATGGATATTCTTGCTTCAGTACAGTGGAACATCGTTTTCAGACTCCACATTACTAAAAAGGCCATTTTAGAACACTGGGGTAACTTTGTGGCAGAGTCATTGTTGTCACAAAGTTATCCCTTAAACTTTTCCCCTTTATTTTATTTTTACATAAATAACTGAAAGAAAGCTCAAAGCGACATGAGAATCGTGCATTTTTATCAGGAAACATGAAATTAAGATTTCCACTAACTTTGATGTGTGTACCTCATTAAAGTTTTCTGTCATGGACAAAAGTTTCCAGCTATTCACAAAACCACGTGCTCAGTACAATACACCAAAAGGCTCTCTGTTGCCAACAGTCCAACACTTAGGACATTATCATTGTACACACAGGTAGCAGCACTATTGAGGAGTGAAAACAAATAGTGTTCATTGTCAGACCATCGATGCGTATCCCGCGAAATATGAAATTATTATTTAGCGCTCACCTGTCACAAAGTAACCCCTGCAGTCACAAAGTAACCCCGGTTTACGGTTTAAAAAAAAGGCTTGAAACAAAAGAAGAAAAGAACTGAGCAAGGTGGCTCCAGCGACTCTAGAAATAATGTTCATGAGATGAGCTGAGAAAAGGCTTTTAAGACTTTTAATCAGCTAACGAGTACAATTGTTTCACATTTCTTCAATGTAGTCACCCGCAAAGCCATTGGGGACCGTCGGCAAGGCGTTCTCTGATGAAGACAGCGACGGAGCACCCTACTGCATTGAGTACTAATGCCACGTCAGAGAATCGGCGGCCTCAAAGGGGTTCTTTCAATTTCGGAAACAGGTGGAAGTCACAATGACTAATGTCTGGTGAGTACGGAGGATGTTCCAAGACCTGTGTAGTGCAAATCCGGAGTCTCATTCCGACCCGCACGAAACGCCTTGACCCATCGTTCAACCGTCCTATACGGTAATTCACTCTCGCCACCCTCGATAATAGGCAACCTCTATTTTAGTCCATGAATGCCGATTATCTTTCGAAAACATGCTTTAGAGCGGTAAAATTGACACTTTTTACTTCAAGACCACACAGCAACAAGAACATGAACGGTTGAGATGCCATGCGAGTAACACGCGTGAGTTTAAGCTCGTGGAATTTAAGTGTTTTGGCAGGTGTAAACAATTGCGACAGTGCTGTAATTTTCCACAGTGCATCTACTCGTATCATGGAATCAAGCACTATCGACAATTATTTCGTTCTTTGTTCGAGTGCCGTGCAATTAGTATAATAGTGGAATGGCGCCAGGAACGAAGAAGAATCAACAGCAGGCCGAGTGCAGGAGTGCCAACCCAACAGAAGACACCGTGAGGAAAATAATAGAAGAGACACTTCAGTCTAAGGTATTCGTGGAATTAATTGTGAGTACCATAGTGGACAAAATTACGGAGTGTGTGTTAAAGAGACTAGAGGAATCTGTGCAGTTCAATTTAAATGCATGTGAGGACCTAAAGAATCAGATTACCAAGAAAGACAAAGAACTCGCAGAACTTAAAGGGGAAGTGAAATCAAATTATAATTTGGAACAATAACAGCGTAGAAATAACCTCCGCATATTTGGCATTCCGGGGGAGTCAAATGAGGACACGGACAATTTAGTATTAAATGTTGCATGTGACATTGGAGCCGACATGAAATTGACTGATATTGACAGGAGCCACAGAGTCGGGCTTAAAATTGGTAATAAACCCCGGCCTATTATCGTGAAGATGACAAGTTATCGCACCTGGAAGGAGATATTCGCAAAGAAAAGGCATATGAAAGGATCTCGTGTCACGATCCGGGAGGACCTTACGTCTGTCAGACTGACGGTTCTGAAGGCGGCTATCTCCAAGTTCGGCGTCAGAAATGTCTGGACCAGTGATGGAGTTATCCTATTTAAGAACCCTGACGGCAGAATGCACCGCGCTACGCAGATGAGTGACATTCCATAAGCTTACCCATATCTAACCTGTGTTTATTTTACTAACCCATAAGTTGGTAACCCTCTGTATTGAGTTTTGTGTCCTCTTCTAGGACACATCTCCCTCTCGCTCTCTCTCGCTCTCACTCTTCCCTTCGCTGCTATTTCGTTCCACCCTGCTTGGCTGAACGGCTGTCTTCTACCTGCTTGACCTTCACTAGCTCGTTAATTACGGTACCCTACTGGACACTGACCTTGTCCCAACCCTCTTTATAAACTCCGTACTTACAGTAACTTCCTTCTTAGTAATAACTAACAGCTGACTATCACCTTTTCCTATAAATAGTCAGAATAGGTTTAGAAGATGATTATGTAACATACCAACCTCTTTCAGAGACGAGAAGGGGCATCAAAGTTTGCACGAGTAGATTGCAGAAGCATGCGGAAAGGAAAATTTATTAGACATTTTTCACACTAATATTAGAAGCATGAGGAAAAATAAGAACATTTTAGACGTTGTTTTGAAAGCATACGATCATAGGTTTGATGTCATAGTTTTAACAGAAAGTTGGTCACTGAGTAATGTAAATATAAGTAACCATGCCTTGTATAAATCTTATTACAATGAGGGTTCAGTTAACAAATGTGATGGTGTTGTATTAATGGTAAAAAATGCTTTGGAGCACGAAATGGAAATTATTGAGTATGATGACTTTAAATTTCTCAGAGTAGTAATTAACTATGACAACAAGAAAGTAGCTATTACAGGAGTATATCGGTCACATGAATATCACAAACAGCGGTTTCTCAGTGCGTTAGATCATTATATCCAAGATAGATGCCATGTTGAAACCGAACTGATAATAGGGGACACAAATATAGACCTTTTAAATGAACACGGCTGTGACGAATATCTCAACATGTTACAAGAAAGTTATTATCAGTCCTTAATAAACAATCTTACTAGAGTATCTGGTACAAGTAAATCCTGTATTGATCATGCTTTAATTAAAAGTAGGTTGAGAAATGACGACATTCTGACTATCACCTCACAAAGTAAAATTTCATATCATTATCCTATAATAGTAAGTCTCAACATTCAAAATGCCTCGGTCCCTAATAATATACCAAATGTTCGACGTAACTGTTTTAAAATAGATCATCTTGAGCTTAAAAGTCATTTAAGTAAAATAAATTGAGGAGACATCTTAAACAGCAGTGATTTAGATATCAAACTTGATAAATTCGTGAATACGATTAAAAGCTGCATGAGCCTGTCCACTGCTAAATTGAAATCAAAGGAATTTAAAAGAACAGAATGGATTTCTTACGGTTTGGTGAAATCTATTCACACAAGAGACCGACTGTATCAACAATATTTAAAAAGTAAGGATTACTTGGAAATTAAAGAACAGTACAGGAAATATAGGAACAAACTATATGATCTAATTATGAAAACGAAAACTGAGTACTATAGGAATCTGATCAATCGCAATTCAAATAACCGGGGTAAGGTCTGGAGCATAGTCAATGAAATAACACAAAGGTCAGTTAGAAAAGAAGAGATCAAGGAAATCAGATATAAAGGTGAAATCTGTAAAGATGACACAAATATTTCTAATAAATTTAACAACTATTTCTTTAACGAAACCACTGAGAAAGTAAATCATCACAGACAGATTTCCGACTCCACATTAAATATCGCTCGCAACCCTCATACTTGCTTCCTTGCACCGGTAACAGAATACGATCTGAAGAGATGTTTGAGTGAAGTACATGGAAACAAAGCTGTAGGAATAGACAATATTTCGGCTCGAATTATTAAAGAAAATATAGAATCATTAAAGGAACTGTTGCTGAATATTATCAATGATTCCTTCATCTTAGGTTACTTTCCAAAGCAGCTTAAAACATAAATAGTAAAACCTCTTCACAAGTCTGGAAATATTTATGACATTATAAATTACAGACCAATTTCGATAACTACAACAATATCAAAAATATTCTAGAAATGCTTAAAGAACAATATGTATATTTTTTTAGAAAAACACCAAATACTTTCGCCCAGACAGTTTGGATTCATTAAAAATCTCGGAACGACTGATGCTATCTATATCCACCTTAACAAAGAGAATATATGAAAATCTTAATTCTTATCTGCTCTCCACAGGGATTTTTCTCGACCTTGAAAAGGCATTCGACCGCTTGCTCCTCCACAAATTGGAAAAATACGGCTTTAGGGGTAAAGTGCTGGATTTGCTTGAGAGTTACTTGACAGATCGAGTACCGTATATCAAAATTAATCAACATCTAAGCACACCGATGAAGATAATAAAGGGTGTCCTACAAGGCACAGTATTAGGTCCACTATTGTTTATTCTATTTATTAAAGATGTAGAGAAAACAATAGCAAATTTCGAACGTACGCACATCGTAACCTATGCAGATGATACAGTCATTTATGTAGAGGGTGATAGCTGGAATCTCGTCAGACAGGGAGTAACTCGAACACTGCTTAAAAGCATGGTTAGATAATAATGAATTATTTTTAAACATTAAAAAGACAAAATTTATGAATTTTTCAGTAACAGATACACGGAACTATTTTAATGAATTAACTGTACACTACATCAACTGTAAATTGAATTGTAACTGCTACAAAATTTATAAAGTAATGTTAAGTATTTGGGATTATTAATTGATTCGAACATGAAATGGAAAAGTCACATTACCGATTTAAGAAAGAAAATCAGAAGAACTGTTTATATATTTCATAATTTAAAATACATATCCAGTATAAAATTGTTAAGAGAGGTTTATTACGCTTTAGTTCAGTCTACTCTTAGCTACGGAATATTGGCATGGGGAGGAGCCTACAAAAATGTAATCAATAAAATACAGGTTGTTCAAAACCTTATATTACGAATAATGTACCAGAAAGGAAGATTATACCAAAGTAGTCAATTATATGCTGAAGCAAATATATTTAATGTAAAACAGCTCTATGCCCTTGAAATATGCAAATATATTAACAAAAACAAAAATATAATTGAGAAGATTAAACACGAATATTCAACACGCAGTAAGATGTACCACCGTTGTATGTTATAAAAACCCAATCTTAGCATAACAAAGCGCAGTTTCTTGTACTTCATTCCAAAATTCTTTAATGTCCTTTCCGCTTCTTTACAAACTACTTCATTAAGTCAGAAAATGAGTCTGAAGTGTCTTAAATCCTTTGTCCGGGATAATAAAACTGTTATTGAAGAAATAACTAAATGAGAATATCACGTCACCATATTCAATTCTATTCGATGCTCCACCATGTGCTGTTGATCATATCCATCATTCACTCATACCCATACTCGTACTTCAGGCATCATTTAAAACTATATTTCTCTCTATGTAATTAATATTCTAAATTACCACTCACAAGGTTTCACCTTACGTGGTATTTTACTGATATCCACTCGACTCTGTTGAGGTTGGTGTAATATTGTTATGTATAATAATAATAATAATAATAATAATAATAATAATAATAATAATAATAATAATAATAATATATTATATATTATATATATTATATATAATATATAATAATATAATATAATATAATATTTAATTTGTGCAAGTGATAGTTACAAGTTCAATTTATTTTAAGTATTAATATGTTAATAATAACACAACTACTCCTGTAATACATGTGGTTTAGTCACAAGATTAATTTTTCTCAAGTAATAATGTTATTAGAAGAGTTATGTATATAAGAAACAGAGTCCTGTAAATATGTAAACAACATAATGAGTAAAAAAAGGCTGCTCCTACGCTGACAGTTTTGTTATGAAATGGCTATAACGAGTGCATTCGTTGGCCTCTGTACATGTGTTGCTACCAAACGGTGGAACAAGACACTTGTTACACATCACCACCTGCAAAAGTGAAATGTGAACCATGCCCGGACGTACAAAAATAAAATGTAAAACAATAAAGTATGCCCCTCGTAAGTAAGAAACAACAGTTCAGCTTCAGTTGAAAACTGTTAGCTCCCAGTTCATGCTTTTATTCTTTATCAACACCTGAAGTCCGCCTCTGTGGTGTAGTGGTTAGCGTGATTAGCTGCCACCCCCGGAGGTCCGGGTTCGATTCCCGGCTCTGCCACGAAGTTTGAAAAGTGGTACGAGGGCTGGAACGGGGTCCACTCAGCCTCGGGAGGTCAACTGAGTAGAGGTGGGTTCGATTCCCACCTCAGCCATCCTCGAAGTGGTTTTCCGTGGTTTTCCACTTCACCTCCAGGCGAATGCCGGGATGGTACCTAACTTAAGGCCACGGCCGCTTCCTTCCCTCTTCCTTGTCTATCCCTTCCAATCTGCCCATCCCCCTACAAGGCCCCTGTTCACCATAGCAGGTGAGGCCGCCTGGGCGAGGTACTGGTCATACTCCCCAGTTGTATCCCCCGACCAAGAGTCTTGAAGCTCCAGGACACTGCCCTTGAGGCGGTAGAGGTGGGATCCCTCGCTGAGTCCGAGGGAAAAGCCGAACCTGGAGGGTAAACAGATGATGATGATGATCAACACCTGATTAACATTATTTCTATACCTAAAACCCACATGTTCGTGATTAATAAATTTTTTGAGTTGTGGTGCTACCTCCGCCTGCTCAGAATATTATGGGTTGTCAGTATACGTAACACTGAAGTACTCCAAAGCCTGAACAAAGAGCTAGATGTCATGCAAAACATCAAAAAAGAAGACACTTGAGTACTTTGGTAAATATAGACTTCTTCAGCCTATCATACGAGGTAAAATTGAAGGAAGGAGAAGATCTTGTCTGCGGAATCTACGAGAATGGTATGGGATCAGTACCCCCACTCCTTTCCGAGTTGCTGAGAACAAGAACCAGATCGCTCTGATGACAGCCGACATCCAATGAGGATATGCTACGAGAAGAAGAAGAAGTGACCGTATGTGGACTTATTTCTCATCAAGTATTAGTTCATACAGATAGCATACTTTGAAGGTAAATTTAAAAAATGGCACCAAATTTCAATCCAAAAATACTATATCACAGAATCCTATATGTTAAGATATCCTGCATTGAGGACATTCCCAGACTCTTCAAAGTAAATTAATGCACATATGTAGTAATTAAAAGCTAAGTTGCAAATGTATGCAATGTGTCATGAAGATTTTAATTGTCCGTCAATAGTTTGTCATAACTTACAGCCATCAGAATAAAGATTCAGGATTTAGTCTATAATTCACTAAGAATTACGTTACAACTGTTCCCACAGAGTTTAGTCAGTGTATGCCACTCATTGTATAGGTCCATGACATCCAGGCACCTAGAGAGTAGTTCTTATTGCATGACAATTACTGCTCTATCGAACGGTCCAGAAATACCTCGTTAAACATTAACGGAGGGAGAAAGCAGTGAATTCCCTCAAGAGCATCTTAACAGATTTCAGTTTAGGAGCATTTCGGAATTTTAGTACAAGTCGTTCTTAACTTTTCGCGGCCAGAGGGAACATCAGCGAGACCTCAAAATATTCGAAGACAGTAATGTTTGTAATTTTGAGTCACTGCTACATTTAAAGTAACTTTGAATTTCCCAATATACCCTGACTGACAGAGCAAATGCAACACCAAGAAGGAGTGGTTCGAAAGGGATGAAAGTTGGGGAAAAAACAGAGACGGCACGGACGAATAATTGATGTTTATTTCAAACCGATATGCAGGTTACACAATGCGCACGGCATCGACTCAGTAGGATGTAGGACCACCGCCAGCGGCGATGCACGCAGAAACACGTCGAGGTACAGAGTCAATAAGAGTGCGGATGGTGTCCTGGGGGATGGTTCTCCATTCTCTGTCAACCATTTGCCACAGTTGGTCGTCCGTACGAGGCTGGGGCAGAGTTTGCAAACGGCGTCCAATGAGATCCCACACGTGTTCGATTGGTGAGAGATCCGGAGAGTACGCTGGCCACGGAAGCATCTGTACACCTCGTAGAGCCTGTTGGGAGATGCGAGCAGTGTGTGGGCGGGCATTATCCTGCTGAAACAGAGCATTGGGCAGCCCCTGAAGGTACGGGAGTGCCACCGGCCGCAGCACATGCTGCACGTAGCGGTGGGCATTTAACGTGGCTTGAATATGCACTAGAGGTGACGTGGAATCATACGCAATAGCGCCCCAAACCATGATGCCGCGTTGTCTAGCGGTAGGGCGCTCCACAGTTACTGCCGGATTTGACCTTTCTCCGCGCCGACGCCACACTCGTCTGCGGTGACTATCACTGACAGAACAGAAGCATGACTCATCGGAGAACACGACGTTCCGCCATTCCCTCATCCAAGTCGCTCTAGCCCGGCACCATGCCAGGCGTGCACGTCTATGCTGTGGAGTCAATGGTAGTCTTCTGAGCGGACATCGGGAGTGCAGGCCTCCTTCAACCAATCGACGGGAAATTGTTCTGGTCGATATTGGAACAGCCAGGGTGTCTTGCACATGCTGAAGAATGGCGGTTGACGTGGCGTGCGGGGCTGCCACCGCTTGGCGGCGGATGCGCCGATCCTCGCGTGCTGACGTCACTCGGGGTGTGCCTGGACCCCTCGCACGTGCCACATGTCCCTGCGCCAACCATCTTCGCCACAGGCGCTGCACCGTGGACACATCCCTATGGGTATCGGCTGCGATTTCACGAAGCGACCAACCTGCCCTTCTCAGCCCGATCACCATACCCCTCGTAAAGTCGTCTGTCTGCTGGAAATGCCTCCGTTGACGGCGGCCTGGCATTCTTAGCTATACACGTGTCCTGTGGCACACGACAACACGTTCTACAATGACTGTCGGCTGAGAAATCACGGTACGAAGTGGGCCATTCGCCAACGCCGTGTCCCATTTATCGTTCGCTACGTGCGCAGCACAGCGGCGCATTTCACATCATGAGCATACCTCAGTGACGTCAGTCTACCCTGCAATTGGCATAACGTTCTGACCACTCCTTCTTGGTGTTGCATTTACTCTGTCAGTCAGTGTATATGAGATCATTGTGAACTCTTGAGCGAACCGGGTCTTCTCCCACATATCATGGGTTTAGAAGTTTATAAATCACCACGGAAGGATCGAGCAACCAGCAGTCTTTCTGTATAATTAATAAATATTTTACAGGTCTCGAATCCCACTGTCGGCAGTCCTGAAGATGGTTTTCCGTGGTTTCCTATTTTCACACCAGGCAAATGCTGGGGCTCTACTTAAGTTAAGGCCACGGCCACTTCCTTTCCGTTCCTAGACCTTTCCTGTCCCATCGTTGCCATAATACCTATCAGTGCCGGTGCGACTTAAAGCAAATCTTTAAAAAAAGAGATATTACACGTCTGTTCTGTTTTGTTGCAGAGGATCAGCGTTACATGCTAGATATCAAATCAAATTATTGTTCAAATCAGCTTAATAAGAAATCAGTTTCTCATGACCGCAAACGGATTTCAGTCAGAGATACAATCGAACTTGAAAGTGGTTACAACATTAATAAATATAAACTGTGTTTCTGACAGCAAAAGGCGATGCAAAATGGCCAAATATTTTGTTTTAAAGATTGCTTTGTTACCAAGCCTTTCTTATTCTCATTCTTCTTGGTTCGAATGGTCCTACGATGGACCACGGTTGTTCAACCAACTGTTGGACTTTGATATTTGCCCGTTATTGTCACATTTTCTCCTTTATTTCATCTGTCCAGGACGTATCTTTCTTCCGGGGATTTTCCTGAAATCCATGGACTTATTTCTGGGAATGTCGTACAGATCGTCTACTTTGAAGCTCTGATATTCCCCGTTTAATGTCTTTCTCAATTTCCGTCAGCCAAGTGGTACGAATCTTCTTGTTCTGACAGAAGATGAACAAGCGATTGGCCAGTCTTTTGGGAGGCAGTCTTACTATTTGGCCATAGAAAGCTACTTTCCTTTTCGTAGCGCAACCAGAGAGACTCTATATACGTTCGTAGATCTCAGAATTGTAACGTCTACGGAATTCCTCATCTTCCTTTATCAGATCTAAGGTCTTCCTGAGAATTCTCCTCTCTCTGACTTCTAATATTTCCATCAGACCTCTTCGGTTCAATGAAGAACACTCCAAGGCATACAGAGCTTCTGGTCGTATGACTGACGAGTAATGCTTCAGATTCGTGTTACGTGACAGGCATTTGTTTTAATAAGTGTTTCTGATAAGTTGGGTTCAATCCATTCGCCGAGATACTTACATTTCTCCGTCCTCTTGATTTTTCCCCGTTCTAGTAATATCTCTCTGCTAGCTTCATTGATATTGGTAACGAAATTTGTTTTTACCAACGACACTTGAAGACCCAGTTTGGCTGCCAGTCTTCTGAGGCAATTGAGCTCTATTGTTGCTGTATCCAGTGAATCGGCAATCAGTGCCATGTCGACAGCAAGGGCCAGGCAATCTACAGCCAGCCCTCCCTTCTTATGGCCCAGGTATATCCCACTCTGGACACCCAAGTTGGCCAGTTCTTTGCGCCATTCTCTCACAACCTTTTCAAGAACACAGTTGAATCAGTCGGGAAAGTCCATCCCCTTGTCTCACCCGTGTTTTTATCTCGAAGCTTTCCGAGGCCCCGTCTCTCAATGTAACCTTGGAATGGGTGTTAGTCAAGATTTCTAGAATGAGTTTGCGGGTTTTGTTGTCTAATCCCCGATCCTGGGGAATGTTATTAAGTGTTTCTCTATAAACGTAGTCGTAGGCCTTTCGAAAATCAACAATGGTGACGACCACCTTGCATTTCTCCTTTTGGAGTATGCAAGTGCAATTTTAATATTGAATATCTGTTCAGCACAGAACTTTTCCAAAATTACAGATACATTTTATTTTGAATGTTTAGATATTGACAGGCAGATTTAGGGGATTGCCTTAACTTTGAACATAGGCTTGAGAAAACAAAATTTATGGTAATCAGCAAACAGAAAATCTCCAAAGCTGTTATCACAATGGACGGAAACACCATTAAAGCTGTGACAGATTTCAAGTACCTAGGATGCTGGCCAACCCAAGGAAGAGATGCAGATGTAGAAATTTAAAGAAAGCGAGAATCGCATTGCAAGACTGGCATTTCCGAAATTAAAACATTTTGTGTCCAAGTGTGACCTCCGATTCGAAGCTGGTTGGCTTGTCGTGAACCATTACGTGTTACCGGTGCCCTTTTACGATGCCGAGAGATGGCACTAAAGACTTCGTCAATGATCCCACTGCAGGCCTTTGAAATGTGGATGTATCACATGTACCTTTGGGTAGACCACGTCGCCGGGAAATCATGCAAAGTGTTGAACCTCGTAAATTACAGGCAAATACTCTATTTTGGCCACGTTTTCCGAAATTACAAATGCTGCTTGATAATACTGGTAATATAAGACACGACAAAAGGAAAACGTGGATGTGAGCGGAGAATATTTTATTGGACGCGAAACCTCAGACAGTGGTTCGATATCCACAATAAAACTCTGAGGTGGAAAACATGAAATAGGAGAAGTTACTCCAAGACAGTCACCAACAGTGTGTGAGGACACGGCACCAGGACAATAAGAATACAAATATTGTATCATGCAAAATAATAAAAAAATAGATAACGTGGTTTAATTTAGTTCCTTATGGTGAATAATCTTTGGAATATATTTAAAATAGTTAGAGAAATAATTATGAATTTAAAAATATAGAAATATACATTTTTCGTCGTTGTTAGATAACAGAATGACGTTGTTACAAAAGCCATGTAACACAGTGATACACCCAGATATCTACATGAATCTTCTGCTATTTACGCAATATTATGGTGTTGAAACGTAGAGGTATCGACATATGACTTAAATTCTTATATTCCAGATTAAAGTTCTGCTCAGTCAATTAAATTCCACTTAGATCGCAATTGGTAAAGAGACCCATCTATCGTTTCACCTCAGTCTGCAGTTTACCATCGAGTACCCCTCTTGTGGCAATCTAATCTCTATCTCAACACCACACCGTACAATTTCATCACCAAAGCCCTGATCCGATATAAGAAGGAAGAAGCAATTAACGCAGTGGTCCATTAGAAGATGAGATTATAAAAAACGAACAGAAATCAATATTTCTTGTACCTCAGGAATGAACGTCTTGAAGAACACACTGCCATTCTTCGTAAACACGGAAGAAGAATATAGTTATGATAGTTACTTAAGCAGAAGCAATCAAAATGTGCAAGTATACTAGACACATTTAGTAACGTGCACCTTTTCTCTACTCCCTGCACTCTAATGATAGCAGCTGCTCGACGTGTCAGGGAATTGATGAGGTTTAGGAACCTCAGCGTTGGTATATCTACACAGGCACAAGCAAAGGATGTCCTTAATGCAGTAGTATTAACTTACATATATAGACTTTACATCCTGTGGGCGTACGAGTGAATGAAACACCTAAAACAGGGCCATTCAGTTAGGTTCCAATCGGGTCACTTAAAAGAAGTTATAACTATAGGCAAATCACACACTTATTGATTACAAAGGTATTGGTTACATTGCTTACCTTGGAGTTTTTAATTTTAGCTTGTAATTACAGAAATAATATACACTTTTATTGTACTTTACGTGGAGAAATTACGCAAATTACATAGTTAAAAATATGTATACAAATGAGATAAACAGACTAACTAATGCGAGAAGTGGGAAGAGGCCGATTGAAAAACGTGCGTTGTCCCGAACATAATTATTAAGAACAGCGCGATATTTTGCACATTTGGCGATAAGTTTGAATGAATATCAATCCAAACCTGAACCATTCCCTGTTCTTGAAAGTGGCTTAGCGTTGCGTCTAGCTGCGGTGTAGCTGAGCAGTCTGTCACAGACACCAGTGTCGTGAAGATGGCGAGTTAACCGACTTTAAACGAAGGATGATCAACGGCGCACGGCGCATGGGTCATAGCACGCGAATTCGGGCTTCTGAGGTTAACAGTGTCGAGGGTGGATCTTCAATATCGCAGAGAAAATGTTACTACCCGCGTAAACCGCCACACGGGAAGACCACAGGTGTTTAACGAACGGACATCACGTCGCCTCCACAGAACCATACTGGGCACTCGACGGTCTACTGTAAGTCGGATCACCGCCCTCTTGAACGCTGGAAGTCAGTAATCCATTTCTACCAGGACTGTAAGGAGACAACTGCACCGCATAGGCTTCACCAGCCAACGATCGACTCGTATCGCTTTGCTGACACCTCGACACAGAGCTCAACGACGTGCATGGGCCCGCGAACATCGGCAATGGACCATGGAACAGTGATGGCGTGTGGTATAGTGCGACGAATTCCAGTTCCAGTTGTATCGAGCTGATGGGCGTATGAGAGTGTCGCGTATGCCCCATGAAGCTATGGATCCTGCGTGTCGACTAGGCTGTATCCAGGCGGGATGTGGCTCAGTTCTGGTCTGGGCTGCGTTCTCATGGTCGCAGTTAGGCCCCATTGTCCGGATGCAGGGAGCGCTGACATATGCACATTATACGGACATTCTTTCAGACAATCTGCATCCCGTTCTGGCCCTAGAGTACCCTGATGGAGATATAATGTTTCAACAGGACAATGCGTCATGTCACCGCTCTGTGGTAGCACGCAGGTGGTTGGAGGAGCACTCCAGTGAAGTTACGGCCATGGATTGGCCCTCCAGATCTCCCGATCTTAATCCAATCGAGCATTTATGGGATGGTGTCGATGCTGGTGTACGCTCTACGAACCCCGCACCAACTACACAATACCAATTAATTCTGGGTAGCAAGGCAAGATGCGTGAGTCCAGATCCCTCCAGAACGATTCCAGCACCTTGTAGAATCGATGCCTCGCCGTATTGCTGCCGTTCTGAGGGCTCTCGGAGGACCAACTCGTTATTAACATCACATTCAGTGTCTCCCCATGACTTGTGGCCACTCAGTGTACTTTAAAATAAAATTTCGGTGTATAATTAGCGTATAGTAAACATAATTAAATATATACATAGGGAAGTATTTTACCCAAAGACCAGTCTTAAGTTCTATCATATAGCCTGCGGGCCGCCAATGGAATAAGCCCGACCTACAAAGTAGTAGAGTATACATTTGACTCGAGTGCGAAGGAGAGGTTGAATTATTTTTTAATTCAAACAGAGAAGAATGGGAATGGTGTAGATTTGTTTAAAGTGTGAAGGCAACGGATTATTAAATTCGTTCTTTCGTTTTATTTTTTTATTACAAGTTGTTTTACGTCTTATGGTGACGATGGGACAGCAAATGGCTGGGAGTGGGAAGGAACCAGCCGTGGCCTTAATTAAGGTACAGTACCAGCATTTGCCTGGTGTGAAAATGGGAAACCACGGAAAACCATCTTCACGGCTGCCGACTGTGGGGTTCGAACCCACTTTCTGCCGAATACTGGATACTAGCCGCACTTAAACGACTGCAGCTATCTAGCCTGATACTTAATTACTTGGGGGTCAGTAGCACATTGAACGTGCCCAGTTTTACGTCACAATGTCCTTCCTGAGGCCGCATAATGGCCTAAAACTGTGAAATAGCTGAAAAAAATAGTAGGCCCTATTCATTTTAATAGCGTTGAAGTTGGTATCTGGGGCTTTTTGCTGTGACGTTGATTTTAAATCTGCACCTATATTGATCTTGCTTGCAACTAAACATAAGATTACCTGTTAAGAATACGTTACGGCATGTTGGCAATTTTATCGAAGATGTCGGCGGTGCTACTGGCTTGCTTTCAGAAATGTTCAGTGCAACACACATTGGACTTCCAGAAGTACCGTGGGGTGAGGTAAGTCGGAGCAACAATTCATTGGCCAAATAAATATACAGTCCGTCCCAAAAGGTTCGAGACTGGATTAATAATCAAATCGAGAAAACTTAAGTTGACGGTTTTAATTCTTCAGGTGTTCTACATAGCCTCCCCCACAACGCACAGAACGATCGTACAACCACGTGAAACTCTCAGAAAAGTCCCTGTTTGGGATGTTTTTCAACTCGCATCTCACAGTGACTTGAAAGTCGGTTATGTTGTCAAATCGGTGACCCTTTATGTGAATTTGGGAATAAGAACGGTCACTCGATGCCAAATTGGGTGAATACGTGAGGTGGCTGAGAACTGGAATTTCTGTTTTCGCTAGAAACTGAACGACAACTCCAGCCATATGAGAGAGTGCATTGTCGTGCAGCAAAAAGAAATCCCTCCCCTTCCACTGTTGCCGGCGAACCCTCTGAATCCTCTTGCACAGCCGATCCGTGACACCCATAGCCGTTTTACCGAGTAAAACATGAAACCGAATCACTGCTCGTTGCTCTGTAGAGCTTTGTGACACAAAGAGGTTGACACACTTCGGCCGCACGTCCACTACTTAACACTGCCTCCTCACAGCTGATCGGTCAAATGCACATCTGTTGTTTAGTTGTTAGTTCAAGCTGCCATCCGACTTACTGTGCTGACGTCACTGATACGCCAGGTATAAAATCAGTCTCGGAATGTTTTGGACGGACGGTGTATTTCAATGATATGAAAAGGATTGCGGGTTAATGCCGGGCAAATATTGTACCTCAATATAAACTTATGTTGTTTAAATTAATATCTCTGTTACACTCTACGTCTTGTAAGCACCTATAATCGGGCTGTGAAGTTAATATAAACAAACCACTCGACTGATATCTCAATTCAAAAACCAAGTCAAGAATGATATAGGGGTGTAAATGCAATCAGAACCACACAATTATCACCTTTATACAACTCTTTTTCTATAAACTCAATACTTGTAATGTATATTTGGCGTAGGAATATATTTTTTTTAAAGAAAAAAGAAAAACATTAAAATTAAAAATAAAAACAAAAGGAGAAGAGAAAAATAATTCTAAACTTACTGAATGCATTAAACTCTCTATATATATTTAATTTATGTATCTATGTTTGTAATCACGTGACAGTTCAATAAAGCGTTGCCAAGTGGCCATAAACTCCCCCATCCATCTCCTTCACCCTTTACCCGCCTCCCTCTTCCAGCACATCTCCTCAACCAGGCCCGTATATCTTGGTCAGAGAGAGGACGTTACCTTATTGGTGGCCCACCCCACCCCCTCAGGGTGGGGAACGAAAATTTATTCTTCATCATCATCGTCGTCGTTTCAATTCACGTTTTAAATAGACTGTTTCTGATCGACTGCCACAATTTCAATATATATCCACGAAATCCCATAGTATGATGCTCTGGAGTTTTATTAATTAAAAACATGTATATATCAATAGTAAAAATTAGTTTAATAGTTTTCTTTTAGCTTTTTCACGATTTCAGACTACTGTGTGTCGACTCTATGTGGAGGGATATATTCACTCGTGCTTATTTCTCTTGCGGTTGGTAGTGTGATGTGATACAATGGGACGAATATATGTCAGGGGAAAAAAGACCAAATGCCTGAGCAAAAGGAATTAACCAGAGCGTCTAAAATCCCTGGTCGGTTCAGGAGTCGAACCCAGGCCCATGTGAAGTGATGGTTACTGCACTTACTGGTCAGCCAAGCAGGCAGACAATTTCAACTCCTCGTGCCATTAATTTCACGAAGAAGAGTATCAGCCCTTCGGAAATGATAGTATCTGCTGGTTAAAGGAAAAGTACACGAGAGGCAGTAAAGTGGTGTCAATTCCGTTGGAATTGATAAAGAATGGTGATTGATCAAGTGAGGACACACAATAAACGGTAAGTATGAAATTGAAATGAAATGGCGTATGGCTTTTAGTGCCGGGAGTGTCCGAGGACATGTTCGGCTCGCCAGATGCAGGTCTTTTGATTTGACACCCGTAGGTGACCTGCGCGTCGTGATGAGGATGAAATGATGATGAAGACGACAAATACACCCAGCCCCAGTGCCAGCGAAATTAACCAATTAAGGTTAAAATTCCCGACCCTGCCAGGAATCGAACCCGGGACCCCTGTGACCAAAGGCCAGCACGCTAACCATTTAGCCATGGAGCCGGACAGTATGAAATTGAAGAATGTGACTCAAGGGAATAAGTGGAATCATTGTCACTTTAGCACATGTCTGAATCCTGCGGGATGCAAATAGGCCGTAACGAGATGGATATACTGCTCACCAGAGAAAGCAGATTCATGTCGTACTCTTTTGCAAATCGTGATACATGATTATAGATTTTCC
This sequence comes from Anabrus simplex, assembly GCF_040414725.1. Classification (NCBI taxonomy): domain Eukaryota; kingdom Metazoa; phylum Arthropoda; class Insecta; order Orthoptera; family Tettigoniidae; genus Anabrus; species Anabrus simplex. The sequence continues at coordinate 1,102,581,299 of NC_090265.1, read as the reverse complement.
ATCTGCATTATGATAGGAAGAATAATCTCTATTGGTCTCCTCCAGCACGAATTGCTCGAGGAACTGGAGACGTGGTTCATCAATCCAGATGAAGTACCATCTTTCTTATTATTATTACCGCACAGGTTATAGTGACGTCGTGGAAGTATTTTTAGAACTGCAAAATGAAAAAATAATAAAATATACATCTTACTTACAATTTTCTTTCAATCGTTCTCCTACCGAGCAAATGTCTGGACGGTTTAAGTCAGCCCGGCAACATTCATAATATACAGTTACAACTCATAGCCTTAATTTGTAATTACGCTATGAGTACAATGTTGGAATCAGACGAAATTGAGGGTTTCGACACCTGGTCATGAACACATACAACGGATGTCATGAGCATCAAATACGGTAGGTAGGGAATAATAATAATAATAATAATAATAATAATAATAATAATAATAATAATAATAATAATAATGTTATTGGCTTTACGTCCCACTAACTACTTTTTCTGTTTTCGGAGACACCGAGATGCCGGAATTTTGTCCCGCTACCGACATGAGGCTGAAGTATTTGATCACCTTCACATACCACCCGACTGAGCCACGATCGAACCTGCTAAGTTGGGGTGTGAAGGCCGGCGCCTCAACCGTCTGAGCCATTCAACCCGGCAGAGGTGAGAAATATTGCCATTCGGCAATTTGAATGTGAGATAATACAATCATCCTTCACTGATTCAATGGCCTTTGCCTGTCTATCTATATATATATATATATGAATGTTTGTATATTTGTATTATGTACTGTATGTATGTAAATGACACATCTCCTAAACCACTCGAGCAAAATCAAAGAAATTTGGTACACTCATTACTTACTATCTGTAGACGAGCACTGTGGGGGTAAGCCATCCCTAGCACCCTTAGGGGTGGGCGGTCATGGGGGTAATATATATAAAATTAATAGAAAATAGTGATGAATACATAGTTTCCGGGTTCTCTGACATGAATAGTGACACGCCGGATTTTTTAAAAGTCCAAGTCAGCCCCCTTCGTAGAGAGGGGCGAGGGGGAGTGATAAAAATAATCGATAATAGCGTAAAATCCATTGATTTTGTGGTCGCTGAGATGAATAGTAACACTCCGGAAATTTTTAAAGTCCAACTTCAGCCCCCTTTGGGGTGGGGGCGAGGTGTTAGTGATATATGAAAATAATCGAAAATAGTGTTATGGAGGGTAAGAGAAGTAGAGGGAGACCAAGACGACGATGGTTAGACTCGGTTTCTAATGATTTAAAGATAAGAGGTATAGAACTAAATGATCCCACAACACTAGCTGCAAATCGAGGATTGTGGCGACGTTTAGTAAATTCTCAGAGGCTTGCAGACTGAACGCTGAAAGGCATAACAGTCTATAATGATAATGTATGTATGTATGTATGTATGTATAGTGGCGAATCCATACTTTTCGGGCTTGCTGAGATGAATAGCGTCACTCAGGGTATTTTTAAAGTATAAGATCGGCCCGCTTTGGGGTGGGAGGCGTACAAATATTACCTACAATCTGAAAAATATACTGTGGGGGCAAGACGACACTAGAACCCCCAGCGAAGGGGGTTAAATATAACCTATATTAATAAATGGAAGTCAGTTTGGAACGATCAATATACGTAGTACACTGTACTGTATATATACGTTAAGGTATACAAATTAAAATTGACGTGAATTAATGAGGCACTTCCAGGTATCCTAGAAACTTAAAACTTGGTACCAGAGAAGCTGATGACTTCAGGATCCCTGGAAAAATAGAAAATTTTCAAAATACTCTGAGGGGCCTCGCTGGGAGTCTAAAATTCGGGGCTCATCATAAGGACGCATTCGGATATATTTACCCTAAACGAAAACCTATAGGTTTCATGGGTTTAAAAGTTTCCTGAAAGTCGTAATTTTTGTCCCCCCCCCCTTCCAATATCAATTTGGTGGCATAATCTGCCAGACGAGCTAGAAAACTGAAATTTAGCTAAAATATAGCTTTTAGCCCATAACCGACGGAAAAATTTATTTTTAGCCCCAAAAATATCGAAATATGAAGGCAATTTTAAAGACGGTGCAGACGTTCATTTTGAGGTATTTGGTGGCTAAACGGTAAGTCGTATCACAAAACGGATGGCACATTCTCGGTTCAATTTGGAGTGATCTACAACTTTGTTCCTATGACATTTTGTCGTATCTTTATCCCTTATACGTTAAATTTGGCTCTATTTCCTTATTGTACGTAATTTTTTGCAATTTTTACACGTATAATTGGCAGTTTGATTCACTTATCCGAAAGATAGGATCATGAACTTCTACGTGAACCTTGGCCCACGCAGTAGCTATATGTGTACCAAATTCTATGTTTGTAGCTGTCATATATGTGTCCGAAAGGTTATTCACTGTGAGAAAACCTTACCAAAATTTCAATGTATTCAACCTTTCTAACTTAATCTTATCCACAAATAGATGAGATACGAGAACATATCATAGGACCAGTCATTTAGACTGTTATATATGGCGTTTTATCGTAGGCCTAAAATCCTTTTGTCGATATGATGTACCTTTTATAGCAGTTAATTTTCAAATGAAAGTAAAAATGCTCATATTTTGGTATGCCGATCTATATTTATTCATTGAAGTCGATTTGTAACGATCCAGAAAAGGTGTGCGTGCCTTCGTAATTAATACTTTTCAAATCGATAATGACTCTCAGCAGGAGGGCGTCTGCTATTGTAATCAGTGCTTCCCACATCGACTTTAACTGGCAGTATGAATGGGGTCTTTCTCCAACTCCTGTGTATATAATTATTTACCTTCTCGATTTAACTGGCAGAAGGCTAGGGAACGCATTTTTTTTCAAAACTCCTTCACCCGATTGTGTTTGTTAATAGGCTAGGGTGCTCGCCATTATAAACAAATTTACCCTCCAAAATGTGGTTGACGTTAGGCATAGTGGCCTGCTATTATAATGAAAACTCAAAATCTCGGTGTGAGTGGCAGTAAGCTGACTGGCATTAGGAAAATGGGCCTGTCATTATATTGATAACAGCACAACTCAATTCTGTTGGCTGTAGGGAAGGTTCCTGCCATTACAATAAAAATTCCTCGATTGTTATCTGTCTGGAAGTAGGAAATGGGGCCTGTCATTTCAACGGAAACTCCCTAAATATATTGTGACCGCGCAGCAGGCAATGGGGCCCACCATTATAATGAAAATTCCCAAATCGATTGCGAATGGCAGTAGGTAAGTGGACATGCTATTATCGTCACAACTCCGCAACTCGCTCTTTACATTAGAAGCAACGTATGTTGACGTCCCTATGCTGTTTCTCGGATGTCACTGTGAGACATTGAATTAAAAAAGATCGTATTCACTGCATGTACAGTAATTTACTTAGATATCCGTATACAATATAGAATACCGTAGCGAAGCACGGGTACATTTGCTAGTAAAAATATAAATTAAAAGTTCAGATGAGATGATATATTGTGCTAGCTTAGTCTGTAAAGTGTTTCAACGTTTATATCGTTCGTAAGGGCCTCCGATTATCTGAACTCTAGGTCAAGTAAGGCAGAAATATTGAGAAGAGAATTATATGGTAACTACTTCAATATCGGTCATGTATTGGAGAAGAAACTCTCCAAAGCATCCTTCAAAACTACAGCTAAATGCGATGGTCATCCTGAAAGAAGAATTCTCGTCAAAGATAGAAAGAACAAAGGGTACGAATACCGTAAAAGCAATTATTAACTGCCAGTATGAAATATTAGTATAAGTTTCTTGTTTGTCAATATTTCTTACTATGATACTATATTGTCCAATCATTACGATAGATTTCGTATAACTTACGAACTGTTTCAAGGAGAAGGACGCTTATTTTTACAGTTTGTTTTACTTCGCATCGACACAGATAAGTTTACGACAACGATGGAATACGAAAGGGCTAGGAGTGGGAATGAAGTGACCGTGTCTTAATTAAGGTATGGCCTACAGCCCCAGCATTTGCCTTGGTGTTAAAATGGGAATCCACGGAAAACCATCTTCAGGGCTGCCGAAAGCGGGGTTCGAACCCACTATCTCCCGAATGTAAGCTGATAGCTAATATATGGTCTATTGAGATCAAGTTGGCGGGCTCGATCTCAGCTCAGTCTGAACTGTCCAGGATGTCTGATTACAAAGAGTAGAACGAGTGTGGGAGGATCGAGCAGCTCGGAAACTATTTTCAAGTGCCTCACTCATTCGTGTACCGTTGTGCATTGGTTCTCGGCATATCTTTATTGTACAACGCATTCTTTGCGCCATAAATGTATATAACGCTCGTAACGAACACAAATGAAGCAAAAAGAAGGTGATGACCCACTGACTGAACAACTGAGAGGACTCATATACCGAGCCCGTAATCGAATTTTGAGTTTAGGCTAACCCGCATAGCAGTTCATAGTTCAAATAGCACCCACTTTAGACTGAGCAGCAATGAGTCTAGCTCGAGTCTGTCCAGATTTGTTCACTTATGTCTCTCTCTTTCCCTAACAATCAGAAAAATATATTTTTCTGGTTTATTCTCTGCTTTTGGTTTAGGTTCTTGTAGTCTAAAATAATAAATAGGCTTAATGTTTTGTTTCCTTTCCTATTATATAACTAGCTGATGTACCCGTGCTTTGCTACGGAATCCTACACAGTATACATAATTCTAAATGAAGTAGTGTACACGTTGTGAATAAGATGTTATTACATTACATAGCTCTTAGTTTTGCCGGAGAAACACGACGGGAAGGTCCTCATACTTCTTTTCTCATGTGAAGACCGTTTTAAGGAGTTTTCATTGTATTGGCAGGCCCTGTTGCATGCTGCCAGTTACAATTGATTTAGACATTTTTCATTACAATGGCGTAAGGATAATACTTAGAGAGTCAAGAGAATCTAAAAAGTGCACAAAAGAAGATAATACACCAAGACTAACTCCAACTAAAATAAGACAATGACGTCAGTATGTATGTTAGATACAACAATAACCGACTGGAATGTCGTGGTTAAAAGCAATGCTCTCATACGAAACGTTCGATCAAGTTAAAAACGGCACAGTTTCTCACTTTTCACAAACAACACTGTACTACTACGCTAACGTTTAAACCGTGCCAAGTTTCAGAAATGGAAGGATCCAGTCACAAACAGCGCTACACAACTGCTCTACTGCTGTCCTTTAAGTGAGCAACCTCACCATTCCTATAACTATAACATATAACAAAGCAGGGATAGAAGAGCTGGAATACTGTGATGAATTAGTGTGACGCATACCAGTAATCATTGGCCATAGTCAGTGCTTACGTGACGATATTTATTGTGCCTGTTTATTATAACTTATTGCTAGGAGGATATCTGAGAGTTCGGAAAAGTCAAGTCTTCGTAGAGGATGCCCAGGATAGCATGAAATGAAAAGGCATGACTTCAGAAGGGTTTAAACCCTCCCTGCTCCACGTAGCGTATCGAGGTCCATACACTACGCATAATTTCACGCAGCTACTAACTCTCTAGTTACTTCCCGTCTATATTTAGGCAGGTCGTTCTACGCGGGTAGATAACTCCCTTCGATCACGTGGCCCGCAGCAATAATGTCATCTATAGGACCTGAGCAGCAATAGAAGAGACAATGCACATCACAAGAAACAATATCCAATTTAATGTTATTGTTGATCAATTTAGGGCTTTTCATATTGTAGGCTTTTACATTTAGTTTTCTTCCGACTCTCTGTTACCAGGGCATTCCAATATGAAGCGAGTCCTTCCTCCCTTCATGAATTCCTCTTGTCTTATTTTTCAAGCGATCATTCCTTTACAACTTTTTTCTCATTTTGATAGTCATCTCCACAATTTCTCTTGTCAATATGGATTGATGACCATGAGGCTGTAAACCTTAAAGCAATCACGACAAAAACTACCATCATCGCCAGTTAACACGACTGGACAACATTTCCATGTTCACTGTGTTCGGTGTTGATATGGATTAAGCAAAAAAATCCTAGTTCACTCGAAAATTAAACGTCAGGCCTTCACCTAAACTACCATTTCACCCCTTTATAGCCTAGACTGTAGTGCCTTCTTGCCGACTTTACATAACGATTTCCATTAAATTCTTTCGAGCCATTTTCTTGTAGCTCGGCGTTGATATGGACTACGCAACAAAAGTGAAAATCATGAATTTATTGGTTATCACAGACGGCACGGCAAAACTGCGTAAGACATAAACGATCGAAAATTTAGCACCATACAACTTTAGTTATGTAGTTCTTATCGATAGGGCCTCTAATAACATAAATATTTGAGAATTAAATTTTAGGCCTTCCCCTAAACTACCATTTCACTCAGCGTGAATAAAATTATTTATGGTCTAGATTTTAGAGATACAGTATATTCCGCGACTTTACACGCTTATTTTCATTAAATTCTCTTCAGCCGTTTTCTTGTGATGCGTGTACATACATACATACAGATAGACAGACAGAAATGACGGAAAATTAAGAAGTGCATTTCCTTGTTACTGTGGATACAACCGATAAAGAAATACCATTCTTTTTAAATTCTGAGCAATGTACAGACAAAACTATTTTATATATGGTCGTTGCCGGGAAAAAACCTCTATGTGACAATATTTTTGGAGATATACTGACCCGCAGCACATACATTACGATGAGCGAGAATGCCTTGACCAGATTCACACAATATTGCACCTTAGATGACAGAACCTTACTGGCCAAAGTTCTAAGCTAAAATATTTCACATAGGAAGTGTTGTCCCGGCAGCGACGATATATAGACTAGATGTATGTTTTAATTTTACTGGATTTTGGTATCTGCTTTTTAATTTATTTTTAGATTTATAGTTTAGTTTAATATTTTAATATTATTAAATTTAGTTAGCGTGTTCATAAACCTGTGTATTATATGAATATGCTACATAAAGGAGTTTCTCAGCCTCAGTGGCAGCAAATTATCAATAAATTCAATTCGGTTTAATTCAGTTATCTCTCTCTCTCTGTTCGTTCTAGCAGCAGACTTACTCTCTGTTCAAACTAGCTGAATAGCAGAAATGGAGAGGCATGATCTGACGATATGAGGTCAGGCTCGTTCATTGCACGGCTCTAATGTGCTGTATAGGGAGATAACATCCTCCCTTGGTCACCGGGAGAATGTTGCCGGATGGACTCTCAGCTACGCGCCAGTGTTTGCATTCAATGCCACCTCCCCTTGTTGTAACAGGGCTTCGTTTTTACATCAAACAGAAAATAATAGGTGAATTTCTGTAGTAGTAAAAATAGTAGTAGTAAGATGAGCGGAGTTTAAGCACGAGAGATATTAATATGAGGACAAAATTGGAATTCAAGAGGATGAATTGGGGTAAATGTACTTTATAATTCCAACTACCTTGAAATCGTTTAAGGAAAGGCGAAGTGAACAACTGATTGAAAATCTGCTACCTGAGCGGCAGCCCTACATGTAGATCAGCGGTGATTGATTGATTGATTGATTGATTGATTGATTGATTGATTGATTGATTGATTGATTGATTGATTGATTGATTGATTGATTGATTGATTGATTGATTGATTGATTGATTGATTGATTGATTGATTGATTGATTGATTGATTGATTGATTGATTGATTGATTGATTGATTGATTGATTGATTGATTGATTGATTGATTGATTGATTGATTGATTGATTGATTGATTGATTGATTGATTGATTGATTGATTGATTGATTGATTGATTGATTGATTGATTGATTGATTGATTGATTGATTGATTGATTGATTGATTGATTGATTGATTGATTACCTCTTACCCGGATGCTCCAGGTTCGATTATCGGTAAGGTCAGAGAATGTATACCTTATTCTGAGGGCGGTTCCTGGTCCACTCAGCCTACGTGAGAAAAATTGCGGAGCTATCTGACAGTGGAATAGCGGCTCCGGTCTAGAAATCCAGGAATAATGGCCAAGACGATTCTATCGTAATGTCCACGCGTTACGCCGTAACCTGCAGGTCTTCGCACTGTGCAGCAGTCACTTGGTAAGTCAAGGCCCTTCAGGACTGAAGTAACATGGTGCATTATTATTATTATTATTATTATTATTATTATTATTATTATTATTATTATTATTATTATTATTATTATTATTATTATTGGTAGTATTGTTGTTGTGGTTGTTGTTGTTGTTGTTACAATATAGTGTAAAGAACTTAAACCTTTGATCATTACGAGGATAGTAGGCATCATCCTTGTCGATCGTGTTAGGAGTAAGTATATTTGGCCAGATAAGAAATCGGCAAACATTATCGACAAGGTAGGATAGAGAAGACTCCTCTGGTACAGCCATGTACAAAGCAAAGCTCAGACGAGTAACGACGGAGCAGAAAGGAGGAGAAAGCGGCCGTGTGAGACCGGAGCTAATCTTGTGTACCGATGATCAAAATGGATTTGGCAGAACTCCTGCTCACCGCTGAGCGAGAGGGTGCAATGGAAACGTCGCTGTGGTGTCGCCGAACCCAAATGAGGGACAAGGCGCGACAGCAGAAGAAAAGAATAATATTCCATTAGACTATAATATTTATTAGTAATAGATTATTAATCAAGATTAAACTAGCAATACGACTAACCTTGTTTCAGTTTGCCCTTCTCACTGAAGATCCCTTTACGGATTTCCTAATCAATTTAAGTCTTCCCGAGTGTTTTTACAGTCCGTTTTACGTAGCATGAACACAGACAGGCGACGATGGAATAGGAAAGGACCAGGAGTGGGAAGAAGCGAACAATGGCTTCCATTTGCCCACTGTGAGAATGGGAAACAACCGAAAATCACCTTCACGGCTGCCGACAGTGGGGTTCGAACCCATTATCTCCCGAATGCGAGCTGATGGCTATGTGACCCGAACAGTACTGAGAATTCGTGTACGTTTTGTCTCATAAAAAACAGTGTTGCTCTAATTTTATTTTGAATAAATTCTCAGATTTCCGGTTGAATGTAATATATTTGATACCTCTGAGAATAGTATCTGGACGACTGTTGATTCGAGTTTTTCAAGTTTCAACTGCACGAATGAATCATTCAACCAATGTGGATTTTTCTTTCTTTTACATTACATTTATGTTCAGAATATTAGTAGTCTATATCAAGACTTATAAATATTCAAAATTACTGCTATGGGCAGGTACAATGAGAGAGTTTACGGATGACATGTTTTCTTATTGAACACTAGCTAGGTTTTTAAATTGCCTCAGTAATACCTAGTGGAAATGAGTGGCAGCAGAAGAGATAAAGCACGGCTCAACTAATGGAGTAGATTGCCGACAACCTGACAAAATCACTGAACATCGAACGCATGTAATGGAGATGCGAATGCATCGCTGAGCAATGGGTATCTCCTTAAATGACTCCGTCCCCAGAACCTGGGTTCAACAACAAATGGACAACGTGGGAATTGTGTAGAAAATGTGAGAGAAGCGTCTTCGATGGTAAAGCCATGTTTTGCATGCAGCTCCATGCGGCTAACGCGCAAGCGGATGTTCTCAGCCGCCCTGGCACGAGTAGATAAGTGCGGACATGAAGATCGTCGACTTGAGACCACATGATACTCAGGGCCATGTGAAATAGCGAGCTAAGATCCAGAAAGTGGAGCCTGCGCCAGCGGTACAGCCCAAAGTTAAGGATGATGATCATCATCATCATCATCATCATCATCACGATCATTATCATCATCATCATCTAACAATAGACCCAGGGAGTTGGCCGTACAATTAGGGTTGCTTTGTGTGAGCATGCATTCGGGAGATACTGGGTTTGATTCCCCTTGAAGCAAATGCTGGGGCTGTACCTTAATCAAGGCCACGGCCCCTTCCTTCCCACTTCTAGCCCTTTCCTATCCCATCGTTACTGTGAGACCTACCTGTGTAGGGGCAACGTAAAATATATTGTAAAATAAATCAGTGTAACGTTACTGCTGATAAATCATAACATTTCGTTTTTCGTCTGGCTCCACGATATTAAGACATTCTAGGTCTATAATTTCAACCCACTCTTTTTAATTAATCCTCCTTCCTTCATTTTTTCAAGTGATCGTTTCTTCGTCATTTTCTCATTTCCATTGAGTTCGATAATTTCCTTCCTGAACAACGACCACGCAGTTTTGTAGTTTATATAAGCCTCACGACAATAAAACCAACATTATCAGTTCGTTCGTTACGAAGACAATTGAACAATATCTCCACATCAGCGATGATCAAACTTGATGGACGTGTCAATACAAATCTAAAGCCATAAATCCGATCAGTTTTATAGCTCGTGTGGTAAAAACGTTCCAGAAATAAAATATTTTAAATTACATTCCCAACAATATTTGTTATGTGCAGCATCCAGATAGATAATGCTTCCAGACAACACGAAGATAAAAAGTCAGAAACTATTTGTAAAACTTTTAGTGCTTGAAATAAATTTCATGTTGTATCCATATTGACAATTATGTTATATAAGTTGAAAAAACTAGTATACTTCTTCCATTTAGTAAATACTGCACCCATATCCCTACCTTACAAGGGTATGATACATGCAAGTTTATTTGCAAGTCAAAATTGTAAAAAGATCATTTTAGAACAACAGTTCATGTTTCGGCCGCTTTAGACCATCTTCAGCTATCTAGAAATAGCTTTCACTTAAAATTAATGTATCGACAGTTGCAGAACACGAGTAAAATTTACATTCATTTACATTTATTTTTAAAGTATCATATGAATGTAAATTTATATTTATTTTAAAAGTGCATCATATGAATGTAAATTTTACTCATGTTCTGCAAATTTCAAAATATTAATTTTCAGTTAAATTTATTTCTACACAACTGAAGATGGTCTAATGCGGCCGAAACATGTACTGTTGTTCTAATACGATGTTTTTGCTAGTTTTAATTGTAAATAAACTTGTGTCATCCTCTGTAGTGTACTGGTTAGTTTGATTAGTTTTCACCCCCGGAGGCCCGAGTTCAATTCCCGTCTATGCCACGAAATTTGAAAAGCAGTACGGGGGCTCGAACAGGGTCCACTCAGAGTCAGGAAATCAACTGAGTAGTAAGGCGTTCTATTCCCTCCTCATCCACCCTCGAAGTGGTTTTCCGTAGTTTCCCACTTGTCCTCCAGGCAAATGCCGGGATGGTACCTAACTTAAAGCCACGGCCGCTTCCTTCCCTCTTCCTTGTCTATCCCTACCAATCTTCCCATCCCCCACAAGGCCTGTGTTCAGGATAGCAAGAGAGGCCGCCTGGGAGAGGTACTGGTTATCCTTTCCAGTTGTATTCCCCGACCCAAAGTTTCACGCTCCAGGACACTGCCCTTGTGGCGAGAGAGGTGGAATCCCTCGCTGAGGCCGATGGAGAAACCAATCCTGGACGGTAAACGGATTAAGAAAGGTAGAAAGAAAGAAAGAAAGGAAGAAAGAAAGAAACATGACTAGGTGAATAAAACTTTTAGAGTGTACAGTTTTTCAATGGAGCTAATATTAACGGACAAATTCGACATTTCAACTCTTGATCCTCTCAGAATCGCTACACCACTGTACACCAATCAAATAATACAAAGCACATCCCCCGCTATCCCTGAACTTAAGTACGAGTTTCAAGAAATTATTTTGTTTCATTTTCGCGTGATGCCATTACATACAAACAGACAGACACAAATTGAACTGATTTTACTGTCGACTCTTGTATACCTAATCTGAGATACAACGATGATTGAAGTGCACAGACAAGCCTATAATGTTATTTATTTTTATTTGTACAGATTATATCACCTATTGTAGCCAAATAGGAAATTTCCTGTAAGGTTTAGTGACGTCGACCCTGTCACGTTCTACACTGTAGATACAAAGCTGTATCCAATTTCATTGTGTGAGTAAAGTCTGCTTGTACAGCACAACTCGGAGTTTTATGCCCGGTTCGTGAGTGGCAGTGTTTAGTAACGTGATCCTTAGCCATCGATTGGACGGGCGGTCCGGGTGTTCTTGCTTAAGTACGGAGGATCAAGTTCTATGAAAGAATACACAGATGATTGATTCAGATCGTTTACCCTCGCCAACAGAAAACAATTCTGGTAATATAAAGGTTCTGACAGGACAGGATATATCAAAATCATGTTCCCACAATACGTACAGTGTTTAAACAACTGCTCTGTAAGAATATGACGGGACATTTAAGATTCCTGCTCCTCCTTATACAACTAATACTATAATAAGAAGAATAAGAATAAGAATAAGAATAAGAATAAGAATAAGAATAAGAATAAGAATAAGAATAAGAATAAGAATAAGAATAAGAATAAGAATAAGAATAAGAATAAGAATAAGAATAAGAATAAGAATAAGAATAAGAATAAGAATAAGAATAAGAATAAGAATAAGAATAAGAATAAGAATAAGAATAAGAATAAGAATAGTTGTTGATGATGATGCTCGTTGTTTAAAGGGGCCTAATATAAAGTTCATCATCCCAGAATAAGAATAATAACAATAACAATAGAGGGTAGGTAAGGAGACGACAGGGCCTCATAGCTGGACAAGGTACTTGTGATAAGAACAAAATTCCTCACTGTTCGTTGTGTATTTAATAAACTTTTCATTCTCTTTTTTCTTCTCGAACCGATTAAGAAGACATCTGTACATAAATCAGGTAACTAAAAGTAATAAAATAAGCTCAAGAATTAACAATAATAGAATATGTATGTTTTATGCTAATAATAAATTTATGAAAATTAGGTAACCAGCCTCACAAGTACTTAAGTAAAAATGAGAAGCTAGCTAACGCTCACAGAACATTGAATGATCTGATAAAGGGAAGTCTTGAGCACAGAGTCGGCTTCCGAATCCCATTGTGCACAGCAGAATTTTCTACTCTGGTACGTTCACGTCCCGCAAAAGAAGTTCGAGAATTAGACACTCAGTTACTCTTAACTACATTAGAGTCCAAGGGGACAATTAACTCCAAAAGAAGGAAGAATATGTTTTAGAGAAGACCAAACAGGCAAAAGTCTAGGCATATGAAAGTTACACAATACCCCCATTATGACACAGTTAACATGTCAACCTACTAGTGCACAGTTTCTCAATTTAAACATGGGTTAAACACAAAGCTACGCTACGACTAGGAAAGTGAAGACAGCAAGAATGCTAAACGGTTAACAAGGGTTGAAATTTAGAAAAATACTAGTCACAGTAAGAGAAAGGAGGGAAAGATAGCAAGGGTAGATCACTCGAGCATGCTTGAAAACTGTACAGATTAAATTACATGCGTGGTTCGTGATACCTCACGTTCCAGTTCGGTAGCCGTGCGGTTAGGGTCGCACAGCTGTGAGCTTGCATCCGGGAGATAGTGCGTTCGAACCCCACTGTCGGCAGCCCTGAAGATGGTTTTCCATAGTTTCCCATTTTCACACCAGGCAAATGCTGTGGCTGTAACTTAATTAACGCCACGGCCGCTTCCTTCCCACTCCTAGGCATTTCCTGTCCCATCGTCGCCATAAGACCTCTCTGTGTTGGCGCGACGTAAAGCTAAATAACAAAAAAAATCACAGCATTAAGATTTCACAGGGCAGGACTGAATGGCTCAGACGTTAGAAGATTAGTCTTCCCAGCCCAAGTGATGGGTTCGAATCCAGCTCAATCTGGTTGTATTTCAGGTTGCTCAAATATGTTAGCTTCGTGTCGGTAGATTTATCGGTGCGTAAAAAAAAGAGAAACACTGTGGGACAAACTTTCAACACCTTGACATCTCCAGATAACCATAAAATTAGTGTGACGAGAAACCAAAACAGTATTGTCATTGAGACTTCAGTGGTGTGTTTACAATACAGGTGCAAAAAAATTCCAAGCACCTACCTCGCTCCTCTGCAATTGGCCGAGTATATTCCCCTTGCCAGCCTGTCTGTCTTGAGCCCGGAGGCGGGATGAAACCTCAAAGTACCAAAAATGGTCACATTATTACAGAGACACAGCAAAAAGTAATGGCAGTGTCATAATGAGGCGTAGACGCTATGATGAGGAGTGAAATAGTTTGCCTTTGCTTTCCTCACTGGACCAGGACACTCAGCCCCACAAGTTAGTAAAAGCACCTTTCATGACATCCAGACACGCTGGTCGTGCTCCGAATCTCATTATCCAACGCCACCCTTACGTCAGCAGTTTCCATACCGTCACAGCCACGTTTTAATTATTTTTTAGAATTTGCTTTACGTCGCACCGACACAGATAGGTCTTATGGCGATGATGGAATAGAAAAGGGCTGGGAATGGGAAGGAAGTGGCCATGGCCTTAATTAAGGTACAACCAGCATTGCCTGGTGTGAAAATGGTAAAACATGGAAAACTATATTCAGAGCTTCCGACAGTGGGGATTGAACTCATTGTATCACAAATGCAAACTCACTGCTGCGCGACTCTAAGCGCCCCGGCCAACTCGCTCGGTAGACCAGCCATAAATGAAATTGACTCTTCGGAGGAAGTTACATTTTGCTCTGGCTGTGCCAAAAGAGACACACTCAAAAGTAATGCATTCATTAAGAAAAAACAACAGGCTAAGGTTACAACGTCAAAGTAGCAACCAGTGGTTCAGTGTAGTGTAATGTCTTCACTGAAATTAAATGTCGTATGGTTTTTAGTGCCGGGAGTGTCCGAGGATATGTTTGACTCGCCAGATGCAGGTCTTTTGATTTGACGCCCGTAGGCGAGCAGTGCGTCATTATGAGGATGAAATGATGATGAAGACGACACATACACCCAGCCCCCGTGCAGGCGAAATTAACCAATTACAGTTAAAATTCCCGACCCTGCCGGAAATCAAACCCGGGACCCCTGTCACCAAAGGCCAGCACGCTAACCATTTAGCCATGGAGCCGGCCATGTCTTTACTAACAAAACTTCATGATATCGTCGTTGCGCCTGCGAAAACCGCTCTGTGATAACCTTGTGGGAGAAATACTAACCCGCAGCACATATATCATTAACCACGTGAATTGTTTGAAATCACTCGCACAATATCGTCCTTACATGACAGAACCTTACCGGGCAAAGTTCTAAGCTGGAATATTTCACTTAGCGGTTTATGTAGGTGCAATGACGATATGCTTATAGTCACAGAACATATCGATTTGATTTGAGCAGCTTAAACTTTGCTGGTAAACACTATTCACGTACTGTCAAACAGTGAAATACGAGCTGAAAAACTCTCTCTCGTGATATACGGGACTAACAGAGAAACCATTATGCCCGTCACCCACCATTGCGTTCTCCACAAGAGACCCTATAAAGACTTCCTTTTGTTAATACTTCGGGGAGTTAATTACGTGATAAAACGGAATTTAAAATTTTAGCTTATTTTTATGTGTAGGCCTACTCTTTGTATTAAAACTTCACAGTAAATTAAACTCGAAACCTTACCTAAGGCTGTTGTATTATGCATTCGTCTGTATCTCATTCTGCTAAGCGGTCCCAAAAGACCGTACGGACGCTCGTTGGCCGCTCCACTTTCCACAGCTAGGTCAGGCCAGGGTCATCGACAAGAATAACATTGTGTTTCCTCCTCCCACAACTTCTATGACCCTGTTAGAGACGACTCTTTAATCTTGAGAATGATGTCACATGGGATGATACTCCACACAGGTCCATTCTTTAAACCACAAATCTTGTCTTGTTATTGCAGACCACAAAACAAAGATGTCTAGGACATGCACATTTCGATTACAAATTGATTGATTTAACCATAACCGATGTACCCTTTCGTAACATTATCATTCACATTTATAACTTACGTAAATAGCTGTGTGTTCCAAGAGTTTAAATCCAAAGCTAAAGCTGTTCTTGTTTTGAATTTTGCCGACCTGGGAGTCATTTTCCAAGTTAGCCTCACGGGGAGCTATCCGAGTCAAAGGGCAATGGCCACAGCTTTAAAATGTGATGCTAAGAACCAACCACGAGATCCATCACTTCTGAACCAAGAAAAGAGCTACTTCTCAGAGGGGTGAGTTTGAAAGAAATCCATTCCGTCAACTCACCAGTAAATCGCTCGGAGACTACGTTATCTGAGTCCTAGAGTGCGTTGTAAACAACTTGATAACAGAGGAGAGAAGATAATAAGAACTTTATTGGCCTTACGTTACACTACCCACTTGTATAGTTTTCGGACACGCTGAGGTGCCGGAATTTAGTCCCGCAGGACTTTTACGTGCCAGTAAATCAACCGACACGAGGATGACGTATTTGAGCACCTTCAATTCCACCGAACTGAGTCATTATCGAACCTGTCCGGGTTTCTTCGTATACTTCTCTCTTCATCCAACCCTCAACCTAACTATTCAAAATTGTTCTGCTGACGATGACAATCAGGTAACTAGCATCTTTTAAGCACTCTCTAAAACCTAGAGTAGTTGTGTACGAATGTCAAAGCAGTGGATTTCCGTTGTAAAGTACTGTCTCTGAAATCATTTCTAAGCCAGAACTTATTGCGTACCTTCAGTCCTTCAAAAGTTATCGGTTAGATCGATGTAGGAGGACGACTAAGGACTGTATTTGGGTACGACGGCCATTCTCGGTATAGTTCTCCATTCCCTCAGATTTCAACATTAAGCAAAGTACTATGAAGATTTTCTTTTCGATGTTGCAGCTTTTTTTAGGCACCACAATGAAGGTTAACTGCATGAACCATTTTAACCGCATACCGCACGTCTGGCATTCTTATATTTCTGGTAGTATAGGGTATCGAACCCGGGACTCCAAAGACGGCAGGTAATAACGCTAACCATTACGCTGCGGAGGCGGATATTATTATTATTATTATTATTATTATTATTATTATTATTATTACTATTATTATTATTATTTACATGTCTCTTGATCTTTTCTTTGCTATTTGTTTTTCGTCGCACCGACACAGATAGGTCTTATGGCGACGATGAGACAGGAAAGACCTAGAAATGGGAAGGAAGCGTCCGTGGCCTTCATTAAGATACAGCCCCAGCATTTGCCTGGTGTGAAAATAGGAAACCACGGAAAACCATCTTCAGGGCTGCCGACAGTGGGATTCGAACCCACTATCTCCCGGATGCGACCTCACAGCTGCCCGCTCCTAACCGCACGGCCAACTTGCTCGGTTCTCTTGATCTGCATACAACACACACTATACTACCAACTACCCCCAGAAATGCGCATTAGTTGAATACGTCCCCATCGGGCAAGTTGGCCGCGCGGTTAGGAGCGCACATCTGTGAGCTCGCATCCGGGAGGTAGTGAGTTCGAACCCCACTGTCGGCAGCCCTGAAGATGGTTTTCCGTTTTTTCCCATTTCCACACCAGGCAAATGCTGGGGCTGTATCTTAATGAAGGCCATGGCCGCTTCCTTTCATTACTAGGCCTTTCCTGGCCCGTCGTTGCCATAAGACCTATCTGTGTCGGTGCGACGTATAGCAAAGTAGCATTTGAATACATCTTCCCCACAGAGGGTTGGTGTCGTAAGGGACATTCGGTCGTAAAGTTAGTCAGAATTCACACTGAATGCTGATCCAAATGAATTGGTAGTGAGGCCAGTAAGAACGACAAGAAGTTCCTCAAAATGCATCACCATGAGTGATGGCATCGGATACATCCGCAGTAATGTAAAAGTGCAGTAAAAGAATGGTTTTTAATTTTCCTAGGACCCCCAACTTGGGAACATGGATTGGTGACCACAGGGACCTTAACTGAGTATGACATTGCTTCCACTTGTGCTAGGTTATCGCTTTTATCTGTCCTACGCGACGCTCCTAGGGCAACTCCTGTTCTTTTCCGACTTCGAATATATTTGGTTTGTGAAACCTAGGGAATGATTTTCACGCCATTCAATCTTACATACTTCCGTAGTCTTATGCCAGTACTCTCTTTCTTTGAAGGGTCGGTACACTCCATTTTCATCATCATCATCATCTGTTTACCCTCCAGGTTCGGCTTTTCCCTCGGACCCAGCGAGGGATCCCACCTCTACCGCCTCAAGGGCAGTGTCCTGGAGCTTCAGACTCTTGGTCGGGGGATACAACTGGGGAGTATGACCAGTACCTCGCCCAGGCGGCCTCACCTGCTATGGTGAACAGGGGCCTTGTAGGGGGATGGGAAGATTGGAAGGGATAGGCAAGGATGAGGGAAGGAAGCGGCCGTGGCCTTAAGTTAGGTACCATCCCGGCATTCGCCTGGAGATGAAGTGGGAAACCACGGAAAACCACTTCGAGGATGGCTGAGGTGGGAATCGAACCCACCTCTACTCAGTTGACCTCCCGAGGCTGAGTGGACCCCGTTCCAGCCCTCATACCACTTTTCAAATTTCGCGGCAGAGCCGGGAATCGAACCCGGACCTCCGGGGGTGGCAGCTAATCACGCTAACCACTACACCACAGACACTCCATTTTCCTTTTTATTATTATTAGTAGCAGTAGTAGTGTTCTCCATTGGTTTGACCTTTATCACGTAGCAGCAGTCACCATCTCTCTTGTTACTACTGATATACTGTCTGCCACCAAAATTCGAGAGATTGCCCACTGGTCTCCATGTTCTCGTGACAAACTCACTTCTTGAACTATTCCCATCAAGGAACCATTAACATTCTAGCCTCCAAGAGCGTTCTGGTAGCATTGGAAGCCATAGAAAGGGAGATAGGCCCATTGTTGTGGACTCTGGGTCATCGCGAGTAGGCGCAGCCCGCTCGATATCACCGTGTGACGTCACACCGGTGTATAGTTTCCGGACAGGAGCTGTTATTGTTTGCCCGGAGATTGCAGAGCCCACTCACTTACAACAGCTACGGCTATTTCTCTCTCTCACTTCCTCATTAACAACTCACGACTTTTCAAATATACTGTCAGAAGACATTGCCCACTCTCCAGCTGCCCAACTCAAGATACAGTACTTCTAGAGCTCAATTCCTTGTCACGACAGTCCGAGGGAAGTCCGCTTTATCTCCCAATGAGATCTCTGACCAAGGCTCCAAGAATCTATCATCTTCAACTCTATTTATTTTGGAACAAATGTTGATGAGAATTTATTTCAAAATCCTCACCATGCTGTATTAACAGACACACAGGAACGGTGGCAGTATGACCATAATAAGGATTCATGGTACCGTGATCACTGTTACAGGATATGAAAGTAATAGTCTATTCATAGTCTATTCATAGATTGGTGCTAATGTTATCAACTGACAGAATCAATATGGCAAGTAAAGACAAGTAAACTCTTTTCATAACGTTCAAAGATTCAATTTCGTTTTCTTTATTACGGACCTAAATCCTGAAATAAAGAAGCTATTCAAGGAAATATTTCGCATGTCTCCTGTTATCTAGGTTTTGAAAATCGACTTGTTGAATCCTTATTTTGAAAATGGAGAAGTTAAGTATATGTCTAAGGACAATATGAATCTTCGCCAGATGTTTCAATTAACATATCATTATTAAAATTGGCCAAAGGTTAAAGTTCTATCTTTCTATGGCATTACTTATCGAATAAAACTGCTGACTGACCGCCTCATGCAAAGATGAAACGAACAGCATTGATATTATAACTCACATTCCAGCATCTAACATACAGTATACATGCACAAGGCCTGTTCAAGTCGGCATATTTTTTCTGTAGTGGCTGACTCAAAGATTTGTTTATGGCCATTGTACATAAATTAGACCTATGTGAAATGCACATGGCTGAATGAAAAACGAAGGGAGGAGAAGAGGGAATCACTAAAACTGAAATAAGGTAGTTTACTGCAAGGGTGTCTTTCATGTTTGTTCCCTTCGTGGTCCTTGTCTTACTGATAGTTGTATTCTTTGAAGTCTCAAACCTTTTCCGACTTATTTTTAACAATTTGCATTACGCCTCACCGATACAGATAGGTCTTATGGGGACGATGGGATAGGAAAGACCTAGGAGTGGGATGGAAGCGTCTGTGGCCATAATTAAGGTACTGTGTGAAAATAGAAAACCACGGAAAACCATCTTCAGGGCTGCGAACAGTGGGGTTCGAAACCACTATCTCCTGGATGCAAGCTCTTTCGACTTTCTCTTTGTATTAGTGTTAACATGGGAGGTTACCTTGTTGTACCTCCTTTGGAAACAGCCATCATACCTGTGACTTCATTAAATAAATTTGTGCCTTTCAGTATTTAGTCTGCAAGGGTTTGTGAATGAAGTGTCTCCACAATTCTCTGTTTGTAACCAGCAATGTGACCTCGTCGAGTTCTACACCTTTAACTTTGAAATTATTATCAAGAGTGTCCGTCTTAATGAGCAATCATATAAAAGCAGAGAAGATTTCTATCCAAAAGTGATAGAAGAAATACACGAGAGCTGTAAATGAAGTAAAGGCAATATTGATAGAACGCAATATTTAATGAAATAACAAGTACAATTGCATCAATGCTGTCACCATCAAAGACTATTACCTTTTGCCAAATGTCGGGAAGACGTCGGGTACCGCTGTAAGGCGTTCTCTGTTGATGACAACGACAGAACGCCCTACTGCGCGGAGTACAGATGCCACGTCAGGAAATCTGTGGCCTCGGGGCGGTTCCTTCAACTTCATAAACAGGTCGAAGCCACAAGGACTCATATCCGGTGAGTACGGAGGGTGTTCCAAGAACATGACATTGTTTGAGTCACGACAAAGTGCATTGCCATGCAACACGATAGGGTGATTGTCTCGCAGTAAACATGGACGTTTGTGCTGTATAGCCGGACGCAGATCTCGCTCCAGAAATCGGCAATAGTAGTCACCGTTGACGGTTTTTCCCTCAGGTACAGCATGCGTAAGAAAAACACCCTCGTAGGCTAGTCGTACGTCACTATCATCATAAGCTTCACCGACTGGGTTCCTGTCGGAATTTCTGTGGACGTGGCGAACCTGAGTGACGCCATTCATTTGATAGACGCTTTAATCAGGCCCATAGGCTCATGCCCACATCTTATCAATGGCGACAATACGCTGCAGAAATGCGTCTGCTTCGTTGCAGTGTCCAGGCAGTGCATACCGATGCCATTTCTGTACGTACGTTGATGTGGAACCCAACGGGACGATATTTTCCTCATATTAAGACATTTCGTCAGTATCTGCCACCCCATTTGATGACTGAGACCAACCTCTATGCACAATTCAAGGACACAATTCATGGTCCACGGAAACAAGGCTACTCACAATGTCAATCTGATCTTGAAGAATGGACAATGCAAATCCGCAGTCCCATTCCGACACGCCTTGACCCACCGTGCACTGCCCTATACAGTAATGCATTCTTGCCACAGGCTTCACGTAATCTTTGATAATATTCTGATTCATTTCTGCAATGGACAACCTCATCGAACGCTGATCACCTTTTGAAAAAATGGTTTAGAGCGGTGAAATCGACACTCTTCACTTCAACGCCACACAGCAAAAACACTCCAAACTAGATGCCTATCAAATGCACACTACTCATCGACAAAAGCGCCACTTGAAAGCTCGGATATCCTACTTGCGCATGCCCGATCTCCTACGAGTGTCTGAAATTTATATTTTATAATATATTTATATTATATCTTATATATACTTATATTTTTGAAGGGAACAATTAAACAGACATAACCTGTATGAAAGTTAGCTCATTTCGCAAGTACTGTAGATAGTAAGGATGTAAAACTAGATGGAAAATTAAGTGTCGTGAAAAAAAATGCTTATTTCTAGATTAGATGTTTGAACATTAAGACCAGTTTTTCTTTTTTTTTTTTTTTTTTGCTATTGGTTTTACGTCGCACCGACACAGATATGTCTTATGGCGACGACGGGACAGGAAAGGGCTGCGAGTGGGAAGGAAGCGGCCGTGGCCTTAATTAAGGTACAGCCCCAGCATTTGCCTGGTGTGAAAATGGGAAACCACGGAAAACCATCTTTAGGGCTGCCGACAGTGGAGCTCGAACCCACTATCTCCCGAATACTGGATACTGGCCGCACTTAAGCGACTGCAGCTATCGAGCTCGGTGTGTTTAAAATAGTAAGTACTCGTGAGTACAACTACGTTATAGTCAGGAATTACAAATTAATATTATTTGTTCATATTTTAAAACAGAATTATATGCTTATTGTTAGGTAGAACAGTCTTATATTGCGAAAATCCTCTTTCCATAAGATGGACCATTGCGAGCTACAAACCTCCAATATCATTAAAAGTCACGACGCGCAGGTCGCCTACAGGAGTCAGATCAAAAGACCTGCATCTGGCGAGCCGAACTTGTCCTCGGACACTCCCGGCACTAAAAGCCATACGCCATTTCATTTTTTTCATTAAAAGTGGATCCATTTATTTCAATTATATTATAGCTTCTCAACTCCATGAAGAAACTATTTATTTCCAAACCTTGATTGTAACTAATAAGACGAAATTATGAAAGAATCAGCTTTGAATATCGTTTATTTGGTGACTTCTGAACGAAGCGGAAAAATGTATTCCGATAACACAAAACAAGAGGAAGAAAACGACATCCGCTTGCAGTCCATCCTAATTTGATCGAAGATATGGACTACACTGAGCAACTGTAAAACACAACTAAAGATAATGGTTTCAGAGATATTAATAAGCTTCAAAATGAAAAAATAATGTCACTTTTTTTTTTTAATTTCGTGTGGCTATTTCTAGCCGAGTGCAGCCCTTGTAAGGCAGACCCTCCGATGAGGGTGGGCGGCATCTGCCATGTGTAGGTAACTGCGTGTTATTGTGGTGGAGGATAGTGTTATGTGTGGTGTGTGAGTTGCAGGGATGTTGGGGACATCACAAACACCCAGCCCCCGAGCCATTGGAATTAACCAATGAAGGTTAAAATCCCCGACTCGGCCGGGAATCGAACCCGGGACCCTCTGAACCGAAGGCCAGTACGCTGACCATTCAGCCAACGAGTCGGACAATAATGTCACTTAGAGTTCATTAAGAATCTTGGCATGACAACACGACTGCTACCCAGACAGATAGTCTGGGGGTCATGGAATTTCACCTGGGCAGCATAAAAGCCTTCTTGACCAGGTATACTCCTTCACCTATCAGACAACTTGTCGGTTGATCTTACAAGGCCAGGGAAGCCACCAATGTGTATGAGCCGTGAATTGAACAAGGGACTCCGAAAAAAAGACGTACATGCAAAGAGATACACCACGGTAAGCCTTACTGTGAAAGAGTTTCGTCACTCTCAGTATCTGAAAGGTTGAGATGGAAAAAATGAATTGCGGGCGAGTTGGCCGTACGGTTAGGGGTGGACGGCTGTGAGCTTGAATCCGGGAGATAGTGGGTTAGAATCCCACTGTCGGCACCCTTGAAGATGGTTTTCCGTGGCTTTCCATTTTCCCACCAGGAAAATGCTGGGGCTGTACCTTAATTAAGGCCACCGCGGCTTCCTTCCAACTTCTAGGCCTTTCCTATCCCCTCGCCGAAATAAGACCTATCTATGCCGGTAGGACGTAAAGCCACTAGCAAAAAAATGAATAGCTGACTAGTGAGAGAATTTGAAAGGAAAGCATGAGGAATGGGGAATAGTAAATGGTTTTTACGGATATCAACAATAAATATTCTCTCACTAAGTTCAATGACTTCCTAAACAGAAGCCTATAACAGAACATTTTTATTTCCAAACCAAATTAAATTAAAACTTTTCTTAAATTGGTACTTAGTATCTTATTTCAGGTAACTCCCTTCCTTGCGGTTAAATTAAGAAGGAAACCACCACCTTGTGGTGAGTAAAAGAGACAACCCAACAGAAAACAGCATGATTGGAGACTTCAGGTGGCAGAGAATCAATGAGAATCTTTGTCAGTCTGTATTTAGGGCAGTCGCCCAGGTGGTAAATTTCCTATCAGTTTTTACCTAGTCTATTCTTAAATATTTTAAAATAACTTTTAAACTTCAGATATCTTCCTTGATAAATTATTAGAGTCTCCAATTTCAGTTCCAGTAAAGGAATATTTGACCCAAAATGTCCTCTAGAATCCCTAATTAATCTTCATGGTGTGATTTTTTAAAAACATCACTCATAATTTTCTTCTTCTAATGTCATACCACGCCATCTCTCCACTGACAGATCGGAACATATCACTTAGTCGAGTAACTTGTCTTCTTACTTCCAAGCTTCCCAACCCCAGGTTTGCAACATGTTTGCAACACTAATTTTTTATCGGATATCACTCATAACAAATTGAGCTGCATTTCTTTGATTTTTTTTCAAATTCTGGAATCAAGTAATCCTGCCGAGGGTCTCGTACACTCAAACCATACTCTGACTGTAGTCCTACCAGCAGTGACTGAATACCCTCTCCTTTATATCCTTACTACAACCCCTAAATGCGCTCATAACCATGTTAAGAGATCTTCAACTTTTATTTACCATTACCTTCATGTGATTACTTCAATGAAGATATTTTCTTATATTGAAAACTAGGTACTTACAGTTATCCCTATGAAGTACTTTCACTCCACCAACTCAGTAATTAAAACAGAGGACTTTTCCTTTTGGTGAAACTCGCAACCTGACCTTTCACCAATGCCTGCTGTTCATCTCACAACATAGTGAAGGTCTTCTTGCAGTCGCTCACAATCCTGTGACTTATTAATTACTTAATACAATATAACATCATCCGCAAAAAGCCTTATCTCTGATTCAATTCATTAACTATAATTTATATGTAAAATATGTAAAGGTCCAATAATACTACCACGAGGAGCTCCCCTCTTAATCATCGCGGGATCAGATAATGTTTCACCTACTCTAATTCTCTGAGTTATATTTTCTAGAAATTTAGCCACTGATTCAGTTACTCATTTGTCTAGTTCCATTGCCATCATTTTTGTCAGTAGTCTCTCATGATCTACTATAACAAAAACATTGTATAATTAAATAGCGATGCAGTCCATTTGACTTCCCGAATCTTATATATTTGCAAAATCTTGATGGAATCCTACAAGTTGAACCACAGTGGAATAACGTTTCCTAAACCCGAACTGTCTCCTATCAAACCACCACCAAGCTCGGGTGCTGTTGGCCAATAAATCGTGCACCTTAAATGAAGCTATTAAAGTTACGTCAATAAGGAGAAAGCTTTTGGCTTGAAGTGGATATGAAAATTGAATTATGGAACATGAGAAGAAGGAAAAGAGGTTGGCTGTTAACTGGACGAGAAGGCGAGTTGCTTTTTATGCCCTATGCTCCACAAGAGACAACAGGAGTGATGTCAAGTAAGTCTGATCGTATTTCGTTCCATTCGTAGACTTAACCATGTACACTGAATTTTCAGTCCATTTTTTAAACATGTATCACTCCAAAGTTTGGAAGAAGCATCTTCTAATGTCGTATATGGAGGAACAGGCAAAGTCTGGTACAAAAAGTTCTAAAACTTCTAATTCTAGTGCCTGCATCATTGCTCCTCATTGGTAACATCCACCAAACAATATTGCAGAAAAACAATGGTTATCATGTGCAAAACTCTCAGGTTACCCACCCTTCTTACGGCAATGAAAACATTGTGCACGGTTAGCGCTACCCGAGAAACACTGCAAGGAAGTGAACGTACTACACTTCCCGTTTTTCTTTCCATTTAAATCATTTAGTACCGGTCGAGTTGGCTGTGCGGTTAGGGGCGCGCAGCTGTGAGCTCGCATCCGGGAGATAGTTTGTTCGAATCCCACTGTGAGCAGCCCTGAAGATGGTCTTCCGTGGTTTTCCATTTTAACACCGGCAAATGCTGGGGCTGTACTTTAATTAAGGCTACGGCCGCTTCCTGCTCACTCCTAGGCCTTTCCTATCCCATCGTCGTCAAAAGACCTATCTGTGTCGGTGTGACGTAAAGCAAATTCTAAAAAAAAAAATTATTATTATTATTTAGTAGAATATTCAATGAATAAATAACTTAAAATAGAGAATAAGCAATGGACTTTTAATGTTTCTTGTAAATAATAATCCAGTTTTAAGAAACCAATAAAAAGTTACTGAATCTTAATAGAATGCAGTTGTATGTGTTTTTGGCCCACTCACGTGTAAGAACCTAGTTGTGCCTGACTTCTACCGCTTCCTATCGAACCATTTCTAACTTATCGTTGATTTATCGTATAAACATCCCTGACCCTCTTTTATTATTATTATTATTATTATTATTATTATTATTATTATTATTATTATTATTATTATTATTATTATTATTATTATTATTTCCTGGTACAAACAGGTGGGAAAATTGGCAGGAGAGTACTCAGAATGAGGAGATAAAGGCTAAGTTAGGAATGAACTCGATGGATGAAGCTATATGCATAAACCGGGTCAGGGGGTGGAGTCATATGAGGCGAATGGAGGAGGTTGAGTTCGCTAAGTGAATAATAGACTCTGTTATGGAGGATAAGAGAAGTAACGGTAGACCAAGACAACGATGGTCACACTCAGTTTCTAACGTTCTAAAGAGAAGAGATATAGAACTAAACCAAGCCACAGAACTGGTTACAAATAGAGGATTGTGACGGAGTTTAGTAAATTCACAGAGGCTTGCCGACTGAACGCTGAAAGGCGTAACGGTATCTAATGAAGATGTACATTATTATTATTATTATTATTATTATTATTATTATTATTATTATTATTATTATTATTATTCGCTTTGTTGATTCATTTCAATGTGGTGTACTTAATGAAAGCATTATTGCATCCAAATGGTCATACAACTCATTCCCCAGTATAAAATTTCTTCCCAACAACAAGTATGTATGGCAATGGGCTATTAGAGACCACCCTGTTTATCAATGTATAGTCCCTGTCGTCTTGTATACAAACTGAGAAGAGAAGTGTTATGCTTGGAATAACTCCGATTACAAATGTGCCTACCAGTTACACCGTTGCAGACTGGCTCCATGGACATCCTTCCTTCCTTCCTTCCTTCCTTCCTTCCTTCCTTCCTTCCTTCCTTCCTTCCTTCCTTCCTTCCTTCTGCGATATGGTTTGGGCTATCTGGACTAGCACTTCCTAATTGCCTAGTCTTTAAATTAGACATTGGCCCTATGCTTGTGAAAATTGATCACCGTTGATCGTATGAGGAGAAAATTCAGTGTTATGAATTTTTCCATGTTATCAGAAATCTTAATCCAACTTAGCTATTCTCCTGATATAATACAGACTTGTACCAAGTACCGTGGACTTGAACTAACGTAGTTCTTCGTCCAGAATAATTATAGAATATATCACAAGACGTATGCTTATTTCGTCTCACCCTGATCCGACAACTTCACAGCAGCTACGTACTGTATCTCGAAGCAACAACTCACTGTCCCGAAAATAATAATTGTGTCTAGAAGCGACCACTCACTGTCTCAAAAATAAATTATAGTTGTGTTTATTGAGACTGGTCCATTCGCAATAATACACCCGGGCTCTCCCCACCCTTGGTAACTGCTCCATACCAAATCTCTTTACAACGAAGCATCTGATTCGTAGATCTCATATCATACCTTCCCTCTCTTCATTCTTCACCCGTAACCAGTAGGCGTGTCGCTGATGTTTCCACGTAGCTTCGGCTAGCCTCGCTCGCGGGTTGCTGTATAATGCATTGCTCATGAGTTAAAACCCGTGAGTCATTCCAACTTCCCAAGCGTCAAGAATAACTTTTCCGTGTACACAATATGAGATGAAATGGCACAAACTCAGATTCAACATATTTACCATATTTACAGTATATAATGAATTCCTATCTTATAATTTAAATAATAAATGATGTTCTAATATATACAATATGATTCCAAAAGCCTTATTTACAATTGATTGAAGTTAAGTTAATATGCCTTTATGAATAATTGCCGATGGCGGATAATCTTGATATCGAGTTATATCACATAATAGGACTGTACAATAAATTAGTATGGCTGGAGAAGCCTGGACGGTTAAACCGTCTCATTTAATTTTGGGATAAAAGTGGGTTATTTCACATCGGAGGGGGAGAGATAAAATTAGTGCTAATTTTTATATGGCGGTGTATTTCAATACCACCAAAAGGAGCCAGAAATGAACACGACAACTTGAGCTCAGAAAGCTGGCACTGTATAGTCTTGAACCACTCAGCCCAGTAGTCCCTCTTTAATCGAGGGAGTGGCTGCGTGGTTTCGATCACGTATCCGTCAACATGCATTCGGGAGATAGCGGGTTCGAACTCTACTGTTGACAGCCCTGAAGGTGTTTTACCGTGGTTTCCTATTTTCACACCAGGCTATACCTTAATTCAGGCCACGATCGCTCCCTTTCCACTCCTAGTCCTTCCCTATCCCATCGCCGCCATAAGACATATCTGTGTCGGTGCGATGTAAAGCAAACTGTAAAAAGAAAGACCCTCTTAACGTTAATCGTATAAAGAAAAGAAAGAGGTCTGATACATCGAAGAACGATGAATAGGAATATCCATTAAGAATATAGAAGGGTCATTAGTATCAGAGTTGGTGAAATCAAATACACCCTCGACCTCATAATTCTGATACAGTTGAGATTAGATAGGAAATGAGGATTTCCCTTGATGTTCACAAGAAGAGTTCGTCCGCATCACTTAACATCACAGTGGCATGTCACAAGTTGCATGCTGCAAAAGGGAAGACAAAGAGCTCCCAATGGTTCGTTCGAATACGGGACCTAAGCTTCAGGAATACTGTGTTCTAAAGAATTGTGCACTTACTGTACTTGACATGACGCTCCATTGCACACTTCAGTTCAGGGTACTCTTATCAGGCTCCATTACCGAATGATTAGCACGCTGGCCTTTGGTCCGAAGGCTCCCGTGTTCGATTTCCCGTCGCGGTGGGGGATTTTAACCTTTATTTGTTAATTCCTATGGTTCCGGAGCTGGGTATGTCTGCCGTCTTCAGCAACAGAATTCATCATGCGTTCTCAATGGCGCATAGGTCGTCAAATCACGCCCTGTACCACACCTCTCAGAAGGACACACGCCATTATTTTAGGGAACCCTTGATGTTCCGGAAAGGAGTTCACCCGCAAAACTTCCATATAGCAAAATTCCTACCCGTTTAGTGTTAGTTTAGAAATATTCGAAGTGAGTTCTTCTTGTTTAATGTAAAAATATTTCATCTTATTTTATTTCAAATCATTTTTTCTGTATCAGTGGGAATGGTAGCTCAATGACACCATCACTAGTTTATTTTTACAATTTGTCTTACGTCGCATCAACACAGATAAGTCTCATGACCACGATGGGATAGGAAAGGCCTAGTAGTGCGAAGGAAGTGACCGTGGCTTAATTAAAGTACAGCCCCAGAATTTGCCTGATGTGAAAATGGGAAACTACGGAGAACCATCTTCAGGTCTGCTGACAGTGCGGTTCGAACCCACTATCTCCCGGATGCAAATCATCACTAGTTTCTCACCAAGGATGCCGAGATTCGAATTTCGGATTGCGTATGTCAGAGCATTAAGAGGTATAACAGGATGCGAGTGACCTGTGAATTTCTGGCCTTTCAGTGATCGTGCTACTACAATATCATTACTAGCTATTATTATTATTATTATTATTATTATTATTATTATTATTATTATTATTATTATTATTATTATTATTGCTGTTGTATGTATGTCTCACTGTGGTGGAATTTTATTTCAGTTGTATTTTGGTTGTGTTTTAATTGTGTCTTCTAGTATTAATTACGGTAGTATTATTTATGACTTTAATGTATACTAATTGGTTTAGTGTAAGAGAAGGCCCAATGGCCTTAACTACGCCAATAAAGACATTTATCTATCTATCTATCTATCTATCTATCTATCTATCTATCTATCTATCTTTTGAATATAATGTCATGTTAAAGTGGCGTGTATTCCACATTACATATTTGGGCCATAGATAAGCAGAATGTGATTTGAAATTACAAAATCTTGCAAGTTTGAATGAAAGTTGATTAAAACAAAAGTCCCATTTTCCTGTTAGTTACAAACGAATCTCCTTGCTTGTGTATCAGTTCCGCAATCACGCACATGCACACATACATCATTTCAGTATACTCTTGTTCTTGCATTTGAGCCCTTAGATGTCGTTCACATTCACTTTTAGCCTTTATTGGCATCCTCATTGTCTGATCGGTTCACTTCACTCTTAGAGATGACTGAGGAATAACTCGACGAGAAAGTCAGCTGGTCTATTTTCTGAGCAACAGAGGCTTACTATTGTACCGGTTACGACCTATACATGAGGTATCTTTGACTATTAATTGTACTTCATCATCACGCAAGACGTTCAGAGCGAACTTGGTTTGTTTACGTTCGGAGGAGCGAGCAGGCGAGCCGCCGACAGCTGTGTGTGTGACGTAGCTGCAGGGTCAGGATAGACTACCCACCTGACGCCACGTGTAGCCTGCATGGCCTGGTATGTTCTGGTATGAACGTCACGCCTTCGCGAACATTCAATTTTAAAAAATTAAAACTTCTGTAATAATTATCGCATACGGCATTTTGAAGAGGATAACATAAAAGTCTCAAATTGTGAATCTCAAGTAAATCCGTCGAGGGATTCACGAGATAATCAACCTCAAAGAGATCACGTTATCTGATGACGTAGGAGCACCAAACTGAATATAAGCTGAGCTCACTAGACCCGATCACACAGTCATAGCTGCGTGTCCAGCCTGACCCTCCACGCTGCAGTGTTCGTCGAAGTGCTGACAGAGGCTTCTTCGAATATTCAAAGTCTTCGTGTAGGACTTAAACTCTGACAGACGTGTTGAATTTATAAATTGTGCGCGTATGAACTCAAAGTCTTTATAATGGGCATTGAGTCTGTTAATCAAGTTGAACTTATAATCTGCGCGCGTATTGGAACTCTCATTATGACAAGTCGTGTAGTGGACTTAGGTGACAACAGCTGAGTTGAACTTATATTCTGTGCGCATGTATAAACTTCTCGATATAACTTACTTTCGTTCTTGTGGAACTGAGTTTATTACCACATGTTGTTATTTGAGTCATCAGTCCATAGACTGGTTTGATGCAGCTCTCCATGCCACCCTATCCTATGCTAACCTTTTCATTTCTACGTAACTATTGCATCCTACGTCTGCTCTAATCTGCTTGTCATATTCATACCTTGGCCTACCCCTACCGTTCTTACCCCCTACACTTCCTTCAAAAACCAACTGAACAAGTCCTGGGTGTCTTAAGATGTGTCCTATCATTCTAACTCTTCTTCTCGTCAAATTTAGCCAAATAGATCTCCTCTCACCAATTCGATTCAGTATCTCTTCATTCGTGATTCGATCTATCCATCTCACCTTCAGCATTCTTCTGTAACACCACATTTCAAAAGCTTCTATTCTCTTTCTTTCTGAGCTAGTTATTGTCCATGTTTCACTTCCATACAATGCCACGCTCCACACGAACGTCTTCAAAAACATCTTTCTAATTCCGATATCAATGTTTGAAGTGAGCAAATTTCTTTTCTTAAGAAAGCTCTTCCTTGCTTGTGCTAGTCTGCATTTTATGTCCTCCTTACTTCTGCCATCGTTAGTTATTTTACTACCCAAGTAACAATATTCATCTACTTCCTTTAAGACTTCATTTCCTAATCTAATATTTCCCGCATCACCTGCCTTCGTTCGACTGCACTCCATTACTTTTGTTTTGGACTTATTTATTTTCATCTTGTACTCCTTACCCAAGACTTCATCCATACCATTCAGCAACTTCTCGAGATCTTCTGCAGTCTCAGATAAAATAACAATATCATCGGCAAATCTCAAGGTTTTGATTTCTTCTCCTTGGACTGTGATTCCCTTTCCAAATTTCTCTTTGATTTCCCTTACTGCCTGTTCTATGTAAACATTGAAAAGGAGAGGGGACAAACTGCAGCCTTGCCTCACTCCTTTCTGGATTGCTGCTTCTTTTTCAAAGCCCTCGATTCTTATCACTGCAGACTGATTTTTATACAGATTGTAGATAATTCTTCGTTCTCGGTATCTGATCCCCATCATCTTCAGAATCATAAATAGCTTGGTCCAATCAACATTATCGAATGCCTTTTCTAGATCTACGAATGCCATGTACGTGGGCTTGTCCTTCTTGATTCGATCCTCTAAGATCAGACGTAAAGTCAGGATTGCTTCACGTGTTCCTACATTTCTTCTGAAGCCAAATTGATCTTCTTCCAACTCAGCTTCAACTTGTTTTTCCATTCTTCTGTAAATAATACGTGTTAAAATTTTGCAGGCATGAGATACTAAACTAATGGTGCGGTAGTTTTCACACCTGTCAGCACCGGCTTTCTTGGGAATAGGTATAACAACATTCTTCTGAAAATCGGATGGGTCTTCTCCTGTCTCATACATCTTGCACACTAAATGAAATAACTTTGCCATGCTGGTTTCTCCTAAGGCAGTCAGTAATTCAGAGGGAATGTCATCAATTCCAGGTGCCTTGTTCCTATTTAGGTCACTCACAGCTCTGTCAAACTCTGACCTCAAAATTTGGTCTCCCATTTCATCAGCATCAACATCCTCTTCATGTTCCAGAACCAAATTATCTACATCTTTACGTTGATACAACTGTTGGATATGCTCCTGCCAACTTTCTGCTTTGTCTTCTTTCCCTAGAAGTGGTTTTCCATCTGAGCTCTTAATATTCATACACCTAGATTTCCTTTCTCCAAAGGTTTCCTTGATTTTCCTGTATGCAGCATCTACCTTTCCCAGGATCATACAGCCTTCGACATCCTTGCACTTCTCCTTCAGCCATTCTTCCTTAGCTATCTTGCACTTTCTATCCACTTGATTCTTTAATCGCCTGTATTCCTTTCTGCCCTCTTCATTTCTAGCATTCTTGTATTTTCGTCGTTCATCAATCAGGTCTAGTATCTCCTGAGTTATCCACTGATTCTTAGTTGATCTTTTCTTCCTTCCTAACATTTCTTCAGCAGCCCTATTGACTTCATTTTTCATGACTCCCACTCTTCCTCTATAGTCTTTCCTTCAGCCTTTTCATTTAGTCCTTGTGCAACATGTTCCTTGAAACAATCCCTCACACTCTTTTCTTTCAACTTGTCTAGATCCCATCTTTTTGCATTCTTTCCTTTCTTCAATTTCTTCAACTTCAGATGGCATTTCATGACCAACAAGTTGTGGTCAGAGTCCACGTCTGCTCCTGGGAAAGTTTTGCAATCCAACACCTGGTTTCTGAATCTCTGCCTAATGATAATGAAGTCTATTTGATACCTTCCAGTGTCTCCAGGTCTCGTCCACGTATACAGCCGTCGTTTGTGGTGTTTGAACCAAGTATTGGCAAGGACTAAATTATGATCAGTGCAGAATTCAACCAGCCGAGTTCCTCTTTCGTTCCTTTGTCCCAATCCAAATTCTCCTACTGTACTACCTTCTCTTCCTTGGCCTACCACTGCATTCCAGTCTCCCATCACAATTAGATTCTCGTCACCTTTTACATATTGTATTAAATCTTCTATCTCCTCATATATTCTTTCGATTTCTTCATCATCCGCTGAACTAGTAGGCATATAGACCTGCACTATTGTGGTGGGCATTGGTTTGGTGTCTATCTTGACGACAATAATTCTTTCACTATGCTGGTCGTAGTAGCTTACCCGCTGTCCTATTTTCTTATTCATTATTAAACCAACTCCTGCATTTCCTCTGTTTGATTTTGTGTTGATAATTCGGTAGTCGCCTGACCAAAAATCTTGTTCTTCCTGCCAACGTACTTCACTTATGCCAACTACATCTAACTTTAGCCTATCCATCTCCCTTTTCAGATTCTCTAACCTACCACAACGATTCAAACTTCTAACATTCCACGCTCCGACTCGCAGAATGTCAGTATCCATCTTCCTGATGATCGCCCCCTCTCGTGTAGTCCCCACCCGGAGATCCGAATGGGGGACTAGTTTACCTCCGGAATATTTTACCCGGGAGGAAGCCATCATCAGTACATCATTCATACAGAGAGAGCTGCATGTCCTCGGGAGTTAGTTACGGCTGTAGTTTCCCGTTGCTTTCAGCCATGTAGCAGTATCAACACAGCTAAGCCATGTTGAGTATTATTACAAGGCCGTATCAGTCAATCATCTAGATTGCCGCCCTTGCAACTACCGAAAGGCTGCTACCCCCCTTTCGATGAACCATTCGTTAGTCTGGTCTCTCAACAGATACCCATCCGATATGGTTGCACCTGCGGCTCGGCTATCTGCATCATTGGGACACGCAAGCCTCCCCACCACGGCAAGGTCACATTACCTGTGTGAAAATTAGTCTCTGAATCAATATTAATTTAAATGTGATAGTACTGCGATATACTAGGAACTGTGATATTTTATTTTTTAAATCTCAGTCAGCAGAACTTAGTCTATGAACACATATTAATTTCAGTGTGACACTACTACGTTATACTATTAACTGTGACATTTTGTTAAATCTCAGTCAGCATAATTTTATTCATAAACAAGGGTGTTTATTACAGTGTTCGAACTTTCACAGAATGTTAATGCAAGTGATTACCATAATCGTGTGCTACGACACCAAGGTTTCACTCCGAACTCAAACTGTGTTGTTTATCCAATTCAAACAAAAGTGTATATTATTTCTTCTGAGCAGTGTGTAAATTATTTGTGTGTGACTGGCAGCAGGGTATTTGATAAACTCTCGAACAATCACCTATATTTTTATGTCAAGTGTGCCTAACAACGAACTGTTTTTTTTTCATTTCAACCATAGTTCATCGTCAAAGTGTAATGTCAAGTGCTACTTTATTTAGTGGAAAATCACCACGAACTGTGCCAAGTGCG
Source organism: Anabrus simplex (assembly GCF_040414725.1). NCBI lineage: Eukaryota > Metazoa > Arthropoda > Insecta > Orthoptera > Tettigoniidae > Anabrus > Anabrus simplex. Next base: position 1,102,546,416 of record NC_090265.1, on the reverse strand, counting down.
TGAACAATTTTCAGTTTCATTATTTCTATTCATGAACTGTGCTTTATTTTCTTCCAATCTCCATGCAACTCGCGTCCACATCTATAGTGAACTTATAAATTCTATCTACAAAATTAAGAGTGAATTCGGCGGCATATCCCAACCATATTAAGTGAAACAGTGCTGTTAAACCAAAGTGTCAGGGGACTGTGTGAATTTGGACACTCGTATGTGACGAGTGATTACCCCGCTATATCGCCGGAGATCATCGGAGAACGTCGTAGAACGTCGGAGATCGTCCAGAACGTCGAAAGTTCGAGACTCAAACCCATATCAAACCAACCTGGGTGTTTCGGCCTTACCTCAACGTAATATTGGCAACTTCCAGAACGTGTTCCAGCCCCGTTCAGCTTGGTGAACTGGGAGCACTGGTCATCAAAAGGCGATGTCGAAGACAGCGACTATCAACAGTTAGGTGATGTACAATTTGAAATGCATTTTCTGAATTAAAAAACTATTATTCAATCTATTTAAAAAATCTTGTAGATAGGACCCTCCCTCCTGTACCAAGCCCTAGCTGGAAACCACCCAGAATTGCCTGAGACCTACTTCGTGCTAATTCATAAAGCCGGGCTCTTTTACTGGTACACAATGATCTCACACATTGATCCGTGGCGTAATTTTAGTTGCACGCACTTACCATTAGTGCGAATACCATTCCTTTCATGTACACTTACTGTCAAAATCTAAGCGAACGCTTGTAAGGAAGAAACATTGAGAAATATCATATACCTCATACCGAGCTATGGTCATCTATATATAAATGAATGTTTGTTTGTATGTCTCCAATGGACCCGAACGCTACTGGACAGATTTCGCTAAAAAAAATTACAATTGGTTCTTATTACTCCTGGGAGGGTTTAGAAAGTGGTTTGAATGAAATCCGATGGGTATTTTTCTATGATGAGTAATTTTATGTATTTAATTGCAAAGCCGCACCAAGATTGGATCGACTTGATGGGTAGAATGTCGCTAGGCGACAGCAGCTTACGCTATATTATGATAGTTTGGTAAGAAATGCTGAAAACAGGTGAATGGGAACACGCCGTCATGCTTTATAAAGTACCTGTCTTGCTAAGAGGTCCATGACCTTGCCTGTTACTAGGAAATAGCCATCCAACATGCCGTGATCAAGATGTACTTTTATGTCATAGTGTACCGTACCCAGGGGTAAATACCCTCTATGACGATGCCTCCATTCCTGTAAAAACATCCGACTAACTCAGGGTTGGGCAGAGTGTGGGTTGGTTGTCGGTTGGGTCAGGATAAAAGTCGAAGTTATACTCTAAAATATCAATCAATGACAGGAAATGGAGGTATAACACGAATGAGAAACAATAATAGGGGGTAAAATGGATTTATTAATAAATATCCCCGATCATATCACGAGAAAACAAGTAAATCAAAAAAAAATTGAAAAAAATGAACTCAAAATATTAGAAATAAGTCGAAATTAGAACGTTACTTGAATGATAATACCAAATTTGACATCAAAATCAAGTTCAACAAAGAACACTTATATACATCAAGACTGAGCTTCTTCTAATAGTCCAATGTTTATAATTTATGGCAACAAGTGTACGCAAACACTGACATGTGGTATTTCCGTATGGAGTTACACATTATCGCATCCCAACGATACGGTTTCCAAAGTTAAGTTAATTCCGAGAGTCGCCGAAGTACAACTGTTAAATAGAAATTACATAATAAAGAAAAGTTACGACGAAAAGGAAAATAATTACGACGCAATGGACGCTATGTACGTTATGCAAAATACTAGGGGCAAATCCTACACTATATTTACAACAATTCAAATAATCAAACTAAACACATCTATATACATCGGATATCGAGTAAAATCTTAAATGCTACACTGATTCTAATGTGAATCCCGGTTCACTGCAAAAGATCTAGACAGAACTAGATAAACCAACAATACTTCAGCACTCGGGCTGTTCCCTTTAAAAATAACGAGACAAGGTATACAATCACAAGAAACAATGTAAATCATCATCCTGTAAGGGAAAAACATATCATGAAGAAATCAATGGGCAACATTGCCTCCTTCTGCTGCGTTTGAGCACTCAATAGCGCGGTCATCCGCCATGTACTTCCGGGTCGATTACGAGCTGAAAAGAAATGTTGAACTCCACTATGTTAAAGATTGGATTTTGTCTCCCGAGGCCGCCACAAGGAAATACCGTCTCCTTCACACATACAGATAAACACAGGCCAGGAATCAGCTTGCCATGAGATAACGCCTTTCATCGGCTACACGGAAACTCACGTATATTCATTCCTTCTTGGCATGCTTGGGCCATTTAACAACATCAGACTCAATAGTCTGGAATTAACACTGTCCATTATGATCACAATATACACTCAGAAGACACTAGGCAGGCACACACATCTGCACAATAATCTTTATCTCGTCAGGCATACAATCAGCCTGCACCAATACATTATAATTCAGCATGCAATCTTTATCTCATTATTTCTCATGAATCCCATTGGCCTTCCACATTATGAGACGCAGTTCGTGTCCTTTGCAGACCATCAGGCAAACAGAATCCAACTCAACTTCAAAGATCTTATTTTGACAACGACGTTCTGCAGCTCTTTCAGTCAGCTTCCGTAAAATCATGCGTCATGCAGAAATCTATACCTGTCTCTCTGAATAACCGAAATGAAATGAACCAATACGTATGGAACGTTGTATAAAGATGAACCTGTCAATCTAGCCCTTCTAGCATATAAATATAAGGAAAACTTGGAATACCCTATACTAAGTAACATGCGTAAATAAACAATAACTAATCCTATCAATCCCTCATTTTCCCAATCATCTAATCATAAAGCAAAATGAAAATAAAATAAACATGCATTATTCTCGTATCCGAATCTATCATATTAACAAAATCAAACAAACACATGCCGTCAGGCTTACTTTACATGAAAATTAAAAATTCTATCTACACTGCCCTAGTACCTTAACATAACTTACATATCATGCCATAAATAACATATGCGCCTTACTGTATTTACATGACGACTCTCGAGATACCAGGATAGCAGCTTACATCCCTGCTAATTTAGTGATCTACTCCATGTCAATCACAGTATTAGCATGTGGGAATACACTTCCTTCTTCTACGGTTGTAGCCACCATCTTGCTGGAAATATTCACTGGAACACAGAAGACTTTGGTTGACAATATCTTCGCTGCTCAATGCTATGAGCCGAAATACCCTTTCTCTTTAAAAGATCAGCTAAACACACTGATCCATTTATAATATACACTTCACTTAAAGGGTGAGAATACAGTTTTAAAAGCAGCACACGGTTCGCTACGGAAGTTCCTCACGAAACGCGTCCGTCGCGAAGTAGTGAAACAATAGCACGTTCCCACTACACTTGTTACACAGCGGTCACTAAGCACCGTCTTTATCAATTGAAAGTAAACTCTGCCAAAATTATACTATTCCATTTACTCAAGAACAGTAAAATCTTCCAACAGCACAATTTAAAGTATCATTGAGAACCAGTTACTGTTACTGGAATAACACCACGTTAATCACGATCATCAATCAGAGATTGTGCTTCCGCACTATCCAAGCATTTAACACAGAGTGACGCTCTCCAGAGCTTGGGTTACTGAGGAGGCTTCGGTGACGCCATTAATACTGGGGTTCCCGGGTGTCTGAACCAACCACCAATCAGATAATTCGTCGTATATGATGATGCAATACTTATTGTGATATATTTACAAAACACAGCTCAAACACTAGCAAATCTCTTCCACCAATTTTTATATTACATTTCCAAATATATCTGGCTTCTGAAACTGTGGAAAACCTATTACTGACAGAAACTGACTTTAGCAACTGAGCACGTTGGTCATTCTGGAATTAAGATTTGGCGCGGTGTAGCCTCCATGTTTCCCAAGTCCTTAATTTCCCATTGGCTGAAATATATTGCTTAGTCAGCATCTACTACACGTGTCGATCCTTGCTAACGCTTGGTTACGCCATCCTTTCTCACGGTCATACGGAAATATGAAGCAATGTCCAGCGACTCACTGTCTTGCTCAACATCCGGTATCAACTAACTTGGGATACGATATTTTAACGTATTAGACTGTAACTTTTATGAATAAATTTTACATATTAGGTCAAATAATACTCTAATTATTATTATGGGCCGGCAGGATACGGCTCAATAGGACCAACTTTGATAGGTCTGCCAAGTTTGGGGGAGGTAGCTGTGTAATAAACGTAGAATATCAATAGTGGAATGACCACGAGTTATCACCCACACCTAACGAAGAGCAACTTGGGATTCCCAACGAGTAAAGGTGAGTCTATATCTAAATAATCTATATATCTATATAAATAATGTTTTAGGGGTTCCGCTGTCTGTAATTTCGTTTGTTCTGCCGACTTTTAAAATATTGATCCGTTTTAAGTCAACTAATGACCGTATCAGTGGTCTTTATTTTTCGTGTCTCTTCGGTTTGTTCCCCATCACGGCGAGACGGCTGGATCGATCTCGACCGAGCCTCATATTTAGAGCATACTCATCCCAGGGAAGGTTTTGATATGCATATGATTTAAAAATCTCTGAACAGACGCTGTGTTTAGAGGAAAACCAGAACAATTTTCTTCTATTTTCTCTTATACTATTAATGTTCTGTGAAATCCGTGGACTATACGTGAAGCATTCCTTCATTATAAACTACTTTTGTTATGCACATAATTTCGCTTACTCTTCAAATGACGGAGAAAAACGCTATTTTTGGCGGGTCTCATACTCTGCACTGAGTGATCGACAGACCGACAACGAACCTACAGGTTACCATGGCAACGTCTCTGCTTGCAAGCAGGGAAGTAACGTATTGTCATTTTCGTCATCATTCCTGTAAACTCGAGGTTGTTCCCTGGCTAGAAAGCGAGAGAGCCATCAATCGGTCATTATGCGGGATATTGGCGGAATACCGTTCGAGGTTACAATCGTCCTCGAATAGCACCAAGGGACGCTGTCATTATTTGACCGGGGGAGTTGGCCGTGTGGTTAGGGGCGCGCAGCTGTGAGCTTGAAACCGGGAGATAGCAGGTTCGAACCCCACTGTCGGCAGCCCTGTAGATTGTTTTCCGTGGTTTCCCATTTTCATACCAGGCAAATGCTGGATCTGTACCTTGATTAAGGCCACGGCCGCTTCCTTCCCACTCCAAGGCTTTCCCTATCTCATCGTCGCCATAAGACCTATCTATATCGGTGCGACGTAAAGCCAATTGTAAAAAAAGAAAAGTTAATATTTGAACAGTAAAGGGGCGTGTAGCCTATTATATCACACAGTAAAGTTTTCTTTGGCATTTGATATAATTTTTACTGTATTAGTATTCTACTTCTGTTTTCGGCTTTAATTTCTTGCCTCTTTGCATAAGTAATAACACCATAAGTCATCTTCTTATCTGTTTACCTATGAATCCCTGCGCCTAAATTTCTCATATGTTATCGCCTTCTTATATCCATAAGTCATAGCATCACAATTTATTGAGGGACATTTTATTTTCCAATGTGTCCACTTGGTATTTACATACTTGTCCTATATGTCTATCCTCAGTTATAATCCTATTTTCTATTAATTTCAACTTCCTTAACTGTAATACTTTCTTCCTTAGTTACTCCGTATGTATGCGAGTACTAATCCCGAAATCTGGACCCTCTTTTCTTCGAGGAAAAATTCCAAGCTCTTCGAATGTATAACTTTTGGCCCCGGAAAATATCGAAATAATGATGCATTTTAATAACTATGCAGATCTTCCTTTCGGGGTAGTTGGTTTTTAAACATTAAATCGCATCCTAAAACAACTAGCACAATCGCCGTTTATTTTGGAGAGATCGACAAATTTGGACCTATGACTTATTTACGTGTCTCCATTTTTGATACGTTAGATAGCGCTGTATTTCTCGATTATAATCAAATCTCTCCAGCTCGATTGTGACTGGCATTAGGAAAAGAAGCCAGTCTTTACGATTACAACTCTCCATCTCTACTGTGAATGGCAGTTGCCAAGTGATCCTGCCATTATAGTAGAAACTCCGGAAGTCGATTGTGATGGGCAGTAGGAACTGTGGCTTGCCATTATCAGCAAAACTTCCCCAATGCCGTCCTTACTTCGGATACAACTTATGGTGTCCTCCCTGTTTTGTTTCTCGGATAGTGCTAAGAAACATGCAAAATCGGTCCAGTACTTTATGAGTCCATTGGAGACATACAAACAAACATTAATTTGTATATAGAAGATAGAATTTGACCACAGCTCGATATGAGATGTTACCCATTACCTTTACAGTAATTTATGGAGAAATACGTATACAATGTAGAATACCGTAGTGAATCACGCGTACATTTGCTAGTTCGTAATAAAGTATTCCTACTCTTCAGTATACATCCTCCAACACACTCTTCGCCATTAAACTTACGTAGTTCTGCTATGTTAAGAAAGTGATAAGAGCGTTTAGGGCAATTTGTATGGAATGCTATAATGTAAAAACGTTCAAATTTTAACCAGACAAGCAATCTCCATTTTAATTTGCTCCTTCCCTTCAATCTTGTGTGTACTCTAGGAATTCAATAATTGTATGGTCTTAAATAACGTAATTACAGAGAAGGTTCACTAAACTATGCACCACTAGTCTTTTGTATGTTCCCTCTCTCTCAGAAATAATCCCATACAGTTATTAAACAAACAGTGAATTGCACTGGAAAAAAACAGAAAAATACTTGTGTGTTTTAAAAAGAATGTGGCAAAAGTAAAAAACGGAGGAAATAAAAAGTTGCCGTACGTCTAGCATACTTTAGAAACACTTTCTCGGAACTGTAACATTCATCATCTCTCTCCGTGTCGCTGTCATTTTATCGTCTTTTCATTCAATATCTGACTTGCGTTTTTAAATATTCATTGTCATGTCTCGGAGTTAAGTCAGATATTCGCGACAGTAAAAGGTTTGAAAGAAGTTTGATCCAGATGGAGCATTTACTAATGATGTAGGTCAAAAGTTAGACTCTGATCTCTAGCACGAGTCATATCAAAAGAATGGATCTGTGGTAGTGAGCCAGGCTCAAACACTGTCATTAAGCACTCTAAAGTGTTTGGAAGATGAGTACAAATGACCTTACGGAAGGTAGGAATGATGGTCCCCAGTTCGAAAATGTTATGTTCGTTTTCAATCAGCTAATGGTTTAATCGAGGGAGGAGCTTGAAGTACAGTACGATGTTTGTGAAGCACGTAGTAACTCCATTTGCCCTCAGGTTATACCACCCGCCTACAATGATTCGGGCAGTATGCAATCATATTGTGTAAGAAGCAATTTTAAGTATATCTCTTCACTGCCGCTATACGCTTCACTTGCCGTGACTGCTGATGCAGTACGTACTCTGCATATGGAATGTGCAAGAAGCAATTATAAGTACATCATTGCTCTGAATCTGTACACATAATTTCACTGCACTGCAGAAGAAACATCCCTTCACTGCAGCTACAGGACGTATTCTGGCGCATTATGGACGCGGAAAGTGTAAGGAGCAAATATAAGTACATCAGTGCTCTGTAGGTGAACACATCATTCACCGGGACTGCTTATGCAGGACGTAATCTGGATGCGGAAAGTGTAAGGAGCAATTCTAAGCACATCAATTCTCTGTAGCTGGACACATCACTTACCGCGACTGCTGATGCAGGACGTAGTCTAGATGCAGAAAGTGTAAGGAGCAGTTCTAAGCACATCACTGCTCTGTAGCTGTGCACATCACTTAACGTGACTGCTTCTGCAGGACGTAATCTGGATGCAGAAAGCGAAATTAGCAATTCTAAGCACACCGCTGCTCTGTAGCTGTATACATCACTTACCGCGACTGCTTCTGCAGGACTTGATCTGGATGCAGAAAGCGTAAGGAGCAATTATAAGTACTTCACTGCTCTGCAGCTTTACACATCACTTACGACGACTGCTACTGCAGGACGTAGTCTAGGTGCAGAAAGTGTAAGGAGCAGTTCTAAACACATCACTGCTCTGAAGCTGGACACATGTTACGGTGGCTGCTACTGCCAGGAGGTAGCCGAGATGCAGAAAGTGTAAGGAACAATTAAAAGCAAATCACTGCTCTGTAGGTGGACGGATCAATTACCGCGACTGCTGCTGCAGGAAGTACACTGACCGAGCAAATGTCGTAGGATAGTGGAGCACTGATGCGCAGGTGGGTTGTCTGCGCATCACACGCCCCCTGTGCCAGCGGCAGTTCTACAGGAGACCTTATGAGCAGTGGCGGCGCATGTAACAGGTGCAATATGGAACGTCGTCGTGAGCTGACACCGTTCGAACGGGGTATGATGGTCGGTGCCCAACGGATGGTAAGTGCGATTTCGGAAGTGGTGCGGGAATTCAGCTTCACACGATCAACCGTGTCGAGGGTGTATCATGAATGGTTGAATGCGGGTGTCACCGTCCACAACAGACGAACGACCGGCCATCCCGCCACCCTCGATGACCGTGACCGGCGACATCTGAGACGGATTGTCAATAGTGACAGACGGGCAACCGTGCAACAAATCACGGCTCAGTTCAACTCAGGCCGTGCCAGACACGTCTCCCAGTGGACAATACGTAGGAACATGGGTTCTATGGGGTATGGGAGCTGGCGCCACACAAGGGTGCCACTGTTAACCCAACGTCATCGGGCACAACGACGCGCATTTGTCGCCAGTCACCAGGGATGGACACTGGTACAATGGCCTTAACGTGATATGGTCTGACGAATCACGATTTCAACTGCACCATGCCGATGGGAGGCACCGTGTATGGCGCAGACCACATGAAGCGATGGATCCCGCCTGCCTCGAAGGTGTGGTCCAGGGCGCTGGTGTCTCTGTTATGGTCTGGGGTGCATTTTCCTAGTATGGAATGGGTCCCCTAGTTGTTCTGGAAGGGACTTTGAATGGTACGCTGTATGTCGAGTTCCTCGGAGACCATCTCCACCCACTTTTGGCCTTCCAGCGCCCAAACCGTTCTGCGGTGTTTCAAGATGATAACGCGCCGCCACATCGCTCCCACGACGCCCGAAAATGGTTCCAGGAACATGCAGCGGAGGTCCAACGACTGCCATGGCCACTCAGGAGCCCTGAACCCTATCGAGCATATATGAGATGTCCTAGAACGCAGGCTCCGTGCCATCCTGCACACAGGAACAGCCCAGCATTGGCGGCCGCTCTGCAAACAATTTGGTGTCAGCTGCGTCCAGAGGACTACCAGGGACTTGTCGACTTACTTCCACGGCGTCTCACTGCAGTTCGCAGGGCCAGAGGAGGCCCCACATGCTATTAGGTGACTATCCCATGACATTTGCTAAGTCAGCGTAGTCTAGATGCAGAAAGTGTAAGGAGCAGTTCTAAGCACATCACTGCTCTGTAGCTGTACACATCACTTACCGCGACTGATGCTGTAGGACGTAGCCTAGATGCAGAAAGTGTAAGGAGCAATTATAAGCACATCACTGCTCTGTAGCTGTACACATCACTTACCGCGACTGATGCTGTAGGACGTAGCCTAGATGCAGAAAGTGTAAGGAGCAATTATAAGCACATCACTGCTCTCAAGCTGTGCACATCGGTTACCGCGACTGCTGCTGCAAGTGGTGGTCTAGATGCAGAAAGTGTAAGAAGCAACTTGTATTTTGCTATTTGCTTTACGTCGTACCGACACAGATAGATCTTATGGCGACTATGGGACAGGAAAGGCCTAGGAATGGTAAGGAAGCCTCCGTGGCCTTAACTAAGGTACAGCCCCAGTATTTGCCTGGATGAAAATCTGAAACACCGAAAACCGTCTTCAGGGTTGCCGACAGTGGGATTCGAACCCACTATCTCCCGGATGCGACCTCACAGCAGCGCGCCCCTAACCGCACCGCCAACTCACCCGGTAGGAGCAATTATAAGTTCAACACTGCTCTGTACCTGTACACATCACTTCACTGTGTTTTCAGGATGTGTTTTTCATGCGTAATGCGTAAGGAAAAATTCTGAATACTTCGCTGTATAGCAGCTGTGCACATTACTTCAGGGTCTTCCGGACGTCTTTTGCATGCGAAATGTGTAAGAAGCAGTTCTAGGTATATCACTACACTGCAATTTCATGTAGTACGCATGCGTAAGTCGTATGAAGATGTTCTATGTAAAAGAAGGGAACGTTTCCCCACTGGAAAATATTGTAATATATGCCATAAAAGGCCTAATCCGTTCATCATTAATTACTGCCTGAGCTACAAACCTCGAATTTTTTAATATCATTTGAAATAGTCCTATCTTCAGGGCCCTATTACCAGCATAAAGTATTTGTCATACAACCCAAACAACCTGTATATCGAATGAAATCGATATATAGAAGATCTCTGGTGGCACATTCGGTATTCGCCTGATAGAAAGTAATTTCAAAATTACAGTAATTGGTATTTTGTACTGCTGTGATAAGAGATATAAAAATAAACGAGGTACAAGGATAGTTGCAAGTTAGCTAATTCCCAGAGGCTTGCAGACTGAACACTGGAAAGTATAACAAGCTATAATGTGGGTGTATGTATGTATGTATGTATGTTAGTATGTATGCTTGCATGTATGTATTTTTTTTTTAATTTCATTCTGCATGCTCTATTACAGCAGTAACATTACATGTAAAAGTATTTTCTTAATCTATGTTCTATAAATATTTACCTTTCTTTACATAATTGTAGGGTGGGATAGGCATAGTAATACTAAGCAATTATGTAGTTATATATCATTACTAGCTGATGTACCCGTGCTTCGCTACGGGATTCTCAGAAAGATTGACTTTGTGGTTTTCCGTCTTTTCCTAACTGAATTCAATATATATCATTACAGAAACTTCAATAGGAAGCGATTAAAAGCAATGTTATCATATAAAATACGCGAACAAATGTAAAACCGCACATTTTATCACGTTTAACAAACAGTACTACGGTGCCGATGTAACAGTCCAAAGTTCCGGAGCTGGAATGACCACGCCGCAGACAGCCGTGAACACTCCTCTGACATTACTCAGCTAAATACGCACACTACTCATTCCAATCAGTGCCTCAGCGTAGGGATTGAATAGCTCTAATGCTATGATGAATCAGTGTGTTATATACCAGTAGTATCAGAAAATTTACGAACCAGAGGAATGGCATACTAAAGAAGAAATGTATCTAACTCCCCACCTACTTCCTGTCAATATTCAGAGAGGCTGTTACACTCTGCACGACCGGGTGAGTTGGCCGTGAGGTTAGGTGCGCGCAGCTGTGAGCTTGCATCCGGGAGATAGTGGATTCGCACCCCAACTTAAGGCCAAGGCCGCTTCCTTCACACTCATATGCCTTTTCTATCCCATCGTCGCCATAAGACCTATCTGTGTCGGTGCGGCGTAAAGCAAATAAAAGAATACTCGGTACCCAGCAGTAATCCTATCTACCGGAGATGAGCGGCAGCAGAAGACACAAAGCACATCACAACAAACAATGATCAGTGTATTTTATTGTTGATGAATGTTATGAGCTTTCTATATTGTAGGCCTTCACATTTAGTTTTTCTGACTCTGTGATCTGTAAAATTACTCATAGTGTAGACTGTAGTTCCTTTTTCTCAGACTTTACATACCGATTTCCATCAAATTGTGTTTACCCATTTTCTCGTGACTCGGCGCTGATATGGACTCAGTAACAAAAATCCAAATTCATGAATATCTTTGTGATCGTAGCCATTACGGTAAAAATGTATAAGACATAAATGATCGGAAATTTAATACTATATACTGTAGTATAACTTATTTATCGATATGGCCTTTAATAACAAGTATTTGAGAATAAAATTTTAGGCCTTCCCCTAAACTACCATTTCACTCAGCATGAATAAAATTATTTATGGTCTAGATTATAGTGACTTATTCCCCGACTTTGCATACCGATTTTCATTAAGATAGGACCACTAATAATATAAATATTTGAGAATTAAATTTTAGGCCTACCCCTAAACTACCATTTTACTCAGAGTGGATACAAATATGTATGGTTTAGATTATAGTGACTTATTCTCCAACTTTGCATACCGATTTTCATTAAGATAGGACCACTAATAATATAAATATTTGAGAATTAAATTTTAGGCCTACCCCTAAACTACCATTTTACTCAGAGTGGATACAAATATGTATGGTTTAGATTATAGTGACTTATTCTCCAACTTTGCATACCGATTTTCATTAAGATAGGACCACTAATAACATAAATATTTGAGAATTAAATTTTAGGCCTTCCCCTAAACTACAGTTTCACTCAGGATGAATACAATTATTTATAGCTTAGATTGTAGTGGCTTATTCTCCGACTTTGCATACCGATTTTCATTAAATTCTCTTCAGCCGTTTTCTCGTGATGCGTGTACATACATAGAGAGAGAGAGACAGAAATTTCGGAAAATTAAAAAATGCATTTTCTTGTTACTGTGGACATGACTACTACATAAATGAATTTTTTTTTTAAATTCTGAGCAATGTACAAACAAAACTCTTATTTTATATACATAGATTTTATCTCTTGCACTAGTTACGAATTTTAAAATTTTGTCTTTTTATTTACTTATAAGTCTATTTTGATTTACTGGCCAGTTTTACTCCTTCAGTATCGCTCCGATTAACATGTCTCTTTAACATGGTCTGTACTTTGCTCACATGTAGTACTACGGCACATTGGATAGTCTATAATTTTGAACCTGTATAAATACGACTTGATATGACAATGTCCTCCCGATAGCATAATAGCTAAGTATGGCTTTAGGGCCGATGATCTTAGATGTTAGGCGCCCTTAAATAACAAGCAAGGAATATGGATTTAAATATGTAATTTTAGTCTGTCATACATGTTGGGAAAGTATGATTTTGTGATACTGCCTTTAATGGATTGATTCCATTCACTATGCCACTTCACTACAATGAGATCACATAGATCACTTAGGTTTCGGTAAAAGCTTGCAGCACTCCACTTACGCTAGTTGGTCAGCATGTTCATTTCTCTGGTGCCCTGTATGTGCCTTAATCCATTTTAATTCAACTATCCGCTTTTACACCTCAATAATTTGAATGCCTTTCTCAATTTATTCTATCAGGCATGGGTGTTTCTTCCTATTTTAGAGCAATTCTAAGGTTATGCGGCTACCGGCATATAGGATATGGCTTTTCGTGAGATATTTTTCTTTAATACCAATGTTTCAATTGATTCAAGTGCTTTCAGAATTTCCAACTGCTCTGCTTGATTATTCGAATATCCTTTATCCACTTTAAATTTCAACTGTCGTATAAGTTTATTTTCCAGAAACATAGCTACTCCTGAACCAACTCAGACGTAACTGTTACTTCCATGTGTGAATATTTGAAGTGCGTCATTTTCATATTCGTTGAACTCACTAATTACGATGGTTTTTGCTGGATGTAATTTGTGTTCAATTCCCATTGCAAGGTCTATTAAATTGTTTCGTCTCATTTCTTTCAGAACACTGTATAATTTTTCATTCTCTTCTGCTTTAATAACAATAGGTGTGACTGCTGTAATTGTACACAGTGCTTCGTTAGATACAGGCCGGAAACCTTTCGCGACTTTGATAATAATAAGCCTCTGCACTCTTACGTAAATTTTCCTGGTGCATTCCTTTTCCATAGCTCCAATCCATACAGGTGCTTCGTAAGCAATAGAGTTTGTATTGCTTCTTCATATATTACCTTAAGAGCATCATATTGAAGCCCCCCAACATATTTTCGCTGATTTTGACAATGCGATCATTAATTTCGTACACTTCTCAGCTACATGATTTATACGATGCTTAAAGTTAAGTTTATGGTGAAATATTATCCCCAGATATTTCATCCCGTCGACTTGCTTCTAGGTATTTCGTCTCATTTCCTTCAGAACACTGTATAATTTTGCACTCTTTTCTGCTTTAATAACAATACGTGTGACTCCTGTAATTAATAAAATGCCCGGGCAGCGCCGGGTAATATAGCTAGTTGTCTATAATTTTAACCTGTATAAATAAGACTTAATATGACCATGTCCTCCAGATAGCATAGTTGCTTAATATGGATTTAAATCTATAATTTGATGTTAATAATCCTTTGCACTCTGACGTAAATTTTCCTGGTCCACTCCTTTTCCATGGCTCCAATCCATACAGGTGCTTCGTACAGCAGCAGAGGTTGTATTGCTTCTTCATATATTACCTTAAGAGAATCATATTGAAGCTGCCAACATATTTTTACGGATTCTGAACTGATATGTTGCCTTTTTTCATTGCACTGAGTATATTCCAAAATCTTGGTCCACTGCATATACTTTAGTGTATCATAGACCGGTCGTTAGGGTTACATTAGGCTTCTGTAGAGTAGACAGAATTAAAACATGCTTCTTCTTAGCTGAGGCAAGTTTGTACACCACAGTCCATAGATTAAGTGAAGATGTCATATTACAGTAGTGGTTCCAAGAATTCATTTTCTGTTCTTTAAATTTCGGCTGATATTTTGCATTTTCTTCATTGTACTGAGTATATTCCAAAATCCTGGTTAATTGCATGAACCTTTTCCGCAGTCCTTAGTTATATTTGTCTTGAAACGTTCGCCATTAACGGTCTTGAAAGCTGTCTTTTGGCTGAAATAACTCCTTGTCAGATTGTATAAATTTATTGGGCACCTGAAGTCTCTTAAAGCTTTTAGAATATTCAGCCACCAAGTTGCATCAAAAGCTACTTGGACATCAAGGGTAACAAGCAACACTATTTCACCTGCTTTTAAACCTTCTTCAATAAATTCCTTAACCAATATCGCAACGTCATTAGTACGTTTTTATGGAGTGAACCCGTATTGGTTATGATTCATAAGATTGCTAGTATAGATAATATGATGCATTATTCTTTTGAATATTTATACATTATTATTCATATTTATTAAACTTATTAACCAGAATTTAGATACTACTATGCTACTTTCTTTACCTGGTTTTATTATAGGTATTATTTTAGCTCGTTTTCATCTTTTCGGAAAACATCCTAATTTTAAACAGCCGTTATACAAAGCTGTTACAAGCTTGGGAAACTGTTCAAAGGCTCGGAGTAAAATCCTGCTACTGATGCCATCTTCACCTGGAGCTTTCTTCTGGCGTTAAGTATCGGTCATCAGCAGTCATTATATCATCCTCAATCTGAACTCTAACATGCTTCTGTGAGCCATCTTCATTCTGATCATTGTCAGCTGGCAAAAGGCATACATGCACATATTTCAGTGTATCACTTAGACCGGTCGTTGTGGTTCCATTGGTCTTCTGTAGAGTAGGCAGGATTTAACCATGCTCTTCTTGCCTGAGTTAAGTTTGTACACCACATTCCATGGATTAAATGAAGATGTCATATTACAGTAGTGTTCTTTAATTTTCGGCTGATGTTTTGCCTTTTCTTCATTGTACTGAGTTTTACGATGTTCTCTCAGCTCCTCGTTGTATTTTGGCCGTTGGTATCTTCTTCTAAATGCATTAGTTGTTTTTTCATAATGGTAAGATCTTCTGACCACCAGGGAACAGAGTACCTATGTGTCTTTTTTCTTGGTGTTTTTCTTATTCTGAAGGACTGATTTCATGCTGTCTTTAAAGACTCATAAAATGCATCTACAGCGTATTCAACGTTGTCCTCTCTGATACTAAAGAAGATAGCAATCCATGCAGATCTTCTTTATCAACGTCAACATTCAGAATGAAAACGTCTTGAAATTTCTTCTGTCTGTTTATCATCACATGTCTTATAATTCTCGGTTTTCTCTACATATCTCATGCTGCAATATTCAAATTATCTCCTGTTATAATTGCCATATCGTAAAATGTATTTACGAATATTATGATCACAGCAGCTTTCGTCCTCATTGATTTTCCGATACGTTAAGTCAGTAAGCAGTTGATTATTAACAAGTGTCAAATCAACATCGCTATACTCTCTTCATTCATTATATGAAGCTGTTTGCTCATCAGATATTCTTCCAACATTCTGCCTCTTGAGTTTGTTAGTATGTCATGCCATTTAGTAGATTTTGATCTAACCAACCACCTCCTATCGTGATATTGGAAGAGCAGTCAAGTAAACATACTAGTCTCGTTTTTTTCTTTTTATTATTGTTATAAAAAAATCTAAAAACCTAAGATATAACACTTATGACACAATGATATTAAATAAAGATATAAAACATAGCACAGTCCAAAGAATGATCTCGAGTAGTGTCTATCAATTCCCAACACCTCCATTTCCCGCGTGTGCATTTTGTTAACACTGCACTAGTCGCATGTTATCTGAGAGATACACGGTGGTGATTATTTGCTGTAACTTCAGCTTGCTTGAGGCTAAATTCCCATCTCTCCACCTAAATTCCTGTCTTGGAAATGGTGACATCCAGTAGTTTTGTGACCTTCATGCAACACAAATGTCACGAGCTGCTGCTAGCATTATCTCACAGATACAACGCGAGCAAATGTGTAAAATATTAATGTGTATCTCTTATGCGTTTGATTTGCTATGAATTAGTTCATTATTGTTTGTGCTCGTGCTTGCAGCTCAAGATATTCTGAAATTGAAAATAAAGAAGATTATTTTTAAAATTGTATTGTGTTGAGTGAGTTGTTTGGCTAATCCGTAAGATTACGTACCTGAAGACAGTGAAAAGAACAATCAGATAATTACTTTAATTTTCAAATATGCCAGTGTTCTTTATCAATATTTTAATGGATGTGTTGTAATCAAGCCCTAAAATGCATTTTATGCTGTTTTCTATCTTCCACAAGTTACATAGGGGTTGTGTAATTGGACTGAATTTATGTATCCCTCAGAAACAATGCGAGCACTGATGCTACTTTTAGGATGCAGTGTTAAACTAGCAGAATGATGTTCTGTGATATAAGGCAAGGGTGCCGACTCTGGTGGTGCTACGGTACTCGAGCAACCCCCAGAATTTTTGTGAGGGTGCCCAGAAAACTCCGCAAACAGGGAGAAGAAAGATATTTAAAAGAGATAATAACAGAAGAAAAGAAAAAAGGGGTGATCCTTTCATCATAGGTCTTAAACCTTCAATACGAAGGTTTTCTTTCCTACGTTACCAACGAAGAACTGAGTAGCTCACTAAAAAACTTCTGTTTAACTCATCTTCAATCACAAGTGAGATATATGGATATTTTATTTTATTAATTAGATGTGATTCATCCAAAACTTCATAAAGTTTAATTGATTCCAGAGGTAAATAAGTTTGCTAAAGATCGCTTTAACTATCCACTTTTGTATATCTTCATCAAAGCGTTCATCAAAGCAGTAAGATGGTGCAAGGAAAATTGAACGTCGACGCAATCATGCATTTCCATAATCAAGGAAGAAAAAATAAATTGAACCTCGAAACTGTAGCGAACATTTTATGGAACGATCGATTGTTCAGAGGGACATTGTTTATGAGCGAGAGTTAGAAATTCAGCAAATATTTTACATTTTATACTAAACACTTAGGAGTTTCAGTTGCTCTTTTAATGTACTAATAAACGCCAAATATAAGGCAATATGCTTTTTTAATACTCAGTTTGGTATCATTTTATGTCAAAACTTGACTATTACGTTTTTCTACCTTCTAATACTTCAAGTTCATGCCGGTTGAATTTCGACACTTTCTGAAGCCTTCTTCTATCTGGACTGTGAGTTGTACAACTTGCTTTACATTACGCCGACGCCGATTGGTCTTATGGTGACGGTGGGATAGGAAAGGGCCAGGAGTGGGAATGAAGCAACCGTAGCCTTATTTGAAGTACATTTGCCTGGTTTTAAATTAGGAAACCACGGAAAACCATCTGCAGGGCTGTCGACATTGGGGTTCGAACCCACTATCTCCCGTATGCAAGCTGATAGCTACGTGACCCAAACCGCGCAGCCACTTACTCGGTTAGACTGTGAATTAGAGCACCCCCCGTTAAAGTTTAAAACCCGGCTTCCCTGATCGTATGAGGGTTCTACGAACATTTCGTATATACTGTATTTCGTTGACAACTTTGATATTGACAAAATTACCAATTTTGTAACATTTATAAGCAGTAAACGTTATGTGTTAGTCTACAAAAATATGTCCGAATTCTTGAAAATGTTGCTCATGGCTAAACTCCAGAGAGTATATAAAATTTGTCACTGTGACTTGCTGATTGTGACAAAGGATTTTTTGCCTACCTTGTCTGATGCTCTTTGCAAAAGCCATCCTTAGTATTTAGATTGTGAAGATGATTTACGACACATACAACCTTCAAGTTTAATTTGTTAAGTGACCCGGCTGAAGGATGAAGAGAGTCAAGAAATTCATCAGGTTAATGTACTATTTCATTAATCTCACCACATGCTACGCAGTCGGTGCTAATATACTTTATTTTGTCACCTTTTAAAATATTCAGAACTATTGCTTGATGACGTTAATTTGTTCGTTTGTTAGTCAAAACATTTTCGAAACATTTTAATTTTCACTTCGCTGTAGTTATGTTTATATCATATTTATTATTATTTATCCTGATGTGAACGAACTATCGGAAATTTTGTCCCGGACAATTTCGTTTGGGTAGAAGTAAATATACCGACACGAGCCTCAGCTGGGCTGGATTCGAACTCGCTAACGTCACCTCATGTCCGGCTCCATGGCTAAATTGTTATCGTGCTGGCCTTTGGTCACAGGGGTCCCGGGTTCGATTCCCAGCAGGGTCGGGAATTTTAACCATAATTGGTTAATTTCACTGAGACGGGGGCTGGGCGTATATGTCACTTTAATCATTATTTCATCCTCATCACGACTCGCAGGTCGTCTATGGGCTTAAAATTAAAAGACCTGCAAATGGCGAGCCCAACTTGTCCTCGGACACTCCCGGCACTAAAAGCCATACGCCAATTCATTTTACTTCAGCTCATAAACCAAACGCTACTATCTGAGCCACTCTACACAGCAAAAGCAAGTGATAAAAATTGATCCAAGATACAATGTCTTTAATTAATACGCGTTTGATCTACGGTAAAAATAAAGTGCTGAATATCCGCGAGGATTTCATAAACAACATAACGTTGTTGAATATCCATGTGTATTTCAAGTACCATGTGAATTCCATCCGGGACTTCAGGAATTTAAAGGGCAGGTACATGTTCAAACAGTATCAAAATTTATTTATTTATTTATTTATTTATTTATTTATTTATTTATTTATTTATTTATTTATTTATTTATTTATTTATTTATTTATTTATTTATTTACTTATTTATTTTTATAATTTGTTTTACGTCGCACCAACACAGATAGGCCTTATGGCGACGATGGAATAGGAAATGCCTAGAAGTGGGGAGGATGTGTCCGTAGCCTTAATTAAGGCCTGGTGTGAAATTGGGAATTAATGGAAAACCATCTTCAGGGCTGCTGACAGTGGAGTTCGAACCCATTATCTCCCGGATGCAAGCTCACAGCTGCAGGTCCCTAACAGCACGTCCAACCCGACAGTATACAATTTTTAATACCACGTGTATATAATCTGCTACTTTTTAAATCCATTCAGAGTTTTCCATTACTCATGGTTAGATCAAAGAGTAGGCCTAATTGGATCATAGGATATCACCTGAACAGCTCGCTTTTTAATGAAAGAAATGGCGTATGGCTTTTAGCGCCGGGAGTGTCCGAGGACATGTTCGGCTCGCCAGGTGCAGGTCTTTTGATTTGACGCCCTTAGGCAATGATTATTGGATCAGTTACTGGCTAGTTTAGCCTACTGAGCGAGTTGGCCGTGTGGTTAGGATCGCATGGCTGTGAGCTGATGATGGTTTTCCGTAGTTTCCTTTTTTTCACACCAGACGGACTATTCCTGAGTTAAATCTATGGCCGCTACTTTCCCAAACCTAACTTTTACCCGTCCTTGCGTCGCAGAAAATCTTCGACGTGTTAGTGTGACGTTAAACTAGTTTTAAAAAGGTTAATCTGATACAATTATAATGGATTTTACAATCTTGTGCCAGATGCACTGACTTTTTATTACATTTAAATGCCACGTGTCTGAAACAATTCCTCGCAGTACGCTTCATTCGACCAAAACCATAATTATTAGCTATCGTAAATTGGCCCTACAACTGCTTACGATTTAGATTTAACGTCGTTATCTATTCCTACTCCTTGTCTGAATTATCTGCATCGTGGCCTTCGGTTCAGAGGATCCCGAGTTCGGTTTCCGGGCAGGCTGCGGATTTTAACTCCGTTTAGTTAGGTCCTCTAGCTTGGCGACTGAGTGTTTCGTTTGCATCCACATATAACATCCCATACGACCATTCACCAAAAACACACCCAATAGTGAATACATCCCTTCACATGGGATTAACGCCAGGAAGGGCAAGCAGTCGTAAAACTGGGACGTATCACCACTGAGCTCTGACCCCAACAATTTTGGAAAGGCCAAGAAGAATGTATTATATTATATTATATTATATTATATTATATTATATTATATTATATTATATTATATTATATTATATTATATTAATAAACTTAAGTGTCTAGAGGGCTAAGATCGTGATGACAGCAGAAAGCATACGGTTAAGGTTAAACGGTTAAACTGTGAATAATTAAAGGTGAATACGGATTTTAGTCCGCCTCTGTGGTGTAGTGGTTAGTATGCTTAGCTGCCACCCCAGAGGCCCGCGTTTGATTCCCGGCTCTGCCACGAAATTTGAAAAGTGGTACGAGGGCGGGAACGGGGTGTACTCAGCCTCGGGAGGTCAACTGAGTAGTGGTGTGTTCGATTCCCACTTCACCTATCCTCGATGTGGTTTTCCGTGGTTTCCCACTTCTCCTCCACTCAAATGTCTGGATGGTACCTAACTTAAGGCCACGGCCGCTTCCTTCCCTCTTCCTTGTCTATTCCTTCCAATCTTCCCATCCCCCCGCAAGGCCCCAGTTCAGCATAGCAGATGTGGCCGCCTGGGCAAGGCACTGGTCATCCTCCCCCGTTGTATCCCCGATCTAGAGTCTGAAGCTCCAGGACACTGCCCTCGAGGCGGTAGAGGAGGGATCCCTCACCGAGTCCGAAGGAAAAACCGACCCTGGAAGATAAACAGATAAAAAGAAGAAGAAGAAGAAGGATTTCATCTTCCGTGGTTTTAAAATTAATCGCGAAGATAACTGCACCCCTGAAGTCGGACGGCGGCTGGCACATAGAAGGAAAGCAATGATATTGAGAAGAACCAATTTCAGACTGGTCACTTTCATCCTTCCCCTATAGTCACTTACGGCTGCGAAATATGGACCCGAGGAAAGCTGGCAGGAGAAAGATCGATGCATTTGAGCTTTGGTGTTGGTGACGCCTGCTGAGAATACCTTGGACAGCTGGAGTCAGTAATAGCACAGTCTTGGATCGGTCAAACCAAAAATCTCCTAGGAAATGGGTATAGTGAAACGAAAAGTATCCTACCTTGGCCACATAATAAGAAGGAGCTCGCTAGGAAAATACTGTATGTCGTCCTAGGAGTGGTGGCTGGCAAAAAAGGGGCAGGAAGACCAAGATCACGCTGGTTAGATGGCGTCAAATGAGATACTGGTATGACGGTCGCTGAATTGAAAGAAGGTGTTCGGAATGGGGACAAATGATCCATAGAATGACCGAGAGCCGTATTCGACTGAACGGTTGAACACGGATAGAGAAAGTAAAAGTTAAATTAGAACTATAACACTAAGATAATACCACATTTGCAGCCACGATGTTAGGCCATTCCAGTAGTGCACTTACTCTGGTGCTATTCTTCTATTTGTGAGTGGGCTCGTTCGTGAATGATACGGGGGTATTTCAAGTTGTTAAATCCAATGAACTTGAACCGCTGTCTACTAATACATAACAACGGAATTCTGGCAGCCAGCGTTTGTTATGACCGTTAGGAAGTAGGAAGGACGTAAAGTCATTAGTATTTTTATAAGGCCAACCCAGTCCTATCATGGAGCGTGAAACTACGAGACACAGCTGATATGTGGTATTAATATTGCCACTTAAGTAAGCAACTTGTTCTCTTGAAGGAGGAGAGGTGTGCTGTGGAAGAGTAGCAAAAACATCTGTCGTAAACATGGGAAACTCTCTCGGATATTTTGAGAGATACTCGATGTTCAAGTGTGGAATATCTAACCATAATGATAAGCTGTCTCTCACTTAATCACATGCACGTAGGATGAAGGACGGAAGTCAGGAAAAGGGCATTAAAGAAGGAAAGTTTTATTTTGCAATAAACTTGCAGCTTGCGAGCCAATTACTCTCCCATCAGCAGGAACATTGTAAATATTAAAGCAGAGTAAGACCAGCATTAAACTTTGTTCGGGTGAGAAGTTGCAGCAAGGGGAACGATTTAATGAAGCTCTGAATTTATTAGGTCACGACCACTCCCTCGGCCAATAACCTCATGGGAACCTACATAATTTTAAGTTTCTAGCAACTTCATGTACAACAAGAGAAACAAACTGTTCTTGTTTTGTTTAGATACACAGGTTCCGTGTTCTTGATGTCTGAGGTGTGGAGACAACACAATTGTCAAATTCCAAATAACGGCACCATAAAATCACGCTTTGATAAAGAATTATAGGACCCTTCAGCGGAAGTGTGAAAACTGTAGTAGTTATAATGGGAAGTACACCTGGGAGCCATCCCGTCCTAACACCAATCTTAAAAATAGAATTGCTGGGGGTTCGCTGTCTGTAATTTCATTTATTTTGCGTTATTTTGACATATCCGTTTCAGGTTAGCTCAAGACCATATGGGTGGCTATTAGCTTTCGTTTCTGTTTGTTTGTTTGTTTGTTTGTTTGTTTGTTTGTTTGTTTGTTTGTTTGTTTGTTTGTTTGTTTGTTTGTTTGTTTGTTTGTTTGTTTGTTTGTTCGTTCGTTCGTTCGTTCCACCATCCGGGGAAACGGCTGGATAGATTTCTACCAAACTTTGTATTTAGAGTCCATTCATTCAGGAGCAGGTTTCAATATTTATATCATTTAAAAATCAATGAATAAATCAGACGGGGGGTTTTTCAATTTACTTTCACACTCTTGATTATATCTCGAACAAATTTTATAGTTGGAGCCTACTCATCCAGGAGCAGGTTTCAATATGCATATAATTTAAGAATCGCCTAACAATCTGGGGGTTTATAGGAAGACCAGAAGATATTGTCTCAATTTTCCTTTACACTGTTGATTATATCCCGATCAAACTTCATATCTAGAGTCTACCCATCCAGGATCAGGGATTGATATGCATATCATTTAAAATCACTGAATACACCGGGGATTTGTAGGAAGACCAGAAGAGGGTTTTTTCAATTTTCTCTTATAGCATTGAATATATCTTGTCCAAACATCATATTTAGAGTATAATCATCCTGGAGCAGGTTTTAATATGCATATCAATTAAAAATCACTCAACAGACGGGGGGGTTTATAGGAAGACAATATGAGTGTTTTCCTATTTTCTCTTACAGTATTGATTCTATCTCCACTAAACTTCATATATAGAGTCTACTCATCCAGGAGCACGTTTTGATATGCATATCATTTAAAATCATTGAATAGACTGGGGGTTTATAGGAAGATCAAAAGAACACTTTTTTTAAAATTTTCTCTTGCACTATTGACTATATCTCGATCAAACTTCATATTTAGAGTCTAAGCATCCAGGAGCAGGTATCGAATACATATCATTTAAAAATCACTGAATAGACTGGGAGTTTATATGAACACCAGGAGAGATTTTTATATTTTCTCTTACACTTTAGATTATATGCAAAATTGTGGACTATATGTGAAACGCCTGTTCATTTTAAATAACTTTTGTTATGTACATAATTTCGTTTACTCTGACGGGGAAAAATACTATTTTCTATGGACTTCATGCTCTGCAGCCAGTGACGGGCACCCTCGCAGACCTACAGTTATTTAGAGGATCCATAGCAGGAAGAAATCAGAGGATGCATAACGTATGAAAAATTGGAATTTTGTCCAAGTCCCGTGGGATATGTCGTGCATGACACTTCAGGGTGGCTAATGGGAAAAACTAAAGAGCCATTTTTAAATTTTCGATAGAGTAGATGTTAAGAGAAGGGGCTGCCTGGCCGAGGCGCTAAAAGCGTGCTCGGTTCGCCCGGAAGGACGTGGGTTCGAGTCCCCGTCAGGAAGTCGAAAATTTAATAAACGAGATTTCCACTTCCCGAGGTGCACATGGCCCTGAGGTTCACTCAGCCTACAGCAAAAATGAGTACCGGGCTAATTCCTGGGAGCAAAGGCGGCTGGGCATAGAGCTAACACCACTCCACCTCATCAAGTGCCGAGGTTATGGATATCTCGACGACCAAACATCCAGCCCTCGAAGGGCCTTCATGGCCTGTTCGGAGATGACTTTGCTTTGCTTTGCTTTTAGATATTAAGAGAGATATCGTCAAAATCAGAGCGCCACGCCAGTGGTCAGGTATACTGTATGCAACCTGAGAATCACGGAGAATTACGCATAACTTCAGATCAGGAACTGTACCGTCAATAAACTCGGAAATCGTCCTCATTCCCTCTTGACTCTATTCAGCTTCATCATATTTCACGCTACTGCCACGCGCTGTCGTAGGAAACTATCATTTTAACATGTTGCATTAAACGTGCGAATAGAGCCATATTACTTCGCATAAATCCCTGCAGGCAACATGTAATCCACTGCAAATTCTCGTGCGAAGAATGGGTATAAATACTAGTCAAAGGATAAAATGGAAGAGTGCCACCCCTTTCTAGATTGAAGTTGCCGGATAAAGAAAATGAAAGACCACTGATGACCCCAGGTCTTGCAAACTCAATACCGCTAGTGCCACAAGAGAACAAGAGTGAACAAACGTCATTTGTATGTATTCTATTCTGTGCCCACAGAGTTGGAAATGTAATTATTCAGAGCGTATTTTAAGAAGTATTCACGGATAAAAGTGAAGACCAAATTAATTGTACACCTTAAAAATTACATTCCAAAGCACTAGGTTTGATTATTGTATGTATAAAATTCCTTGATATATGAATCCACTGCTTCAATATTGCTTTTGTAAGTCACATTTCAAAACTTTTAGTCCGGCTTGGAAATGAGCTGCAATCCACATTGCACCTTCAGTCGGTTGGCACTGTACTTTGCTTACTTTCTTGCACTAGTCAAAATTGACTTAACATGATCAGAATGTCCGGCTCCGTGGCTAAATGGTTAGTCTGCGGGCTCCAGGTTTCATTTCCGGGAAGGATGAAAGATTTTAAGCTTAATTGGTTCATCCTTCTGGCCTCGAGTTTAGGTGCGTGTGCCGCCTTCAACATTAAAATTCATCATAGGTAGGGCCTCACCCTCACAGACACACAGGTCGTTTATAGCCGTCAATTCGAAAAACATACTCCAGGCATCTCTGGAGACCATACACCATTATTATCAGAATAACAGAAGCGGAAAGGTATTTTTTATTATTATAGAATTTCACAGGGCGAGTTGGACATGCGGTTAGGGGCGCTTAGCTGTGAGGTTGCATCCGGGAGGTTGTGGGTTCGAACCCCACTAACGGCAGCCCTAAAGATGGTATTCCGTGGTTTCCCATTTTCACATCAGTCAAATGCTGGGGCTGTACCTCAATTAAGACCACTGCTGCTTCCTACATATTCCTAGACCTTCCCTATCCCATATTCGCCATAATACTTGTCTGTCGGTGCGTCGTAAAGCAAATACCAAAGAAATAGCAATATACAGTAGAATTTCCATACAGTAATCACAACATGACGACAACACTTTCCTTCAAACATATACTTACGTGAGGTACATCAGATTGATGGGGCAGAGCAGTAAGTATGGTTTTCGAAATAGGCAATTGAAGGTTACTGACAAGAAGCTGTTCTTAGAGAACGGTACACAGAACCTCATTTTATGTAACTGAAGATTATCCTTATCTTGGTTTGTCTGCAAGGCTATTATCTTCCATTACTAACACGTCCGAATCAATTGTATACTGCCGCACTAAGTGTTAGCTTTCTAACTCGAGCTGACGGGTCAGATCGCGGCTCAGTCTAGTGATATTTGAAGGTGTTAAAATACGACAGCCTCGTGTTGGTACATTTATCAGCATGTAAAAGAACTCCTTTGAGACACAATTCTGGCACCTCGCTGTCTATGCAAACCGTACAAGTAATTCGTGGGACGTAAAACAAATATTATAAAGTGAACTAGGTTCAGTAGTGTTTAAATACACTGACTAACAGAGCAAATGCAACACCAAGAAGGAGTGGTCAGAACTTTATGCCAATTGCAGGGTAGACTGACGTCACTGAGGTATGCTCATGATGTGAAATGCGCCGCTGTGCTGCGCACGTAGCGAACGATAAATGGGACACGGCGTTGGCGAATGGCCCACTTCGTACCGTGATTTCTCAGCCGACAGTCATTGTAGAACTTGTTGTCGTGTGCCACAGGACATGTGTATAGCTAAGAATTCCAGGCCGCCGTCAACGGAGGCATTTCCAGCAGACAGACGACTTTACGAGGGGTATGGTGATCGGGCTGAGAAGGGCAGGTTGGTCGCTTCGTCAAATCGCAGCCGATACCCATAGGGATGTGTCCACGGTGCAGCGCCTGTGGCGAAGATGGTTGGCGCAGGGACATGTGGGACATGTGGCACGTGCGAGGGGTCCAGGCGCAGCCCGAGTGACGTCAGCACGCGAGGATCGGCGCATCCGCCGCCAAGCGGTGACAGCCCCGCACGCCACGTCAACCGCCATTCTTCAGCATGTGCAAGACACCCTGGCTGTTCCAATATCGACCAGAACAATTTCTCGTCGATTGGGTGAAGGAGGCCTGCACTACCGGCGTCCGCTCAGAAGACTACCATTGACTCCACAGCATAGACATGCACGCCTGGCATGGTGCCGGGCTAGAGCGACTTGGATGAGGGAATGGCGGAACGTCGTGTTCTCCGATGAGTCACGCTTCTGTTCTGTCAGTGATAGTCACCGCAGACGATTGTGGCGTCGGCGTGGAGAAAGGTCAAATCCGGCAGTAACTGTGGAGCGCCCTACCGCTAGACAACGCGGCATCATGGTTTGGGGCGCTATTGCGTATGATTCCACGTCACCTCTAGTGCGTATTCAAGGCACGTTAAATGCCCACCGCTACGTGCGGCCGGTGGCACTCCCGTACCTTCAGGGGCTGCCCAATGCTCTGTTTCAGCAGGATAATGCCCGCCCACACACTGCTCGCATCTCCCAACAGGCTCTACGAGGTGTACAGATGCTTCCGTGGCCAGCGTACTCTCTGGATCTCTCACCAATCGAACACGTGTGGGATCTCATTGGACGCCGTTTGCAAACTATGGCCCAGCCTCGTACGGACGACCAACCGTGGTAAATGGTTGACAGAGAATGGAGAACCATCCCTCAGGACACCATCCGCACTCTTATTGACTCTGTACCTCGGCGTGTTTCTGCGTGCATCGCCGCTCGCGGTGGTCCTACATCCTACTGAGTCGATGCCGTGCGCATTGTGTAACCTGCATATCGGTTTGAAATAAACATCAGTTACTCGTCCGTGCCGTCTCTGTTTTTTCCCCAACTTTCATCCCTTTCGAACCACTCCTTCTTGGTGTTGCATTTGCTCTGTCAGTCAGTGTACTAATCACTCTTCAATTTCAGCCTCACATATTATTTCGGCTAATGACTTAACGGTGAGACATTTTCTCAAAAAACGTACTACACACACAGTTTGTTCATCATTATGTCGTATTTTTTGTTGATTATGCATTACCTTTTTTGCTTGCAATGTAACCCCATATTTCAGCCATGGCGAAACGCTCACATGGATTGCGAGAAGGAACGACTGACAGGGTAAATAAACAAAATATCAGAACATGTAGCAAAAGTAGAAATGCGCTTATCTAGTAAGAAAATGTCAATCAGGGGGAGAGCTGAAAACCCACCCGATAATAAAAAGGAACGGGATCACCGGGAAAATGCAGAGTTAACTGTGAATGACACACATGTACATTTTAAAATTATAATTAATTTAGGAATATGTATGCAATAAATTTGAAATTGAGGGAATATAAGAGTAGAGGAGCTTGTGGGCGTTCCTACTAAATCACTGGCGTTCAGCATTTTTTCTGCTGAGTCAGCACCCGATGTCATTGACCCCCGGTCAAGGTCATTGACCCCTAATAGTGTATCTAAGCGGGTTCTGACCACGAGGTCATTGACCCCTAGTATAGTAGTAGGGCTAGGCCGGTTTGTGGATTTTTGCACAAGAGGGCGAGCCTAACCCCACAGTCGCTATCTTGAGGAGCGTAACCTCACTTTAACGGCTAGTTGCCCTTCCCGATGCCTAAGAGGGCAAGCCTAACCTCACATCCGTCATCTTGAAGGGAGTTTTACGGCATGATGCCCTTCCCGACATCAATTGGACAAGATGGCGGCTATACATGGGCTCTTATGAGACTCCCTAGGGGCGCTTGCGCAAGATGGCGGCTATCTAATTGCACAAGATAGCGGCTATACACAGGTCCTTATGGGACGGCCTAAGGGCGCTTGCGCAAGATGGCCGCTATACATAGGCTGTTATTAGACGTCCTAGGGGCGCTTGCAAAAGATGGCGGCTATCTGATTGCACAAGACGGTGGCTATACATGGGCTCTTATGGGACGGCCTAGCGGCGCTTGCGCAGGATGACAGCTATAGTTCGTTTAACCCTAGAACTACCAACGGGGGGAGGGGGGCAAAAATTGCACGCGTTATCTCATTTTATGAATAAAATGCGCAATTTGTAAGCCAGAAAAGCAATATTTTAAATAGTTGTCACATAAGATGTCTACTAAGATGTCACATAGTCATTATTCCAATGTGTGTTTTTTTTTAAAGTTCCTATAATGTACTTTTGTTGAGGGGGCAATTTTTGACCCCCCCCCCCCCCTTAGACGTGCATGTAACAGATTTCCTATCTGACGAACTATCTTAATAATGTCAAATGGTCGGATTCACACATTTGCACTTTGAATGTTGGCTATTACGAGATCGTTATTGCACATCAATTGAATTGGCAGAAGAGTTATTTGAAGAAGCAAAGCTCACCTTAGTAGGGACATTGAAGAGCAATCGTCGTCACATACCAGAGGAGCTGAAGAAAATTCAGTCCCGTGAGAAATATTCTTCCAAGTTCTTATTCACGGACCCAAGAACACAAAGACTACCCGTAACCCTGGTTTCGTACATCCCCCGCCAAAAGCCCACGAGAAATCTCCTCCTCCTCTCCACCCAGCATAGTGATGACAAAATTGACAATTCTAGTGAGAAAAAGCTAACTGAGATCAACTTGTATTATAACGATACAAAAGGAGGTGTAGATAGTGTTGACCAAATGGCAAGACATCACTCTGTAAAACGAGTTACGAGAAGATGGCCCCTTTCTGTCTTCTTCATCCTAATAGATATTGCGTGTATAAATGCCTGCACCATATTCATAAGAAATAACCCTGACTGGAATAAGAAGAAACTGAATCTCAGGAGGCTGTATATGTTAGAGTTGGGGCAACAGCTTTTAAGACCACTTGCAGAAGACAGGGCAAAGAACATGCTTGGTTTGAAGAAACCTATCATTTCAGCTATGGAAAGTGTCCTTGGAAGGTCATTACCCAGTGCTACTTCAACAACTGCTTCTGCTCCATCATACACAAGAGGAAGATGTCATCAGTGTTTGAAATCCATTCACACTAAGAAGGACGGGGTCCACTCAGCCTCGGGAGGTCAACTGAGTAGAGGGGCTTCGATTCCCACCTCAGCTATCCTCGTAGTGTTTTTCCGTGGTTTCCCACTTCTCCTCCAGGCAAATGCCGGAATGGTACCTAACTTAAGGCCACGGCCGCTTCCTTCCATCTTCCTTGTCTATCCCTTCCAATCTTCCCACGCGCAACAAGGACCCTGTTCTGCATTGCAAGTGAGGCCGCCTGTGCGACGTACTGGTCCTTCTCCCTGTTATAACCCCGACCCAAATTCTCACGCCCCAGGACACTTCCCTTAAGGCGGTAGAGATGGGATCCCTCGCTGAGTTTGAGTGAAAAGCCAACCCTGGACGGCAAACAGATTAAGAAAGGAAAATAAATAAAGAAGACCAAATCCTATAGGCTACCTGAAAATCACCACATTTTTAGAACTGCCCCTACCCACCTCGTATTAAACTGAAGCTTACCTAGTGACATTTTCTCCCGTGTTCCATATTTCAAATCAAACGATGTCTCAACCATTCAGATCGGATCTTTAGTTCCGGAGTTATAAGCCCGAATGTGAGGACATAATTTCGTTACATCAAGGTTCGGAGTATGTAGCCTGATTTCATAGATGTTCTAATGTCGACAAAAGAAATCCAGCAAGAGAACCTCAATGTCAGCCTTTTGATCTTTTCAGGGTAATACTCGGCATTAAATGCTACGAAAGAAGTAGGTTTTAAATAAATTATTTGCGTAGGGAACTGTATTTTACACTCAGTTGCTATACACATCATCTAGGTGATACAATTATGAGACGCATATTTCTTCTCACGGCTGTACAGGGGCTATCACGGTAAACTCGCAAAGTTCAGAGGTCGTGAGAGAATAGAGTGACGTGTTGATATTTATAGCTTACTGCAGTCATTCCAACAGGAAACTGCTCAATAAACACATATTAACTGTCTCATACATCACAGATCAACGAGCTATCACAAAAATGCGAAACCAATCGAGTAAAAATAAAACATACCCATAAATTTACGGAACAAGTGCCATAACAAGTGAAAACAATAGATATTAGAAGCATTACTGTGCGAAGTCTAAGAATCAGAGGTTTGTGGATGAAAGACAGAGCATTCTTATTTTTTGTTACTATAAGTTTTATGTAGCACCGAAACAGGTCTTACGGCGACGATGGGATAGGACTTGGAAGGAATAGAACGTAGTCCTAATTAAGGTACAGCTCCATCATTTTCCTGGTGTGAAAACAGGAAACAACGAAACACTGTAGACAGGGCCACCTTCAGTGTGATTCGAGATTCGAACCCACGATCACCTAAATGCAAGCCAAATCAGGCGGTACAAAAATTACTTTATACAAGAGAAATCTTAAGTTTCCGTTACTCGTAACTTCGTTTCTGAGTGAGATAGAGTTGCCATATCCACGTCCAAATACTCCACTCCACCCCCTCAATAATGAGCCTGCTACTCATTTCAGTTGTTTACTAATTCTAGGTTCCATGCCTCTTAATTCGTGTTATTCATGTTTCTGAACTTTTAAAAAATCAAATCGTATATTTTCACCTAAATCAAGCACTGAAATATTAATAAAATTATTAACGCGTAAATCCATAATTGTCCTGCAAATTTCTTGTAAAATGATGTAACTTATTCAATTTAACTACACACGAATTATCTGTAAAATGTGCTGGAACTCCCATTCAGCTAATAGCGAAACAGATTACGAAAAATTACCTTTCCCTGGGTGTATTGCAAAATTGCATGTCAAAAATTACTGCGTGCTACCGAACTTTCCTTAAGTTATTTTAAAGTGAACATCTATCATCGCTGTAATCATCTTCGCTAAAGAATTCACTTTTCCCTGCCATGGAATCGTTATCACAGTCACTTTCAACCCACTTCAAAATATCTTTCTCGTTAACTTACATGTCTGTATATAAACTGACGAATGCTGATCATCTTTAATTCCGATCATTTAAAACTGTCAGGAAGTCTTTAAGACATTTCTTTTCAATTTTATACGATTCACTTCCTGAAAAGTCTGAAGTCTTCCTCATTTCCTTTATTTAAAAACAAACTTGTCAAACACCTACATCTATAAAAGAAATTTTTTGTCTGTACATTGCTCAGATTTTTTTTATATTTCTCTATCGGTCGTGTCCACTGCAGGAAGGAAATGCAAATATTAATTTTCCGTCTTCTCTATCTGTCTGTCTGTCTGTCTGTCTGTCTGTCTGTCTGTCTGTCTGTCTGTCTGTCTGTCTGTCTGTCTGTCTGTCTGTCTGTCTGTCTGTCTGTCTGTCTGTCTGTCTGTCTGTCTGTACGCGCATCACGAAAAATCGGCTAAGCAAAATTTAATAAAAAACGATATGTAAAGACGAGGACTAAGGCACTGTAATTCAGGCTACAAATAATTTTATTCACGGTGAGTGAAATATTAGTTTAGGTGAAGGCCCAACATTTTATTCTCAAAACATCTATGTTATTAGTGGTCCTATCGATAAATACTATGGAACGGAAGTTATAGAAAATATTTCTGATCGTTTATGTCTTATACCGTTTTACCGCACCAGCTACGATAACAGAGATATTCATCAATTTGGACTTCTGTTGCTTAGTCCACATCAACGCCGACCCACTAGAAAGTGTTGTTGTTTTTGTCGTTGTTGTTGTTGTTGTTTGTATTATTCTCGTTCGTCTTCTTCTTAAGATCATCAGTCCCTCATTTCTCCATACCACACTGTCCAGTAGAGGCTGCCTGGCCGAGGCGGTAAGGGTGTGCTCGGTTCGCCCGGAAGGAATGAGTTCGAATCCCCGTCAGCAAGCCCTAAAATTTAAGAAACGAGATTTCTACTTCCGGAGGTGCATATGGCCCTGAGATTCACTCAGCCTACACCAAAAATGAGTACCAGGTTCGTTCCTGGAGGCAAAGGCGGCCGGGCTTAGAGCAAACCACTCTACCCCATCACGTACCGAGGTTAACAATGGTGGAAGCCTTTACCTTCCACTCCTCCAAGGGCCTCAATGGCTCCGGAGGTGACTGCTTTGCTTTTTCACTATCCACTAAACTTTTCATTTCTAGGTAACTCCTACAACCAACATCTATTCTAATGTGTTTGTCATATTCATGCATTGGTATATCCGCTGCCGTTCTTACCAAATAAACGTACCTCAAAAACTAAACATGAAAAATCCTGGTTGTCTTACAATGTGGCGTTTCATTTTTTCCCTTCTTCAGGTCAAATTTCAGGAAATGGTCTCCCTCTCACCATTTCGATTCAGTACCTATCTCGTCACTTCGTGATTCGATCTACTAATCTCACCTTCAGCATTCTCCTGTAACACCATATTCCAAAAAACTCTTATTCTCTCTCTTTCTGAGCTAGTTATATTTTCAACATCTCCGGACTTTGTTCGACTGCACTCCCTTACTTTTGTTTTAGATTTCTTTATTTTTATCTCGCACTCCTTCTCCAAGACTGAAGTCACACCATTCAGCAATTTCTCGAGATGTTCTGTAGACTCGGACAATATTCAGAGTTTTGATTTCCTATGTTTCACTTTCATACAACGCCACGCTCCAGACCAAAGTTTTCAAAAACATCTTTCTTAAGAAAGGCCTCCTTGCTTGTGCTAGTCTGTATTTTATGTCCTCCTTACTTTGCCATCTTTTAGATATTTTACTATCCAGGTAGCAATATGAATCTACTTCCTTTATGGCTTCATTTCCTAATCTAATATTTTCAACATCTCCGGACTTTGTTCGACTGCACTCCCTTACTTTTGTTTTAGATTTCTTTATTTTTATCTCGCACTCCTTCTCCAAGACTGAAGTCACACCATTCAGCAATTTCTCGAGATGTTCTGTAGACTCGGACAATATTCACGGCAAATCTCAGAGTTTTGATTTCCACTCTTTGGATGATGGTTTCCTTCCCAAATTCCTCTTTCATTCCCTTTACCGCCTCTTATGTATGAACACTGAAAAAGAATTTGGACCAACTGTTTCCTTTCATTGCTCTTTTATGGATAGTTGCTTCTTTTTCAGAACCCTCGATTCATATCACGGTAGATTGATTTCTGTATAGATTGTATATAATCCTTCCTTCTTGATATCTGACTCCGATCACATTCAGAATCTCAAATAGGTTGGTCCAATCAATAGCATCGAAGGCCTTTTCTAGATCTACAAACGCCATGCACCTCGCCTTGTCCTTCTTAATAGAATCCTTTAAGATCAAACGTAAAGTTAGGTTACTTCACGTGCTCCTACATTTCTTCTGAAGCCAAATTAATTTTCTCCCAACTCAGCTTCAACTTCTCTAATAAGTGTTAAAATTTTGCAAGCGTGAGATACTACACTAATGGTGCAGTAGTTTTCACATTTATCAGCACCTGCCTTCTTGGGAATATGTTTGACAATTTTCTGTCTAAAATCTGATGGTACTTTTCCCGTATCATACATCTTACACCCTAAATGAAATAGTTTCACAATACCATGTCATTAATTCCAGGTGCCTTGTTTCTATTCATATGTATAAAATCGTATTTCTGTCTGCACTTGTATAATCTTCTTTTGCTAGTTGCTTTACGTCGCAAGACACAGATAGCTCTTATCGCGACGATGGGATAGGAAAGGGCTAGGGGTGGGGAGGAAGTGGTCGTGGCCTTAATTAAGGTACATTCCCAACATTTGCCTGGTGTGAAAATGGGAAACCACGGAAAACCATCTTCAGGGCTGCCGACAGTGGGGTTCGAACCCACTATATCCCGGATGCAAGATCACAGCTGCGCGCTCCTAACTGCACGGCCTACTCGCCCGGTAGATTTTTATATTGAAGAGGGTAAATAATAGTCTATGTCGAGCTAATTTTAATAATGATGTTGTTTGTTTGTTCGTTTGTTCACCAAGGGAACATACCTGAGTGGATTTTATGAAACTTGGTAAAGAGTAAATGTTGTCTGATTCTGGAACCTTTACCTGATTGTGTATACTGTGTAATATACATTTGTATCCTAAATGGTTTTCCGTGGTTTCCCATTTTCACGCCAGGCAAATGCTCGGGCTGTACCTTAACTAAGTCCACGGCCGCTTCCTTCCCACTCCTATCCCTTTCCTGCCCCATCGTCGCCATAAGACCTATCTGTGTCGGTGCGACGTAAAGCAAGTAGCAAAAAAAAAAAACCATTTGTATCCATACTCTGCAGTAGTATAATTATGCATTCGATAATTATGTTAAAAATAGAAATAGTGATTAGGATCTTAGCTACTAATTTCGTGATTCATGTCAAACAGAATGCGGGTTGAGAGAAAGACCTGAACACTAAAAGAAATATATAGACAATATCTCTCATAAAATTAAAATTATGATATATTTATAAGACCATACTAAACTTAATTTCTTACCATCTGTTCGATGTATATTTCTTTATGTGACAAACAACGAAACGATGTATCTTAGCGTTAAACGATACGTACTAGGAAGAAGAGGTATTTATGAGGTCGGCAGACATACCCTCTTGTCGGCCCAACTTCATATCCAAACTGTTCCGATATTTTAGTTCGTCACATACGGTTGCATCAATCTGAAAGTTTTATTTTAAAGTTACTGAGTATTGTATCTCATTGAACTATCAGAGCCAGTATCTATATCCTGAATTCAAATTTGGAGATGGATACACTGTCTCACATACATTACCTACCAATAAATACTTAACGTCGAAAAGTTATGACAGTAAAATCTGGATATCCCGAAGTTGCAGCTCCGTGTTAAACGCTCTGTAAAGGTATTGCCCCAACATTTCAAGAATAAGCTGAAGTGTGTACTGGGCAAAAGTTGTTTTAAGGTAGAGGGCGTTTTAAAAAGAATCCATAGATTTATTAGAAAATATGAAAACTCTTTTGGTTTTTAGACTGATATGTCTAAAGTTGACCTAAAGCAGATAAATAATACATCAATCAAAAGCTACGAAATATATAGACACACAGGAGATGTATTTAGCAATAAATTTTCACTAATTCTCCTCAACTGCTAAATTTCTGGTACTTATTAATAATACACAGAACTCCTCCCTGTTTTACACGGGTAAGGTCTGGTCGCAATGGTATCTTGAATTCAATTTATTAATTGCAACGTAGCCATTCAATTTTTCACTTCTAAAAGTTACTTGGTAATGATGTTGTTTGATTAGTATCTTTTATTAACATCGAGAAGGTGTGTGTCACCTCTTCCACCAAGTTCATCACAGTGAAGAAATACTGCTCGGCTGAACACACTAAAGAAGAATTCATAGCAACGCAGGCCCTTACAGGCTGGAGCAGATGGACAAAGATTGATTTTAAAAGAAAGGTTACTCATCTATTCTTGTGCCCCAGTTTATTTTACTATTATCCTTATCATATTTAAATCAAAATAATTTTAAATGCATTGTTTATTATAAAAATCACAACGCATGCCTGAAGGGTGTTGAACATGAGGGGTATTATGACACCCAATTAATGTGAATATGACAGAAGCAACAATAAAATAACGATGACGAACATACGATGGCAGTGAAATCCTCTGATGCATAAGTTCTGTCCAATTATTAGATCATGTCGCTAGCCAATCTCTAAGGGAGGTAGCCTCAAAGTTTTAACATATCTTTACAGAAGACCATGAACTGGCACTAACGACATATGGCTCACTCTCAGAACGAGAAGGATTCGGAAAAATTCTTACTTTTGGGCAATCACAGTAGAAACATAAACTCATTTAAGATAAAAGAAATGTCACAGGATTAAAAACACAAAAGGACAGATAAATTTCCACATTCATCGAGATATATATTTAAGTCCTCCCAAAACTTCCC
This sequence comes from Anabrus simplex, assembly GCF_040414725.1. Taxonomy (NCBI): domain Eukaryota; kingdom Metazoa; phylum Arthropoda; class Insecta; order Orthoptera; family Tettigoniidae; genus Anabrus; species Anabrus simplex. The sequence continues at coordinate 1,102,509,621 of NC_090265.1, read as the reverse complement.
ACAAAAGCTCTACGAACGCAATCAATTAATTATTCTACCAAAAACTCCACTACACTGCAACTGAATCTATAATAATTGGCAACCTTGATGTATTCGAAATACATCGCCAACGAATAAATTCATACAAGAAGAATTGTTTGTTAATGGAAGCGGCCCATTTAAGGCCATTTATTCCGAGCATGGCGGTTCCGTGTTTATAATTCTCAATAGTTACCAATGATAAGGATAGGACGAATCTTAATAAACTGAAAAGTGTAATAAGAATTGTTTATTCCTTTAAGAACGTACACACTGAATAAAGTTTAAAATACACATACACAGCACCTGATCTATCCTCGAAGTGCTCATGTTGCCTACATCATCCCATCTCAAGTGTTTTCTCCCGAGCGCTTCTTCAGAGAAAGTGGAAAAACAGTCTCCTTATGTCAACACACTTGCTCCGTGCATATTCACAAAAAGGCCCAGTTCTGCTGAACTTGTACTTTAATAAAGCACAACGTTGTGGAGGATCTCGTATAAAATATACGTTACACGTCACTTATAACTCTGAAGTCAAGATTAGATTAGTTCTTGACTTATTTGTTTCATCAGCTTCACCGTCATCCATAATGTATGAAATAGATGCTGAATATGAAGTCAGAGTAGAATATAATTTGCGACCCTCTTCTAATCAGAAATATTCACAGTTTACCTGAAACAAAGAAATCTGTTAAATAAATTCCCTGCTCTCGTATAGTTAATTATTAAAGAAAGGTGAAAGTTTGAAGTCCTAAAATGTAAACTCCTGATTAAACTGATCTCGGATCCCTTTGAAATGCCTTACTTTATCGGAGAAAGTTCCTCATACTCCATGGCTTGTTCTTGTGTGGTTAAAACTTATTCTCGTGACAGATCAAATCATTATCATGTCACGTTTTCCTATGCCATCGTCAACAATTACCTATATGAGTGTCCGGATCCTTGGCTAAATGGTTAGTGTGCTGGCCTTTGGTCACAGGGGTCCCGCGATCGATTCCCGGCACGGTCGGGAATTGTAACCACCATTGGTTAAATTCTCAGGCACGGGCGCTGGGTGTATATGTCGTCTTCGTCATCATTCCATCCTCATCATGACGCGCAGGTCGCCTACGGGAGTCAAATTGAAAGACCTGCACCTGGCGAGCCGAACATACCCTCGGACACTCCCGGCACTAAAAGCAATACGCCATTTCATTTTTACCTATATGAGTTACAATGACTTAAGATTAGTTTTCCACGTAGACTTTCTTCTTACTATCTCTTATCATGCTGATTATGGTATATTTATCAATTTAGAAAAATGTCGTCCATTCTGTTTTATTCCTCCTTAATACCTAATAAATATTCCATCTTTATTTCTACAGTACCGTATGTGAGTTTAGGCTGGACCCTTTTGTATCTTCTCAAATTCTACTCCATATGTTCCTCAGCGCTTTATTCTCAAATGTAATCACCTTCATCCGTTCGTAGCATACTCTTCCTTCACTTTTCCTTAGTTCCCTTTTTGATTCTCTTCTTTCGTTCCTAACTTCCTTACGTTCCCTTTCGGTTCCCTTCGAAATACTTTAATTCAATCTTAGTTTCTATTCCAGGCTAGCCTCCCACGTCTACCGTAATACCATTTATTCCCCGTAACACTTTTCTTAAGATCCATTTTCCTTTGCAATATTTCACTCTACCTTGTTCCATTTGTCTTACAATGGTTTTCCAACTTTATTTATATTGTTGATTTCCAATATTTTAACCATGTTGTTATATGGGAAGTGTGTGCTGCTGATGGTAAAATTTTACTACTGGCAATCACATGATTACCGATAGTGAGTAAATAAATAAATAAATAAATAAATAAATAAATAAATAAATAAATAAATAAATAAATAAATTATACGATAACCTTGTATATAAATTACATTAACGTATGAATATTGGTGCGGTTTTTTCAGTTCTTGATAACGATATGGTACAGGGAGTTCACCTAGAATTGTTTCATTAGTTAGCATTAGATGTGATGAGAATATTTTTAACTTCTTTGCTTCTCTGTTTCATCACTTTCATCATCAGGATAATTTGTTGATTTTCATTCTGACTAAGAAGTGGTCTGAAACTACGCCTGAACCTTCGAAGTTTCTCATATCTCTCACATTAGATCTGTGTTTATCTGTCTCGTGAGTATCATGTCTCTTTCGAACTAGACCGTAGTTATGCAAACTTTGCCTGGCGATGTACTCACTGATCTTGAAGTACTCTCTAGTTGGAACGCTCTGCCCCTGTCCCTATCATCTCCTTCCACACACCACTTCTTCAAACGAGAGCATAGTTTTCGCATCAGGAATAAATATTTCATTCTTAAGTGGGAATAAATTGCTACTTATGGGCAAATCTTACTACAGTTAAAGCTTATCAGTTTTAAGAGCGGGAAAATCCATAGGAGAAGCTATAATTCAACCCGTTTTACGTGACTGTTGATGTCATAATCATATCAATGGGACTTCCAGTTTCACATTTGAAGCATAGGAATATGATTTTTATTTTTGACATTATATATGTATTGACCGAGTTTCGAATGCGGTGAGAAGTCAGTAAAAACCCCTCATTTCAATCAATCAATCAATCAATCAATCAATCAATCAATCAATCAATCACTACTGATCTTCATTTAGGCCAGTTGCCCAGGTGGCAGATTTCCTATCTGTTGTTCCTCTACCCTTTTCTTAAATGATATCGAAGAAATCTGAAAGTAATTGAACATCTCACTTTCACCCCCACACGCTCCCAGCCATTAAACCAGATAACCTTCGTAGATTATAGAGTGCTAGACCGCATCGTTAATCTATTTATACATGTATATAACTCATAACGATATCACAATATTTATTTATTTATTTATTTATTTATTTATTTATTTATTTATTTATTTATTTATTTATTTATTTATTTATTTATTTATTTATTTATTTATTTATTTATTTATTTATTTATTTATTTATTTATTTATTTATTTATTTATTTTACAATCTGCTTTACGTCGCACCGACACAGACAGGTCTGATTGTGACGATGGACTAGGAGTAGAAAGGAGATAACTGTGGCCTTAAATAAGGCACAGACCCACCATTTTCCTGATGTGAAAATGAAAAACCGCGGAAACTTGTCTTCAGGGCTGCCGACAGTGGAGTTCGAACCCACTATCTCCCGAATTCAAGCTAATAGCTACATGACCCAAACCGCATAGCCACTTGCTCGGTATATTTATTTATTGCAATCTATTTCATTTAGTTTCTTGGTTACATAACAATCATAAGCCGTGTGAAGTAGGATTAACCATTACCTCCGCTACAGCCTGACTACAGTAGTGTCAAAAGTAGCTACTTGATTTTAATATTTCGAAATAATTGTATTGAATGATCCATTTATTGAAGAAGTAGAGTGAGTGCCGTAGTAAAACTACTCTTTCTATTCTTTCCATATCCGAATAATAAGTAACACTTCAAATCCCAGTTGGTGAATCAGCCAAACATATCATCCTCCCTCGATATCTAGTTAGTTCTTTTGGTCATTCATTCTTTTATTCGTTCTTTCGTTAGTTGGCTCGTTATTTCGGTCCTTCGTTCTTTCATTCCATCGTTCATTCGTTCGTTCATTTGTTTGTTCGGTCATTCTTTTGTGCACTTGCTTGTCTTCGAAGCTAGACTCAAGATGACTGAATGCACGTCTTTTACACGAAGATTGAAGTAATTCGTTAAATTAGTATTATTAGAAGAACCATGCCAGAGCGTGAAATATTGTGATCTATTTTCTGTATCGATGTCACTGAAACGAGTCCTAATGTACCATTCTATAAAGTTAGTAAGACATTAACAACGACAGCCTCAATTATCTCCAGGATAAGAATCTTTATTTCCAAATGGTGGAATACAGCATTGCTTCACTTTGCTGTATGCTAGGTGTTAGAAATGTCTTATCTGACTCCATATTTATATGAAAACATGCTTTATTATCTCTCATGCAAACTATATTGAGATTCACCTTCTGCAATGTTTTGTAAAGAAAAACAAGAACAACAACCATATTATTAGCATATTACCCGATTATGAATGCTTACTCCTAGGAACTCTTAATCAACAGTTCATAGAGATGACAAATCCAAAGAGTATAAACGAAGTATTTACAACATCCTCCCACCTTGGAATTGTGGGAACAATTTCAAAACTGTACTCTTCTATAGGGTCCTCATTTCTTCTATTAAAGGCTCAGAGCTCCCTCTGGAGCTCTTCAATTTTTCAGCTTCACCCAACATTGCCTTCGCCTTTTCCCACTCGCTCTTCCTGAATTCCAACTCTGCAGTCTTTGATGCGATAAGTTCAGTGGTTCGGACCAGCTCTGCACGAACGGATGAAATTTCTCTTCCCCCGCTAGCACTACATGGTCCGCTCTGATGCCCAAGACAAGAAACTGAGTTCTTCCTTCAAAACATTAAGGGCAGTATTCTTTTCAATGAGCTGTTTCCTACAACAATCTAATTCATCCCCTAGACCCTCCTCACTTCTCAGTCCACCATTTGCTAACATGCCTGTAACAGTCTCTACCTCTTCCTGAATGGTTGTCAGTTCCTCGCCTTGTTTTTGCCTGACAGCACTATTAACGAGGGACAATTTATCTTTACCTTTCACCACATTCTGCTCTCTCGACTGAAGCATTATAATTTCTTCCCTGAGCTTCATATTTTCAGTCTGTTGTTTCTCGCTGTGGTTTTCAAGGTTCGAAATGACAACGTTTAAATGTTCCAACTCTGAGTATAATCTGGCCACCTCTTCTTTCCCACGACCTACTAAGGTCCCTTCAATCTCCTCCGGTGGCGGAGGTAATTCCGCGACTATCTCAGGAGTGCGATCCAGACCATCTTTTCCTTGACTGTCACTGGAAGACTCAGTAACGCTTACTGAATTTTCGTTTCCTTTAGAGAGAGATATGATTTTCTCAAAGTTCTCATCCAGAACTGTGATTGCTGCAGACAAGGAATAAGAAGTTGACGAATCATCTTTCGTATCCTGCAGCACGGTGGACCCAATCTGTTGTAAAACAACTGTAGTCTGTTGTACTATACTCTGCAAACGTCGTTCAGCATCTTTGATTTCTGAACGCAGAGCACTAGTTTCAATGCTAACAGCTTGCAAGTCCTGATTTAATTTCTCCTTTTCATCCTTTAAACACATATTTTCATTGAAAATGACATTCTTCTCTGTATTTAATAATTCTATTATACTAGCAAGTTTCTCCTTCTCCTCGTATAAGGCATTTTTCCCAGTAACTACAGCCTCAAGATATTCATTCGACTTCTGTTTCTCAGATTTCAAGAAATTGTTTTCTTCAGCAAGGATATGTTTCTCTTTGCTGATAAATTCTAAACATACAGTCAATTTACGATTCTCCGACTTCAGGATGTTATGTTCTTGTATAATGATATTCTTCTTTCGCACAACTGATTCCAAACGTTCATTAAGCTTATTTCGGTCAGACTTGTATTTACTGTTCTCAATGACGAGAGCATCTCGCACTTTACAAACTCCAGCGAAAACTTCACTAAGTTTATGTTTCTCTCCCTCAATTCTGGAATTGTCCTTCAATAATGCTTCATTTGATGTTTCAATATTCTGAATCAACTGCTTCAGTTCATTGTTATTCTTCTTAATACTTTCACTATCCTTCAAGATAGACTCATTTTCTTTGGACAGCGATTTCAATTGTTCGTTTAGAATATCATTTTGATGTTTCAGCTTTTCTTTCTCTTGGAAGTCTTTCTCAGAGTGTAAGATCTTCGTGACATCTTTCAAGTTCACTGCATTAGCTGAACAGTCTTCCAACCTCTTCTTCTTCTTCACATCCAACTGTGCCAGACGTTCAGTTAACTTCTGTTTGTCACGCTCAGCCACTTCTGTTACGGCTCGCAAGCGTTCCGACAGTTCCTTGTTTTCATTAGGAACGGTCTCCACGGTTTCCTTCACAGTCTTCAATTGTATCTCAAGCTCTTCCCTTTCCTTTTTAGCAACCACAGAGGCTGTCTCTAAACGCTCGATGGCCTTACCAAATTCGCGGGCTGCATTATCCATGGCTTCGTTCCTAATGCGCAGATCTTCACGGTACTTTCCTTCCATCTTAGCCATCTCATGGAGGAACTGTTCATTGAGCAATTTCATGTGTTCATTCTTCTTCTTGTTTTCATCCGAGATACCATGCAGCTCTTCCTGGAAGACAGAAAGCTCATTCTCCAGACACGTCATCTTGGATCGGTCAACTGTAAGTCCAGAGCGAGTGCGGAGCAACCTGACTTCCGTCTCCACTTCATCGAGATGTTGTAGTAAGTCGTCGTTCTCCTGTACAAGCCTCTTGCACCGTCGCCTACTGCTCTCGGCAGATGTCTCCAGTTCATAAAAGCGAGCCTGTAGCTGAGTTAACTGCTGACGAGCCCGCTTCTCATTTTGTTCTTCAGCTGATTTTATTCCTACTGGATCCTGAAGACTTATCGTTTCAAGATTCTACAAGTCCATGATTGAACCATCTTTGTAAGTCATCGTGATTGTTGTATTTGCCATATTCACTTCAGGAGAGTTGTCAGTTAGTTCTCCACCCAAAGTCCATCCTAGCTTTGTTTCAATGGCTGTAAGACCATTCTTAAGTCGAACAATATTTCCAGTTAGAATTTTAGCATAGACATCCATTCCGATAAGAAGCTGAATTTCTGGACAGTTATCACCCACATCGGTGATCCATATTTTCTTCATTCTAAGTTCTTGCAATAACGTAGAGCACGCTGGAACTCGTGGGACTGACTGGCAAATACGTGGCTGGTCCCTGACTTCGACCTCACAATCAACGTTACCGCCTGGTTTTTGGAGCTTGATTGTGTACTTCTTGTGATTTATTTCCGAGGTCTTGCTTCCACCGAACAGAACATGGGAAACCCATTCCTCAGCGTGTGATTTCAATCCGAGTTCTTCAGCTGTTTTCTGCAAGATGTAGGATCGTTGAGAGCCACAATCCAAGAAAGCTCTCACAGTTTTTCTTCTGCCATTTCCGTGGACAGTAACCATCAGTGTTTGTAGTATTACTTGACGAACAGATGTATGACAAGCCATATTTGAAGTTGTGTGAAGCTGACTGGCTTTCTCTTCTTTCTTCGATTCATCCTTATCTTTCTGAAAAAGATCAGGACACATAACCGTGGCATGCTTCTTACAACAAACCAAGCACCTAATATTTGATTTACAGTTCTTTGACAAATGATTAGGTCGCAAGCACGTGAAACAATGTTTTTTTTCTCTAACCTTCGATCTTCTTTCCTCAACTGTCATGTTTGTTGTTTTGAAACACTTCTCGCTATCATGGGCCTTTTCACAGAAGATACATAAGTCTTCTGAAGTATTGCTAAGTACAGCCAACGTAGGTATACTCATATCTTTAATGTGCTTCCTATCTACTTTTGAAAATGATCCCTTCCTTTCAGTCTTTCCTTTCGCTTCTGTACTACCGAAACCTGACTGTTCTAACAATATTTGCTGCTCATTTCGGACTTCACTCTTGACAAACTCCATTAAACAATCAAGACGAGACATCCTAGGTTCCATTTCATTTACACTCTGTTAGAAAATGGACTTCTCTGCCATGCCCGTAACGTTTCTTCTGGCAAACTCGACTCAACCAAGGGAAATAACCATGTACCTGGATCTGTGCCGGTCAGGTTTAAGGTACTGAGTGACCGTAAATGCGATTCTAATTTAATTGATAAAGTTGAAAGGGGAAGTTTATCATTTTGAGTAGCATTTGAAATTACTAGTTTCAACAGTTCTCTTACATAGACTTGCATCAGAAGGTCATCCCTACCGAATCGTTCTTTCAACGCTTCTATGACTTTTGGATAATTTTCTGCTGTTTGAGAGTAACTAAGAACAATTGCCTCTGGTTCTGTGCCAGGTTTCATTGCCTGTAATAAATACTGAAACTTGTCACTGTCGTGCAAAGTATCATCTTCGTGTATCTTTCGGAACTGAGACCAAAACCCTAACCATTCCTTAAGATCTCCATTAAATGTCTTCAGTTCAATTTTGGGTAACTTAAAGGACCTTCTTTTAATGTTATGATTGCCTACCTCATTTCCGAACATCTCGCTAGGTGGTGGACTAATCTTTCCTGCGAGCAAAAGTGTATTGTTTACTTGAACCTTAATAACCTCAAATTCGTCACTATATTTCTCAGTACTTTCTCTTTCAAAATAACATTATCCTCTGCATGACTGTCTAATAAATGATCCATTATTTTCACGTCAATTTCATGAAGTTCCTCCATTAAATTTTCTAAACGGTTAAAATTTGATTGCAACCAGTCACGGTTCTGTGAGGTAATTTCTGTTACAAGAAACTCTTTAAATACATTGAAACTTCTTTGTTACACATTGCCTAATAGGCGTCCTACCTTTCTTTAGCCGTTCCATGTTGCTTCCATCTCTTCTTGGATAGGAATAATTATTCACGATTACTCACAACATATATTCCTCTCTCGCCTTGGACAGGAATATTCACAGTAATTTATATACGTCTCCGATCACGTCGGGGGTCACCAAATGTTAGAAATTTCTTATCTGACTCCATATTTATATGAAAACATGCTTTATTATCTCTCATGCAAACTATATTGAGATTCACCTTCTGCAATGTTTTGTAAAGAAAAACAAGAACAACAACCATATTATTAGCATATTACCCGATGATGAATGCTTACTCCTAGGAACTCTTAATCAACAGTTCATAGAGATGACAAATCCAAAGAGTATAAACGAAGTTTTTTTTTTGCTAGTTGCTTTACGTCGCACCGACATAGATAGGTCTTATGGCGACGATGGGATAGGGAAGGGCTAGGAGTGGGAAGGAAGCAGCCGTGGCCTTAATTAAGGTACAGCCCCAGCATATGCCTGGTGTGAAAATGGGAAACCACGGAAAACCATTTTCAGGGCTGCCGACAGTGGGATTCGAACCTACTATCTCCCGAATACTGGATACTGGCCGCACTTAAGCGACTGCAGCTATCGAGCTCGGTATATAAACGAAGTATTTACAACACTAGGGGCTTTACGTCGCACCGACACAGATAGAACTTACGGCGACGATGGAATAGGAAAGGCCTAGGAGTTGGAAGGAAGCGGCCGTGGCCTTCATTACGGTACAGCCCCAGCATTTGCCTGGTGTGAAAATGGGAAACCACGGAAAAGCATCTTCAGGGCTGCCGATAGTGGGATTCTAACCTACTATCTCCCGGATGCAAGCTCACAGCCACGCGCGTCTACGCGCACGGCCATCTCGCCCGGTCTTTGCTGTATGAATATGAAAGATTTACAACTAAGATGGCTGACGAACGAACACCGATCAATATTTAATATCGTCTGTTAATTCGAGCGAACTACTACGTACAGCTACAGTGGTTACTACTGTAGTGCTTACTGACTTTACAAATTTATAGAATTGTTATGTATTTATAAGTGAGTATAATTAAACATTAGTTGTTAGGTAAATGTTCTGGTGACATCAAAATTTCTTAACTTCATGCTAATTCATTACAGGTACATTTGAAAAACGGTATGTTGAGGAAGGTCCGATTTCTATTGATTCTGCTAATATAAATCGGCTCTCGGCGGTAAACAGAGTATAAGAGAATAAACAAGTTTCGTTAAGGCCCCCTGAGGTGTGTTTTACTGTTAGATCGACGATGTATAGGACACTTTATAGAGTGTAAAAGTGAAATGGAACAGTAGCAAAATCTCAAGGGAAACGGATGATCGTGACAGCAGCTTCTTCTTAGACGCTCTCTCGGTGTCTTAATCCACAGCAGAGAAAAGAGAATTGGGAGCGTTTGTACAAGGCACGGTTTTACTTCCCGAGGCGCTGTCATTAACCTTTGGAACTATGAAGCAGACTTTCAGAGTGTACAATCCCCTTTAGAACAAAGACACAAGTGCGTATACAATGCGACGTAAGTGACGTCTCTGTTTTATAACAAGACGTTATCAGAGAACGCTAAAAATTAAGGTCGGGCACGGTCGTAGTTATCCGTTAGGTAGGTGTATTTTCAAATAGCACCACCGAAGTTTATGCTGTTATAGGAAAATCACAAAACCTGATGGCATCCGACTGCAAAACTGCGCTTAATCCGCATATAGTGCCGACTTCAAGTTGTTAGATAAAGGTGAATCAGAAGAATCATGATGTACAAGATTTTGTGAACGAATGAACAGATAACCTGAAGTACACCTTAGATTGCCAAAAGTATATCCTTGGGGGTTTATTTGTTCAGGGAAATTGAAATGTGTTATGTACATTTCTAAATTATGTATCATGGACATACTAAATTCTGGATCTGTTCTAAGAAATACAGGAGAGAGAGGACTCAACGCTAGGTTATCCGTAGGCCTATGCATCTGTTTCTTTTTGTTGGACGTTTCCGCCCAAATGGACCTTTCTAATTTATCTAAATATGAGTAGGTTGCTCAGGAGTTCACGCTACAGTTAGTTAAGGTAATTATGGCCTGGTGTACTACTGGAAAGGGTGACCGCAGGGGTATTAATACATTACCGCACGACAATTGGCTTCAGGAGCTTTGATACTGACCCGGAGCGCACTTCTGTATACACTGGAAGGCTATACGCAGTTTGATGCCTTTAGCAGTCCATCACAATGGTCCGTGGCTCAAGGCTGCATCCCTCCGCCTTAGTTTGGCTGGAATTGGTTTCTCTCTAAGCTAAGATTTATTCATTGTTTAATATAAAATTACATTGCCGTTTAATCTCTGAAGGAGCTGCCTACATGACAAGGGGTCTGCTTGGGCTGGATCAGATCGATTGCAGTGAAGATTGGTAGGACGATCAAATAAAACATCACAACATCGCTGCACGCCTGACATTGTTACAGAAACTGTACACATCATGACAAAATGAGTAATTGTGAACAACCGAGCGAGCTGAAGAAACAGTTTTCTCTTTTTTCTTTAACGTCGCACTAATTTATCGAAGGTTTTCGGAGACGGAAGGCTGGGAAAGAGCTAGGATTGGAAAGGTACAAGTAATGGCCTTAGTGAAGGAACAGTCCCAGCATTTGCCTGGTGTGAAAATGTGAGCTGCCGACGGTGAGATTTGAACCTACTATCTCTCGTAAGCAATCACAGCTGCTTCACCCTAACCGCACGGCCAACTCGCTCGGTAAGATGATTTTCGGTGGTTTCTCATTTTCACACAATTTGTCTTCACAGTCCTAGCTTTACCTTATCCCACCGTCACCTGGAGAGCTACCTGTGTTGGTGCGACGTAAAGGAAATAGGAAAGCCTGATAGTGAGCAGGAATTCCTCACTTGTGTTGATAGGATATTTAGTAATAGCATACACGTTCATGCTATATATTGATGACGAATAATTTACACTAAATGGTATTTTAGCTTACATTACAAACTATCCAGATGTATAAGATACCTAATAATTTGATATACTGTACGAGCTAGTAAAACTGCCGTAGTTCGAAAACCAGGTAATACACGTGTAATGTGAAATGTCAAATGCAACAAAAACTTTCCAGTCTATCAAGCACACGGAAATTACAATATAAATTGTACCGGGCGGTACACCTCCACGCCGCTAATTCAAATTCTGCGCCAGTTGAAACTCCCCTACTGGAGGAAGTCTGAACTTTATTTAAGGTGTTAATTTTCAAGTTTCTCAGAAGATGTCACTACTTGGAAATTTTGAAGTTTCTGAACTGGGTCATTTTCGATGTATTTTTGTTTTACCTGTAGTAAGAAGTGTGAACTTTCTCTTCTAGAGGACACTACTGAAGAACTATAATAGTGCACCCTAGTGCGAAGTGAAAGAACTGTTTTTTGGAGAAATTTTTATTTCAAAAGTTTGTTTCTTGTTAAATTTCTTTCTGTTATTGTTTAAGTTGGCTGTATAGCCCTTTCTTTCCCCTTGTTTTGAATTTAGCCAATCCCGAATTTCTTTAATTAATTTATAACCAATCAGGTGTATCTTCCCCAGAGGGGATATATTGCTTAACCCTAGCCAATAAAGTTTTTGTGGGAGGGTGTTCTCATTCCTCAAACGCCTCGAACTTTCCGCGAGAGTATATAAACTGCTGATTTTAGGGTCTCCGGGCCACTTCAGTACCATCTTTCAGTGTGTAAAGTACATAGCAGGGGGCGGGAAGCGCCTCTTTCTTCGGACAGCAGTTCAACAACAAGGTAATGGCCGTTTAATAACTTCTTTTCTTGCTAGCTCAGCAGTTTAACTCTCGGGGCGGGTCCGAAGCTTTTCCTCCATGTAACTTTTCCCTAAAATGTAAAGACTCTTTGTATCTATTCTCTTTTAAGCTACATATTGGGATAGAGAGTGCTTAACCCTCTCGAGCTCCCACTCATATTGTTTTGAGGTGAACTTACTTCTCACAACCGATTCTTCCTTAATGTAATGTAAATTGTTCTTTTCTAAAGTCACCTTTGTAGTATGGGATTAGCCCTTGCATTAGCGGCCTAGAGCCAGATTAGGTTTTAAACAAATGTATTAGGAGTGCAGATCGCCTCCTCTCAAATTGTTATTTTAGAGGTCATGTAACTAACCTTTCTCTCACTTAATAGGCCTCAGTAGGTTGGGTATTTTACCCCTGTGTCTATGTCCTTAGAGGACAACTTGAAGGTGGAGTTTGGTGTGGCCTTTGATAGGCTTAAAGTTGAGAGCGAGTGGCTCTTTATCGAAAATTGAATGTTGTATGCCTCGAGGAGGCTTTTCTGTGTAATTTAGAGCAAGTGCTCCTGGGCATGAATGGGGTTTTCTGCCCCTCTGTTAAATCTTGTTTTGAAGTAAAGTTGGGCTAGTTGCCCAAGAATTGCGAGTTCGGGGCTCGAAGCCCAAATCCTGTAAATACTGTAATTGTACGTTTGTTGCCTTGCTACTCTGTACCTGCCATTCGTGTTATTTCTGAATTTTGGAAAGAAAATATAACCTTGTTAAATTTTAAATTAACTTTAATTTCGTAGCCTGAGACCTGTTCACCCCCGCACCTTCTTTCACCTCTACCTACCACAAAAACATGGTAACAAGTGGTAGCAGAGCGTGGTTGAATGGGTCTCAATTTAGCCCCTTTTGACGGCTAAACATTGCTTTGATCCGAACTCTAACAATTTTCTCAGTTGCTGGAATTTTTGATTTTTCCTGTTTCAAAATTGTTCTGTCATCATGCCCGGCCCTCGCGATGTTCTCCATCTTAACTATTTGCGCAAGGAGGAGTTGATCTATGAATTGACTATTAGAAATGTGCAATCTGGAGGCACGGTTGCGGTAGACACAAACAAGCTTAGAGAGTCCCTTGATTTACCCATTTCCATCCCCACTTTGGGAGAGAAAGAAATTGACGACTCTCTTTCCACGATCATCGAGAATATTACTGGGCTAGCATCTGTAGTTAGTTTTTTTGACGAAAATGATCCTTCTCCTAATCTAATTAAGCGTGTGCAAGCCAGACTATTTCATTTTTCAAATAGAGTTAACGATCTGTTGTCTCTGAAGTTGAATGACGTTCAGAGGAAGGAAGCTAGTACGGTGCTTGAAAATATTTCTGAATTATCTAGTAAGGTCACTCAATTGTTAACTGGGGAAGTTCCTCCCAAAACTGTTCAACCCGCTACGGTGAATGTGGGTAGCGAGGAAGAGCCTCCTAAGGGACAAGTCAATAGGAAAACCGTTGGAGCTCAAACTATCTCTGCCCCATTGGACAACGGTTCTGAACGCCGTACGTCGTTGAATAATGTACGTTCTGAACTAACTTCTTTGCCACTGAAACCTTTACCTACTATGTCACCTGGGTTCAGCAGCTTGCCTCATCCATTAGCAATGTTGCTCAGAGGTATCTCTAAGTTTTCCGTTAATACCACCAGTGAAGTTATTTCATTCTTAAGGTTTTTAGTTGAATTTCAAGATCATGCCCTTGTTTTTTCTCTTTCTCCGTGTCAAATTTTACAGATAATTTACCCTTATGCAATTGGTATTCTCTCAGATAAAATAGTAAGAGCCATTGCCGAACAGTCATCTATTGAAGATTTTCATGCACATCTGCTTGCAAATTTTATTCCTGCTCGCGCGAGGTCATCTCTGATTCAGAAGTACTATTATCGAGTACAGAGATTGGATGAAAATCTGGCTGATTTCATACAAGACATTAAGTTCTATACTAGGGTGTTTGCTCTTCACTTCCCTGAGGATCAGACTGTACAAGCTATAGTGGAAGGCATTTCACCATCTTATAGGTCATATTTGTGTTTCGCGGCGTGCCCGCAAACCTTCTCTGAACTTGAAGCATTGGCCGTCTCAGCGGAAGGAGTTAGATACGCCGATTCTTTGCGTGTCGCGAAAGAACCCCCTCCTTCGTTTAGTAATACTCGGCCTCTACCTCGCCGACCAGTCACACCCGGTAAATGTTATGCTTGCGGGTCGCCTGACCATCTTCGCAATAAATGTCCATTGGTCAAAACTAGTAGGGCAAATAATGGAGCTGGTTCATCACAAGGCTGTTTTAAATGTGGGGCTTTCTCACATATCGCCAAGAATTGCCCAAATTCAAATAGCACCCACTCCTGCTCAACCTCTGGTGCAAATTCCACCAATGCCAATTATAAAAAGTGACTAGTGGCTTCGGCTGAGTCGACTAATCCATCTTTCCGAGGCTCAGCCCCCTGGTAAACAGATCGAAAATTCAGGGAACGTTCAATCTGCAAATCCATCCTTTGAATGCCCCAAAGAGTGTCTTAGGATTACGGCGGATACCCCCGCACCGGTCCCCTTTCTCAAAATTGAGTTAAATAATGAGCCTATAACAGCTCTATTAGATTCAGGCAGTGTTTGTTCTATTATTTCGTCTGAATGGTATGCAAAATTGAAATCTGTATGTAAACTTCCTGACTATTGTTCCTCTTCGATCCAGTTTCGGCTAATTCATCTCCATTAGAAATTCTAGGTTCTTTACAGGTCAAAATTCGTATTTTTAAATTTACATGGAAAATCAAATTGTTTGTGGCTAAGCACTTGTCTTGCCCCATCATATTGGGAGCTGACTTCATTTCTCACACTGGTCTTGTGCTCGATCTTCAGAGTAAGTCGTGCACATTCAAATTTGCTTCCAATTGTAAAATCCCCTTGTTAAAATGTAATTCTGCATCATGTTCATCTATTTCGCCTACCCAGGATGAGATGTTGTTAGACCTTAGACATCTACCTGAGGAGCAGGCTGATAGTATTCGTAAGTTGTGTCAGTCGTTTCCAGAGGTGTTCTCTGATACTCTTGGTGTTACTGACCTTATTGAATACAAAATTGAGGTCACGGATTCGATTCCTGTCCGTTTTCCACCATATAGGCTGTCTCAACCTAAAATGAAGGCTCTGAAAGAAATCATCGATCAAATGTTCAAGGATGGTATTATTAGGCCCTCTAAGTCGGCGTATTGTTCGCCTATTTTTCTAGTCCCGAAACCCCAAGGGGGCTTCAGGCCTGTCATTGATTATAGGGCTCTCAATCGGAAGGTGGTGTTACAATCTGTGCCCCTTCCTGACCTTCATTCTTGCTTTTCATGGTTTCGTAGGGCCAAGTTCTTTACTATCTTGGACCTGAATCAGGCCTACAATCAAATTCCCCTAGCGGAAGAGTCTAAACATCTTACAGCGTTTGCCACGGATTGGAATTTGTATGAATACAACCGCGTGCCTTTCAAGCTCCCCACGGGAGCAGCTGTACTCACTAGACTGCTAGATAGGGTCTTCTCCGACATCAAATTTGAGTACTTGTATCACTACTTGGATGATGTCGTCGTATTTTCGGAGACCTTTGAAGAAGATCTAGATCATCTGCGAGAAGTTCTCAATCGCCTGCGTAAGGCTGGGTTAACTGTTAAATTGTCCAAGGTTGCCTTCGCTAAACCCTCCATGTCATTCCTAGGGCATATTGTGTCACCTGATGGTGTGGCAGTCGATCATTCTAGAACACAGGCCATCCGTGATTTTAAACCTCCCAAGGACATTAAAGGTATCGCCAGGTTCATTGGTATGGTGAATTTCTTCAGGAAGTTTATTCCTAACTTCGCTAATAGAGCGGCGCCCTTAAACCTTCTTCGTAGGAAAGGCATCAAATTCGAGTGGGGACCTTCTCAGCAAGCCGCTTTTGAAGATCTTAAATTAGCTCTCTGTAATGCCCCTGTCCTTGCTATGCCTGATTTCCCAAAGAGATTCATCGTCCAAACTGACGCGTCGTCGTCAGCAGTAGCTGCAGTCCTTCTTCAAGAGACTGAACTAGGGAGGCGACCCATCGCCTATGCATCTAGGACTTTGTCGGCTCAAGAAGCCAAATATTCCATCTATGAGCTCGAAGGTTTGGCAGTCTTATTTGCCTTAGAAAAGTTCCGTCTCTATCTGGAACATGTTAAATTCGACCTGGAGACAGACAATCAAGCCTTAAGCTGGGTCTTAGGTAGGCCGCGTCGTACTGGTCGTATAGCCCGTTGGGCCATCCGTATTTCTGCCTTCCAATTTGATGTCAGGCATATCAGAGGGACCGAAAATGTTGTTGCCGATGGACTCAGCCGTATGTTTTCCAACGACGTCGAGACCCATGAACCGGTCGACAGTTCATCACCTCCCGAGTCCAGACTATTTGATGTTAATGCCATCTTAACAGATGTTCCCATGCTCTTTAGGGATATCGAGAAATACCAACGTGAAGATCCGACGCTGGCTCCGATAATGGAAACCCTTTCTTCTGGGGAACATGTCGTCCCTTATGTTCTGAGGAATGGTGTTTTATGTTGCCCATCGAGGCATGATAAGATGATGAAGGTTGTCGTTCCAGCTGTTCTTGTACCTATGATCTTCAAGTACTATCATGAGACCCCATTAGGCGGGCATCTTGGTATCGTTAAAACTCGTGAAAAGATTCGTGAAAGATTCATCTGGAAGGGTATGGACGGTGAAATCCGTGAACTAGTAAAAGCTTGTAAATCTTGTTTGCTTAGTAAACCCACCATGTCCACCAAGGTAGGCCTCTTGTATTCGCATCAGGCTTCGCGCCCCATGGAACGCCTGTATATTGATTATGTAGGACCCTTCCCTCAGTCAAAGGGAAATGCCAACAAGTTCATCTTTGTATGCATAGATGGTTTTACAAGATTTTCCTGGTTATTTCCGACTAAGCTGGCTACCGCTCAGTCCACCATTACTTGCCTAAATTCTATTTTTGCTTCTTTTGGTCCGTGCCAATATATTGTGTCTAATAATGCTAAGGCATTCACATCAAATCTTTTTCGTAAATTCTGTTTTGACTTGTCCATCTCTCATGTGACGACTTCTGCTTATTACCCTCAACCATCTCTGGCTGAACGGGTTAATCGTAATCTCAGGTCCGCGCTTATTGCCTATCATCATGAAGATCATTCTAGGTGGGACACGTCCCTGCATTGGTTAGCTTTTGCTTTGAATTCGGCGGTTCATGAATCTCACAAGTTTACCCCAGCTTCGTTGATGTTCAAGTTCGTTCCCAACACGCCGCTCTCTAACCTCTGGTCTCTGAGTGACATTCTACCCGAGACAATATATCCGGATAATATTAAAGATCTTTGGAAGAAAGCTAAAGCCAATCTTAAAGTGTCTCATGAAAAGGTTAGGGAAAGATATGATCGTGGACGGAGACCCACCAATTTGAAGGTAGGCGACCAAGTGATGGTCAAGAATTTTGTTCCCGCGGGCAAGCTTGCCCCCAGATTTCAGGGGCCGTGTGTCATTCTCGATTTCCTTACGCCGGTTACGTTGTTATTAAATAATCCAGCCACCGAGAGGATATTTAGGGTTCACCTGTCGCAGGTGAAACCTGTATAATTTCTGTGCTAACTTGCTTCATATAATCTTGAAAGGAATATGAAGGTTATATTTTTTTTGAGGTTTTCACTTTTAAGGCCTTCTGCCCCTTCTATAATATTTTGTTTTATATGTAAGCATTTCTGTAAAACCTTCCCCGAACCGTTAAACTGCCATCCTGTCGTTGTCACGGCCATTACCACGCTCCCGTCTCCTGCTCCACTGCACACAGTGGCTTGTACATGAAATGAATTTCTCCACGCCGCTGGCCCCTCAACCTCACCACAATGAATGTACCCTACTATCATTCTGGTCCAACAAAAATTCTGCCGTCGAGCTTTAATGTTTCAGTGCCCCCGCAGCCGCGCGGCGCCGTGCCGCGACTGGGATAGAGGAAGGGCCCCCTCTACTCCAGCGAGGTCGACATGTGCACGGCGAGCCGGAGCCCTCCTCCCGGCCAAGGCTGATGTGCGGCGCACAACCTGCTACTTGTCCGCAGCCTGTATATGTTCACCGCGGGCGCGGCGTGCTTCAACACCACTACTCCTCCCATAGTACGGGCGAGCGGTATCTCAGGGTACTTGAGGGGTCCGAGCGGCCTCCTCTGGACACAAGCGGCAGCGGCTGGTCTGGCCATCCAACTTAATCAACCTTGAAAATATTTAATCAGCTACATGGACATTCCAGTTCAACATTACGACCTTTTTTTTTGGATTTCCTGCAATATCTGGTGGACTTAGTAAATAAATCATCAACCTTAAAAAACTAAAATTTTCCTTCTGAATTCAACTTCTACAAACATAAAGACATTACTTCAACAGTTACTACAAGAATTTTGAAATTGGATCAAACCAAATTTAGTAAATTTTTATAAATGCTTCTGCAATTAATGTCTATATCAAGATCATAACTTGGAACTTATTTTGAAACAAAGTTTATGTTCCTCTGTGTTACCCCTTGGAGGAACTTTTGGGGGGGGAGGTCTGTACCGGGCGGTACACCTCCACGCCGCTAATTCAAATTTTGCGCCAGTTGAAACTCCCCTACTGGAGGAAGTCTGGACTTTATTTAAGGTGTTAATTTTCAAGTTTCTCAGAAGATGTCACTACTTGGAAATTTTGAAGTTTCTGAACTGGGTCGTTTTCGATGTATTTTTGTTTTACCTGTAGTAAGAAGTGTGAACTTTCTCTTCTAGAGGACGCTACTGAAGAACTACAATAGTGCAACCTAGTGCGAAGTGAAAGAACTGTTTTTTGGAGAAATTTTTATTTCAAAAGTTTGTTTCTTGTTAAATTTCTTTCTGTTATTGTTTAAATTGGCTGTATAACCCTTTCTTTCCCCTTGTTTTGAATTTAGCCAATCCCGAATTTCTTTAATTAATTTATAACCAATCAGGTGTATCTTCCCCAGAGGGGATATATTGCTTAACCCTAGCCAATAAAGTTTTTGTGGGAGGGTGTTCTCATTCCTCAAACGCCTCGAACTTTCCGCGAGAGTATATAAACTGCTGATTTTAGGGTCTCCGGGCCACTTCAGTACCATCTTTCAGTGTGTAAAGTACATAGCAGGGGGCGGGAAGCGCCTCTTTCTTCGGGCAGCAGTTCAACAACAAGGTAATGGCCGTTTAATAACTTCTTTTCTTGCTAGCTCAGCAGTTTAACTCTCGGGGCGGGTCCGAAGCTTTTCCTCCATGTAACTTTTCCCTAAAATGTAAAGACTCTTTGTATCTATTCTCTTTTAAGCTACATATTGGGATAGAGAGTGCTTAACCCTCTCGAGCTCCCACTCATATTGTTTTGAGGTGAACTTACTTCTCACAACCGATTCTTCCTTAATGTAATATAAATTGTTCTTTTCTAAAGTCACCTCTGTAGTATGGGATTAGCCCTTGCATTAGCGGCCTAGAGCCAGATTAGGTTTTAAACAAATGTATTAGGAGTGCAGATCGCCTCCTCTCAAATTGTTATTTTAGAGGTCATGTAACTAACCTTTTTCTCACTTAATAGGCCTCAGTAGGTTGGGTATTTTACCCCTGTGTCTATGTCCTTAGAGGACAACTTGAAGGTGGAGTTTGGTGTGGCCTTTGATAGGCTTAAAGTTGAGAGCGAGTGGCTCTTTATCGAAAATTGAATGTTGTATGCCTCGAGGAGGCTTTTCTGTGTAATTTAGAGCAAGTTCTCCTAGGCATGAATGGGGTTTTCTGCCCCTCTGTTAAATCTTGTTTTGAGGTAAAGTTGGGCTAGTTGCCCAAGAATTGCGAGTTCGGGGCTCGAAGCCCAAATCCTGTAAATACTGTAATTGTACTTTTGTTGCCTTGCTACTCTGTACCTGCCATTCGTGTTATTTCTGAATTTTGGAAAGAAAATATAACCTTGTTAAATTTTAAATTAACTTTAATTTCGTAGCCTGAGACCTGTTCACCCCCGCACCTTCTTTCACCTCTACCTACCACAAAAACTTGGTAACATAAATGATAACACTATAATCATACCTGTTATAATTTATATTGTAATTGCTGTGTGTTTGACAGACTGAAAAGTTTTTGTTACATTTAACTAAGTCGGCACTGAAAACTATGGCTTCACTCTTAACAAGAAAAAAAAAGATAATCCACGCGGTATTTTTGAAATAGGAAGTCAAGACTGATAGGCAGGAATTCACTTAACGCCGCACATGGCTATGACCACAATATCAACAGCCACGTACAACTACAATCCTTCTTGACGTTTAGCTCCATTCATCCGAAAGGATGTGGGTTAGACTTTCCATCAGGGAGTCGGAAATTTTAGATACTTGTCACTACTGAATAGGCATATTTTCCTGGGATTGACACTGTGTACAACGTAAATGAGTTTACCTTCCACTTCTCCGGTGGCCTTCATGACATGACTTTGCGTTCCATTCAACCTCTGAAATTATGTCGAAGATTTTTGCTATTAAAGGTGATTGCTGGAAAAATGGTATCATTTTATAAGGGACATTCAAGATCTCCGTACTTTAATGAAACTAATATGTTTTGAGTTCTATAAACTTTAGAGATCCCAAGAATGTTTTCAAACTTCCTTCGGAGTAAATAACGTTCATTTATTAAAAAAGGAAAAGTGCCCAGGTAGTTCAACAAGATGTTGTTCATTATCACTTATACCTCTCTACAGAACATCTTTCCATAGCCTGCTCCAAATTTACATTCACCTATTACTTCCTGCTATGGGATTAAAATAACCTGCAAGAAAAATTATATAATTTTCTTCACACCCCACATTGAAGTGATTTGGGAGATGTTCATTTTCTTCTACTTCAACTGGCTTGCTTAAATGAAGGATTAAACTTTAACAGTGCAACTCACCTCGTTCTTAATTCCATGTTTACGTTGGTTCGTGGTACTACCTGCCAATGTTCAATTCTTTCGTATTTCCTGAATAATGAATAAGCCTACACCTTCCCCGTGTTGACTTCAACACCAAATTAGTCTTGAAACTTCCATCGTCTAAAATTCCACAAAGTAATTCCATTTACATTAAAAAACAATTACTCCCGGGCAAGTAAGGATAATGTATTGGTGTTATGTCCCACTAACTACATTAACTCTTTTAGGAATGTCCAAAAGCCAGACTTATGTCCCATAGAAGTTATTTCAACTGCCAGTACTTCTACCGATATGAGGCTGGCGTTTTGAACAACTTTTGATACTAACAGACTGAGCATGCAACGAGTCCGCTAATTTGGCCTCAGAAGGCCAGATCTTGTAAGGTCTGTGATACTCAGCAGTACCAGAGTATCGGACCTGTATTATACATTCCATTTTCCAAAAATCCACTTTGCAGCCCTATGTGACTCTTGATATAATGATCATAGCCATGGTACCTCACGTTGTACGTAGAACGTGAAACACAGGAACGTAAATTCTCATTTCCCACACCCATTGCCCAGGATTCGACCTGTTACTGTCTTCCTAAGAATTCAACGACAATTGTACTCAGATAATGTGCTTACCAGTTTACTTACCACTTTCTATAAGTTAAGTTTCACTTGTTCGTGATTTTCCAAAAACCATTCGGTATCCAGAAATTGCCTTCGGAATATCTATTCTACGATCATATTTCATTTCTTATTGATGAGATTATTCAAGAAGAGTTAGTTATCGAGTTATCAGTCAACGCGCCTGAGCTTTAAGGCCGTTCTGGTACCGTTAATTCTAAGGCAACAATTTATTTATTTATTTATTTATTTATTTATTTATTTATTATTTATTTATTTATTCATTCATTCATTCATTTATTTATTTATTTATTTATTTATTTATTTATTTATTTATTTATTTATTTATTTATTTATTTATTTATTTATTTATTTATTTATTTATTTTTCTATTTATTTATTTATTTATTTATTTATTTATTTATTTATTTATTTATTTATTTATTTATTTATTTATTTATTTATTTATTTATTTATTTATTTATTTATTTATTTATTTATTTATTTATTTATTTATTTATTTATTTATTTATTTATTTATTTATTTATTGCAAATTTTCGTTCTAGACTAGATGATCAAATATTCCCTTCGCATTGATAGTCCCATCACCCTTTAGTCTCGTCCTTCAACATTGGCCTCATCCACTTGGGTGGTTCTACGGGGAGAGTTCTCATTTGTATTACACTTGAGATCACTGAGAAACTAACTTACAACGTCAAGATACCTATCGGATATCAATATATAAGCGGGCTTACTGGTACCAATACGATGTAGTAGTAGCTGTAGTAGTAGTAGCAGTAGTAGAACCGGTAGTTGCAGTAGTAGTAGTAGTAGTAGTAGTAGTAGTAGTAGTAGTAGTAGTAGTATATCGGAAGAGATTTGAAGACAGAGAAGTCCAAAACACTCCATATGATTCAATCGACGTTTCAATGAACAATGCCAAGTAACTTCCTGAAGAAAGCTCTCATTTTTCCAACCCATCCTTAGACCTGACTAATTTGCTAGTGGAAGCATTGGCTGCATTCATGATAGAACTAGCGTAATTGATGACAGAAAACGACTCGACTCACAGTACCAAGCATCATATTGTTCTCAACCCTTATATGCATTATTTACTCGAGAATGGTCTTAATATTGTCAAATAACGTACTTCGTGCCATCTTGGACAGAAATACTGCTGTGAATTGTGTATCAACACCAGCACATCCTTTAAAATTCAATAGAAGAACCTGACACGTTTCGAGAAAAATCATTAACAGTAGGCACTTCAGTCTTTAATTCAAATTATCCATTGCAAGATGAAACTACTTCTAGCAATAAAAGTATTACCTTGTGAGAAAGAAGAAGTGCGATGAAGTGATTGCCGAAAATGCTCCGATTTGCTTAATTACATCGATATAGATATGATGCTGTATATGCTTTCGGGCTTATGCCGTGTCAAGAAGATGAGGTGAAATTCTTTACGTTTCGCAGGGAACTGTGCCCTGCGTTCTCAGAAGAAATCTCCACTGTCCACGAGAAAGGCTTCCTAAACAATGACTCTTTAAAATTTAGACGTTATAATAGAAGTGGAAAATGGTACGTTCAGTCGCCACCAGATGGCTCCCAGGACGTGGCAAGAACGCTAGCGTTCAAAGCGGAAGCTGACCGAACCCTCAGAATAAGCGGTTCACATAACGTGTGTACGTAACATATGAAATTGACAGGTGTATGATATAGACACAAGCCTGGAATGAGACACCTGGCGCCGAGGAACGTAGGAATTTGGAAAACACCGAGACGAAATAACAATAGTGAAAGGAGAGGGAAGGGAACTACCTACGTAAATTCTTAATGGCTGGCAACCAGGTATTACTTAGTTGATAGCCGGTGTCCCTGTTGAAATTGTTAGGATGTCTACGTATTTCTACAGCTTCCCATATAATCCTGGACCTGTAGTGTCTAGTGTGGGTAAGAGCTTGAGCATCTTCTAACATGACATCATGACCCGACGATAGAGCGTGCTTAGCTATTGCCGATTTGTCTGGTTGGTTGGGACGAATAATAAGTTCGTGTTCTTTGATACGGGTACCAATGGACTGGCATGTTTGGCCGATGTATACCTTACCGCAAGTACAGGGAATTACGTACACCCCAGGATGTAAATGTGGGGACAATTTGTCCTTGGTTTTACTCAGACTGTGAGCAATTTTAGTGGCGGTGCCAAACACGGTTTTTATGTTGTGTTTGCGGAGGACCTTGGCAATTCGATCTGGGGTGTTGTGAATGTAAGGCAAGTAGGCAGTTCCCTTCACTTCTTCCTTGTGTGAGCTTTGCTTGGTCGTTTCTCTGGGATACAGGGCTCTATGAACCTGAAAATCGCTGTAACCATTACCCTTGAACGTGACTTTGAGCGTGTCCATCTCCACCTGGATACATACATACATACATACATACATTATCATTATAGACTGTTATGCCTTCCAGCGTTCAGTCTGCAAGCCTCTGTGAATTTACTAAACGTCCCCACAATCCTCGATTTTCAACTAGTGTTGTGGCCTCATTTTGTTCTATACCTCTTATCTTTAAATCGTTAGAAATCGAGTCTAACCATCGTCGTCTTGGTCTACCTCTACTTCTCTTACCCTCCATAGCAGAGTCCATTATTCTCCTAGGTAACCTATCCTCCTCCATTCGCCTCACATGACCCCATCACCGAAGCCGGTTTATGCGTACAGCTTCATCCATCGAGTTCATTCCTATATTAGCCTTTATCTCCTCATTCCGAGTACCATCCTGCCATTGTTCCCACCTGTTTGTACCAGCAATCATTCTTGCTACTTTCATGTCTGTTACTTCTAACTTATGAATAAGATATCCTGAGTCCACCCAGCTTTCGCTCCCCTAAAGCAAAGTTGGTCTGAAAACAGACCTTCTTACAGAATACTGTTGATCGCAACTATGAGCTCACTGCATTAGCTTTACGACACCTTGATTCAATCTCACTTACTATATTACCATCCTGGGAGAATACACAACCTAAATACTTGAAATTATCGACCTGTTCTACCTTTGTATCACCAATCTGACATTCAATTCTGTTGAATTTCTTACCCACTGACATCAATTTAGCCTTCGAGAGGCTAATTTTCATACCATACTCATTGCACCTATTTTCAAGTTCCAAGATATTACACTGCAGGCTTTCGGCACAATCTGCCATTAAGACCAAGTCGTCAGCATTTGCCAGACTGCTTATTACATTTCCACCTAACTGAATCCCTCCCTGCCATTTTATACCTTTCAGCAGATGATCCATGTAAACTACGAACAGCAAAGTTGAAAGATTACAGCCTTGTCTAACCCCTGTAAGACACTCGCCAGGAGGGCGAGACGAATTTGTGAGCCATCACATATCCAGGTGGAGATGGACACGCTCAAAGTCGCGTTCAAGGGTAATGGTTACAGCGATTTGGAGATTCATAGAGCCCTGTATCCCAGAGAAACGACCAAGTAAAGCTCACACAAGGAAGAAGTGAAGGGAACTGCCTACTTAGCTTACATTCACAACATCATAGATCGAATTGCCAAGGTCCTCCGCAAACACAACATAAAAACCGTTTTTGGCACCGCCACTAAAATTGCTCACAGTCTAAGTAAAACCAAGGACAAATTGTCCCCACATTTACATCCTGGGGTGTACGTAATTCCCTGTACTTGCGGTAAGGTATACATCGGCCAAACATGCCGGTCCGTTGGTACCCGTATCAAAGAACACGAACGTATTATTCGTCTCAACCAACCAGACAAATCGGCAATAGCTGAGCACGCTCTATCGTCGGGTCATGATGTCATGTTAGAAGATGCTCAAGCTCTTACCCACACTAGACACTACAGGTCCAGAATTATACGGGAAGCTGTGGAAATACGTAGAAATCCTAACAATTTTAACAGGGACACCGGCTATCAATTAAGTAATACCTGGTTGCCAGCCAACACTATTGTTATTTCGTCTCGGTGTTTTCCAAATTCCTACGTTCCTCGGCGCCAGATGTCTCATTCCAGGCTTGTGTCTATATCATACACCTGTCAATTTCA
This sequence comes from Anabrus simplex, assembly GCF_040414725.1. Classification (NCBI taxonomy): domain Eukaryota; kingdom Metazoa; phylum Arthropoda; class Insecta; order Orthoptera; family Tettigoniidae; genus Anabrus; species Anabrus simplex. The sequence continues at coordinate 1,102,483,629 of NC_090265.1, read as the reverse complement.
TATGTTACGTACACACGTTATGTGAACCGCTTATTCTGAGGGTTCGGTCAGCTTCCGCTTTGAACGCTAGCGTTCTTGCCACGTCCTGGGAGCCATCTGGTGGCGACTGAACATACCATTTTCCACTTCTATTATAACGTCTAAATTTTAAAGAGTCATTGTTTAGGAAGCCTTTCTCGTATACAGTCGAGATTTCTTCTGAGGACGCAGGGCACAGTTCCCTGCGAAACGTAAAGAATTTCACCTCATCTTCTTGACACGGCATAAGCCCGAAAGCATATACAGCATCATGTCTATAAGTACGGGCCGTGAAAGCATCAATGGCTACATCGATATAAATCACGAGTGTGGTATGTTGTTGGTAGAACTACTAAATGTATCGTCCTCGTGAGATGTAAGTGAACGAGAGAGTTGCCCTGACATTTTTTTTTATTTATCGTATAAGATTTAGTGCTGACAGTCTCCGGGGACATGTTCAGCTGATCTGGTGCAGGTATTTATATTTGACACCTATGGGTAACGCGCCCACTGGATGTAGAATGATGAATACGATGACGATGATCATGATGATATAGAGCTCAATAGCTGCACTCGCTTAAGTGCGATCATTATCCAGTATTCGGGAGACAATGGGTTAGGGCCCCACTCTCGGCAGCCCTGAAGATGGTTTTCCGTCGCTTTCCAATTTCACATCATGCAAATGCTGGGACTGTACCTTAATTATTGCCATGGCTGCTTCCTTCCCACCCATAACACTTTCCTGCCCCATCGTCGCTTATCAGTGTTGCTGCGACGTAAAAAACTTGTAAAAATGTTATAATGAAAATGAAGTGGGGAGAAGGTAAAACCCAGTGTCGCCACATAGCCTAGCCCTGTCGAATAATACCAAGGGATGAACTAGTCCGGCTCCGTGGCTAAAAGGTTAGCGTGCTGACCTTTGTTCACAGGGGTCCCGGATTCGATTCCCGGCAGGGTCAGTAATTTTTACCATCGTTGGTTAATTTCGCTGGCACGGGGGCTGAGTGTATGTGTTGTCTTCATCATCATTTCATCCTCATCACCACGCGCAGGTCGTGGCAGAGCCGGGAATCGAACCTGGGCCTCCGGGGGTGGCAGCTATTCACGCTAACCACTACACCACAGAGGCGGACATTTATTTATTTATTTATTTATTTATTTATTTATTTATTTATTTATTTATTTATTTATTTATTTATTTATTCATTTTATTCGTTTTGACTCTTAGGATCTCGAGTGACTTGTTCAGCACGTATTCATTCTTTCACTCCTATTTCTGTCCGCTGCGTTCCGGATGGCCATCGTATTGTGTCGCAATTTAGCGTTCCTCGATAGGTTCTTCTTCCCGTAAGTCGTCTTCGCCGTGAATCGTAGTTTCCGCAGGAATTATTATTATTATTATTATTATTATTATTATTATTATTATTATTATTATTACTATTAACATCATCAACGTATACATTGCTCTTGGAGATAATGCTGGTGGCAATGCTTGTCTACAATACCACAACAACGAAGTTAATTAAAAGGTAACAATACAATTACAACAAAATAATTACCTTAAAACAAAAAATATTAATAGAAATTGATACAAAATTACAGTCCGAGAAATATTTTTTTCTAGTGGTTCAACGTCGCGCCAACTACGACAGATCTTTTGATGAAGATGTGATAAGAAATGGCTAAGACCGGGAAGGAAACGACTGTGGCAGTATTTAAGCTACAGCCCCAGCATTTCCTTGGTGTGAAAATGAGAAACCACTAAAACCATCTTAAAGGCTGCCAATAGTGTGGTCTAAATCCACCATCTCCTGAATCCAAACCAACGGCTACGTGATACGAAACATGCAGTCAACCCGTGTCTGAGAAGAGTTGTAGAATCACAGTATATTTGTGGATGATCTTATATTTAGAACACGGTATTATTCTTAGGTTTTCTCGGCTGTCACAGTGAAGACTGGAAGAAAATAATAATCTCACAATGCTACCCAAACATGGCTGTGCGGGCATTAGAACCATATTTATTACTGTCAGTTCGATCTTTCTGTTAAATCCCTAGTGTTCTGCGAGCAAAACTACCCCTATGGATTTCAAAATGAATGATAAATTTGAGTATGTTTCCGAGTGAATAATGTCCTTTCATTTCTTTTTCTGTTTGACACGCGCTAAGCCACTCTAACTAATGACTCACACTGTTGTCCTGTTCTCACCAAAGAAAGCCTATGTTATTCTTTCTGGTGCCAAGAACAAAGAGAGCTTTGTGCCAACTACAGCAATATACAAGTGTAAATGAGGCTCAGATGTTGCGGTAGAGAAACAAGGGAAATTGTCTCTTCTATCTCGTAGAAAATTAACTCGGACTCTGTAATGGAACCAGTTTATCCCATACCACATATGATTAGTCTTCGGTAGTTTGAATATCACTCAGAAACTCTACACGTGGGGACATTTCATGGAGAAAGCTACGAATTACTAATAACCGAGTGAGATGGATTGTGTAGCTATGAGGATTCATTCGGGAGATATTGGCTTCAATCCAGACCACAATGAAACCTGGATATGGTATACTCTGCCTTCACTTCAGTAAAATGCTGAGACCGTACCTTAATAACGGCAACGGCCGATACCTCCCCAATTGTAGCCCTTTCCCATCACATTGCCACAGATACCCGTATGCAACAATGCAGCGCTGAACTGCTAGCAAAAGAAAACCACTACAAGTGTTGCTAAATATTTGAAAACCGTGAAATCTAGAAATTACACTTACAGTATACACTTCCTAGAAAATACACATACAACAACATCGATTGTTTACATACAGTATTTACTGTATATTGTCTATAAATGCGTATGTATACAGCGTGATTCAGCCGCCCCTTCCAATGTAGTTTCATGCAACCCACAATATTCATTCCGTCCTGAAAACATCTGTATGCTCAGACAACACAACCGGATATCCTGGTATTTACCGCCTCACCATGATAGGACGCCGTAATGTTATACCCGTATTAAACACTGGAAGACATGCGTGTGCCTTCTGGATAATATGAACCTGACACGCCGGCGAAACACTAAATGGATATTGTGACCGAAGTAAACGTGATACTTGATATAAACTGGCCAAGGTGCCGTACGGAGCCGTAGTGTAGTTAGTAAAGGCGTGGCGGCGCGGGTTTGCATATTAGGTGGGAGGTTCGAGTTCAGGGCGAAGATTACACATTTTTGAAATATTTTTGTGTAATATATACCGCACGCAATGTAAGTTCAATACCCGCTTTCATGCAAATTGTGTGTGAATGAATGGCTTTGTGGGCCTCATAAGGGCCGATTAGTTAGCAGGCCGGACACGTACAGACTGGAAGTAATAGGAACACAACTACCCTGACAGTGCTTTATCGCAGCAAATGCTTGATGTGATGATCGTTTTGGTTTATGCACATTCGGTCCGGTGTCCAATAGACCGTCTTGCGTGCTGAAGCATTCCAGGTGTAATTGGTTGGCAGGCGTCCGTGATGAGCTTCCGGAGCTGGTCGGGGTTTTCCGGCGCTTGAATGGAAGTTCTTCAAATGTCCCCACAAGAAGAAGTCTAACGGCGTTAAATCCGGTGATCTGGCGGGCCAAGAAACAAGGCCTCCTCGTCCTATCCATTTCTTCTCGTTCGGATGATTACGAACGGGCAAAGTCGAATATGGTGGAGCTCCGTCCTGTTGAAACCACATCGTCAAAGGATCGTGCAAGGGTACACCCTCCAGCAGCGGTGGGAGTTCCTGACACAGAAAGTGCTGGTAGCGTGGGCCCGTCCAATGGCCCTCAAAGAAATAAGATCCAATCAGGCGATCCCCCCAAGTATCCACACCAAACATTCACTCCCTATCGTACTTGATGGGCTGCCTGTCGCACCCAGTGAGGATTGTTCGGACTCCAATAGTGCATGTTGTGGCGACTGACGTTCCCATGATTGTGGAAGCGCGATTCGTCCGAGAACACGATATGCGATACGAATGCTGCATCATTGTCCAGCCTCCCTACTAGCCACCAACAGAACTCCATTCGAGTCTCGAAATCTCACCGATGGGGTTCTTGGTGTAGCTCAAGATGGTTTGGGTAAAATTTATATTCATGCAGTATTCGCCAGACGGGCGGCTGGCTGGTGTTCACCTGTCGTGCAATCGCCCTTGTACTGATATGTGGATTATTACGAGCTGCCTCCAGAACGTCCTCTTCTGTTTTACTCGATGTAAGTGGCCTATCGCGGACTGGTTGGAATTCACGCCTGTTGTCCTTAGGCGTCTTTCAACACGGCGGAATGTCGTAGCAGCCGAGTGTCGCCTGTCAGGATACCGTTCCTGGTACATACCAAGTGGCTCACACGCGTTTTCCATTGCTTCCCCATGAATGAAGAGCATGTCAACGTATTTTTCTGTGGAAAACATGCCGAGTGACAGCAGACATTACAGTACATTCAGGCCCTAATCAGCGAAGTATGCGCAGGGTACAAGATGAATAACAGCGTCATTCACTGGGCGAATTGGCCGTATGGTTAGGGCCACGCAGCTGTGAACTTGCATCCGGAAGATAGTGGGTTCGAACCCCACTGTCGGTAACCCTGAAAATGGTTTTCTGTGGTTTCCCATTTTCACACCAAGCAAATGCAGGGGCTGTACCTTAATTAAGGCCACGGACGATTCCTTCCCACTCCTAGACCTTTACTATCCCATCGTCTCCATACTGTGTCGGTGCGACGTAAAGCAAACTGTAAAAAAAACAAAAAAACTACGTCATTCTACTGCCTGGATGTGGCAAAAAGTAGGCCTGTGTTTAAGTATTCAAAGAACATACCGATGCAGAAATATTTTAACGGTGCGGGATTCGAACCACCGCTGGCACATTCCGTCGATTGCTAGGCGAACGCCTAACCACAGCCGCTACGCGACACTGCTGGACACTGCTGGTAGTACGACGAGAGCAGTGTACATACGCCGTCCGGTTCGGTGTTTAGGACATTAATTACTGCACTGTTACCTAGTTTTATTTATTGATTCCCCTCTTCGTTACACCCGGTCAGGAGGCACGACACATTAATATACTGTAGTTTCATGGCAGTCCGCCTCTGTGGTGTAGTGGTTAGTGTGATTAGCTGCCACCCCCGGAGGGCCCGAGTTCGATTCCCGGCTCTGCCACGAAATTTGAAAAGTGGCACGAGGGCTGGAACGGGGTCCACTCAACCTCGGGAGGTCAAAAAATGAGTAGAGGTGGGTTGGAATCCCACCTCAGCCATCCTGGAAGTGGTTTTCCGTGGTTTATCATTTCTCCTCCAGGCAAATGCCGGGATGGTACCTAACTTAAGGCCACGGCCACTTCCTTCCCTCTTCCCTGTCTATCCCTTCCAATCTTCCCACTCCCCACAAGGCCCCTGTTCAGCATAGCAGGTGAGGCCACCTGGGCGGGGTACTGGTCATTCTCCCCAGCTTCATCCCCCAACCCAATTTTTCACGCTCCAGGACACTGCCCTTGAGGTGGTAGAGGTGGGATCCCTCGCCGAGTTCGAGGGAGAAACCAACCCTGGAGGGTAAACAGATTAAGAAGAAGAAGAAGAAGAAGAAGAAGTTACATGGTAAAAGGACGTTACTACATGATATCAAAGCATCATGTTTTGCGAACGGATGCCAGATGTTTCATTCCAGGCTTGTGTCTATGTCATACACCTGCCAATGTCATATGTTACGTACACAAGTACTGTATTAGCAAAACAAAATTTGTGGAGTGAGACTTAATGGAACTTTCTTCTTCTTTTTCTTCTTCGTATTCTTCGTATTCTTATTCTTCTTCTTCTTCTTCTTCTTCTTCTTCTTCTGCTGCTGCTGCTGCTGCTGCTGCTTCTAATGTTTACAAAGTACGTGCTGCAATAATATGTCAACAAAATATAAAATAGTTAGTCAGGATTCATTTTGTACGGACCTCTTCCTCATGTATATTTAGAAAGAGATGATGTTCTGGTTGCTTGAATGACGTTTTCTGTTCTTCCTTGGTCTATGTATGGCTTGGAATGTATATCATCTTCATCAATTGAAGCTTTCGAAACACTTTCTTCAATCAATGGTTTTGGCATAAGTTCACCTTCATCACTCTTCTCACCGCTATCAAAATCCTCATCATCTGATACTTCACCTTGAATTTTTCTGACCTCGTCTAACAATTTTTCTTACGGAAGGAAACGTTTATTGTGATGGTAATTTATATTTACTCAGGGACTCTCAATTACTAAATTAACATGATTACACAACAAAGTGCCTACAAAAGTTGTCCTTCAACTAGTAAAATGTATTATAGTTACCATTGTAGGGTACTGTTTGAATATGAAATTAACAACAATATTAATTAATAAATCCATACGCTCTATTATACATTCAAAACAAGCATACCAGTAACGAAAAATGAAATGAATATAGCTGGGACCAAATTGGCCACTCGGTCTTCCAAGATAGGTATTGTGATACTTCAAGATTTCTTGAAGGTACATTATTGAAACAAGTGGTACTTATTGTATCAATAAATTGAAGAAAATTCATTAAATCATTTGGTCATCAGGATCACAGTTTAATCGAGATAAAAGCGAATTATATGGAAAGAGGTGATTTAGCCCATCGATTCTTTTAGTGTTAGAAGATCGCCTAATTTTCATATAGGGTCCATGTTAATAGAATTGGTTTCAAAGACAGGTAACCCACCTACAAATACTTCCGAATTAAGGGAAAAGGAAACGTCATTTTTGTGTCCATATATCAACATGCTCAGTAATCCTCGATAACGTCATATGCAAAGTGTGGCACGTGATGGTACACAGTTTGAACACCAACGAAATTAAATAATATTTCTGTGTATTACACGTTCTTGATAGGGACAAGGAATATTATTGAAAAGATGCAGTTATATGAGATTCAATGAAGGAACGAGACGACTTTTAATTTAAATGCAGATATGTATATGTTTGCCATGTCTCCCACTGATACTTGTTACGTGAAGCTATCCAAGGCGTGCCTAGATCCGTTCACAACGCAAACTCAGAATATTAATGAAAAGTCGAGCTGCTTCATTTAGCAGCCTCGTGTATTTACTCAAGCGCCGACATATTAAACATGCTCTAAGCCGTTTAGAGCGGTTGCCAACATCGGGCGGCTGTGAGCAGTCTGGAATATTGAGGTCACTGTGATCCAGCTTATGTGGCTTGCTCGATATTCAGACTGATTTAAGGGAACATGTGCGTTAAATCTAGTCTTCCCTGCCCCTTGCCTGGGTGCCCCGCGTCCAATTTCGAGCTAGATCATAAACTTTTATGTGGATCTGAGGGCTGGCTCGAGGTCCACTCAGCCTATGTGAGAACAAGTGAGGAGCTATATGACGGTGAGATAGCAGGTAATAATAGCAAGAATAATGGCCGATAGGAATCGCCGCGCTGCTCACACGTCACCTCATAATATGCTCACCTTTCAGCAGAACAGCGGTCGCTTAGTAGACCAAGGACCGTCTGGGCTCTGGCGCCATGTGGTCTGGTCAGCTCGAAGACTTTTAAAAATGTGTGACGGTGTCCACCATGTCATTATAAGACCTTCGGAGGATCAAGATAGCGTCACCTAGTTAGGGCCCCACCCGCTCACAGTGCGACGAACCAATCAGGAAAGCGCCAGGCACGCAAGGTCAACCCTCTCCACGAGCACTCCGTTATATCACTGGATGCCTCTCGACGGTGGGAGAAAAACCTGGAAAATGAAACCAGATCATTCGATTTCCAGTGGAATCTAAGGGCTTCTCCTTTCACAAAAGGTCGTCCTCCCTATTTAAGGTGGGTCGTACGAGCTGAAGTGGTTCGATGACGTTCACTCGAAGAGTTACTGCTGTTGAAGGAGTGCTGTGAGTGAGATCACTCAAGAGGAGTTCAGACAGTCAGTCTGTCAAGTGGTGCCGCAGTTCAGTTCGAGTTGAGGTTCAGTCTGAATTGAAGAGTTAGTATAACAAGGGCAGTTCTCTCCGCGAAATGAGTATCTCGTGTCCATCTGCTGTGAATGTACGTGTGTCTCTGCAGCAGCGTAAGAGAACTCGGCAAGGGACAGTGAGCAAAGTATGTTGTGAGTGTACGGACAGCGTACGGCATACAGGATTTTGAGACTGTATTGTGTGCGTGGTGTGAACTAAGTGGCTGTGGTCGCGTACTGTGAGATTAACTGTGAAACTGACATAGACTACAACAGTTGTGGAAGAGTGTGTGGTGTGATTGTTTCGTTTTGTAAGCAATAAAGTGAACAACTAGTGAAACTGAGAAGTGAGAGCAGAAAGAGCACGAACTGGTGTAATTGCGTGTACTGTGTGGTGTATAAGTTGAGGTTCGGATGTGCCTGTGTTATGTGTAAGCAATTAGTAGTAGTAAATACATTTTAGGTACACTATAGAATTTAAACGCTACTGGTGTTTTGTCTTTATTTTTCTACCGACCGTTGCACGCTACAATAACATAGACCCACACGCAGCACTAGCGTACTGTCCTCAAAATGAAAACTGGCTGAAGTGGAAGTCAGTCGCCATTTTAGGGGAAAAGGTATTCTTCTAGTGAGCTTGGGTTGTGACTGAATGCTATCGATAGAGTAAAGAAAATAAATACTTTTAGCATCTGTTTACATCGCACGGGCACACATAGTTCTTATGGTAGGGAAGGAGGCGACTGCGGCCTTAATTAAGGTACAGCCCCAGCATTTTCCCGGTGTGAAAATGAGAAACTACGGAAAACGATCTTTATGGCTGCCAACAGCGCGGTTCGAACCCACTTTATCCCGAATACAATCTTACAGATACGTGACTCAAACCACGCAGCCACACGCTCGGCAAAGAAACTAAGCTGTCATTATCTAATCAACTAAAGTCCTACCACAAAGGTGGTGGAATCTCGGCTGTTAAAAGTGAGAGTCACAACATGGGCTTTGTAAATATACGTTATATTAATTTTATTTGTCCTGGTCTCGTCTGTGCGTTGAAGCTACTGATTTTCCGGCGGTGACATATTTAACTGTTGTTCGGCTAAACAAGAGTGAAAGACGTTTAGATACGAAACTAAAGGTCTCAGTCGAAAGAATTTGAGATAGTAACTTCTGCGTGTCTTGATAACCAAGATATCCCAGGCCTAATCTTTGCCGACGACATCCTATTGTAAAGAGTGAAATCCAAAACTTAATCCACAGAAAATCAGAGTCATGATTTGTACAAAAGGGTGACAAACATTCAAAGAGTGAAGTGTGGCGGATGGGTAAGACACAGCTAGAACTTGTTAAACGAACTGAATGTCTAGAGATGATCATAAGCATAAATGGCAGATTGTGAGAAAAGAGAGCAAAAATGTAGGGAGCAAGTGCTTTGGCTAGTATAAAAATACTGGATAGAAATATTCCAAAATCGAATACAAATTTCAGGAAAACGTATTTAATTCACGAACTGCCATGTGGTATAAAAATATTCCTGGCATTAAATAATTATGATCATCAGAGACGCAAGGGTGTTTCGAAACCCGTTCCTATAGAGTTATTGTCAGCGCTTATCAAACACTTAAATGCCGTACTATTGTAGCGGGATTACATCGTGCACATTTCTTCACAATTAAATTACAGTTGATTAATTGTTTACCTTGATTAGGAATAGCCAGTATATCCATAATGTACAAGCATAGAAACTCCTTAAACAGCTCCCGTGAAAATGGTGTTCGAAGTGAACTCTGAGTGCGTAACTTCACAAGCCATACCTCCTGGAAGACGAACATATGTGACGTTGCTTCACTTCCACGTCATCCTCAGGGTTGGAAAAATTCTACGCCCAAACGTTACCTGTTTTCCTTTCCACCCGGAATTCTTCTGATCACGAGTATACAATCCACTGGTCGTCCCTCAAACGTTAGAGGAGGGATTCTCACCGGGACTATACAATACATAGAAACCTTCTTCATAGAATTAACCGAGCTTGGAATATTTTAAGCAAGCCTCGGACCTATGGTAGTAACGGAGTCCCAGACCCATTTGAAAGTTGAAGTACTCCTTTGAAACAACTTGGCGAACGTAATGACATTAGATGACTAGCTATCAATATTAATGGGGCTTATGGAAGAAAGTAGAACTGGCTGTGTAAGCGAAGATGAAGTGTTCATAAAAGGAGATTATAAAGTGTCCGTCACTGGCATTAAAGAGGTAAGGGCAGAGTGTGTGGTAGGATTGTTCGTAATTACTATTTCACTCAACATAGGCATGTAAATGAGCAAATGATGTGGATTTAGCAGTTGGAGGAATTAGGACAGGAATTGGTCAATATATTCCCCATGTGAGGGAGCAGATGAGGATGAAGTTGACAAAATTTATGAAGCAATGGGTAGTATCGTAGTCATGTTCATCAGAAGGATAGGATAGTTTGCTAATGGGTGATTTTAATTCGAGAATTAGAAATAGAACAGGAGGATATGAGAAAGTGGTCGATAAACGTGAAGATTTTTAACAACTAGGTGTAAAGCTGGGAGAAAGACAAACGTGCTGGTGGAATGATGAAGCCAGGACAGTTTGTAAACGTAAATGGAAGGCGTATCAGCCATTAAGTTAGGAAGTTGTGCGCAGATGAAAGAAACACAGCCAAACAAATCGTGTTGTTGAATCCAGGAAGAACTCTAGGGAATATTTTCTGTAATAACCTGGAAAGGCTTGGTCAATCGTCAAGGAAACTTCTCTGGACAGTAGAAATATTCTTAGAAAGGGAAGAAAACAGGAAATTATTCATGACTTGGGTAAGCGATGAACTCATAGTTGATCCCAGAAAATCACTGGATAGTTAAACGTTAAAGGAAATATTTCTGTTGAAGTCGCGAACATCCGACCTCATTGGGAGTGGAACAAGGATACAAATGAAAGTATAGTACGCTCGAGAAAGGGAAAAGGGTGAAAAATGAACTACATTGTCACAAAGCAGTAGCAACAGATGAAATTAGACCTGTAATGCGGAAATATAGTGGGAAGGCAGGGATAAAATGGCTTCGTGGAGTAATAAGATTAGCATAGAATGTTTGTAAGTAACCTTCTGATAGGACGAAAGCAGTAATTGCAGCTACCTATAAGCAACGGAACAGGAAGAATTGCAACAAATATGGAGGTACGCCATTGATCAGTATACCAGGTAAGGTGTTCACTTGCATCTTGGTAGGGATGGTGCGATGAGTGGTTGAGAGTAAGGTGGATAAAAACCAGTGTGGTTTAGGACTACAAAGAGTCTGTCAGGACCAAATTTTCAGTATGAGTCAGGTAATTGAAAAATGCTATGAGAGAAATAGACAGTTATGTATTTTGTTTCGTAGATCTAGAGAAGGCAAATGACAGAATATCGAAGGAAAATAAGTTTTTTATTTATTTGGGAAACCAAAACAGTGAGATGCCGAATTATATAGTTCCGCAATGAAAAATGTATTTACAATATGTTTACAAAATATATTTACAATACAAACATAAAAAATAAATTAAAGAGCATTGAAGAAATATCAGCTGAAAAAGTAGCGGAAGAAAATTAAAAACTAACAAGATAACTGCAGAGATACAACAATTAACAATAAAACAAAGGTAACAGGAACGAACGAGGAAAATTAAAGATTAAAAGCAAAATGAAGAGAAAATTTATAACCGTACTGAAGAATTATGAATTAAGGGTAAATTTTTACGAGTATTTAAAGGTATTTATGTTGGCAAGTGGGCTGCAGTGAGAATTGGTAGTACAATGAGTTTATGAGTTTAAGGTACTTACAGAGTTTATCTATCATCTTTGTTTTTCGTAGTTTACATGGATCGCCTACCGAAAAGTGGAATGTCAGGGAGGGATACAGTTGTGCGGAAATATAGCAAACAGTTTGACCTATGCCAATGACTTCGTTTTAATGGCAGGCTGTAATTAATGCCTGCAATCTAATATGAAGGATCTTGAAAGTACGTAACATGATATGAAAATTAGCATTTCGAAGATCAAAGATATGTCAGTAGAAAATAAACCTTAAGAGGATTGAATGTCACGTCGGGAATACAAACCTGGATCAGGTATACGATTTCAAGGGGCTACCTGGCCGGGACAGTAACGGCATGCCCGTTCCACTCGGAAGGACGTCGGTTCGATTCCCCATCAGGAAGTCGAAAAATTTCAAGAGTGAGATTTTCATTTACGGAGGTGCACATGGTCCTGAGGTTCACTCAGTCAACACCAAAAATGAGTACCTGTTAATTCCTGGGAGCAATGACGGTCGGGCGTAGACCTAACCACCCACACTAATTGCCGAGGTTACGATAGTGAAAGCCTTCACATTCCAAAGGCCTTCGAGGTCAAGGAGATGGCTTTAAATTGTAGATTATTTCAAGTATTGAGGATGTGTATTTTGTCTTCTCCCAGAGTGGTAGTATAGCAATTGAAATTGAATCAATCTGAAGCAAAGTTGCTGCAGTGAACTATCAGATGCGATTATCAGCATTCTTTAAGAAAGAAGTGATATTTCGGATTAATTTATCTTTACACCGGTCTCTTGTCGGATAGACTTTTCTGCACGTCAGTAAACACAGGATACATTTTAAGTTAGAAGTTACAGAGTTGGAAATAGCGAAAATATTATCGCTGGAACAAACAGGTGGGATCAGTAGGAAACTTGGAATGAAGAGATAAAGGCTATGCCAGGAGTGAACTAAATGTATGAAACTGTACGCATAAATCGGCTTTGATGTAGGTGTCACGTGAGGCGAATGTATGAGGATACGTAATCTGGGAGAAAAATGGGTTCCATCATGAAAGGTGAGAGAAGTAAGGAGAGACTAAGGCAACGATGCTTAGACTCTGTTTCGAAGGATTTAAAAATAAGAGGTACGGAAGTAAACGAGGCCACCAATCTAGTTACAAATGGAGAATTGTTGAGTAGTTTGGTTAATCCACAGAAGCTTGAAGACTGAGCGCAGAAATGCATAACAGTATATAATGAAGATATATGTATGTTTTTAAATAATGACTGAAAAATACGTACAATTGAGTGCCTGAGTAAGAGAAGGGGATAACTCGCAAACATTCAGAAAATCGTTTTATCGTGTTTTGCACACTTTAGCAATCCTGTCACTACTTTTATTTATTGGATATTTCCTTGTCTGTCCAAATACAGCTGAGAAGGAACTAACCCGCATACCTCAGTCAACTGAAGCGGAGGGGCGGGAGTCACATGTAGTTATATTTCTAACCAGAAAATGTCTTGTGATGGTACAAATAGCAGTGTTAGTGTGAGTAAAATATCTTGTGGTGACACAAACAGTGGTTTTAATGCGAGTAAATGTAAAAAAACAACTGGAAGTGGTCCGTAGCTAAGAGAGTGAGAAATAGTGTTGAGGCTTATGTAATAAAACTAAGAACCTGTGCCAGCTATGAGAATGGTTGAAGGATATAAGTGTGCAGTGAAGAATGAAAATCCTAATGTTAAGGGCTGTGAGTATTACAAACTATCTGATATTGAAAAATAAAACTGTTTTGTAGGATTTTACAAACTTGCAAATTACAACCTAAAAAATGCTTTCTTGTTCGGTCAGATTAAACAGAAGTCATGTAAGATAGGTTGTGAAAAAAAAAGGAAAGTGATCCTTAGAGAAACGTGACTTACCACTATTACCTTAAAAAATGTAAACGGTGAAGATTATAGAGTGTGTTTAAAAGCTTTTTGTGACACTTTTTTTGTGTCTATAAAGCGTGTTTCAGTTGCTAAACGTGGGGTGAAAAAGGAACAAGAGCTGACGATGATTTTACTAATATTGATGCAAGTCTGAATGGAAGTACTTCATTTTCTGGGTCACCTTCCGTCCAATCAGTACCATAACTGACTGTTAATTTAATTTTGCATTAACGTGTTTCCTAGGTACGTTAGCCACTATAATAGAAAGAAAAACCCACACAAGAGCTACATCAGGTCGGTGGCATCAGTTTCTGAAATGCGCAGACTCTGTTTCAAAGAACATGAGGAACAGAGTGAGAGATATTTACATGTTTTAATGAAAACTTTAGCACTGGATTCAGGACACCTTTAAGTGACACCCGCGCAGTATGCGATGAGTGGAGGGCTATAGACGAGGATGACGTCCGTTATGCAGTTAGGCTTTATCAAATAAAAACAGAACAAGGATACAAAACTCTAACTGATGCCAGAAAAGACTCTAAAGATCATACTTATTAATACTTTGCTTTCAGATACGACTTAGAGCAGGCTTTACCTTTACCTAAAATACCTACGGAAAAATGTTCTATCTCAGGCCGCTGTGGATGTATAATCTAGGTGTTCATGTCTGCAATGAAGAATCGGGTATCATGTGTATGTGGACAGAAAGCATTGCTTCACGGGGATTCTGTGATATAGCTTCATACCTAATAAATATTTTGGCTGGCATTCAGTCAACACAAAGCCAAACTCTGGTTCTTCTCAGATTCTTGTAGCGGCCAAAATGTTCTGCATTACATTTTGGTACATACTGGGTAGTTTAATAAAATAAAACATTCGTTCCTGATGCCTGGCCACACACTTTTGCCAAGTGATAGTGATTTCGCAATGATAGAAAAAAGTCTCGACAAGTTGATTTTGTTTACACTTCCGAACAATGGAGAAACACTCTTAAAAGGACCTGGGTAAAAAAAAAGACGTTTACAGTAGTGGACATGGAATGTGCAGAATTCAAGGGTTTAAAGCACTCTTAAACATTGTAGCGAAGGACGAACTAAGTGTTGAGAGTAGAAAAGTACTGAGTATAGAAATAACAACAATGAAAATAACAGAAGCTTTCCAGTTCCTTTAGTTCTCATACTTACATTCAGAGTCATGGACAAAAGTTCATAGTTCCTGAAAACAATCTGGGAGGTCGAAAAAGAACAAAAAGATGAAACTGTTGCTTACAAACGAAGTGTTGAAACAAGCACTGGAAAAGGATATTAATCACTTAAAACACAGAGATTTACTGCGTCTGCTGCCATACATTCCAGCAGTGCATCACGGACTATATCTAAGCCTCAAACCAACCACTAAGGAAGTGAATGAAGATCTTGACACTAAAAACTAAGAAACGGAAAAACTCCCCATTTACAGTACTATCTTCTTTGCATACAGTAATATTTTTAAACTAACGTCGTTTAATTCGCGATTAAACTTAAAATGTTATTCTACTCTTAATCGTCTGAGTTGCACTGATATGAAATTAATTTAAAGATATTTACATTTTTCAATTTTGTTGTGTGTT
This sequence comes from Anabrus simplex, assembly GCF_040414725.1. Taxonomy (NCBI): domain Eukaryota; kingdom Metazoa; phylum Arthropoda; class Insecta; order Orthoptera; family Tettigoniidae; genus Anabrus; species Anabrus simplex. Next base: position 1,102,468,312 of record NC_090265.1, on the reverse strand, counting down.
TTGTACAACCTAGTAAAACCTTATTTATCTCGAAAATTAGTTTTTGTTGGTTAGACCCTTCTCTTACTCAGGCACTCAATTGATCATGCATTGCAATTGCATTGAGTACAGCTATACAGTATCTCAAATTATTTCACCAATTGCCTTGAAGCTCCAATATGAACATGTTAAGTGATCTATTCAATCAATATATACTTTCTTGAAAGTATGAAATATTTTTACATTATTTTCTTCTTTATGTAATCTTATTCAGATATTTTTCTTTAAATATTACGAAGTAATAAACCAATTTTTCATGAAAGCGTAATAATCTTGTATAAAATTGTTCCTCCTGTCCTGATTTAGACCAGCGGAAACTTTCAAAACAATGGCTATTTGATAGGAATATACAGGATGAATCACCTAAAACTTGCATTCCGAGATAAAAGGTGTTACTGATGTGCTGATTCCACATAAATGCTAATTGCTTTACGTCGCACCGACACAGATAGGTCTTTTGGCGACGATGGGGTAGGGAATGCCTAGGAGTAGAAAGGAAGCGGCCGTGGCCTTAATTAAGATACAGCCCCAGCATTTGCCTGGTGTGAAAATGGGAAACCATGGAAGCCACATCAATGAATGGTAATCAAAGCCTCATAACTGTAGCCCACATATATATTTTAGTAATTACTATAATATGTATTTAATTTATAAAGTTACATTTTTCAAATGAAACAATATCTATTGACATTTAAAAAAACTACAGTAAATTAGAATGTCAATGGCAGTTTTTATTTTTTTTATCTTTTTTCAGGATTCTAGTATTTTTCGAATTCTAAATACCAGCAGTTGTCTGCTCCATTCACGAGGCAGAATAAACCAGACCTCTCTTGGGCATGTATGACTGAGTTTTAATTAATTTTGTTCGGTAAACACAAAATTTGTCACCAGAGATCATTTATATATATCAATATCGTACGACGTGGGATGTCTAACGGACATTTTTTGCCTTTAAAAAATCCCAAAATCCATGGCAGAGAAGTTCCAATCCTCCCCTTACCCAAATTGATATAAATCCTTCTCCGTGGGTGGTATGCATTTTAACTATATGTCAACCTTTTGTTCAACTTTACATATCAGGCAGGGTTAGAAATCAAACCATGGAATTCGAAGATAGCACTAACGATGACACAACAGTGGTGAACCTACTGTAAACAAACAGTGAAGGGGTAAGTTCTGTTCAGAGCTCAACAGCTATGCTACTTACACTTTAAAATGTTAAAGTAGACGATGTCGTTCGCCGAGTTGCGGGGAATCTTGTTACGAGAGAGACAGAAGCAAGGCTCGTTAAATTCACCTCATTGTTATTCCATGACGTAGGCCATCCTCCTCACCAACACAAAGTGACAGCTGAGTTTAATTCAGTACGTGATGCTAATGAAGTGACAGACGTGGCTCTGTTGCCCGCCTACAGTACAACGCACCACCTGAGTAAATATTTTGCTTCTGCTTCGTTTTACGGTCTTGGGTTTCTGTTAAATTAGGAATTGGTTGGTCCTTTGATTGCACTGACAGACTTCCTGCGAATAGAAATTAATTTCCAGTCCTCCGTCGTAATCAGCAGTACCACAAACTATTGGATACATGAATTGGAGCGAGCTCTATACATTTGTTTCTGAGCAATAAACAGGAAAACTTACTTTTCGAATTACACTCGCATTTTATTGGACAACTTCAGAACTTAAGTTTTTGGTCATAGCGATATAATACGCACTGGTGCACAAGTCGGTAAGCCAGAACCTTGGCACAGCGACCGTTGTAAAATGGTGAATTTATTGAACCTGTCAACAATGACAAGAGGTCTGTGTCTGTAAACAGAGAGAATGTGGCATCCATCCAACAGGAGCAGAAGTGTTGCCATGAATTTGCAGAGTAACTATGAAAGACAAAGAATGAAATGGCTGTCCGTCAACAGACACATTCATTAATATCGTTGATGGAAAGGTGCGAGAGGACAGATGCGCAACACTGAATCATCCAGAAATGTTCGGCGAAAAGGGCGCCACTTTCCATCGTCAAGGAAATGAGACGCTTACTTTATGCTATGACAAATGCTTTAGTAACTTTTGTGAATATGTGAACAGGAGCGATGTCGAAATGAAACAGTTTTCTTTATCATGACCTGCCTTTATATGTTCAACTTCAAAACGTTAGCGAAACTTACTTTTAACCTACCTACTTCAAACAGATCTCAAATAGTGTATGGTTCACCTAGCCTGCTGCAGACAAAGGGATGTGCGGTATTCTGGGTGTCACCGTACGCGCATAGTGCGTTGGATCCTATAGGTAGCAATCCTCGCTTTTGGAGGTTGGTTTAACACGTCAAGATCCATACCCTAATCCGGTTCATACACCTCCACACTGGATAAAAGAGGTCCTGCACAGCGGCAAACCCTTCTTTGATGTTCAACTGCACATCTGTAGTTTTTGACTTCCGTTTAGTAATGCGACTGGTTTCTTCGAGGTCAAGAAGGGCTTGTAACCTCATGAGGAAGCCCCCTCTTGATCTTAGACGTCATTTTGATGGGTGATGGCCACACAGTGGATGGCGAGAGTCTTCTTGCTTTCTGCTTTCAGCCTCGGCAATCACTTGTCTTCTTGTTTTAGATGGAGTAATTCCAACCTGCAGAACCAATCTATGAGTAGGTGTTGCTTTAAGGTACCCAGGTATGATACATGCCGTTTCGTTGACAGCTACATCGGCGTGTTTTTGTATAGCTGTGATGCCTGTACTATTCCTATATTTCCTCTTCTTCAGAGTAAAAAATGGAAAACCGCCTTCGTAGTGACCAGGAGTGGGTTTCGTAGTCACTCCATCTCTTAGATTTTACTATAAAACTGAACACATACATGTCAGAATTTTAAGGCACGGCCTTTGACTACGTTCGTTGCAATTGCAAGGAACTGTCTTAACTGAATTTTGAGGCTGAAAAACTTAGGTTTTAAATGTACATGGTCATAATATAAAGTCTATCAATTACTAAAGTTCCTTGCGTTTATGCCATAGTTTAAATATATTTGGCGCTGCATTAACAAATATGTTCCTTTAATGATAAATATTTCTGGCTGTAAAGTTGTAGTTAAATAGAAGAAAAGAAAAAGCACATTCTGATCGCTACACATAATTTGCTGCAGGCTCCACTTCCAAACTTCCATACATAAATAGAATAGACATAAGCAGACTCAACCGCGGAATTTTATTTTCAAGCACCACTGTCAGACATCACACAAATAGAATTTGGGAGATAATAAAATGAGGCGTCGAGTTGCTAGCACTCCCAGTAGAGAGTTTCGATGTCTTTACTTCAAGAAAATAAAAAGACTCCTCATCTCACGAATCAGTGGCCAATCCGGTTCCTATCTCCACAAAATTGTCGTTTTCGCTTTATCACTTCCATTTTATCATACCTACGTGAACTTTTTAATGTAAATCCATCAAAACAACGCACTAAAACATCTTTATAGGATGAGTTTGACCACAGCGTCCACAATCAACAGGTCGTAACTCCGTTCTTCTAATGAAGCCGATATATTGGTGGGCTGCGACTCAAAGTTTTTAACTGTAAAACATGATATACAAAATTCACACATGGCGACTGGTATGCGAGGTCTCCCGCGTCGATGAGAACGTTTTGTGGACATTTTTGGTAACTACTTTGAGGCTCCGTACAGAATGGATGAGACGAGACAAGAACAGCGTGGGAAATATTGAAACACACTCCATACTACCGGACCTGTCTTTGTGGTATTTTGACTAAATCCCCAAAGTGAAAGAACCATTGTGTGGAAGACGTTTGGAACGTGTCCGTACTGAAAGTTTTACTCTCTGAATATGTCATAAACACTTATGTATTTGTTTTAATGTTATATTTACCCACTTATATTATCATTTCATTTTCCAGTTATTTGGTAAATAGTCAAAATATACTCGAGCTCAAGATTCTCTCAAGATACGTGGGTTGGATCACAAGTCATGGTAACTATTTTCTTTCTTTCTACCAAACTAATTGAAATTTACAGATGGGAGTGGGGAGCGTACGATGCTGTGGAATGTATGAAAAATGCCGAGCTGATTTACCAGGTGTAGGATATAAAGCGAGGAATCTGTGATCCATGAAATCCTTGTGCTCCATAATGTGCACTCTCAGAGAGTATAGAAACCTTTACGGTGAACCCTCGAAGTAGTCCCATAGTTTGTCCACAAAACGTTGCCAACGACGCGAGAGACCTCGGATACCAGTCGCCATGCGTGAATTTTGTATATCATGTTTCACATCGTTGTCGATGTCCTCGCGTGTCCCAAACGTCTTCCACACAATGGTTCTTTCACTTTGAGGATGAGGTCAAAATTCCACAAAGACAGATCCGGTGAGTTTGGCGCGTGTTCCAGTATTTCCCACGCTGTTCTTGCCTCGTCACATCCATTCTGCATGGAGCCTTACTCACTACTGCAGTACCATCGCCCCGTGCGTGTTACCTGTCCAGCGCATCGCCATCTCGTACTGTCTCATGTACTACGAGTGTCATGCTTTCCAGGACATATGACCATTGTATGGTAGCACCATGCAAATATGATGAAAAAATAGTTGCCCTCGTAAATTCTGGAGCTCTCGTTATATAACTACAGCATAGATCCAGACGATATTAGCCTGTATTTATAAATTAGAAACGAAATGAGATGGTCAGCATTATCTCAGAGAAGCAGCAATTCTGTACTTAATATTAGGAAATAGAATTCAGTTGCCTGAAGAACTACATGAACGGTTGAATTTCACACTTACACTTACATACATAATCGTCTTAGCGAACCCAGCGAACTGGCAAAACGTAAAAATCGTAAAATTGTAAGCTCGTGTTCGAGAGAGAGTTCCAGCTACACCGTTGGCAGCCCAGTTTATGGATTTCCATGAATGCCTATTTATTACTTTTCTTCTTTATTGGCCCCTTACACATGGGCAGATAGCCATCTCCACATGCAAGACGTTTGCAGAATAAAAAATAAAATCTTACTAAATCTACAATGCGGCCTCTCACATGGGCGGATAGCCAGTCCCCATGCGAGACGCCACCCCTACATCTAACTAAACTCTGAAATGAACACTTAACTATGTTAACACTACACTAATTATATTCTAAAACTATCCGGCCGTGTCATCACACCCTTGCGAGGAACAAAACACCTCCCTGGGATGACACAACCAGCCATTTCATGTGGGGATAAAACCGTGAACTCACAGACCATTTGAGCTGACAATTCTAATTCCTCACCACTCCATTATGCAATAGCCCACATGTGAGCGGATAACCAGCTCTGCATGTGGCCCGTCACACACACTATTCTCCTGCCGGGACAGATGACTCGGCTCGTCTTTCACTGCCACATTGACAGCTCACTTCCTTCCAGCTATTCTAGCCATGCAAACGCTCTTACAATACTTTCTTGGGATAGGACAAGGCCATCCCCCTCCCCTTTTCCAGCTACGTCCTACACTCAAGCCTCTTCATTTTTCAACCTTACGTACCACTATTCATGAGATTCATTACACATATACCTTCACAATATATTATATCACTAATAAAAGAATGGCTAGCAACCTGTTTCTCCTTTCCTGATTGAATCAGCAAGATCCATCTCCTTACATTCTTTCCTCACCCATCACACGTACGGGCAGCTCAGCACTTTTCAATGACTAATATTGTTTCTCGTCAAGGCTCTTCTCCATTCACGTGACCTATCCCACTATGCCACGACTTGCTGAAGCAATCTTGTCATTCCTTTAGTCTGCTGAGTTAGCGCCTTCATTCCTCCTGTGTTTAAACATACTGCCTTCGCAACTCACGATTTAGATTCATATCCAATTGTCTCTTATTTAACAGCATATAAATCTACACACCGCAACTCGAAATTTAAATTCATGTCCAATTGTCTCTCTCTTATTTAACAGCACCTAAATCTATACACAGTGTTTTTTCTTTTAATGCTTACAAATGATTTTACACTACCACATCAATAAAATTTTACACATAGTTTTTAACAGCATTTAAAAACCAATTCCAATTCCCTCCCCTATATCTTTCTTTAATCACCCACCCGATAATTTTTTCTCAGCACACAGATTTAATAACTCTCGTTGTCTTACACTCGGGTGTTCCACTCTTAAATTTTCTGTTTCTTTGCATTAACCTACCAAGTGTAGGTCATCATTTCCTTTCCCACATAAAATACACAAGGAATTATCTTTACTCTTAATCCACCCCTTATTTTTATTCAAGCCCATAAACCACAACAGAAGACCTCATCTCTCCGCTCTATCGACGTTACTAATGCTTATCCTTGTAGTTTGAATTATCTTGTTAAATATACTAAGGGAAGCTCCCTCTCTGCATTCTTCCAACTGGCTTTGCCTTTGTATATCTTTAACCCTCATTAATAACGATCTATGGCTTCTACTTCCCCTAGTACTCCAGACTGCCTGCAATGTGTACCGTAACACATCCCCACCCTATCTACATACATTTTAATCTTCGACAGCCAGCTCCCAGCATACATACATTTCAGTTGTTGTTGGTATGCCGCTTGCAGGACTAAACCACCTCCCCTCTCTTTAAGCACATCCAATAGTAAAATATTTTTACACATTCCACCTCTATGTACTCCCCGCATATTACAATTGCTCCAGCATTTTTGCAGTATAAAGCGGTAGTCGCATTAACGTCTTACTAAATCTACAGATGATTTGATTTGATTTAATATATCTCTTTTTTCCTCTAGACCCCATAATTGAGCACCATACAATACCTCACATTATTGCCTTTCTCGTATATTGTCTCAATCGCTCAAATAATCTTCCTAGTCACCCTCACCCTTCCTAATTTCTCTATTAACGCTCTTCTACTCACCGTATCGAACGCTTTTTAAAAAGCTATGACGGCTAGATACACTTTACCTCCTTCCCTATCCTTTGAATACTACAATTTATACCTGGGAACTTAGACTCTAGGATTTTAACGACTAAAAACCGCCACCACTTCCATTTCGCTCTCTTAATTTGATCTTCCAATCCACCTCTTTTATTTGTAAGCACTCCTAGATATTTCAACTTTTCTACTTCTTCAACCCTCTTTCCCTGTACCACAAATTTTCTTCCCTTCCTTCTCCCCCCTATTCTTACGCACTACCATCACCTTCGACTTTTTGCCATTAATTTTCAGGGACCACTTCCTAGCATGTTCTGAAACCGCATCCAAACTTAGCTTCAGACCCCCTGTTAAAGTCAATAGAATCATATCATCGGTAAAAATCAATCCTGGCATTTCTAAATCATTTACTACCGGCGCCGCCCAGTTATTTTCTCCGTGGCCTTGCAGTATATCATTTATGAAAATTAAAAATAAAGTGGGCGATAACTTGGTTTTAATCCCATCTTACAATCTATTACACTGCATACTACATTTTCTTCCAATTTAATGCAACAATAGCCATTCTCGTATATTGTCCCAATCGCTCGAATAATCTTCCTAGACACCCTCACCCTTCCTAATTTCCCTATTAACGCTCTTCTACTCACCGTATCGAACGCTTTTTAAAAATCTATGACGGCTAGATACACTTTACCTCCTTCCCTATTCAGATATTTGTCCAGGATCATCTTCACGGTCATTATATGATCTGTTCTCTTTCTGCCCTTCCTAAAACCATCCTGAATAAACGACAGTATCAATTTCTCTTCCGCCCAGTCTCTCAATCTATTCGCTAGTACTTCTATGTACATTTTTTGCTCAATTAGCCTAGAAGGGTTATACCTCTATAATTACTCGGGAGATTCTTGTCCCCTTTCCTCTTATACATTGGGCATATAATCCCTGTCTTCCACTCTTTCGGGAACTTACCACCCTCGAAGATCCGATTGAACAGTTTTACTATGCCCTCTATCATCTGTTTGTATTTACCTATTTCTTTCCAAACCAAGTTCTTGATACCATTGCTTCCCCCCGCCAACCTACCCTTAAGTTTATACCTATCGACACTAGTACTTCCTATTTTGAAATTTCTTTATCAAGCTCATATATCTGTACCTCTATATCCTCCACAGGATCTTTTCCCCTCTTATAGAATTCCATTTATTCTTTCCTCCAAATAATTCTTGGAAGTAATCCACCCATTGGTTGTAATCAATACTCGGTTTATCAAACTTTATCAAACCTCTTACCCCCTTTATTAGTTCTATTTATTCTGCCCCATAATCTCTCAGGTTGATTCATCCTGAATTCCTCATTTATTGACTCTGTTCCCTCATCCACAAATTCTTTCTCTCAGCTATTTTAAGTTTGTATCATTTTCTTAGTTAACAGAAAACGTCTCCTTCTGCACTCCCTCCGTTCTTTCCGTATGCTTTTAGCAACTTCATGACTATTCTCCTTAATTCCTTGCACTCCTTGTTGCACTACCCTACTTTCCTTTCGGTCGTTCTTCTCTTACCTCTGTGAATCTGTGCCACCATTTTGATTGGGTATTCAATTAATTCCAACGCTCTGTCAATGTTGTCTCCCCTCAGTGCTACCTCCAAACCACACCTAATTAGTTGCAATTCATTTTCTGCAAGGGCATCTAATTCCTGTTTTACATGTTCTGGCCATTTATATTTTATGTTCCTTCTACCCTTTTCGACACACCTTCTTTCATCTTCATATTTTACGTCTTCCTCATTTCTTTCGATCGTTACCCAAACTGGTGCATGGTGAGATTCAACCCAATCTCCTATTTCAATTCTAATTCTCCGTAACATATCTTCTGGACAGATTACTAAATCAATAACTCTACCCCCTGTGGTGTGATATATGTCAACTTCCCTTCCCTATCCACTTCCCACCAGCCATTTACAATACAAAATTTGCCTGCGGCACAGAATTCCAAGAGTTTTAAACCATACCTATTTCTATCTCTTTTTCACTACGTATTCCTTCCCTCATTATCGTCTCACCCTCTTTGTTGAAGGTTGGGCACAGCTCACATATTCTAGCATTCCAGTCACCAAATAGCAACAATCCATCATCATCAAATTTCCCCCTATAATACTTGTTTCCAATAATAAATCCTCAAAAATTTTCATTAGCGTATGGGGAGCCCTTGGTGTGACAGCATATAAAAGACAAACATGTCTTCTAATCTCATCCTTTCTCCCGCCCCATATCGAACCTGACTCAGACGACCTCTTCTTATTCGATGTCCTCTATTATTTCACTAATCTCTTACTTTATTAATACTATCCCCCGGCGTTCTACCCTTGTTGCGCTCTTTTCTCTCGTATTTGTACTTGACCACAAACCCCCCTCCACGTAATCATTTTCCCTATTTCTAACCATGTCTCTCGGAGCGCAACAGTGTCAAAGCTTTCGACTAACTTTCTGACCTCCTCATTGCCTAACTTGCTTCACAATCCTTCAGTACATACAAACCCTATCTCCTAGTCTAGTTATGCCTTACCCTCCCTTGTATCCCCATTTCCTCCCTTATTTTTACTTCTCGTTATTATAGCCCTCTCTTCTTCTCCTTTCATTCCCTCTTTTTTGGATATATTTGTGTGCTCATTACCCTCCTTTCCATCAGCAACTTTAGTTTTCTTACCACACGTATTCCTTAAGCTCAAAGTTCTCCATTTGCTCAAGGCTTCTCTTCCTTTTATTTCATCACGCGCTCCCTCACCTTTGCTACGCACGTGTCCACTAAAGGCTTGACTTGCCGATTCTTGAGTTTCTCTCTCCACCGAAGCCTGCTGACTCCTCATTCCTTCTCCTGAACTACATTGCCCACTGACTCCTGCGATGCATACGTTTCCTACCTCGCCGCGTCCCCTCGCTCACTCTGCAAGCTGCCTTCCATCTTGCCTTGTCACCATGGTATCTTCCTGCACGAGTATCTCATCCATCTGTTGCAGTTACGTCACTGGCCACCATCTCATCCATCTTCCGTTGGATAGCAACAGCTGTTGGCCACTGATGTGCGCCCTCAGTCCTTGGTGCCTGGCTTTCATTAAATGCCTCCTTAAAATTTTCAAACACTTACTACCGTCTCCTCCCATGTCTCTTTTAACCCATATTTTCTCACATTGTAAATTCCCTGCGTTTCTCATAACAATTTCAGCCATCAAGGTAGATAACAGCTTCACTTTAATTGGCCTATGCCCTCTCACTTTGCCTACCCTTTCTGCAACATCGATATCCACTTCACCGAAGTTAATTTTATTCTGAATAACTTCCACCACCTTATATATTATATCCACTTTCTTCTCTCACGCATTCCTGCACACTGTATAAATATACATTTCCTCATACGTTCCTGAGTGCTGATTGCTTCTTCATTCTTCATTTTCGCCACCTCCTCTCCCAAATATTTTACCTTCTCTCTCAGAATCACTATTTCCTCGTCATTGCTTTCCCATTTTCTCCTGGATCCACCTCTTCGTATTTTCAAATTCGTTAGATTGGTCCTCGATCATCTCATTGATCTGGTCTAATGGGCAGGCTTTTTTCACTACCTCCTTCACTACATCCTTAATAACTTCAACGTCATCCCAGCTAATATTGTTACTTGTAATCGGGTCGGGGTTCAATTCCACGCCTAAAACAACTAGTTGCACAGTTATCACAGCTGACACCATCACCACCTCTCCCATCCTTCCCAGATATTCCTTGTACTCCATTCTTGTAGATATTTCCTTTTCAGTCTGCACTGCCATCTACAAACCGCGGCCCGATATTGCTCAACTCCATTCATTGCTCAGCACTCGCTACTCAGCACGTCCACCTCCACTGCTTGCTTAAACTAGACTGGGGCCTATTTATTCACCAGGCAAATGTGAGGGCTGCCCCTTAATTAAGGTCGCGGTTGCTATCGTTCCATTTCAAGCACTTTCCTGTCTCAGAGTCACTGTCATCTTCTTATCGTAAAGTAGGACCTACCAGAAATAAGTCATGGCAAACATGAATTGTTGAAGTCCCAGATGGCAGACACTGTGCATGCGCAAGGACTCAAAACGCCGTATACTCGATGGCGCAGACAGAGGGATTTGTGGTATTCTCTGTATGCCGGTAACCATGATTCCGGTCCGCACCATAACCGCGTAAACAGGATCGGCACTGACAAGTCGTTCTCAGACGGTACGGACCGTGGCTAGAACCTTGAGGCCGGAGAGGCCGTCCAAGAGAACCGCAGGAACGACCCCACGAAAATTCTACACGCGATCCGATACATCACCTCAGAAGATTTCGACATGTTTTCTATCTATGAGAACTGAAAGTTAAATGGAGGTAGGAAGTAATAGCATCCCGGTGGAGGTAGGGATGCCTATGGGAAAATAATAACCATAAAAATATATTTTTTCGAAGTTTATACTTTACTTTCGCAATAACACACCGCGGTTCCAAGGAAAATAAGCTCTGTTCAGTATGTTAGTCAGTGTCAGAGAAACAAATGAACTATTCGCTCTCTTTAAGTGGTAGTACTTGATGCTAACTGGTCGGTTCCATCGATTTCAGAATACAAGCATTTACAGGAGGCCAGAATTGGAGAGAATTAATATGATGTCATCAACAATCGAAGGGATCAGGCTAGATTTTACACTAGACAGAATAAATCGCAGCGGTCAAAAAAGAATTAAACTTGCACTTATGTTGCTGGAAGTGAATGCACTACGGATACTAACTGAAAGAGTTCTGGCATTGTGTGTCTCACTCTTTCTGATAGCTGTAATATGATTTCATCTGGAGGGGTCCCTCGATCTATCCTAGTGGCTGTCTATTAAATGTCCTATCTATGCACGCGGATTTTTATAATCTCTTCGAGACTTCCAGGCTGCGTAAAAGCTTTTCTGGAGGTGTATTCCAAATTTCCGATGTAGTAGTTGCAGATGATTCGCTGTTTCAGCGATTAACCGAGGTGACATTATCCCCTTGTTTGAGCATGTTCCAAAATTGTATTATTGTGTTTTCCACGCTCCCTATCCTAAGGTGCAAAAGTTAACTGATATCTTCCATCAAGACATCATCGAGGTGCATCACATGCCAAGAACTCTTGCTCACGTTTTTTCGTACAGTGAACGAGTACCTCCGACATTTCACCAGTCTGTTCCCCTCTTCCAGTTCGAATGCCATTCAAATTGTGTAAGCATCGCCCTTCTCCTTTGTAACTTCAAAGTCGCTTTCCTGGCAGGTCTCAGCGCCTCCTGTATATCATCGATGTATTTCCAGGTCTCATATTTAGCTCTTACATTATAGCTGTTAATTCATCACATATCGCTTTAGACGACTGGACGTACAACAGCATGCCATACGTTGAGTACCATCTCGGGGGCAATCCAAAATGTAATTCCTCGAACTACACTGGTATCAAGCTGTAGAAAGACGTCGCTATAAGAGTAAGGGGCATCTCTTGCGACAATTTCGTAATTTACCGTACCCGTCCGATACTCTTCCTCTGTACAAGTTACGGGAAGCTCGGCCTCTTGTCCCAAAAGTGTGCTGCATTTCGTTATATTGCATTCATTATCTGCAGTCACGGAATAGATCTGTTGCAATTGAATATTCCCAGTGTTCCAGATTTCAAATTTTCTACTCCCTCACAAATAGAGTGTACAATTTAATATCTGCTTCGTGAATAAACTATGCATGATCTGCTAGCGCAATTAGGACTGTTGATCTTCAGACAAAGTATTTTTTCCAATGACATGTTCTAGAATTTCGGATCTAAATTTTGCAGTGTGTTCATTCACTTCCGGATTTATGCTCTCTGCATTAATTGTTAAACTGGATTGATAGATTATAGTACGTTTCACAGTCACTACGAGAGACACAATTGCCGGGCTGAGTAACTCAGGCGGTAGAGCACTGACCTCTTAAGCTCAAACTGTCAGGTTGGTATTTGAAGGTGCACAAATACGTCAGCCCCGTGTCGGTAGATTTATTGGCACGTAAAAGATCTCCTGCGGGGCAAAATTCCGGTACCTCGGCGTCTCCAAAAACCGTAAAATAATTAGTTACAGACGCAATTATGAAAATACTTCTTGTTGCATGGATATTTAAAAACAAATAAAAAAGACGACAGCACCATACCAAAAACACCGATTTGGCAGTGACCGTTTCGTATATCGAGCTTTCCATACATCCTTCATGCATGCGGCCATTGGCAACAGAGAGGACATGTATACATATTTTAACAGTTCTATAGCTTGAGGTTTGACTGGCACTGTTAATTCTTCAAGATGTTAAAATAGTCATAGCTAAAGTACGTTCGCAGAACAGACTGTGTGTGTGATTTTCTTTGTTTGCGAAAGCAGTGATCTCAGTCTTGTAAACCGATATTTAATTTAGTTGCGATCGTGTGTTCGATAACTCGTCAGGAAGTGGAGAAATTTAGAAACTAAGCCTCTCAGGGCCTGCAGCATCAAATGTTTGTTTGTTTGTTTGTTTGTTTGTTTTGTTTTGTTTGTTTGTTTGTTTGTTTGTTTGTTTGTTTGTTTGTTTGTTTGTTTGTTTGTTTGTTTGTTTGTTTGTTTGTTTGTTTGTTTGTTTGTTTGTTTGTTTGTTTGTTTGTTTGTTTGTTTGTTTGTTTGTTTGTTTGTTTGTTTGTTTGTTTGTTTGTTTGTTTGTTTGTTTGTTTGTTTGTTTGTTTGTTTGTTTGTTTGTTTGTTTGTTTGTTTGTTTGTTTGTTTGTTTGTTTGTTTGTTTGTTTTGAACATAAGTACGTTGAAGGTATGTTAGAACATCACTAGTCCGGAGTTATTTGGATCAGCTGAAGATTGTGTGTAGTAATAAGGAAACTGTATTAGGCAAAACGACAAGTGAGATAATTTTCCCTTGCTTCCTATACTGAGTCTAAAAGTGATATTATAGCTCGACCTATAACACTAATAACGCTTGCCACATCATTCATATACACTAGTCGTGCTCATAATATCATTACTCAGTATCACTCATGCATCAGGGTCACAGCCATACACGAGACGCACTTCAGATAGAGTTACATTTTGCTATGGCTTGTTTCAAGAGAAAGATGAGAAAAATTTTATCAATCAAGAAATACATACAGACTTGTTACGAAATTTTAACTTGTCCCCAGTTTCGGTAGGATGATCCGCGATGCGTGACAACAACGCCTGGTGGCCATGATCGTTAAGACGTTGAAGCCTAAACGGTCTGACACCGCTGTGAGCCGGTTCGAGTTCCGATGGTTTTCACCATCAGAATGTTAACCGGCAGGTTAGGGTAGGTGGTGGTATAGAATTTCTAATCACTAGATTGCGTTCCAAAAGACTGGATTAAATTCCGAACGCTCCACAGTGTTCATATGGAGTGAGGGCATATGACACTTTTGATGGTGATTCGTCCGTCAGATGGGGGCGTTAAGCCTTGAGCAGACCTCTTGGTGCTATTCGACAAGAGTAGGCTATGTGCAAGCACCGAATTTCACCCTCTCCCTTCCTACTATCATATATCACGACATTCACTTGCTCTTATTACATACTCTGATGAGGTTAACGTCAGGAAGGGCATCCGGTTATAAAAACCCGCCACGACAGATTCATCTCACCTCACACCCGACCCCGTAGAGAAACAGGACAAGGTTTGGACAAACAATTTATTATTATGATTATTATTATTATTATTATTATTATTATTATTATTATTATTATTATTATTATTATTATTATTATTCCTGTTTGAAGAACAACCTAGATATCAGTCCTGTTAGCAAGATCATTACAGAATAATGATGACTCTTGTTTCTGCATGTAAGTGACTTGGAAGACGGTAATATAGTGTTTTATATTCAACACTTTGCACTCCCTTCTAAAAGTTATGGGTGTTGGTGACAAAAAACATACTGCAGCTTAAAGCTTAATGATCCTCATTTGTCACATGCCACACACTGTAGGCTTAATTGGATATATTGGAACATGCCTAGAGACAATATTGTTAGAGAGTAATGCTATAACCATACTAGCACACAAACAAGATTACATAGTGAAATTGGATCATCATAATCACTTTGAACTTCCCGAAAGAGGGAGAAGGGAGGGATGCAGATACGGTAGTAATGAATGTTTAGCTGTTGAGGTGATGACCTAATCTAGTTGTCATAGCGAGTATTGTAATTCCACACTGCCAGTTCCAGTTATTAACAATAACACCAACTACGTCTTCAGGAATTTCAGCCAAACTGATCCGGTAGTTTAGAAGTGACTGAACGTGAAAGAATAGACCCTACTTCAATTGTCTTTCCTCTCTACCATATACTGAGATGAGCTGAAGATCACTCGGGGTGACTATGTCCTGTCAGGGATGAGATATTAATAGAGCAAAGAATGGAGGTCACGATGCTCATCAACGTGTAGAACGACTGATGGTAAAATTGCTTAATCTTAATTTATCGTTATCATCGTCTTGCCATGACAGCCCCGATTTGTTTGCATTATCAGATATTTCGCCCATTCTACGAGCGGCATTTTCAATGGCAATGCCAGGCCTGTTCTTCTTCAGTTAGAACTCGCCGAGGAACTTCATATTCTAATAAATTATTTCCATTAAATCGATTAAAGAATATTAATTCCTAGTTTGTCATAAAATCAAGCGCATTAACTACAAGTCAATAATTCTAGCTGTGTAAAATGTTTCCGTTCAACTTTGAAAGGATAGTTCAATTAATCAAATCAATCGCTACTTACCTGCATATAGATTTACCACCCACGTGGCAGATTTACTATCAGTATTCCCTATTGTTTTATTAATGACTAGCAAATGTACCCGTGCTTCGCTACGGTATTCTACAATGTATACGGATATCGAAGTAAATTGATGTACATGAAGTGAATAAAAAAATTTTAATTGCATGTCTCTTGGCGTTATCCGAGAAAAAGCATAGGGAGGTCCGCAGACGTTGTTTCCAATGAGAAGTGCGAATTGTGATGATAACGACAGTTCCACTTGTCTGCCGCAATTCACTATGCGTAACGTCAGTCACATTTTGATGGGTAAATTTGTTTATAATCGGGGGCACCTATACCTAATGATAAAGAGAATCAGGTAAAAGAGCTTTTAAAAAATGCACGCTCCCTTGCCTTCTGCTTGTCAAATCAAGAAGGGAATTATGCACTAAAATGGTACACAGGCGTTGGAGAATCACCCTATTCCTATTGCTAGTTAAAGTCGATGTGGGGAGTACTGATTAAAATAGCAGACGCCCTCCTGCTGACAGTCACTATTGATTTGTAAAGTATTAATTACAATGTAAGACACACCCCTTTCTAAATCGCTACAAATCGACTTAAATTAATAAATGTAGATCGACATACGGAAGTATATGCATGTTCACCTTCATTTACAGAATAACTGCTGCTAAACGGTGCATTCATATTGAAAAACGGATTGCATAAAAAGACGACTCTGGCCTCATTTAGCTATCTAAATGGCTGGCCCTAAGATATTTCCTCGTATCTCATCTACTTAAAGGCAAGATTATTTTAGAAACGTTGAATAGGGTGAAATTTTTGTAAGGTTTTCATACAGTGAATTACTTTTCAGATACTTACGCGACAGCTTCAAACATAGAATTTGGCTGGGTGGGCCAATATTCGTGTAGAATTTGATGATCCCATCTTTCCTATAAGTGACTCAAACCATCAATTATACGCGTGCAAAGTGCAAAATTTAGGTAAATCCAGAAATAGAGCCAAATTTCACATAAGGGATAGAAATACGACAAAAGTCATAGGACCAAAGTTTTAGATCACTCCAAATTGAACGGAGATTGTGCCATCCGTTTTGTGATACGACTTACCGTTAGCCACCAAATACCTCGAAAGGAAGGTCTGCACCGTCATTAAAATTGCCTCCATATTTCGATATTTTTGGGGGGTAAAAAAATATTTTTTTTAACATCTCGTAAATTTTCCATCGGTTAAAGGCAAAAAGCTAAAATTTTGCCAAATTTCTATTTTCTAACTCGTCTGGGAGATTGTGCTGCCATATTGATATGGGGGAGGGGGTTAAGAATTAGGACTTTCAGGAAACGTTTAAGCCCATGAAACCTATAGGTTATCGTTCAGGATAAATATCACCGACTGTGTTCTTATGCAGATTTGAAACTCCCAACGTGTCCCTCTCAGAGAATTTTGAGAATTTTCGATTTTTCTAGGGATCCTGAACTCATCAGGTTGTCTGGTACCTAGTTTTAAGTTTCTAGGCTGCCTAGAATGGTCTCATTAATTCACGTCTGTTTTCATTTTTATGCCTTAATTTATATATGTATAGTATAGTAAAGGGGGTTAAACTTAGAGTTTTAAAAAATCGGGGGTGTTACTATTCATCTCAGCGACCCCGACAACTATGGATTCAACATTATTTTCGTTTATTTTTATATATCACTCTCCAATTGCCACCCATCACGAAGGGAGCTGAACTTTAACAAAATCCGGAGTGCCATTATTCATCTCAGCGACCCGGAAAAGTATGAATTTGACACTACTTTCGACGATTTTTATATCTAAGCCCCTCCCCCCCCCCTAAGGGTTCCTGGGGTGTCATACCCCCACGTGGTTTGTCTCATGATACTAAAATTTCGAAGTGTACAATTCACCTCGGCGAAATCGAAAACTATGTATTCGACACTATTTTCGTTTATTTTTATATATCATTCTCCCATCTCCCCCACTATGATGGAGGCTGAATTTGGACTTCAAAAAATTCTGGAGTGTCACTATTCATCTCAGCGACCCCAAAAAATATGGATTCGACACTACATTCGATGATTTGTATATCCCAGCACCTCGCCCCCCGCCCCTAATGTTTCCTGGGGTGTATTACCCCCTCGTGGTTTGTCTCCTGATACTAGAATTCCGGAGTGTCACTATTCATCTCAGCGACCCCGAAGACTGCGTATTCGACAGTATTTTCTATTATTTCTATATATAACTCCCCCCTCACCCCTCGCCCGTAAGGCTTCTGATGCTGTCTTACCCCCACGTGTTTATCTCCTGATACTAAAAATCCGAAGTGTACAATTCACATCGGCGACCCCGAAAACTATGTATTTGACACTATTTTCGTTTATTTTTATATATCACTCCCCCCTCACCCCCCAAAGGGGCCAGAACTTGGTCTTTAAAAACCCGGAGTGTCACTATTCATCTCAGCGACCCCGAAAAGTATGGATTCGACATTATTTTCGTTAATTGGTATATCTAACCCCCTTGACCCCCGCCCCTAAGGTTTCCTGGGCTGTCTCACCCCCACGTAGTTTGTCTCCTGATACTAAAAATCCGGAGTGTACAATTCACCTCGACGATCCCGAAAACTATGTATTCGACACTATTTTCGTTTAATTTTATATATATCAGTCCCCCCTCGCCCCCCACCCAAATCGGAGCAGGAATTTGACTTTTAAAAATCGAGAGTGTGACTATTCACCTCAGCGACCCCAAAAACTATGGATTCGACACTATTTTCGATTTCTTTACCTGACCCCCCTAACCCCCCACCTCTAAGGGGGCTAGAGATGGATTACCCCCACAGTGCTCGTCTCCAGATAGCAAATAATAAGTTTCAAAATTTGATTGAAATTGCTCCAGTGGTTTAGGAGGAGATGTGTCATTTACACACATACATCCATCGTCAGTCTCCCCTAGCCCCCACCCATATGGGAACAGAAATTTGACTTTAAAAAAATCGGGAGTGCCACTATTCACCTCAGCGACCCCCAAAACTATGGATTCGACACTATTTTACGATTATGTTTTTAACTGAACCCCCTAACCCCCACAGTGCTCGTCTTCAGAAGCAAATAATATGTGTTCAAAATTTGATTGAAATTACTCCAGTGGTTTAGAAGGAGATGTGTCATTTACATACATACATCCATCATCAGTCCCCCCTCGCCCCCCACCCAAATGGGAGCAGAAATTTGACTTTTAAAAAATCGAGAGTGTCACTATTCACCTCAGCGACCCCAAAACTACGGATTCGACACTATTTTCGATTATTTTTTACCTGACCCCCCCTAACCCCCACTGCTAAGGGGGCTAGAGGTGGCTTACCCCCCACAGTGCTCGTCTCCAGATAGCAAATAATAAGTTTCAAAATTTGATTGAAATTGCTCCAGTGGTTTAGAAGGAGATGTGTCATTTACATACATACATCCATCATCAGTCCCCCCTCGCCCCCCACCCAAATGGGAGCAGAAATTTGACTTTTAAAAAATCGAGAGTGTCACTATTCACCTCAGCGACCCCAAAACTACGGATTCGACACTATTTTCGATTATTTTTTACCTGACCCCCCTAACCCCCACTGCTAAGGGGGCTAGAGGTGGCTTACCCCCCACAGTGCTCGTCTCCGGATAGCAAATAATAAGTGTTCAAAATTTGATTGAAATTGTTCCAGTGGTTTAGGAGGAGATGTGTCATTTACATACATACATACATACATACATACATACCTTTTTATATATAGTAAGATAAGATTTCAAAAAGTTGGAAATTTATTGAAGAACTTCCTTGGTAAATGATTGGTACCTTTAATTCCTGTCTTTGTAACAGAATACCTACCCCAATGCTTCCTCTTGAATTCCAATTTCGTCTACTAATTTCATTCCACGATATTTCTCCAGTGACAGCTTTGAACATACCGCTTAGTCGGGCAGCTCGTCTCCTCGTTACCAAGTCTTCCCAGCCCAAAGTTTGCAACATTTTCGTAACATCATTCTTTTGTCGGAAATCGCCCAGAACAAATCGTGCTGCTTTCATATGGATCTTTTCCAGGTCTCGAATCAAGTAAACCCGGCGAGGGTCCCATACACTGGAACGATACTCTTACCAGTGACTTATGCGCTCCCTCCATTAGATTCATACTACAACCCCTGAATACCCTCATAATAATGTGAAGATATCTGGAACTATTATTTACGATATCGTTTATGTGAGTACCCCAATGAAGATATTTCCTTTCATTAACATCCACGTACCTACAATGACCAATAACCTCATAAGAATGCGAAGAGATCTGTAACCATTATTTACATCATTTATTTGAGTGCCCCAATGAAGATCTAAACTTATATTAACACCCAGGTACTAACAATGATCCTCGTGAATTGCTTTCACTAAATCAGCACAGTAACTGGTGAAACTCACAACATGCCTTTGCACCCTGTTTGTATGTATGGGACATACTCAGTGCCGTTTAGAGATGCCAAACCGCAGACGACCATGCTTCAACAAAGACTAAACATGTATGATAAACCTAGCTGGTCGTAATTAGCACGCTGGAGGAGATGAATTGGTCATTATACGCAGCGTTGACTGAATAGGTTGTCCAGCGAGGATATAACTCAAGAATAATGAATTCACTTAAAAAGCAACTGCTTAGACAAGTACAAGGACTGCGCTTAAATATAAACTCAACCACAACCATTCTATGTGTTGTACATGCATGCGAAAGTCCTGTAAATTTACCGCAAAGATAGGACTTACTGGCTTATTTACTGGAGAGCCCTCCGTAACATTTTTCTCACAGCTCACATTTAATTTCGTTTTATCATGTCATGACGACATAAATATTGAAGAAGAGCTGCAGGTGAACGACGATCTTTCTCTCTCTCTCCCTCTCTCTCTCTCTCTCTCTATCTCTATCTATCTCTCTCAGACACACACACGCACACGCACGCACACACACACACTCTTTATTCTTGAATAACACTTGGAAATTAGTGAAAATAATCACCATGGATCTATCGACCGATCGCGCAATCCTCCTCCACGTCCGTTTGCGCACCGAAGATAGGTACAGTACGAAATTATTATTATTATTATTATTATTATTATTATTATTATTATTATTATTATTGTCGTTGTTATTGTTGTTGTTGTTGTTTCCTATGTGTCTAGCGTCACACTAACTGATAGTAGCTTTCGGTGGCAGCGGGATAGGAAAGGTCCAGGATTGCAAATAGAGCACTGTATGGCCTGGTATGAAGTAGTCTGACGCCCGGCGATATAGGCAAACCACCAAACGTTCTGCGGAGCAGTACTGTATAGCCTACTACAGTTTAATCGAGTATATTAATGATCCGACCAGGTCTGTTCATGATCTAATTTCTTGTCCTTTGTCAAATCTTTCCCTTCAGGTAATTCCTTTGTATACCATAGAATCGTATCAACAACAACAACACATCATGGTCATATGGTACGGTGTTTCTCACGTTTTAATTCCTATTATGAGTGACTAGTACATAAGACTGCCTTCGACAGTCTCACTGTGTTAGCAAATATCATTATGTTAATTAATTACTACGAAAATACCCATATTTAGATAACATGCCTTATTCCGTCTGTCATTCACAGCGATATTCGAATGAAGTTATAGACCAGTTTAT
Organism: Anabrus simplex; assembly: GCF_040414725.1. Classification (NCBI taxonomy): domain Eukaryota; kingdom Metazoa; phylum Arthropoda; class Insecta; order Orthoptera; family Tettigoniidae; genus Anabrus; species Anabrus simplex. The sequence goes on along the minus strand of NC_090265.1, from coordinate 1,102,446,852 downwards.
GCAGGCCTCTGATACAAGAAAGATGGCGCCTGTGAACTTAATTAAGGTATAGCCCTGCCAACTTGAACTCAGAAGGCCAGCGCTTTACCACCCGCCTGCTTGTCACTTTCCTAACATATCAGAATTACACAAGTTTATTAGCAAACTGTGTATTGGTCAAATAAATATAAAAGAATAAGACAAGAACAATGTTTACACAACGGGGCGGGGTGTGTAAAGTTTGATGCTGATTGTTCCGTCCCAGAGCTCAGAATTTTCACATTAACAGACGAAAAGTTAGGTTTTGTGCCTATAACAAGAAACATGTTAATACATGTTATAGGTTATACATTAATATTAAATGATGTGTATATATGTTATAGGTTAGGTTATACATTAATGTTAAATGATGTGTATATATGTTATAGGTTAGGTTATACATTAATGTTAAATGATGTGTATATATGTTATAGGTTAGGTTATACATTAATGTTAAATGATGTGTATATATGTTATGCATTAAGGTGATAACTTGATCATTTATTTCATGTGTTCCAGGTTGTTCGTGAAATTTCTGTTGTGTGTGTTGACTGAAGAGAAGTCTGGAACATTGCTGAACCAACGTCACCTGTTCAGTAATTTTAGTTCTTTCTGTATATCTTGTGGTTATACGCCATATTAATAAACTTCTAGATAGAGTGGAACTGTGTCAAGGGAATTCTAGAACATGAACTTCCCAAGGATTTCTTTATGTTAGTGGTAGAACTTCTCTGGTATCTTGTACTAATACGATGTAGTGAGAAACCAGAATTATCTGCAAATTTAACCATAATATATGTAAAGAGTGGCGATCATGTTCTAATAGTGTTCAGATCAATTGATGAGTTGTAGTAGTTCAGTTGTGATGTTGGTGTGTGTTGTTGATGTTAGCTTGTGAGCGCAAAGAAGTGAGATTAATATCGATACCGCTCGACGGAACAATGGTCAAATTTTCTTTGTACTTTGGATATGGGTGTTTACTGAAAATATGTACGAGTTGTAGTATTTATTTATGTTACATTGTTGCACCTACAGTACGTGCATTAAGTACATGGTACCCCTCCTTTTTTTCCCATCTTCATGACCCTTGCTAAACAGCTACCTTCCAGTGATCGTATCACTTCCTCCTTCTGTCTCGAATAACAGAAGAGCGAAGTCAAGCCAATCAATTTAAATATCAGTAATTCTATATTAACTGTGAACCCGTCGTTGAAGGGGTACATACGTAGTTCTTACACAATTGCAGCAGTAATGCCACGTACTGGTCGCAGCAGGAAGAAGACAGAATACATCTTGATTAACAACAGTCAGTGTAATATTATTGTTGATCAGTTTTATTAGCTTAAGACACTGTAGGTCACCGCATTTAATTTTCTCCCAGTTCGGCGATATTATGACATAGGAGGTAAATAAAGTCTTTAATTTCTAGTCCCTTTTCCCGGATTATTTTACGTCACGTTTGCCTTTTAATTTTGATGGTTACCGTAACTACCTTTCTGATCAATAAGGAGCTGATGATCACGCAGTTTTCACTTCACAAAAATCACGACATGACCATCATCACCGTTTAATACGTTACCATGACGATTCAACAATATCCTGAACATCTGTCGTATCATTGTCCGTGCGATAAAAGTGAATGAGATATAAATGATCTGAAATTGTTATAGCTATAACTTTCGTGATGTATAGATCTTCCATGGAAAAAATATTTCAGAATATGTTTGGAAGTTTGCATCTCCGTTATTATTATTCATAGGATTAGAGTTCAGAAGATATAAAATAATGTTTTACATAACTTTTACAATGTACAGTTTCCGATACAGCTAATGTTCACTCAGAGATTTGGCACTTACTGGTTTGCTCCACTTAAAACTGCTACGCCAACGCACACTGAAATGAAATGGCGTAAGGCTTTTAGTGCCGCGAGTGTCCGAGGACAAGTTCGGCTCGCCAGATGCAGGTCTTTCGATTTGACTCCCGTAGGCGAACTGCGCGTTGTGATGAGGAACGGGGGTTCCAGCGAAATTAACCAATTATGGTTAAAATTCCCGACCCTGCCGGGAATCGAACCTGGACCCCTGGGACCAAAGGCCAGCACGCTAACCATTTAGCCATGGAGCTGAACACCAACGCACACTAATATACAGTAACAATTTCTGGATATCCCTGAACTTAAATGCCGATTTTCAAGAAAGGCTGTCAATGCGTTTTTCTGTGATATTCACATAATCATCCAGACAGACATATAAAATTTGAAACGAACCTCTTTTTTTTTACATTTTCATACTAACCCGAGATGAAAACGAAGTATAAGTCCAAAATCTGGTGTGCGCAAGCAAAATTGTGATTAAAACAAATGACACTTAAGTTGAGAACAATATAGACTTCCTGAAAACGAGCTCAACTCTTCACGCTTGTAAGGTGCGACAGTAGCTTTCCTAGATGAATCAATGCGCCAGAAGTCTTCATTTTTAATTCCCAGACGGCGCCCGTCTCTGGAGATGGAACACTTCTTGAAGTAGCACACGGTGCTAAGAACTCTGAACGAAGCTAGCCCAGCGCGCTCTCTAGGTCTATTGCAGAAAATCGGACTTTATTTCCCTAACTGTAGAACTTTCATATGTACGTCACCTTATTTGAGTACTTTCTCCCTTAATCCAGAAACCGGAAGATCTCGAGACCCGAGTTCTTACAGTACCTAAAATGGTTAGTTCAACATAACAAAAGAACGAACAAAATATCGCGCTATAGTGCTGGTGGGCATTGGCCTAGGAAGCGACCGCTACCCATGCCGTAGGCCTGCATATATCTAGGTGACGCGTGGTCAGCGCATTATGCTTGACTTCCTAGACCAGGGCCCCTGTCTCACCGTGAGATAGCTCCTCATAGTTCTCACGCAGGCTCAGTGAACCTCGAACCAGCCTTTTATTTACAATTTATTTTACGTCGCACCGACACAGGTAGATCTTATAGCAGAAATGGGATAGGAAAGGGATAGGAGTAGGAAGGAATCGATCGTTAAGGTACAGCCTCAGATCGAGATAAAATTCCTTGACCAGGCGGGAAACTTACCCAAGGCCAATCTCGCTTTCCCTAAACCGCGAGGCCGGCTTATCTGAACATCCATGTAATGAAAATCTATCCTAGTTCAGTTCACAATGTACTTAGAATTCTGAACAATCAGGCTGAGTCGCCCAGACAGAGAAACCTTTGACTTCTGACTGCAAATTATCGGATTCAATCATGGCTCACTCCAATGGTATTTGAAGATTTTCAAGTACGACAGCCTTGTGTCAGTAGATTAATTCGCATGTAAAAGAACGGTTCCCATTTTCCCCATTTGGTTCCGAGGGATGCAGTTTTGTAACATCCCAGACGGTTCCCATCCATTATAACAATTAATTTCCATATTTTGCATACTTAGAACTCCCTACAAGAAGTAGGTTGGTGTGGATAAAAATGTGATGCTAAGGGCTCATCACTTGTATGAACAGTGTTGCCAACTTAGCGGAATTTCCGATAAATTTGGCGGAATTAGAAGACTGCCGGCGGAGAAATATATCATTTAGCGGACAGCGGACTTTTGGCGGAATTCTAGATTTATTATAGCGGAATTTAGTGGTTTATCCATTTTACGGTTTTTCTAAATTTTGTACTCCAGTCTGTCCCCAAGCTATTCCGTATTTCTTATCAGGAGCTAGCAATCATATGAGGAAAACATGTTACCTGGATTTGATGTTATGAGATCGTGTTGTCACAAATTTGTAATGCGTGGGGAAAGGGTACTTATCTCTTAGTTGACGAATGACGACAGATGATGAAACTGTGAGAGAGTAGCATTGATATTTATGTTATGAAGGAAGACCGTTTAATGAATTGGCCTGTTCTGTGTGTGGCCCTTGAGGTAGGGGATTCACCTAGTTTGCACCCGGCACCAAGACGCCTACAAGCTTTAGTTCGCCGGCTCGCAGGCAGGGGGTTAATCCCAGTAAAACTCACAGATCAGGTGAGTGCAGACATTTACTTGTATTATTATTACTATTATTATTATTATTATTATTATTATTATTATTATTATTATTATTATTATTATTATTATTATTATTATTATTGCTCCTTTTTGCTAGTGGCTTTAGGTCGCACTGACACAGATAGGTTTATTATTATTATTATTATTATTATTATTATTATTATTATTATTATTATTATTATTATTATTATTATTATTATTATTATTATTATTATTATTATTATTGCTCTTTTTTGCAAGTGGCTTTAGGTCGCACCGACACAGATAGGTCTTACGGAGACGATAGGATAGGAAAGGTCTAGGAGTTGGAATGGAAGCGGTCATGGCCATAATTAAGGTACAGCCTGGTGTGAAAATGGTAAACCACGGAAAACCATCTTCAGGGCTGCCGACAGTGGGATTCGAAACCACTATCTCCCGGATGCAATCTTACAGCCGCGTGCCTCTAACCGCACGGCCAACTCGCCCGGTTTGCTCGTTTTTACTGCCCATTATTTGAGATCGGATTTCTTGGCGGAATTTTGGCGGATTTTTAGCAGTATTGACTCTGTTTTTTCCTTGTTTCAACGTGAATGGTTTTTCTCTGGCTGCGAACTTTTATTTCTATTTCCATTTTGCATTTCTTTCAATACATTCATAACATGGAAAATATTGAAATCGACAGTACTGAACTTCTTATTAAACTTGCTATGAAACGCTTCACAGCTCGTAACATTTCAAATGATCGTGGTAAGAGAAAACTTTTTCAGTTGGCTTTACGTCGCACCGACACAGAGACCGACTGGGAAATGGGGAGTGGATAAAATGGGAGCCGTCTGGGATGTGAAAAATTAATAATAGGAAACCGAGTTAAGTAACAGTGAAAAGAACTTCCGGCACCTTCGCCTCCGAAAACCGTAAAAGTAGATTGTGGGACATAATACCAAGAACATGTATTCTTATTCTTATTCTTATTCTTATTCTTATTCTTATTCTTATTCTTATTCTTATTCTTATTCTTATTCTTATTCTTATTCTTATTATTCTTATTCTTATTCTTATTCGTATTCTTGTTGTTGTTGTTGTTGTCGTTATCTTTTACACGCGACTTCACCCGCATGGTCATGGTTTCAAACATTTAAAACAAATTCAAGACTACTGAATAGGTTGCAAATGAAGGATACGAACGTGTGGGCAGTGCGTAGACAAACAAGATGACGCAAGAGCAGCTTTAAATAGTACTGCACGGCAATATTACGAGAATTATGCATGGGGTGAAAGCTATTTAAAGGAGACCTTGAACTGTATGAGAGCGTGGGAGGAACGTAATTACGATGCTGAAATAGCAATGTGTGCTTTCGAGTGAGCTCTAAAATAATAGATCCCATTCTGTCAACTTCTAGGAAAAGGTATTATGTTTTCAAATTCAGGAATGTATAACGTGGTCATGGTAGGTATGTTATTACTAGAGATGGGAATTATAGGGACGAATAGGTTAGAATGCAAACGTATTTGAACAAGGCGCAAGTGAAATCTATCCGCTCTACAGATATGTCGGCGAGTTGCATAAATTTTAGGGGTTCTAATAGTTCAGATCGATAATATTTATGCAAATCTCACCGCAGAACCGTCATGCGGGTAACATACACTTGCCCCTTGTTCAAATACATTTGCATTCTAACCTATATTCGTGCCTATAATTCCCATCTCTAGTTATTACGACGGTGGCAAAGACTACGTCGTCTGTAGATGCATGATACCATATTTAATATAGTGAAAATGCATACTCTACGTGAACTCGTATCCACCGATGAGCTCAAATTCGTTGAATTTCGTGTACTTTGGAATTATTAACAACCTTCTAAAGTGTGTGTGTGTGTGTTCATAGTTTAAGAGCTTTGAAAATACGTTTGTAGGTTATCGAATCTTACGTACGATACAGGGGAAGATCGCATAAGAGCAGTATCATGTATTAATCTTCTCCTTCTCCTACTTCAATCTGATGTGTCTAGTTCAAATCAATTCAATTTCTACATCGATCCTCATGTTTTATTTTTACCACAATAATGGTTTATATATATCCAGTCGTTATTTGTTGCCCACGCTTACATATATACATACATACAAATATTTTCACTAAAATCCGATGCGCATTGAAGTGCTCAGTCTTCAAGCCTTAGCGAATTACCGCAACGTGCCCATAAATTATTTATGCAATTAAAACACTATTCAAAAATTAAATTTGCTCGCTCTTTTATATGTTCATACCTCCACGATACGCATGTATTATTGAAATGAAAACAGACACGCAATGAAAGCAAACCTCCATCTTTGCAACAATTAAGAACTGAAATGAAAAGCGTTCTTTGGACAGTCAATACATGACGTCATTTCACAGCGTGTCATATACAAAGTGGTCCCTGGTCATAGCCACGTGTTCATTTGGTCCCAAACTTTTTCTATCGGATTCAAGTCGGGATTTCCGGATAGCTTCATTATTGTACGTGGTTCTCGTGCAGGAATCTCCGAACGATGTTGGCATCATGCGATCTAGCATTCGTACTATGCGTGAATGCTGCATTTTCACCCAGTTGCCTCACATGAGGAGTAAAGTGTGGCACTAAGAGCTCGTCAATGTACTGTCGAGCAACAAGGATCCATTGCGAACGATCAAGAGATCAGTTTTCGTCAAGACTTAAGCCTGCGCACATCATAACAGGACCACCTTCATAAACACGGACGATTGTACAGCTGTCGGATAAAATCGCTCCCTTCGTCTTCTCCAGACTCGCAGATGAGCACCTGAATGGCATAACGCGAAACGGAATACATCTGAGAACAGCACAGGACGCCATTGTCTTAGTTTCCAGTGCATATGTTCTCTACCAAACTGCAGTCTCCTCCCACGATGTCGTTTGTCCAGTGTAGGTAGACTTACTTGAGCGGATCACTGGGATCTTAAATTGATCATAAGAAGCCCGTTTCTGACTGTTTGGTCACTAACTTGTCCTCTAAAAGCCTGGTGTAGGTCCACCTATGGTGTTAGTGCTGTAACGTGGTGGTTTCGGAGAGCTTGCACACGCAGTAAGCGATAGTGTCCTGAAGTTGTTTTCCTTTGGAGGCCCCAGCCAGGCCATCTCGCAAAACTTTCAGTCTCCTCGAAACATTTCCACGCAGGCCAAATAATGTTCTAAACAACCCCTAGCATTCTGGCGACGTGAATAGCTTCCCTGAAGCAGTGTAAGTATACGAGTAGCTTCACTCGACAGTTGATTCTTCCATTGCCTACCTCAATCCGCACGATCAACCATGGCTTGTAAACACCACACTCCACATAGACCAAAATTCGCACTTTGAATGTGGCACTCGTACATTTCAACTGACACTGACACCCCCAAACATACGGATGACAGTGGAGCTCTCTGTTATTTAAACAGAACATGTTATTGCCGTAAAGTCCAATCTCTATGACACTATGCATTCGTACAATATAGTAAGGAATATCTAAAAACATCACCAAATTTATTTTTGAGTAGTGTATTATTCCCCTTTCTGCTTCGTCTCTTACCTCAAATATTTAAAAATATCCAAACTAACCATCATCTTCGTGTCTACAATAATCCCCTGCCTCGACGGCCGAGTCAGTCATCCTCCCGAGTCAGGCATCCTCCTATCGGGTGAGTTGGCCGTGCGGTTTGGAGCGCGCGGCTGTGAGCTTGCATCCGGGAGATAGTGGGTTCGAATCCCACTGTCTGCAGCCCTGAAGATAGTTTTCCGTGGTTTCCAATTTTCACACCAGGCAAATTAAGGCCACGGCCGCTTCCTTCCAACTCCTAGGCCTTTCCTATCCCATCGCCACCAAAAGACCTATCTGTGTCGGTGCGACATAAAGCCACTAGCAGAAAAAGTTATCCTCCTAGATAATGTATTCTTCTCCATTTGAGTAACATAACTTTACCATTGAATTCTGTTCGTTCACATAATTTCATCCGATGTGATTTTATCTAACGCAGCCTCCTCTTCGTAACGAATATCATCATTTAACTGTGTCCGCTTCCTATGCACCAGTAGTTATTTTACCTGCATTTATATCACTTATCTCAATCTTGTAAGATAGTAGAGTCCACGAGTCAATCTATTTTTAACCCCCGTCGGCCTGCAAATGTAGCGCAGTAGGGATAATTTTGGCCACGAACTAACCTCCTACTTATAAAGACATAATTGACGACTGCTCTCTGCATTTCCCTCGTTGCATCTCGGTTCGGACCCTCATAGGTAGTCAACTTTGGAGCATGGACTGCCGACCACAGGACCCCTATATGAATCTGGCATCTGACGGTATTAGATTTGAGAGGCATAGGGAGTCTCATTTCCACACCTTCACTGCCTTTATCCGATACTTTGTTTCTTCAAAGAGATAGATCTAGTCTTTCTTCACCTCCGATAAAAGTTGTGAGGTGAAGATTATCTCCTACTTTACACAGCAGGATGTTGCCGAGTGGCTGAATGTCGCTCAAGGCAGAGTGTCTAATGTTTAGAAGTTCAGAGTAACGGACAATGTGAATATAAGGCCTCGTAGAGGTTGGTCACCGCTTATTAGGCAACACCATAATCTGTATCTCAATGGACCGAGCTCGATAGCTGCAGTCGCTTAAGTGCGGCCAGTATCCAGTATTCGGAAGATAGTGGGTTCGAACTCAACTGTCGGCATCCCTGATAGTTTTTCATTTTCAGACCAGGCAAATGCTGGGGCTGTACCTTAATTAAGGCCACGGCCGCTTCCTTCCCAGTCCTAGCCCTTTCCTGTCCCAGCGTCGCCATAAGACCTATCCGTTTCGGTGCGACTCAAAACAAAACATTTATTTTGTTCAATACTACAGCACGCACTTAAACGAGCAGAATATAAGACATCAGTGAAATGGCGTATGGCTTTTAGTGCCGGAAGATCCTAGGACGGGTTCGGCTCACCAGGAGCAGGTCTTTTGATTTGACTCTCGTAGGCGACCTGCGCGTCGTGATGAGGATGAAATGATGATGAAGACAACACATACACCCAGCCCCCGTGCCAGGGAAATTAACCAATGGTGGTTAGAATTTCCGACCCTGCCGGGAATCGAACCCGGGACCCCTGTGACCAAAGGCCAACACGCTAACCATTTAGCCATGGAACCGGAGAAGACATCAATAAAGTCAATCTTGTGATAGTTTGAGAAGAAAGTATGCTTACCTGGGAACCAATAATGGTTTTAGCAGGAACTCTAACCCGTCAACAATGGAATAGTGTACAGCGAATATTATTATAAAATATTAGTCAATAATAATAGAAGGAAGAGAGACAGTTTCAAATCTACGGCACGCAGCGATCTGAAATATGTGGATGAAAGGGGTTCCAAATTCACTTGGAAGCCGCTTTTTTTTTTTTTTTTTTTTTTTTTTTTTCAGTTTTGCGTTCATTGTAGAGTTATGAATTATAATCTGACAGGACCGTTTTGGGACTTGACAGTCCAATCAGCTGTCATGAGGATAAAATGTATAGATTCACTGTCACTAGGCAACGTATATGTTGTGATTGTTCTTTGAATTATGTCCATAGACTGGGTTTTTTAGTTAAAACATTTACAACCCGTGTTTCACCTACAGGTATATCACGGGATATTTACAGTTATGATAACAACATATAAATAAATTATTGAAGTGAGTGGAAGATTTTCTTGAGGAATTCCGTTACTTCAACAGTGTTCCAGTGATATTTCACAATCGTTGGCAGGGGAGTTGATCGTAGCAGAGCTGGTCGTTCTCTTGAGTACGTGGTGCATTCAGTCAACAGGTGTCGAGCAGTCTGTGGAGATTTTTCCGGGAAGCTGCAGAGTGGTGTATCCATTATGTTCATTTTATGGAGATAGGATTTAAAGCGACCATGATTTGTAATAAACTGGGTGGTTATGAAGTTGCGCCAGAGAGATGAGGACAGTCTGTGTGATACATTAGGAATGATTAATTTTGTATGGAAGGAATCTTCGGAGATGGTATATATGTAGTTCCTAATTGTTGTATCTTACCGAGTTAAAACTTGTTTGGTATGAATTAGAAGTGCTGATTTGTAGTCTATTGTAGATTTATAGCTAGCAGCAATCTTGGCAAGATAGTCAGCTCTCTCGTTCCCCCGAAGTCCAGTCCTATAATCCAGTGAAGAGCAATCTTGTTCGTTTTGTCGAGAGTAATAAGTTTGTTTCTGATTTGAGCAGCGAGAGGATGGATAGATTTCTTATTAGCTACGGCAAAGATTGCAGCTTTTGAGTCAACATGAATAGCATAAGTTGAAGTACAGATTTTATGTAGTTCTATCCATTCCACAGTCATAATAGACTGGATTGATCCAGCTTTTCATTTCACTTCATTTCATTTCATTTCACCTTTTCATTTCTACGTAACTACTAAAACCTACATCTGCTCTAATCTGCTTGTAATATTCCTACCTTCATCTACCCCTACAGTTCTTACCATCTACACTGCCCTCGAAAACCAACTGAACAAGTATTGGGTGTCTTAAGATGTGTCTTGCCATTCGTCTCTTCTTCTGGTCAAATTCAGTCACATCGATCTCCTCTCACCAAATCTATTCTCTCTTCATTTGTAATTCGATCTATCCATCTCACCTACACCATTATTTTATAATATTACATTTCAAAAGCTTTTATTCTCTTTCTTTCCGAGGCAGTTATCGTCCATGTTTCACTTCCATACAATGCCACGCTCCAGACGAAAGTTTTCAAAATCGTTTTTCTAATTTCTATATCAATGTTTAAAGTGAGCAAATTTCCTTTCTAATGAAATTCCTTGCTTCAGCTTATATGCATTTTATGTCCTCCTTACTTCTGCCGTCGTTAGTTCTTTTACTGCCCATGTAACACCATTCATCTACTTCCTTTTAAGACTTCAGCTCGTAATCTAATATTTCCTGCATCTCATGAATTCGTTCGACTGCACTCCATTACTTTTGTTTTGGACTTTTTTATTTTCATCTTGTACTCCTTCCCCAAGAGTCCGTCCATACCTTTCATCAATTTCTCCAAATCCTCTGCAGACTCAGAAAAACTAGCAATATCATCGACAAATCTCGGGGTTTTGATTTCCTCTGCTAGTGATTGTGATTCCCTTCCCAAGGTACATAAGACAGGTAGTACAAGTCAAGGAACCATTGTAAGTCCACGGCATAGGAAGCCATTTTTGGTCTCTGATACGAGGATTCATATTCAGTCCGCGATATCCGGAAGGTTTGTCTGTGTGTACTCGTGCGATGGTCAGCCAAATCTGCCGCACACAGAGATCTGAAATGTTTAACATACGTGGGTACAGCATTTCACCGATGACGCAAGGCTGACTCAAAGAGCAATTCTTGCTCCAACAAATGAACAGCTTGTACAAGAATTACCCCATGTTCTACAAATTTACAAATCTGTCAACATGGCATATAATACAGATGTAATACACAACAGAGCTTTTGAACAACTGGGGAACCCTCGAAAATGTTCGAGCGGACGATTGCGGTACGGATTATTCTCCTTCCCTCTGCGATGGAACACGACTCTCAGTCAAGAAACTGATGTTGAATATTACTGAAGCCATCATCATGACTGGTCATGCCACGGGTGAAGCAGTGTTCATTCCCCGGATTCAAATCATCCTTTTGGATAACCATTTCAATATAGACGTCTGCAGCTCTCGGTTCGTTTGAGTTTCACTGTGTGCATCAACAAGTCACAATCACAATCGCATAAAGTTGAAGACTCGATTTTCGAGAATCGCACTTCTTCTATGGTCAAATGTACGGAGGTTGTTCAATTGTTGGAAAGGCAAGCACTCTACACATCCTAGCTCTAAATGGAAGGGGAATTACGATAGTTTATCCGAAAGCTCTATAAGGAAAAATTAAATTGTATTTTATATAATATAGTCTGTTATATTGTTTTAATATTATTTTTATCATCCACGAGTCCGGTACCTTAAGCATTGAAAGTAAAAATATAATTAAAATAAAATATTTTAAACCGAGCTGGATAGCTGCAGTCGCTTAAGTGCGGCCAGTATCCAGTAATCGGGAGATAGTGGGTTCGAGCCCCACTGTCGGCAATCCTGAAGATGGTTTTCCGTGGTCTCCCATTTTCACACCAGGCAAATGCCGGGGCTGTACCTTAATTAAGGCCACGGCCGCTTCCTTCCACTTCCTAGGCCTTTCCTCTCCCATTGTCGCCATAAGACATATCTGTGTCGGTGCGACGTAAAGCAAAATAGAAACAAAATTAATTCATGCAATCTATGTAAAAGAAAAACAATGTGTGTTAATAAATATAACGGTTTTATATTTTGCTTTTGAATAAATAGTTTAAAAACATCGGATGGTTGAATTAATGAACGCGCGCGAAGTAACTGATATCTACTAGTAAAGAATAAGGTAATGCTATTTGTTTACGTTCCACTAAATTCTTCATAATTTTTGGAGACGCCGAAGTACTAGAATTTTGTCTCTCAGAATTTATTTTAGGGTGGCGCATTTGAGTACCTTCAAGCATCGCCGGATTGAACCGCTAGCTTGGGCTGAGAAGGGCAAATAAAAACCGAACACCCGCTACACTGTGACCATTTAATGGTTTTATTCAAAAGTAATTATGAAAATCGTTAATACACTGACTGACAGAGCAAATGCAACACCAAGAAGGAGTGGTCAGAACTTTATGCCAATTGCAGGGTAGACTGACGTCACTGAGGTATGCTAATGATGTGAAATGCGCCGTTGTGCTGCGCACGTAGCGAACGATAAATGGGACACGGCGTTGGCGAATGGCCCACTTCGTACCGTGATTTCTCAGCCGACAGTCATTGTAGAACGTGTTGTCGTGTGCCACAGAACACGTGTATAGCTAAGAATGCCAGGCCGCCGTCAACGGAGGCATTTCCAGCAGACAGACGACTTTACGAGGGGTATGGTGATCGGGCTGAGAAGGGCAGGTTGGTCGCTTCGTCAAATCGCAGCCGATACCCATAGGGATGTGTCCACGGTGCAGCGCCTGTGGCGAAGATGGTTGGCGCAGGGACATGTGCCACGTGCGAGGGGCCCGAGTGACGTCAGCACGCGAGGATCGGCGCATCCGCCGCCAAGCGGTGGCAGCCCCGCACGCCACGTCAACCGCCATTCTTCAGCATGTGCAAGACACCCTGGCTGTTCCAATATCGACCAGAACAATTTCCCGTCGATTGGTTGAAGGAGGCCTGCACTCCCGGCGTCCGCTCAGAAGACTACCATTGACTCCACAGCATAGACGTGCACGCCTGGCATGGTGCCGGGCTAGAGCGACTTGGATGAGGGAATGGCGGAACGTCGTGTTCTCCGATGAGTCACGCTTCTGTTCTGTCAGTGATAGTCACCGCAGACGAGTGTGGCGTCGGCGTGGAGAAAGGTCAAATCCGGCAGTAACTGTGGAGCGCCCTACCGCTAGACAACGCGGCATCATGGTTTGGGGCGCTATTGCGTATGATTCCATGTCACCTCTAGTGCGTATTCAAGGCACGTTAAATGCCCACCGCTACGTGCAGCATGTGCTGCGCCCGGTGGCACTCCCGTACCTTCAGGGGCTGCCCAATGCTCTGTTTCAGCAGGATAATGCCCGCCCACACACTGCTCGCATCTCCCAACAGGCTCTACGAGGTGTACAGATGCTTCCGTGGCCAGCGTACTCTCCGGATCTCTCACCAATCGAACACGTGTGGGATCTCATTGGACGCCGTTTGCAAACTCTGCCCCAGCCTCGTACGGACGACCAACTGTGGCAAATGGTTGACAGAGAATGGAGAACCATCCCTCAGGACACCATCCGCACTCTTATTGACTCTGTACCTCGACGTGTTTCTGCGTGCATCGCCGCTCGCGGTGGTCCTACATCCTACTGAGTCGATGCCGTGCGCATTGTGTAACCTGCATATCGGTTTGAAATAAACATCAATTATTCGTCCGTGCCGTCTCTGTTTTTTCCCCGACTTTCATCCCTTTCGAACCACTCCTTCTTGGTGTTGCATTTGCTCTGTCAGTCAGTGTACATGTATCCCATGGAGGGACTAGACGATCAATTCCAGTTTTGTAGGAAGAGGGAGTCCGCTGACGGATCCACAACCGCACTTTCTCGTCCGAATGAAACCGACGTCCTCGAATGTCTTTCTTCAGGTCGCCAAAAATGTGAAAATCACAAGGTGAAAGATCCGGTCTGTACGGAGGCTGTTGAGTGTTTCCCAAACAAATCGCTGAAGCTTAACCTTCGCCAGATTGGAAGTATGGGGGCGAACATTACCATGCAACAAAATGACTCCATCCGACAGAATTCCAGGGCGTTTTGACTTCATGGGGCAAAGTATCTTCATAGCGCTGCGCCACCAGAAAACGAACCATACTTCTCTGCTCTTCTTTGTTTGCCTCCAATTCTACAGCAGAAAGAACGCACTAGAGTACTAGACCATTCCGCGCAGCAACGAAGACATAACCCAACAACTGCGTGCACTTGTGATTTGTCACTATGCAGTTCTCCTACCAGAGTATCGATACGTAACAACAGTTAACATGGAATGTGTTTTATGGCGGGTGTTCGGTTTTCATTTGAATGCCGCTTATATAATAAAATATAGATTTCCGAGTCGACGATTGACGCGTACTTAGTTCTAACTGCAACTTTTCTCAGACGAAGCTTTTAATATCATACGTAACATTGGCATTGGCATTTTACTTGATTTGTGTGAATTTTCTTTGCTTTAAGTATATGCCGCATATTCTGTTTAGTTCAGGGATGAAAAATGTAGAACCATATTGGACATGAGGCCAGCCCAAAGTCGTAAAATGAAGCACACACGTCGTAAAGCTAGGGCGTTATGACCTGACGTTCTTTAACTGCCGAGAAGTCGTTACTCTGCAATGTAGCTGAGTCACCTTCAACAAGCATCGCAGACGAAGTTCAAGGACTTACGACTACAATCGATTGTTTCTGGAAGGTTAATTACTTTAGTAAAGTTCATCTACGCGAGCACAAGCAGGAAACGCTACTTATTACGTCAGAAGCAATAAAATATGTAGCCGAATGTTGATGTTGTAACCGCTCACGGGATTTGAACCCGAATTCTCTTCTCTACAGACTCGTGCAAAATCTGTTTGTACTAGGTCGGTAAGACCCTAGTTAGATGTCAGTTCCTGTGTATGGGACCCATAGCAGGCTTACTTCATACGAGAACTGGAAAAGATCCAAAGGAAACCAGCACGATTTGTTGTGGGTAATTTCCAACAAAGGAGTAGTGTTACGAAAATGTTGCAAGCTTTGGGCTGAGAAGACTTGTGAGTAAGGAAACGAGCTGCTCGACTCAATGGTATGTTCCGAGCTGTCCGTGGAGAGATGGCGTGAAAAGGCATTAGTGGAATAATAAGATTGCATGAAGCTTTTAAAGGTGAGAAAGATCACAATATGAAGAAGATAAAGTGGGAATTCAAGAGGATCAATTGGGGCAAATATGAATTTATAAGAAGAGGAGATTGGAATAATTTTCCAAGGAAAATGTTCCATAAATTTCGAAGTTCTTTGAAATTATTTAAAAAAACAGGCAAACAATTAATATGAAATATCTCGCCTGGGCGACATTCTGATTGATTGATTGATTGATTGATTGATTGATTGATTGATTGATTGATTGATTGATTGATTGATTGATTGATTGATTGATTGATTGATTGATTGATTGATTGATTGATTGATTGATTGATTGATTGATTGATTGATTGATTGATTGATTGATTGATTGATTGATTGATTGATTGATTGATTGATTGATTGATTGATTGATTGATTGATTGATTGATTGATTGATTGATTGATTGATTGATTGATTGATTGACAATTACATTCAGCTCCTTGGTGTTCAACCGATTGACTAGGAATGTATCTCCAGGACATTGACTGTAGTAGGTACTCTATATCATACCAGCGGACACCATCAGCCTTGCCAGGAAGAAATAATTTTTCATGATATGTTCTTAGCTTCCCTTCAACTGCTATCGACCATAAAGATACACCATAGTACCTTCTTTGTCCATAATAATAATAATAATAATAATAATAATAATAATAATAATAAAAATAATAATAATAATAATAAATAATAATAAATAATAATAATTAATAATAATATAATCCGACTTGCCTATTTGCCAGAAACTTCGCTCAATGAATGAAAATCGAAAGTTCCAACATGCTTCAAGTGCCTATTAGCGCGTTGCAAGTTCATGACGGAGGATTAAAACCGACTGACAAAAATTTTTATATGAAATTGCATTTGGCTGTGTACAATCAATTAACTCATATTTCGAACACATTTGAGATCGCCTTGGAGTTTCCTTTATTACCTTGTGCTTCAGATCTCAGCAGTGAGATGGTGGCATTTGTTGGGTGCTCGTGGTACTCTCAAACACTACTTTACAACCACTTCGTCGAAGTTCTTCGTTACCATTTCAATCACACAAGATTGAAACCAAACGCGTATTAAAATATTTCAAGTTATTTTTGGTGTATTGATTTTTCATCAATAGTTCGACATTTTTATGCGTGTTAAGCTTCGTTGGAACCACCAACATAGTAATCATGGAATAAGTAAATAAATAAATAAATAAATAAATAAATAAATAAATAAATAAAAATTTACGTAATTCACATAAGTTTTTGTAATACAGATTTCCATTTATGTTTCTTCTTTGTATTAATTAGTATGTTATGTTTGTTTATATGCACTGTAGGAACAGGCTGGTAGTTTTACTTTGAAGTTACGTAAGAGACTATACTGAAAATTAGTTTTTGACAACACGAACAGAACTTCACGCTCTAAACACTTATTAAATGCGGTATTTGAAGATATTATCATAATACCAGGTTTTTAATACTTCTGTTTACCGAAGTTTAGGGTTTTGGATCTCATCATATGTATAAAACGGGGCTTAGAGGTAACGGTAGGATCTCACACGTACAATCTGGGAACGTCATTTATAATCCATATTCATTGTTAGTAGCCAGTCTTCAATCAGCCTACTGATAACGCATGCTAGTTATCGGCTTTTTAGCTTTTACATTTTGCATTTGTCCATTATACACTCTGTCCATTGTTGGCAGCCCATAATACGGGAAGTTGATAGTTTAATAGATCATATTTATCCCTCATAATGCAAGCTAAAATATGACGTAGTATGACATCTGGGTAATCGTTATTTGAACGTACAGGCTATAAATGTAATCTTGCATTAGCACAAACGGGGAAAGTAGTAGATACCTATTCAGAATAATTCTATGGACAGCAGAGCCAGTGAAACAACAGCAGGCATGCAGCCATGTTCCGCAGCCTAGCTGTGCCGAGCCTTGGTACCACTGACACATCGCGCTTACACCTCGATTAATATTTTGTGTGCATACTCTGTTCCCCTTGGGTAACATGTATGATATTTCCCGTAATACCACAGATCAGCCACAAGTGCAAGACCGTATTCTTGTGTGAAAACGAGAAACGTTTACGTTGTAATGCCCAGATCTGTCCGGGCAGTAGTATTCGTACAGTTGGCTGTCAACAAGGGAACAACCGGCAAACTAACTGGCTGCCACACTCAGTCCCTCTTAGGTGCTGACTGCTTGTTAAACGAACTGTTCTGAGTGACTAGTGGTACACAAGTGGCTTAAATGGATCGAAAAAGAAAGGAAACCGCAGTGGAAATGAGGAGGTTGATTGTCTCATTAAATAGTGAAGGAAAATCATGTTCCGAAATTGCAAGCATCGGTGGGAAAGGTCGTCCGACTGTGCAGAGTATAATTAAGCGGTTCAAAGAAACGAACCTGCCCACAAAGCTGACCACGAGGAATGTGATACAAATGATCAAGAAGGACCCAAAATTTACATCTAGTGGTATAGCTGCTTTTGTTGGAGAACAGTTCGGAAAGCAAGTGACACCCAGAGGAATAAGGCGTCTCATCAATCGCAATGGATATAGAGCTAGAGCATCCTGAAAGAAGCCCTACATAAGCGATAAGAATCAGAAGAGCTGATTACAGTTCACAAAATCTTATGTAGGAAAATACCTCGCTTTCTGGACGAAAGTACTCAATTCAACCTGTTCCATTACGATGGGCGTATTTTGGTTTGGAGGAGGTCCAATACTGTTCTTATCATCCAGATTCTTCAAGTTACTGTGAAGGATGGTGGAGGTGTTGTTATGGTCTGGGGGTGTATGGTCGCGACTGGTGTCGGGTAATTAGTTTTCATTGAGGGGAACTATTTACTATTTACATATCATCAAAGAAAATTTGAAAAAAGAGTGTAGGGAAACTGGGTCTGGGAAACGATTACTATTTCCAGCACGACAACGATCCCAATCACACAGCAGATATTGTCCGACTATGAGTGCTTTATACAGTATCCCACATCCCGAAAACCCTCGTACAGTCCCCCGATCTCAATCCTTCTGAGCACATCTGGAGTGAACTGAAAAGAAGAGTACAACGCCACATCTCTAGCAAATGTCAGCTATAAGAATTGCTTCTGAAGGAATGGCATAATACTGAAGCATAGACAACCGGAAATCTCGTGCATAGTATGAGCAAGAGACTGAGGTGAGTGATTCAGAGATGAGGTAGACACACAAAGTACAGGGGGACAGAATTCACGGTTGTTTCTCGTTCGAGAAGATTAATGTTACGTGACTGTACGAACAAATTTGTCCGGCTTAAAATTCGTATTGATAAAAGAAAACTTTTTTTGAAGAAAGTTAAAATTATATCATGTTACCTTCATGTATATAAGAAGTATTTATGTTTATTCGTGCTAAAATTTCCACAAATAGAAACTTCAGTTGTTTCTTAATGGCTGTGCGAATACTTCAGTCCATGTCTGTATGCACTTATTAGGGCACTGATTCTGCCTATTTGCCTGCTTTATTCCTTTGATCTGAAAGGTAGTCTTTTAAGTTTTACACTAGTTTCATGCTAGGACGAGTTTAAAGTGCCCATGAATACCTGTTTGATACGTTAGTGCCTATTTTGCTCGTTGATGCCTAAAACAGCTTTTTTTATATAGATAATTTGTCCTCTTTTCGCCATACTCCTTTAGTAATTCCAATCATACTGTAGTTTTTTCGTAAACGTTTCGGAAGCTTAGCACTTTCTGCAAACTGGTATGAAAAGCCCACGTGGTACGACCATCTGCACACCGGGCGAGTTCGCCGTGCGGTTAGGGCCGCGCAGCTGTAAGATAGTGCGTTCGAACCTCACCGTCGGCAGCCCTGAAGATAGTTTTACATGCTTTCCCACTTTCACACCAGGCAAATGCTGGGGCTGCACCTTAATTAATGCCGCGACCGCTTTCTTCCCGCTCCTTGCCCTTCCTTATCCCATCGTCGCCATAAGACCTGTCAGTGTCGTTGCGACGTAAAGCAACTTGCAACCCATTCTATTGCTATTATTTCGGAATTGCCAAGCCTTATCCTTTCCACGTGTAGGATCTCACTCGTAATCATGATTAACGTTCCTAGATCGAAAAGTGATCACCCTAACTCACCACTAGTAAAAATATGTTTCGTTGCTCAGTCCAATTGGTACTAACAAAAGCAAACAAAGAAATCCGTGTCACGAACAGTCCATTAAGGAAGTTGCTTCCCAGGAAGACTACTGCTCATTGGAACTCCGTCTGATCAGCGTGATGTCTTGTACATCCGCACTGACCTAGTTTACTGCAGCCTCTCACATCAGATAGCTCCTAAGAAGGCCCCATGAGGTTGAGCGAACCACGTCCCAGCGCTCATTTCAGGATTGGGTGAGGTAGACAACACGAGGCAGGCTAGATTTATTCTCTAGTCCTGAATAAAACAGTAAAGATATGACGACTTCCGTTTATGGAATTACAAGGGCTGTATTGTATTTGGAAATTAATTTAGGTACTAATCATTTTAAATTCGTATTTATGCAATTGTAAATTTAGCTCGAGATTAGTTAGGTATTTTGTTACTGGTTTCCCTTTCGGACGATCCGAATTTCGAATTTTGGTGAACCCTGAGCTGAAATTTTTATCTGAAATTTCACGTGGCGTCAGAAACCGTCTGTCAAACACAACATGAGCCAGGGTGACTCCAATGACTCCAGAAGTAAACTGAAGAAATTAATTTCAATGTTAGTTAATAGTTCAAATGCATGGAAAAAATGTAAGGAAATAAATTGTATAAATCACCTGACATTTTTCTGGATATTTTGCATTCTTTCCCTCTGATCCTGTTGCTTCTCCTTTTCTTCTGTCAGGAAAGTACTTAATTTTGTATGTGTACATTCATTTTATAAATAAATAAATTAAATAATCTCACTATTTGCTGTCACTGAAATAATATTCTATACTTTACATTTCAGTTCCATTCTGAAAGCATGTTTTTCCCAATGTGTTCCCACCGCGATTTCTTGCAATAGTTTGATTCCATGTAATTGTTTTTGCGCTGTTTATTGTTATGTCATTTATGATTTCGTTTATTGCTATTGCTATAAGCAAACATTGCCATCGGAATATTGCAAAATTTCAGCGTACCAGTGATTATAAATAATAATAGTAAATATTACTTTATAAGAAAGCGGAAGCACAGCAAAGCCATCTTCGTGCAGACCATGAAGGCCTTAGGAGGAGTGGAAGTTAAAAAATTAAACAAATTGTACCCTCGTTCGAATCCCTCTGTCAGCAGCCCTGGAGATGGTTTTCCGTGGTTTCCCATTTTCACACCAGGAAAATGCTTGGGTTGTACCTTAATTAAGGCCATAGCCGCTCCCTTCCAACTCCTAGCCCTTTCCTATTTCATCGTCAACATACGACCTATCTGTGTCGGTGCGACATAAAGCCACTTGCAAGAAATATTGTACCCTCAGCACTAAGTAGTAATTCAAGTAATCAGAACAATTTTACCAGCCATTGCATTATTTTTTTTATTGCTCTTCCACCTCTTCGACTACAAGCGGAGCTATTTTTTGCCGAATTATTAGAATGAATTAGTGATTTATCAATTTATTATTTTGTTTTTAATATTTGTATTGTCGACTGATTAATTCTTCCTACCCCAGGGATTAGCTTCGATGTCTAGTTATTAAATTTGTCCGATTTCCTCATGGAAATCAAACCCGCACATCTTTCTGTGTGAACCAGGCACTCCTTTACTGCCTGATCTTGTCAGAACTCCAATTTCCTCTCTCAGTTGCACATAAATGGACCAGAACTGGCTCTACAACAATTCAGGTTATCCTGCTATGAAACATCTACAACTGTCAGTGAGAATATATGCATAGACAGATGCTATATCACAGTGATCCTGGCAAACTAATGGATGTGGTATTCTTTTATTAAATTTTATTCAGTAAGCTTTTATCACTAATGCAATGTCAGACTAATTAATGGACTACTGTTTTAACGAAATATATCGTCACGCTAAAAGCTCTGAGGCTACACATACGGTAGTCGGTTCAGCGGCCTGCGTTAAATGGCGTGAAGCTTGGGTTTAGATCAATATTTTGGTGAGCGTCGGGAGTAATATTATATATCAGGGGTAGCCACAGCACGCGGCTCCTCAAAAATCCTGACACTGAAATAGTGATTTCATGTAAGCTTTTTCTTATTGCAGCAACTATGCCTGGCATGCAACATGTCGTGAAAGTTGGAAATGGTGGAGTATAAGACACATGTCTTGATACAGATACTTGTAGTTCCATTGCTCGTCGCTAGAGGGTAGCACGTTGCATTACATATCTAGCAATAACTGCCTTCCAACGGGCAATTACCGAAACTAACCTTAGCTTGGCAGGCTCGCTCTCAGTTTCACTTCAGTTTGGAATTGGCGTTCCATAATTTACAATCATCAAGCTTGGTGAAAGTCGTACGGGTAGTTCGTAACTTGAAATGTTTTCCAATAAACGGAAATATGATGATGGAAACAGATCATTCAAGAAAGACTGGAAGAAGGATTTTGCTTTTGTGGACAAAAATGGTAGGCTAAAACGGTGTGTATTTTGTGTCAGTCGGTACTCTCGCAGTTCAAGGCTAGTAACCATTTACCTTACCATGACACGCATCACAGTGCGTTTACAAAAGACTTTTCTGTTCATTCTATATTATGACAAACAAAATTGGCATCATTCAAAGACAAACTTCACGGTCAAAGCACAGTTATGCGTGCTCTTATATAGGATAGAGAGTTAGCAAAGAGGCAGGGTTTGCCTTGGCTTATAATAGTGCGAAGACTTAGAACCTTACTCAAAGCCAGACTTCGTTAAACAAACTATTTCACAAGTAATTTCTATTTAGGATCACGCAAAGAAAAAGTTACACAAAATTGTTCGGCAAATTCCCGCATCTAGGCATAGAAATTCAAAACAAATTTTCCTTATTAGTGCTGACGAAGAAAATAATTAACAAGAAAATTTAACTAACCGCTCAGCCTTTATTCTGGTTTTGGACAAGTCTGCTGACATTTAGGATAAACCACAAGTTGCCATATTAGTCTGTTTTGTGCTGAATAATTTAGAAGTGAAGGAAGAACTTTTGGACTTAGTTGCATTAGAGGAGAGCACTCGAGGGTTTGACATTAAAGACGCTGTTGATTGTGGACTTCGTAAAGATTCCCTTGACTTTGAAAAGAGTATTAGTATGCTTCTGATGGTGCTCCAGTAATGAGCAGCAAACAATGATTATTGGATTTTTTAAATAGTGACAAGTCATATGTTGACTCATATTCATCCACTGCATTCTTCCCAATATTTTAAACCTCTTGTGCGCGTAGTTCTAAGAATTGTTAAGTAAATCCGTTCAAGTGCCAAAACACACCGAGAATTCAAATCTTTCGCAGAAAAAATCGGTGACGATGAGGGGCCTGATGGTGTATCGTGGCATTGATTAGTAATGTTCCCAATAAGTTTTCCATAAGTAGAAACACAGGTTACGTATGTAAATTAAATGGTCTGGCAGAAGAAATGAATAACAGATTTAGTGATCTTAGAGCACTTAAACCTTCCTTTGCTTTATTTTGAAAAATCCCTTTCTTGTTGGCATAGTGAAAAATGGTTGCCCCGTTTCAAGGCCAATTTTAGTTGATTCTGCAACTTATAGGGTTGGAGCTACTGGAGGTTCAAGAGGACGAGGGACTAAAACAGTTGAAACTACAGTAAGTGGCTGTTAAACCACTCAGTTTTGGAAACATGCACCTGAACAAATTAAAGAAAGTGCTAATAGACTTATCTCCATTTTCAGGACAACCTATTCGTGTGAGTCTTTTATTCAACTCTTAAATTCATTAAAACTAAGGATCGAGCTGTTCTAAGTGATGAACACTTAGATGAAGTTGTTCGAAGTGCCTCAACTAGTCACCAACCAGACTTCAAGCAGCTGACAGCTCGAAAGGACACCCGAAAAAGTGCAATATAATTGTGTTCCGTAAAAATTTTCAATTTTGTACATATTCAATGAATTATGGTCTGTTTATGACCTCAGCGTTTTGGAATTTAAACTACTATTAAGATCTGCTATGGGTTTATTTTTTCTTCTTTCTTTCTTTCTTTCTTTCTTTCTTTCTTTCTTTCTTTCTTTCTTTATCTGTTTACCCTCTAGGGTTGGCTTTTCCTTCGGACTCAGCGAGGGATCCCACCTCTACCGCCTCAGTGGCAGTATCCTGGAGCGTGGGAGACTTTGGGTTGTGGGTATACAACTGGGGAGGAGGACCAGTACCTCGCCCAGGCGTGTTCACCAGCTATGCTGTACAGGGGCCTTGTGGGAGGATGGGAAGATTGAAAGGAATAGACAATGTTGACGGAATGAAGCGGCCGTGGCCTTAAGTTAGGGGTAGGTCTATATGCCTGGAAGAGAAGTGGGAAACAATGGAAAACCACTTGGAAGATGGCTGAGACGAGAATTAAACCCCTCTACTGAGTTTACTCAGTTGACCTCCCGAGGCAGAGTATTCCCCGGTTATTGTTGTTTTTTCCAACCCTAAAATTAAGTGAATCTCTCTTCTAAATTTGTCCCTTAGATTGCAGCTACCAAGTGTCAGGTAGATGACCACCCTTTTTATACCGGGTAATTCTTTTGCGCCAACTAATTTTCATGTATGCAGCCCAACTAACTTGAGGTTTTATATATATCATGAAAACATCCGCCTTTCTGGTAAGCACAGCAGAAACAAACAGCTATCTTTATATTTACCACCTAACCATCATAGGAAGACGTTATGCTGTAACATTATTAAACAATGACAATCACGAGTGCACTCTCTAAATTATATGAAAATGAAACGCCTGCGAATCACGAAGTGTGCATTGTGACCGCGTTAAAATTATTACATGAGCTATAATCTTCACACATTTTGTTGCAGTGCGCTATAGTGTAGTTGTTAAGGGCAAGGATAGTGGACAGGCCTTTTGTGTGAGGTGGGAGATCCGAAAGTTCGAAGATACTTTTAATGTTTGTTTTTCTAATTTTTACTTCAATTTACGTGGTTACATATCCTCTTTTATGCATATTTTCAGTGAATGGTAGTGTTTGTGGCTCTGCGAAGGGTTGATTTGACATCAGAGCCGGGTAAATACTGGGACCTTTCCCACCGTCCCCCATGACTCATGGGACCATGTGACAGCAAACCAACCCTTTCGGGTCACGAGCACATGGGACCATGCTCCACGGAAGCCGATAGCCAAGGGACCTATTCGGCCTGTGCCGATTTCCCCTCATTGGGATTGTATCGTTAATCCACTCACATGAGAAGTTATCGGCCATACGGCACAGCCAGGTCAGAGCTACTCTCCCGTTCCTGAGGTCTGAACACGGACTCCTCAGGGTCGAAGACCGTTCGCGGCATGTAGAGGCTATTAAACTTAAACTAACATAAAGGCCTACAATGAACGGAAGAGGCTCTTGGATGCTTGTTTTTCGGAAAAGATAGGCACAAATAAGTTTTTCCCATTTACTAAGGCGCTCGTTGAAATCTATACAAACACTATGACATTCTTGGTAAAGTAATATAAATTGACAAGTTGAATACAAATACTTAGCAACGGTAAAATCCGTGCTACCATCAATCAGCTAAACTTCATTCACATTCCATTAGAATAATTATGTGGATGACCACAGTTCCTAAGAATATTTCAAATGAAAGAAGACTTCCATCCGAACCAACAATCTGATGGATACCTGATTTGACATACACAGAAAAATATGCATCCCCGAGGGATGACCATTCTCGCAGACATACTACGTTCCTACCACGGTTTTGTCTGTCTATCACCCGTTGGATATCAAAACTGTTGAGTGTTACACAAAACAAAATATAACACAGATTACCTATTTACAGTTACAATTACGAACCATTTTCCTCCAAATATCAGTATTCCCTGGGACCGAATCCCATATCATGAAGTTAAAACTTTACTTACACTAACTCTACTACCCCGGAGTGGTCATTTATCTTATATCTACCGCCACCAAATATCTATACGTGAATAAAAAGTATACTGGAGAAATAAATATATGTTTTACGTAAACCATGGAAAAGAAAATAATATTGCGCGTCTCCACAAATTAGACGAAAATTGAAATAAAGATCACACGAACACAGGCTTGACAACGAACTCGTCACTTACAACAACTACCAGTGAAATTTCACGAAGTATAAATTCGCGCAGAACAGTACATAACACAAAACAAGATCACACCCTAAAAGAGAAACACATATTTATACAACAACACAAAATACAAATGGCTGTATTTCATCTCGTAGGACCCGCTACATGTGCGAGTAGTCGTCGTGTATATGTGCAGTCCAGGTTCGAACTGTAGTCTATGTTCGTCTCCAACAAAGACCCTGCAATCAAACCCTAATTTACCCTAATCATGTGAACACTGTCTTACAACGGGAACATCTACATTGCTTCGTGGTTCGTGGCTTACGGCATATGTGGCAATTACAGAACTCTGCTGTCATTATTTCTTAAAAGCAAAGCAGCCCGTTAGCACGACCAGCTTCTTCGCTCATGCTGGGGCCTCCCCTTGCAAGTCGCTCCCTTTCTCCTGGCTCGTAAATCACTGCGGTTATTCTCTCCACTGTCTGGGAGCTAAAGGCACCAACCAACCGGCTTCACGCTAGGATTATTGTGTCTATAAAATTTAATTCATTAGAGACTGGCGCAATCTATTCATTGCTCAAGCTAGCCCACATACTCTCAATACACGAGAATCATTTCTCAAATTCAATCGTTACCGCACATCAAATTCTCTCATATCTCTGGAGGTCTGGAGTTCGACTCGTATCTTCTCTCCTTCCTAATGTTCGCCATACGTCAGCCACCGACCACAGCAATATTCCCATTTCTTCGCCTCTGAGGTGAGATTGTGTACCTGTCAGATACTACCCTATTGTTCGAGATCTATCGGTATAAAATCACCGATCAAATTACTTTAAGAAAATAATAATAATAATAATTCTCTAACCTGTTGCTTGAAATGTATCGATATAAAACACTGATCAAGTTACATAAGAAAATAATAATAATAATAATAATAATAATAATAATAATAATCAAACATGATCAAACTCAACTAGTAAATCTCTACTTTATTAGCCTAACTAATGTGTAGGGGCGGCCAGGCTCGAACCTTCGCACATATCTTCTCGAACATCTTCAGTTACAGCCAAACTCATACACTAGCATGCAAAACAAACTACTGCCTTTACATTTATGAATTTAGTGCTGTCACTATTCCACCTTAATTTCTGTATAGGCACATGTTAATGATCCTGTCACCTACTATTCCCTGCTCGTCTTTTGCAGTCACGCAGATGAAATTTACGGCATTAACCTGTTCAATTTTCTAGTTATTATCCCCCTCAAATCTTCTCAGCACTCATAACAAAAATATATAGTATAGCATGCACATGCATCCTCTAAAAGGGGTCCCAAACTATATACATCCTTCCTGGTTCACTTCTTTCCCATATCTACTTACAAAAATCAAACTAAACAAGGGTCATCCGACCACTCCAGGTAATTAACCTATCAATTACATCATCATTAACCCTATCTTTACAGTAACTCTATTTACAAGGGGAAATACTAACATTGGAAGAAAATAGCTCAATACTCAACAGTTTTTGATGTTTTTCTGGCCCCCGCCCGAAGTTTTCAGGGGCCTGCCATTGGTGCTCACTCCATGTCGCTGGCTCGTGCAGTCCTGGGTTCTAGGAGTTTGATGACTTTGCTGGAGTAATCCATCTTCCTGGTAAACAAAACACTGCAATTATATTTACACAATCTTGCACACTTGTTGATCACTCGACACCATCCAACTTCCCCTCTATCGTTCTAGACCGATGCAAGTTACGTGATGCTTATTATTATGGATATCTCAGCTAGTCTATTTCGTTTAAATTAGGCGAGTTGAAAATTCATCATCTCCTCCTTCCCAAGTCTATCGCCTCCTACTTCCGTGACTTATATCAACCGTCCTTCTCCTAATTTCTTGTCTAGATCATTCAGATCCTGTACTTATCATTCCCCGTTACTTAGGGTGATAATCTGATCCTGAAATCCTGCTCTCAATGTTACATCGATTTAAACTGATAGCATTTCTTCACACGATCTGATTTTCTTTTGAAACAAAGTTTACCAAATCCCAAAGTTAGACTCCTCGAAAGATGAGCTCCCTTACTGCTACAGACATCAATCTCGCGATGAGCGTTCTCCGTCTAGAGATTGATCCCCACGGCGTACTCAACCTTTCACAGTCACTACCTACGACATAATGACAAATATTCAGAGTTTACTTCGCGATCGGATGTCGCACAAATACCTTTGTCATATAGTTACATTTCCTACTATCACTGCACACTGGAAAACACTTTTAGAACTTCACTCCCGTTTCTTTGTGTCAGTTATTCAGACAAAGAAGAGGTAGACCTTGCTCGCGGACCGACCGTAGTTCCACCTTCTGAAGCTCGTTCCCAACTGAAGACTCCCCCGAGAATCTGCAACAACTTATAGCAAAGCCGGGAATAGGGGTGGCAAGCGTGCCATGTCCCCACTCTGATTTTTACCTCTCCTGGATAAACCAGCCTGTTGACATCAGCAATACGCTAGATTGTGTGACTATGTTACGCACAAGTGCGCTATGCCATGCGGAGTTGATTATGTTCGGCGGATCTGCCGAAATTAATTTATAACTTCGGAGGAGAAATGGTGAATCCCCAAAGACATCTGGTTTCAGCCATCGCGTCCGTACACTAACCCAGTTATATAAGTTGTTTACCAACGCCTTTCGCTTGGAGAGCATTTTCTGTCAGAACTCCTGACTTCATAATTCAACCAAAATTCTGCATACTGCTCTGAGGGATGCAGTTTTGTTAATCAAGCCTTATTTAGGCCGAAAACACATTAAATTTGGCCCGATCGCTCTGGCATCGCTGTACGCTGGCATTTGTTTTCCAATATGGAGTCGCTAAATAGTGTTCTTCTGCTGCTTCTTCTATGACGTGTGCCTAGTTCGGGGATTCTTTAAGCCACCCAGTGGGTGTGTGAGGTGCCGCTCTGGCGGGCGTCCTATTGCACAATCTGATGCTTCTCCCAACATCCACACAAAGAAAGCTTGCTGCCTGCTTCCTTACCAAGCATATCATTTGAAATAAATATTACTTGTGCCGATACGGTCACAATACGTAATAAGAAATAGGGGGAACCAAACTACACTGACAATGTCCAGCTACTGTAGCAAATACTCGAAGTGATGACCTGCTCAGCTTATGCTTATCTGGGCCCGCTGCTGAAGAGATCTTCTAGAACACCGAAGTATGAGCGGTGTTACTGGTCTGCAAGTTTCGGAGATAAGTCGCTGGAAGTGCTCCGAATTATCTGGCGCTTGAGTGTAAACTATCTCTTTCAGATGCCCCCACAGGAAGAAGTCCAATGGCGTTACACACGGTGATCTGGCAGGCCAAGGAACAGGTCCTCCTCTTCCTATCCATGTTCCTGGATGTGTCTCATTCAGATGGCATGTTGTGGCGACTGACGGCAGATCCATTATTGTGGAATCGCGATTCATCCGAGAACAAGATTTTCGACAGGAATGCTGCATCATTATCCACATTTCCTAATAGCCACAGACAGAAATTCATTCGAGCTTCGAAATCTCGCCCGTGGAGCACTCGGTGTAGCTGTAGATGTAGGGGTAGGGGTATTCAGTATTCTGCATACGGACGGCTGGCTGATGTTCAACTGTTATACAATTACCCTTGTACTCGTGTAGAGATTATTGCGAGCTGTGTCCAGGACTGCCTCCTCATTTTCACTATATGTTACAGTTTTCGGGAGAGGTGGTACTCTTTGAATCACGACTGTTGTTCGTTCACGCCTTTCAACAGTGCTGAAAGTCTTTTCAGGCGGATATCACCTGTCTGGGTACCTTTCCTGGTACGAATGAAGTTCCTTGCTTCCCCATAGATAAAGAGAATGTCCACGCATTCACCCGTGGAAAACTTGACGAATGATTGAAGTGGCTCACTCAAACCGTGGAGCAGTACAGGGCACAATACCAATAACAGCGGCGTTCTACTGTTTGCATGTGGCACACACTGGCCTGCGCCTAAGTATTAAAACAACATATCGATGCAAGACACATTTGAAAAATGTAGGATTCGAACCATCAGTGACATGTTCTGCTAATTGCTAGGTTAACATCTAACTAACTACATGCGCTGCGTTGGAACGGTGTACATCGTACTAACAAGGAAACATCGGCAATGGTTAAATCGATATCGCGATGAAACTTGGAAATCACATTGAGGTACACGTAAAAACGATGTCAGCATCAATTTTTGGTGCCAACACTCATTAGGGCGTTAACTACGGGGCCTAAAATTTGCGACATTTCAAATTCCGCGCGGTCAGCGATGAATACCTGCTGGCCAATGCTAAGCTCGCACACTCTGCGTGGCTGGAGACACGCCTCTACACCTCCTCCCCTCTCCGCTCCAACTGGTTCGCCCAGGCACATTTCCCTTCTCCCCGCGCTTGCCGGCTGCTTAGCTGTTCAACGGGACCGGCTCTATACTTTGCTTCTTTTCGTACTATAATTATTGAAATCCGTAATAATAATAATGTTATTTGCTTTACGTCCCACTAACTTGTCTGTGTGGTGGGAGATCTGAATAAAGTTCGAAGATACTTTTAATGTTTGTTTTTGTAATTTTTTCCTCAATTTACGTGGTTACATATCCTCTTCGTTCGTACGGTTTTCGGAGACGCCGAGGTGCCGGAATTAAGTCCCGCAGGAGTTCCTTTACGTGCCAGTAAATCTACCGACACGAGCCTGACGTATTTGAGCACCTTCAAATACCACCGGACTGAGCCAGGATCGAACCTGCCATGTTGGGGTCAGAAGACCAGCCCCTCAACCGTCCGAGCCACTCAGCCCGGCAGAAATCCTTTAAATAACGTTCCGCTTCACACATAATGATAATAAAAAACCTACACTAATATACCCGTATTTTATTCAAATGTTATACCGTAGTTTCATTCCTGCTAATTCCGGTGAGTTGTCACATTCGTGGGATGGGGTACCGCGTCCTATTATTTACTTCTAAAACGCCTTAAATCTGTCGGTAGTGTCCTTTAGAGTGGACATACATATGGAATTAATTAAATTAAATCACCAACCAGTAAATAAATCTCCCACCTTTAAACAACGTTAAATACCTTTTTCATGTAAAGAAATTACGTGCCCGTGTAGAGGATCTCAATGAATGTAATGAGATTCGGTACCTCGGGATATCAAAACCTGGTTATAGGTCCAGATCTTCTTCTTACGTCTCCTTCCCCCACCCATTTTGTGTACGCTATCAGTTGTGTCATAACGAAATGACATCACGGACGACAACAACAACAATTATAAACTCCGAGTTTGAAACTACTGGTATTTTCCGTATTGCGTACTCTGGTATAAGGAATAGGCCTATAGGTAGAATGTTTTTATTTGTGCTTGTACTGAACGATTTATTTATGTTTTGCAGTGACAGGCACAACACATTTCAATGGTTGTCGAATATAAATAAATGTAATGCATTGGCAACTTTGATATGGGTATGACATGGAATGTAGTAACGTTTGACGTAATAAGAAAAGCCTTAAAAAATAAAAACGATGTGCATTTATATATGCAGTAGATATACAGTAATCACAGGCAGACCTGTAGTCTTACTGTATCGGTACTTTTGCGTTATAGCTGACGAATGTCTATGTATTCAACAAGTACCGATATTGAAGTATCACATTACAGTCTTCTGGGTATAATGGTAATTACATACGCAAAAAGTTAAATGGCTATTGTACGAACTGGTACAACAACAAACAATTACAAGGCAACACAATAAATGACTCCGTATACATTACATCGGGCAAACTTCCCGTCAATAACTGATAGTAAAAAAAAAAGCAATCTTTGGTCTATTCGAAACATTAAAAAATAGTAAAAAGAAAACCGAAACCAAACACAATTAACAACAGGCACCATACTTTTTTTTTTGCTAATTGCTTTACGTCGCACCGACACAGATAGGTCTTATGGCGACGATGGATAGGAAAGGCCTAAGAATTGGAAGGAAGCGGCCGTGGCCTTAATTAAGGTACAACCCCAGCATTTGCCTGGTGTGAAAATGGGAAACCACGGAAAACCGTCTTCAGGGTTGCCGACAGTGGGAGTCGAATCCACTATCTCCCGGATGCCTCTAACCGCACGGCTAACTCGCTCGGCGCAAACGTTTTCACAAACATTTCAGAAAACGTAAACTGACTAATACAACGTGGAAATTACAAAGGAGAGATATGAGGAAGGCTGATAGAGTACGCAAAGTGTAGCACTGGTTCTATTCGACAGCTAAGCAGCCGGCAAGTGCGGGGAGAAGGGAAACGTGCTGCGGCGAACTAATTGGAGCGGGGAGGGGAGGAGGTGCAGAGGCGTGTCTCCAGCCACGCAGTGTGCCGGCTTAGCATTGGCCAGCAGGTATTCATCGCTGATCGCGCGGAATTTGAAATGTCGCAACTTTTAGGCCCCGTAGTTAACACCGTAATGAATGTTGGCACCCAAAATTTATGCCGACATCTTTTTTACGTGTACCTCAATGTGTTTTCCAAGTTCCATCGCGATCGGCGACTTAACTATTGCCGATGTTCCCTTGTAAGACAGATTAGAGTACATTATTCCTCAGTTTACTATTACACACGCTCTTCACGTCACTGTAACCTCGTTTTGAGATTTAATTACGCGCTTTGCTGTCCGGCCCCGCTGTGTAGGGGGCAACGCGTCCGCCTGTCACCCGGCGGCCCCGGGATCGATTCCCGGCCGAGTCAGGGGGTTTTTAATTGTAATTATTAATATCCCTGACCTGGGGACTGGGTGTTTGTGACGTCCTTACATACAACATTCCACACTACCGCCACTCCAATTACACGTAGGTTCATACAATATGGTGCCAGTAGGGGCAAAAGATACACATGGGTCGACGCCCCGAACAAATAGCATTTTAAAAAGTGCGCTTTGCTACACCCGGTCACTAGGCACGACATATTAACATAGTAACACGGTAGACAAACGTAGATGAATGATTTAAATGATGCAATGTTTTACGAACGGACTATAGCAACTGTCGGGTGAGGTCATAATCGCTTGCATGCTGATCCTACGGGGCATTAGTATTACCAAGGATGTCAGTATAGAAATATCGACCTTATGACGTTTTCAGACGTTTGTTGGGCTACATAAAACAAAATTAGTACGCGCAAGAGAATCGCCCGATATATCACCACATTGCTATTTTCTTTGAGATCTTCATAAATACAAACAGTTCATAATCGTATTACATTCAAGAATTTATATGTTAAATATCTCGAAATAATAATAATAATAACAATAATAATAATAATAATAATAATAATAATAATAACAACAGTACGGCCCCAGCCATTGTGTGCAGGTATTTCAAATTGACGCCATTTAGGTTTCCTGCTTGTCTTCCTCTACCAGATAGAAGAAAAATAGAACATCGGTTGGGCGATCGACGGCTGAATTTTAATTAATTTCTTCGGTTAAATATCAAATATCAGGGATCAACTACATGTCGGCATCGTACGACATGGAGTGCCAAATGTACTTCTTTCCACCCTTCTAAAATCCGTCTATATCTGCCAGGCTTGATCCCACGATCTTGGCGTCCGGAGGTCGACACTGTACTATTAAAACACAGAGGAATCTATGATGATAATAATAAGCAGAAGAATAAACAATATTTTAATATTCTATCAATTGCTATAGATTTCAAGAGACTCCGGGACGTCATAACCTTATTATGAAGGAGTTTCTTAAACTGCTTGAAGTAAATAACATGGAGTTGTCACGTTCAAACACGCCACCATTTTGAGGACAGAAAAAGTGACTGCAACACTGAGGTCGACGGATGAACTTGAATAGCTTTAACCCCATCGAATTACCAATCTGAATATGGCTCTTTTATTTTATCCTTCCTCCCCGTCGTCCCTAACCAACTCATTTCCTCTCCCGATACCTACAGTATGTTACTAGATTTATGAGACCTCAACTACCTCTTTAGCTTAGTTGAGGGGCTCAGACGGTAGAAGCACTGACCTTCCGAGCCCTAGCTGGCGGTTTCTGTCTCGACTTAGTCCTGTCGTATTTACAGGTGCTCAAGTATGCCAGCCACGTGTCGATAGATTTCCCGACAGGTAAAACCCGAACAACCAAGAAAAGTTGTACATAGTGTAACAGGAGCACCCGTACTTTAGCTTTATCGGAGAGCATGGATTGACGCCAGCGCGTGTACGGTCCATGCTAGGAACCACAGAGAAAAGGGTATTTGATTAAGTTCTTTTGAAATGTAAGTCTTTGTTTATTCAAGTTAGACAAGAAATATATCACATTTTACAAATATGAATGATGGATTTGAGAAAGTCCAAACAGTGGTTCGAAGTGACGCTGTCTCTCGGCATCGGCGTCGGCGATATATCGCGTTGCCGGACTCCTTCCCCATCACCATGGATCTCCTCTCAGGACCATGGCACCACGTTATCGCACGGTCCGATGAGGATCGGGATCGAACCCAAGAGTCTGACGCCTGATGATCGATTACGTGCAATCTGGAATGATTGATTTAGCATTTAATTCCACTTCGGTCCCATTAAGGGAGTAAAGAAGTGTATAGGCATCGCACAGAATGTCAATGAGATCTGGTACGACACTTCTTTACTGCACTGCACATTTTGCGAATTATTACTTCACTGAATATTACTACTCAACACAGTTCGTAGAATTTACAAATTTGACAGTTCATAACGAAAGAAGAAGATTATGTTGCTTGTTGCTTGCTTGTTGTTTAGACGGGCCTAACATCCAGGTCAAAGAAGATTATCACAGCTCAACATAAATGAAATTATTGTCGTTCGATGCACTGTTCTAGTGCACTAAGCCTACTCAGCGAACACAGTTCAAACACCTCGATTCTATTCTGTCACTAAGGCACAGTCTCATGAAAATAAATTATGTTATTAAAGCACAGTTTTTTACGAAATAAATCATATCATTAAGGCACAGTCTAATGAACCTAAATTCTGTTATTAAAACACAGTTTTTATGAAATAAATTCTGTCACTAAAGAACATAGTTATAACGTGATCAGCATAGTTCGAAGGAAAGAAATTAACACTGTCCAACAAATAAACGACAGAGTCTTTAGAAATTATTATATTACAGGTCGTTGCGAAAGACAAACATGAGTCAAATGGTCTTGTTTGTAACTGAACTATCACTTCCCTGAATATGTACAATAACACGAAGATAAACTATTATGTGGCGAGTCCGCCCAGTTCATGTAGGTTGATAATAATTTATGATTATTCGCCCGGAGAATTAAGTCCCGTTCTCTAGAATGTAAATTACTCGAACTGTTCAAGTTTTAATACACAAGTCTATCAAAATATTATATCACCTCCTATCTCGCACAAAAATAGAGTTCAAAGTTTCCACCTTCGACACGAAGAAATGTGTGCGTCCACAGACGCGAACATTTGTACTTTCCGTAAACACAATTACCGTCGGCAATCTGCTGGACAGAGTAACGATCTCTGACCGATATCTTCCACAGCTTCCCCGGCAGCTAGCAATACACACTGATACTGATTTAGGCTAACACAATTAGCTCCTTTTGTACCCGTAGTCCAGGCATCGTGGCTTCTGATTCGTCAATATTCTATCTTCAATTTCTCGGTTATCCCTCCGCCGACTTTAATGAAATTTGATATTCTACCCGTTGTTATGGGCTACATGATAGTGTAATTGAAATTTTTGTATCACATTCGGTTCTAGAAATCATGAGATGGAAGGAATCGAATGTTCGATGGCTACGTCATATGTCCTTGGCTGGCTTTCCATCAGCGAGCAGGTTGCGTGCATAGCTGCTACATCCGTCACCTGCGCTCACAGCGGTCTTTTCAAACCTCTCGTACAGCTGTTGTTACGAGTTGCGCTCGTATGCACCAGAAATACATTGATTATGAATGTCGCTGTGACATTCCCGTTTCAATAGATACGAGTGAATCAGTGAGGACGGGATAACGAAATAAAAACAAGCAAATAGAAATGTTTGTATTTCTGATCAGTAGCGGGGACTGTACGTAAGAAATACAGTTCACTAATAGTTCATTGTTCTGACATGTCCTTTCGATTCTTTATATATATATATCTTCACTACTCTTGCTTCGTTGAATTTTAAGTGTTGAAAACCTCAAATTTTGCCCTTTGGAAATACAATCATCTCGAGTAAATGACATGTAAACTGATTAGCCATATAATCAGCAGGCCATCTAACAAACTGAGCAACTACCAGCTGAACGTACCACTAATGCAAACAATAGGACAACTAGTAGCATAAACAAACAATATGAAACTGACGAATCAAGCAGCTAACATGTGACTGACCGATCAAGCAACAAAAACGGCTAGTTCCAGCCCTCTGACTCAATGGTCAGCGTATTGACCTTCGTTTCAGACGGCCCGGGTTTCGACTCCCAGGCGGTTCGAGGATTTGAACTACATATAGTTAATTCCTCTCTTTCTGGGACTAAGTGTTTGTGTTTGTCTAAATTTAATTATTCATCTACTCACAAAACGTCGCACTACAAACCACCACAGAAACGCGAGTTCAGCTTCAAGCCCCTGAGGGTGCCTTTCAACATTACGCCCCCTATGAATAAAGCATATGTATTAAGCCTTACACCATATTCCTAGTCCTATTAGTACAACGCGTAGCCGCTAGGCTAGTGTAGGGAAGGGCTACCGGTTAGGTTAATGCCTGGTCAACGTGCGGTTAAGCCTTCACAATTAGCTAGTGTGTAAAATTATGTCGAACTGGAATAGGGAAGGGCAATCGGTTAAGTACACGCCTGGTCGGTGTAAGGTTAAGCCTGCACTTTCAACCAGCGTATAGGGAAGGGCAACCGGTTAGGTTAACGCTTGCTCACCGAAAGATTAAGCCTGCACTTTCATGCAGATAGTGCGGATACCGAACTTAAATTCTGTTAAGATAACCTTAAACTCATGCGATTAGCCTGGGAGGTTAGATTAGATTAACGCGTGGTCAGCGTAACGTTAGGCCTACAGTTTTATGAAGATAGCCTGGGTATCGAACTTAAGTCTGTTAGGTTAAGCTTACACTCTTATGTGGTTGGACCAGGCGAGTTCACTGTGCGGTTATTGGCGCGCAGCTCTGAGCTTGCATGCGGGAGATAGTGGGTTCGAGCCGCACTATTGGCAGCTCTGAAGTGGTTTTCTGTTTTTCCCATTTTCACACCAGGCAAATGCTGGGCCTGTACCTTACTTAAGGGAACGGCCGCTTTCCTCCCACACTTCTTTCTTATCCCATCGTCGCATAAGACATATCTGTGTTTGTGCGACGTAAAACAAATTGTAAAACATCATGCGATTAGCCCGGGTGTTGAACTTTGAGTCTCTTAGGTTAAGCTTGTACTCTTAGAGATCGAACTAGGGTCTGTACGGTTAACGCCCTTAGGCCTGGGATCGAACGCGAGGTCTATAAGCTTAAGCCTGGACACATAGCCAGCGTGAGGTCATGTGAGGTTAAGAGCGCGCTCTTAGCCAACTGCCCTACTTTCCAAGTGAAGTCATGTGAGGATAAATATGCACTCTTAATCAGCACGTTCCGTGTGGTGGAGGCCTCTCCCAGGGGCATGTAGTGGCAGTGGTTCCCGAGCTCTCCAAAAGCCATTACTAGTGCAAACCAAAAGTAAAAGCAATGCAGCAAATGAGCAGCCAAAGAGACAGACAGTCGGCAACATCCCTGGCCTCAGCTACCAAGTTTCAGACGTCCGAATTCGCACCACTTTGCAGTTTAGCGGCCAATTTCTACTTACTATATCGTGCTGCTGTCTTGTAGAGAAAGGGAATGGTTTCTAAGGCTGAACTAATGTTGATATTGAGTCACTAATACCGACTACCTCAGCCTAAATCGGATTATGAGTCGGACACTCCACCACTGGCGCTTAGAGGCAACTATCAACAACTCATAAAAGCTAACAAACAGATGAAAAGAAAAAGTGGCCATAAACACCTCCTCATTCCACCAATATACCAAAGAAATAAATCAACCAATCTCCAAGAAGGCAGCCAGCCACTCAAGACAGTGATCGGCCAACTCACCAAACAACAATCAAACAACTAACTCTCCTAACAACAGATTGGTTGCTCTTACAGACCATTTATATGGACTACTATACACTGTAAGAAGAGCATTTATTTGAACTGTTGAACCACGGGCATGATAGAATAAGTGATTGCAAAGCAAGCAAGGCTTTTCTGAGAAAGAGAAATTACATTTTCAAACACAAATATACGTTTTAGGGAGTTGATACTGAAGACAATTATGAGGAGTATGTAAATAGCAGTTTTTCCCTTGAATCTGAAGTACTATCACAGACTTGACCGATCACATAGTTTGGTATTACATCGAAAGTACCGTCGGCCATGACCGTTCCACAGGCGCTCTAATTCCGTGAATATTGGTCGTTAATTCAGTAATAGCCAGTACTTTATAACGAGGTTGTGGTTATCACGCAGCCACTAATCAAGAACACACGCAATTCAATTTATTTTGATTTGTTGATCCCACCCTGGATCACTATTATCAAACACTGCGCTGCCATTGAGTGGAAGTCAATATCGGTTTGCAGTGTCATGTTACTGTATATATTGGTTAGCCTCTCAATTCAAGGCAGAACACACAGTGCTATATCCGGAATTGTGTGTAGAGGGTACAGTCCACTGAAAGTTCATTGTTCTGACACCAGTTTATAGAGTACATACAACATCCACATTAGGAATCAGATTACGACAAGAGCGTCTCTTGCCAGAATGCACCCCTCCAACCAACAAAACGAGATGAGCATAGCACAACGTTTTACAAACGTTATATCCAAAGTACTCAGGGTTCTGCCCGCAATGAAGACAGAATTAGAAATAGTATCTGAACTTTCCTTAGCTTCTCATCAATTAGCGTATCAATTCTCGTTGTTAGGAAATATTAGACTACTTATAAATCTAACACATCAGGCAGACGTACAGCTGCTAAAAACAGAACAGGAATGAGTGCGTGGTATTGTGTAAGTTCCTCGCGGAGTACACTTTTCTTAGAAACAGCCGTAACTATAGATATTAATGTTATTCTGTGTATCGACAGGATATGTATCTATATGGGAGGTGAATTATGTTTTGATAATAACTACAATTTCTGATAAAATATAAAATGTTAAGGCCACGGCCGCTTCCTTCCAACTCCTAGGCCATTCCTATCCCATCGTCGCCATAAGACCTGTCTGTGTCGGTGCGACGTAAAGCCCCTAGCAATATATATAAAATGGAGGAATATGCAATTTCATGTGCTTTTGTGTAGCAGTACATTTCCTATGGCTTGCTCCATAATTTGTTTCCCCGCCCCCTTCTTCCACATTAACAATTATTATTATTATTATTATTATTATTATTATTATTATTATTATTATTATTATTATTATTATTATTATTATTATTATTATTATTATTATTATTATTCACCTCCATGGTGTAGTGGTTAGTGTGATTAGCTTCCACCCCGTAGGCTTGGGTTCGATTACCGACTCTGCCACGAAATTTGAAAAAGTGGTACGAGGGCTGGAACGGAGTCCACTCAGCCTCGGGAGGTCAACTGAATATAGGGGGTTCGATTCCCTCCTCAGCCATCCTCGAAGTGGTTTTCCATGTTTTCCCACTTCTCCAGGCAAATGCCGGGATGGTACCTAACTTAAAGCCACGGCCGCTTCCTTCTCTCTTCCTTGTCTATTCCTTCCGATCTTCTCATCTCCCCACAAGGCCCCTGTTCAGCATATCAGGTGAGGCTGCTTGGACGAGGTACTGGTCCTCCTCCCCAGTTGTATACCCCGAATCAAAGTCTTACGCTCCAGGACATTCCTCTTGAAGCGGTAGAGGTGGGATCCTTCGCTGAGTCCGAAGGAAAAACCAACGCTGGAGGTAAACGGATTAAGAAAGAAAGAAAAAATTATTTTTTTTATTTTTATTATTATTATTATTATTATTATTATCACTGTATTATTGTTTACAGTCTGCTTTACGTTGCACCGACACAGATAAATATTATGGCGGTGATGGGATAGGAAGGGGTTAGAAGTGGGAAGAAACCGGCCGTGGTCGTAATTCAGGTACAGCCCCAGCATTTTTCTGGTGTGAAAATGGGAAACCACGGAAATCCATATCCAGGGCTTCCGACAGTGGGATTCGAACTCACTATTTCCCGAATGTAAGCTCACAGCTGTGCGCACCTAACCGCACGGTCAACTCGCTCGATAACAAATTTTCTCTCACTGAATTAAAAACCATAGCGATTGTTGGATTTGCTACTGCAAATCGACCCTTAACCTAATCCACTGAGCTGTATCAAGCAGCGCATGTGAGTCGTTTAAAGACTCCGTTAACACGTAAACCTGCAATCAAACTGTAAGAGTTTCAAAGAAAATGCAGTCGAACATTGTACGTATTTTAATTCTAAATCCTGCATGCATGTTATTTTTTATGATACGCGTAACAGATTCCCCATGTTTTCTTGTATCGGCTGAAGTACGCATGCGCATTTCAGGCAGCGTATTCATATCTAAGAAATTCGATCACAAAATTTATCCAACTTTCTCTTTTGTTTATTACCTGTTCCTCTGGTAAATTAGCATAATCAAATATAGTCTATAATAATCTGGGTGAAATGAATTTTCTAGCGGTGGAAGAATTATTGAACTAGGCTGAGTGTTTCCCGACGTTAGCCGCCACACAGAAACGTTCTTTCTTCTACAAAATAATAATAATAATAATAATAATAATAATAATAATAATAATAATAATATAATAATAATAATAATAATAATAATAATAATAATAATAATAATAATAATAGCAGGGCTGAATAGCAAAGATGGTAGAGCACTGGGCTTCTGAGGCCAATTGGGTGGGTTCGATCCCGGCTCTGTCCAGTAGTACATACAGTAATGTAGGTATTCAAATACGCCAGCCTCGTGTCTATAGATCATTCACCGGTACATAAAAGAGCTCCAGCGGGAGAAAATTTCAGTACTTCGGTGCCTCTAAAAACATGAAAGTAGTTGAAACGTAAATCCAGTAATAATAATGATGATAATAATAATAGTAATATGTTTAATCAGCATTCAGTGACAATAGATAATAAGATGTGCCGGAATGCCGGGGGTTTTCCCTGGCAAGAAGTTGCTCGATATGCCAGTAGAATGACATGTATGAGTCTTCCTCACTTAAGGGCACGTATACGTGAATTATTTTCAAAAAATCGAATTTTTGATTTTCGTGTATTATTCTTTGGAGTTCTTTCTTTCAGAATATATATAGTTTACATATGTTAGCAAGCATATTTTGTCCTAAATGTTTTTTTTTTTAATGTCTGCACTAACTAGCCAAGCCCCTTTAAATGACAAATATTTGAAAGTGTCACACATTTTCCACCAGTAAAGATATCGGAATGTGGTAAGTAGTATTTTATGGTTTGGCTGCCGTGCGTAAGAACTGATTGGTCTTAGACCTGCTAGCTGCAACATGTTAGGTTGTAAACAGAAGCTAGTAGAATGCAAGATATTCTTTATTTGTAAACATCCAGCATTTTCCTGGTGTGAAAATGGTAAACCACAGAAAACCTCCTTCAGGGCTTATTACAACTGTACTATGGCTTAGCTATAAGGAGAAACCAGGGTAATTTGGAAGCTATGAGAAAATCTTTATGGGCTAGTTTACTTCATCAACTGATGACCACCCACAACACGTGTTATGTCCTCCAGGTACAGACTCCTGGTGTGGGTACCAGAGAGCAAAGGCTGAGGGTAAAGATTATTCACATAAACTTTCATTACCTTATGCTGTTATTGAAGCCATAAAACCTATTTTTATAGATCTTAGTGCCAAAAATCACTTCGAAAAATGTTTACATGAACGAACACAGAACCCTAATGAGAGTTTCCATCATTGCATTTGGGAACGTGTGCCAAAATGCATATTTGTAGGTCTTCCCACTCTAAAAACGGGTGTATTGGATGCAGTAATCCCATTCAATGCAGGTGCTGCATCCAGATGTAAGTTACTGAAGTCTATAGGAATGTCTCCAGTGGAAAATATGGCCTCAGCATTAGCTGCAATTGATCGTCGTAGGGCAATTAATGCTGAGAGGGCCGTATTTGAAAGCTCGAAAGAAGCCAGAACAAAGAGAAGGAATATGAAAAATCAGCAGGATGATGAGTGTGTCCTCAATCATGAGGAATATGGAGCTGGAATGCATTGAAACTGGACTGGTTGGTCACAAACTTCGCGTCTCTGGATGTGAGATGGTGATAATAATGAAACCCAGTGTCAGTACATAACCTCCTCCTGTCAAATAACAAAACGGTCTGCTCAAAGCTTAACATCCTCATTTGATGGACGAATCGCCATCAGCGGCATATGACCTCACTCTATATGAGCGCTGCGCAGAGGTTTGGGATAGAATCCAGGCTTATGGTGCGCAACCTAATGATAAGAAATTATAAACCACCCCCTCGCTTACCCTGCCGGCCAATATTCTAATGATTTAAGAATAGAAGGAGTCTGGTATGTGATTAAACTGATACATACCACTCACCTCTATGGGGTTGTGCCTGCAAAGGGATGCACCACTTCGGGACAAGGACGCGAATTTATTTTAACACATAAATGCCGAATTTTATAGAGAACAGTTAGTTGCAAAGAATATGCATATGGTCATTTCTTGTATAAAGTTGAACTTTTAGTGTATGTGTTGGGATTTATTTCGTTGAAGGGCTAACCATTTGACCATTATTTTCCTTTTTAGCGAATAAAACGTACTCATGTTTAGTAAATATCCACATATTAATGGCTACCATTTAGAAATGATTATTTTTTAAATTAGAATAGGCCTATATTTGGATTGAACAACTGAGGTATATTCATACTAATTTCAGCTCAATTGGTCCAGCCAGTAGTCTGGCCGTGATTGAGGGAGAAATGAAGAGACACCATTTCATTTCAAACGATTACTAGCCGGGCTGATTGGCTCAAACGGTTGAGGCGCTGGCCTTTGCAGGTTCTATCCTGGTTCAGTCCGGTGGTATTTAAAGGTGGCCAAATACGTCATTATTAGGGCTCGGATTCTGATATAGTTACATATGCCATTCCTTTAATTGTACCCAAATGACAATGAAAAATGTCGGCGAATTGTACTTCTGATATGGTTATACCTGTGTTTAATTTTACATATTCTTAGTAATATGACATATTTTACATAGTATGTGAAGAATGTACATTTTGTACATATCTAGGTAATTATTTAAAAAATATTGTGTCAGGTGCTTTAATTTTCAGACTATAGTAAAATTTAGCGAATTTTATTTCATATAGAATGCATTTCAATTCCTACAGTTGGCTTTAAAATTCCTTTAAAATTGGGATTTATAACCCTTTCTCCGTCAAATACAGAAGGTCCGAGTGACTCAACTGCATACACCAGCACTAATCCTTTATCAGGATCTGAGATGGCAAGGTGCCTTTTTTTTAACACTTGCTTTACGTCGCAGCGACACAGATAGGTTTTATGGGGACGATGGGATAGGAAAGGGCTAGGAGTGGGTAGAATGCGGTCGTGGCCTTAATTAATATACAACCCCAGCACTTGCCTGGTGTGATAATGGGAAACCACGGAAAACCATCTTCAGGGCCGCCGACAGTGGAATTCGAAACCACTATCTCCCGGGTGCAAGCTCACAGCTGCGCGCCCCTAACCGCACGGCCAACTCGCCCACTAAGCTGCCTATCATTGGTTTCTAATTAACTCGATATAGTCTTGAAACGAAATGCATGTTATTGAAGCTCTTTATCTGTTTGCAAGATCATTAGTGGCGAACAATAAGAATCCCCGGAAGACGTTTCACCCAGCTAGTATTATTTTTTTAAATATGTACGGGTGACTTCCTGCGATGCTGAACGGTCCTTCTCAGCCTACAATGAAACGTTTTCGGATCAGCCCCAAAACATCACAATGGAAAACATGGAGAACTACTTGGTGACCGCACTAGGTGTGTTATTTAATAGGCTTTAAAGACAGATTCCATATTAACTTTATTTACTAATATT
The DNA here is from genome assembly GCF_040414725.1 of Anabrus simplex. Classification (NCBI taxonomy): domain Eukaryota; kingdom Metazoa; phylum Arthropoda; class Insecta; order Orthoptera; family Tettigoniidae; genus Anabrus; species Anabrus simplex. The sequence goes on along the minus strand of NC_090265.1, from coordinate 1,102,402,946 downwards.
TATTTATTTCATTTTCAGGGCATCAGGGCAACAGGAAATTAGCTTAAACAATGCATTGTATAATGTAATCCGCGATTTACAATTCATAAATATTTGAAGTATTTTGATTATGCCTTTAATTTGAGTATTTAAAACTGCCAAAATTAGAAAACGGTAAACTATATAAATTATCTAAAGTAAATACGATGACTTTGTCATAAAATACGGTGGTATTTAAAACAATTTTATTGTCTCATGTCATAACCATAAGTCATAATAAAAAATAAGAACATTTTTGCAAGTTTAGTGCAGTAGTATTGCACGCATGTGGATATTCGCGGATTAATCCTGTCTCCGAACCTGGGATGGCTAGATTCCTTTCATTGGTCAGAGTTTATAATTAACTGTATGGCAGTGTGGATGATTTCGCTGATAATTGCTAAATAATTAAGTTTATTGTTCACTCACGTATACTCTTATTTTTGCTTGTGATTAGGCGACGCTTGACAATGGCATGGGAGATTGGTGCTATATAAAAAGCCTTGAGACCATAAATCCGTAAGTATGACCTAAACCTGACTGGATCCTGCTCGTAATTAATGGAAAGAAGGAAAAAAGGTCAATACGTTGGTAGTTATCGCAAGAGGAAGTCCCTCATAAACCTGTGACTGTAGGGGTTCTGGTGCTAGGAATCAGGCCTATTGTTTTATGTTAACAGATGTATCATGTTCAATACCGGGTGTAATGTACTGTAGGTAAACATTTACAATATCGGCGGGTAACCATTCGCGGATGCGGAGTGGATGCGGATAGTATTTTGTATATCTACGCAGGGCTCTAGCTATTATATATCTGCTGCAATATTTATAGTACATTTCCCTGTCAGTAAATCGCAATTCATTTTTTAACTTGAGAAAAGTGCCGTTACTGCGTACCGTTGCGAACCGGCAGAAAAACACTGTGTACGAGTATATTAAAAGGTAGACCCTTATACCTAAATCCGTAACAATTCGGAATGTAGACAGACGTCATTTTAAATCAGCTTGGTATCCAAGCTTTTCCAATTTTAATGAACTATGGTTCAAATTTCAAATTGTTATTCCTTTTAAATATGACAAACTAAAAATGTAATGCAAATCGTAAATGTTAATTTAGTTCCTTCCAGACTTTTCAGCACCTTTGTGGCTTTTAGTGGTCTTGAAGCCGCCCTGTTAGAAATCTGAGGTAAATTGGGAAAGATAAATTACTAAGGATTTATTTATTTTCACCAGGCTCGGCAAAACGACTACTTTTTTTTTTGCTATTTTCTTTACGTCGCACCGACACAGATATGTCTTATGGCGACGTTGGGATAGGAAAGGCCTAGAAATTGGAAGGAAGCGGCCGTGGCCTTAATTAAGGTACAGCTCCGGCATTTGCCTGGTGTGAAAATGGGAAATCACGGAAAACCATCTTCAGGGCTGCCGACAGTGGGGCTCGAACCCACTATCTCCCGATTACTGGATACTGGCCGCACTTAAGCGACTGCAGCTATCGACCTTGGTAAATCGACTATCAGTATCTCAGTTATCACATTCATTATCAATTACCTTACAGTATATGCCATTGCCATGCTCACGCAACCAAGGTATCGGGTCAGAGAGAAAGCTGTTACGCGATTTTTCATAAATAATACGTTTTCAAGTCTACACATCGAAATGGAATAAAACATAGTTAGTGATGTGACAGATCCTCCCGAGAATGTTAGTGCAAAATTTAATGAAATTCCACCAAGCAGTTCAGACGACGTTTCGAAAGGTATACAGACAAACGTCATTTCATTTATATAAGTACCGGTAGCGATTTATTTCTCCTTGTTTCTTTGCGCCTTCTTGGACCATGTGGTTCCTAACTCTGGTGAGCTTTCTTCTTAGGCGAGTATTCTTTCATCTTTGCACCGTGGGTTGCTTTCCTTCCCTGTGATTTATTTGTTTATTTGTTTATTTATTTATTGTCGGTTTACATCGCACCACTCAGACATGTCATATGGCGACAATGGAATAGGAAGTACTAGGACTGGAAAGGAAACGATCGTGGCTATAATTAAGCTACATCCCCAGTATTTGTATGGTAAGAAAATGGGAAACCACAGACTGCCGACTGCGTGGTTCTAAAACCCCATCTCTCGAATGCAAGCCCACAGCTATGCACCGCGAACCGCGTAGCCAATTCTCTCAGTCAACATCTTAAAATTCTGGATATAATCTTCTGGGGAGACAAACTTTTCTTTGTACTCCTCGAGCTTACATTTCTCTCATCATCAAGAATAACGCTGTTGTTTATCTTGAAGTTTCTTGCTCCATCTTGCGGCAGTATAAATTTTATCTCGGAAGAAACTTCCACAATCCATACACATGCAGAAAGCGAAATCATTTTCGTTTCAAAGGAGACCTTTACGAAAAACTAGAATACATTTGGAAGCTTTACAAACGCGTATTACAGTTAAGTCTCTAAAGATTCCATTCTCTTTTATGTTTGAGGAATAGATAATAGACGACTACTCAGTATGGAGCCACTTTTTCCTTAGACAGAAGGTATTGCTCTCGGAAGTCAACCACTCTGGTAAGAAGCGACAGCCATTTCATATCAAAGTTGGCCTTTTTTTATATACATAATATGAAAAATAATGGTGATTAAATAAGAAGAGAATCATACTCTCCAACTACTATGTCGCAAACATTTGTATTTGGCGCCATTTAGGCAACCTGCATGTCGATTTCGACGTTCCATTTTCCTCCAGAAGAGAGCAGAGAGAGGCTATGGTTGAGGTTTTCCATTTTCTTTTGCAAAGATATTGGCGTCTTACTGGTACCTTCAGGTTTTCGGCGATGATGAGATAGGGAAGGTTGAAGACAGGGGAGGAAGCGGTAGTGACCTAATAAGTTATGGCCTCAATGTTCTTCTGGTAAAACAATAGAAAACCATCTTCAGGGCTGCCAACAGTGAGGTTAGAAACCACCATTTCAACGCAAGCTTACAACTACACGGTTCTGTGTTCTAGTGGCTTTACGTCGCACCAACACAGATAGGTCTTATGGCAACGATGAGATAGGTAAGGCCTAGTTGTTGGAAGGAAGCGGCCGTGGACTTAATTAAGGTACAGCCCCAGCACTTGCCTGGTGTGAAAATGGGAAGCCACGGAAAACCATCGTCAGGGTTGCCGACAGTGGGATTCGAACTCACGATCTCCCAGATGCAAGCTCACAGCTGCGCGCCTCTAACCGCACGGCCAGCTCGCCCTGTACTATACGGTCCTTTCCGTATCGTGTATTGTTAATTCATTTTGTCCGGTAAACACCAAATTTAGGTATCACCAGAGATATTTTACTTGCAACATTGTACGACATGGAGTGTCGAATGCTTTCGCCCTCACCGAGTGAGTTGGTTGAGCGGTATGGGCCACGTAGCTCTTAGCTTGCGTTCAGGGGATTGTCGATTCGGCAATATTGAGTTTCCCGTTTTTACACCAGGAAAATGTTAGGACTGTGCCTTGAATGAGGCCACGGCCGCTCCCTGCCCTGTCCCAGCCTTTACGTATCTCATCGTCGCCTAAAAATCGCACTAACTCAGTGTGACGTTCAACCACGGTTCAACCACAACCAAAAAGCTTTCTACCTTTCAAAAAAACCGACTAACGCTGACGGATATGAACCCACGATCTTGGGATTCGGAGTCCGGCACTTATCGATCCACAAAGGGAGTTTGTATATAAGCTCAGTTCGGTGGTATGTGAAAGTGATCAAGTACGTTAGCCTCCTGTTGGCAGATTTACTGGCAGGTAAAAGAACTCCTGTACGACAAAATTCAAACCCCGCGGCGTCTAGGAAAACCGTTAAAGTGGTTAGTGGGATGTAAAACTAGTATATTATTCAGATCATTTCTCGTGACATATAGTGTTTACCGTCTATTTTCCGGCATGGGGTAAACAAGTTTGACCTTTTTTTTTCTATTGGCTTTACGTCGCACCGACACAGATATGTTTTATGGCGACGATGGGACAGGAAAGGGCTAGGACTGGGAAGGAAGCGGCCGTGGCCTTAATTAAGGTACAGCCCCAGCATTTGTCTGGTGTGAAAATGGGAAACCACGGAAAACCATTTTCAGGGCTGCCGACAGTGGGGTTCGAACCTACTATCTCCCGAATACTGGATACTGGCCGCACTTAAGCGACTGCAGCTATCGAGCTCGGTACAAGTTTGACTGGGCGAGTGGCCGTGCGGTTAGGGGCGCGCAGCTGTGAGCTCGCATCCGGTAGATAGTGGGTTCGAACCCCACTGTCGGCTGCCCTGAAGATGGTTTTCCGTGGTTTCCCATTTTCACACTAGGCAAATGCTGGGGCTGTACCTTAATTAAGGCCACGGCCGCTTTCTTTCCATTCCTAGGCCTCTCCTGTCCCATCGTCGACATAAGACCTATCTGTGTCGGTGCGACGTAAAGCAAATAGGAAAAAAAAACCCACCAAGTTTGTTACTTTCATCGATCTGATCAGACTGATCTATGACTTTTATGATACCAAGGAGACTAGGAATGAGCGATGCCAATCACGCCATTTCCTATATAACAAACTCCTGTGATAAATGGTGAGGTGTCGCTTGTAAGATCATATGGTGTATTCACTTGGCTGTAATTGGTAGACTGGTATGTTGTAGCAACTAAGTGCAAAAAGTAATGAGGGAAACAACCTCACTGCTAATTTCCCAAGCGCGCCTCTTTAGATTTTAATAGCGTGTGGCCTCCGGAGAAGCTTAGTGCAGGTCTTTCGAAGTTGACGCCACACAGGCTTCAGGATGGGGATATACCTAATATGAATTCTAATGATGAAGACATCACGAACACCCAGCTCCCGGACCACAGGAATTAAGCAATGAAAATTAAAATTCGCATCCCGGACGAGAATCGAACCCAGAACCCATTGGACCAAAAACCAGCGTTAACATGTAACCATGGAGCTGGAAGCCTCTTTGGTAATGTCTAGGCTTAATGACAGCTGATACAGAAACTGTTGGGGATACAGTAGTCTTTCAGGATGAGACCTCAAGATAGGTACACTACAGTACTACCATGTCTGAAGAAGAAGAAGAAGAAGAAGAGAAAATGACATTGTGCATGTTTCGTGTACGTTTCTCCTATACGGAGGGGCCGATGACCTTCGATGTTAGGCCCCTTAAAACAACAAGCATCATCATCATCAAGCTTATACGGACCTGCAGGGATGCTAGAGGAGGGTACACATACCAATTTAAGGCAGGGAAACCCCATCCGGAAACGCCTCAGTTGCACGTTCTTCGGCAAAGCCATCGGATACACCAGAAGTAACTGCGACGTTGTCATCTCTGCATTGAAATTGGGGTGTGCAATTTAAATAACTGTTGTAAATGTCTTCGAAGCATGTGTATGTAGTGCAGGTAAGTGAAGGTATTACCCGACCATAAATTTGGCTTAAACCGAGCGACGCAGGCTTTTCCGGATCGGGGTTCCCTGTCTCAAACTGAAGATAAAACGCTAACAGTAATATTATTCAGCATACAGTGTATATAATGAGGAAATAATAACGTAAGTACGAAGCTAAAGTGCTGACTAATATTATTCAATATTATATAATGAGGCGTCCGCCTCTGTGGTGTAGTGGTTAGCGTGATTAGCTGCCACCCCCGGAGGCCCGGGTTCGATTCCCGGCTCTGCCACGAAATTTGAAAAGTGGTACGAGGGCTGGAACGGGGTCCACTCAGCCTCGGGAGGTCAACTGAGTAGAGGTGGGTTCGATTCCCACCTCAGCCATCCTGGAAGTGGTTTTCCGTGGTTTCCCACTTCTCCTCCAGGCGAATGCCGGGATGGTACCTAACTTAAGGCCACGGCCGCTTCCTTCCCTCTTCCTTGCCTATCCCTTCCACTCTTCCCATCCCTTCACAAGGCCCCTGTTCAGCATAGCAGGTGAGGCCGCCTGGGCGAGGTACTGGTCATACTCCCCAGTTGTATCCCCCGACCAAGAGTCTGAAGCTCCAGGACACTGCCATTGAGGCGGTAGAGGTGGGATCCCTCGCTAAGTCCGAGGGAAAAACCGAACCTGGAGGGTAACCAGATGATGATGATGATGATATAATGAGGCAAGAAAAAGAATGTAAGCGAAAAAGAAGAATATTGCACTGGACCACATGGGCCGTGCTAGCTAGCTCAGAGCTCAAGTTGGCGGATACGGTACAGGCTCAGTCCAGTCGTATTTTAAGGTACTCGAATATGTCAGCCTCATGTTTGTATTTCTACTGGAAGTAAAACAACTCCTGCGGAGAAAATCCGGCACCTCTGAAAGTTGCGAAAGAAGGTTAGTGGAACGTAAAACTATTAACATTAATATAGAAATATACTCATCAAAGATCGGTCCAATGGCTAATAAAATGAAAGTAAAATTGTCTGTCTGTAAGCTTGCCCCCCATTTTAGCAGACGTGATCTACAAATTGTTTGATAATTCGAATATGAGTTGTTCGTTATGTGCATGTTAGAATGAAACTAGAATTTGTTAACGTTGCGTGGAATCCAAAACAAAGCAATTAACAATATTCCAAACATGCAGAGAGAATGCTAAACGTATGTAGAATTTTAGCACTGTTGCAAAGCAGTAAAGAATACGCTTATCAAGACCTTCATCACAGTTATGAAAATGATTTTCAATAACCCATACTTTTGTCTCATATATTCAAGACCCTCCTGAATAACTCCATTATCCCATCATATTACAACAAAACATTCTCTCATAAGCACCTATCACACTACAGCCTGCGTCAAATGGGAACTTGTTTCAGTTTCAGTCGTTTCTATGAAGTAAAAGTATTTTGGGCCGATGCAAGTGGTATTAACCCAGTAAAATTATTCGCGGAGAGTTAATGAGTTAACGCGACAACTTAGCAACCGTTGGATTGGACAATTTAGTAGCATCTAAAGGACTAAACGTTTCCCATACAGTGTTGGATCATTCAACTTTGAGAAACACTCCATCTTAACATCTGTGCCATTCACTCGATATAGTACTGACCATTATTCCTCAGTTTATTAAATGATCGATAATAATACCAGACTATTCATATCACAGCATATTTTAACTTAAATCGACACATTGAAGTGGATAAAAACAGATTTACAGTAGGCGTAATCGCCACTGCGCCAACAGAAGTAGTCTGCCTACTTATTACACAGAGGCCTCGGATTCGATTCCCAGCAAAGCCAGAGATGGGCCAGAACGGGGTTCATTCAGCGTGGTGATACGGGAGGCAGCTATGCAATACGACTGAGGATGTCCTCATGCTCACCATGTGGTACTCTAGTATTTGCAGTCCATGTCACTTTGTACCAGTCGTCTTGGCAACCGTAATGCCAATAGGCTGCTGAGCCAGGGTTTGTTTCATTTTTTGGTTCGTAATAACAACGGTATGTTCATTAATAACTAGCTGTAGTACACGGCTCTGCTCGGGTACATTTTGAAGGGTTATTTTAAGGTTTTTGTTACCTCTTTGAAGTGATTGTTGCAAATTTGTTTATTGTGATGTTGATTAATATTTTATGAACACTTTTGTAGATTTAGAATTATTGTTATGTGTTTAAGTTTTAGTTTGAGATTATTTAGTTTCAGGTTAAACTTTTTCCTTGTAGCATGCCAGATTGTCTGGGAAGTAGTGGATCCTTTCAAACAAATACTATAAGTAAGTTATAACTGTTTGTATTTACGCGTTGCCCTATAGATATGACGTACATGATTCCAAATGGCATTGGCACTGTCAGTAATCAGCGTTGCGACCCCGAAAACTGTGGATTCAGTAAGCAATTATTTGATACTTATTTAGGGAATTGAGGTTTTCTTCCAGAAGATTTATTTACGTATTTACTTTTTTACAGTTAGTTTTACGTCGCATCGACACAGATAGGTCTTATGGCGAAGAAGGGATAGAAAATGGCTAGGACTGGGAAGGAAGCAGCCGTGCGTGGCCTTAAGTAAGATACAGCCCCAGCATTTGCCTGGTGTAAAAATGGTAAAACCGGGCGAGTTGGCCGTGCGCGTAGAGGCGCACGGCTGTGAGCTTGCATCCGGGAGATCGTGGGTTCGAATCCCACTGTCGGCAGCCCTGAAGATGGTTTTCCGTGGTTTCCCATTTTCACACCAGGCAAATGCTGGGGCTGTACCTTAATTAAGGCCACGGCCGCTTCCTTCCCATTCCTAGGCCTTTCCTATACCATCGTCGCCATAAGACCTATCTGAGTCGGTGCGACGTAAAGCCCGTAGCAAAAAAGAATGGTAAACAATGGAAAACCATCTTCAAGGCTGCCAGGAGTGGGGTTTGAACCCACTATATCCCGGATGCAAGCTCACAGCTGCACGCCCCCTAACCGCACGGTCAACTCGCCCGTTTCCAGAGAATAAACCGCTAGATTGTATCACAGATATTCCTTGCTATTTTAAGTTCCATGTTGTATCATACAGTAAAATCCGCCACCTGTAAGCAATCATTTGATCTCATTAACCGAGGTTAATTTCCCAGAGAATAAGTCGCTAGATTTTATTATAGATATTCCTTGTTTTTTTAAGTTTCATGTTCACCTACCTTGTTTCATGCTATTCGTTTGTCCAGTCTATCCGTTAAGAGCTCTGGTGTCAAAAATGGCGTCAGCACATTAAACCCGTATATCACATATTATGATAGCAATTTCCTATGCCATCGTCCCCATAAGACCTATATGTGCCGGTACGACGTTAAACAGATCCTTAAAAAATAATACTAAAAGTCGACTGATAGTCGTTCTTAACGTCGCATTAACAAAGGCTTTTCGTTACGATGGAAGAGGAAAGGGAAGGAAACGGACGTGGCCTTGAGTTATAACCCCAGTATTTGCCTGGCCCAAAACTGGGAAACCACGGAAAACCATCTTCAGGGCTGCCAATGGTGGGGTTCAGACCCACTAACTCCTGAATATAAGCCTTCACTACAAGCAGACAACTCTCGGATTTAGTAGTAGTAGTAGTAGCTTTTTTGTTGTTGTGGCAGGGGAAAATCTTTTAAAGACACCACTCTGTGTGGGAGTTGGATTTCCACCAACTTAAAACCCCTGCCCTCTTCACCCAGCCTATTCTGGAACTGCTTGACAGCTTGACAGCACGACATCAGAATGGAGTGATGTATATTATTATGTTCTTCCTTTCTCTTCCTTCTCCTTCGTCCCCACAATGCATGTCACCATTGCCTTTACTGTGTTCCAGGCAAGCGGGCTCTCCAACATTCTCTGGCGTGAGTCGTCGGCCAAGTTGTTGGCAGGCTTTCCTTCGTTCTTCTTCCCATCGAACACAGTAGTAAAAGGCGTGTTCTACTGTATCCCTTTCAGAACAGTACCAACAACCATCTCCTTGCGTCTTTCCCATCTTCATGGCGTATACGCCAAATCTTCCATGTCCTGTCAGGATCTGCGACAGAAAGTAATCTACCTGCAGATGTCTACTATTAAGCCAGCCTCCTATGTCGGGTATTAGCTTTTTTGTCAATTGTCCAGCATCGTTTGTGCCGCACCCCTTTCATGCCAAAGTTTTCTCTCTACCACGAGGAGGTCAATGGGAATACTGGCAGCGACAGTTGTAAAGCTGCTGTCGAAACAGTTCGATATGCACAGATAACTCTGAGCAGCATTTTCCTCTGTACTCTTTCCATAGCTCTTCGGTGAATCTTCCTCCTGAGTGCATTGTACCAGATAGGTGCAGCATAAAGTAAAATGGAATATACCGCAAAGCAGATAATCTGTCTCTTAACTGTTCTTGGTCCCCCGAAGTTAGGCGTAAGTCTAGCTAATGCCGATGCCTTCTTCTCTGCCTTTTGAGTTACTTCCTTCACATGTGCACCAAATGTGCCATTCTTATCAATAAGAACCCCAAGATATCGTACAGACTTCCCAGGGACAATCTCTGTATCATTTAATAAGAATCGGATATTCTTCCAATTCCTGGAACCTTTCAAAATTACAGCCTCAGTGTTATGTGGTGCCAGTCTCAATTTTCATTTACCATCCAAAGGTTAACTCGTCATAGTGATTAATTTACTCGGAAGGTCAGTTCCCCTATATTCTCTACTATTAGCACTATTGCAAGGTCATCAGCATAACCGATATATGTTGTCCCTTTTGTTAGCTGCAGGCGTAGGACGCCATCACATAGAATGTTCGATAATGTGGGTCCTAGGACAGATCCCTATGGAGCGCCAGCACTTATTTCAAGGTCTTCTAAATCATCAAGTCGTATTCTTCGTCCATTGAAGTACTTAGAAATTATTTAAATACCGAGAAATGTTCTTCCTACGAAGTAGTAGTATCACTATTTCCAGATTAACGCACGTAGTTCCCTTCCTTGTGACACAGCCCATTGGACCGCCAAGACACGTAGCCTTAGAGATATCGGAGTGACACGTGGTCAGCGATCAACCTCCAAACGTATGTAGTACAGGTAAAACATATGGCAAAGTTGATAAGAATATTCTTCAATGGCGTGCTTGTGAGCCACTTTTCCTCGACTACATTGTTATCGCTCTGAAAACTGTAATGCTATCATCAATATCCACGTTATTATTTATGATCAGTTCAGCGCTCCATAATTCAATAACATAATTAAGCAGGCTGGAATAAAGCTACATTCCCGGTGAAATGCGATACTTTTGATGATTCTGACAATTTTATCTGGAAGACTAAACGCGAGTTACTCAATTCTCTACTATACAAATTAATCACTCATCCAGTGTGCTTATGATCGAACATTTATTTTCACAAGATTTATGTTACGAAAACTGACAAACGTGTATTATTACCACTATGTACAGTTAAAATGAATACAATAAACACTGAATGTTGCATTTTCAGGACCGCATTGTAATCGAAATCGACTCTCAGCCTATTAGGACGTGTTACGTACATGTAGTGCGTGTTGAAGAGATGTTAAGTACAGAACAAAAATGCCAACCGGACACCAGTGCGATCGGAACCCACAACCTCCCCATTTCGTGTCGGTTGTTATGGTTGCTTAGATCATATTTGTTCTGCTGGAAAGGATCTAAGCTACAGGTCTGGCACTAATAGATTGAAAGACGATTTCGATTACAATGTGGTCGTGAAAATTCAATATTCATTGACTTGGCCCACGACGGGCGACTTGCATGCACTCTACAGAGTGACGGCAGTAGTGCCAAACCTGCAGCTTAGATCCTTTCCAACAGAACAAATATGACTTAGGCCACCATAGCTCAATGTAGAGCAATCGACGTGAGATCGGGAGGTTGTGAGCTCGGATCGCACTGGTTTCCAGTTGGCCATCAGTGCTCTGTACTTAACTTCTCTTCAACAGGTACCATATGTACGTAACACGACCTAATAAGTCTAAAGTCCATTTCGATTACAATAAACAACTGGACGTTCCACGTCGTACAATATTATACTGATGTTTATCAGGCATTTTTCTTGTTAGTGAGAAGTAAGAGAAGGCAGCACTCAGGTCTGAAATGACCCTCCCCAAGGAACAATAATACTAGACAAAGTTTTGTTCTTGTCCCCTCATATTAAAGAACTGGAGAATAATAATCAACAATTCTCTTGAACTATCCACATAATAATGGTATTTGATTTACGTCCCTTCAGTTTTAAGATTTAAAAATAATACTGTTGATTTTACGCCCCACAGCTTTCGGGAAAGTGAGGCTTCGTGTTTTTGTCCCATGTGACTTTTACGTGCTGGTAAATCTATCGACACGAAGCTGGAGTATTTGAGCACCTTCGTCAAATACAACTGGACTGAGTCTGGATCGAACCTGCCAAGTTGGGGCTCAAACTCCAGCCCTCCGCCCTCTGAGCCACATATCCCGGCTGAAATTTAATTTCATAACGCACCGGAGTGTTGCAATTTTCTTATGCAGGGATTCTTTAGCGTGACGAAAGCAAACGACACCGAGTTGTCGCATCATAACACAATCCATTCTCTTCAGTTTAGACAGAACCTGCTTTCTTGGGAATAAAATTACGACTAACCGATGATAGTGCCACTGAGATCGGCTGATTATCTATATTCCTTTGGTATCTGTTGTGGGCAGATTTGTTACATAATCCAACTCTCATACTATTTTAGGAAGGACTATTTGATTTGAGACCTTCGGTTCAGAAGATGTCGGGTTCTATTCTAGGTCGGCTTGGGGATTTTATCCGCATCTAGTTCATTCCTCTCGCATGGGGACTGGGTGTTTGTTATCGTCGTAACACACACCTCTTCACTCGCACAAAACACACTATATTGCCAATCATCACAGCAATACACAATTGTGATTAGATCCCTTATACGGCCATACATCTTATAATAATAATTGATGTTGTCAAGGTGATTGCTGCTTACGAAAGAAAATGAGATGACAGCCTTTCTTCATTTTAACCCTGTTAAAGAATTAGAGTATCGGCTAGCGATTAGTTTCACAAAAAAACTCGATTTGAACTATGGATAGGACAGAGGAGATGACAAAGAGGAACGTTATACAAGTGGAATTAATGCAAAAGTCAGTTTAACCTCCGTGATTATCACACATGCGTATCGTTGTGATGTCTAGAAAGGAAGTCCATACATACTTCATTAAGTAACTTGAATGGCTTGGCTACGATTCGCCAGCGTAAGGAAGCATAGAATAAGCTAATTATTTCAGTGTCAAACAAAATAGTGTTGTCAAAGTTCGTTCGTTCCGACTGGGTCTCTGTGTTGGAGAAGAAACGTAAAAGAACTGCACTTGGAGACTGGATCGCCACCTCAAAGAGTGTTTTTTTTTTTTTTTGTTTTTTTTGTTTTTTTTTTTTTTTTTTTTTTTTGCTAGTTGCTTTACGTCGCACCGACACAGACAGGTCTTATGGCGACGATGGGACAGGAAAGGGCTAGGAGTGGGAAGGAAGCGGCCGTGGCCTTAATTTAGGCACAGCCCCAGCATTTGCCTGGTGTGAAAATGGGAAACCACGGAAAACCATTTTCAGGGCTGCCGACAGTGGGGTTCGAACCCACTATCTCCCGAATACTGGATACTGGCCGCAAAGAGTGTGGAGATAGCGAGACAGAGTCTCAACTTCACTTGAACAACGTCAGTACTGCCTCTGCACACCCATCGCCTTCAACAATGTTGTTGTATGCTTTAACAAGAAAGTGTTATGTAACAGTTAATGAGCATCGGTATCTTCTTGCTTTTGTGAAATTCTAAACTCAAATACGACTCCGCGGAGAGTTCTTTTGTTGCATCAAGCAAATGAATGAAGCGAGCTAGCTTGTAATTCCACGTGACTGTCGATACCGTGATCTTATCCACGATACCTCGAGTTTAAATCGAGCCAGGAGGGTGTGATGTTTCATTTCGAAAATTCCACATGTATTTGACCGGCATTGCAATCGCGGCTGCCTTAGTGAGAAGCCAGTGATGATGTCACTGGGTTATAACGTCCCATAGGGATATATTTATCATATTCATCAGTCCTGTATGTTTGGTGTGTGCAAATTTTACCTGATAACTTGTGTCGATGGAGGTTGGGGGTGGAGAAATTGTCTTTAGACTACTATTACTATATCCTTTCACAGATCTTCTTCTTCTTCTTCTTACTAATCCTTCTCTTCACCTCTCAATTGAAGGCGATATTTCGGTGTACTGTAGAAATGTACAGTTTCTAAACTTTCTCTTTAGTAGTAGTTATAGTACTCATTATTCATATATTTTTAATGTACTCTACGTACGATGTGTATTATATAGATGATATGATTTTTAAGTGTGGTTATTTTTATTAATACTACTATTTTTATTGTTAACATTATCATATTGTTATCATCAGTAGTTATTATTAAGTGTTCTAGGTTAAGACTGGTTAAGTGTAAGAAAGAGTACTTCCCTAACTGTGCCAGAATAATAAAACATATTATTATTATTATTATTATTATTATTATTATTATTATTATTATTATTATTATTATTATTATTATTATTATTATTGCTTGAAGGAAGCACTCTCTACCATTCAGGGGCAGGTTAATGAATGGATAATGAGCAGTCTTAAATAATAGGCCTGCTGAGAATAAACTGAAAGATGTAAGTACGAAAAAGCTCATATAGAACGGTCAACTGTAATTAGGGCTCATAAACCACTCCAGGTGAAATGTTTAAATGGCAAACTATCTGCTTTGTGGTCATTGTGGACTACAAGATTAGAATTGCCGTGAATCCTTCTTGTGTCATATGTCGTACAGCAGATGAAAGTTTGTGACTGTGAAACCTTAGCCATGTTATGAGCTATAAATTCCGGGTTTCACTTTATAATTTACATGAACTCTTTCATGTCCCCCATACTAGCCTCCCATCATTCACCACTAGCTCTGGAGTTCCAGTGTAGGCAAAGCACAATAGATCAAACGGTCGAGTGGAAAGCCATGCACTCACCTCTCTCCCATAACCTGATCCTACCTACACGATAACTACTTTCTGCTAAAGTGTAAAAACATCATGCTACCCAGTTATGTTGCCTGAGACCAACTGCATCCAGTTCCAGTTCACAAAATCAATCTTAAATTTTTGGCAGATCCTGGAGTCGATCGCGGGCAAATTTGATGTGAATCTGGCAAATTATCTTCGACAACGACGGTAGAAATTCCAAAATGTTCCATCTGTGACTTTGACGACCTTGAAGTATGGGACAAACGGCATGTCTGAATGCAAAAGGAACATGAAGGCTGTCTTACAAAGTGACTAAGTGTCAGTACTTCCCGTTTAGCTGCTATATGGGAATGTAGCAGGAACATCCTAACTGACATATAGGTTACCAAATGGCCTACAAGAGGGATATATAAATATTTGAGAACATAACATTGTAACTATATAAATATGCAATAAAGAATACAAGGAATAGAGAATATTGCCTAATATCTGCACCTTTGTGGTTTAGCTTAATATAACAATTTGAAAAGGATTGGTTTGACAATATTGACAGTAGAGCTGTCTAAAGAAGAGAGGCGAATTCATTCAAAAATATTCCATTCAAATGGCAGTCGTTCATATAACTGTTGCTATTTCAGTTAAAGGAACTTCCTATGGCATAAGGTTTCTGTTGCAATGCTGCTTTATCACTTGACAATGTGAGTCTACTCCCATCTTTTACCGTAAGTCACAGCCGAGAAGCTATCTTTTTATTTAGTTTAAGAAACTCTATCTATCTATCTATCTATCTATCTATCTATCTATCTATCTATCTATCTATCTATCTATCTATCTATCTATCTATCTATCTATCTATCTATCTACACTGACTGACAGAGCAAATGCAACACAAAGAAGGAGTGGTCAGAACTTTATGCCAATTGCAGGGTAGACTGACGTCACTGAGGTATGCTCATGATGTGAAATGCGCCGCTGTGCTGCGCACGTAGCGAACGATAAATGGGACACGGCGTTGGCGAATGGCCCACTTCGTACCGTGATTTCTCAGCCGACAGTCATTGTAGAACGTGTTGTCGTGTGCCACAGGACACGTGTATAGCTAAGAATGCCAGGCCGCCGTCAACGGAGGCATTTCCAGCAGACAGACGACTTTACGAGGGGTATGGTGATCGGGCTGAGAAGGGCAGGTTGGTCGCTTCGTCAAATCGCAGCCGATACCCATAGGGATGTGTCCACGGTGCAGCGCCTGTGGCGAAGATGGTTGGCGCAGGGACATGTGGCACGTGTGAGGGGTCCAGGCGCAGCCCGAGTGACGTCAGCACGCGAGGATCGGTGCATCCGCCACCAAGCGGTGGCAGCCCCGCACGCCACGTCAACCGCCATTCTTCAGCATGTGCAAGACACCCTGGCTGTTCCAATATCGACCAGAACAATTTCCCGTCGATTGGTTGAAGGAGGCCTGCACTCCCAGCGTCCGCTCAGAAGACTACCATTGACTCCACAGCATAGACGTGCACGCCTGGCATGGTGCCGGGCTAGAGCGACTTGGATGAGGGAATGGCGGAACGTCGTGTTCTCCGATGAGTCACGCTTCTGTTCTGTCAGTGATAGTCACCGCAGACGAGTGTGGCGTCGGCGTGGAGAAAGGTCAAATCCGGCAGTAACTGTGGAGCGCCCTACCGCTAGACAACGCGGCATCATGGTTTGGGGCGCTATTGCGTATGATTCCACGTCACCTCTAGTGCGTATTCAAGGCACGTTAAATGCCCACCGCTACGTGCAGCATGTGCAGCATGTGCTGCGGCCGGTGGCACTCCCGTACCTTCAGGGGCTGCCCAATGCTCTGTTTCAGCAGGATAATGCCCGCCCACACACTGCTCGCATCTCCCAACAGGCTCTACGAGGTGTACAGATGCTTCCGTGGCCAGCGTACTCTCCGGATCTCTCACCAATCGAACACGTGTGGGATCTCATTGGACGCCGTTTGCAAACTCTGCCCCAGCCTCGTACGGACGACCAACTGTGGCAAATGGTTGACAGAGAATGGAGAACCATCCCTCAGGACACCATCCGCACTCTTATTGACTCTGTACCTCGACGTGTTTCTGCGTGCATCGCCGCTCGCGGTGGTCCTACATCCTACTGAGTCGATGCCGTGCGCATTGTGTAACCTGCATATCGGTTTGAAATAAACATCAATTATTCGTCCGTGCCATCTCTGTTTTTTCCCCAACTTTCATCCCTTTCGAACCACTCCTTCTTGGTGTTGCATTTGCTCTGTCAGTCAGTGTATCTATCTATCTATCTATGTATCTATCTATCTATCTATCTATCTATCTATTTATCCATTTACCGTATTAATTGATCTAAATATCTATTAGCTTATCTGTCTTCTTATCCTACCATCTGTCGATTGACTTACTCCTTAATCATTTTCCTAACTGTTTCTAATTTAAGTCAGGCCCCCGTATTTACGTTTACATAGATCTACTCGAGTTATTCTGTACGCCTAATTTGCTGTTGCAGGTTATCATTATTATTATTATTATTATTATTATTATTATTATTATTATTATTATTATTGTACTCGCTTCGGCGGTACATGTACTAAAATTGGAACGATACAGAGAAGATTAGCATGGCCCCTGCGCAAGGATGACACGCAAAATCGTGAAGCGTTCCACATTTTTCCTCCTCTGCGAACCATGTGACCTTGCCGCGGTGGGGAGGCTTGCGTGTCTCATTGATGCAGATAGCCGAGCCGCAAGTGCAACCATATCGGATGGGTATCTGTTGAGAGACCAGACTAACGAATGGTTCATCGAAAGGGGGGTAGCAGCCTTTCGGTAGTTGCAAGGGCGGCAGTCTAGATGATTGACTGATACGGCCTTGTAATAATACTCAACATGGCTTAGCTGTGTTGATACTGCTACACGGCTGAAAGCAACGGGAAACTACAGCCGTAACTAACTCCCGAGGACATGCAGCTCTCTCTGTATGAACGATGTACTAATGATGGCTTCCTCCCGGGTAAAATATTCCGGAGGTAAACTAGTCCCCCATTCGGATCCCCGGTGGGGACTACACAAGAGGGGGCGATCATCAGGAAGATGGATACTGACATTCTGCGAGTCGGAGCGTGGAATGTTAGAAGTTTGAATCTTTGTGGTAGATTAGAGAATCTGAAAAGGGAGATGTATAGGCTAAAGTTAGATGTAGTTGGTATAAGTGAAGTACGTTGGCAGGAAGAACAAGATTTTTGGTCAGGCGACTACCGAATTATCAACACGAAATCAAACAGGGGAAATGCAGGAGTTGGTTTAATAATGAATAAGAAAATTGGACAGCGGGTAAGCTACTATGACCAGCATAGTGAAAGAATTATTGTCGTCAAACCAATGCCCACCACAATAGTGCAGGTCTATATGCCTACTAGTTCAGCGGATGATGAAGAGATTGAAAGAATATATGAAGAGATAGAAGATATAATACAATATGTAAAAGGTGACGAGAATCTAATTGTGATGGGAGATTGGAATGCAGTGGTAGGCCAAGGAAGAGAAGGTAGTACAGTAGGAGAATTTGGATTGGGACAAAGGAACGAAAGAGGAAGTCGGCTGGTTGAATTCTGCACTGATCATAATTTAGTTCTTGCCAATACTTGGTTCAAACACCACATACGACGGCTGTATACGTGGACGAGACCTGGAGACACTGGAAGGTATCAAATAGACTTCATTATGATTAGGCAGAGATTCAGTAACCAGGTGTTGGATTGCAAAACTTTCCCAGGAGCAGACGTAGACTCTGACCACAACTTGTTGGTCATGAAATGCCATCTGAAGTTGAAGAAATTGAAGAAAGGAAAGAATGCAAAAAGATGGGATCTAGACAAGTTGAAAGAAAAGAATGTGAGGGATTGTTTCAAGGAACATGTTGCACAAGGACTAAATGAAAAGGCTGAAGGAAACACTATAGAGGAAGAGTGGAGAATCATGAAAAATGAAGTCAGTAGGGCTGCTGAAGAAATGTTAGGACGGAAGAAAAGATCAACTAAGAATCAGTGGATAACTCAGGAGATACTAGACCTGATTGATGAACGACGAAAATACAAGAATGCTATAAATGAAGAGGGCAGAAAAGAATACAGGCGATTAAAGAATCGAGTGGATAGAAAGTGCAAGATAGCTAAGGAAGAATGGCTGAAGGAGAAGTGCAAGGATGTCGAAGGCTGTATGGTCCTGGGAAAGGTAGATGCTGCATACAGAAAAATCAAGGAAACCTTTGGAGAAAGGAAATCTAGGTGTATGAATATTAAGAGCTCAGATGGAAAGCCACTTCTAGGGAAAGAAGACAAAGCATAAAGATGGCAGGAGCATATCCAACAGTTGTATCAAGGTAAAGATGTAGATAATTTGGTTCTGGAACATGAAGAGGCTGTTGATACTGATGAAATGGGAGACCCAATTTTGAGGTCAGAGTTTGACAGAGCTGTGAGTGACCTAAATAGGAACAAGGCACCTGGAATTGATGATATTCCCTCTGAATTACTGACTGCCTTAGGAGAAACCAGCATGGCAAGGTTATTTCATTTAGTGTGCAAGATGTATGAGACAGGAGAAGTCCCATCCGATTTTCGGCAGAATGTTGTTATACCTATTCCCAAGAAAGCCGGTGCTGACAGGTGTGAAAACTACCGCACCATTAGTTTAGTATCTCATGCCTGCAAAATTTTAACACGTATTATTTGCAGAAGAATGGAAAAACAAGTTGAAGCTGAGTTGGGAGAAGATCAATTTGGCTTCAGAAGAAATGCAGGAACACGTGAGGCAATCCTGACTTTACTTCTGATCTTAGAGGATCGAATCAAGAAGGACAAGCCCACGTGCATGGCATTCGTAGATCTAGAAAAGGCATTCGATAATGTTGATTGGACCAAGCTATTTATGATTCTGAAGATGATAGGGATCCGATACCGAGAACGAAGAATTATCTACAATCTGTGTAAAAATCAGTCTGCAGTGATAAGAATCGAGGGCTTTGAAAAAGAAGCAGTAATCCAGAAAGGAGTGAGGCAAGGCTGCAGTTTGTCCCCTCTCCTTTTCAATGTTTACATAGAACAGGCAGTAAAGGAAATCAAAGAGAAATTTGGAAAGGGAATGACAGTCCAAGGAGAGGAAATCAAAACCTTGAGATTTGCCGATGATATTGTTATTTTATCTGAGACTGCAGAAGATCTCGAGAAGTTGCTGAATGGTATGGATGAAGTCTTGGGTAAGGAGTAAAAGATGAAAATAAATAAGTCCAAAACAAAAGTAATGAAGTGCAATCGAACGAAGGCAGGTGATGTAGGAAATATTAGATTAGGAAACGAAGTCTTAAAGGAAGTAGATGAATATTGTTACTTGGGTAGTAAAATAACTAACGATGGCAGAAGTAAGGAGGACATAAAATGCAGACTAGCACAAGCAAGGAAGAGATTTCTTAAGAAAAGAAATTTGCTCACTTCAAACATTGATATCGGAATTAGAAAGATGTTTTTGAAGACTTTCGTGTGGAGCGTGGCATTGTATGGAAGTGAAACATGGACGATAACTAGCTCAGAAAGAAAGAGAATAGAAGCTTTTGAAATGTGGTGTTACAGAAGAATGCTGAAGGTGAGATGGATAGATCGAATTACGAATGAAGAGATACTGAATCGAATTGGTGAGAGGAGATCGATTTGGCTAAATTTGACGAGAAGAAGAGATAGAATGATAGGACACATCTTAAGACACCCAGGACTTGTTCAGTTGGTTTTTGAAGGAAGTGTAGGGGGTAAGAACGGTAGGGGTAGGCCAAGGTATGAATATGACAAGCAGATTAGAGCAGATGTAGGATGCAATAGTTACGTAGAAATGAAAAGGTTAGCACAGGATAGGGTGGCATGGAGAGCTGCATCAAACCAGTCTATGGACTGATGACTCAAACAATATTATTATTATTATTATTATTATTATTATTATTATTATTATTATTATTATTATAGACAATTTAGCTATCAAAAATAGGTAAATTGCTGATTATTCATTGGATATATTCGCATGCTCTGTTCTACTTCTAGTTAGTTTTCATTTTAGCAATTGGCAATGCATACCACTAACAGCAGTAATCCCTCTGACCATAGTAATACTTTTCCTTGTCACACTTCCCCTTCCCCACCCATCCCTTCAACCTGTCTACCTGCTAGTCCATTGACCCGAACCCCACCCCTTGAAGCTACAACACACATTCTCCAGTCAGTCCTAAATAGACATAAAAGCGCACTTCACACATGTCAACTTAATGCCCAGAGTTTAGTTTCTCAAACTCGTATAGATCAACTAAAAGCGATTTTCATTCCACTGTCCTTTGATATCATCTTATGCAGTGAAAGTTGGCTGAAAGTCAAACATCAGGCTAAGAATCTGGAATTACCTGGCTACTGCCTTCTGAGGAATGACAGACTTGGCAAAGGGGGAGGTGGGGTCTGCGCTTTTGTCTCTTCGCGCTTGAAACCTCAAATTATCTGTCAGTGGCCTCAACAGTACGAGCGTAAACCTGAGTACATGTTCATAGAGATACAGGTCGCTACTGTGAAATGCTTGGTAGGTGTATACAAACCGCCTAAAGCTCGCCGTCTGAATGACTTAGAGACTGATATTAACAGACTGTTACCTATGTACGAACATTTTATAATGATGGGAGATTTCAATACAAACCTTCTAGATCCAGATTCTTCCGAAGCCACCCATCTATTGAATACGTTTCAGGCATGCAGCATGGGGGTCCTCCCACTTTCTCCCACTCACCACACTAAAACTTCACACACACACTACTGGACCTAATAGTAACGAACAAACCTGACAGAGTATTACATCACGGCCAGACATCTGCTCCCGGACTGTCAGCCCATGACATCATCTTTATGTCTTATGCACTGCAATGCCCCAAGTGTTGTCCTTCATTCAACATCTTCATGATAAGTATGCTGTGGACACTCGCAGTTTCTAGCCGCGTTCACAGCATGCACTCATACGTGACTGGTTGGATTAACACACAGACACACTGTCACACCCCGACTAGCGTGCTAAATTCCCCAATCTGAATCCCATAAAAATGTGTGGGACTACTTAGAACTGCGGGTGAAAAGCAAACATCAAAATCTCCGTTAGTGGCTCTATGGGATCTCATCATTAGCGAGTGGCTACAACTGGATATAGCAAACCTTCAGAAACTTCTAGACTCCCTTCCTCGCCGAATCAATGCCGCTATCGAATCTGGAAGTGATGTTACACGGTATTAGAGTAATATCTCCAGGGAGTGACTAATTGTTTGTCCGGAGAGCTTATACCAGTTGCAAGGAACAGCAGATTTCATCAGTCAGGTGGCAGATCCCAATCAACTGCTCACCTAGTCTACAATATTAATTGATTAACTGGAATAGTTGTTCCTTTAATAAGTCCCAGAGGCGTTGCACAATTTTTTAACAAAATTCACGCATTGATTACTCACCTCGCTCAATGTGTTACGAAAAATGTCGCCTGGTTCTGATGTCAGGATGGAGTCCGACGAGGCCTTAAATGGCCACACAACTTTTAGCATTAACGGAGATCGTTGTTCCTTAAATATCTCAGAGGATTTACCAATACTCACACAATGATTTATTATACTCACTTAATGAGCAAACAAATGTATCGTCCGGATCCGATCTCAGGTAAGGATCCGCGGGGGCCACAAATAGCCACGCAACTCCTGGCAAATTATGGCAGAATCCATGAAGTTGCGGATAGAAAGCGCCCAGTAGACTTTTTTGCATTTTACTCTTACCAGCTTGTGTCTCATGGGTTTTGTACCGTAAATTGAATTAATATTGGAGTAAACTGGGTTAAATGCCTTGTGCAGTCGTGTTATTCATCACATTTTTAACATTCTACAATACTACAGTTTCATATCGTTAAAGTCGTTTAGACATCATTGTGACGTCGCATTTTTGTCACCACTTATCAGCTAAATGTCAGTCCGACTCGTTGGCTGAACGGTCAGCGTACTGGCCTTCGGTTCATAGGGTCCCGGGTTCGATTCCCTGCCGGGTAGGGGATTTTAACCTTAATTGGTTAATTCCAATGGCACGGGGTCTGGGTGTATGTGTTGTCTTCATCATTTCATCCTCATTACGATGCACAGGTCGCCTACGGGAGTCAAATAGAAAGACCTGCACCTGGTGAGCCGAACCCGTCCTGGGATATCCCGGCACTAAAAGCCATACTACACTTTTTTAGCTAAATATCATATCTGGATTCTCACCATGGTTCAACCACCCTGTCGCGGTTGTGGACGTGGTGGGTCCCAAAGCCATCACAGGAAAACTTATCGTGTCAGGAAAAGTCAAACGATACGTATACGTCGATCAGGGTCCTTATCACAAATCAAAGCTGTGGATCCACCGCAGACATTCTCATCTGACTCATTGGATGAACGTAATATCAACTGTTCCTCTCCGCTGAAGTCTCTGTCAGAATCTACACCTCAAATGGCCAGACGGATCAACCTGAAAACCGGTCAACCTCCGTTAGAGGTGGTGAATGAAGATATAGATCGGATTCAAAAGGATGGCGAGATGAATAATAATTATTTAAATTTCACATCAAACTCAAATGAGCGAAGGTGGGCTCACCTCTTTTTACCAGCTGAGCTTCATTGTCTCGTCACTATAAGTCGGTCTTGTCTTCACTTCAACGCACATCATTTCCCATTAGAAGGCAGCTCAAATGACAAACGTTCATCTCTCTGCTGTGAGAAAGGACCAGTTTCTCTGCTTCCACTTTTCAATCTTCTCTCCACTGAACAACTCCTGACTAAGAATTCAAACAAAGCCAAGAATTACCGCAAAATTATCCGCCGCTTTAACTCATTTTTCGCGATAGTCAGTGCTGGTATAAAGGTGGACGTCTACACTGGAGAGGGGCCGTACTATCTCGAATTGCGCGCTAATTTCTACCATCTGATAGGATCCAATACATCCCCAGCCACCCAGCTCCTACTTACGGATAATACATTATCTACGATGTTATCGCAGCCAACGTCCACTGGACATGAGGTCATACTGCAACAGGCTAAAATCCTTCGTTGATGAGAGAGCTCGTTGACTCACTGAGGAACGTCAAGCAGTACAAGAAGCAGTTGAAGAAAATGCACTAGGCAGTGAAAGATAATCCGACTCGCAAGAGGGAATTATTCATAAAATTATTTATAATACGACTGCTCATCCAGGACGTGGAAATCTACCAAAGACATTTGACATGGCTGCAGTCTTTAAGGCAGTGGATGGTGAGCAGCCTGCTGAATGTCATCTTCAGACTTGTTCTCGCTCAGTTGGTAGACCAGCGAGGGCCAAATTTTTTTGAGAAGAGGCTTGATCCTCTTACTTACCCACTCCTTTTTCCTCATGGAAAATTTGACTGGCACAGTAACTATCCCAGAGAGTTTATCAAAGGGGAGAAAGGAAGGTGACAATGCTCGAATATGCTTCTTACCGCCTCGCGCTACGACCCGCTTTTTCAAACCTCCACCAGTCTATCTCTTTCTTCAGTGGGTAGTAGATATGTACGTCAGAGTAGAAGGAGGCAAGCTTTCCCACTTTAGATTATCTAAACTTGTTATATTGACCGCGTGACATTCAAGTATCTGCAGACCACCTGGTTGGGTGGCAGTCTTCAAGTATGTTTAATTTTGCTAGCCGTTTAACGTAGCACTATCCCATGTAGAATTTGATGACGATTGGATAGAAAACAGCTAGGACTGAGAACGAAGCGATCGGGGCCTTAAATGATGTACAGCCCTAACATTTGTTCGGTGTGAATATGAGAAACCATGGAACAACCATCTTCAGGGCTACCAATGGTGGGATTGGAGCCTATCATATCGCAAGTACAAACACACACCTACACCGCGCGTACCGCACAGCCAACTCGCTCCGTTTGAAGTTCTGGGACACTGCTTGGCTTTCGTGACCGGGCCTTCCATATTGATAACGTGAAAGTATGCAGTAGGCCTAGTGATTTAAGAATCAAACGTATTCCAGAATCAAGTGAGCTGCGAGGGTAGAGTAAGCAGAATGCTCGACTCTAAAAGGCGCCTATAGTTTGGCCCACGAGAGTTGGAGTCTGACATATGAGCGACGAAAGCATTAACTACGAAGTACGCTGCGTTTTCATAGTTACCCCCGTCTGCGGCATATCACCCTTTCATAATGGCTGAGTATTGAATACAACAATTAGGCCTAATGTAACTCAATAAACCTTGACCCGTTCCTAAGCTCGTGCTAATAATTCCAGCATTTCAGACAGAACACATCATTGCCGATAAATATGAGACATCATAATCACTAACAAAATCATCATTTTCTGACAAGAAACTCAACAAATGAACATGTTAAATATAGAATATAACTGTATAACTAGCCACTGATTAAGTTACCAGAAATAAACTTAGAACAAAAATAATATTCAGAAAACAAGCACGTAAATAGATAAAGCAGCAACAACTAACGCAGCTAACACAGTGCCGCTCCGAATAAAATCACAAAAGCGACTGAGAGCAAGCCAAACCACGTGGCGATAGCTTCCATAAATGTGGCATCGCTGTTATCGTTGCCATTGCCACAGGCCATTTTTGAACAGCCTCAGTCAATTTTCTCTCGCTGGAGGCGCTAAACGTCAACTCTCGTGGACCTCAGTTTAGTTCCAAACGTCGACGTCTGACATTTTTACTAAAAACAGATTTTGCCGATATCTAATTCCTCTCGGAGAAACGCATCAAATGAGCGGCGTAAGACGTTCCAGAACACAATATTTGTCGTTAAAATTCAATATTGAAATTAGACTTTATTTCCAAAATTCGACATCTGCATCGTTAATTTACTTCCATAATCCGACATCTGCATTTCTTTCCCAAATCCTACATTTTCTATAATAAAGTTCATGTAACTTTCAAAATGTGTTCCATAACTCGACATTCACGTTACATTATTTCTAGGCAGTTCTTCCCGCGCACGTTTGTATTGTAGTAGGCTACATCATAAGGATCGAGCTGATTAACTTCATTCTAAGTAGTCAACAAATTCATGAACTGATACTAAGATTTCACTGCCAAAAATAATTAGGCCTACTAGACCAAGCCACATATTATTCCAGACAATATTTACAATTTTACAATCCGTGTAGGAACACTTTGCGAATGTCAAATAAATAAATAAATAAATAAATAAATACTGATCTGCATTTAGGGCAGTCGCCCAGGTGGCAGATCTATCTGTTGTTTTCCTAGCCTTTTCCTAAATGATTTCAAAGAAATTGGAAATTTATTGAACATCTCCCTTGGTAAGTTATTCCAATTCCTAACTCCCCCTCCTATAAATGAATATTTGCCCCAGTTTGTCCTCTTTCATTCCAACTTTATCTTCATATTGTGATCTTTCCTACTTTTATAAACGCCACTCAAACTTATTCGTCTACTAATGTCATTCCACGCCATCTCTCCGCTGACAGCTCAGAAAATACCACTTAGTAAAGCAGCTCTTCTTATTTCTCCCAATTCTTCCCAGCCCAAACTTTGCAACATTTTTGTAACGCTACTCTTTTGTCGGAAATCACCCAGAACAAATCGAGCTGCTTATCTTTGTTTGTTTTTTTCCAGTTCTTGAATCAGGTAATCCTGGTGAGGGTCCTCCCATACAATGGAGCCATACTCTAGTTGAGGTCTTACCAGAGACGTATATGCCCTCTCCTCTGTATCCTTTGTTTACAATCCCATTTATGTGATTGCCCCAATGAAGATCTTTCCTTATATTAACACCTAGATACTTACAATGATCCCCAAAAAGGACTTTCACCCCATCAACGCAGTAATTAAAATTGAGAAGACTTTTCCTATTTGTGAAACTCACAACCTGACTTTTAACCCCGTTTATCAACATACCATTGCCTGCTGTCCATCTCACAACATTATCGAGGTCACGTTGCAGTTGCTCACAATTTTGTAACTTATTTATTACTCTGTAGAGAATTACATCATCCGCAAAAGGCCTTACCTCTGATTCCACTTCTTTACTCATATCATTTATATATATATGAAACCATAAAGGTCCGATAATACTGCCTTGAGGAATTCCCCTCTTAATTATTACAGGGTCAGATAAAGCTTCACCTACTCTAACTCTCTGAGATCTATTTTCTAGAAATATAGCAACCCATTCAGTCACTCTTTTGTCTAGTCAAATTGCACTAATTTTTGCCAGTAGTCTCCCATGATCCACCCAATCAAATGCCTTAGACAGGTCAATCGCGATACAGTCCATTTGACCTCCTGAATCCAAGATATCTGCTATATCTTGCTAGAATCCTATAAGTTGAGCTTCAGTGGAATAACCTTTCCTAAAACCGAAGTGCCTTCTATCGAAACAGTTATTAATTTCGCAAACATGTCTAATATAATCAGAAAGTATGCCTTCCCAAAGCTTACATACAATGCATGTCAAACTTACTGGCCAGTAATTTTCAGCTTTATGTCTATCACCCTTTCCTTTATACACAGGGGCTACAATAGCAACTCTCCATTCATCTGGTATAGCTCCTCCGACCAAACAATAATCAAATAAGTACTTCAGATATGGTACTATATCCCAACCCATTGTCTTTAGTATATCCCCAGGAATCTTATCAATTCCAGTCGCTTTTCTAGTTTTCAACTTTTGTATCTTATTGTAAATGTCATTGTTATCATATGTAAATTTTAATACTTCTTTAGCCTTAGTCTCCTCCTCTATTTGGACATTATCCTTGTAACCAACAATCTTTGCATACTGCTGACGGAATACTTCTGCCTTTTGAAGATCCTCACATACACACTCCCCTTGTCCATTAACTATTCCTGGAATATCCTTCTTGGAACCTGTTTCTGCCTTAAAATACCTATACATTTTTCACTAAAATTTGTATGACTGTCAATTATGCTTGCCATCATGTTATCCTTAGCTGCCTTCTTTGCTAGATTCTATTTTCTAGTAAGTTCCTTCAATTTCTCCTTATTTCCACAGCCATTTCTATTTCTTTCCAGTCTGCACCTCCTTCTTTGTCTCTTTATTTCTCTATTATAATAAGGTGGGTCTTTACCATTCCTTACCACTCTTAAAGGTACAAACCTGTTCTCGCATCCCTCAACAATTATTGCTTTAAACCCATCCCAGAGTCTGTTTACATTTTTATTTACCGTTTTCCACCGATCATAGTTACTTTTTAGAAACTGCCTCATGCCTGCTTTATCAGCCATATGGTACTGCCTAATAGTCCTACGTTTAAGACCTTCCTTTCTATCACATTTATTTTTAATTACGATAAAAACAGCTTCATGATCACTAATACCATCTATTACTTCAGTTTCTCTATAGAGCTCATCTGATTTTATCAGCACCACATCCAGGATATTTTTCCCTCTGGTTGGTTCCATCACTTTCTGAACAAGCTGTCCTTCCCATATTAACTTATTTGCCATTTGTTGGTCATGCTTCCTGTCGTTCGCATTTCCTTCCCAATTGACATCTGGTAAATTCAGATCTCCCGCTACAATCACATTTCTTTCCGTGTCGTTTCCTACATAGCTGATTATCTTATCAAATAATTCTGAATCCATGTCAGTGCTACTTTTCCCGGTCTGTACACTCCAAATATATCAAGTTGCCTATTATCTTTAGAAATGAGCCTTACACCTAGAATTTCATGTGTCTCATCTTTAACTTTTTCGTAGCTTACAAATTCTTCTTTCACCAGAATGAATACCCCCCTCTCCCACCATTCCTATCCTATATCTACGATACACACTCCAGTTCTGTGAGAAAATTTCTGCATCCATTATATCATTTTTCAGCCATGATTCAACTCCTATTTCAATATCTGGTAAATATATATCTATTAAATTACTCAATTCTATTCCTTTCTTTACAATACTTCTACAGTTCAACACTAACAATTTTATGTCATCCCTACTTGATTTCCAGTTCCCTGTTCCCTTATCACCTTATACCAGTGGCTGGAATTATCTCGTCCGAAAGGATCTAACAAAATAGCTTCCTGTGTTTATAACCGACCTAATCGTCTTGAACTTGCAGGTGTCAAAAACCTAGTCTCTGACGGTTGTGGGATTTAAAATACTGTAAAAGTAGTATCATGGTTGGAATCGTTTCCTGTTGGTTGTATAACGATTCCCCCGCACAAGCTGAAAAAGTAGAAATGGTATTTCGCGTTGCAGGACACTCCTTCATACTTCCAGACTGAGTCTTCGTGAGAATTGAAAACAAGATTGAAGTGCGAAACTCTATTGTAAAACCAGAGACCTGCATTCAAATTTTCATGAAGTTTGGTACAGCGAACATATTAGGCGTTGATTATCCGGTGTATGAGTAGAAAGGTAGCTTCCAATCTTCTCTTAAAACACCAGCGACATGACATTTCAGAATTTAATCCTGTGAGAGATTCACATTTAGGAAAGGAAAACCATCTGCTTTTCTTCGTAAGGAGCAACGTTATAGGAGTGGCTTAGCTGATAACTAAATTAAAGGGATAAATAAAGTTGAAAAACAGTAACTTTCTCGTAATTGTATCATAAATTCAATTGCCTACTGAAGTAGTTATCCAAAGGAAAATGATGATCCAAATGATGTGAACAAACTCCTGACGCTTCACTACGGGGTATGTTCAGTCGTCAGCCCAGAGGCTAGTTGGATCCTCAACAGCTCCACCATTAGTTGTCACAGATGGTCTAGGCATCACTGATGAAGAGCTGTACTAGGGAAATGAGGAATGAGGTAGTTTCCCATTGCTTTCCGCACTGAACCAGGACTTGCTATTACATATCAGTCTGCCAAGCCCATTGAAATTCACACACCAACCGACCCTATGAGCAACATTTTCACACCATTCATTACGGGGGGACTGGCTGCATAACGAATGGCATTACTAGCATCGCTCATGCCTCAGTCACTTTCATATGGTTAAAGCCAAAGTGTGACGGATCAATGAAAGTTACCAAATTGTTCCAGCCCATGTAAGAAGACACAGTGAACTCTTCACACTACGTCTCGCCGGAAAATAATAATAATAATAATAATAATAATAATAATAATAATAATAATAATAATAATCGAGCTCGATAGCTGCAGTCGCTTAACTGCGGCCAGTATTCAGTATTCGGGAGATCGTGGGTTCGAGTCCCACTGTCGGCAGCTCTGAAGATAGTTTCCCATGGTTTCCCATTTTCACACCAGGCAAATGCTGGGGCTGTACCTTAAATAAGGCTACGGCAGCTTCCTTCCCACTTCTAGCCATTTCCTGTCCCATCGTCGCCATAAGACCTGTCTCGGTGCGACGTAAAGCAACTTGCAAAATAATAATAATAATAATAATAATAATAATAATAATAATAATAATAATAATAATAATAATAATAATAGGCACTTCGGGAAAGAGTGAAGAAACAATGAAGAATTTCAAAAATACAGTATTTCAAAAGGTCATAGATCTAGATAACGTGAGGAAGGTGAGATGCCAGACGACTTCATTTGTGAAGTCTGGGTGGAAGATTACGACTTGAGAATCTAATCTACGTGACTTGCTGCTCCTTGTGTTTAATTACGTTACAACCTCCCAAATCTTATTGTATTCCAATTTGCTAGAAACAGTGTTCACATTAAATTTGGTGTGTTTAATAAAGTAGGAGCCTGGTCTATAAAGCCAAGAACAACGGCCGAGAGGATTCGTCTTCCTGACTACACGACACCTCGCAATTTTCAGGCCTTCTGGCTGAGCAGCGGTCGCTTGGTAGGCCAAGGCCCTTCAAGGGCTTTAGTGCCATGGGCTTTGGTTTGGTTTGGTTTGGTTTGGTTTTTATTAAATTAGGAGTGCATAGCAACATGATGTGGCTAAAATAATCCTCGTTAAGTAAACTCCAATGCTTTGTTCCAAAACTCAATATATGCTAAAAGTTCGTTCCAAAATATGATTTTTCATTAACTTACTTCCGAAATTCAACATCTGCAACTTACATACTAAATATCTCCTAAACGCTTTGCTGAATCTACCTCTGTCGCTATTTTTGTTACGTTTATGTTATAGTTTGTAATTTTTTTTTTTTTTTTTTTTTTTTTTTTGCAAGCTGCTTTACGTTGCACCGACCCAGATAGTAATATGGCGACGATGGGATAGGAAGGGGATAAGAGTGGGAAGGAAGCGGTCGTGGCTGCCGACAGTACGGTTCGAACCCACTGTCTCCCAGATGCAAGCTCACGCTGCGCACCCTAATCGCACGGCCAACTCGTCCGGTTTTAGTTTGTAACAAAAATCACAAAATTTCCTCAACTTTACCGTTACGACTAATTTTAAGAGGTTTTTCGTATTTCTCAATAAATTAAATAATGTAAAGTCGAAAGTATTACATGAGTACGTAGTACGTGCTCACTAAACTGTCGATATTAAAAGTAATTCAGAAATCCCTAATACATTTACTTGTGCGTACAGTCCAAATGCTGCCCTACAAAATGCTTGCTGTAGGATCGGAGTATTAGAGAGAGCTCTGCTTATTGCCACGAGAAACAAGATTAAAATACTGTGTGCCACTGTTCCCCAGCGGCACATTTGCGCCTGTGAATGTTTGCAATAATCTCGGCAGTGGACGCTTCACTGAGCAACTTTCATTTGTTTCTGTGAAGTATGTACGCAGTAAAACTCGCTAATCTGAGTTCGCTACGTTAATTCTTTTTCTACAGTGTGGCCTAGTTAGATAACGACGCAGTACCGAAAAGCAATTGGAGTATCTCTGGAAAACTGAATTGTAGTTTACGCGATTTTCATTGCTTATTTGAAGTTATATTATTTTACGTTATATTTCGTAGTATACTATTTCAGGCTTCACCTTTATCACAGCCCTGAATTCTATACTGGCGAGACTGAATTTTCCCGACATGTAAATAAAATATGGTCATAATAAATATTAATATTATAATATTATTAGTACTATTGTTACGTGTCAGCCCTGCCGTAGCTCCCTTGGGTACTTTCTGGAAGATATAAGTACAACAGAACGGAGACCAAACAGCCGCTCTGGCCTCTCCTTGCATTTTGCTTTCGTCGAGTTTCCGCGTGGGCCTCCTGGAACGGGAAACGAGAAACTCGCTCTCTAGCCGCACCGCGAAGATTCTAGTGCTCTATCATCAGGATAGAAAAAGATGACCAACTGCGATCAGTCAGTCGGTCAGTAATGGGAGCAGTTGGGCAGGGATGGCAGTAGTGCTGGCTGATGTCAGTGTCCCACCGGAGGCAGAGGATCGTCGTATGCTGAACGGAGAACTGTCTGTATACTGCGTTGGAGTACTGACTGCAGTACTGTATGTGTACCGACGTAGAGTGAGTGATTGGACCTGGATGACAGTAGTGCTGGTTATCATCAGTGTCCCACCGTAGTCAGAGTAGAGTCGTGTACTGAGCACGGTACTGTCTGTATACTACCTTGGAGTACTTTGTGTGTACTACCGTGGAGTGTCCACCGACTTGGAATCTGTGTTGCGGAACAGCTGCTGTGAGTAGAGTGGTGCAGTTACGTTGTTGTGAGGAATATTTGTTGAGCTGTTGCTGTTTAGTTGCCAATGCCAAGTGGTTCACTGTGTGGAGCGGCCACGTGAATTGTCTGTGTTGACTGTGTGCGGGGCGGACTTTCTTTGGAGTCGAGCCTTGGAACAGTTGTCGTGAGTCGTGGTGGCCAGAAGCTCTGTGTTCGTATCTGTCTGCATGCAGCTGCTGTGCAGGATGACTGGACTTACAAGATGAAGTGAAAGTAAGGGACTAGTTAATCAAGATTACCGCCTTCCAAGTAATAATGGAGAGCCAGACTACCTACAGGACTGTGAGGAGGACAGAGACTTCGTAAATAGGCAGCAATTAGTGGAAGGTGGCCATTCATGGTTGAATACAATTGGATCACCCCAGAATTAAAATTAGATCGATAAAACACACTGTTTATTTGCAACTGTCTGATTATTATTATTATTATTATTATTATTATTATTATTATTATTATTATTATTTTCCTCCCCTGAAAACTATATCACCATGCCGCGGTGGGGAGGCTTGCGTGCCCCAATGAAACAGAAAGTCGACCCGCAGGTGCAACTATATTCGATGGGTATCTGTCGAGAGACCAGACTAACGAATGGTACATCGAAAGGGGAGTAGCAGCCTTTCTGAAATTGTAAGGGCGGCAGTCTGGATGATTGAACGATATGGCCTCGTAATAATACTCAACATAGCTTATCTGTGTTGATACTGCTACAGGCTGAAAGCAACGGGAAACTACAGCCTTAACTAACTCCCAAGGACATGCAGCTCTCTCTGTATGAATGATGTACTGATAATGGCTTCCTCCCGGATAAAATATTCTGGAGGTAAAATAGTTCCCCAATCGGATCTCTGGGTGGGGACTATACGAAAAGGGGCGATCATCAGGAAGATAGAAACACTCTGCGAGTCGGAGCGTGGAATGTTAGAAGTTTGAATCGTTTTGGTAAGTTAGAGAATGTGAAAAGGAAGATGGATAGACTGAAGTTAGATGTAGTTGGTATAAGTGAAGTACGTTGGCAGGAAGAGCGGGATTTTTGTTCCGGTGACTAGAGAATTATCAACACAAAATCAAACAGCAGAAATGTAGGAGTTGGTTTAATAATGAATAAGAAAATAGGGCAGCGGGTAAGCTATTATGACCAGATTAGTGAAAGAACTATTGTTGTCAAGATAGACAAAATGTCAATGCCCACCACATTACTGCAGGTCTATACGCCTACTAGTTCAGCAGATGAAATCGAAATCATATATGACGAGGTAGAGGATTTAACACAATATAAGGTGACGAATTTCTAATTATGATGGGAGACTGGAATGCAATGGTAGGCCAAGGAAGGGAAGGTAATACAGTAGGAGAATTCAGATTGGGGCAAAGGAATGAAAAAGAAAGTCGGCTGGTGAATTCTGCATCGAGCATAATTTAGTCCTTGCTAATACTTGGTTCAAACACCACAAACGACGGCTGTATACGAGATCTGGAGACACTCAAAGGTATCAAATGGACTTCATTATGATTAGGCAGAGACTCATTAACCAGGGGTTGAATTGCAAAACAAGAGCGGACGTGGACTCTGACCACAACTTGCTGGTCATGAAATGCAATGAAGATGAAGAAACTGAAGAAAGGAAGCACGGTGACTAACTACCCGACTTCTTATGTCCCTGACGTCCCTTATCACTGCCATGAGATATCTAAGACAGCTCATACCGAGCTCGATAGCTGCAGTCGCTTAAGTGCGGCCAGTATCCATTATTCGGAAGATAGTGGGTTCGAACCCCACTGTCGGCAGTCCTGAAGATAGTTTTCCGTGGTTTCCCATTTACACACCAGGCAAATGCTGGGGCTGTACCTTAACTAAGGCCACGGACGCTTCCTTCCCATTCCTAGGCCTTTCCAGCTGCACATGTTGAAAGAAAAGAGTGTGAAGGACTGTTTCAAGGAGCATGTTGCACGAAAACGAAATGAAAAGGATGAAGGAAAGACAATAGAGGAAGAATGGGCTGTCGTGAAGAATGAGGTCTCTAGTGCTACTGAAGAAATGTTAGGAAGCTTTTTTTTCTGCTAGTGGTTTTATGTCGCACCGACACAGATAGGTCTTACGGCGACGATGGGATAGGAAAGGCCTAGGAGTTGGAAGGAAACGCCCGTGGCCTTAATTAAGGTACAGCCCCAGTACTTGCCTGGAGTGAAAATGAGAAACCACGGAAGACCATCCTCAGGGCTTCGAACCTACTATCTCCCGGATGTATGCTTATAGCCGCGCGTCTCTAACCGCAAGGCCAACTCGGCCCGGTATGTTAGGAAGAAAGGAAATATCAAGTATGTTACGAGCTCTTTTCTCTTACCTTATGTGATTTCACCGCTTCGATTTGGTGCACGTTATACTGCGCCGACTCTACGAATTGTCTGCTTGCTAGTTTGTTTTACTACTGCTTGGGCCGTTGCCCCTCTCTGAGAATCCACCCTGACGTCATCTGCCCCCAGTAATTTCTAGATTCCGCTCCCTGCCGTGTATATATACTCGCCGCTTTCCTTCGTTCGGCGATCAGCTGTGATCTCGGACACTGTAATAGACAGTGGGAGTTGTAGTAGTGTACACGGCTGGACCGTTTGGATTTTAACTTCACTTCGTTCTTCTCTACTGACTGGGTGAGCAGATACTTATTACTATCATGTTTTCATAACTGCCCTTTTTTCCCCTGTATGGGCTTTGCTACTGCTGAAACTTTGAACTCTAGTCCCTTCAGGACTCGACGTAGCTGTGATGCACTAATATCTTGCATTTGGACTTTATTATTTGGAATGTGGAGGCAAAGGAGTGCTGGACTTGCAACAAAATAGTAACTTGTAAACTTCTCGGGTGGTGTAATGAACATTGCTTTCCGTCATCTTGAGCTGGGGACTCGGCAGCCTGATCTTCCCAGGACTTCCCATCCCATCGTTCTCGCTTACTTACTTTTCTTTCTTGCTCCTTCCTTTTTTACTTCCTTTCCTCCCTTCTTTCCCGATTTCTTATCAGTTAGATTTAAACATAATGACCAAGTGATTGTGGAAATGTTGTGGTCTGCGTATTCGATTGTAATGTTAATGTTTACCTTTCGAACATTCTAGCATATTGCTCTTTTCAAGTAAGCGTGTTAGAGCTTTGGGGGATCAGATGTCATTTATACTTGCTCGTTCACTAGCCTTGGGAATGTTCGTTTCAAAACTTGTTGTTTTTGAGGGTCACAATTCTTGTCAAAGTCTCCGTTTTAAATCTCAAATGTAATAATAATAAGAAGAAGAAGAAGAACTCGCATGGTTCTCCTTTTGTAGCTGTGCTTACCAAAGATGAGCGTAATAACGAGTGTAATTTCTCTTTCATTGTGTCCTTGTATATAGACTACTCAAAGCAATTGTAACGTATATTTTTTCCCTTGTTTTCGTGTTCCTATTTGCCAATGATAGATATCTGTAAATTTTAGCTACGCATACCAAAGACAACAATAATAGTAGTGTATTTTCCCTTTTTCCAGTATCTGTATGCACCTGCGATAATAATAATAATTTGTGTGATTTGCACATAACTCATACTTGTATGTACCCGAAAATGATACATTTTATCTGTTCCTGTGGAAATATCTGTCATTACCTTTGATATTGTTCAATATATTTGTTATTTTCAAAACTTGTTGTTTGGGGAGTTCTTTCTTTCATGATCCCTCCCTCTTTATTATCTTACATGTACCTACTGCGGATTTCCTCTAGGGTTATGGCCCAAAATACTCCTTGCACGTTGCTTTGTTAATGTATTGGGATCTGTGGTGACTTAAACACGGCCTTCGAACTGTGTAAATATTCGAGTACTTTACGCTTCCCTGCGCTCTGCTTACTCCATCTTACCCCCGGGCACATTAGACCTAGGGTTGATTTGTGAGATTCGCTTCCACATTAGTTGAAGTGTTGTTTTGAATTGGCCTGCTTAACTACAACTACTAGAGACTATATCATAATTTATATATTATTTATTACAATACTCATAGTAAAAGGGGCCGAAACACATGGTAGCAGATTACTATCTATTTTAAGTCCCCTTATTTCGTTTCTCCTATTTTTCTTTCTCTCATGGCTTACATTTCGGATAACTTCCCTTTAGGGGAAGACTCCTCTTTACTATCTTCTCCAGTATCGTCAAATTTATCATTAACAAATCCTTCTCTACCCAACTTAATTTCGTTATCTTCTTCTTCTTCTTCGCCCTCTATATACCCGTCTTCTATTAATCACACCCCTACCGGGCGAGTTGGCCGTGCGCGTAGAGGCGCGCGGCTGTGAGCTTGCATCCGGGAGATAGTAGGTTCGAATCCCACTATCGGCAGCCCTGAAGATGGTTTTCCGTGGTTTCCCATTTTCACACCAGGCAAATGCTGGGGCTCTACCTTAATTAAGGCCACGGCCGCTTCCTTCCAACTCCTAGGCCTTTCCTATCCTATCGTCGCTATAAGACCTATCTGTATCGGTGCGACGTAAAGCCCCTAGCAAAAAAAATCACACCCCTGATTTCTCATCTGATGATAATAAACCTTTTTGCTTACAACATCCTATGGCTCCACCGCCCCTCTACCCTCATCCCCCTGTACCTATTACTACTTCTGTTGACAGTTCTCTAAATGTACAGATTATTAAACAATCATTGCCTCAAGTTCCACAATTATCAGCGACAGATCCTCGTAGTCTTACTATTTGGTTATTTTTCGTCCGGAAATTTTTAAACATTAAAGTAGCTTCCTTCCCTCAATTAATTGGTCTTCTTTCCACCAAGACTACGGGTTTTTTTCTACCTTTTGGCTTGACAACATGTCTAACTTTTCCATCTGGTATGAATTGAGGCATGCTGTGCATAACTATTTTTTACCCTTGGAAGTTCGATATAAATTAAGTACCGAATTTATCGGACGTCATCAGTTACCCAATGAACCTGCCCATGATTATCTTGACTCTATTATTACTTATAGTGATGTCTTAAATATTTCTCATAATACTTCTGAATTAATTTCTATTATACAGTTTTATGCTGCTCCCTCCTTTCGTATGCTTTTCAATGCCGTTGCTCCCCCTGTTTCTCTTTTGCAACTTTACAATTTAGCCCATCAACATACTATAAATTCTTTAGGTGAACGTTCGTTTTATGCATCCGTTCCTCCCCCACTATTACTTCCACCTTTTCACATTCTTCTCTGTCTGCACTTCCTCCTCCCATTGTTCGCCCCTCTATAACTTGTTATCGTTGCAAACTACCTGCCCACCTTGCTCGCCAATGTACCTCTCAGTTTTCGGGAAACGCCCTTTAACCGCGTCATTAGGCAGTAGACGTTCAGTTGGGGAAAATCTGCCTCCTATTACTCACCCTACTACTTTGCCAGCATCTTCCCAGTCCATTTCGGATTTGGTTTCGTCCCCACCTCCTACTTGTCATGTTTTGGTAACCGCGATAATCTTCCCTCTGTCGCCCTACTTGACTCAGGGGCAGCTGTTTCGCTTATCAGTTTTCAATTTTATAAATCTTTAACTCAACTTAATTCTCATCTGCAGTATCTTCTATCCTCCACCCGCTGTTTTTCCGTTTCCAACCAACCTTTGAATATAATTGGTACTGTTTCTCTGCATAGTAAAATGCAACATTTTTCTTAGCTGTTTACCTTTCAGATCGTAGAAGGCTTGCATTCCCTATCATTTTGTGTTATGATTTCTGTTCGTATACAGGTCTTCTTCTTGATTCTGCACACTCGAAAGTTTCTTTTCCCTTTTCTGAGAAGTCTGTTCCATTGATTCGTACCTCTGATTACCCTTCGCTTTCACATTCTTTCCATCCTACTATTAACTCTACTCATTCTGACCAGGTTCAAGCCCTACTCACGGAATTTTCGGATGTCATCACCCACAACTTGGGTACCGTAAAGAATTTTTTTTGCACATATTGATCTTAAAGATTCTACTCCTATCCGCTCTTCCCCTTATTGCCTCAGCCCCCCTCGGATGAAAGTTTTAAACGAGTTAATCCAGAAAATGTTGAAAGATAATACTATCATTCCGTCATCTTCTGATTATGCTTCTCCCGCTTTCGTAGTTGATAAGCCTGATGGTACTGCGAGGTTTATTGTTGATTTTAGAAAGCTCAATGATAAAATCGTTTATGATGCGTATCCTATGCCTAAATTAAATTCAGCATTTCAACATTTCTCGGGTTCTCAATTTTTTCTATTTTTGACCATAATTCTGCCTATAATCAGCTTCCCTTGGACGATATTACCTCTCGGTATACGGCATTTATTACTCCCAATAGCCTGTATCAATTTCAAAAAGTTCCCTTTGGATTTAATTTAGGTTCCCAGATAATGCAACGTTTTGTGGACTCCTTTTCTGATATTAAGTACAAATATCTTTTCCCGTTTATTGATGACATTTTGATTTTTTCACCCGATTTTCAATTTCATTTGTCCCACGTTCGCGAAGTCCTTACTCGTCTTCGCAACGTCGGTTTAACCGTGAACCCCTCTAAAGTTTTGATTGCTCAAACTTCCATTAAATTCCTTGGACACATTTTTAGTTCTCAAGGTATTGCCGTTGATCCTAAACGAGTTTCTGCTATTAATAAAATCCCACCTCCCTCTAACTTAAAACATTTACGATCCTTCTTGGGAATGGTTGGATTTTATGCCAAGTACATCCCTAATTTTTCTTCTATCGCGGAACCACTGAACACTCTCAAACGTAAAGGTGTTAAATTCCAATGGTCCTCCCATCAACAAACCGCCTTTGATCTTTTAAAATCAAAATTATCCCATGCCCCTCTTCCACAAATTCCCGACTTTAATGTCACTTTTGAATTGTCTACTGATGCTTCTGACATTGCTATTGGGGCCGTCCTGCAACAAAGCATTAATGATTGTACTCTTCCCATTGCATTTTAAGTCGCCTTTTATCTCCCGTTGAACGTAAATATTCCACCTATGAAAAAGAAGCTCTTGCCCTCATCCTCTCGATTGAACATTTCGCTGATTATCTCGACCATCGCAAATTCATTGTTAGTACCGATATCCAGGCTCTTTCTTGGCTTCTCCATAACGCCCCCAAAATTGGTCGTACGGGTCGCTGGTTACTTCGCTTGTCACGTTTTAAGTTATCTCTTAAGTTCGTTTCTGGGTACAATAATTCGGTTGCTGATGCCCTTTCACGTTTATTTGAAGACGATCATCTTCAAACCTCTGAGCTTGATTCTCTCCCCGTCAGTTCGGTCATTTTCGTTTCCTCGTTGGCCATTTTCCCCCTCTCTTTTCAATCGTGTCTGCAACATCAACAACTTGGCTCCTACTGCCAACAAATTTCTCGTGAAC
Source organism: Anabrus simplex (assembly GCF_040414725.1). Lineage (NCBI taxonomy): Eukaryota > Metazoa > Arthropoda > Insecta > Orthoptera > Tettigoniidae > Anabrus > Anabrus simplex. Next base: position 1,102,363,422 of record NC_090265.1, on the reverse strand, counting down.
TTGCCTCCACGAATTATTCTGGTCCATTTCGTTTCCAACAGCAACTCCTTATTTTTAAACCCACACCCAAGGCTACCCCTCGCCTTGTTCTTCCGTCCAGTCTCCGTTCAATGGTTTTTCAATATTTACACGATTCTCCTGTTGGGGGCCACTTCGGTAGAGCCAAGACCTATGCCCGTCTTGCCTCCCAATTTTTTTGGCCTCAAATGCGCAAAGATATTTTTTCTTGGGTCCGTTCTTGTGCCTCGTGCCAAAGACACAAGCCATTGAATCACCTCCCCTATGGCACCTATGCCGCTTCTCCGGGGACATATTCTTCTGAGAAATATTATATTGATATTGTCGGCCCAATTGTTAAATCTTCTAAATCTAATTCTTATATCTTCACCTTATTAGATGGCTTTTCGGAATTTCTCATTGTTCGGCCTTAGCGAAATATTTCTTCCCAAATTGTTATTAATCTTTTGTCCTATCACATTTTTCCTATTACTGGTCTCCCTAAGGTTCTTGTTTCGGATAATGCATCAATCTTCACTTCTAAACAGTTTTATAATTTTTGCTTCTCATTGGGTATTAAAAAAGATCTGTACCTCCCCTTATCACCCATAAGCCAACACTGTTGAACGTTACCATAGGAATCTGAAAACATTTTTATCTATTTTTCACTCCCAGAATCACAAGCAATGGGATACTGGACTTCCATCTTTTGTTCTTGCTCTCATTTCTACTGTAAATGCCTCTACTGGCTATACTCCTGCGAAACTCTTTTTAGGTCGCGAATTGAATACCCCTCTTTCTCTCACCTGGGATTTACCTTCCCTTTTGGATACCCCCTCTCATCGCCTTAATCATTCTCAGTTGCAACTGGCATATCAGAAGCTCCTTCAGGCAAGGGAGCTACATAAGAAAGCTTGTAAGTCTCGTGTCTCAACACCGAAATTTAAATTGTTTGATCTGGTTCTTCTAAAAAATCATCCGGTTAGTTCCGCATCTCAAAATCTTTCCGCAAAACTTTCCCCTCTTTGGTTAGGCCCCTTTCGCATTCTTTCCTTTCCGTCTCCTAACACTGCCCAGCTTCAATCTCTTCATTCCCCTATGAACATTTAAAAGGCTCATTTTTCTCACTTAAAACCGTTCCATACCTAAACCCTTTTTTGGAGGGTGGGAGTTGGCTATTGATCAGGTCTGTTATCTCCTTTTTGCTTTTTGTTATTTTCTTTGTTATTAGTATGCTGTCCAGCGCTCTTTTTCCTCCTAATTCTTTGGGTTTCTGCTCACCCGGACCAGCTCCCACTGCCTAATTCTTTCATGTCTGATCCCCCCATGTTAATCTTTGTTTGTTATCCCTCCCCCTTTTTTGGGATATATTTATTGACACATATTTTCATTTCGGAATATTGTACTTAATTTGCAGACCACTAATTTGTATACGATCCGGATCGTTCCCTTGCCCTTTCCCCCCCCTTTTTTATTTCCCATTGCTTCGTTCTTTCATGTTACTCATTCTTTCTTTCTTTCTTTCTTTCCTTATTTGCTGTTTCATCCCGCCTGTCCCGGAGATGGCGCCTCTTCTGGACCCCGTGGGATCTGCATCATCGCCTGTTTTCATCTCTACGTTTCTTCTGGTTCTTCTTCTTCTGCGGTTATCGTTTTCAACCATCGCTGGATCTGCGCTCCATCTGCACCGCTTTGGATCATCTCTGCTGCCTCCACCACCCTCTCTTTGTCGTCGTGCCACCTCATCGTCTACTCACCACCAAACCTTCGGATTTTTCCTGGGTGGTGGGAGTATGTTACGAGCTCTTTTCTCTTACCTTATGTGATTTCACCGCTTCGATTTGGTGCACGTTATACTGCGCCGACTCTACGAATTGTCTGCTTGCTAGTCTGTCTTACTACCCGCTTGGGCCGTTGCCCCTCTCTGCGCATCCACCCTGACGTCATCTGCCCCCAGTAATTTCCAGATTCCGCTCCTTGCCGTGTATATATATTCGCCGCTTTCCTTCGTTCGGCGATCAGCTGTGATCTCGGACACTGTAATAGGCAGTGGGAGTTGTAGTAGTGTACACGGCTGGACCGTTTGGATTTTAACTTCACTTCGTTCTTCTCTACTGACTGGGTGAGCAGATACTTATTATTACTATCATGTTTTCATAACTGCCCTTTTTTCCCCTGTATGGGCTTTGCTACTGCTGAAACTTTGAACTCTAGTCCCTTCAGGACTCGACGTAGCTGTGATGCACTAATATCTTGCATTTGGACTTTATTATTTGGAATGTGGAGGCAAAGGAGTGCTGGACTTGCAACAAAATAGTAACTTGTAAACTTCTCGGGTGGTGTAATGAACATTGCTTTCCGTCATCTTGAGCTGGGGACTCGGCAGCCTGATCTTCCCAGGACTTCCCATCCCATCGTTCTCGCTTACTTACTTTTCTTTCTTGCTCCTTCCTTTTTTACTTCCTTTCCTCCCTTCTTTCCCGATTTCTTATCAGTTAGATTTAATCATAGTGACCAAGTGATTGTGGAAATGTTGTGGTCTGCGTATTCGATTGTAATGTTAATGTTTACCTTTCGAACAATCTAGCATATTGCCCCTTTCAAGTAAGCGTGTTAGAGCTTTGGGGGATCAGATGTCATTTATACTTGCTCGTTCACTAGCCTTGGGAATGTTCGTTTCAAAACTTGTTGTTTTTGAGGGTCACAATTCTTGTCAAAGTCTCCGTTTTAAATCTCAAATGTAATAATAATAATAAGAAGAAGAAGAACTCGCATGGTTCTCCTTTTGTAGCTGTGCTTACCAAAGATGAGCGTAATAACGAGTGTAATTTCTCTTTCATTGTGTCCTTGTATATAGACTACTCAAAGCAATTGTAACTTATATTTTTTCCCTTGTTTTCGTGTTCCTATTTGCCAATGATAGATATCTGTAAATTTTAGCTACGCATACCAAAGACAACAATAATAGTAGTGTATTTTCCCTTTTTCCAGTATCTGTATGCACCTGCGATAATAATAATAATTTGTGTGATTTGCACATAACTCATACTTGTATGTACCCGAAAATGATACATTTTATCTGTTCCTGTGGAAATATCTGTCATTACCTTTGATATTGTTCAATACATTTGTTATTTTCAAAACCTGTTGTTTGGGGAGTTCTTTCTTACATGATCCCTTCCTCTTTATTATCTTACATGTACCTACTGCGGATTTCCTCTAGGGTTATGGCCCAAAATACTCCTTGCACGTTGCTTTGTTAATGTATTGGGATCTGTGGTGACTTAAACACGGCCTTCGAACTGTGTAAATATTCGAGCACTTTACGCTTCCCTGCGCTCTGCTTACTCCATCTTACCCCCGGGCACATTAGACCTAGGGTTGATTTGTGAGATTCGCTTCCACATTAGTTGAAGTGTTGTTTCGAATTGGCCTGCTTAACTACGACTACTAGAGACTATATCATAATTTATATATTATTTATTACAATACTCACAGTAAAGGGGACCGCCACAAGTAAGAATCAATTGGAAACTCAGGAGATACTAGACCTGACTGATAAATGACGACAGTACAAGAATGCAAAAAACGAAGAGGGCAGAAAGGAATACGGGCGATTAACGTATGAAGTGGATAGGAACTGCAGAACAGCTACGGAAGAATTGCTTAAGGATAAGGTTGTATGGCCCTAGGAAAGGTAGATGATGTATGCAGGAAAATAAAGGAAATCATTGGAGAAAGGTAAACTGGGTGTGTGAATATTAGGAGCTCAGATAAAAAACCACTTCTAGGGAAGGAAGACAAGGCAGAAAGATGGCAGAAACATATCCAACGGTTGTATCAAGGCAAAGAACGCAGATGATATGGTTCCTTAACAAAAAGAGGCTGTTGATGCTGATGACATGGAAGACCCAAATTTAAGGTCAGAATTTGACAGAGCTTTGAGAGAACTAAATAGAAACAAGGCACCCGGAATTGATGACATTCCCTCTGAATTACTTACTGCCTCACGAGAAACCAGCGTGGTGAGGATATTCCATTTAGTGTGTCAGATGTATGAGACAGAAGAAGTGCCATCCGATTTTTCGGCAGAAAGTTGGCATACCTGTTCCCAAGGAAGCCGGTGCTGACAAGTGTGAAAACCACCACACCATTAATTTAATATCTCACGCCTGCAAAATGTTAACAACCGGGTGAGTTGGCCGTGCGGTGAGGGTCGCGCAGCTGTGAGCTTGCATCCGGGAGATAGTGGACTCGAACCCCAATTTCGGCAGCCCTGAAGATGGTGTTCCGTGGTTTCCCATTTTTACACCAGGTAAATACTGGTGCTATGTCTTAATTAAGGTCATGGCCACTTCCTTCCCACTCCCTAGGCCTTTCCTATTCCAATGACGCCATAATACCCATCTGTGTCGGTACGACGTAAAACAAATTGTAAAAAAATTAGCACGTATTATTTACAGAAGAATGGAAAGACAAGTTGAAATTGAATTGGAAGAAGATCAATTTTGCTTCAGACGAAATGTAGGAACACGCGAAGCAATACTGACTTTACGTCTCATCTTAGATGATCGAATTAAGAAGCACAAGCCCACGTACGTGGCGTCGTAGACCTTGAAACCGCATTTGATAACGTTGATTGGACTAAGCTATATGAGATTCTGAAGGTGATCGGGATCAGATACCGAGAACAAAGAAATATCTACCGGGCGAGTTGGCCGTGCCGTTAGGGGCGCGTGGCTGTGAGCTTGCATCCGGGAGAGAGTGGGTTCGAATCCCAATGTCGGCAGCCCTGAAGATGATTTTCCGTGGTTTCCCATTTTCACACCAGGCAAATGCTGGGGCTGTACCTTAATTAAAGCAATGGCCTCTTCCTTCAAAATCCTAGGCCTTTCCCATCCCAACGTCGCCATAAGACTTACATCTGTCGGTGCACCGTAAAGCCACTAGGAAAAAAAAAAGAACTATCTACAATCTGTATAAAAATCCATCTGCAGTGATGAGAATCGAGGGCTTTGAAAAAGAAGCAGCAATCCAGAAAGGAGTGAGGCAAGGTTGCAGTTTGTCTCCCTTCCTTTTCAATGTTTATATAGAACAGGATTAAAGGAAATCAAAGGGGAATTTGGGAAGGTAATCATAATCCAAGGAGAGGAAATCAAAAGCCAGAGATTTGCTGATGGTATTGTTATTTTATCTGAAACTGCAAAAGATCTGGATAAATTACTGAATGGTATGGAGAGAGTCTTGGGTAAAGAGTACAAGATGAAAATAAGTAAGTTCAAAACAAAAGTAATGAAGTGCAGTCGAACAAAGTCAGGTGATGCAGGAAATATTAGATTAGGAAATGAAGTCTTAAAGGAAGTAGATGAATATTGTTACTTGGGTAGTAAAATAACTAACGATGGCAGAAGTAAGGAGGACATAAAATGCAGACTAGCACATGCAAAGAAGGTCTTTCTTAAGTTAAATACATTTTCTCACTTCGAACATTGATGTAGGAATAAGCAAGATGTTTTTGAAGACTTTCGCCTGGAGCGTGGCATGTATGGAAGTGAACATGAACGACAACTAGCTCAGAAAGAGAATGGAAGCTTTTGAAATATGGCGTTATAGAAGAATGCTGAAGGTGAGATGGATAGATCGAATTGGTGAGAAAAGTTCGATTTGGCTAAATTTGACCAGAAAAAGAGATAGAATGATAGGGCACATATTAAGACACCCAATACTTGTTCGATTGGTTTTTGAGGGAAGTGTAGGCTGTATGAACGGTAGGGGTAGACCAAGGTATGAATATGACAAGCAGATTGGAGCAGATGCATGATGCAGCAGTTAAAGATAAGCACAGGGTCAGGTATATCGTGGGGAGATGCATCAAACCAGTCTATAGACTGATGACTCAAACAACAGCAACAACAACATTATTGTTGTTTTTATTATTAATAATGAGGTTATGGAAGAAATAAAGTAGAACTGGCTGAGTCAGCAAAGAGAATGCATCTGCATGTGTTAGATGTAAGTGAAAGTCGGGTAAGGGGAGATAACGAGGAAGAGATAGAAGATTATAATATCTACATGCTGGATGTTAAAAAGGGAAGGGAAATAGTAGGTTCGAACCCCACTGTCGGCAGCCCTGAAAATGGTTTTCCGTGGTTTCCCATTTTCACACCAGGCAAATGCTGGAGCTGTACCTTAATTAAGGCCACGGCCGCTTCCTTCCTACTCCTAGCCCCTTCCTGTCCCATCGTCGCCATAAGACCTATCTGTGTCGGTGCGACGTAAAGCAACTATCAAAAAAAAGGGAAGGGCAGGGCAGAGTATGGGGTAGGGCTTTTCATCAAGAATACTATTGAACGCAACATAATTTCTGTTAGGCTCTTGATTGAGCGAATGATGTGGGTAGATGTGGCAGTTGGAGGAATTAGAACGAAAATTCACCATGTGAGGGTGCAGATGAAGATGAAGTTGACAAGTTTTATGAAGCACTGAGTGACATCGTAGTCAGGGTCAACAGCAATGATAGGATCGTGCTAATGGGCGATTTCAATGCGAGAGTTGGAAACAGAACTGAAGGATACGAAAGGGTGATTGGTAAATGTGGGGAAGATATGGAAGCTAATAGGAATGGGAAGCGTTTGCTTGACTTCTGTGCTAGTATGGGATTATAGTTACGAATACATTCTTCAAGCATAAGGCTATTCACCGCTACAAAGGGGAGGGTAGAGGAACCAGATCCATAATAGACTCTATCTCAACCGACTTCAAAAACAAGAAATATGTTAGGAATGTACGGGTTTTCCGGGAATTTTCCGATTATATAGACCACTACCTGATCTATAGTGAACTAAGCATCTATAGGCCTATGATAAAGAAAGTGAAATCTATCTGCAAACGAATAATGGTAGGAAATCTCCAGGATGAGTAAATTAGACAGAAGTGCATAGATATGATTAGTGAGAAGTTCAGAACAGTGAACAGTTAGCAGGTTCAGGATATAGAAAGAGAATGGGTGACATACAGGGATGCTGTAGTAGAAACAGCAAAGGAGTGCCTACGAACAACCGGTGTAAAGATGGGAAAAGCGAACATCTTGGTGCAATGATGAAGTGAGGGCAGCTTGTAAACGTAAAAAAGAAGGCTTATCCGAAATGGCTCCAAACAACGGCTGATGCAGACAGGGAGTTGTACGTAGATGAAAGAAACAGAGCGAAACAAATAGTTGTTGAATCCAAAAAAGAAGTCGTGGGAAGATTTTGGTAATAACCTGGAAAGGATAGGTCAAGCAGCAGGAAAACCTTTCTGGACAGTAATAAAGAATCTTAGGAAGGAAGGGAAAAAGGAAATGAACAGTGTTTTGGGTAATTCAGGTGAACTCATAATAGATCCTAGGGAATCACTGGACAGATGGAGGAAATATTTTGAAAATCTTCTCAACGTAAAGGGTTGTTAGTTGTGTCGCGAACAACCGAGCTGGTGGGGAGGAGGAAAATGATGTTGGTGAAATTACGCTTGAGGAAGTAGAAAAGGTGGTAAATAAACCCCGTTGTCATAAAGCAGCAGAAATAAATGAAATTAGAACTGAAATTGTGTAGTGGGAGGGCAAGGATGAAATGGCTTCATACAGTAATAATATCATCATGGAGTGTTGGTAAGGTATCTTCAGATTGGACAAAAGCAGTAATTGCACCTATCTATAAGCAAGTGAACAGAAAGGATTGCAACAACTATCTACAGTAGGTATCTCATTGATTAGTATACCACGCAAAGTATTCACTGGCATCCTGGAAGGGAGGGTGCGATCAGTCGTTGAGAGGTAGTTGGATGAAAACCAGTGTGGTTTGAGACCACAGAGAGGCTGTCAGGATCAGATTTTTAGTATGCGCCAGGTAACTGAAAAGTGCTACGAGAGGAATAGGCAGTGATGTTTATATTTCGTAGATCTAGAGAAAGCATATGACAGGATACCGAGGGAAAAATTGTTCGCCATACTGAGGGACTATGGGATTTAGGGTAGATTATTAAAAATCATTCAAAGGCATTTATGTTGACAATTGGGCTGCAATGAGGATTGATGGTAGAAAGAGTTCTTGGTTCCGGGTACTTACAGGGGTTAGACGAGGCTGTAATCTTAAACCCATGTTGTTCGTAGTTTACATGGATCATCAGCAGAAAGGTATAAAATGGCAGGGAGGAATTCAGGTAGGTGGAAATGTAGTAAGCAGTCTGGCCTATGCTGAGGACTTAATCTTAATAGACCGAGCTCGATAGCTGCAGTCGCTTAAGTGCCGCCAGTATCCAGTATTCGGGAGATAGTAGGTTCGAACCCCACTGTCGGCAGCCCTGAAAATGGTTTTCCGTGGTTTCCCATTTTCACACCAGGAAAATGCTGGGGCTGTACCTTAATTAAGGCCACGGCCGCTTCCTTCCCACTCCTAGCCCTTCCCTGTCCCATCGTCGCCATAAGACCTATCTGTGTCGGTGCGACGTAAAGCAACTAGCAAAAAAAAAAAAAAGTGATCTTAATAGTAGATTGTGCCGAAAGGATGCAGTCTAATATCTTTCAACTTGAAAATAGTTGCAATGTGTATGGTATGAAAATTAGCCTTTCGAAGACTAAACTGATGTCAGTAGGTAAGAAAACTAAGAGAACTGAATGTCATATTGGTGATACAAAGCTGGAACAGGTAGATAATTTCAAGTATTTAGGATGTGTGTTCTTCCAGGATGGTAATGTAGTAAATGAGATTGAATCAAAGTGCAGTAAAGCTAATGCAGTGAGCTCGCAGTTGCGATCAACAGTATTCTATAAGAGAAAGTCAGCTCCCGGACGAAACTATCTTTACATCGGTTCATACCAACTTTCCTTTACGGGAGGGAAAGCTGGATGGACTCAGGATATGTTATTCATAAGTTAGAAGTAACAGACATGAAAGTCCTGGTACAAGCAGGTGGGAACAATGGCAGTAGGGTACGAGGAACTGGGGGGAATAAACGATAAGTTAGGAATTAACACGATTCATGAAGCTGTGCGCATAACCCGGCTTCTGTGGTGGGTCATGTGAGGCGAATGGAGGAAGATAGGTTAGCCAGGAGAATAATGGACTCTGTTTATGGAGGGTAAGAGAAGTAGAAGGAGACCAAGACGACGATGGTTTGACCCAGTTTCTAACGATTTCTTCTTCTTATTTTCTTCGTGGGGCCTCTAAATATTACAGTAGTTTCTAAATAGCGTCGACCTCTAAGATATTTTGCTACCATGTTTTTCCTTCATTCCCACCTAGATATACCTGCTCCCTTCACAAAGCTGCAGGTTGTTCTTATTGGGTTTTCTTGGATTTTTCTCTCTCTTCACCTGGTAGTCCTAGAGTGGAGAGTCTGATTCTAGCCAGCACCTCAGATTCGAAAAGTATCTGATTCAGGAAATGATGGAACCAAGTACAGGGAAGAATATGTTAAACGTGGTGGTGGTAAAAGCAGGTTAACTTTAAGCTGTTGTCGTTAAAAATAAAAGTGATTGAAAGGAAGGTTGTAAAGATACGTTTATAAAGCAGTATCATACGGTTGATAAGAGAGACAGGAAATAGTTTTATGAAAGTAATTATGATCGGTGTAAAATGGTAAAAAATGACGTAAACACCTAGGTTTGAAAGTGTTGTTGAAGAGTGTGAAAACCGGTATACACATTCAGTGGAACAAACTATTACCGCTACCTAAACTGAAGAATCCACCACCTAGAGACCCACCAACAGGGTAATCCTGAACAATACTCGCCACGAAACAAATGCAGAGATATTATCTGGCTTGTAGACATAGCCGAGATCCGACTTCTACATCGACGCGTAACATATAAATAACAAATAGCGCAGATAATTGGTGAATTCATTTAATGTTATTATTTTTACATCCCAATAACTACCTTTACGGTTTTAGGAAACGCCGAGGTTCCCAAATTTTTGTTCCATAGTCATTTCACGTGCCAATGTCCGGCTCCATGGCTAAATGGTTAGCGTTCTGGCCTTTGATCACGAGGGTCCCGGGTTCGATTCCCGGCAGGGTCGGGAAGTTTAACCTTAATTGGTTAATTTCGCTGGGACGGGGGCTGGGTGTATGTGTCGTCTTCATTATCATTTCATCCTCATCACGACGCGCAGGTCGCCTACGGGAATCAAATCAAAAGTCCTGCATCTGGCGAGCCGAACTTGTCCTCGGACATTCCCGTCACTAAAAGCCTTAAGCAATTTCTTTTTTTCTTACGTGCCAGTAAATCTATCGACACGTAAATCTGCCGAGACGTAGTTGAGCGCCGTCAAAAACCACCGAACTTACCCTAGGTCGAACCTGCCAAGTTGAGCGCAGAAGGCAAGAGCTCTACCGTGTGAGCTAGTCAACCCGACAGGAAATTGTTTGTTTGTCTGTAGAAAGTAAAGGAGGAGATGTATTTCCTATAAACCCGTTAATAACATGCCTCTCCGCAAAGTAGAAATTATGCAACCCGCTTCGACAGCAGGATATAGTAGCTTAGTCGATAGAGGCGCTGTATATGGCCGATGGGGTATAAACTGGAGTCTCTCGAATCCACCCAGGCCTCGCTACCCTTTTTCGTTTCGCTAACTAGAACAACTTATAAACACAGTCACTGCTTGGAAAATACTAACAATATTAACGGGCAACAGTTATCGGAATTCCCTTATTTCGATCATTTATCTGTATAGCAGTACGTACGATAGTTTTCGGTCTATTAATAGCTTATCTGAGAGGGTAAGCAAAGAGAGAAAGTGCACTTTGTCTTTTATTTTGTTATTACCTACTTGCGGTGTAGAGGTATCATGCATGCCTCTTACCCGGAGGCCTCAGGTTCGATTTCAGGCATGTCAGGGATTTTTACCTAGATCTGAGGGATAGTTGGTTCACTCAGTCTACGTGATTACAATTGACATCTTTCAGTGACAGCAGCCCCGGTCTAGAAAGCCAAGAATCGTAATCTGCAGGCCTTCGGAGCTGTTGTGCAATGGGGTTTTGGTATTACACGTGAGAAAGGGACTCGGCTTGAGATCGGGAGATTACAAGCTAAGTGGAATAACAGGCTGGCGTGTATTATTTTATGACTGACAATGTCGTTCCGCTGGCCACGCGGAAAACCAACATATATAGGTGATCTGGCTTGGTAACAGTCGTCTTGCACGCTAAAGCTGTTAATAATCTCTCAGTTCCACAAACTACTTCGAGACTGTTTCAATTCCATAATAAAACTGGAACGAATATAAGTTTTAAAAGAAATATCACATATGAATGAGGCATGATAGCCGAGTGACATCGTCACAAGCTTCTCACCAAGACATCCCTGTTTCGAATCCCTGTCAATGCATGTGGATTTTTGGAATGAAAATTAATGACCTGTCATTCGAATATCACTTACAACTGCAGGCCCCAGTGCTATGACTTCCTTTTTCCTTCACAATTTGCTTCACGTCACACCGACACAGATAGGTCTTACGGCAATGCTGGGGAAAGGAAAGGGCTAGGAGTAAGAAGTAATTTACAATGACCTTGATTAAGGTACTGCCCTAGCATCTGCCTCGTGTGAAAATCGCACACAACGGATAGCCATCTTCAAGGCTACAGGCAGTGAGGTTCGAACCCACCATCACCCGAATGCAAGCTAAAAGCTGCGCTCCCCTAACCGCAAGTTACTGTAAACAAATTAGTATTAGATCCCGCTAGAGACATAAACAGAGGAGAATGGCTAGTGCACATGTACATCAGCTTGAGGTAAACTCTGACGGTGAGTTTGCAAGTTACCGAAAAACGGATTACTCACGTACTCACAGGCTCTTTGCCCGTCTCCCTCTTGGTGTAATGACGGAGCTGTGACGTAATGAGCGCGGGCGATTTAAATATGAATGCTTACCTTTACATAACCGAACGCGCGCAGGCCCACGCCTAACAGCTGTGACGTCACAGCGTTTGTGATTTGAAATGCTGATTGCTGGCTATGGGTGCATGGCGTTATAACCTAACGTGTGTCCATTCATTGTCCTGTTTCTCTACGGTGTCTGATTTGTGGTGATTTGAATCATTTAAGATGGATTTTTTATAACCGGATGGCCTTCCTGACGTCAACATCATCAGGGAAGGTAATGATATAAAATGAATGACATGATATATGATAGTAGGAAGGGAGAGTGTAAAACCCGGTAGTAGCACATAGCCTTCTCCTGTCAACTAGCATCGAGAGGTCTGCTCAAAGATTTACGTCTCCATCCGACGAACAAACAGCCATCAGCAGCGTTATATGCCCGACCATATGAGCTCTGCGGAGAGGATTGGAATTTAATCAAGGATTTTTGGGCACACTATTTAGTAATTAGAAATTGTATACCACCACCTACCTTACCCTGCCAGGCGGAATGGCTCATACGCTTGACAGGCTAGCCTTCCGTTGCAAACATTGCAGGTTTGATCATATTTACATATTTGTGACTGAATACTTCAGCCTTCTGTAAATTCTCAACGAGAAGTTCTTCAGTCTACATTTACATAAAAAATAAAATGGTGACGACTAGAAAATAATTTGATAGGTGTGAAGAGTGAAATGGAAAGAAATAAGTAGACAGTTTTAAATTTAATGGAATATTTATTGTGTAATTATTTACAAAATTAAATAAACTACTGCCGGTTATACTATAGTTTTGGTTATGCTGCCGACGAGGTTTCTGTACTCCTTCTTACTGTGAAGAGGTAGCATGCTTCCAAAATTGTGATGCCCCCTGCAACATGTGTTTGATGATCATGTTAACACTGATATGACATTCAATAACTTTAAACGTGTGTGTGCTTCATGCTGGTCATCACACCGTTACGGATTTTTAGTTATTGATAAAGAAAGTGGTGTTCATTGTGGACGGTATCGCATGGGGTTTGATCATTTTATATGTGTTCCGAGGTGTCTGTGGAACAGCAGAGGTGAAAGAAGGTGCGGGCTGGAATGGGTCTAACTACAAGTCCGAAAGATGAATTAAAATTTTCATAAATGTTATATTTTCAGATCTTAACAATTTTCATATAGACTTTCAAAACTCAACAAGTAACAAGTCAACAACAAGCCAAAATCAGGTACAAAGAAATCACAAATGTAAGGGGATTATTACAAGACCTGGGCTTCGAGCCCCAAGTATAATTTCTGAGCTCTCAGCTCACAACCACAAATTACCAAAGGGCAGAAGACCCCTAATTGCATGGAGCACTTGCTCCCAACTCAAGCCTCCCAGAGGCACCTTTCACACACAAGAAAGAGCTCACCCGCTCTCAATTTTTCAAGCCTATTTAAGAGGCCATAAACGGACTTTACACTAACTGCCCTCAAGGCACACTTATAATGGCAAAGGGGTACCTCGTACCCAATCTACTGGGCCTTCTCAGGAAGGAAAACAAAACGGGTTAATTAAATGGCCCAAAATTCAAAATTGAATGGAGGCGAGTACTTGCACTCCTACACTAAAGTTTTTTAAAACCTATGTGGCGCTAGGCCGATAATACAGGGGCTAATCCCAAGCTAGGGAGGTGACTGGTATGAGAAACTTTAATACATTAATGAAGAGAAGAAACAGTTACGAAAACGTAGTCACCTCAATTTCAAATGAGGGGGAGCTCGAGAGGGTAAAGCACTCTCTATCCCCGAATTAAAGTTCAAAAAAACTGAAGTTTACCAGGAAAAGGGTTTACATGCTTAATAGTTTACATATTAAGGTTGCGAACTCTCCCCGAGAATTAAACTGCTGAGCTAGCAAGAAATAAAGATGTTAAAAGGCCATTACCTTGTTGGAGACCTGTTGCTCGAAGAAAGAGGCGCTACCCGCTCCCTGCTACATATCCACACACACTAAGCTAGATGTTACTGAAGTGGCCCGGAGACAAGAAAATCACCAGTTTTTATACCCTCGTGGAAAATTTGAGACCTTTCAGGAATGAGTAGACACACCCACTCAATTTTTATTGGTAGACTAAGAATTACACATGAAAATTTGAAGAAGAAAGCTGTGATTGGAGGAAAATTAATTACAGAAATTACTGATTGATTACATTCAAAACTGGCGGAAAGAAAGGATTAATATTGCCAACCCACAAACCACAGAACAAAATTTAGTAAAGACACAACTGATGAATATAAAATTTCTTCAAGAAAGTTCATTCCTTCACACTAGAGTGCATAATCATAGTTTTTTTGGTAGAGACCTCTGTTAGAGAATGTCCCCACTTCTCGATCAATGAAAAACAAAAGCAAATCAAAAACACACAGTGACATCTTCTGATAACCAGTAGAGTTAGTTCGGTGGTTAAAGTTCCGGGTCTCTCCAGTAGAGAAGTTTCAATTGGCGCAAGATTTGAACTTGCGTCGTAGAGGTGTACCGCCCGGTATAATATGCATCAACACAGAGTTACGGTCTGCACTTTATCAAAAACCGCCATCATGACAACATCAGGAAACAGATTAAACAACATATAATCCGTGCTCTAAATAACATTCGACGAAATTTTAAAGAGCTTAAACGTATTCAAGCAGACACTGGTTTATTTTTGAAAACGCAACTAGGTACACCACAGAAAGAGACTTTTAATTCTACTCCATTGCCCAAGTCTACTTACAAGTTCTGTTTCTATGCAAACACCTCATGATAAAGATAAGCAAGAACAAGTAAAGCCTGAAGTACAAGAAGAAGAGAAGCAGGACGAGAAAATGGAGAAGCAGGACAGGGATGAAAAACAGGATGAGGAAGAAGAACTTAACAACACTTCACCCATCTGAGTGAGTTCAGTTTTTACTACAAATGTTATTGCTGAAACACCTAACATCAACACAAGATCTCTCTTTGCTCCTTATGTAGAAAATTCTTTACAGGACAAACTGACACAGCCTACGGTATTCGCTATGAAAACGACTGTTTCTGTATAGGTAATGCAAATGTTAAGATTAATGGCAACAGTCTCATCGTAAAAGGTGTTACCTATAAATATATTAAAAGTCTCTTAGAACTTATTTCCTCATGAATACTAGATAAGGTTATAATTTCACAAGATGATCTTAAAAAATACGAAGCAATGGTTTTTGCTACTGACGCAACACGACGTAATTACAAGAGGACAGAAGCTGTAAATGCAAATAAGAGTCGCAATTATCGAGAGATTATTTCTAAGCTGTTTCCGTCACATCAACCGACTGCACGTGGTCTTAATGTTATCTACAAGCATTTGTTTCCGTATGTAGACGTAAGATACTGGAATGACCCTAACTTACTCGTAGAACGATTACAACTTTTAAGAGCTTCGCAAGATGTTGGTCGCACAGGTCACGAATCAGAAATTCTATAAATAGAGAATTACGTTATGCGGGTATTATTCAGTGATGGCTCGTCAAGATAAGCCCTCACCCGTAAAGATAAGCATCCCACAAGAGTTCTATAACCCAGCTCATATCACCTACTATCGCAGACGCGTCATTACACGCAGAAAAGAGGATCTCTGGCAAGCAGACTTAGTAGAAATGATTCTATATGCCTCTAACAATAAGGGGTGTATGTATCTACTTACGGTTATCGATGTATACTCTAAGTTTGCTTTTGCACTACCTTTGCGTTCTAAGAAAGTAGCTCAAGTCAAATACGAATTTAAACATATTGCCGAGCAATCAAAACGCTACCGAAGGCTTCTTTAAACTGATCAAGGTAAAGAGTTTCACAACAAGGATTTTTCTTCTTACCTCAAGTTACTTGGCATTCATCACTACTCTACGTTCAGCAATCTCAAGGCAAGTGTTGTAGAACGCTTTAATCGTACACTCAAGTCAATGATGTGGCGAGAATTTACATCTCAAGGCTCTTATCGTTTGATTGAACTGCTACATTGACTCGTGTATACCTACAACGATACACTTCATCGCATTATCGGCACAAAGCCATATCTTGTTACTAAGAATACAACAAGCTTAGATGCTATTCATCCTGTAATCAAAATGGCTGATTTGCGCCGCCATCGCTTTCAAAAAGGTGATTTCGTTTGCATCAGCAAATACAAG
Organism: Anabrus simplex; assembly: GCF_040414725.1. NCBI lineage: Eukaryota > Metazoa > Arthropoda > Insecta > Orthoptera > Tettigoniidae > Anabrus > Anabrus simplex. The sequence goes on along the minus strand of NC_090265.1, from coordinate 1,102,347,359 downwards.
TCTATCTTTGCAAAATGATACACACCTAACTGGAGTACAGAAATTTTTCAAATCAGGAGTGTTAAGCTTACTAATCCAGTTACATATTTACTTCGCGATCTTTTAGGACAGCCTATTGAAGGAGGATTCTACATCGAAGAACTGCAGGAAACAAAATATCCTGATCACTATTTAATCGAACATGTTATTCGTCGTTGTGGAAATAATCTGTATGTCAAATGGCTTGGTTTCAATAACAACAATTCATGGATTAATAAAGAGAATGTACTATAAGACTTCATTTTTTATTCTGGAACCACCACCTCTCCTTTCTTCTACTGCTTAGGACAAGCTTAAATTGCAATTCAACATTATTACTACTAGTTAATTTAGGACAAGGTGTAGGGTAGAATTAATATTTAAAAATCACAAACAACACCTGCATTATGTTTCAAAAATCGCATTTATTTTAGAGTACCTATATACATTTTCCTTTCTTCAAGTAAATCTGTTCTGTCCTTTCTTGCATAGATTATTTCTATCGTCTTCGCTGTTTAATAACACCACCCTGTAACAGTCTTCCTTTCATTGCACCGGCAACGACAAGTGTTGCTATCTTCTCAGCAACTGTAGCATTAGGTGACGTCACACGCTGCATAGTTTTACGAAGCAGATTTTCATCAGCTACACGTCTTAGCTCAGGTTTGTTTTGAAGATAAGCAATACCAGGCTCTTTACAGGCAGCATCTAACATATTAATACCAGGATCATCACGTGCCAAGCGTACGTCAAGTCGAGTTCCATGGCCACAGTCTCGGTAACTAGGAATGTGAAGCTCAAAAGGAAGATCAATCACCTTATTGATGAGTCCATGCCCAGCATGTTTCCTCACCTTCCTCCCAGCACGTTTCTTCACCTTTTTCTGCGACAACTTGCTTACTCTGTTCGCAGTTTTGATAAGTGTTTATAGGCGAAGACAACTCGTTAGTTTTAGATCCGTGATACAGTTCACTGAGTTGACATGTACGGCACTCTCACACTGAAGGCCCCCCAGCTAAACTTACTTGTTCATGATGTAAACTACACTTTTGAAGCTCTGACAAAACAGGATATTGCGTCCACAAACGAGGCACCTTATCCCAGGTCTTCTTTACAGCATTTACAACTACATTGACGTCCGGTTCCACGGCTGAGTGGTTAGCGTGCTGGTCTTTGGTCACAGGGGTCTCGGGCTCGATTCCCGGCAGGGTTGGGAAATTTAACCATAATTGTTAACTGGGTGTATGTGCCATCTTCATCATCATTGCATCCTCATCACGAAGCGCAGGTCGCCTACGGGAGTCATATAAAAGGCCTGCACCAGGCCTCTCCTGAGGCCACACGCCATTATCTATTAGCTACAAAGCAAAAAGCAAAGCAAAGTCACCTCCGTGCACGCCATGAAGGCCCTTGGAGGAGTGGAAGGTAAAGGCTTCCACCATTGTTAACCTCGGCACGTGATGGGGTAGAGTGGTTAGCTCTACGCCCGGCCGCCTTTGCCCCCAGGAATTAACCTGGTACTCATTTTTGGTGTAGGCTGAGTGAACCTCAGGGCCATATGCACCTCCGGAAGTGGAAATCTCGTTTCTTAAATTTTACGACTTCCTGACGGGGATTCGAACCCACGTCCTTCCTGGCGAACCGAGCACGCCTTTACCGCCTCGGCCAGGCAGCCCCTATTTATTAGCTACATTGACCAAAAATGCCTTTGGTAATGCATTCAACTCTTCTTCAGTAAAAGTGTGTTGTTGCTTTTGCAAGGATAAAATTTTACGATTACCTTTTCAACCGCGTTACAATTAGTATCAGATAGAAAAGACATGACATATTTACTCTACAAATGTTTCTTTCATACTGTTGTCATTTCGACACTGCAATTTACATACATTACGTTGTTCACCTCCTGGCATGCACTGCGACACAACACATGGCGTGAACTGTTTAATTGTTTCTCCACTATGCTCCTTGAGAAGAGTTTTAAATTGTGGACATCCTAATTCGTACATATCGATAATTTCACATGTTGATGGTAGATACTAACGCAATAAAAAATTATTTAAAAAACAATATCTGCTCTTGACAAATAAGCGTTCATGATCATAGATAGAAAGCGATAAGGTATTCCATTTTTCCCACTGCAGATCCAAATATTTTTCAATCCATTGTGTTTGCTTTTTGTCTTCATCTGTTTGCAAACAGTAAGGGAAAGGAGGGCTAAATACTAAACTGAAAAGATTTGGCGCCCAAAACACAGCGCAATCCAACACAGCCACCTCTTTGAACACAAATTTGTTGCCGTTCATTTTAAAGTTTTGTACATCAACTATTAATGTTCTTGTCATGATGGACTAAAGCGCTCAGAGTATCTTAGAAACTAAAGAATATATTCTCACTTAAAGCATATATAAAGGTTTGAATTTACTAGAGAGTGACCTTGATAACGAACAAGTCTAAACATGCAGAACGATGTCGACGTGATCGCTGCATGTTAAAACAGTGTGACCTCAGTATGGCACATGCTCAGTCCCGCTATTATAGAACTACACATAAAATATGTACAATGTGTCTGATTCGCAGCTCTGTTACGAAATTTGTAAAGTGTTACAAGGCCTGAAACGGACTCAACTGTGGCATAGGTGCTCAACTAAGCAGAGACGCATTTTAGGAGGATGAGGAAGAGGAAGAGGAGTGTTGTTGGTTATTTGCCCATCGGAGACGTAAAGCCTTGATCAGACCTCTCAATGCTATTCGATAGGAGAAGGCTATGTGCCACTATCCTCTCCCTTCCCTTCTAATTACTAGATAGTGAGCCCAAAAAGGCTTGATTAAATTCCAATCCTCTCCGCAGTGATCATATGGAGTGATGGCACATAACGCTGCTGATGGTTATTCGTCCGTCGGATGGAAACGTAAAGCCTTGAGCAGACTTCTCGATGCTATTCGACAGAAGAAGGCTATGTGCCACTACTAGCTTTTACCCTCCCCCTTCCTACTATGATATATCATGTCCTTCATTTCATCTCATTATCTTCCCTGATAAGGTGGACGTCAGGAAGGGCATCCGGTTATAAAAATTCATCTTAAATGATTCATCTCACCACAAGCCCGACACCGTAGAGAAACGGGACAACGAATGGACACACGTTAGGTTATAACGTCATGCACCCTTAGCCAGCAATCTACATTTCATGTTTAAATCACTCGCGCGTATTACGTCACAGCTCCGTCACTACACCAAGGGGGGGGGAGATGGGCAAAGAGCCTGTGATTGCGTGAGTAATCCGTTTTACGGTAAATTGCAAACGCGCCGTCAGAGTGTACCTCAAGCTGATGTACATGCGCACTAGCTATCCCCCTGTTTATGTCTCTAGAGGGATCTAATATTCATTTGTTTACAGTAACTCACGAAGTCACGGCGAGAGTAGACTGTTATGTCTCTAGCGGGATCTGATAGCCTTCTGATTACAGTAACTCATGAAGTCGCCGTGAGAGCGCACTTATATATGTCTAGCGGGATCTGATAGTCATTTGTCAGGCTGTCGCGTCACAGCTCTGTCAAGAGAAGGCCTGCGCGTTCAGTTATGTAAAGATAAGCATGTATTTTTAAATCGCCCGCGCATATTACGTCACAGCTACGTTACTATTCCAACGCGGAGACGGCAAAGAGCGTGTGTGAGGTTAGGTTACCGTTCGTGGCCAAGATTAGGTTAACACAAGTGTTAACCACACCTAAACGTCACCTCACTAGCTTGGCTCCTCCAATGTGAACCCGTCAAAGTTTAGGTTGGCGTTCCTCCTAGCGAGGTTAGGTTAACACGTCATAACTTCAACTACCAATCCTCCAACCGATTGAACTCATCCAAGGGGAGCCTTTGTGTAAGGTTAGGTCAAGCGTTCGTGCGCATGGTTAGGTTAACAAGTCGTAATGACGTCCTGCCCTCCTCTGCAGGTCAATTAACCAAGTTGTGGCACCTCGATGGGCACCCGATCGATTCGGCTCCTCCAAAGGGGCCGTGACCTTTCCGACTCGGCTCCTCCAAGGGGGCACGTTTGATTTGGCTCCTCCAAAATGGCCCGTGAGTTTAGCATTGCCCTCGTACGCAAGGGTATGACGTCATAACCTCATCTATCGGTCAAAAACACTCCAGGTTGGCCAGCGAGATTAGCATTGCCCTAGTACGTATGCGTATGACGTCATAACCTCGCCTAGGGATCAAAATGCACCCCAGATCATTCCCTGACCAATTAGGCCTCTCCAATGGGTCTGTGAGGTTAGGCTTTCTCTCGTACGCAAGGTTATGACGTTATTCCGCGTTCAATGGTCTGGAACCTGCATAGCCTAACTACTCAACTAGGAGTCAATGACCTCATTCCAGAATCGACATAGCCTTACAACTCAACTAGGTGTCAATGACCTCGTGGGAAAATGCTGACTCAGCACCCGTTTTAGAATATACATTTCTCGTATTACTTACATCGTATCTATAGTACGACGGTTAAATACTTATCACTTATTATTTTCTTGACTGGATCAAATACTTCCCACTCAATTCGGGCGTCCATACGGACCAAGTTTTCCTCGAAAATTAACCAATTTATAAAACTTGAAATTAAACACATCTAAATAACTCTAAAACTACATAATAGATCTTAAAATATCAATCAATATGTCAATGAGGAATTCTATAAAAATTCACTTCACGCATAACTAACTCGTAATACAAATCTTAAAGGTAAAAATTCAAAAACTGTCCGGGCAACGCCGGATACCACAACTAGTGAATTATATAAAAGGAAACATTATTTGTAAAGAGTCTTCCATACATATAAATTTCCATTTATTTAGGAACAATCCGCTGTATTTAGAGGCTGCCACTAAGTATAAGGTAAAACATATTAAATTTTCTGTACAGTTCTATTAATTGAAAAACTATAAATTATAAAGAAACAGTATAATTAGTGCAGAATTTCAGAACTGTAGGGGTGGTGTCTCAGGACATTGATGGAGCGTCGGACGACGAAAGTCACAATTTCGGGGATAAGCTTCATTGGAATTTGGAAGCGCTTTCACGTGGCGACAAAGTGACTAGGTCCAGTACCACGAGCTCCGACCATTATCCCCATTATTTCAATTTCCTGAATGTGGTATTTAGATTTGTAGTAAGGGATAGTGGATTTGTATTGTTTTTAGATTTTCTAGATTAACCTGGCTGTCTGCTTTTTTTTTTGCTAGTTGCTTTACGTCGCACCGACACAGATAGGTCTTATGGCGACGATGGGACAGGAAAGGGCTAGGAGTAGGAAGGAAGCGGCCGTGGCCTTAATTAAGGTACAGCCCCAGCATTTGCCTGGTGTGAAAATGGGAAACCACGGAAAACCATTTTCAGGGCTGCCGACAGTGGGATTCGAACCTACTATCTCCCGAATACTGGATACTGGTCGCACTTAAGCGACTGCAGCTATGGAGCTCGGTGGCTGTCTGCTATGGTGCTCAAACCTGACATTCGGGTCTCAGATGAATCCTTGAGAACTGTTATCTATAAAAGCTATGATGCCAATTCTCTGCGAACTGCCGTTTATAGCCAGTTCGTGTACTTCCTCAGGTACATTGAATCCCTTCTTTCTCAGTTCTTCGGCAATGAAGGATCTGATCTGGTGATGCCGCGTATTTCTTAGGAACACCCCGCGTGTGCAGAATTCCAGTACATGACCAAGAGTTTCTTTCTCTCCGTGGCAATGCCACAGAGGTTGTTGTCCAGGGATCTGCCTGGCACCGAGCGCACCGCAGAAACATTAGCAGTCATCTTTACAGCCTCCCTCCACTCGTTACAAGACAGTCCGGTATGATCTCGCACCCAAGAGTTTGCTGGTGTGTATTCCTTGTAATGTTGTACTCCGAGTACGTTTTGCAGTAATGAACACCAGGAGGTGAATTCACGTGCTCGTAGCTCTTGACGGATCTTCTTAGCATCGTACAGGCCGTTCTTGTCGGTTATTTTCTGAGTATCAGCGTTTGTTAATTTATTTGAGACATTCTATACATTCCCGACTCTCTGCGTCTTAAGCAAGATGATGCAGGCATTAATGCATTGTAGGTAGACTTCCCACGAGGTTTTAAAAAGAGCGAGTCCTTTGTTTTCATTTCCGGTATACAGCAGCCGTCTGGAGTATCCGTCGGCAACTTCAATATCCGCTTCGTTGCACTTTTAATCATTTTATCACTACTGCATGTCAGGAAAGGATATATCAGAGTAGGACAGGTACAAGAATTGAGGACTATGAGTTTTTGGTCTTCCTTAAACAGTGGCGACGATGTTAGAATTTGGAGCTTATTGTGAAGATCTTTCATTACAGCAGTCTCGTCGAACACTAGTGTATCCCTGAAGGTAGTTCCAAGGTAACGAATTTGTTCACCGTCTCGAATTAAGTCAATCATATAGTCTTTCTCCATGGATAGCGACTCATGCTTCAACTCGCCTCGGATTACACATATCCCTGTACAATTCTGAGGATAGATATCAAGTTCACTTTCTTCAAATCTCCTGCAGGCTAGCCGAGTAAGATCTAATGGGGCTTTTTCGTTCTTCTCGATGATGATGGTGTCGTCAGCAAATCCCATTACGGTTATAGGTGGTAGTTTGAGTGAACGAGATACCCCGTAATGCCGCGAGAGATCTTCGCTTTGCTCGTCTAAGATATCATCCACGGCTACGTTATAAAGGACTGGTGATAATGGAGATCCTGCATCACGCCTCTCTCTATGAGTATAGGTTTTGTTCTGCCCTTCTGCGTTTCGATTTAAGTGACGTTCCCAGTCTGAAGGTTGGAAATTACGTTCCCGAGTTTTGAAGGTATTCCTTCGGACTGTAGGGTTTTTAGGTGGTGGCTGTGACCGATATTGTAAAATGCCTTTCGAATGCCCCAAAAATGACCATAATGTCTTCTTTCCTCTGTTTAGCAGATTAATAATGCGCCCAGAATGGAAGTATTCATAACGGTGCCTGGAGTTGAACAGAATCCTCGCTGGTGTTAATTATAGCGGATGTACTCACGTAAGCGACTGTCGAATACTCTTTCTATTACTCTCTTAATGACTGAACAGATAGTGATGGGTCGCCAGTTCGACACAGCCTTCGGATCACCTTTCTTATTTAACAAAATTGTACGTGCATTCTGCAGGCATTCGGGCATTTCGCCAGTTTGTAGCATTATGGTTGCTGTTTTTGCGATAATAGCCTGTACTTCGCCATCTTTAAGGGCTCTCATCAAAACGCGATCTGGGCCCGGTGCAGTATCTACCGCGATATGATGGACGGCAACAGTAATTTCCTCCTTCGACACGGTAGGCAGGAACGTTTCATTAATTCCCACACGCTCCGCTTCAGTGATTTTCGAAGTGTAAGTTTCCCCTTCGTGTAAATTTTCATGAGAAAAGGTATCGGAAAAGAAACTATGGATGTTTCCAAGATTAACTTTACAAACATCGGAGTTGTTTTCCTACACCCATCCGTCTTTGATTGTAGAATTGGTATTGAATCAGTTCATAGTTATATTTGCTTCTCCTTTTTTCGCGAGAACGTTTATCTGCACGCTGTGGATTTGACGAGTGACTATGGTGATTTTCGCTAAGAGTTAAACGGCGTTTCTTCCTAGCCTCATAAAATTTGCATGCTAGCTGTTTGGGACCAGGCAGGAGTTTAACAGACGTGAAGAGTAATGATGCAAAATCTTGAACCAATTTATTATAGTCATGATCGTCGTTGAATTGTTCAATTTTTTATTTCCAAACACAAATTTCCAGTTTGTACTTTAGATATACCTCCGTTGTCGCTAGGATTGAGATATTCGCTAGTGACTGAACCGGATATATCTGTCTGAGATATTTTAACCGCGTGATTTTGAATCAATCTTTCGCGATGTCGGTCAGGATGAGAGCGACTAATATGAATGGATACGCCCCTCTCACCGCGAAAATACCGGCTACAGTATTCGCATTTGACTCCCCGAGGTTCCTGTGAATTGTTTTAATATAAATTATCGTTCCCGATTGTCTGGATATCAATGCGTTCGTTAGGTGTTAATATTGAATGTTGTTTGGTTGCATAAGACACGATGTGTGTGCTTGATGTCACGCTGTGGTCGGGATGTGCGCACCTTAAGTTACAGGAATTCCTCCTCATTTCCCCCTCATATGTATTACTTAGTCTCCGCGTTCATCGGGTTCTTCTAAATGGGGCGATGATAAAAACGAGTCAACATCTTCCAAGCCTACATTTGGGTCAGGTGTGGGAGTCAAAGAGGTCGTATTTACAAGGGATTGACGATATTCTTCTGAATGGGCTTTACTAATATGAATTTTAAGTCCTTTGTACCGTTTACCACAATACTGACAAGGAATTTTCTGGTCTTTATAACTGTCACAATTAATACCAGTCATATTGACGGTCATATGTGAAGGATAACTCAGAATTAAATTAAGGATCCCGGAACTACTTATGTGTCAACAAGCGTATGTGAGTAATGAGAGGTTATATGTTGCTGTATGGTTAGTTGTCATTCATATATCAAATACTCCTTTGCTTAGCCCATTGGAGTTGATATGAAAATGTATATATAATTTCTGTACTTTATGTTGATTGTTACTTCCGTTCCAGCAGCTATTGAAGAAAAAGAATATAAAATATGTGTATTACTTCCGCGCCGGTTAATTCTTCCCTATCGATCTATACCTAGCTGAGCTTTATAGTTCCATGAAAATATGAGATATGTAAAAATATATAGAGGATAACAAAGAACTGTCGAATCAAAATCTTCAATATAAATTTATGATGTAAACTTCTGTTTCACGATAAGAAAAATGTAGATAATGCAAATTTTCTTCAGACGACTGGCACACCTTAAATGGCAAAAGGTATTTTTTTAAAACTTTAACCTTATAACATCTCAAATAAAGAAAGTATCATCACATTCCATCTGATCAGTTCCAAAGCCACCGTTTCCTACCGGCATTACAACAACAAGACCCTTCGGGGCTGTTGCACCATGGAGTTTTTGTATCACGCGTGAGAAAAAGGGATACAGCTTGAGATCGGGAGATTTCAAGCTAAGTGGAATAACAGGTTGGCGTGTATTATTTTGCTATGAGCAATTTCGGTCCACTGACCACGTGATACTCCAACCATCAATTTCAAAATGTGAAATCTAAAGATTGTTGAGGAACGAGTTTCCAGCTGTGCAACGTGTAGCCTATTCTAGAACATCGTAGACTACACCTACTTTGACAACAAACTGAATGGGGGTTTGTTTGTTTGTTTGTTTGTTTGTTTGTTTGTTTGTTTGTTTGTTTACTTTACGTCTCACCGACACAGATAGGACTTAGGAAAGGGCTAGGAGTGGGAACGAAGTGGACGTGACCGTAATTACACTGAATGCCTGATTGATCATCTAAGACCTCGTAAATCTGCATGACTGTAAATTTTTTATGCTGCTGTTGTTTCGCATGAGGTGTGGGCAGGGAATGTTCGCGATTTTTTGTAAATAATTGGGGTTAGAATAAAGCGGGCATAGCTTATGTCCATTTGGATTTAAAATAGAGGAATTATCGAATGACGAAGATCAGCCCAATTCAATTCACAAGTGCGTTTCCAATTTTGTGACCACCAATCTGGACTAACGGTTACTAACCAAACAGCAACTCAAGGTAATGTAAATCGACCTCCAGCTCTAGCACTATTTTGCTTCAGATTATCAAAGTTTACTAAGCCCCATTAAGACAACTGAGAAGCTGTTTACATGAAGATATGGAGACCTCGGTCTTGGACATTGACGACAATGAGGTCTATCACACGGACCATAGTCGAGTGACCTGGCTCTATGGGTCATCGAATAAAAGTAGTATAGTTAAGTTCACTAAAACACATGAGGACAATAACTAAGGAGCTGTCTGACATAAAATATCCATACCTCCATCTTGGATTCCCCTCTCACACTGATCATACTCGAATGACATGGCTTAGTAGATTATCGAGCAGAAGCAGTGTACCGCGTAGCTCTCTCTGTGGACCAGTGTCATCCTAAGAGTGTGGGTTTTAACCCGAGTCGGATTTTTGAAGGACGCAAGAAAGTCCATTCGACACTCCATGCCGTGTAATATCGGCATGTAAAGGATCACTTTTTTTTTTATTTATTTATTTATTTTTTTTTTTGCAAGTTGCTTTACGTCGCACCGACACAGATAGGTCTTATGGCGACGATGGGACAGGGAAGGGCTAGGAGTGGGAAGGAAGCGGCCGTGGCCTTTATTAAGGTACAGCCCCAGCATTTGCCTGGTGTGAAAATGGGAAACCACGGAAAACCATTTTCAGGGCTGCCGACAGTGGGGTTCGAACCTACTATCTCCCGAATACTGGATACTGGCCGCAATTAAGCGACTACAGCTATCGAGCTCGGTAAAGGATCACTAGTGACGTATTTGTTTACCCTACAATTATTTAATCAATTACAGTAATTACAGTAATTAATTAATTAAAGCTGAGCCAGACATAGTCCACATGGTTCTGGTTTACTCTGCCTTCTGGTAGAGTAGAAACAGAACATCGAAATGTACACATAAATGGCCTAAATAGCATCGAATTAAAAATGCTAGCAAATGGTAACTGAGGGCATATTATTATTATTATTATTATTATTATTATTATTATTATTATTATTATTATTATTATTATTATTATTATTATTATTATTATTATTATTATTATTATTACACAACTAAACCAATGATAGATACTAACGTACTAAACATACAAAACTAGTCTCAGAGGTACATTTATATCTGTGAACTCTTAAAACCTATACCAGTTCCAGTCCAAATATTGGATGAGAGCACGTCAATTTGTTACTTCATCTATAAAATCAGCAGTAAGTGTGTTTGAATTTTCGGTATACAAATCTACACGCCTCCACTGATCAGTACCAAAATTTACACTAAGGCTCATGAGGCACTTGGAAGGCTGTAGAGGTATTTATGTTGTAAAACTCCATGTTGTAAAGGGGCACAAACCCAGAAAAGGGCATAAAATAAGCAAACTATAGAAGATGTTGTAGAACGACCGAACAATACTCACTCGTTCCCGGGAATGGGGGCTCGCCCCTTTTCTCTAGACCTTCCATATTTCTGCACAAAAATTGTAGTAAGAAAATAATACTAATATGAACTTTCCCTCTAGCTATGTAAGCGGCAGTGTTCAAAGAATGGTGGGGCTAACTTCAACAACTGCATATTTTGTGCTGCTATCCCTCGATGCCCTCAGAAAATGGCTCTTTAAGTCTTCAAAGCCTGCTGGATTGTGCTCTACAATACAATCTAGCAATTCATTCTTTGAAAAATTAACCTCAATTCCATGAATGAGTATGGAATGATTACTTTCAGGTGCGGATTACTTGCTTCAGTCGTATATACCGTGGTTTGGCATTCTCCTTCTTTTCATAGTTCTAAAACGATGCCTATATTACGTATTTTATTGACTCTGTTCATTCCAGTTCGTAGATACAAGTCTGCTCTGAATCTTTCACTTCAACTTCATCATTAGGGACGGTCATAACTACATGCTGAGTGGTACAAACTGTTGCTGGTTTATGAGATTGTACAACACCAGCGTAACGAAGCTTTCGGGGTGACTGTAAACAAGGCTCAAGGGCAATCGCTGAAAATGTCAGCGATTAATTGAATGTTTCTATCATGGTCAATTTTATGTAGATTGCTTCAAGTTCGGAACTCAGAGGAATTTATATATTTATGTCCCTAATAGTGCAACACGGAATATTGTTTACCCTATGGCACTGGATTAATGATTTCGCAGTTAGAAACGATATTACAAAATGAAGGAATTGATATCAACATTTATCAATAAGTTCGAAAGTTACCAAACTGCAGATAAGCAAATGTAATTTATATTTGTGCTGTAATTTCAAGTGTTTGTTGATATTACCACGACAGTTCATGTGTATTACTTTATTACCTCAAAACTTGCAAGCACATCCCTGTGGGTATTAATCAACAACATGATACATCACGGGTGGAAACCGCGGGAAACGGTTATTTTGACAATAAATCTCATCAGTGAAAACACCCTACGACAGGAATCTAGAATTGATCTACAGCTCTGGCACAATTTTAAGTTTAGGTCGAGAATCTGAAATAAAGTTTTCTAAGGCCTATAAGAACAATTAAGCTGTATTATTATTATCATCAAGTACGTCTGACAGTATTTCTTTATTATTACTAGTAATAATGCAATTTCTTTACCGTCTATTCAACGACCATCGGTCTTAAAAGACACTCGAGTGTCTGAACTATGTCCTCAAAATGAGTTCTTTAACATGCCCTTTAACTTCATGGCATGCAAAAAAGTAAATCCATCCCTGAACAGGCCATGAAGGCCTGTAAAGGAGTGAATGGTACAGGCTTCCACTATCCGTAATCTCAGTTCTAAATGGAATAGCTCTATGCCCAGCCGTTTTTTCCCTCAGGAATTAGTCTAGCTATCATCTTTTGTTTAGGCTGAATCAATCTCAGGACCATGTGTCTCCCCTAAAGTGGAAGTCGCGTTTCTAAATTTTTGGACTTTGTAACGGGGAATGGAACTTACATCCTTTCGGGTCAAGCGAGCACGCCCTTACTACCTAGGTTAGGCGGCGCTCTAATGACTAGGGTCCCTCAAATTCAATTCTTAAATTCTAATTGGCAGTGCAGGAATTCGAATCTGCTTACCTGAGCATAACAGAGGTGCACAAAGTTACTGGGATACTTAACGGATCGATTACATATACAGTAATTCGGACCTGAATTACTGATACTCAGTTACAATGTTTTATTCTTTTCCGGTTGGAAACAAGTTATAATGTACCCGCTGTCGGACTATTTTCTCAATCCTTACTCCAAATAGCCGCATACCAAAGAAAAGAATTAAATGAGATGATGTATCTTGAATATTGGATAGGGTCTATTATTATTATTATTATTATTATTTTATATGTATAATTTATGTGTGATAAGTCTACATAAGATATTAATATTCCTCGCCAAGTAGTTCAGGCTTGAAATGTTCTGCAGATTGATTTCAAAAACATTCCTGTCAGCCTTGCCCTAGCCGTATGTTGTTATCGTGGTCTTTGAAGTTCTCCTGGATTCCAAACGAGTTTGGTTTTGTCCATCTTTCATCGATTTCTCGCACAATGAGATATTCTACGAACGTTTCTAGGTCATCACCCATTCTATTACGTCTTTTCTTTCTGTTGTCGCTCGTGTCTTTTTTTTTTCTTTTCGGTCCTTTCTCGTGAAACGTAAATACTCATTTCCGTGCCTCTTTCTGCTGTGCGAAGTTTTTCTTCACTGAATTTGTGAACGTGCCAAGCCTTACAATTCCAAATAAGGGTAAGAAGAGCTTCCTGTAGATTACCGCTCATCAAGTCTGCGATATATTAGGTTTGAATATAGTTGAATTTCTTCTATCCCTTCCTGCCTAACGTGTTCGGTTCGCCCGGAAGGATGTGCGTTCGAATCCCCGTCAGGAAGTCGTAAAATTTATGAAACGAGATTTCCACTTCCGGAGGTGCTTATGGCCCTGATGTTCACTCAACCTACACCAAAAATGACTACCAGGTTAATTCCTGGGGGCAAAAGCACCCGGGCGTAGAGCTAACCACTCTACTCCATCAAGTGTCGAGGTTACGGATAGTGGAAGCCTTTACCGTCCACCCCTCAAAGGGCCTTCATGGCCTGTACGGAGACTTTGACTTCCTGTCTACTACTTTCAGAAGATACACTGTATTGTACAATGATAATAATATATGGCTTGAGCTACTGGGGGGGGGGGCTGCCTGGCCGAGGCGGTAAAGGCGTGCTCGGTTCACTCGGAAGGACGTGGGTTGGAATCCCCGTCAGGAAGTCGTAAAATTTAAGAAACGAGATTTCCACTTCCGGAGGTGCATACTCAGCCTACACCAAAAATGAGTACCAGGTTAATTCCTGGGGGCAAAGGCGGCTGGGCGTAGAGCTAACCACTCTACCCCATCACGTGTCGAGGTTAACAATGGTGGAAGCCTTTACCTTCCACTCCTCCAAGGGTCTTCATGGCCTGTACGGAGGTGACTTTGCTTTGCTTTGCTTTGCTTAGCAACTGGAGGGGGACACCTGATAGCTGAGAGACACCAAACAGACTTCTTACCAAGGTGATCAAATCATGTGTTATTTTGAAATGAAAAGCTACGTCCCTGCGGTTCAGATCCCAAATAAAATGGTCACCCCATCAACAGCATGTAATTTTTTTTTTATTCGGCTACTAGACACATTTGTTTTTCAATGCGATACAATCATAACAACTTAATTTGTGCTGTCACAAAATTGGTGGGACGTGTACACTTCCTGGCACAAGAAGTGATCAGCTGAAGCTAAGTCCCCGACTACAAGAACGATCGAAAGGATGCAGCAAAAAATCATAGAGATTTTTTGACTAGTTAATACACGGGTGTTTTATATACACTTTACCAGGAAAAGGGGTACACTTCCATGCTTTTGGAACGAGTTAAAATGACAACATTCGCTTCGCTACTTGTCACTGTCTTAACGCGATAGAACTACACAAATTTATTAGCAAAGTATGGATGAGCATACGTATTAAGGAGTAAACCAGAAATGAAATTAAATGGCGTATGGCTTTCAGTAACGGGAGTGTCCGAGGTCAATTCGGCTCATCAGATGCAGGTCTTTTTATTTGACGCACGTAGACGACGCGCGCGTTGTGATGATGAAATGATGATGAAGAAGACACATACACCCAGCCCCCGTGCCAGCGGAAATAACCAAATATGGTTAACCCTGCCGGGGGTTGAGCCCGGGACCCTTGTCACCAAAGGCCAGCACGCTAACCATTAAGCCACGGAGGCGGAAACATTTTCAAAAATTAAGTTTCCAGAAGGAAAGCATAATTTAATTTCATCGATTGCAAATGTCAAAACGTGCTCATTAGGCCTTTTCAATCGTGCAATTACCAGCGTTTCGCCCCAGTGTAGCAATAGGCTAATCAGCTGGATTGCTACACCTTTCCAAGATAATGGCGGCTAGTGGGCCGCTGAGGCCAAAGGCAGTCATTTATACGAGTGGAGGCACATGCTTCCCCTAGTGCATCGTCACTGCATTGTCCTACATAAGAGGCTTGCAGTGGTGTCTCAACGGCGCACTAGCCGCCAGTGTCTTGGAAAGATGTAGCAATCCAGCTGATTAGCCTATTGCTACACTGGGGCGAAACGCTGGTAATTACGAATGAAAAGCCCTACAGAGCGTAAAGGAAACATTTTGTTACGAAAGACCATAGCAAACGCCGAAGTACACAAGTTTGACGCTGACTTTTCCGTAGAGGAATCGGCGCAGATTTTTGTATTACGAAGTGTACTGGTGAATAAAATTACTTCAATCCTTTCGCCGCAATAACGATACCTTAAGTACCTCATTATCATTAACTAAAATTACCTTTCTTGCTGCGTCTCCTCCTTCAAGATGGCAATAGATTTAGAAAATATGTTCATAGATAATATCGAAATTTTCCTTTTCGCCGTCTGTCTCTACAGTGGACTGTGTACTCCTTTACCTCATTATTTTTGATTCGGCCGGGTGACGCCGCAACTTTACCATTGCACCCAGCCGACCCAACAGGCATATCGGCCAGGCGGCAAGTTGGAAGTCGGCCTTGGACAATGTTCACCTGTGTTGTCCTGGACGTCCACCAATCCATCTCGGAAGAAACCATCCTATCCGACCTCCGCAAGACGGGACTGTACAGCGTAACCAGACTCTACGAAGGCTCCGTACCAGCACCAGGCGTTCTTCTACTTCTCACCTCTCCGACCGACCGTGACCGCCTTCTCGCCACTGGTGCCCATATTCGCAGCCGTTTTCATCGCGTGGAACCGACTCCTAGCCAAGTTCTTGAACAATTACTGGACTACTCAACTTATCTTCCTGCATCTGCTGCTTTTACTGCTGCTTCTACGCCACCTCTCTACATCCCCCCGCCCCCACCCTTGCATCACTTCTACCACCACAACCACTATTATCACCACCACCTCCTCTGTTCACAACCCCATCACAAACTCTATCACCACTTCGGTTACTACCCATCCCACCCCTATAATGATAACTACTGTCCCCTCCCCTCCCACCCTTACCCCATCGTCAACAACCAGCAACTGAAACTACCACCGACACGACGCCACTATCATCGCCAGCTTGCACCTGCGTCATCCGAGGAGTGGACCCGCTCTTATCCACAGATACCATCGTCCAAGCCCTACGCCAGACCGGAACACCAGTGCACCGAGCAACCCGGATCTTCAATGCCTCAGGAGCTACATACCTCGTTCGACTTCATCTAGCGACTCCGGACACCGCCCAACATCTCATCGACAACGAAATTCATCTCCAACGTCGCCATCATCAGATAAAACCCTCTCGTTCTCCTCCACAACCATCCACCCGACCTCCCACACCTCGTCGCCGTCCCCGGCCAGCTCCACCTTTCCTTCCACTGAGTCTACAAATCCGTTTTTATCCGCCTCTACCTGAATTCTCCCCCCCTCCCCACCACCACCACCACCCCTATCAAACCTCCTCCATATCTTACTCACTTCACTGCATCACTTCTCGTGTATCTTCCACAACCTACCCCATTCATTTTCCCCTCGCACACACCCCTCACTAGTCCCGCAGCATTTGCATTCTCCCTTTACCCCATCCTGCTTCCCTACATGCTTATAATTCAGTTAATAATCTTTGTAAGATGCCGCAACCGAAATTGTAAATGTGTAACTATTATTGGCAATAAACTCTCAACACACTACACCCCCCTTAGCCAAGAGGCCCCTTTTCTAACCACTCCTTAATATTACACATCTCCTTTCCCATCTCATTTCCCATCTCCTTCTTCTATCAAATCTCCTCAACCCCGCCCAAATCCCGGCCAGAGGGAGGGCGTAACACTTCAGGTGGCCCGCCCCACCCCTTCAGGGTGGGGAATGAAAACAGGTTCGAACGAATCGAAATTTGTACTGCCGTACGAAGTGATAACTCATCATCTAACTGGCATTCAAGGGTTTACGTCTCGCATGGCTTCCAATTACAATGATCCAGATCCGCCGCCTAAGTCCGCGTCTTATCAAAGTAACTTCCGGCTCGAATAAGATCACTCAGACTCAAGAAAATATCAGCTGAGTAGTGATTTGGGAAGGGGGGGGGGAAGTGCTGAAGTTCCACTCTTGGTCATGAAACGAATATTACTTATTACATCGAGGTTCTCTTCCTCGATCTGGGATGGTACCTAACACATAGACCGAGCAAGCAAAGGCAAACAAATCCATCTCCGTATTGCTCATGAAGACTCTTGGAGGTGTGGAAGGTAAGAGCTCCCACTATTCGTAACCTCGAATAGAGTGGTTAACTCTACAGGGCCGCCTTTGCCCCAATGAATTAACCTGGTACTCATTTTTGGTGTAGGCTGAATGAACCTCAGTGCCACGTGCATCTCCAAAAGGAGATATCTCTATATTTCTCGACTTCCTGACGGCAAATCGAACCTACGTCCTTCCGCATGAAATGAGCACGCCTTTACCACTTCGGCTAAGCAACCCCTTCCTCAGTCCTAGAACCTAACACAAATAAGTATCCTGGTAGACACACCATAGTCACACAGGTCATCATACTTCACATACTACACGAGACTGTTGACCAAGATGTTCGGTGTAGCTGTGGGTCAGAGCCTAACATCTCTATATTTACTTCCTGGTGAAGTAAAATTATGACTCCAAGCCTTTCTAATGACCTCATTTTTGCTTGGATTATTTTAAAGTTCTGAAATTATTTGTTGTAAATATTCAGGGCTACTATCGAATCCAGAAATGTGAAATCGTTTCTAAATATTCAGCAATTCATATATCATAAAATCAATTAGCCGCTTCATGTAGGCTTGATGGCCGCCCGATTTCTTTAACGTACGTAGACCACTGTTCCAGAAGAATTCCACTGCCCTCGTGAAATCCGCGTAAATAGCATCTGTCAGCCTATTTAGTTTTATCATAGTGGATTGCAGGTCTAATGTAATTATTGTTGTTCGATAGGGTACCTTAGCATGAGCCTCTTAAAAAGTCAAGGCTATTACTTCCCCAATGATATGGAATAGACCGAGCTACTAGAAGAGAATCATGTCGTCTGCATATCTTCCACACACTGATTTTAAGAGATCGATCTATTGTTAGGTTACCGTCAATACATTTAATTATTCTTACTCTGTGGATGAGATTCACGCCCAGGCAATTTCACGCGGAAGTGGGTACATATTTTGAGTCGAAACTGAGTCCCTTTAGCAGATACACTATACACATATCCGGGAACTGCAGAGAAGTGACTTGTTCGTCATGATGACGCATGTCAATTAACGTCTAAATTAGGTACCGTACAAGTATAACGATTAATCATAGTGTCCTTGGATGATTCCTTCAGAAAAGCTCTATTCGTCTCAAGCCTTGCCGCATCTAGTCAGATGATCCTAGAAAACGAATAAAAGCACTGAATATTTACAACAAATATTTTCAGCACTTCCAAAAATTCAAGCAAATAAGTATGTCATTAGAAAGCCTTGCAGTTTTAATTTTACTTCACCAGAAAGTAAATATAGAGATGTTTATCACTGATTTCCACAGCTACACCGAACACCTTGATCAACAGTCTCGTGTAGTGTTTGAAGTATGATGAGCTGTGTGACTATGGCAGTGGTTAAATTTGCTTATTACTGTGAGGTTCAAACTGGCAAATTGTCTACAGACGAATTGGAAACCAGCTTTATATTGCTGCACTTTCTACCAACGAATCTTCATTCGGCAACTCCCCTGGCGTGCTTCCCTTCACATTTTCCTGTAGTATATGATCAAGTAGGATCTTAGAAGACACGGGACTGACGGTCGACATTTGTACTCAGAGCTGCCGGATCGACTCCTTACGTATCCGGTTGATACTGAAGAGAGTGGCATACAGACCGAAAATGAACTCATTTAAATGAAACATTAGAAACAGTACGAAACACAAAAATCGTGTAGACATTTATTCTTGAACCCTGATTAAAAAGACCACATATTTCAGAAGTAACAGTCTTCAAGAATAAGCTATTGGTATATGGCAAACACAGTAAAGGTTCATCTTTGTACCACAAATGAGATTTTTTAAAGTGGTTTCCCATTTTCACACCAGGCAAATGCTGGGGCTGTACCTCAATGAAGGCCACGGGCGCTTCCTTCCAACTCCTAGGCCTTTCCTATCCCATCGTCGCCATAAGACCTATCTGTGTCGGTGCGACGTAAAGCCCCTAGCAAAAAGAACATATGAGATAGAAGGACCAAAAAGAAACAACCAAAAGTTTAAAGTATCTTATGAAGATCACTTCCTTCCTAAACTTTGACTATTGCTGAAAAATATTCCCTTTCCCGTAGTTCATGTTGTACCTAGCAGGGGCATGAACCAATGATTGAAAGAATATGGGAAAATGTGTTCCATTGTCTATTGGCAAGTTCATGGGGAGTTGATGCGTAGAGCGCTTGATAGTGTCACCCAAGCCGTTCGAGCAGGGGGAACAGTGTCATCGCGATTGCGAAAGGTCTTGATTACGGACAGTCGCGATTGCGGACACAAAATATTTGGGAAGAGTGCCAGCTAGTTCCAGGGTTTTCCCATTTCAGTTGCGCCTTTATTGCGAACAGTCTCGATTGGGGACTTCAAGTTTGTCAATGTGGAAAGAAATGGAATTGGGTCACAAATAGTAAATATAATGTATTTGAACGCATATGCATCTAACGTTTAAATGAATCAAAATTGAAACTTAATAGGTACAGTATGTGTACATATTAAAATGATTAAAATCTGTTAAAATTGACTTCTGTTACATATCTTCAGCAAATAATTTTCCATTGCACTTCTTAGTTTTCTCCTTCAAACAAATCCATATGGCAACATCATTTTTACTAATTCTAAATTGTCTGTAACTACATTGACTTAGCAAATGTCATGGAATAGTCACCTAATAGCGTGTGGAGCCTCCTCTGGCCGTGCGAACTGCAGTGAGACGCCGTGGAAGTGAGTCGACAAGTCCCTGGTAGTCTGAACGCAGCTGACACCGATTCGTTTGCAGAGCGGCCGCCAATGCTGGTCTGTTCGTGGGTGCAGGATCCATGGAACGGAGCCTGCGTTCCAGGACATCCCAGAAATGCTCGATACGGTTCATATCGGGGTTCATGGGCGCCCATGGCAGTCGTTGGGTCTCCGCTGCATGTTCCTGGAACCATTCCCGGGCGACGTGGGAGCGATGTGGCGGCGAGTTATCATCTTGAAACACCGCAGAACCGTCTAGGCGCTGGAAGGCCAAAAATGGGTGGAGATGGTCTCCGAGCAGCTCAACATACCGCGTACCATTCAAAGTCTCTTCTAGAATAACTAGGGGGTCCATTCCATACTAAGAAAATGCACCCCAGACCATAACAGAGACACCAGCGCCCTGGACCACACCTTCGAGGCAGGCGGGATCCATCGCTTCACGTGGTCTGCGCCATACACGGTGCCTCCCATCGGCATGGTGCAGTTGAAATCGTGATTCGTCCGACCATATCACGTTACACCATTGTTCCAGTGTCCATCCCTGGTGACTGGCGACAAGTGCGCGTCGTTGTGCCCGGTGACGTTGGGTTAACAGTGGCACCCATGTGCGGCGCCGGCTCCCATACCCCACAGAACCCGTGTTTCTACGGATTGTCCACTGGGAGACGTGTCTAGCACGGCCTGTGTTGAATTGAGCCGTGATTTGTTGCACGGTTGTCCGTCTGTCACTATTGAAAATCCGTCTCAGATTTCACCGGTCACGGTCATCGAGGGTGGCTGGACGGCCGGTGTTCGTCTGTTGTGGACGGTGACACCCGCATTCAACCATTCACGATACACCCTGGACAAGGTTGATCGTGTGAAGCCGAATTCCCACACCACTTCCGAAATCGCACTTCTCATCCGTCGGGCACCGACCACCATACCCCTTTCGAACGGTGTCAGCTCACGAAGACGTTCCATGTTACACCTGTCACATGCACAGCAACTGCTCACAAGGTCTCCTATACAACTGCCGCTGGCACAGTTGCGCAGATAACACACCTGCGCATCAGTGCTCCGATATCCAATGACATTTGCTCAGTCAGTGTATCACCATGTAATAAAGCACTTGGCTTACCTTTCTCCGTCTCAATATATTCCTTAACAGCACAACAACGATTAATGAACAGAAACAAGCAAACGAACTCAAAACAATGGTATGACAACTAGAGCAGAACTGGATTGGTAAGACAGGTGGAAGATGGGTCGAAAGGTAAAACCTGGAACGAGCTAGCACTCTTCCCAAATATTTTGTGCCCGCAATCAAGACTATTAATGAGGTGTCCGCAATCGACACTGTCCGCATTCAACACACAACCGGAGGAACGGGAGACACCGCGGGATGAGCGAGGGAATCCCCGAGGCCAGTAGGAGAGGCTGAACTCAGTCAGGATCCCTTCGAGCGTGAAAGTGTTTCTAATCTCCAATCCTATCGGAAATTGGCATAACCAATATTATTTTCGTTGCGTGCATTTCAAGGATTTCATCATTATGACGCTGAACATGAAATCAGAAGATCATAAAATTAAGAGTGGTATTTATAAGGACCAACTGCATACTTTATTTTACTAAAACTGAAGAGAAAGGATATTAGTGTGTTGCCGTATATAAGAGGGGAAAGTTCCATTAGGCAAGCGTCTGGGAGGAACTATTATTATCATAACTTGAGAATGTACGATAGGATACGGTACGGACAAATCTCAGTCAGTCTATAAAAATATAGGCTACCTGACAACCTCATTATTTCATCCGTAACACCCCGTGGATAGGGCGTAATCGACCCTGGATCTGGGGAATCATCCCAAGCTACGCCCGTTTCTCAGCGATGAAATATAAGCACCCAAACGTCCCCTACCAAGGATATTCAACTAAACAGTACTATCTTGTGCGGGACGGGCGTTTGATAGTCTCGTGGCACACTTCCCTTTGTGTGAATATTTAATACAGATATTGTGAGGGAAAATTATTAGAGTGGTGTAGGATCAGTCCATGGAGCCGGACAGAAATTCATTAATATGTAAATAATAAACGCTAGATTTTAGTCTTCTTCTTCTGCCGCTTTTCCCACATTTGAGGGGTCGCGGGTGCGAACTGTGTCGCACATGTGGATTTGGCCTGTTTTACGGCCGGATGCCCTCCCTGACGCTAACCGTATATGGAGGGATATAATCACTATTGCGTGTTTCTGTGGTGGTTGGTGGTGTAGCGCGTTGTCTGAATATGAATATGAAAGTGTTGGGACAAACACAAACACCCAACCGCCGAGCCAGAAGAATTAATCACACGCGATTAAAATCCCCCACCCGGCCGGGAATCAAACCCGGGACTCTCTGAGTTGAAGGCCTCAATGCTGATCGTTCAGCCCGTGAGTAAATGCTAGGTTTTAGAGTAAATGTGCCTATATAATTCTAAGGCATGAGTGCAGTTTTAGCATCAAATCTGAGTGATAAATACGCGTAGATTTTTATGGGAGATTATGTATTTTATTTTTGAGTTTTTACCGTACATATTTTGTAGTTAGACTTTTGTTTTATAACGGTGAGTGTCTGCAGTTTTTCGGGGGAATATTTACACGGAATGGACTGGCACTCAACCTCATGAATTTGTCACGCATGCGAATTATGTTTAATGTAGTAGTTGTGAAGAGATTTTTCGGAGTTTCAAACAACCAACCCCCAGTGATAGCTCATTCCCAGGTTATTATTTTTTGAGACGACCATATTTT
Organism: Anabrus simplex; assembly: GCF_040414725.1. Classification (NCBI taxonomy): domain Eukaryota; kingdom Metazoa; phylum Arthropoda; class Insecta; order Orthoptera; family Tettigoniidae; genus Anabrus; species Anabrus simplex. The sequence goes on along the minus strand of NC_090265.1, from coordinate 1,102,324,386 downwards.
GTTCTGTGTGCCACCCTATTGTTTCTCTATTGTCAAGAATCAACTGTAGAGAAAGAATAAAGTTAACAACGCATGAGTGGAATTATTGTACGAACAATTTTTTTTCTTTGTGTTACTCATTTGTTTTTGTTGTGTAAAGTATCAGCTGTAAAGAAAGATGTAGGTTTTCAGCGGAACAGTGGAGTTAGTCTATGATGTCGCAAGTTTGTGAAGCCAAGACCTCTGGTGTGGAATGTGAAAGCCACGTGGTGAGTCGAGATTAGTACCTCACTGAAATGAATTGTGTTATGAGATTTAAAGACATATTATTTTGTTAAGGAAAGGAACCCTGGATTTTCCCGAGAGAGCAATTAGTTATGGGTTTGCGACACAGCCAGACAGCGGGTTATCGAAAGTTCGTTTCCACTAAGGAAAGCCTGGGGATGGTTTATTTTTTTGTTTCGTTTTTTCGACTCACGTGGCAAGGAATTGGACCTCCCACGCTTTATGTTGACAACGCGACGGGTAGCATTATTTCATTGTGGAATATAAACCATTCATTTTTCTCAGCCTAATTTAATTAAAGACAGGGTAGCAAGACAAAGGTGGATAACCACTTTAAGTATCTAAATAGGGTATTTCAGTCTCATCTTCAATCGGCGGAGACAGCGTGTTCGAACCTCGACGACAGATGCGTTTGGCGGGATTACTCGCAAGGAATGCCCCGCAACTAGCTGTATTTATTGTTTTTTTCCTTGTGTTTTATATTATGTGTGATTAATGTGCTCGTAGAAAACAGTTTTGCCTTGTAGTCATTTGTTTGTTTGTGTACCTTGGGTTCATTTCTGACCTGCGGCATTTGGTAATTAATTGTAGGTTGTTTATTTAGGAATAATGTAGTGTATTTCAGAGGGAAACATGTTAGTTATAATAGGCTTCGTTCAGACTTGTGTATTTTCTCATTTGTAATATCATCCCAGTGTAAAAGGGATGGTCTGAATGATTTGTTTCCGCACGCTAGTGTTCATGATAAAGACATAGTTGAGTGTTATTCCGTCTCGTCCTGGACCAATATAATTCACAAACTTTATTTTCCGCCATGATTCGGTTATTCATTTGTATTCATTTGCGATTTATGTTGTGTCATTCCTATAATCACTAAGGGGTAATAAACCTTTTAATATAGCTGATATTCTATTCTCATTCGTTGTAGTTAGTTGCAACACTTCTCCTGCCCATTTAGGCCCATACGTTTTCAATACAATCCTATGCTTGACCCAATACGGCCCTAAGAAAAATGCCGGTGCGATAAAGAGGCAGGGTTGGCGGGTGCCATGTATAGGCCTACTTGGAAATAAGTTGGCAGAATTTGCTAATAATAATAATATTTATTCATCAAACAAGGAGCACAATATCATTCATCAAATGTATAGAAAATATGCCTTATTCATCGTATTAGTAACCTTCATCACTCCAGGTGATGTTGTAGCCCTGATAGACGTTCTTCAGTATTCCAACAGTAACCTCATGGTCGGCTTTTCCAAAACCCTGAAACAAAGACAATAGGAAATAACATAGTTTAAGCGCTCATGGTTACACAATTACGACTTAGACAACAAAGGCTTTCCAAGTATACCACAGAATGACAGAATTCACAACTCATCAGAAGGACTCCGAGGTTCACGACTTGTTGACAAAATGGCGTTAATTAACAGTATCGCCTCAGATATGTTAATGCGGCATTCGGTCATCTCCTCAAGCATTAACGATGACGAGACCAAACTACAATTACACTATCGTAGTATTACCAATACTTAGTTACGGACACAAAGCATGCACTTCCTGGAAGAATACTTAAGAGTAAAATGGCAGGAGCGTCGAACGAACATCAGTATCAATAATAATGTATTTTGCTTTATGTCCCACTAACTGCTTTTACGGTTTTCGGAGACGCCAAGGTGCTGGAATTTAGTCCCGCAGGAGTTCTTTTATCTGCCGATAAATCTAACGACACGAGGCTGACGTATTTGAGGACTTTCAAATACCACCGGACTGAGCCAGGATCGAGTCTGGGTCAGAAGGCCAGCGCCTCAACCGTCTGAGCCGCTCAGCCTAGAGAACATCAGTATCTTGGAAGACAATACTACGAGCAATGAGGCAATCTTTACCAAACATCAACTTCAACGGGCCAGCCTCACACACACACACACAAACACACACACACACACACACAAAGGAAGTGGTTTATTGTAGACTGAATAATGGATCGTGTAATCAAAGGGACAGCAAAGTGATATAAGGACGTTCTACAGTCTAAGAAGAAGAATAAGTACAAAATTAGCGTCAGCAGGTGGGAGGATGTAGCGTCCAACTGGCCGATGTGATGAAGTATATCGTTCAGGATACACGGCATTTTGAAAAACAACAATGAAGGTATGAGCCGGATAAAACAGATCGTAGGAAAGATCAAAAAGTAAGTTTCTGCAACAACAAGGAGCTTTGATAGGTTTAACGTAGCAGCGTTGTGTCTGCTTGTGGTTCCGAAATTGGTCTCTTCACCTATCTAAGAACCCACAGTCGGCGACATCGAAGCGCTGGGAAGACATCATTATACTTGCCAGCGGGTGAATGCCGATGATGATGATTATTATGATGATGATGATAAAATTAGTTTCACTTACACACTCCAGCTGTGAAAAATAATGAAGGACTTTAAAATTATATCTAACAAATCAACTTATCTACATACTTGTCTTTTAGGTCATCAGCCCGGAGGCTGGTTGGATCCTCAAATAGCACCACCAGAGGTTATGCAGTTATTGGGAAACCGCAAAAACTAATGGCAGCATCAAAATCAGGCGTAATAGACAAGATGAGGAGTGAGATAGTTTGCCACTGCTTTCATCACCGGGCCAGGAAGTGCTATTGCAGCACGACCCTTCCTTTCAGTAACACCTTTCATAACACTCAGATGTACTAGTCGTGCTCCAAATGTACTTCGCACCAAACATACCCCAGCATATTCCATATTGTCACAACCATGATGAGACAGACTTCGTTGGAAGCTACACTTTGTTCTGGCTTCTCCGAAAAGACAGACGCGGAAGTACTGCATCCATCAAGAAACGACAATAGGATTATGTTTATAATTACTAACAAGGAATAACAAAGGACAACGACAACCAATATCTTACGTTTAATTACGGATAGTAAAAGGTGATAATTCCTCGGATGATGACAGCTCAGTAAGCTAATTATATCTCAAATATTTGACTTTGAAATAAATCAGGTCTCTCTCTATAAATACTAAATGTGAATTCGTGTCCTCGCATTTCTCGAGGTGATGCAGCTCTTTTCAAGCACACCCCACCAAGGAGGTGAACTTCATATACTCTTACAGCCACATAACAGGTTCCCTGCCAATCTTAAATCTATAACAGGGTCGTTGCACTCTGTTCAGAATTCTGAAATATAAGTTGTTGTTGTTTTTTTTGCTAGTTGTTTTACGTCGCACCGACACAGATAGGTCTTACGGCGACGATGGGACAGGAAAGGGCTAGGAGTTGGAAGGAAGCGGCCGTGGCCTTAATTAAGGTACAGCCCCAGCATTTGCCTGGTGTGAAAATGAGAAACCACGGAAAACCATTTTCAGGGCTGCCGACAGTGGGGTTCGAACCTACTATCTCCCGAATACTGGATACTGGCCGCACTTAAGCGACTGCAGCTATCGAGCTCGGTGCAATATAATAAAGTAGATTCCACTACATACGAAGAGACTGCACAAACGCCTAGCGACTGGTGAACCTGCACAAATACGAAGCATCAAAGACAGGTGTGTGTATATGCACGCCACGAGTTTGTACATACTTTCGGAGTGAGGTAGTAAAGAATAAAGGCCTTAGGTTGGTCACATGGTAGCTATGAAATGTGTTAGTCCACTTCTTCACACTGATCAACTGATCAACTGATCCAATATCTCTGACAGTAGATCTGAGTATGAGGTGACTAATTCTTCGCTGATGAACTTAATAATGTTAACTGTTAACATGTTAGGGGATTCAGCTCACTTCCAAGCTCAGGAAAGAATTTTTTGAGTAGAGTAATTATCAAACAGAAGAATTCCAGGATTGTACGTTTCTCATACGCAATTTAACTTGAAAACTGACAAAGTTGTAATAATTTGCACACACTACTCAGCATAAGCTAAAAGCATATTTCAACCAGTCTAAATACAAAGTATATTGCCGGGAATCCGCCGCCGTGATGTAGTGGTTAGTGTGATTAACTGCCACCCCCCGGAGGCCCGGGTTCGATACCCGGCTCTCCCACGAAATTTGAAAAGTGGTACGAGGGCTGGAACGGGGTCCACTCATCCTCGGAATGTCAACTGCGTAGAGGTGGGTTCGGTTCACGACACAGCCATCCTCGAAGTGGTTTTCCGTAGTTTCTCACTTCTCCTCCAGGCAAATGCCTGGATGGTACGGAACTTAAGGCCACGGCCGATTCCTTCCAATCTTCCCATCCCCTTCCCCCACAAGTCCCGAGTTCAGCATAGCAGGCGAGGCAGTCTGGACGAGGTACCGGTCCTCCTCCCCAGTTTTATCCCCAGACCCAAAGTCTCCCGCTCCAGGACACTGCCCTTCAGATGGTAGAGGTGGGATCCCTCGCTGCGTCCGAGAAAAAACCAACCATGAAGGGAAAACAGGTTTAGAAAGAAAGATAGATAGATAGATAGATAGATAGATAGATAGATAGATAGATAGATAGATAGATAGATAGATAGATAGAAAGAAGGAAAGAAAGAAAGAAATTGCCGGGATGAGTAGCTCAGACGGTAGAGCGCAAGCTTTCTGAGCTCAAGTTAGCGGGTTCGAAGCTGGCTCAATCCGGTGGTATTTCAAGGCACTCAAAATACCACAGCCTCCTATCGGTAGATTTACTGGAACGTAAAAAGTACTCCTGTATGACAAAGTTCCGGCACCCCACCTTCTCCGAAAACCGTAAAAGCAATTGGAGGGACGTAAAAACCAATAACATTATTATTTAGAAAGTAGATTATTTTAGAAATAATATACGATTCACTGACGAATCTTCAATTATTTGAAAACTACTTCAAGAAATAAAGTATAAATTTATCATTTGCCAGATATATGTGTATGAATGAGACCGTGCATAGCAAGTTACGAGTTAGCAATACAAATGTTATCATCATTCGAAATGACCGTGATTCATCTGTACATCCATATCTCCACTATATCGTCCGGCTCCATGGTTAAATGGTTAGCGTGCTGGCCTTTGGTCACAAGGGTCCCAGGTTCGGTTTCCGGGTACCGTCGGAAATTTTAACCATAATTGTTTACTTCCACTGGCACAGGCGGCGGGTGTATGTGTCGTCTTCATCATCACTTTATCGTCATCACAACGCACAGGACGCCTACGAGCGTCAATTCAAAAGACCTGCACTTGGCAAGGCGAACTTGTACTCGGACACTCCCGGCACTAAAAGCATACGCCATGTCATTTTCCACTAGAGCGTAGAGCGGCGAGAACAGACTATATATTGTACGTTTCTCACATGTAATTTAACTTGAAAACTGGTAAAGTTGTATAGAAACTCTGAACCATAGAAAATTATGTATTTATTTATTTATTTATTTATTTATTTATTTATTTATTTATTTATTTATTTATTTATTTATTTACCCTCCACGGTTGGTTCATCCCTCTGATTCAGCGAGGGATCCCACCCCCTACCGCCTCAAGGGCAGTGTCCTGGAGCGTAAGATTTTGGGTCGGTGGATACAACTGAGGCCGCCTCACCTGCTATGCTGAACAGGGGCTTTGTGATGGGATGGGAGGATTGGAAGGGATAGACAAGGAAGGGGGAAAGAAGAGGCCGTGGTCTTAAGTTAGGTACCATCCCGGCATTCGCCTGGAGGAGAAGTGGGAAAATCACGGAAAACTTCTTCGAGGATGGCTGAGGAGGGGATCGAACCCCGCTCTCCTCAGTTGACCTCCCGAGCCTGAGTGAACCCCGTTCCAGCCCTCACTTTTCAACTTTCGTGACAGAGCCGGGAATCGAATACGGACTTCCGGGTCGGTAGCTAATCACACTAACAACCACACCACAGGTATATTACTCTATTTGTAAATTTCTGAACTTAGTTTGACTCACGTACTGAAACTGAATTCTCTTTTTAGTATTTTTTTAACTTATCCCAATGGTTTATTGACGGTTCTTTGTTTTAAACTGCTTAATCAACAAGGACTCTTCAAGGCTTTCGCACTACTTTCATTTTACAAAAGTCAATTCCATCCCCACTTCCTATTAAATCAGATTTTTCTCCGCACCTTGGAATATCCAACAATTTATATCTGCAATGAGAACATTTCGGTAGAAATATAATGTAGTGGTGGAATGTACGTCTGTAGATGAAGCATATCCCCCTTTCTCCAATACAAACAAACCTCTAAGTCTTGCAAAGTAATTCCAGTGGGAAATTAGCGAACAAATTTATTTTGTTCCTCTTTCCCTTTTACACAAAACTCACTCCACTTCCCATTTACAATTTTGTATTTATCTTCAAAATCTTCCTCCACTTGGAGGCTGCCTAACACAAAGAATAAATTAAAACGAATTAATTAAAAATTAAGAAATTAAAAGTAAATTATAAGTTAACTAGTACGTAAGCCTGTCTTCGACACTTTCTAGGTTTTACACATTTGAATGGAATCAAAGCAGGTATTATAGTATTTCCTTACAAACCGTATTGAGTGATGTTGTAGCTTGGAGTTCTATTTTGAAGTCTGAGTACTCATGAGAAAGCTACGTACAACTGTCCAAAACACTGGAGTGGGGAGATTCATCCCAACTTTAAAGTATGTCCTGGTGGCTTATTCATTGTGACAAAGAAGGCTATATATTTGGAGGAAATTGTCTCCATTTAAGAACGAATAATATACCCGGATTCACATGCGCTAAATCTATTCTTGGAATAAAAAACCTTCTTCCTGAAGATGAGCCCGTTTGAACTTCTGCATGAACCACATTTTTGTCTAGCTTCCATCGATTCAATCTCCTTCCATTGCACAAACTAGCTTTATTAACTTCAAAAACATCATCGCACGCTATGGAGTTAGTGCTAATGTACGTTATTTGGTAACCATTCAAACTATTCAGAACCTATGGGTTGATGATGTTAACTTGTTTGTTTCTTGGGCAAAAAATTTCCTGTTTTGGAAAACATTGTACTCTCAAATGGATGAAAGGAGAACCAAGCGAATCTTGTAGAATATTTTTTTGGAATCCGGTTTTGTAGAATCTCGATAGTACATTTTGGCCTAGTTTTCCGTTTCCGAGTTTTAGAAGCCCTTCAGTGAAGTTAAATCTCAATGTTGAGCCATACGGTAGAACATTTAAAACTTGACTGGCAAACAGGTGTCCTGTAACTGTGAAGAATTACTGCCAGGCACTATCGAAAGTCTGTACCAGCCAAGATCACAAGATCTGGCGAAAAGTGATTTGTGATTATACAGTAAGTAGATGATCTACTGCTGAAATAGCGTAATGGGGAGCCTCGTCCCATATAATTAACTCAGCCTCTCATACTTACTCCGCGCCTTCCTCACTCCATATGAGCATTGCGAAAAGGTTTGGAATTTAATCCAGACTTTTTTATTACAATTTTCCTTACGTCTCACCGACCCTGATAGGTCTTATGGCGACGATGGGAGGGGACAGGCCTAGGTGTGGGAAGGAAGCAGCCGTGGCCTTAATTAAGGTAGAGTCCTAGCATTTTCCTGGTATAAAAATAGGAAACCACGGGAAACCACCTTCAGGGCTACCGACAATGGGGTTCTAACGCACTATCTCCCGGATGCAAGCTCACAGCTGCGCGCCCCTAACCGCACGGCCAACTCGCCCGGTAATCCAGGCTTTTGGCACGCAATCTAGTGATTAGAAGTTGTATACTACCACCTCCCCTACAATGCCGGCCAACATTATAATGGAAAAATATTTTTCGCCAACGGGACTCGAACAGTCTAACCACAGCGTCCGATCAATTTGAGTGCACGCCTTAATGATCATGCTTCGCTATGCTTAGCGATGCAAATACCCCAGAATGAAGAAAAATTCATTTCATGGAAATACTTTTTTGTTGTTTTTGTTGTTTTCCTAAATAGTTCAAGTATAATGGTCATCATCGCGTTGTTCTTGTAACCCATACCATGTATCAGTTTAAGTCTCTCGAACGTTCCCGTTTCTCCATATACACTATCTGTGGAAGGTAACAGAAGTCACGATGTGCATGGTGCATGGATACAACAAAAGTACTGATTAAATTAATATATCCATTAAAATAAATTAACAGCGAAACTAATATAATAAGTGTCTTGTAATTATCTGTGACACAAGTGGTCTTTAGTAATACAGATTTGAAATTGCTAAGCAGTTTCCGAGGGAAACTGGAGAAAGACGCGCGTGTCTGTTTAACCCACGTCACGTCGTCAGAATATAGTGCCTATCAAACGAGGTCATTAAACCAGCCAATTTGCTACGAGATATTTTTAAATGTTCACGAACAACGTCACTAATAATTTAAAAGTACTTGGTTACAGTAAAACCTGCCTTCAATACATTTCCACAAGGTCGGAAAATGTATGTAAAATTTCTTGGCGGCAAAGAAAAATGCCTAAGGGAGGGGGTAGAGACTGTAAAAAGGGACGCGCCATCTTGAAGTCACCCGCATTCAATCATTTGAACTCGAGAGAGAATGTCATACTGTTGGGTAATTTATCGGCGATTAATAGACTAAGTCCAGGAGAACTTAGATTTTGGTTAACCCACTAACGCCCACCGTATGATATATCATACGCAAAATGTGCTTTCCAAATTGCGTTATATCTCCGTCACCGTAACTGTTTTGAAATTTTTAAAGGCATCATTTGGCGCATCAGGGACGCAAATAATGTTTCCTAACTAATGGCATTGTTGTTTTCCTCCTGTTACGACGATAGTTGGCAAGAAAGAGCGGTAGCGAAGCAGGCTGACAAAAATGACGCACCGGTGGGTATTTATAATTATTGCGGAATAGAGCTATGGAAAATTAATCATATTTCGGTATATTTGTTACGAGAATAGTATGAGAATTTGACCTCGTATGATAGTTACCATCTTCACTGATCGAGATGGCATTCAAACACAAATATCTTTTAACGTATGAAATATCATACGCTGGGCATTCGCAAGATGAAGATTTTCAATTTCAGATAAAATACAATAGCAGATGGGGAGACCAATCTGAACATTCTAGACAGCTTATAAAATGATTATTTTGATGATGACCCGTTTTCAGAAGCAGATGAAATAGGATTAGTGCTTACGAGAGCTGTTGATGGCAATGACAGTGATCACGACGATGGGCCTAGTGATGATGATGATGATGATGATTGTGCTACAGCTTGGGACGTAGGGAAGGGTGTACTTAGACAGGAAATCGAGGTCAGAGGCGTAAAGAAATCTCCGTGTTGCTTAGAAGAGTGACTCGATATATGCATTTCTGAAAATTCAGAGAGAGTATTTTCTGCCGCTGATGAAAATCAAATACCATTACAGAAGGCTCCTACAACTACAGAATCCATTGATGTGTCTTCCGAATGGAATAAATCCATGAATCCACTAAAGAAAGTAAGAAAAGTAAGAAATTATGTAAATAAGGAACTTAGGAAGTCAGTCAAGTTTACAAAAAGTGATGTGCCAGAACTATAATGCGTTCAGGAGTGGAGTGTCAGTAAGTTCACTCCAGTGCTTTGTTCTGTTCCGTATGATGAAGTGATTACTAAATGGTGATGGAGAGAATCCTGAAAACAAACAATACAATGTTTTCTATGGTTACTGTTACTAATAAGTTTCTGTTGTATTACAAAAACAACAGTAGGCTTCAAAATTCTTTTCAGATCATGCTAACACATCATATGATAGGTGGAAAGTAGGGACTTTCCCCACGAGTATTCCTTGCCCCAGAGGGTTCTGAATTATTTAAATTCCATCTATAAGATCAATATTCTGTTTTTAGTTTTAATTTATGTTGCAGTAAATTATTTTTGTTCTTAGTCAATCATAACTATGTTTGGTGTAATATGTTACCCCCTACTGACCAGCGTATGATATATCATACGCCAGAAAAATGGTCCTTAAAATTGAAATATTCAGATTTTTTAAGTTTCCCTGCTTCAAGGATCGGTTATAGATGTAATGTTGAAAAAAGTACAAGGAAACTCTAAACAAATATTTTCTGGGCATTAATGGGTTAATGTGGCGATAGTGGAGATAGTTTTTGTATTTAATAACATGTAAAGACGGTCATATTTATGCCGCATTAATAAAAGTGAAGTTTAAATAATATCGTGTTGTAAAAAGTATTTCGTGTGCGGTCGACAGTACAAGCAGTCGTGTTCGGTCCGCTAAAATATCGACTGAAGGGTATTCCTTTTTTTATTGCCTTTATTTCAGAAAAGCAATAATGAATAAAATGTGTGAAGCCAGAAGTGTTAAAATGGCTAAATAAAATACCGACGAGTTGGTGGTTAACTAACGAGATGGAAGCTGGCGTAAATTTAAGGTAGGTGAATTGTCACCATCACCGCCTATGTAATTGTTTCATGATGTCACAACTTATATTTTGTAATGGATATTTGTGACGCAGTTTGGTCACCCATTTATTTCGTGAAATGTCAGAAATATGACGGAAGATCATTTGTTTTTTAACGCTTGGATAAAATTAGGAAAAATTTACGAGTACTGTGTGAAGTGCTGTAAAATAGTCAGTTTGATGGTTATGAAACGATATAATGTCTAAGGTAGATTGTTATTTCGGTGCGGTTATTTTTCTGTATTTTGTGGTGTCATGTTAAGATTTTTAATCTGTTGTGAAAATTTTTCTGTTTGAAATTATGACGAAAGTTGTGTAAGAAATCCGTGGTTTCAATCGAGGTAGGCATGCTGTCGTGTTGAGCAATGCAAAATTTTAGTAAGGAGAGTTACGAGGCAAGATCGATAAATACCTGTTACGAAGGCAGTGCAATTTCTTTGTCCGTGTAAACTGTGTATAACTGACAATAAATAACAGTAAATTTTGTCAGTCATTTTTGTGAAGACCAGTTCAGAAATACGAGGTCACGTTGTGCGAAGAGGTTTCATTATCAGAGTATTTGTGTGGTTGCGTGTTTTGGATCCTAAGAATTATATTCCAAGTTATGTCGTCGAGATTTGTCGTGTTTTGAAGCAAGTGGTTTAAGTCTTGTTAAAATGACAGTTGAGGTAGGAGTTTTTGTAAATCAGGTAGGAAAGATGAAATGGCGTATGGCTTTTAGTGCCGGGAGTGTCCAAGGACATGTTCGGCTCGCCAGGTGCAGGTCTTATGGTTTGACCCCCGTAGGCGACCTGCGTGTCATGATGAGGATGAAATGATGATGAAGACGACACATACACCCAGCCCCCGTGCCAGCGAAATTAACCAGTGATGGTTAAAATTTCCGATCCTGTCGGGAATTGAACCCGGGACACCTGTGACCAAAGTCCAGCACGCTAACCATTTAGCCATGAAGCCGGACAATCAGGTAGTTGGAAGCCTTTTACGATGCCGGGAGATTCTGTGTGAACCCGAGTAATTTATATATCTAATGTTTGAGATTGAAATTGTGAGGGATTCCACGTAAGTGTAGATTCGTGACGTGCATAAATATTGAATGACATCTTAAAGTAAATCTCTGCGTATAATATGTTTGTGTCAGGAATGTCGTATTTGTAATTTTATCAGCGAGATCGTAGATTTCATTCTTCTAAGACTAGTTAAAAGTGAATAGACCATATGGTTCCCGTCAAAGATATGAAAGGGAGGGGGTAGCTCCTTCTGCTAAGCAGCTGATCGGGGAGTTCGACACTTGGGAGATAACGGTATCTTACCTGTCTTTTAGCGTTTTAAAATCAGATTGTATTCTTTAGAAGGGAGTTCGTAACTTTCCATGAAACTAATTGAAATTCTTATCATTGAGTAACGTTTATGTTAATAGATAGCATTCTATAACATTAATTTGTTTAACCGAGATTTTAAGGTATATTTGGAGCGACGGAAATTATACTATAATAAGCGGACTTTTACCATTTCCAGGGTGTCCAAAATAGAGTATTGGTGGTAGTTATTGATTTTATTTTTGAGGGATACACAAAGCCTTATTTAAATGCCATGTTGGGATGTGACCAAGTATTGTCTTATTTTACTCGTATAATTTTAAAAAATGCTCAGCGACCCGCCAGATGCATTCTCCTCACACAAAGGCACCGCGTGGATCGTCGAATATGGTGTCTTGCTTGTCGTGATTGGACCAAGGAGCAGTGGCGTGGTGTCCTGTTCACGGAAGTGTCGCTGTTTAACCTAGAGAGTGATTCGCGTCGCCTGTTCATCTGGCTCGCCCCTGGGACAAATTACCCTTGTAAATATTGCGGAGAGGGACCGATATGGGAGTGTCAGTGTTCTCATCTGGGTCGGCATCATGTTAGGAGCACGTACCCCATTGCATGTGCTTCCTAAGGGTACGGTGACGGGTGCTGTCTAAAGGGATGGCATCGAGCAACAGTATGTGTGGCTTTATCGTGGTGCATATGGACCTGGGTTCCATTTTATGGCCGATAATGACCACCCACACAGGCCTTATCTGGTGGACGAGTACCTGGAACACGAGGGCATTACACGTCTAGAGTAAGCACCTCGCTCCCCGGACTTAAGTCCGATTGAATATGCACGAGACGCTCTAGGCCGGAGGATTGCAGCCCTAACACCACCACCACGGATCATTGCTGATCACCAAAGTTCACTTGTCGAGCAATGGGTTACCGCAAGCCACGCTGGACGGCCTAATCCAGATTATGGGGAGCCGTTGTACATCCTGTATTGCCATTCGAAGTCATCATACCCGTATTGACGTTCTGTATACCACCGGCGGAGGGGCATCACATACGGCCAGTGTCATCCACTGTCCATGTCTGGTTTTCCTGTATATCTGGTATCAGTAACACTGTTTCAAGAGTCAAATTGTTGCCAGGGCACCTGTTAGTGCACACAGTATCACCATGTCCCATGTTTTTTCATGGATCTCGAAGATCTCTTAACTTATGGACATGAGTGTAAAAAGGGTTATTAAATTCTCAATGCTACGTGAGCTATTCCACCTCATTAATTTGTAGTCATAGCTCAATAGTCAATAACTCATTAGTTTCTTAGAGTAACTGAACATGTCATTTATGGATTCGAAGTAAAAACACACAATAGCAGCAATTTCCGATATAACACATGCATTTTACTGTCTATCATACAGAGGCCTTCTTTATAAACTTAGGAAACTGGGTACGTCTCAGTACTTGTATAAGATCATTAAAAACTTCTTTCATTACATAACATTCCGTGTATGTAGTGAATACTCACGTTTATTCATCCATTATGCAAATGCTAGTGTGCTTCACGGTCGCATTCTTTCTCCACCTCTTTTAATAGTTTTACCTCAGTCATCACCTCCCTACTTACAGTGAACACAGCACTATATGCCGATGACACCGTTATTTATACATCACAATACTGTATAAACGCTGCTGCTGCTGCTGCTATCTTACGAAACTTACTGGATATTCTTGCTCACTGGCTTAGAAAATGGCGCACAAAATTAAACCTTGCCAAGAGCCAAATGGATATCCTTACTATTACCCATTAAGACTCGTCGGAAGACTAGTAAAATGATTACCACATGACAAAGCAGCCCGAAACCTGGGTTTACACCTTGATCACAGGCTTACGTGGAACACACACATCAATACGAAGTTCACCGAAGCCTATGCTAGACTGAAATAATTATACCCAATAATCAACGCACGAACTGCATACTTCTCGTCTATACACCAGTTTTACGTCCAATGCTCATGACACCTTCCAGATATGGCGATGAATACCTCCTTCAAACTTTAGAGCATGCAAATGTTCTTGATCAAGGTAGTACATGTTTCTCAGAACGCTCCATGGTATATGAAAAACAGTCACATTCACCGAGAATTAAGTACTCCATACACACGGAGCACATTGGTGAACTGGCTCAAAAATTATTCTTCGCCCTGAATAACGTTCCTGGTTCTACATTTTACAAACTTAGGCTTAAAACCAAAACCTCTTGTTGTCTAAAACCTCGTCTCCCTTACGATTTATCACTTCCAATCAATAACCGTTGGTTTCTAGTGCAGTTGGAAGAGTTTCTGTCAAAAGTTATGTTCTCAGATGAGGAAAACTTATATGTGAAAGGTGAAATAACCCGATAAAATGAACGCTACTGGTCCGACGAGAATCCACACTGATTTACCCAAAACAAGTAACAAACAGCTAATCATGGTTTGATGCAGTTTGGGGAAAGACCGAGTCTTCGGTCCTTACTTTATTTAAGACACTGCTAACAGTGAAAATTACCTTGAAATGTTGGGAGATTCATTTTTGCCCAATTTGGACGCATTCGGATCAAAACCGCAATGGTTCATGCAAAACGGCGCAATCCCTCCTCCCATCACGGCACTCAAATACGTGATACGCGACTGGATACACGAAAACTTACCACGGTGAACTGACCGAATTGGAACAGTCTTAATTACAGTGTTGATTGAGTGAATGTACCTCACTAAGACTGCTGCAAGTACCTAGGTGTTAATATAATATCTTAATTTGAGTTAATCACATTAACGAGGTTGTAAATAATGGTTGTAGATCTCTTTATATGGTTATGAGTTTATTTAGGGGTTGTAGTAGGTAATGAGAAGACAGCGCATAAGTCACTGGTAAGATCACAAATTAAAATATGGTACAAGTGTATGGGACCCTCACCAGGATTACCTGATTCTAGAACTAGAAAAGATACGAAGAAAAGCAGCACGATCTGTTCTGGACGTTTTCAGTCAAACGAGTAGTGTTATGAAAATTTTACAACCTTTGGGTTGTGAATATTTGGGAGTGAGGAGACGAGCTGTTTGACTAAGCGGTATGTTCGGGGCTCCGTAGGCGTGAAATGACATTAGTAGACGAATAATCTTGAGTTCACTTTTTAAAAGTACCGAGGAAATATCATAATACGAAGATAAAGTTAGAATTCAGGATGACTAATTGGGGCAAGTATTCGTTCATAGGAAGATGAATATTACGGATTGGAATATCTTCCCAAGGGAGACTTTCGATAAAATTTCAACTTCTTTGAAAATATTTAAAAGACTAAACTGAATCTGCCACCTACGCTACAGCCCTAAATGCAAATTAGTGATAAATGATGATGATGATGATGATGATGATAATAAATGGGCTTCCCGATCCCCAGACTTAAATACAATGCTGTGTAAGGTTACCTTAAAGCGAATGTTTACAGTGTGAAGATCAGAGCTACAAACCATTTGCGTGAGCGAATACCTGCTGAGTGCCTGAGTGCCGTGCCTTAACGCCAATCGTGCTACTTATTTTTTTAAAAAAAGAACATTCTGCGGAACATGAAGGAATGCCTACAGTTCTGTTCTGGCATAGGAGGCTATCATATTAAACAAGTATTTAATATGGTGTTATTCCTATTATGGGGTACTTTTGGGCCAACCAGTATAGTAAATATACAGAGCATTTGCCCAAAATATCCATGATTTTCTACATGAAGGAATAGCAGCAGCAGTAGTAGCTCTAAAAAAAAGAACATAGAGCTACATAGTTAACAACACATTGTTGTCCATCAGTTAAATATACGTATTTAAAAAACAAAATCTGTTGCATCAACACGTTATAACTTGTGATTCAGAAATTTACGCAGAAATTGAAGTAACACACAGAGCGGTCGAAGTTCAACAACTTTCAAATAGGATCATACAATCTAGGACGAATCTAGTAATGTTCGAACTGTCACCACCATATTCAGTGCAGGCTTGCTCCAACGCAGGATTTCGTCCTAGCTTACGCGTTCCTGTTTATGAAAATTGCCGTATTTTAACCCCTTTATGGGCTATTTCAGTTTCAGGAAAAGCCTTTGTATCACCCTATATCACATTTCCAACACTGGTTACAAGAATTTGATTCTGTTCTTTCTAAATATTACACTATTATAAGCCTAATTTAATCTCGTCTTAATTGGCCATATTTAATTTTTTAATGTAATATTCTTTTCCAGTATCATAAACAACATACCGTGGAGTGTCCATATACTTTGATGCTCTTGTTGACTGGATCATGCTGGATTCGGCCTCCACCCACACATTCAGAATCAAGACCCAGCTGCTCTAGTTTGGCCTTAGTGGCGTCATAGATATTACCTGAAATATAAATACACTTATATTGCGTTAACACAGAAGCAGCTACGGGAAAAGTAAACATACATTTAATGAACAAATAATGATTACGTTAAGGAAAATATCTTCATTCCAGTAATACATATAGTAAATTAGCATCCTTACTTAAATAACGAATATTAATTAGTTAATCACGATGGAAACAAGGATGACCCTCAGGAAACAAACAGAAAGGAAACAAAACATAACAACTGAACAACCTGAAAACCTTAAGAATAAACATATGAAAATATCTGGAAGAGAAATGGGAGTTTTGGTATGTATTTAGAAATTATGCACCTCGAAAAAGCTATGAAACTAGAATGTTTTCAAGGAATAACTGTAAAAAACACCACCATATCCTGAAATAAAATCAGAAATGTAATAGAACATGTATTTATAGAAAGGAAGAGACGTACAATGAAGTATTTGTGCCACAAGATAGAAAATGTATTTACAAACACCATGTGTAATATGCGGTATACCCATTCTCAGAAAGGTCCTCTTAGTGTGTATAGACTCAGCAGGGCTTGTACAAACACTGTTTCATTACTCTAAGTGTCCTTCACCAGCAATGCAAACCGCAACTGCCATATGTAAATGATAGCATAGGTGACGAATGTCATCCTGGGAATTGAGTTTCGTGCACTTTCTGTCTCGTGGTGCAGATGGGCAAAGGCTGCCGCCTGAGTTCAAGCCTGGTCAAACAACGTTCAGTCAAGTCTTGCATATGCTCAACGAGGAATAGATCTGGCAGTTTTGCTGGTCAAATGATTTGACGTAAACCTTGGAGAGCACGTAGGGTTGGTGCACGCTATACTAGCAAACGACCACCTTTACCTTCCAGGCAGAATCTACTATCGTCATTGAACTTAACGTTTCACACTTCATTGCTTTCCTTCTTTATCACCGGAAGCGATTTTTCAAGGTAAGGCGGGATAAATGGAAGTCTGGCAAGCGGTATCTGCGAATTAAGAAAAAATTGCGGATGTCCTACGCGACACCCCAGTATGACGCTACATCTAATTTGCTCCACGGCCTCTGAGACGTTCTTTATGGGCACTTGCACGACATGATGGAAAGTACCGTTCAAGTATGAGTATGTTCTTCTAACCACTTCTGCCAACATCGATGGATTGTTCACACTGCTTCGTTAACGTGTTGCGCAAATGTCTCATGGAGACCCACAACAAGTCCTCGCTCAAATTCTCATCACGCCACAGATAGTAAAAACTACGCCATCCTGGCTTGCCAGCAACGTTTAACATAAATTCGGAACTCAGTCTACTGCTGGAAACTATAAGCTACTCCTCCTGCAGAAGCACTACAGGAGATACACTTCACTCGACGCACAACACTCGATTACATTTTTAACAGCACTACGCCCTTGATTATCTCTTGTGCTTACTTCTGGCGATCCAGAGTGCAAATATGACCATGCTCATCTTTTCTTTCACTATTTATTTCCTCTTACCTGTAGTGCATTTCTATTTTTTTCTTTTTTTTTTTTTTGTTATAATGGAAGACATTTCTCTTCAGTTTCGACTTAGCTAATTTTTAACTGTGAGGTTCTTCATTCTATCGGAACTAATTCATAACAACAAAAATTTAGAAAACCTGAAAAGGATAACATTTACGAACTGAACAACCTTACAGTTAACAATTGATTACATTTCAGTTACAGGAACATCACAAATGAGAAGGAATCTGCGAACATAGTCCAAGAAGGACGAATGTGAACAATGGACAAATTAAATTCAAAACCCACTATCAGCCATAAAAAGTATAAACGAGAAAGTAGCTATATTCAGTAATAATGTAAAAAATATCTTGTTCAAGTGTACGAAAATAATAATGTTTATTTACAATCGAAGAGCTATAAACGTTATAACTCTCGTTCCCGTGGTTGACGATTTATGTTGATGAAATCAGGATCATTTACGTTAGTAAGCCAACGGCCGTAGCAACATTGGGCGTGGTCAGGAGTTGGATGGGTTGCCACGCGCTGTTGGTGGGGGGTAAGGGAATGGAGGAGCGGAAAGGAACTGGCCACCCTACCGCACGTAAACTCGGGCTCAGGAACACCTCTGCGGAGGTTCGGACCTGCCTTCGGGCAGAACACCCTTACCTACTACGTTAGTAAACTGTTTCAACTAGAGATGACCATACGTACTACACTTAAAAGTTCCGAATATTTGGCACCGTTTGTTCTCCAAAGAGAAGGAATCCCATATTGGTTTCAAAAAATAATTTGGGTCAGAACGAATTATTTGAGAAAATTAAATTCTTTTTGCTATTTGTTTTACGTCGCACCGACACAGACATGTCTTATGATGACGATGGGATAAAAACGGCCGAGGAGTGACAAAGAAGTGACTGTGGCCTTAGTTACGGTACAGCCTGGTGTGAAAACGGGAAACCAAGGAAAGTCACCTTCAGAGTTTCCAACAGTGGAATTCGAACCCACTAACTCGCAAATGCAACTCACCCAAACCGCATGGCCAACTTTCTCGGTGAGATAATTCAATTATCCCATAGTAAAACAAAAAGCAGCCTTGGTTCTGAGCTTCAGACTGTCACCAGAAAATACACAGGTACCTCAGTGAGGCGGAATATGTTCGAATTTTCATGAGTGTAGTTATTCCCCAGAAAACTGTTACGATAGTAGTATCCTACTTCATGACCGTGGAGGAGGCGGAGAAGGAGGCATGGTGCACCAGTTCCAGTCCTAGGACCAACAATTACAATTATACACACTGGTCAAGAAAAATATTATTTACAAGAAACTGATAAGCCACCAAGCCCCAATTCCTAAAATGTTTCTTATTTTAATTGGCATGAACCACTGTACGCTTAAGTTCAAAATTAGGTAAACATGAGAACAGCCCTAAAAGATCGAAGTTCATCTTAATTACGCTGAACGTAGTCAGTAATTGTCGCGGTCGGAACTGAGATACGGTTCTTATGAATTACGGTTCTCTAATATAGAACTCTCTCCCTCAATTCATCTAGCTTAGGAAATCATAGTCCGCAGTAAACTAAAACATTGAAATTTAATTTAGTGACTTAATGGTATCGATGATTTTCTCAGACATAAGTCCTCGCTCATCATAAGTGTATTTGAGTCGAGAATCCCATTCAGTAAGTTTTCTATCAACGAATGTGAGACATTCTAGAGTCTGATATGTTATAATCCTGACACTTCTATTAACTGTAAGCCATGGTTCATTCCATGATATGACATCCATCTCGGCTCTCAATCCATCACACTGAGAGTGGCCCCTGTGACCTGCTCGTCAAACTTCTAGGAGCTTCAGGATCTCTCAGCGACCACAAAGTTGTAACAGCGCGCTATTGCGTGAGATTTCATCCGTCTGCTTTACGTTTACAACCCGTCATACTAGTAAGAGGTGCGGGTGGCCCACCCTATTATGAGAGGGGATTCTAGGAACCCGGGCTTGGCGCAGAGTTATCAGCAAGTTGTTATCACAGTAATCAATTCTAGGAATCGGCTAAATAGGAACTGAATAATTATCTACAATAGATAGTACGAACCAAATAAAGGGATGCGTTGGGACCAAACATCCATCCAAAATACGTTTAGAGTGCATAATATTCGAGGTAGCCTAAAAAAATGTGTTTCCTCGGTTTAGTCATGAGCTCATGAGTAATTAATTGTGGTAGCAACATTAATTCCGTCCATAATTAGAATTCATACTAATGCATGAAAATGCTAATATCTTGATAATTTTAATATGAAACTAAAATCGCCTTATATAGAGCTACCAATAAAATAAAACTGCGTGTAGTATAAGGAAAGAGTACATTTATTTTGAGTAGATATATGCTTAACTACAACATACACAAATGAAAAAATTGTATATTGATGCAAAATTATAAGAATGAAAAGAAAATAGACCTACACCAAGTCATGTTCATGAATCAGTGACAAGGTTGAAGGAAATCACACAATATGCCTGAAAGTTTTGTTCTGTCATTCATGTTTTTCTACCAGTTACAATTTAATTCTTCTTCAACTTAGCGTTCTTCTGCATGTACAGGGGTCCAGTCATCACTTACAATTGTCTTCTTTTTCTTCTTAACGTTTTTCAGCATGTACAGGGTTCCGCTCATCACTTATAATTTAATTCTTCTTCTTCAACTCAGCATTTCCCAGCATGTACAGGGGTTCACAATTTCATTATTATTAATATTATTATTATTATTATTATTATTATTATTATTATTATTATTATTATTATTATTCAACTCATCGTTTTCCGGCATCAGTGTTCATCACAATTTAATAATTGTATTTATTGAAATATCTTTCAGCATCTACAATCTTGGTAGGACTCCAAATACACTGCAGAGCTTCTTGGGTAGTCTCTGGGTATTTAAGCCTAATAGCCAACAGCATTTGCAAGCAGTGCAAAGGCGCAGAAACTTCTCGGTTTAAGTTTCCAGGAGAAGAATTAAAACATGTCCCTTTTCTTAAATCGTCGTCTTCACTTTCACGTTGCACATCAGTATACATTTCGGACATTGCTGAGTTTTAAAATACTAAAAAAAAAATGGATTTTAGGTCTTTAAAAATGAATGTACAGAAATATAGGCCTTTATAGACTAAGCATTTCACGTAATATCACTATTGCAAAAAATCACCACCCCTACCTATTTTGTTGTTCATAAGGTGTATTATATCCAAAATGGAGATCCGTTCTATAATATTAAGTAACATACGTTTACTTATAAAATCGAAACGATTCAATTGACACCCGATACATGTTCAGACATGTTTGCAAGTTGTTAATTTATTCCTGTAATTCCAGGAAATCCTCATGGACGATGCTATGTTTCCAAAATATATTTAACCCAAGAAAATCCATGAATATAAGACTGTCCAAAATTTGTGAACTCAGGCAAAATATTTGAAAGAAATATTTACATGGTGTAAATCATAATGGATACAAGGTCTGAATTGGTTAAGATGGTTACACAATGCTGGAATATTGTAATTAAATCGGTTTCCTACCTACATTGATACCTGTACACCACAGCAACCAAAACATTGCTAATAGTTGTTGCCTACGGTCCTTAACAAATTACATAGTCTAGTCCTGTTCTCAACGCCAATTACCTATATCTTTTTAAGAGTACTTGGTGATAATTATAGCCATCTACCACCACATCTAAAACCAGCTAGGAGTCTTAGCTTATGTTCTGAAACATGAATTTTAAAAATTCGTTCATATAACATACCACGTATTTGGTATTAGAACTAGGCCGTACGAGCATATGATATATAATAGTTGGATCCTTCCGAGTGAGTCCCTGATCGTTTCACGTACACCATTGATCAGCCGAACTACGGGAGATTATTATGTTCACTTATGGTAATCGGGAAATCTTGCGCAAGAATTGAGGCCCAAACTGATGGCAGTAAAATGACATGTTGTTTTGGAAATTATATCTTTTCCAACGTAGCAACGGGTCAGAGAGTGAAACTGCTTTTGTATACACAATCCCCGGCCTCGCAATAACAGCTGAGGCTCCTACCGGAAACTGGTGTGACGTCATCTGGAGATATCGAGCGGGCAGGCGTCCTCACGGTGACCCACAATACTCAACAATAGCCTCCACCTGTCGAAGAACCCCAATATTGATGCAGCAATGAACACAACAGTACAATACATTCGTGCCTCTCGGAAGATATAGGATATCATTCCGTGAGATAAGGCATAATTTCTTCACTAAAGTATTCCCATAGTTCAACTTTATCATAGATTCAGGCCTATAACATCGTAATAGTACAAGCATGTAAGGTGGTATTTTATATGAACATCGAACATTGATAATCAGCTTGGTGTTGCTGGAGGCTCCTCTCTGAATTATTGCGCTCACCGTCGATAGACTTAACAATAATCTAAGTTCCTTAGAATGTTTGCCATCATGGCTTTTAAAGTAAAAATGTGTGGGATATAAAATATCGGAAAATGCATTTTCTACCACTTGTTTAATGTACAGGAATAGTATATAACCGATATTTGCGGAGATAATTGGATGTTTCTGAAAAAAGTTGTTTTCTATTTCCAAACCGGCAAATGCTGGGACTGTACCCTAATTAAGGCCACGGTCGCTACCTTCCCATTCCTACCGCTTTCCCATCCTTGCGTCGCCGGAAACCTCCCATGTGTTAATGCGACGTTAAACCACTAGCAAGAAAATTTCAATAATCGCGATTATCTCCATCATTATTCCTCACAAGGTAAAACGTACGAGGTATAAATGTTCAGAAGTTATACTTTACACTACTTTTATTACGTACAGTGTTTCCATACAGCTAATATTAGCAGAGAAATTTGGCACTCCCTGCTTTAGCACCCTTAATATCGCTACACCGGGCTGAGTAGCAGTGACGGTTGAGGCGCTGACCTTCTGACCAGAACTTGGCAGGGTCGATCCTGGTTCAGTCCGGTGATATTTGAAGGTGCCCAAATATGGGACAAAATTCCGGCACCTCCGCGTTAAAGTAATTAGTGGGACGTAAAGCAAATAATATTATTATTTATTATTTAATATTGCTACACCAGCGTATACTAACCAAATAATATACGCCTATTATGCGCCTATATTGTTTTATGGTCCGACTCGTTGGCTGAACGGCCAGCGAACTGGCCTTCGGTTCAGAGGGTCCCGGGTTCGATTCCCGGCCGGTTCGGGGATTTTAACCTTAACTGGTTAATTCCAATGTTACGGGGGCTGGGTGTATGTGTTGTCTTCATCATCATTTCATCCTCACCACGACGCGCAGGTCGCCTACGGGAGTCAAATAGAAAGACCTGCACCTGGCGAGCCGAACCCGTTCCTGGGATATCCCGGCACTAAAAGCCATACGACATTTCATTTCATTTCATTTCATTGTTTTATGCAGCTGATACATGGTCAATGACAAGTAGCGAGGAAAGTAGATTTCAAGCCAGCGAAATGAAATACCTAGGAAGTACAGTATGATAGGAAAGACAGACTGAGAAACGATGTCAGAAAGGAGGTTGGAATGGAAAGCCTAAATGAGAGAATTAGAGTAAACTAAGATGGTTTGACATGTAAAGAGGATGGAGGAGAAAAGAATACGGTATCAAAACAGATGATGAAGTTCAAGGGGAAAAGAGTGAAAGGAAGAAAAAGTTGGATCGATTCAGTAAAGAGGAGTGCAAGGAGGAGGAGGAGGAGAAGAAGAAGAAGAAGAAGAAGAAGAAGAAGAAGAAGAAGAAGAAGAAGAAGAAGAAGAAGCCTGGACTGGCACGAAATGATGGAAAAGGAATGGTGAGAGGAGAGAGGAAGGTGGAGGATTGCTGTAAATGCCCCGACTCGGCAGGAGCTGGATAAGGGGGAAAAAGAGAAGGATGACTGAATAGAAACCATAACCACAGCATTCTGATAACCGTAGATTCTCATACATTCTGATAACCGTAGATTCTCATACATTCTGATAACCCCCCATCGTTCAGGCACTTGTTCTAATACTGAACAAGTATCTCTGCACCATTCACAATGAAGGACGCTGGTTGTTGGCTGAACCACTCTACCACAAGAACATACTGATTGGTAGTGAAATGATTATCTTTCAGAGATTTCTTCAGTAAACCAAAGACACAATTTCATGAGGGGAGAGATCTTGGCTGTAAAGCGGGTGATCTGTACGATCTCGGCGAAAACAACACCGATTGTCCGTTGTTGCGTAAGCAGCGTGTTGACGTACGTTACCGTGGATCACATGCACATTTCGTGGCAGTTGTCTCGGCCCAAACACGTTCATGGCACCGCAATATTTGAATCATGCCACGTCGCATCCGTTTGGACGTAACCAATAAACACGACTATTAGATCATTTTTTTTCTCTACTTGTTAGCGAACGCATGCCTCAGACTGACCATGTTCTGAGCTGATAGTATAAACACAAAAGCATTCAGCAGTCCCGCCACTCATGTTCAGTGTTGCCAGCTTTGTCTATGTTTCATTTGAACAACCCTTATGATTTGAAACGATTGAATAACGGACGCCCCCAACCGCGAAACAAAGCACGCTATCTTATACCGCACGCCTCACAGGACATGTTATGACTGTTTCTGACATCTCGAAGAGTGTAGTATAATCGTCTCAGATTACACGTCGATTATTGAGTCAATTTCCCAGAAAACAGCTTCCTTAATTGCTTTGTCCCTCCTGCGTTGGACCGCTGCCAGGTTACTGAGTGTATAGGGGACGCAGAAAGGAAATTCTCCTGCCTACGACCGGAAGTTGTCACTCGAGGGGAAGAAATAGATAATTTGGACCAGAACAGATGCAGCTAAGTGAGAGAACAAATTACAAAATTCTATAGACTGCATTATACATGTTGTTAACAAACAATCTTGTAAACTATCTTTCTTAATCTGCTTACCCTCCAGAGTTGGTTTTTCCCTCGGAACCTCTACTCAGTTGACCTCTCGAGGCTGAGTGGACCTCGTTCCAGCCCTCGTACCACTTTTCAAATTTCGTGGCAGAGCCGGGAATCGAACCCGGACCTCCGGGGGTGGCAGCTAATCACACTAACCACTACACCACAGAGGCGGATATCTTATAAACTACCTAACCAAAATATACTGTACGAAAAAATACGAGGGCTAATTGAACATCATGAAACATCGATGTTTTTCCCGCATAAACTACAAATGCAATTGAAATGAATGACAGATGAGTTTAAATAGTATGTAGTGAATACAGTCTTTATCTTAATATTAATTCTCTTCAGAAGACAGACGGTAGTTTGTGGAAAAAAAGGAGAAAGAAACTCTCAGGATCTAAACACCCAGGAAACTTACTCATACCCTGTCCGGCTCCGCGGTGTAGCGGCAGATGCGTCCGCCTGTCACCCGACGGCCCCGGGTTCAATTCCCGGCCAGGTCAGGGGTTTTTAATTATAATGATTAATATCCCTGGCCTGGGGACTGGGTGTTTGTGACGTCCTTAATCTTCCTTTCCTCACACATACATTCCATACTACCGCCATTCCAATTACACGCAGGTTCATACAGTATGGTGTCGGTAGGGGCAAAAGATGCACATGGGTCGACGCCGCGAACAAATAGCATTCTTACCTATCTATACTCAAACCGTAGTGAAGAAAGTACACTGTCGAAAATAATTTTGAGGTTTCAGCTCATAATACCTTCCTTGATTGCCCTTCAGAAGTAATTAAAATAAAACGCGTATATAATTATACACTGACTGATAGAGCAAATGCAACACCAAGAAGGAGTGGTTCGAAAGGGATGAAAGTTGGGGAAAAAACAGAGACGGCACGGACGAATAATTGATGTTTATTTCAAACCGATATGCAGGTTACACAATGCGCACGGCATCGACTCAGTAGGATGTAGGACCACCGCGAGCGGCGATGCACGCAGAAACACGTCGAGGTACAGAGTCAATAAGAGTGCGGATGGTGTCCTGAGGGATGGTTCTCCATTCTCTGTCAACCATTTGCCACAGTTGGTCGTCCGTACGAGGCTGGGGCAGAGTTTGCAAACGGTGTCCAATGAGATCCCACACGTGTTCGATTGGTGAGAGATCCGGAGAGTACGCTGGCCACGGAAGCATCTGTACACCTCGTAGAGCCTGTTGGGAGATGCGAGCAGTGTGTGGGCGGGCATTATCCTGCTGAAACAGAGCATTGGGCAGCCCCTGAAGGTACGGGAGTGCCACCGGCCGCAGCACATGCTGCACGTAGCGGTGGGCATTTAACGTGCCTTGAATACGCACTAGAGGTGACGTGGAATCATACGCAATAGCGCCCCAAACCATGATGCCACGTTGTCTAGCGGTAGGGCGCTCCACAGTTACTGCCGGATTTGACCTTTCTCCACGCCGACGCCACACTCGTCACCATACCCCTCGTAAAGTCGTCTGTCTGCTGGAAATGCCTCCGTTGACGGCGGCCTGGCATTCTTAGCTATACACGTATCCTGTGGCACACGACAACACGTTCTACAATGACTGTCGGTGACTATCACTGACAGAACAGAAGCGTGACTCATCGGAGAACACGACGTTCCGCCATTCCCTCATCCAAGTCGCTCTAGCCCGGCACCATGCCAGGCGTGCACGTCTATGCTGTGGAGTCAATGGTAGTCTTCTGAGCGGACGCCGGGAGTGCAGGCCTCCTTCAACCAATCGACGGGAAATTGTTCTGGTCGATATTGGAACAGCCAGGGTGTCTTGCACATGCTGAAGAATGGCGGTTGACGTGGCGTGCGGGGCTGCCACCGCTTGGCGGCGGATGCGCCGATCCTCGCGTGCTGACGTCACTCGGGCTGCGCCTGGACCCCTCGCACGTGCCACATGTCCCTGCGCCAACCATCTTCGCCACAGGCGCTGCACCGTGGACACATCCCTATGGGTATCGGCTGCGATTTGACGAAGCGACCAACCTGCCCTTCTCAGCCCGATCACCATACCCCTCGTAAAGTCGTCTGTCTGCTGGAAATGCCTCCGTTGACGGCGGCCTGGCATTCTTAGCTATACACGTGTCCTGTGGCACACGACAACACGTTCTACAATGACTGTCGGCTGAGAAATCACGGTACGAAGTGGGCCATTCGCCAACGCCGTGTCCCATTTATCGTTCGCTACGTGCGCAGCACAGCGGCGCATTTCACATCATGAGCATACCTCAGTGACGTCAGTCTGCCCTGCAATTGGCATAAAGTTCTGACCACTCCTTCTTGGTGTTGCATTTGCTCTGTCAGTCAGTGTACAATGAATACAGCTTTTCATGGCAGAAATTGTCTCTTTTAAAGCAAGGGAAGGAATGGGACTACATCAATTTTGCAGTAGATAACTCCTATTAGGAGTTGTAGTAAATAGCAAGTACGGTTACGTAACCATCGTGGCTCTGAATGCTCCAATGTACCTCGTATTTTCTACCATCAGTGGCGGCGATTAATTATGGGGGGTGGGCTTTATGGAGTAAACATTACAATTTTTATTCCACTTTAGCCGCCCGAAGCCAGGAATTATAGGGAGTATTAAAAACACATTTGTATATACCCTGTTGTCTAAACCTTTCCTTTAATTATTAAGGAAAATACTTAGCAGAAATACGCAAAAAATGCAGTTCGTCACGACTACCCGATTCGTACAGAACCCCAGCAAATAGTGGAGATTCGCACAGAAGCGTGTAGAATGTGCTGCAAGGAAGGGTATCAGGGGTATAATTTTGCCAAAGTCATGGACAATGAGTATGATTCACCCCAATACGTCGTTGGTTCACCCCAACAGGTTGCTGATTCAGCCGCTTGCCACGCACATTCATCAGTCTGGCAGTTTCACTCAGTCAATGTGTCTGTGTAATTCTGTTTAGAGTTTGTTATTTTGTGAGTGTGTAGTCAAATACTACCAAATGACTTTACGTCTAGTTAATCGTAATTCATATGTAATTATTGTTCCTTTAGTGAAAGTTTTATTGTATAGTGTTGAATCAAAATCTCAAAAAAAAACTATTATTACCGCACTTAAGTTGGTAGACTATGAACCTTTACCTTTATTTCGAAATTCGCTCAGAGAGCATGAAAAACTTGCCATTTTGTAGGGTTTCATTTTTCAATTTTGATCTTTTCTTTTCGTTCTTTTCTGTTCCTATTTTCTTTTCAAAGTGAACAACAACAATTTTGATAAATAACAAGAAATAACAACCAGAATAAATATTACAACGGGATATTACAAAAATAAGCTGCAGAGCTTAATAAATAACAAAGAGGTAGGGAGGGGGTGGAGGTGGGAAGGAGCTCGCACTTCACAAGATTTTCTAGGCTTTACACATCTTTGATAAGAGAGTCTTAGGTATTTTATACAATGAAGAAGCTTGTGCTTCCAAAAATAAATGTTGCCCTTCAGGGGGATATCGAACCTTCAACTTTAACCTTTAGTAGTCAAACGGGCCAAGAATACACTTACAGGTGCCTATTAATACACTAAACGTTCATCATCTTTGACACCATACGACATTCCCTGCTCTTAATTCAGAAGTAGGCAACAACACAACATGTGGATCATAGGAATTGCAAAAGAAACAGGAGCAGAGGCTCACACTATACGGCCAAGAATGAAATTAATAAAGGTTAATAGATAAGGTCGAAAGCAAACTAGAATGGGATGTTGAACTCACTCAAGTAATACCGAAACGTGCCTTGCCATAAAACCTAATGGGGCAACAGGTCCGATGACACGGATGATAAGCTATACTACGTTGGTAAATGAAATGGCGTATGGCTTTTTGTGCCGGGAGTGTCCGAGGACAAGTTCGGCTCGCCAGATGCAGGTCTTTTGATTTGACACACGTAGGTGACCTGCGCGTCGTAATGAGGATGAAATGATGATGAAGACGACACATACAACCAGTCCCCGTGCCAGGGAAATTAACCAATTAAGGTTAAAATTCCAGACCCTGCCGGGAATCGAACCCGGGACTCCTGTGGCCAAAGGGCAGCACGCTAACCATTTAGCCATGGAGCCGGACACTACGTTGGTGACTAAGACAGGAAAGAAAATTACTAACTGAAATGAAAGATAAACATTTATAACATTTTAAAACTTAGTCACCAAAAAGCAAAGTGAACAAGGGAACGAAGGTCCACACTTGTACATCCTTAAGACATTACATGACCCTCACTTGGGTGGTCACACTCCGTCCGAAGACAGCGTAGAAACCTACATGTTATAACATTTAATGCAATTAAGACAGCCTACATTGAAGAAAAGCGGCAAACGCGGCTCAACCCTGT
Organism: Anabrus simplex; assembly: GCF_040414725.1. Lineage (NCBI taxonomy): Eukaryota > Metazoa > Arthropoda > Insecta > Orthoptera > Tettigoniidae > Anabrus > Anabrus simplex. Next base: position 1,102,295,202 of record NC_090265.1, on the reverse strand, counting down.
TATATGCTAGACTGGAACGCTGGTATCTTCCCGTCACAATACGCAAGAAAGTTCACATGATAGTCTAAAGTGTAGCAGCCTACCTTAGAATTGCCACAGCTTTCCTGTAGCCTCATGTGAGGAGAACCTCTCAACCTTTAGCACTGTTCACGATCAGATCAAGCTAGATACATAAAGTGTTTTTATTTTTTAGGATGTGTTTCATTCCCCGCCCAAAGAGCGGGGCGGGCCCCTAGACAGTAACGCTGTCTTCCAGGCCAGAGATGCGATGAGAACTGTAAGGAGTGTTGAATGAGGGAGATAGAAAGAACGATGTGTAGAATTTAGGGAGGAGGAATTACGAGGTATCTCGGTTACGTAGATGGGAATTGTAGTGGGTGTGCGCTAGGAGTGGGGTTTGCAAGGTCGACGTGAAGGTTTAGTAAGGAGTACTAGGGTAGGGTTGCGATGTAAGGAAGTGGAGGGTTGATGTAATATTGGCGATGGAGGTGGCTAGAAGGCGGAGAAGGTCTAGTGTCGGGAGGGGCGGTAGGAAGAAGCTGGTTTGGGGAGTGGGTAGGTAAACGGCTTGCGGGGGTGGGGTGAGTGGCGGGGCTGGCCGGGGGCGACGGTGAGAGTTGTTAGGAGAGGAGCGCATAGTATGGGGTGGGGAGCGAGAGTGTTCCACTCGGTGGTGCTGACTGTGGATTCGGACGCCGGTGGTTATCAGGTGTTGTACTTCGTCTTCTGATGGGAATTATATCCGTACCATGAACGTTGGGCCGTTGCTGTTGTAGATGCGATATGCTCGGCGGGCTGGAACGCCTGCTGTTTGGAGTTCTTGAAGGATGTCTCTTGTTGTGATGGCTGGGTCAATGCCACGAATGACACAGCTCGGGACTGGTAGCTGCTGAGGTGCTGGTGTTGCGGCGGCTGTATTTCCTTGTAAGGCTGGCTGTGTTGTGGCGGTTGCATCTGTTTGGTTGGCAAGGGGTTGCTGGGGATTAGGTGGTGTGGAGTTTAGGGAGGTGATGGGTGTTGGCATTATAGGAGAGGGGTGGCTTGTCGTAGTAGAGATGGTGGGAGTATGGGCAGGAGTGTAGGCCGAAGTAGTGATGGTAGTGGTAGTAGTGGTAGTAGTTGATATGGACGAAGTAGAGGTGGGGGCGGTGGAGGCTGCTGGGTTGTTTGGGGTTGGCATTCTTTTACGGTGGGAATTTTCGTAGGATTATTGAGCATTTGCTGTAGTATGTATTCAGGAGTTGGCATCACTTCATGGAGTCTGCTGTTGATCTTCGCGCCGCAGGCTTCAAGGACTGTTGTTTCGTCTCCATCTCATAGGTATGCCAGGACCTGGGTTGAAGGTAGAGAAGTTGATCGATCCCGGAGCCTGCGAACATCGTGGACTCGGGAGCCGGACTTGCAAAGTTCGGTGAGAATGAAGTCCTCGGTGAGGGCGGTGTCCACACATGTGATGAGGCAGGAGTACATGTTTTACTGGAGAGGCGACAGCCAACTAGGCGTCTGCCTATTAATTTTTCTTGGGCCGACTGAGTTGCAGGTAGACTTGAGGGCCACCCGAGACACATACAGTTCAAGAGTACCCCTATTTACAGGGGCGAACTGGGCGATGATTGGTTTATTTAATTTGAAGTCACAGTAACTTATAAACAGAGGAAATAAGCTAATCCCCTAACAGACACAATACTGCCGGGTTGAGTGACTCAGACGGTTGAGCCGTTGGCTTTCTGAGCCCAACTAGGCAGGTTCGATCCGGGCTCATTCCGATGGTATTTGAAGGTGCTCAAATACGTCAGCCCCGTGACAGTGGATTTACCGGCAGGTAAGAGAACACCTGCGGGACAAAATTTCGACATCTCGGAGTCTCCATATACCGTAGAAGTAGTTAGTGGGACGTAAAACGAATGATATTATTATTATTATTATTATTATTATTATTATTATTATTATTATTATTATTATTATTATTATTATTAATCTGTTTACCCTCCAGGGTCGGTTTTCCCTCGGGCTCAGAGAGGGATCCCACCTCTACCGCCTCAAGGGCAGTGTCCTGAAGTCTCAGACTTTGGGTCGGGGGATACAACTGGGGAGAATGACCAGTACCTCGCCCAGACGACCTCATCTGCTATGCTGAACAGGTGGATGGGAAGATTGGATGGAACAGGCAAGGATGATGGAGGAAGCGGCCGTGGCCTTAAGTTAGGTACCATCCCGGCATTTGTCTGGAGGAGAAGTGGGAAACCACGGAAAACCACTTCCAGGATGGCTGAGGCAGGAATCGAACCCACCTCTACTCAGTTGACCTCCCGAGGCTGAGTGGACCACGTTCCAGCCCTCGTACCACTTTTCAAATTTCGTGGCAAAGCTGGGAATCGAACCCGAACCTCCGGGGGTGGCAGCTAATCACGCTAACCACTACACCACGGAGGTGGACATTTTATTATTATTATTATTATTATTATTATTATTATTATTATTATTATTATTATTTAACGTATCCTTTAACTTTTGTCTCGAAGGGACGCGTAAAATGGCATAATGTTTGCGTAAAAAGGACAGTAAAACTACCCGAATGTTCTCTCACATTAAAGCAATGAAACGCCAACTGACTGCATCAGGATTGATCCCGCTACCTTGAGCAAGCATCTAACCAACTATGCAGCGCAGGTGAATTCTGAAAGACTCATCATATTTTTCAGCACAGCAAATTGTAAAGGTGTATAAAAAATGAGCGGTCGGTTTTATTTAGCTGTTTCTCTTGAGTTTTTAAACTACGAGACATGGGATTTTACTTTGAATCTGGATAACAGATATGTACGTTGAGTATCCAACCTGAAGGCGGATTTGATCCAACAACGGCTCCATCAGCTGTCACAGATTGCCTAGGCGTCACTGAAGAGGCATATTTGCTATTTGCTTTACGTCGCACCGACACAGATAGGTCTTATGGCGACGATGGGATCGGAAAGGCCTAGGAATGGGAAGAAAGCGGCCGTGGCCTTATTTAAGGTACAGCCCCAGCATTTGCCTGGTGTGAAAATGGGAAACCACGGAAAACCATCCTCAGGGCTGCCGACAGTGGGGTTCGAATCCACTATCTCCCGATTACTGGAAACTGGCCGCACTTAAGCGACTGCAGCTATCAAGCTCGGTGCATATCAGTCTGCCAAGCCCATCGAAATGAACGCACTAACCAACCTTACGAGCAACATTTTCACATCATTCATAACACGGAATGGCTGAGTAAGGATTGGCATTACTTCCTTTTTTTTTTGTCCGTCCCCGTGGTGTAGGGGGCAACGCGTCCGCCAGTCACCCGGCGGCCCCGGGTTCGATTCCCGGCCGGTCCAGGGGTTTTCAATTGTACATAATTTAATATTCCTGGCCTGGGGACTAGGTATTTGTGTCGTCCTTAATGTTCCTTTCCTCACATTCAACACTGTACACTTCCGCAATTTCCAGATATACGCAGGTTCATAACATAAGGTGCAAATTAGGGGCAAAAGATCTGCTTAGGTCGACGCCCCGAAAAAATAGCATTTAAAAAAAGGATTTGCATTACTGGAATGTGACTGAGACAGGTCAATGAAAGTAACAAGTTTGATATTAGTCCATACCAGAAGGAACAGTACACTGTAAACGTGAGGTATCGCTAGCAAAGGCGCAACAGACATGGTAACGTATAATACCAAACTTATCACACAAATCGACCGAGGACAACTTGGTGAGAAGCTGGAAGTATTATCGCTGAATTATCTTTATAAACAAAGCTGTGTGTATATGTTGGCTTCTTTAATCAACTATACAAATGCAGCTCGAGATCATCATTTGCATGGAGCTTTACAACATCCACAAAAAATTGTAGTTGTAAGGTTATATTATTCTATTAATTATTTCGCAATACCCACTAAAATTATCCTTCACTCTCATCACTTGTTCATACTCACTTTAATTCTCCACAAAAATAACGCGGTTCCATTTCCAGACAACATATTTTGAATGTACAGATTGAAATATGTGTACGTATATTATTTAAAGCGTCTTGGTGATGGTAGTTGTTTTAAAAGGGTTTACAACTAGACAACTGTCCCCTCGTGATACTAAAGGAATAGTTCCGACTTTCGAAGAATGGAGATGTCGGTGGAAAATCGAAGAGCCTCGACGGGCGTGAAAATGAATTACTCCCTAGAACTCGCAAAATGCAAAAACTTACCGTAATACCACCGGAGTCGGAAAAGTTGACTAAGGGAAGTCGGAACGAATGTGACAGTAAGGAGTCTTTGTGATTAATTACTCGATACAGAAGCACAGGCTGTCCATAGAAGTCAAATTAAAACACCTGCACCAGGTCTGCAGAGACAACGTGGTGGTCTGGAGTAGTAGAAGACACAGAACGAATTGTACTACTACTTATACAGTATGTGACAAACGTCAATGAAATTCAGCATAATGTACACTCGAAATCTTTAGTATCTCGTGGCCAGAAATATTAATTTCAGGCAAGAAATCAGTGCAGCCCTCAGAACCACCCAGTACCTGCTTACGCACTCTCTCTCATTGGTCGCATCCATCAGACGCGTTAACACATGCACACATCTGAAGAGTGAGGGGAGGTGGAAAAAACGGAAGTACCAGGATATCTAGCATGAACGAAACACACGCGGAGGGGAAGGTACTCGCTTCCCCACCTGCCCACACGTCCCACTGGCTCAACAATGAAGGGAGGAACCACACGCCTCCTTCAAGACAACAGACATAATGTGTATGTAAACTCATTGAGGGTGAAATTCTCCAGTTTCTTTGTAATTCTTGTGTACGAGGTCTGGGTGAAATGTTAGCGGTCTCGACTATGACTTCATTATCAAATTGCATCGCGCTCAACCACTTTAAGAAAGAATGACCCTTATTTTCGTCAATATAGGCCCTTTAAATACCATTACTACTACTACTACCAATAATAATAATAATAATAATAATAATAATAATAATAATAATAATAATAATAATAATAATAACTGTTATCCTCAAATTTCAAAGTAAAAATAACCTGGCATTAAATAATTATGATTTTGAGAGACGCAAGGGTGTCTGGAAAACCGTTCCTATGCAGTTATTGTCAGCGTTGATCAAGCAATTAAATGCCATATATTGGGGTGGGATTACATCGTGCACACTTCATCGCAATTAAATTACAGTTAATTAATTGTTTTCTTTGATTAGGAGAAGCCTGTATAGCCAGAATGTTTAACCATAGAAACTTCTTAATCAGTTCCCAAACAAATGGAGTTGGGAGTGGCCTCTGAGTGCGCAACGTCGCAAGCCACACCTCCTGGAAGACGAACACATGTGACGTTGTCTTGGTTACTTCTCCTTCGTCCTCAGGGTTGGCCAAAATCGTCGTCCAAACGTTATCTGTTTCCTTTTCCACCCGGAATTCTTGTGATCGTGATTGTACACGATTGTAAAAAGATCCCACAGTCAGAAAGATCTCTCAAGATACTGATACAGGTACAAGAAATTAAAATATATTAATATTTTATATGATCAGCCCTACAACCTAAGAGTGGTGAGCCTGTTCCTTATCCGTAGGCCTAGGATTGGATTCCTGGCCAGGTCGGGGATTTCTACCTCGATCTGAGGACTGGTACGAGGTCCATTCAGCCTACACGAGAACATCTGATGAACTATATGACTAAGAGACAGCAGTCTCGATCTAGAATCGCGACAACAACGATGACGACATAAATTTCCACTCCTCACCCTCAAGGAACGAGGCGATCCGCTTTAAAAAAGCAGTATAGAAAGCCAAGAATAACGGTTGAGAGGATTCACCGTCATGCTGCAGATCTTCGAGCTGAGCAGCGGTCGCTTGCTAGGCCAAGGTCCATTGGGACTGCAGTGCTATGGGGTGGGGATAACAATTGCTGTGCATTTAAATTTGGGTTAACAGACTATATTCTTTCGGAAAATCCCTAAGTACGGCAATTCCCTGCAAAGAGTTCTTTTTGGCACGAGTTGGCCGTGTGGTTAGGGTCGCGCAGCTGAGAGCTGGTATTCGGAAGATAGTAGGTTAGAATCCCACCGTCGGCAGCCCGGAAGATGGTTTTCCGTGGTTTGCCACTTTCAAATCAGGCAAATGCTGGAGCAGTACCTTAATAAAAGTCACGGGCCGATGACCTAGATGTTAGGCCGCTTTAAACAGCAAACATCAATACAGACCACGGTCACTACCTTCCCAATACTAGCCCTTCCCTGTTCTTCCGTCGCCGAAGAACCTTCGATGTGTTAGCGCGACATTAAACAAGTAGCAAAATAAAGGGAGGGGGATTCTTTAAAGTCTCCTTAAAATGGCAGACACAAATCTTGTATATTTAACAATAGAAATTATGGTGGAATTCGATAGCACAAATTTGAGAATGTGTCTAATTAACTACACTACACGGACATCATGGGTAATAAACGTTGAGTTCACTTCAAATCGGGAGAAAAGAAATTTGCGTTTAATTACGACAGAGTGAACTTAATAGCTACTAAAGCATGGTTAATTATATGAGTTATTGCACAGACATAAATCATGCTTGCAAATGAAGCCGTTAAAACGTCCATATAGTCGTAAATATCGTGAAAACGTGTCTCTGCAGTATTCCCACGAGTTATAAAAGCCCTGCAACATACGTAGAAAAAGTACAAGGATGACATAACATCTGCGCAAAGCTGTGGAAGGGTACTCCTTCAGCTGAAAATTAAATTCATAGAAGGAATCGTACCAATCGAAGAAAACCGTAAACGTACGATTGTAAATTATCTATATATAATTTGAACGTGTAACGCAATATTGTAAGAAAAACGCAATACTAACGCCTATGTGTTGTACATCAAAAGAAAAGTCCCCGTCTCAGGATTGCTAGAAAAATATTATTTCACTAATTTGTTTATTTCACTTGAGTAAAATAGTAATTTATTCGAATTATATGATGCCTACGTCGTTGCAGTTGACTATACGGACTGACATAATGGCTCTACGAAAGTTGTCCCCACTGTTCTATGCCAGCTATATTTGTAATTTGTTGCTCCAATGTTGGTTCTAATAAGCGAAGAACAGAAAGGAATCAATCTCAGGATATTCAGTATTACAAAAAGTCCTTTATTTTTACTAAAATAATCATATTCGCAAAATATGATGATGTAGGTGTTTCATTCAACTGCATTTTCCGGTAAATGGCTGTGTGAGTTTACGAATATGTGTCCGCGTGATCCGCTGATCTTTCAATACCATGGTTCATCGATTGCCACGCGAGTGTGCTGTCCATGCACAATGTTGGCCATTTCCTTACACGCAGACAAAGCGCCATTGTACTAGTAAATAGTAATTTTCTCTCAGACGGTCCTTTGGTTTGTGGTTCCTTCAGTACATAAGACTAATTTCGCTAGTTTATCTCATAGACCGCACCTAACAGATACATAATTATTGATTCTGTTCGTCGTTTTTATATGGTTGCATATTTTCTTCTTCGTGCCAAATTACCCATTATTGGGTAAACGAGACTGCAGGGCACGTCGAGCAATAAGGAGGGAAAGTGTTATTCTACAGCTCCATTATGGCACATCTGATATGTCTTCGTAGCATAAGCGCCATTGCATTAAATTTGGAGTACAGTGACGGAAGGACGTATTATCGATAGCTGGATATTCTGTGTTTCTGTCCTGCATGATCTCGCTTTTCCTTTCATGGTTACGTATTCCTTTACTAAATATCCTGCTACCTAGCAGAAATCCAATTATTATTCTATTATGGCGCTGAAGAGTGCGCGCACACATACATACATACACACAGGTTTCGAAATTCTTTTGTGAAATGTGAAATGAGTTTTTTTTGTTTTTTTGTTTTTTTGCTATTGGCTTTACGTCGCACCGACACAGATAGGTCTTATGGCGACGATGGGACAAGAAAGGGCTAGGACTGGGAAAGAAGCGGCCGTGGCCTTAATTAAGGTACAGCCCCATCCTGGTGAAAATGGGAAACCACGGAAAATCATATTCAGGGCTGCCGACAGTGGGGTTCGAACCCACTATCTCCCGAATACTGGATACTGGCCGCACTTAAGCGACTGCAGCTATCGAGCTCCATAGAGCTCGAACTAAGGATCGAGTTAATAATTTCCGCAATAAGGAAGGAAGTCCGTTGGCTCGGAAAAATATCCACGATGAAACTTCCATTGAGATAATATTGTACGTCCTATGCTGATAATTCTAAATTGACGCATTTTCTCGAAAAGTACACAAGTTATTAACCTAATTTTTTCTCGCCAACAGATATACGGGTATAAACACACTGTAGTAAAATTATGTAACATGTTTACTAATGAATGAATTATAAACTTTTGTTTACAAAATTAATGAGTTTTAATATTAAATTTCAGAACATATTTTAAAAATAAGACGAAACTTAATTGCAAAGTTTTTAAAGGAGAAGTACCATACATTTCAAACATAAATATGTGAAATATAAAAAAATTCCTCACTCCTACTGTATTAGTATTCAAAAAAATGCGTCTCTTATAGTGAAAAACATAGTTCAACCAATCGCTACTGATCTGCATTTAGGGCAGTCACATATAGGAAAAGTCCTCTCAGTTTTAATTACTGTGTTGATGGGGTGAAAGTTCCTTTTAGGGATCATTGTAAGTATCTAGGTGTTAATATAAGGAAATATTTTCATTGGAGTAATCACATAAATGGGATTGTAAATAAATGGTACAGCTCTCTGCGCATGGTTATGAGGGTGCTTAGGGGTTGTAGTAAGGATGTAAAGGAGAGGGCATATAAGTCTCTGGTAAGACCCCAACTAGAGTATGGTTCCAGAGTATGGGACTCTCGCCAGGATTACCTGATTCAAGGACTGGAAAAAATCCAAAGAAAAGCAGCTCGATTTGTTCCGGGTGATTTCCGACAAAAGAGTAGCGTTACAAAAATGTTGCAAAGTTTCGGCTGGGAAGAAATGAGAGAAAGAAGGAGAGCTACTCGACTAAGTGGTATGTTCCAAGCTGTCAGCGGAGAGATGGCGCGGAATGACATTATTAGACGAATAAATTTGAGAGGAAAGATCACAATATGAAGATAAATTTGGAATTCAAGGGAACAAACTGGGGCAAATATTCATTTATAGGAAGGGGAGTTAGGGATTGGAATAACTTACCAAGGGATGTGTTCAATAAATTTCCAATTTCTTTGAAATCATTTAGAAAAACCTAGGAAAAAAACAGATAGGGAATCTGCCACCTGGGCGACTGCCCTAAATGCAGATCAGTATTGATTGATTGAAGAATTTCACTAACAAGGAAACTGCTTGGATTTGACCCGAGATATTTCAATGAAATTTGCTTTGGGATCAATCATGGTATCTTAAATTTAATGTTAATTAATAATAATAATAATAATAATAATAATAATAATAATAATAATAATAATAATAATGATAACTTTTCGTCGAATTAACGGCAGTATTATAATAAATTGCTGAATAATGTCTGGGAAGCTAGGAGCAGTTAGCTGGTGGTAATGAATGCACTGTAAAACATACCAGTAGTTAAAAGTTATATGTACAATATTCTATACCGTAAATGAGATTTTGACAGTGCGAACATAATTTCACATTATAAAACCCTATTCATTAACTGTTTATTAATATGTAAAATGATTAGTGTTTTAATACTTCAGTGTTATTTTTAATGGAAGCTGGAATATGATGTAGTTTGAAATCTGGTCCTACTGTATATATAAACGGGCGAACTTTTAATATAATCTTTTATTAACATAAGGGAAGAAACTGGTGGATTCTGTTCATAATGTCTCATTGTTTCATGCTGTGGACAGTCTGTGTAATAACGGCCAGGTGCAGCAATGTTCTGATGTTTAAATTGATCAACCTGTCACTTTTCACTTCTGTCGATGGATTCGATATACAACATTCCATTTAAAACGGCAGTAACAGACTGACTTTATAAAAGGGCACAGTACTGAAAACAGCCTTACCGAAGATTACAGATGACTTCAAGCCATGAATCGAAGGCAAGTTACGATCCGTACCCTCCTTGACTTTAGTACTGCTTTCTATATCGTAAATTTAGATATTCTTTTTAGAAAAATTACAAGCCATATATTTTAGCTAGATGGTCCTTCAGCTTTTCTTCTCATCTCACAAATCTCAGGGAACGTGTTGTCATTAATGAGAGTAAATCTCAACGGAGTGTAAAAATTGAAGCTGGAATCCCTCAAGACAGTTGTTGTGAATAGATGGGGAATAAGTTACGTATACCTTGCGTTGCACACTGTTTTATTCAACTACATTATTTACAAGATGGATACCGCCCAGAGAACAGGATGTACAAAGATATGTCACTCTTGAAAGTAGTATAGTCTTTATCTTTTCATACTGAATCCCCAACATCCTCCCCACCCTGGTCAACCTCCAGAGGTATGACCAGCTGAAGAGGCCTTACAATGCGAGCCCCGTTCGTCTTGGAGAGCACAACTGTCCGGGCGTGTCCATCTCGTCCATGACGTAACTCCACGACACGGGCCTTATTCCACATGTGACGTGGTCGGTGATCTTCCTGCAAAAGGACGATGTCTCCTACTCTGACGACAGGGCGTGTTCCTCTTGGGCGTCTTACTTCGTGGAAGTTTTGCAGTTGCAGCAGGTACTCTTTGTTCCATCGTCTCCAGAAATGATCCGCCAGTTGCTGCTGGAGCCTGAATTCTTTAATGGGAGAGTTTGTCTGGGGTTCAGGTCCAGAGGGTAGTGCCGTGAGTTTTCCGCCGACGAGGAAATGTGCTGGAGTGAGAACATCTACGTCGTCATCCTTGGTCAGTGGTCTGGAGTTCAGCGCGGCTTCTATAGATGTCAGTACCGTCTGCAAACTGTCTTGATCTACTGAGGATCGTCCCAGTGTCTTCCTCAGACATCGCTTGGTGGAGCCAATCATTCTTTCCCACCAGCCTCCCCACCAAGCCGCGCGTGGTGCAATAAACCTCCACACGATGCTACGCTGTGATAGATACTGGTGAGTCTTTGCATGCGAGATCGTTGTCCATAGATCTGACAGTTCTCTGTTTGCACACTGAAACGTCTGGGCGTTGTCCGAGTAGATAGTGTGCGGAATGCCACGTCTTGCCACAAACCTCTGTAGTGCCTGTACAAACTTATCGGTGCTGAGATCTCGGCATAATTCTAAATGAAGTGCTCTTGTTGTTGCACATGTGAAGAGGACAATGTAGCATTTTTGTGCGGCGTGCGCTTCCTTTACGTATAATGGTCCGGCAAAATCAATACCTGTTACCGCAAATGCTTTCTGTGGAATGACTCGCTGCGGTGGAAGTTGTGCCTCAATTGCTTGTCCAGCGATGCCTCGGGCCATTTTGCAAGGTAGGCAGCGGTGTAGGATCTTCTTAATGGCGCGGCGTGCTCGTAGTATCCAGAAGTTCGTTCGGAGTTCTGACAGAACTATTCGCACTCCCAGATGATGAAGGCGAATGTGCGTATCCCTAATCAGCAATTGAGTAAAGTGGTGATCGCCTTCAAGAATTATGGGATGACGCTGCTCGTGGGTAAGTTCAGCATTTTCTAGTCGTCCACCAAGCCTCAAGATTCCATTTTCCAGAAAGGGATTGTAGCAACGTAGTTTGGATCCTTCTGGAAGAGGGGCGTTGGTTTGTAGAGCTCGAAGTTCAGCAGGAAAGCAATCGATTTGGGTGGCCTGTATCCAGTAGTTCCGTGCGGCATTAAGTTCTTTAGCAGTAAGTTCTCCAGTTTCATGGTCTTTGTGACAAAAGACACGTGCCAGGCGAAGTACCCAAGCAGTGACCCGCAAGAGGCGTACGTAAGAACTGAATCTTGTGCAGTTAATTATGGGCAACGGCAAATCCACGTGGAGGACCTGTTGGGCAGTGCTCTTCGTCTCTGGAAGTGATGAAGTTAACAGCAGATTTCGTGGCCAGTAAGAATCTGCCTTTGCTAACCAAGATGGCCCATGCCACCATACGTTTAGGGACTGTATCTGATCTGCAGAAACTCCACGAGATAGGTGATCTGCAGGGTTGTCAGATCCTGGGCAGTGTCGCCATTGCGATGGTGTTGTATAAGATTGGATCTCCGTCACGCGGTTACAGACGAAGGTCTTCCATTGATTTGGATTACCACGTATCCAACCTAAGGTCACAGTAGAATCTGTCCATAAGATTGCTTGAGAGACGTCACAGTCAGTTGTTTTGCTGTAATATCGTAGAAGTCGTGCTCCTACTAACGCTGCTAGGAGTTCAAGGCGTGGTAGGGTTACTTTCTTCACTGGAGCTAGTCTTGATTTACTGCAGGCTAAGTGAACTTGTACAGCAGCCTCATTAGATGTACGAATGTACAGGGCTGCCCCGTAGGCTCGCTGAGAAGCGTCACAAAAAACGTGGATCTGGGTATCTACCTCGCTTGAGATATGAACCCAACGAGGTATGCGTACTTGTGAAAGAGAAGAGAGAGTTGATATCCACATCTGCCACTGAGCAGCAAGATCGGAAGGTAACAGTTCGTTCCAGTGAACACCTCGACACCAAGTATCCTGGAATATTCGCTTCCCGATGAGGGATACCGGCGTTAACAAGCCAAGTGGGTCGTAAAAGCTGCTCGCGATCTTCAAAATCTGTCGTTTGGTCGTTGGTCCATCTGAAACTTTGCGCAGGATTTCGTCCGCATTTATCGAAAAACAATCGCTTGAAGTGCACCAGTTCATGCCTAACACTTGGGTCTGTAGTATACTGTCTCTTCCTTCTGCCTTCCAGATGTCCCGCAGCTCACCCGAATTGGTAGCCCATTTTGCGAGGGGAAGGCTAATGATCTTCATCAAGGCGGTGAGTTCATAGTAAATCGTGATCACTTTGATGTCATCACCCGTTCCAATAAGGATGTCGTCCATGAAGGTGTTGCTGTTGATCAATGGTGCAGTGTTTGGAAATGCTAGTCGGTGTTTGTCAGCATGTTCCCTGATAGTCGCAGAGAGTAGGAATGGGCTGCACGTTAGCCCAAAGGGAAGCCGAGCGAAACGGTACGTAACGATGTCATTCGTAGTGTGATAGTGTCCTCCTTCGTCCTGAGTCACTCTATACCACAGAAATCTGGTAAGGTCTCTGTCTTTCTCATCGAGGACTAGCTGAAGGAATGCCTGTTGTATATCCGCGGTGACTGCACGTCGGTAAAGTCTGAAACGCAGGAGAATGGCAAGAGATTAGGTCCCATTTCGAGCATGTCATTCAGAGAGGGTGCGTTAGCCTGATGAGCCGAGGCATCGAATACTATTCTCCACTTGGTCGTCCCACACTTCTCTTTCTTTACGGCTTGATGTGGGAGGTAGTACATGACGTCAGTCGCTCTCGTCGTATCCACTTCTTCCACTTGTTGTTTCTGAATGTAGCTCAACATCTGGAGGCAGTACATCTGGTTGAAGTCGTCATTGTTTTGTAGTCTCCTCTGAAGGTTCTTCAAGCGAGCTTCTGCATTCTGTAGGTTATGGGGTAGTTCGAGGATATCTTGCTTCTTCGGTAAACAGACTACACATCGCTTATCTCTGATGTGAAAAGATGATCTGAATTCCTCAAGAATTCTTGACTCCTTGTTGTTCAGTGGGCGTTCTTGTTCAGCAGTGATGCCAATAGTCTCCAGGTCCCAAAATCTTCTGAACTCGTCATCCGAGTGGAGAGACGACTGCTTCAAGTTGATATGATTGACAGCGGCTGGGTACGCGTGCATTCCGGATCTGTCCCCGCTGAGGATCCAGCCAACTGTGGAAGGAACCAGTACAAGTGATGGGGAGATACGCAGTGGTGGACTGTCTCTAATTATTTTCCAGTAGTGATCACTACCGATAAGGATTTCGACGGGGAGGTCTTCATGTGAGGGGGTTTTAGGATCTGCCAACTGTAGCTTCCGAGCGTGTGCCAATACCGTGACGTCTTGTGGAACACATGGCTGCGGCAAGAGAACGTGAGAACTTTCGAAACCGGAAAGAGAAATGGTAGTGTTCGTCCAGACTCCTTTCAAATTAAATCGAACAAGTTTCCGCTTGTTTGAAGTCGTTGGGTTTGACTCAAATGCACATACAGTTAGTTCTTGTTGCCTGATTACCTCCAGTTGAAGATCATCTACCAGCGATTTGGCGATAAAGCTTGACTGACTGCCTGCATCGAGAACACAGCGAGTGAGTCTGTTTAAACCCGTTGGACCAGTAATCCACACCTGAGCTGTTTGTAAATAAGTAAAACCAGGGGACGTAACATTTACTCTTCCTACGGCAGTGTGAGAAGGCGGAGTAGATATAGTCTTCTCATTCTCGTCACAGATTGCCCTATGGTGTGATTTCTTACAGTTGGTACACTGTGCTTTACCTTTCTTGCTGCACTTTGAAATGGTGTGCCCACGATTTAAACAAAGAAAACAACGGTTAGTTGACTTCAGTTTCTGGATACGATCGTGTATAGTAGTTATCGTTCTGCAGTCTTGACCCCAATGACCCCGTTGTTCACAGAATACGCAGAATGGATCATTAGATTGTTTAGTGTTTTTCGTGGGCCCCTTTGTTCTAGAATGAACTTGAAATGCGGCTGTAGTTGGTAAGACACTACTAGAGTTTAGGGGCTCTCCTCGAATCTTCTGTGTAACAAGAGCGCCTTCCGCTTCTTCTCCTAGAAAATCCATTAATTGCATGATGTCAGACTCCGGGATCTCTTTTCGTTTGGAATGAATTATCCACCGAGTACAAATGTCGTCAGGAAAGGCTCGGAGAATTTTTGGAGCTAGCATTCGTCCATATCCGTTGACATTTTCGCCTAGGGCCTGTAATGAACGGATGCGCCGGTTACATTCTATGTAGGTAGAATTCAGTGATTCAGGTGAAACAATTGTTATGGGTTTAATTTCTTCCAAATAATCGATGTGCGCCTGAATAATTCTGCTTTTATTTCCGTACCGTGCCATTAGTATTTTTTTCGTGTCTTCGTACGTAGATGCAGTCACAGCGATACCGTCGACAACCATCTTAGGCTCTCCTTCGAGGTAGCTGCGCAGGAAAATGTGCTTGCTTATTGTCGAGAGGGTAGGGTTTTTATCTACAGACGATTCAAATTGTTCCCAGAAGGGCATCCAAGTTTCTACGTCGCCTGCGAAGGGTTGTAGTCTAATAGTTGGAAGCTTAACAGTGTGAGTCATTGTTCCGTCAGACGTAGGAGTGGGGGTACTGTTCAATGCCAGTTCCGCAGTGGCAGTGGAAAGTTTATTTTCTATCTCCAAACTAGCCTTTTGAATTCCACGTTTTGCTTTGTCGATATAATAATCGCAAGTAGGTACGTCAGAATTAAACTCCGAATCTGACAGAAGATCATGAATTGAGTCGTCCAGTTGCGTTAAATGTGATAAAGATTCCTGGAGTCGGTCTCGGTAATACTGGTAATCATTAAGGGATGTGTCTCTCGTGAAGCTGTCAATAGCCGTGAGGAACCGAGTAACGTTATTCCTTTCTCTAGTTCTCTTTCTTTTCAAGTTGTGAATTGTCGCGGTCGAGTCAGCAGGTCGAGTGGCGGTCCCTTCTGTAGTTGCCATAATGGCCGTGTAGTAAATCCTGATTGACAGCTGCTCGGTCGCTGGGGCTGTTGTTTACGTGAGTAGTACACTGTAGTGGCCCGCAGAGTGCGTCCTTCTCTTGAAGTCCAAAGAGTCTCGTCGTGTAATACAACGTAGTTGAGTTTTTGCTGCTAGATGGCAGCACGTGTCACAAGCATGTTGTTGGAAGTGCCTAGTGCGGTAGTTATTTGGTAACAAATGACATGCGAAATGACTATCCGTTATGACGATAGGTTATGAAGTTTATAGTTAACAAACAATTTCTATCGGTCATGCGAAGACTTCAAAATATTCATGCCAATATTCCGTATTCCTCAAAATATTCCCCAAGTGTTGTAGTGTAAAACGTATACTCATCCGTTAGTAATTTCCGTCAATGGCCGTCTTCTTTCGTGAGGTCTAGTGATGGTTTCCAAGGGCACTTCAATTCACTGCACTTCGCATCGTATTTTCGTGTAATACTGCGCAATACCTGTCTTCTCGTGAGTATGTGGTCCGTATATTGAACTGAAATGCTCCCGGGTTTCGGCACCAAAATAAATGTTGTGAATAGATGGGGAATAAGTTACGTATACCTTGCGTTGCACACTGTTTTATTCAACTACATTATTTACAAGATGGCTACCGCCCAGAGAACAGGATGTACAAAGATATGTCACTCTTGAAAGTAGTATAGTCTTTATCTTTTCATACTGAATCCCCAACAACAGTATCCTAGCCCCACTTCCTTTTAGTTTGTATTTAAATGACATCTCAAAACGACTTATATTTTTACAAATATCATATGTATGCTGCCAATCTCCAAATATACTAGCTTTGTTCGTAGTGCAGTCAGTAACTGTTGCAAACTATCAGACCCACGCGCACATTCATTTTTGCGTTCGTAGTAGCGATCATCAGAGTTACTGTCTACTAATATGTGGTTCGTACATTGTTTTCAGACTATTGGAAAGCAGCAGCTAACCGTTGGAACATTTTCTGATACCAGACGAAAACTCCTTCAGTCAGAGAGTCAGAATATGGGCGCGCAAGTGCATTGCCACCTATGTTAGTGTCAAAACTGCACTGAAAATTAGATCTCGGACATAAGATGCTATGGGATTAATGTCGATAAGTAATTAGAATGCGATTAGATCCGGAAGCTTTGTCAAACGGAACATTTTTAACTTTTAACGAACACCATTTTAGAGAAAATTCCGGCATCCGACTTATCTTAAAATAAATAATAATAATCATCATCATCTTAAACACGATGTCCCTTCAGTTTGTTTAGACACATTAGATGCCAGAATTTTGCTCTGAAGTGAGGTTCTTTAACGTGGTAATAAATCTACACGGATTTCATGGTACATTGAAAAGAAATATAATTTATAGTGTGAAGGTTACGAATTTTATCGGCGGAATGAGTATTTTTTTAGAAGGGAAGCTTTGGAATAACATTTAGAATTTTATAGAGGACAATATTGATATAAATCCCTTTTAGCACTTGATTCTTTACAGTGTGTCTATACTGTAGGTATCATAATGTCAACATCTATAACAGATGGCATAGCAGCGCTGAAATCAATAAACGTATCTGCGGATTGGATTCAAAATGATTGACATTAATCCCAAGTCCCGACTGATCTATTAGCTAACAATGTCAAATATATTCTGTTTGTTGAGATTGTTGTTACAGATGTGAGGTCAAGTCCAGTACATCCTATAATAATTGAAATTTCTGTTATTGATTTTTTATATTATACGTATTTTTACTTTATTTCCTGGCCCCTTTCCTAATCATCTGGGCGTATTACTAATGTGAATGTCCGTCCCAGTGGCTTAACGGTTAGTTTGATCGTCGTTGGTTCAAAGGGTCCCGGGTTCGATTCCAGAATTTTTCCCTGAAATGGGGTTCTTTAACCCCACTGCGATGACCATTCAGCGAAGGAACCAGATCGTTATACATATAGACAAAGAATATCATTTTTTTAAATGATTTCTTCACTGTAAAATACTGTATCTTAGTATAAGCAGCAGCTAAATACATTTAAGAATGTGCTTCTGGTGGTTTCACTCTCGCAAAACTTCCTTTCCTTTGCCGTGATGGCCCGCTTCCACCCTCAGGGGTGGAATGAAAGCTTGGTTAGATAGATTTTTTTAAAAAAAATAGGAACCAGTCAAAGTTACTAAACACCGTACATGGTAAAACTGAAGAACCATATTCTTCTCATAACTACCTTGTCCAGCCCTGAGGTCCTACTGGTCCCTTTAATCCCACACACTCCAGATACAATAATAATAATAATAAAAATAATAATAATAATAATAATAATAATAATAATAATAATAATAATAATAATAATAATAATAATAATAATAATAATAATAATAATAATAGACAGGTCAAGTGGCTGGGGCCTTGTCTTACTCTGAGGATTAGATTGGGTACACATTCTCGGACGAAGTGTATCTCAGGCTTGTTGTATGTTTAATGTCACACTTAACGATCGTGGGAGGAATAGGACTAAGAAGGTGGCGGTTACGGCGTTAATAAAATTACAGCCCCGGCATTTATATTATGTGAAGACTGAGAGCCGCAAAACACAATATTCGCGGCTGCCGACGATGACACCCAAACTCACCAGCTTACAGATACATGACATACAGTATAATGTGTCACCAACTCGTTCGCTAAGACATAACGCTGCAGGAGAGGTTGATTAGATGACAAAGGAAACAGATCGTGGAATGTACAAAAATATTGTATTCAGCCCCTAAGTATCATTTTCAGTTCGTTAACATGCAATTGTGATGGGATACACCACTATGTTTAGTAGGGCATCAATGAATTCGTCCACCACCTCTCTTTCTAGGTATGGAATGGAATGGCGTATGGCTTATAGTGCCGGGAGTGTCCGAGGACATGTTCGGCTCGCCAGGTGCAGGTCTTTTGATTTGACGTCCGTAGGCGACCTGCGCATCGTGAAGAAGATGAAATGATGATGAAGACGACACATACACCCAGCCCCCGTGCCAGCAAAATTAACCAATTATGGTTAAAATTCCCAATCCTGTCGGGAATCGAACCCAGGACCCCTGTCACCACAGGCCAGCACGCTAACCATTTAGCCATGGAGCCAGACTTTTTCTAGGTATCCGGTGTACATGTCCAACAAAAACAGTCTGTCAAGCACTATATTGCGCAGGTCTACTTCTGCACTGCTCTGTTACACTTTTTAATATGCAGAGATCAAGTGAGAGAGACTGAATACAGAATTCTGCACTGGCCGAACGACACTGGCGGGAAATGAAATCCTAATACCAAGAAAGACTTGTGCTAGATAAACAAAATTCAGGAAGAGTGTTTCCATATATGAAATGGCGCGTATTCAAATTTGCGGGCCTTTATCTTGGAAAGACTAATTTTTATATCATGCTCATTGCACTTGTCTTCATGTTCCAAAATATTACAATGCAGGCTTTCAGCAAAGTCCACCATTAAGGCAAAACCGTCAGCATAGGCCAAACTGCTTACTACATTTCCACCTGACTGAATCCCTCCCTGCCACTTTATACCTTTCAGCAAACTAACTACAAAGGTAAATGATTACAGCCTTGTCCAACCCCTGTATCATTCAATCATTAATTTCACTACAGCCCAATTGTCAACAAAAATGCCTTTTAATGGTTTTAATAATCTACCCTTTATTTCATAGTGCCCCAGTACGGCTAACATTTTTCCCTGTACTCTGTCATAAGCCTTCTCTTGATCTACGAAGCATAAACATAATTGTACATTCAACTCGTAGCATCTTTCAGTTACGTGGCGCATACTGAAAATCTCATCCTGGAAGCGCCCTCTATGTAAGTAGGTTAGAATCCTTCTCCACAGAATTTATCGAGCTCAGAATATTTTTTTAGTTTATTTATTAACTAATTAATTGTTAATTGTAAAGAAAATTGAAATGGTCATGAGTCTGTACACTGATTGCTTTGAAGAATATTGTTCTTATAGTTAACCGTTTCAGATGAAATAATGACCATCTATAGATATTTTTAGACCCGGCATTTGTCTATTTGAGTTATAATTGAAAACTACACGACATACGTCAACCAAACTTCATATTTAGAATCTACCTATCCAAAGGCAGGGAGGGCTTAAAGCCCATACCATTTCAAAATCCCTGAATTGACTAAGGATTTATAGGTAGATCGAAACAGTGATTTTACTCTCACAAAATATCCATGACCAACCTTAATGAAAAATCTACGACCCTTAATAGAGATTTATTTCCAAAGCATTTCTCTTCGTGTACACATTTTGGATAGGAAAATTAATAAGGGAGATATTATTAACGGAATGTTTCACGGTCTAAGTACTAGCAGACATAGCCCAAAAGCGGTTGCGCGTATAGGAAGTCCATAACCGTAAATTTACTCTCCCAAAAAGTAACCAAGCCTACATATAACGAAAATCTACCAACCTTAATTGAAATCTATTTCTAAAACCGTTTTATCACGTTCACTTTGTAATAGGAGGTCTAATAAGGGAGATAATAGTATCGGAATATTTTACATAAGTCCTAGCGGACATAGCCCGGCAGCGGGTGCGCACAGAATTCATTTCTTATCACTGAACAACTACGGGACATATTTCAAGCAAACTTCATGTTTAGAACCCACCTCTCCAAAGAGATATTTTAGATTTTATTCGACTTCAAAATCTCTGAATATGCGGGGAGTTTATAGGAAGACCGAATCAGTGAATTTACTCAACCACAAAACATCCATGACTAATTTTAATGCAAATCTACCAACCTTACAGGAAAACTAATTCTAAAATTTCGTTCTCATGTACACGTTTTCGATAGCAGAAATAATAAAGGAGATATTAACGGAAAGATTTACAGTTTTTAGTCTTGGAGGATATAGCCCATCAGCGGGTACATGTAGTGCTGATCTGTTGTAACTGGAAAACTACTGAACATTTTTCCTTACTTCTTTGGTTAAGGCCTTTATTCACCACACCGTTTGGATGCCTGGAGTTCAAATATGGACGCCTATATCAGTCGCCAGTGTGTTAATTCCACGTGGCCCTTCGCCCCCAATACTCCAGGGAAATGCTTCGGTAGTACCTCATTTCGACTATCAAAGCATCTATCCTATCCCTACACTCAAATAATAACAGCACCATACACTTCCATACACACGACATTAACATATGTTGCCTATTAGTTTGCGTTTGCAGTTTCCCATCAGTCCATGCATTGCGACGACTATCAACAAGTCACAGGGTCAGAATCTTGAGAGTTGCAGGACATAACCTCGGGTCGAGTTGCTTCTCACCCGGCTAACTGCGCATAGCATACCTCCGTGTCAGTAACAGTAAATCACTGTTCGTTTGTGCAACGGTAACAGAACGACGAATGTGGTGTACAAAGAAGCATTAGATTGAATGGCAAGCTTCAAGTAACTCTGTTACAGAATTAGCCTCATATACAAGCGTGTAAAATTCAGTGTGTCAGTAACGAAAAATAGCAATATCAAGTATCAATATTTTATGTTAGATTGTTTCGGCAGTGAAGTGCAAAGAATGATGGATGGAGATCATGTTGCCTTTAGCCTGTATAGTAAGCAACGCAAAACACATTATGTTCTTGAATCTCACGCTGAGTGTAGCTGTACCTTCATTCTGCTTAATTTTTTAACAGGGTGGGTTCAGCTAGTTAATTATATAATACATGATATTCGATACATAAACGACAGCTTTCTCTTCACAGACTGCTGAAAATTTACAGAAATGTAAATCAATTATAGAAACCATAGCATTTAGGAATATGGTTTGGAAAGGAGTTTTAAAAAACTAAAAATATATCGCTAGAATATTTCCTTCCCTTCACAGAAATGTTATGACCGAGCAACAAGTCATACTGAAGATTTATTCCTTCAAATATTTTGGAACAATTCCGAAAGATGAGAACCAAGACACATATGTCAATAGCCACATTCAGAAAACAAACATTGATTACAATAGTATTTTCTACCTCTGTCTCCTTGGCTGAATGGTTAGCGTTGAGGCCTTCGGTTCAGAGAGCCCCGAGTTCGATTCACGGTCGGGTCGGGTATTTAAATCGTATATGGTTAATTCCTCTGACTCTGGTATGGGTGTTTGTCTCAACACTCTTCTCTTCATACTCACACATCACACTAACAGCCACCACAGAAACACGCAAGAGTGAATACACCTCTCTACATATGGTTGGCGTCAGGGAGAGCATCCGGCCGTAAAACTGAGCCACATACATACATACATACATACATACATACATACATACATACATACATACATACATACATACATACATACATACATACATACACACACACACACACACACACACACACACACACACACACACACAGTTCGCACCCGCTATTACACGAAAATGTGTAAAAACGTCGGTGGTAGAGAAGAAGTATTCTTTTCCTACAGAAGAATTGTGCTCTAGTATGCGTAAAAAGGTCGAGTACGTTCCCAGCCTTGTTCAATGGCAAAGAGATTGGACCCTCGCAGAATAACTTGACAAAAAGATGAATTCGTTTAAATATTTTAACCTTAAATGTATTCATTTAAAGCTGATTTAAACAGAAATGGAAATATAAGTGAAAGACACAGGATGGATAAATGTCAGGAAGGTATGGAAGCTAATAGGAATGGGAAGCGTTTACTGAACTTCTGTGCTAGTATGAGACTAGTATTCACGAATACATTATTCAGGCAAGGTTATTCAGCACTACAAATGAGAGGGCAGGGGCACCAGCTCCATCATTGACTAGATCAAAACCAACTTTGAATTCAGGAAATCTGTTAGGAATGAGCGGGTATTCCCGGGGTTTTTCAATGATCCGATCTGTAGTGAATTAGGTATGTCTACGCCTAGAGTAGAGAAAGTGTCATTTGTCTGTATACGAATAAGAGTAGAAAATCTCCAGGACGAGGAAATTACATAGAATTAAATGGATATGACTAATGAACAGTTCCAAACAATAGACAGGAAGCAATTTCAAGATATAGAAAGAGAATGGTAAGCCTACAGGGATGTTGTAGAAACAGCAAGGGAATGCCTAGGAACAAATGTGTGTATAGAAGGGGAAGAATGAACGTTTTGGTGGAATGATGGAGTGAGAGCAGCTTGTAGGCGTAGAAAAAGAAGGCACACCAGAAATGACTCCAAACAAGGACTGATGCAGACGGGGAATTGTACGTAGATGAAACAGAGCAAAACAAACAATTGTTGAATCCAGCAAAAAGTAATGGGAAGATTTTGGTAATAATCTGCAAAGGCTAGCTCAAGCGGCAGAGAAACCTTTGTGAAGAGTAACAAAGAACCCCGAAAGGGGAGCGGAAAATGTAAAATAATAGCTTTCAGGGTACATGAGGTGAACTCATAATAGATCCCAGTGATTCACAGGACAGGTGGGAAAAAATGGAAAATCTTATCAGTGTAAAAAAATATTTCTATTAAAATCGCAAACAATCAAGTTAATAAAGAGGAGAACAATGATGACGGTGACATTACGTTCGAGGAAGTGGAAAAAATGGTAAATAAACTACAGTTTCATAAACCAACAGGAACGGATTAAATTACAACTGAAATTGTCATTGTCGTTAAAGGAATAACGGCCGATACGTTCCCAGACCGTGAGTATATCTTTCCCACGTCATTAACTCAATGTGTTGGTACGATTTAGAGTGATAGCGATAAAAAGAAATACCAGCTAAAACTTTCGAAATGCGAAAGAAGAATTGTTCTTGCTGTACGCAATGTAGTAAACGTTACAGAAATAATACAGACTTCCAGACCTGCCTACATAGAAGTAATTCTTGATCCAATGAAAGATCATTCGGAGGAAAATACACGATACACTTCTTAGAAGTGAAGCTTCCACGGTGTGAAAAATTATTTATGTACCGGGCGGTACACCTCTACACCGTTTATTTAAAAGTTGCGCCAGTTGAAACTCCTCTTCTGGAGGAAGGTTGAACTTTATCTATTCTATTAAATCTCTACTTTCTCAGAAGATGTCACCACATGGAAAATTTTGAGTTTTTGAACTGTGTCACTTTTGATGTGTTTTTGTTTCGCTTGAAGTAAGAAGTGTGAACTTTCTCTTCTAGAGGACACTACTGAAGATCAACAATAGTGCGACCTAGTGCGAAATCAAAGAACTATTTTGTTGGAGAAATTTTTATTTCAAGAGTTTGTTCTTTGTTAAATTTCTTTCTGTTATGGTTTAAGTTGGCTGTATACCCCTCTTTTTCCCCTTATTTTGGATCTAGCCAATCCCGAATTTCTTTAATTAATTTTCCACCAATAATGTGTTTCTTTTCCTCTATGTAGGGGCTTCTTTTCCCGAACCAATAAAAACTTTGAGGGAGGGTGTTTTATTTCCCCTAACGCCTAGAATCTTCCGCGAGAGGTTATAAACTGCTGATTTTGGGGTCTCCGGGCCACTTCTGTTCCATCTTTCAGTGTATTAAGTACATAGCAGGAGGCGGGAAGCGCCTCTTTCCTCGGCAGCGATCTACTACCAGGTAATGGCCTATTAATATCTTCTTTTCTTGCTAGGTCGGCAGTTTAACTCTCGCGGCGGGTTCGAAGCGTTTTCCATCATGTAACCTTTTCCTAAAATGTAACTACTCTTTTCTTCTATTCTCTTGTAAAGCTACATTATGGGATAGAGAGTGCTAACCCTCTCGAGTTCCCACTCACATCGTCTTGAGGTGAACTTATTTTTCTCAACCAATTCTCCCGTAATGTAATGTAAATTGCCATTAAGTCACCTCTGTAGTATGGGATTAGCC
The DNA here is from genome assembly GCF_040414725.1 of Anabrus simplex. NCBI lineage: Eukaryota > Metazoa > Arthropoda > Insecta > Orthoptera > Tettigoniidae > Anabrus > Anabrus simplex. The sequence continues at coordinate 1,102,270,693 of NC_090265.1, read as the reverse complement.
CTTGTATTAACGGCCTAGTGCCAAGTAGGTCTTAAGCAAAGTGTATTAGGAGTGCAAGTTCGCCTCCTCTCAAGTTGTATTTTGAGGTCATGTATTAATCTTTTCTCACCTAATAGACCTCAGTAGGTTGGGTATTTTACCCCTGTGTATATGTCCTTTGAGGACAACTTGAAAGTTGAGTTTGGTGTGGCCTGGGAGAGGCTTAACTTTAAGAGCGAGTGGCTCTTTTCTAAGACTGAGAGTTGTATGCCTCGAGGAGGCTTTGCTGTGTAATTTGGAGCAAGGGCTCCAGGGTTTGATTGGGGTCTTCTGCCCCTTTTGTTGAAATTGGTATATCGTAAAGTTGAGCTAGTTGCTCAAGAATTGTGTTTTCAGGGCTCGAAGCCCAAATTCTTTAATCCCTGTAATTGTACATTTCAAGTTGTATTTCGGCTACTAAGTACCTGTTCTATTTGTTGTTACCTAATTTTGAAAAGAAAATATAACCTTGTTAAATTTTAAAATTTAATTTCTCTTTAGTAGCTTGAGACCTATTCACCACCCAGCACCTTCTTTCATGCTTAACTACCACAAAAACCCGGTAACAATTTAATTTAATTTCCGGGTTGAACCATGTTGTACTTGTACTCACATCACGTACAGTTTGCCGATGTTTCGAATACATTGCAGTATTCTTTGTCAAGGCGACTGAAATACCCCTACTCGATCCGAGGTAATCAGTCTCCCAGGCAGTAAGAATACTGCAATGTATTCGAAACGTTGGCAAACTGTACGTGATGTTCGTACAAGTACAACATGGTTCAACCCGGAAATTAAATTAAATAACACGATACATTTCTTCCCACTGCAATGAAATTTAAACTAATGAAAATAGAATGGCTTTTAGTGCCGGGAGTGTCCGAGGACAAGTTCGGCTCACCAGATGCAGGTCTTTTGATTTGATCTGCGCGTCATGATGAGGATGAAATGATGATGAAGACGAGACATACACCCAGCCCCCGTGCCAGCAAAATTCACTATTATGGTTAAAATTCTCAAGCCTGCCGGGAATCGAACCCGGGACCCCTGTGACCAAAGGCCAGCACGCTAACCATTTAGCCATGGAGCCGGACATTTAAAATAATATGGCATTAAAAGTAAAATATTTCGAATGTAGGAATGATGAAGCGTGTCGTGAGGAATTAGTACAATCAACATCAACTAAGGGAGCGTTCAAACCAGCTGATCCCACTTCCTGTTAATTGGCAGGACAATTACATGGTCCACTTTTTTGTATTCCGACTGTACCTGCGGTTTACTCGCAAAGTTCAGAGGTCGTGAGAGAACATTTGTGGCGCCTAAGTATTTATAACTTAACTGCACAATGCACTGCAGTGTAACATACCGACACGAAAGTGCTCAGGAGACACATAGTTCACTAAATATCGTCATAGGCGCTTTAAGGAAGTGAGCGGAATTAGAAAAGTCTCAAGAAAAATACACTATCCAACATGATTTATCACTTCGTTGTTGGAATTTGTAGTTGTCAAGGCCAAAAAAAACTGTCAAAAAGTACTTATTTCGCGTTCATTAAGAGATAATGTGCCTTGTCTGCCTCCATATTACGTTACTCACACCGCGAACGCAAATTAATGAGCGCGGAAAACAAGCTTTCGTTCTTGGTGTGGACGGAACGGCAAATTAGAATACAGAATTAATTACTTATTCGTTGGGTTCCCTTACCAGATGGTTTATCTGTATATGTTCGTGTTCAGTGAGAAAGCTATCGAACAAGTAGCTGCGCGGTTTGGGTCACGTAACTATCAGGTGTATGCTTAAGTTTTTCCGATTTTGTGGTAAAGAAAACACGTAATTTTCACGGGTAATTCATTTTTTGTTTATTCAAAATATTGGCCAACGGCCAAGTTATGAATACCATGCCAGAAATATTGCTTGTATTTTACGGCAAACCATTCCTCGAGCCATTCTCCAACTTCCTAGAAATTGCTGAAGTGCTGCTCTGCGAGCGCGTTCCCCATTGATGCGAAGAGGTGATAGTCAGATGGCGCTAGGTCGGGGCAGTACGGCGGGTGCGGAAGGATGTCCCATCCAAGCGGTTTCAAGGTGTCTTTCACTGGTTTTGCTGTGCGAGACGACGCATTGTCGTGTAACAAAATCACTTTACCATGTCTTTTGGTCAATTCCGGTCGTCTTTCAATTAATGCGTGATTTAAATTAATCATTTGTTGGCGATAGCGTTGTGCTTTAACGGTTTCACCAGGCTTAGCCTGCAATTGCTCGTCCTCGCACTTTTATGGTCTACCAGAGCACGCACTGCCTTTCATATTAAAATCGCCACGTTTAAATTGTCGAACTACTACTACTACTACGAAACGTTATCATTCAGGCGGGCCTCTTAAGCGGTTACGCCGTCTCTCAGACCGGGAGATTTGTTGCGGTAAAGGAAATGTGCGGGTGGGCGGCCGTGGCCTATACTACGAACTGTCCCGGCATTCGCCTTAGTGCAGGAGAATGGAAAACCACGGAAAACCATTCTCAGGACAGCCGACGGTTGGGGCCAGCCGTAAGGTCCAGCCCTGTCCCGTCTCCCGAATGCAGAGGCGTAGAGCCACGGTAGAGCCGTGGCCACCTCTCCTCTGCTCGGTTAGCCGATCAGAGTACAGAGCTGTTGGATCACGGACCAGCCGTGGCCTCTTTAGGGACGAAACCCAAGGGCCGAAACCCACTCTGATCTACCGACGTATTGTCGAAACCATGTCTCACATGTTCTAATCGATGGAGCGTGTTTACCATATGTTTCTAGCAGCAAACGATGACTTCCCACAGCCTTTTTCTTTTGATTAAATAAGAAAAGCAATGCATGCCGCAAATGTTCTTTTTCACGCACAAACGTCGACATGATCAATGAACGATACAACACAGACGCTAGTGTTTGGCGAACTCAACTTGTGTGTGTTTAGGTTAATGTCCGACGAACAAACTGACGTATGTGTCAAATTCATACGCTGCGTACTGTTCGCTGGCGCCATCTCTTAGAGAAACTGAAAAAGACGGATGTGTACACCTGGTATCAGCTACGAACCCCGCTGTCGGCAGCGTTGAAGATGACTTTCCATGGTTTCACATTTTCACGCTAGGCAAATGTTGGGGCTGTACCTTAATATTAAGGTCACGGCCACTTCATTCCCACTCCCAGCCCTTTCCTATCCCGTCGTCGCCATAAGACCTATCTATGTTGAAGCGAGGTGAAGTAAATTAAAAATTTAAGAAAACTGTGAAAGCTATAAGGAACGAAGTCGCTACAGATTATCAAGTTGCTTGTTGAAAAAGATATGGAGCGACTGAAGCAAACAGTAGTCAATGTATTATTACTGTTCGGCCTATTATTATTATTATTATTATTATTATTATTATTATTATTATTATTATTATTATTATTATTATTGTACCGGGAGGTACACCTCTACGCCGTAAGTTTAAATATTGGGCCAATAAGTACTCCTCTACAGGAGAAACTCTGAACTTTAAAAACTGGATCAACTCATTAGTTTCTCAGAAGATGTCACTACCGTAAATTTTGTGATTACGAAGTTGTCAGTACTGTGTGGAGTTCAACTTGTTTTGTTTTCTATTGATCAAGAAGTGTGGACATTCTCTGATAGATGTCTCTACAAAAAAACTATGACCATGCACCCTGGTGCGAAGTGGAAGAACTTTATTTGAAGAAATTTTGCATTCATAAGTTGTTCTTTACTAAATTTCGTTTTTTCATTTGTGGGTTGACAATATTAATCTTTTCTTTCTGCCAGTTTTGAATCGAGCCAATCCAGAATTTCTGTAATTAATTTTTGACCAATCATGTATTTCTTCTTCGACTTTGAGTGTATTTTCGAGACGAACCAATAAAGAAAGAGGGTGTGGCTTGATTATTCATGAAAGGCCTCGATTCTTCCACGAGGGTATAAAAACTGCTGATTTTCTTGTCTCTCCGCCACTCGAACAACATCTAGCATAGTGTAAAGTGTAGCAGGAGGCAGGAAACGCCTCTTTCGTCCGGCAGCAGCTCTTCAACAAGGTAATGGCCGCTTAACATCTTTATTTCTTGCTAGCCCAGCAGTTTAATCCGCGGGGAAGGTCCGAAACCTTTATTATGTAACCTATCTTCGAACATGTAAATTGTCGTCACTTTTGTAAATATTCATATATCTTTAACTGTAAATCGGGGATAGAGAGTGATTTACCCTCTCGAGCTCCCCTTCATTTTGCCTCGAGGTGACTACGTTTTGGTAACATCTCTTCTTTAATGTGTTAAATTTATTCTGTATGCGAGTCACCTGTTCCATCGGCCTAGTGCCTCTTAGGTTTTAAGAAGTTTCATGTAGGAGTGCAAATTCTCGCCTCC